>NC_090936.1:391939567-393189567 GCF_040938575.1 Ambystoma mexicanum
ATATTCCCAAACTGGATGCTTTAATGATCTTTTTGGAATTAACTATGTCGTATAGTTTTATCAACATGTTCCTGATGTTTCTATTTAATTGTGTCAATTGAATGTTTTTTATGATGCATTGTCTTTGCTTTTATAAGGATTTTCCAAACCAAAACAATCAATTTAAAAAGTTGCATATTCACGTCCTTGTTCCCTTATGTATGATATACCTATGCCATTTTCCAAAACACCAGACAGCAGGTCACACCTTGCTGCAGACAGACCAAGCCACCACATTTGCCAGTACTTAAAGAGGTCGGTCATCACTAGGTGTTTTAAGTGGTTCAGAGTTGCTTCAATGCATTTTTAAGGGTGTATTTGACTTAGTGGGGTTATTTTAAGATCGTTTAGATAGTTCTTACATTCACTTAAATATTCAAGAGAATGTTGCATTCCCTGTCATTCTCTCAGACACTGAACACCCATTGAGTTGACTCCTCATTGCGGCTTTGATCTGATGGGGATGTTAGGTCTGGGCTGCCCCTGCTAGGATGTGAAGACTGATGTCCATATTTGTAACCTGTTTGTAATGGTAGAGACAGGTTGGGAAACAATATAATTGAGGGTTGTAAAAGAGATGATTAGTGATGTCAAGATGTTCATCATTTGATTTTTAGGTGTTTCAGTGAATCCCCTTAAGCGTTGAATACATGCCTAGACATGGGTGCCAACATAGCAGTGATAATGGTTCCTAGGTAGAGCTCAATATTGACGCAAAGTCAAACCATGCCTGGGGCAGCTTCTGGTTCCATTAAGAAGAGGTGGTGCAGGTGACATGCACAGAATATGAGGATCTGCTGTGTGACTTCTTCTGGTCAGGACAGACAATGTGAATATGTTGTCACAGCTCCACCCTGAGGCTACATTCTCTGCCACAAGACTTGATCAGTAGGCAACATTCAATGCTGGATTTGCATGGAAAGTTGTTGCACCGAGCATCACAAAACATTTTTCATACTGCATAATGAATTTTCGTGCACAAAATGCACAAATTGCGCATGCCACAAACTGTGTCTGATTTGCGCAAGCCTGCTGCTCGAAATTATGCCTGAAACAGGTAAGAATCTCCCTATTGGGAGAACAAACATTGGGCCTCATTACGAGTCCGGCGGTAACCGAGGCGGTAAAACTGCCTGGTTACCGCCGGACTCGTATTACCATTCCGCCTCTGTGATTCCCGGAATTACCGGGGCATTACAACCCCGGTTTCCCGGGAATCACGGAGACGGAATGGTGTTAATCCCCATTCCCATTGAGTCCTATTTTACTCAATGGGAATGGGGATCATGGAAACACCGGCAGCATCTCGTAATGCTGCCGGTGTTTCCTCGTCCGCCTGCAGGCGGGCGGTGTTAAACCCGCCAGGTCAGACCTGGCGGGAACATCACCTCCTGCCTGCAGGAGTCGTGATCGCCCGGCATGGAAACAACGGTGGCGGCGGGTTTACCGCCACCGTTGTTTCCATACCGGGCGATTTGTAATGAGGCCCATTGACTTTGAACCATTTTTATTTCAAATTGGATAAAAGCAAATACCCTTTAGAACACAATTTGTACTTTGATATACAGGTACTCTGGAGTAACAAGACCAGAGGTGAGTTAATCTAATGCACTGAACAAGGTATGAATCGCATCAATTTCTCAATAGTTTTTTGAGAGTAACAGAGATGAAATACCTGTGACATTGGAAATGTTACCAAAACAACAAGAATGTGCATCTAGTCATTATTACACAGTATAAAGGGTAACAGATTCAGAGTGTATTAACAGTTGGAAACACCATGCAATATAATGAATACAAGAAGTTGGCCATAAAGAACAGGTACATTGAAGACACATGTATTGTTTAGAATAATGTTTTGTGTGATAACATTGAATTTTGATGATTGGAATATATGATTTGAATATATGGTTTTCCCAAATATTTATCTTTTTACAACAGTCGCTGATGAAGGTCACTAGAGACCGAAATGCATTGGACAAAGAATAGTTGTTGCAACAGGCCTACTACAAGATAGTCTTTACGAATAAAGACAACCATTGAGAAAAATGCATACAAACTTTCTGGAGTATCATTGGGAAATAAGCATGCAAAATGTAATTGTATTAATTGTATTACAAAAAGTAACTATAGTGGATTAGCACGCTGGTCCTTCCAGCCATCAGGGATACCCAAGCCAGACTCACTCTTGTCACTATTTTGTAATATCGCATTGTGCGAAAGGGGAGGAATCTGGCGGCAGGACCAAATAACTAACGTACTTAAAACATCAATTCATAAACAAACAAAGAAGAAAGAAAAAAAGCGGTGCCCACCAACCCCCATTCTAGATATTGTTCGAATAAGCATCCCAGTGTTCCAGTGAAACATTGACTCCATTGCAATTGCCATTTTATGTAGCATGAAATGGCAGGAAAACGTTTCCAATCTCTGATTATTCGTGTATTTCACGTTTGCAGAATGTTGAAAGACTCAGGGAAAACAACATTTAAGCTGCTGATGCACTACACAAAGATTGTGAAATAGCACGGCCATTGTGGGTGTTTGGGAATATGTTTACACTTTGGAAACGTTGCTCTGTGAAAATAGCGTGACCTGTGCAGAAAGTCCCCTGATAAATCAGCATGGGAGTGGTGCTTCTCCAAGCAATCGATCATGCTGTCTCCTTCCCCAACTCTGCTGATCATTAGTTTACCGAGGAGCAAACCTTCCCCTCTGCCCTGGAACTATCTACCATACCTTTTTATATAGCGCTTATGCCTAAGCGCTGTACATAGATTACATACATCTATTATCCCAACCACCTATTTTTCAACTTCAGAAGGATGAAAGGCGGAGTTGGCCTTGCCAGGATTCGAACCTGCAACCTGCAGATCACAACAGTGAGCACTCAACCCGCTGAGCTAGCTTACCATCAATTTTTTTTGTAATCATGGATACAAAATCTACTGTTAAGAGAGAAGAAAAGCAGAGCCCACAATGTTGCAAACAATACTTTGGGTACCAAGAACATTACCTCTTAACTCCCAACTTGCTCTTCATGTACAGTGTTGCCTAAACTCCCACTGGCCTCACATTCCATTTTGAATGCTCTCACAACCAGCTGTAACCACAAAGTACGGCACAAGCCCACATAAAACGTAGCTTATGCCTGTAGCATATTGCTTAACTTATTGGAGAGCCTCAGAAATGTCACTTAATGCACTTTAATTGCTATGTCATTATGAATTCAGTGACAGCTAGTTTTCCCGGTATGATCTACTGGAAGCCCAGTTAGTTGCAGCAATGCACACAGTGAGTGCTCAGCTCTACAAGGCCACACTGCAGCACTTTAGCGCTTTACAAATACCAAATAACATAGCATAGCATAACAAGCTAGTGACTTTCATGGAAAATGGAGCCTCTCGTTGGCACACAGATTCCTTGAACAAAACAAGAAATTGTTTGGACAGAAATGGACAAGAAACCACTTCCCAATCCTGAACGTTCACTAAACAAATGCATTTTGTGAATTGTAGTCTTGCTTAGCTTCATTACGACACATTGGGGCCCGATTGATTTGTAAAAGGAACGCGTTGTTTTGAAAATAAAGCTTTGGTGGCACAGAGTCACCTGGCGTCTCTAGCAGAATCCATGTGGACATATCCTTTACCGAGTCACCTGGACTCTCTAACAGAATCCATGTGGACATATCCTTTACAGAGTTACCTGGCCTCTCTAGCAGAATCCATGAGGTAATTTCCTTTACAGAGTCACCTGGCCTCTCTAGCAGAATCCATGAGGTCATATCCTTTACAGAGTCACCTGGCCTCTCTAGCAGAATCCATATGGACATATCCTTTACAGAGTCACCTGGACTCTCTAACAGAATCCATGTGGACATATCCTTTACAGAGTTACCTGGCCTCTCTAGCAGAATCCATGAGGTAATTTCCTTTACAGAGTCACCTGGCCTCTCTAGCAGAATCCATGAGGTCATATCCTTTACAGAGTCACCTGGCCTCTCTAGCAGAATCCATGTGGACATATCCTTTACAGAGTCACCTGGCGTCTGTAGCAGAATCCATGTGGACATATCCTTTGCAGAGTCACCTGACGTCTGTAGCAGAAATCATGTGGACACATCCTTTACAGAGTCACCTGGACTCTCTAGCAGAATCCGTGTGGACACATCCTTTACAGAGTCACCTGGCCTCTCTAGTAGAATCTGTGTGGACATATCTTTTACAGTGTCACCTGGCGTCTCTAGCAGAATCCATGCAGACATATCCTTTACAGAGTCACCTGGCCTCTCTAGCAGAATCCATGAGGACATTTCCTTTACCGAGTCACCTGGCCTCTCTAGCAGAATCCATGAGGACATATCCTTTACAGAGTCACCTGGCCTCTCTAGCAGAATCCATGCAGACATATCCTTTACAGAGTCACCTGGCATCTGTAGCAGAATTCATGTAGACATATGCTTTACAACACTGAAAGCTGCCAGTGATGCTATAGGGTATGGTCACCTTTTAATGGGGAACGTCCGGTGCAAACATACCCTATTTAGCGGGGAAGAAGCACATGTATGGTTGAAAGCTGAACTTTGGCCCTATAAAACGCACACCCCTCACACATATGAAGACCTGACAGGGTAGGAGTGATGGTGAAAACATTTCTCAATGAGAATCGTTTCTTACTTCCCTAAGCAAACAACATAGTCATAACAGTAGTAACATGTTTCTTTGTCAGGGTTTAAGGGCCCAGTCAAATATTCCGCATAGTATTACCAAGAGAATGAATAGAAAGGTTTCAGCTGCCTTTGATTACATCTGCTTCCTCCTCCTCTTTTTCCTGTTATCTTCAGGGCACAGCCAGAGCAAATAGGCGACCCCATTAATAGACTGAAGACTGGGAGCTGAAGGTTCAATTACCCTTAATGCAATGCAGTTCCGAATTTAACATAGCTTCACAACGTGCAGTCGTTTGGCGTCGATGTCTTTTGTGTTGCTTCTGGGTCTTTTTATAGCAGTGAGGTCAACACCTGTGGCCACACACGGAGCAGCCTTGGCAGCTGTCTGGTGCAGATGTCGGTCTCTCTAACAATGTTTTTCCATTAGGAACATCTGGTTCTTAGGCAGCTGCCCTTCCATGGCTTAGGCAACAGCCTATAGGCTATGCAGGCGACTGTGAGTTCACAGGGAGACATCGGAAAACGTATTCTGTCCCGAACAGTCTATTTTTCTGTACAATTATGTGCATTCTGCTGGCGTGAACCTGTGTAGTTTATAGAGCTACATACTAGGTGCAATGTAACAATGCGTGCCTCCTCCAAGTCTATGATTACTGCTTTTAGGACCATCCACGTGTCTGAGTGGATGCATAGTAACAGTCATGTGTATGAGCCAGAATAAAAAACAGATCTAATTGTTCCCGTTAATAAGCATGAACACGTGTTCTGAATCCTATAATGAGAACACGTGCAAGCGCGTAAAGATGTGCACGGGCACACATGATTGCATATGCTGTATTCAGAAAGTGAATGTATGAAAATTGTATGTCGGACATTTTTCATGGTGGCTCAATGCAATGTGCAAATCACATTTGGGTGCATTATGCTAATGTCCAGACGTTGCACGAAAAAGATGCACATTATGAAACATTCTTCTAAAAAGTTGCTCATTTTCACACTTTAAGTGAAAAAGTTATATGTATAGATAGATGTTGTGAAAAACCACACTGGGGACATGTTAGAGCATATGTTACTCCCTATTTAACAATTTCGCTCTGATTGACAGTGTTTTCCAGATGCATATGTGAAGGCAAGACAGAAAAAGGGCCCTGATTGACAGAGTGCTTTCCAATGGGATTTTGCCATTATAACACACTTCTGTGATTTAAACCCATGGTTTTTAGTTCACAAAGGGGGTCATCACAAGTTGGGCGGTATCCCGGCAGTAAATCTGCTGGAATACTGGCCAACGCAAATTGCGTTACCATATCTACCTTGTCTGTCGTCCCAAAAGATGGTTAAGTAGATCCAGTGATTGACATGTAGCTGCAGCTGGCGGTTGAAGAATCCATCGGGTGGGTCTGGAATAGATGACAATCGCAGAATGGCACGATGTACCTGTTTGCAAAACATAAAAATATAAATGTGCCTCAGTAGCCGATCTTTATTACAATTAATCATTTTCCTTATTAGCACAGAGGTGTCACAATGTGAACCGAGAGAATACAACGTGGAATATGAAAGTACTCCGCTATTTGCTTCTGAGGATAGTGCAATGGAGTATGTTGAGCTCTAAACATAATGCGTAAACTCGGGCAATAATTCGAGGTGCACAAACAATGTAATGATTTATTAGCGTAGAACCAGGGAGAAACCAGTGGTGGTCTACATGCGTCTCGATGTTGGCCTGCCCATGTGCCCGGTAGATAGCCCAGCACACAAAGGTTGTACTATCAGTTCATTGCAATATACCACACAGAATGAACAAGTACAATGTGACCCAGCAATAACGGTCAGCTATTTGTATTTTGACTAGTTCTGGTATAAAATCGTCTAAAGAGAAACTTACATTATATTCGGCATTTCCATTCTCTTGGCATAATGCAGACCGTAATGCAGACTCCTCCGTTCGTGTCAACAAAATTTCATAAACTGAACTTATATGTAACTAGGTCCAGTTTCGGAATGGGCAACCTTATCATATCATACGTTGTTACACCCCCCCCTTCAATTCAATCCCTTTCGGAATGGCCCCTGCCTCTCAAGGTCAAAAAACAATAGAACCTTATACTGTGAGCAGGGCGTGTGGGTCTCCAAGCTCCTAGCAAAAAATCAAAGCTGTTGACCTTCACTCACAATGAACATACTTTCTTACTTTGCAACATCCAATGTCAACACATCCATGAGAACATGATTTTTGAAGCACGGGCACAGGATGGGGGCTGTCACAGGTCATTGTTCGTTGCGCTGCTCTGGTGTTTAGGGGAAACTAGCCCATGACAGAATGCCCCCTACTCTCAAATTATAGTCGATGTAACACAAAAACTGAGTCGAAATGTGTATAGTAATAGGCCCACCTCTGTTTATCTCATGGCCTCCTACCCCATGGCATGTTTTCACAGTGAGTACTTCTTGCGTGCATAGAATGTTTTGTAGTTTGGATCTAATCCCTTTTGTGTGACGCACAGATATTCAGCTGTTTGGGGAACTTTATGGCAAGGCAACTGCCAAAACCCAAAGATTCTTACACACTGCTATCCATTGGTCATTTACACGAAAAATGAAGGTTCCAAAGTAGCTCGACTAAACTGTGAAATGTGAAAAAAAGAGGATAGATTTCAAAAGACAAATTGCATACTTTATTTGTACAGTTTATAAAAACATTTTTGGCAAAAAAAAACGATGGTAGCAATTTGTACCGGGATTTGAACGATTGAACGAGCTCTGCTTTGGGTGGACATGGCACATTGGCAATGTTTTGTGCCAATGTATGTGTGCTCTGAACAGATTTGTGCGCAATTCCATGATTATGCATCTCTACGACATTAACAATAAGATCTTTCACAAAATCGAATTCCATTTTGTCATATACTGGTTTGGCAACCCATGTTATGCTTCTTTTCGTAAAGGCCATAGTGTAGCGAAGCATCCCTAAGTTTCCTGCAGTCCTAGATTGTTCCCGGCCTATATTCTCGTTATGCGCTAATACCGCTAATAAACTCCTAGATTTCATCCCTTGGATGCCGAAATACAATCTCTTTGGCCTGTACTTTAGGCACATATTATTGAACACCTCTAAATCTCCTGTGTGACAGAATTCTGTGAGTCCCTTCAGTTCTCTTGATAGAGTTTTATCAAACACAATCTTCTCAAGGGCTTTGTGTGGAGGTGAAGATGGGATCAAACACTTCTTCTTCCGTGCCTGCTCTGGGGACAAAGGGCCATGTTCACATTGGTGGAAATGTTGTGTTTCTGTCCACTGGTGAACGTTGGAACAGTGGTTCATTAGTGACTGCCATTTTTCCAGTAGAATTTCCACACACCCATCCCATGTTTTGGAGCTCCACCAAAGATTGCTGAAAGACTGGGACCATTGTGAAATCCTTTCAAAACCTTTTATTTCCCTGCCGCCAAGATTTTTTTATTGATTGATTTGGCAACATGCCATACATCAAAATGATATGTAATATTTGGATACTGCTCTCTCATTGTCTTGGCTATTGAAACATGTCTGTCTGTAGCTATGAGGTCAATTTGCGTTCCACTCGATTGTAGATCTTCCACGATTTCATAAAGCCAAGTTTCTCCATGGCCACTGAGGATTTACATTGGGACGCATCCACAACCACCGAACTCACAATTATCTTAGTTTTCATGTCCTGAAAATGGTAGGTGCAGTACTTAGCAGAAAATCTGGGGCTGTCACACTGTCCATTGCCGGCTAGCCTGAACCGTTTGTCGGAGAATGTGCTTTGAATAGCCAATTGTTCAATGTTCCAAGCTCCACTAATGACAGGGAGTAGATAATCACATTGGTATTTGTAGTATTGCGTTTTAGAAATGAAATGGAGTCCCACAAACTGAAAGAAACTGGATAACTTTGTGAAACCAGAGCCACTGAAAAGTAAAGCTGCTGCACACAGTAGATTGCCAGCTGGCAGTTTCCCCAGCATCGGTTGAGCGGACCATGAAAATGTTTTATGGAATTTTTCACAGGTGGCATGTATTTTGAGGTTACTGCCTTGTGTTAGAAGAGTCATGCTCACCAATGGCTTCCCACATACTACCCCTCGCACTGAATGCACACGTCAGCATCTTTATAATCTCCATCAAGCTGCTGTCGAATATTATGTATTTGGCCTCTTTTATTAGATTGTCATCCGGCAACACTGTTGTTTTGGACTGAACCGTTGTTAACATGTCAGCCAAAATGCATATACTATAATCGATATCTTTGTCTGGTTCGTCGGTCAATAGTGTTGATGCTTCAGTCTCTGTCATTTCAACATCTGTTACTTGACCATCGAAAGGAGAAAAAATCATTGTGGACTGTTTTTTCGGGGCCTTTTTTTTGGCGGGTGTCGATTGTCTCAAGTGCTCATCGAGTAATGTAAAACTATCTTCTATAAATTCACTTTCACCTTCATCTGGCGGAGCAGGCGCATTGTAGCAATGGTCCAAAACACTTTGTTGGATTCGCTGGTCATATTAAATTCATTTTCTGGCCATTGGACATAGGCATCTCGAGTGTGAACACGCCGCGCCTCAGTTAATAGTTCCTCCATGGTGAAAACAGTTTGACAAGCAGCATCTGTCATTTGTATCACTGTCTGTGTCTGCATAGTTCGTACTCCATCGGGCAACTACAGGACAGATAGGAAAAGGGATGTTCAGTGTAAATCCAACATACAGTGTTGTACAATTTACATTAAAAAAAAGCATATAATGAAGGCCTCAGCACAAAACAATTGCCAAAAATATAAAGTGTATATAAGTAACCTTATTTTTATTTATTTTCTTTGAAACCTTCTTTACTCTGACATCACTATCAGCAAGCTGGCCCACCGACTCAGATCCATGTGCCTCCTGTTCAATATACAGATCTTGTATACATCCCTACAAAAAATAGTATCCTTTTAAAATAAGTCTTTTGCGTTACACATATAATAATACTGACTTTCATTTGTTAGATGGTACTGTAAGTACGCATACCTCTGGCTCCGGATCAACTGTAAGGTCTGGTTCCGGAACAACTTCAAGGGAAAATGTAATTGTAGAGGACGCTCCAGCATCTCCCTGAAACACAGTACTTGCATTAGTAAGGATGAAAATATTGGAAACTGGACACACAATTTGGAAAGACGATAAAGGTACATATCAAAAGTAAAGTACGAATGAAACATTGTGTAAAACAATTACACGATATGTAAATATGATCAGATTATCTCATCCAATTGAACTGCGAAGAACCATACCTCTGCCACTGGATCTACTAAGAGGGATGTGGTATTTGTAATGGATGCTCCAGCATCTCCCTGTAACACAGTACTTGCATTAGTAAGGACGAAAATATTTTAAACTGGACACACAATTTGGAAAGACGACAAAGGTACATATCAAAAGTAATGTACAAATGAAACATTGTGTAAAACAATTACACGATATGTAAATATGATCAGATTATCTCGTCCAATTGAACTGCGAAGACCCATACCTCTGGCACCGGATCTACTACGAGGGCTGTTGCAATTGTAGTGGATGCCTCAGCATCTCCCTGAAACACAGTACTTGCATTAGTAAGGACGAAATTATTCGAAACTGGCCACACAATTTGGAAAGATGACAAAGGTACATATGAAAAGTAAAGTACGAATGAAACATTGTGTAAAACAATTACGCGATATGTAAATATTATCACATTATCTATAATTCCGTGCATAAAACCAGTCTGGAACAGAATAGCTAGGTAAGATTACCTGATACACACTTGAAGTGGTTGATGACTCCAGGCAAGACATGGATGTTGAATCTTGTTACTTCATATTCGTTGGATAGTCATGGAGTTGTAAAGGGAAAGTATTATTCGATTTAGAAATTCCAACATTAAAAAGTGGCATGTTTGGAGACTGAATATGATAAAATTATGCTTATGTAAATGCATAATATAGCATAGTTATCTGTCCCCATAAATCAATTTTCTATGTGGGTTCTCAAAAACAAGGATTGATGTTTAGCAAAATAGTAATTATTTAAACAGCTATTCAATCACATAAATATCAAAAGTATTATAAGTTATATTTACACCGAAAATACAGGCGTAAAGCTAAATCTGGAAGCGTGACTCACCTGTGGCGGCATTTCCACGAATAAAGTCGGAATAGCGTATGGGAGCAATTTCCGAGGTGTTCTGAGTTGATTCCTCTTTGTGTACAAGGATGTGTCGTACATATCCGGGTTGAAGTGCAGGCTGCAGAGGTGGTATCGATGACCCCTCTTGTCCTCCAAGACTTGTTTGACTCTACTTTCAAGCTCTTCCGGTGGTTATCCGCAATATCTGACCCATTCTCCTATTTGATCAACAGTCTTAGAGAATACATGCATTGTAATGTCTTCAGATTTTTCATGGGTCTTCGAAGGGCAACCTAAAATAGAACATGCAGGCATTGTTGTAAATTCTGCAAAATAAAGGTCAACATTATTAGAAAATTATTTTCCATAAAAATGTGAGAAAGAATGAATTGGACCATACATTGTTCATTGTACGCTTTCTTTTGGGCCCCATAGCAAAACCAGCGCAGCGTGGCCGGCTGTATTGTAGGATAAATTTCACAAACGATTCATTGATGTGTTCAAAATCAGAACATGTTACTCGTCCTTTGAATGTTCTATCATGCACGAAAAGGAAACATGCTTATACTATAGACACGGTCCGCGAAGGGTGCAATACGATGCCAATTGACACTGATAAAAATGGATATATCGATAACATAACAAAAAGAAACTCAAATCAATAGCAATAAGACAAATTAACATAGCACTACTAAGTATGTAACTTCGAAATAGATATAAATTTACAAATGAAGGAGATATGATTAGGATACATCCCCTTACCTTGATCAACAAACAGTTGGATTCAGCAAGCAGAGTAATTAGTGGCAGGAGAACAGGGAGATGTTCACAGGTAGCACACTGACAAGTTCACTCGAAGCGGTAACAGAGTAGCGCGATCACGAGTTGACTTGCAGTGCTCAAAGATGGTAAATATCAAGTGGTTTATGAAGAATAACAAAAAGGGGTGTGCTTGTGAATGAATGACGTGTATATGTCGTGGTATTATGTGTATTGCCGGGGAGCGCCCTGCTTCAAGGGGAGCCTGCCTGGAGACACAGGGTCTGAGGAGGCCATGTGAACAATGGCCCCTGGGCGTAAAATACCTTTTGAAGTGTACATGTTGTTTGGCACCTTAGCCATTCGCTCCCCTGACTGCACCCCTTGGCAGTGCACATCCACTGGTCGAACGCGGTGTCCAAGCCTCCCATGAAGCCACCATGTTTTCGAACGATAGGCCACCTGCCGGTACCAACTGTGAAAGAGAACGATACAAACTATTTTTAAATGACCAAGATAAGTGTATTAAACCTTAGTTGTCAATGACAATTCTTGTATGCAATGGCATTTATTCCAGGACAAATGCTAACTGGACACTGCACAATATTGAACGACTATTACTAGAGAATTGCAAGGCTAAACTGATATGACAATGATATATTGAAGTTATGAGAATATAGGGGACAACCATGAAATAGTAGTGGCCTAACTGACATCACAACCAGACTATACTTACTCATTAACTGGATTACGAGGGTGAACTGTTGTGCAAAGTTCGTGCATAATCACCATCAAAATCCTCAACACGGACCGCGTGAGGCAGGCTGCCATGAAGTCTGGCAGCTCGGTAACGCATTGGGTCTTTGGATCGTCTTGCGATATGTAGGACAAGCATCCTGAGTTTTCTCAGCAGCAGCAGTTCTCCTCCTTGGTTGGCATTAGCGCGCACCGATTGCAGGTACACCAGGTGGAAACACTGTCCATGTGACTAGGCCCAGGCTCTTCGTCTGTTGATACGGCCGCACAATTGTCGTCCAAAGGCCCATCGTTTTCGCACCTTTCTCTTTCCAGTAATTCCTTCTCGGAATACCTGGGCTCGTACAGGTAGGGCATTATTGTTGCCATTGTGTGGTAAAGAAATGAAAATAATTTATAGCGGTGGTACTGGTATCTGTTCACACGGACTACAAGCAACGAAGGTAGCTGACCAGAGCACAGAAACGAGTCACAGAATACTCAAAGCAATACAGTGAGAGGAATGGAAAAGAAAATCTGCTGTTGTGTGTTGGGAAACGGTCTGTTTATACTTATTGAGGATAGAGGCTTCCTGCCGTTTCCATGGTGACAAGTAATTAGCTGAAGCGGAGAGAATGTTGACACGAGACGTGTTTTGGCATTGTGAAATGGGCGGTACGCGTTTAGTGATGTCAGGCACAGGGGCGGGGGATATGATTTCATGCCGCACGGCAAACGCAGGTCATCCAGGGCGATGCAGCAAGTGATCACGATGGCCGCGCCCTGCTGCCTGATTTCGCTTGTGTTCAAGAGACGAAAACTCGGTTAAGGTGCATAGGAAATGTTTGTACGATCGATCGACTTATGGTTAAAAACGCATGGCCGAACCATAGGGACAATAATATTTCTGACTGAGCCATTCCTTTAGTGTATTTTTTGCAGCTGGCATCAAAGAGCTCTCTCTTCCTCCACCTCTCATGTAGACATGGAAGCACTACAAGCCGGGCCTGGCCTCAGCACATTCTGATGCCCATCTCCACCTAGACAAGGGTGATTATTTCCTCCCCATCACCTTTCAACAGTGAATTGCTGCTGGGTTTTACTTCTCAGTAGCCTTTCTTTTTACTCATCTCAGTAGGCACTGGGACACCGTCTGCTACCCACAAGGTGGCCTTCTGATAAGTGGTAAGCCAAGGGGATCAATTTACAAGCTCTGTGAGACACTTAGGGAATTGTAGGATTGAACAGCTCAAGCCTTACATACTACAATGGAAATTCTCCCAAAACTATGTGTTCCATTTGATGAACCACTATCACAGACATATTTCAATTATATAACTCTGCAGCTGTTGTGTATTAATAAGGCACTCCTTGCGGGTTGTATGCTTCTTTTATTGGCAACATGCACTTTAACTATTTACAAAAGACAGTTGCTTCACTGCCTCAAATGTTCAGGTGTCTTTGGAAGCCCAAAGACCCCAGGGGGTCTCTATAGCCTAGAGAGTTCCTACTCTCGGCTCTAATGAGGAGCACAGCACCGGGAGGTGCGTCCGCCTCTCATGATGCCATGCAGTAATCACGTTCTCTGCGGCTCACACCTCTCACATAGCCATTCGCGTGAGCCCTCAGCATTGCCAAGTCCCGCAAGTACACTCTACATATCTCCTTTTGTTGAACACATGAGGCTTATTCCATTACAAAGTCATTATTCTTTGCCGGTCTTCTACAATCTTTCTGGGGTCGAGTCTCTGTATCTCTCTTGTCCGCTGGCATACAGGTTTGTTTGCAGCTTAGGTCCAGCTGCTCCGGACCCAGCTCAGTATCGACGTTGGGCACCCTGGTCAGAGTCTTCTCGTGCGCAGGTTTCTCGTCTTGCTTTTTCTTGTGTCTCTTGTCTCTCGATCATGGCCACACGCTTCATGTTCCATTTACAACCATCTTGGGTGCAGACATGGTTAGTTCCTGTATGCACTACCTTGATTGGTTGACTGAACTTGGAACTGGTCATTTGGTCTTTGTGTGGCAACTGGATTTTGACCCTGTCACCTTCCCATATTCCTTGACTTTGGGTTGCCCTTAGTAGGTCACTCCATTCCTTCATCTGTTTCTTGCTGTTCTTTATACTCCATTCTACATCTTCCATATTTACCTTGTCATCCTCCTTTATGCATGACAACCATTGAGTCACTAGCATGGATGCCGCTCTTCTTCCCCTTAGCATCTGGAACAGCGATACGTAGGTGATGCTGTTAGGGATCAAGCAATGAGCTGCAATGGCTTTCTTCACGGTTTTGAAGGATCCATGACTATGGCCATTGTATTGCACCTTTGATATACCTGTTTGTTCTCTCCACCAATCCATTTGTTTGGGGGTGATATAGTGCTGCCTTGATCTGTCTTATGTTGTTGTGTTCCATGAAGTTCTCCATTTTCTTGGGGACCAGCGGGACTCCATTGTCTGTAATGATGACCTTAGGTTGTCCTTCCCTCTGGAAAATGGCTGTTAACACTTCAATCACAGTCTCAGTCGTGATGTTCGGAACAAATTCGGATTCTACCCACTCTGAGATAGTCAATCATGACCACCTCATACCAAAGTTCTGGCGGCATTGCCTCCAAGGGGCCTATAAATTCCAAAGATTGTTTGTGCCACACTCGTTCCGGGAATTCTGTAGCTACTAGAGGTGCCTGTCTTGTCTTCAACCTGTTGTCACTGTTCAAGCATTCATGACATCTCTCGATCATTGTATGTATTTCCTGATCCATGGTGGACCACCAGTAAGCATCTCTCACCGGTGCTGTGTCATGGTGCTCCCTAGATGTCTGGAATGGGCCCTGTGTCATGGTGCTCCCTAGATGTCCGGAATGGGCCCTGCATAGGATGATATTCCTCATTCCTAACTCTGAAATCACTTGGTCGCCCTTGATTAACAGGCCTTCTGCTTTGAAAATGTCTCCCGTCACTTTCCAATATGGCATCATACCTTTCGGGATAGCCCTCTCCTCCGGCCAGCCCTTCCTAATCCATTCGGTGAGCCTCACCATTGTGTGTTATTAACGTGGGCTTGTTGGGACTGTGGGTCTTGCGCTAGTTTGTACGTTGATTCTTTCCTTGTGTTGCCTGCCGCCTGAAAGGTGGATCTCAGGGGGACAAAGCTCTTAAGGTCCCAGTGTTTGCAATGGTTGTTCTGGGTGTCTGAGATCCAATACCTTGTAGTTATGTGCTGGACAGTGGTTCCTTGGTATCAAATGAGTATCAATTTCCACACACGATATGTGTTTGCAATACTTGTTGGTTTATTTATCCTTCAGTAATTTAAACATGGACTGTCACTCCTGTGACAAACATATGTTTTGCTTTATCTTTAGATGTGGTACACAGTATGTTGTATACTTCTATTCCATGTGTGCCAACACATGTTTCAACCTATGAGGTTTTTCTCAAGGCAATTGTAGAATTAGTGTGTTTCTGGATGGTTGGATAAGTATCTCCTTGGTCAGCAATGGTAGGGGGTGGTACCTCTTTCCCTTGAGTGAGGGTCCTTGTAGTCTCTAGGTCTCGCGATGATCTGCTTCAGTGAGCGACCTCTGAAGCAGATCATTGCAAGACCTAGAGACTACATGTTAAGAGAAAGCAAAAAATATGTTTGTCACAGGAGTGACAGTCCATGTTTAAATGAAAGAAGGATAAATAAACTAACAAGTGTTGCAAACACATATTGTGTGTGGAAATTGATACTCATTTGATACCAAGGAACCACTGTCACTGTCAAGCGCCTAACTACAAGGTATTGGATCTCAGACACCCAGGATCACCATTTTGGGGTCTTTACTGGCTTTTTGTTTGCAATGACCCTCACTCATTTCTAAGAAGTCCTTGCTCTTCAGATCCTGAATTGACACCACCACACACTCGTCTTTGAAAAATGATGTTCTCCGGTAGCCTTGCCATAGAGTCTGCCTGGGCATTTTTCCTCCCCTCGAAATGCACAATTTCATTTCTGTACTAACATCTCCCTTTCCACGGTGGAGTCCTTTTTTTTTTAAATGCTGGACAATGCTTTAGGGGCAAATGCCACTATATGTTTGGTATCTCCCTTCCTTTGGGTCAGCACCGCACCCAAGTTGTAGGCACTTGCATCGGTCGGAATGACTGTGTCACACTGGGGATTGAATGGTTGCAGGCATGGAGCATTCACAATTCTCCCCTTTATGGACTCAAATGTCTCTGTTTCTGCTCCTGCGACAATGCAAACTCAGCTCCTTTCTTGAGCAATTCCTTCAACACTGCAGTGATCTCTGAAAAGTTGGGGACAAATTTTGCGTATTTTTCGGCGAGGCCTAGGAATGATCACATTTCATCCTTGTTTACGGGTGCCAGAGCTTTTACTATAGCTTGCAACCATTTTTTTTTGGACTGATTCCCTCGCTGGATATCTTGTACCCTGGGTATTCTACTTCATTGGCTCTTAGTACACATTTGTCGTACCTAAGTTTCACACCTCCATCTTATATCTTTGTGAGGACTCTTCTCAGCACCACGTTGTGGGGTCTGTCCTCTACCCCATAAATTATGATGTTGACTTGGAAGTACGAGATATTTACCACGTTACGTAGCAACACATGCATTATCCACTGGAATGCAGAGGCTGCAGATGACAACCCAAATGGCATCCTCCTAAATTGATAGGTGCCGAAAGGGGTTATTAATGCAGTCAGGGATCTTGACTCCTTGTGCAAGTATATTTGGTGGTAGGCATCCCTCATGTCCAGTTTAGGAAATACCTTGGCCTCTTTCATCATTAGTATCAGCTCGTTTATGCTGGGGAGGGAGTAGCTGTCTTTAATTACCTCCAAATATACATTGTGAAGATCTATACATACCCTCAGATTGTTAGAGTTTTGTTTTTTGATTAACACTACTGGCTCAACCACTCAAAGGACTCCACTTCCTGAATGGTGCTCTCCCTAACCATCTTATCCAGTTGCAGCTTCAACACATTTTCTTGCCGTAGCTGGCACTGGATGTTTACAGCGACTGCGTTGGTTCTGACCATTATGTGTATGTAATTCTTGATTCTACCAGGCCCTTCGGAGAACAATTTGGGGAATTCTTCTTTTGATACCTGCGTTACTTCTGCGTTTACTACCATTACTTGGTCCTCCATACTGGGGTCTAGCTTGATTTTGAGCTTGGCTTGGTCATCCCACCATAAAACCGCTGGGTCTTGTTTAGCAAAGTACACTATGGTTCTGGTTTCTATCCCTTTAAATTCGATGACGCAGTTGATGTACCGCAACAAACATACTGTGGCTCCTCTGATCACGGTGGCTTGTGTTTAGTGCTTTACACTTCTAAATTGTCTCTTCCCACCAACTCCTTATAAGTGTGGGTGGATAAAATTGTGAGATCCGACCCTGTGTCGGCCATGACTCTTGTCTCCTTACTGTCCACCTTGATGACGCCATGCCATTTTTCTCTCCTGGCTCTCGAGCTATTAACCATTGTCATGGTAGGTCTTATTTTATCTTCAGACAAACCCGCTCCCTCTTCAACCTGGACTGATGTCACCTTCTTGTTATCACTGCAATGTGGCAAATCTATTGCAGTTGGAACACTCCTTGTTCCTCGCTGGACATTCTTCATTCATTCGCCAAGTGTTGGGTACTGGCGCATCTATGTCATTTGAGTGCTTTCCTTTTACCCCACTTCTCTTCTCTGAACTCCGATGGATGTTTATCTTTCATTCCTCTGAACATAACGCCCTGCACTTCTGTGGCCACTGAGCTGCCAGCAAACCCCTTGCATCTACCCATAGTCTCTTCTACTACTTTCACTTTCTCAATGGCCTTTGTTCAGCTGCAATTCCTTTTCTAGGATGAACTTGTCCTGAAGTGTCCTGCTGTTTGTGTGCATTGTGAGCATGTTGCAAATCATGTTTTCTGCATTATTTCCAAAATTGCAAAGTGCCTCCAATGCGTCAGTTTTGCATGTAATCGTCCACTGGTTCTGTTAGCTCTGTATTTTATTTATTTATGTATTTATTTATTTATTTGTCTATTTATTTATTTATATAGCGCACCAAACCTGTAGGTATCTGGACGCAACTTAGTTACACAGTGCAGAGTGGCATAGTGAGTACAAAAACATTCTTAAGTTGTCGCTGGTTACACATAGTATTGGCATTAGTCAAAAAGTAATAGTACAGTAGGAATTGGCAGTCTAGTTGCAATCATAGGCCCGGAGCAACATTGTATAATGCTACACCTGAGCAAACAGCTAGGTTTTAATTTTTTTCCTAAAGGTCCAGTAGGATGGTTCCTCTCTTAGGGTCACGGACAGGGAATTCCAAAGTTTTGTGGCTTGTACAGGGAAACTACTGCCTCCTGCTTTTTGTAGTTTGAATCTTGGTATGGTTAAGAGGTGGGCTTGTGTGGAACGGATAGGTCTGTTGGTTTGTTTTTTTTAAATAATTTTTTATTAAGGTATTTAGTGGCTGAATTTGACAGACATTTATGAGTAAGTGATAGTGTTTTGAAGCTGATCCTATGTTGCACCGGGAGCCAGTGGGCATTCCGCCTTGCAGCTGATATGTGACTAGTTCTCGGGATATTGAGAGCTACTCACAGGGCATTATTTTGTAATACCTGGAGTTTAT
Source organism: Ambystoma mexicanum (assembly GCF_040938575.1). NCBI lineage: Eukaryota > Metazoa > Chordata > Amphibia > Caudata > Ambystomatidae > Ambystoma > Ambystoma mexicanum. The sequence goes on from NC_090936.1 coordinate 391,958,600, forward strand.
TTTACATTGCGGCTGTTGGACCTGATACTGTGCAGCACTGTGTTCTCCTTGCTAGAAAATCTCTTAGCTGTCCTCCTGACGGCTTCATTGTACACATTGGCATTATCATCCGCAATCACTTCTGGCATCAAACTGGAGAACACTCTTTGGCATTCGACTCCCAACGCACTGAGGAGCATCAGCCGTGATATCCACACCAGCCAGCGCATCCACATACGTGACAAACGGGGGCTCCGACTGAGGCCATGGTATTGTGGGCCTACCTGGAGATTGGAGAAACGGTGAGAGTGGCGTTGCGCCTTGCATCGTATTGCTCGTGGTATCGCAGCTACCTCGTTGTCACCATTTATGTTGTTTATTAATAAGGCACTCCATGCAGGTTGTCTTCTTCTTTTATTGGCAGCATGCACTTCTCACTGCCTCAACTGTTCCAGTGTCTTTGGAAGACCACAGGAGGTCTCTATAGCCCAGAGAAGTCCTACTCTTGGCTCTGATGAGGAGCGTCGAGAGGTGCATCCTCCTCTGCTGCTGCTGGCACAGGACTTGCGTTCTCCGCAGCTTGCGCCTCTCACAGAAACATTCTCGCGAGACCTCTCCATTCCCGAGTCTTGTAAGTACACTCCACAGTAGCCATTTTTAATTTCGTCCAGATGCTCTTTAATTTTTTGCAAATAATTGAGTCCAAACAACTCCTCAAGTTCGGCCAATGTGCAGTCTGGCATTGGCAGAGACACGTGGAATTCTATTTCTTTATTGTCTCACTGCCAGCTGTCAAACTCATGTACCACCAAACTACCACCCCACACAATATCACCAGTCAACCATATCCCACAAGCACACTCCACTCCATTGCAACCCCACAAATCCATAGATCTACCCCACCAGACCCCACCTTTGAACAGCACCACTCCACCATACCCTCACGCCACTGCTCCACCACAATCATCACCACTACATCACAAGTCCATCCACTTCACACTCTCACTCAAGCACCTCTCCACCACAATCCAGCATCCTATACACCACACCTACACACTCCACCACTTCACAACACCACAACTCCGTACCTGATTATTGCACACCAACCACCTCTACACACCAGCACACCACTGCACATCACCACCAGTACACACCATCATTCTAGATCACAACTCCAATCCACCACCACTCCACCACTGCTCCAGATCACCAATCCAAACCACCACTCGACACCACCCCATCAGTCCACATCACTCATCCACATCCCACTTCACTTCACTTCACACCTCAACACCACCACAACCACACTAGACACCACCACACCACTCCACACCACCACACTACTGCAGACCACTGATCCACCTTTCCTGACCACCACTCCACACTGCCACTCAACATACCCCATTTTATCCAACTAGACCCCACCAACACACCATACCCCCACATCCCATGTCACACACCACACCCCTATTCCATACCTCCAAACCATCACTTCATATGGTTACTCCACATTACACCTCCACACTCCGCATCCCAACCCCACACTGCAACTCCTAACCACAGAAAACCAACTTCTAGTTAGGTCCCCAATGGAGGGACCTAGACTCGGATTCTTTTATGTGTAGACATTTTTTGTTTAATTAACATTGTTTTAGTGTAAATAAATACATGTAAACATACTCTCTGCTGTTATTTTGTGTATATTTAGCTTGTGCATGCTAACAGCTATTAGGTAGAGCTCTAGCACCACCTATAATCCATAACTATTGGCATAGGAGTACAGATAGGAGGATATGGGATGTGAAGCAGAACCCACAGTCTTCGTGTGTTGTTTGGATTTAAATCATCCCCTTGAAAAAGCCATGGACCTGCTAATCCCTCAGGCCAATCACTCCCAAAATCCTCCTGTACTTCACAAAACACAACCTTTTGGGAACTCTATGAGCCAGCTCCATCATGCAGTAACATGAAACTATGTATTGGTATGGGGCTTTCATTGTTATTTGTAAGCACACTTCAAAATACATGAGTGACTTAAATAAATCTGCAATAAAAATGTCTTTATCAAAAGTTTCTTAATCTACTCGAATTATATGCTATATGAGAATCACCGCTTAAAACTGTTTGATAACACAGTACAGAACATGTACTGGCAGGTGTGGGAACTAGGCTTATGTTATTTTTCAGCTCAAGCAGTTTTATTTTCAACAGTCATGTTCCATTTGTTCAGCACATCTCATTGCATGATTTTGAATTTTGCAGCCTTACTAACATTTTAATGGGCCTGTAGAATTGCTGCCTTAATTTTTTGCTCCGAATTCCCTGTTTAAGTAAAACATATCAGTTAAGGGCAGAAGGAGCAAACTTGTAGCCCCTTCCCAAATGTGTGTGATTGCTGAATGCTCACTTATGCCATGTTGTGGTTTAGTGTTTCATTGAGCTCTGTCACACATATAAAGTTCTCAGTTTCTTGTTCTCATTTTTACAGGGGTTCTAAAATGTTTTTCTTTGTTGTTAAAGACTTTTAAGATGTAACTTTGATTGTTTTTCTTTATTGTTGTAATTGTATTTGTTTGTGTTTTAATGAATTATTTATCTGAATACAAATTATTACTACCACTAATTGTTTTTTTCTCTTTTATTTTTCATGTTTTATAGTTTTTACTCAAACTTTTAACATTTCGTCTAATCTTTTTCGATTTACAACATTGTTTACATAATTAAAAGGTAGAAAATAGAAGAAGGACGTAAAGGTTTCAGATGGTGTGAAATTTATAAAGTCTAATTTGTATTGATGTGCAGTTCCATTAATTTTTCCCAGTATTACATTGTCCTGAATATAAGAGGGAAAGAATTTCCTCATATGATCTGTTCCCATCTTTCTGTACTACTACTAATTGTGTAGGCACATCAAATTTTTTAAAAACACCAAGATCGATTCATGGAAAAGTGTACATTGATCGCACAAAGCCTGCATGCAAACGATTCTGCGTGGCCCTATGCGCAAAGTTTCCAATGCACGCTTCGCATATTCTTGGATTGAAATGCGCATTCCAACCCGGCCAGCAAAGAAAACCGAGCTGCGCGAGGAATGCCCACCACACTCCTCCATAAAAAACAAAAACAGAGCCACAGACCAACCATTTGGGAACCCTCTGCATCCACCATTGACCCATCAACCAGCTCCAATGCAAACCTGCACAAGCTCCCCTATATGAAACGGTTCCACCCAGATCCACCTGACCCGGAGGGGGTGTAGCCCGATCTTCCATGAGTGGATTTCTGCCTCGATCATCCCCACTCAGGCTTACTCCTCTTTTGAATGTCTTGTCTGTAGGCTCTGTCTCTCTCCTAGCCACTCCATTACTGTTGCTACTCTCTACCGGCCCCCTGGTGAAGTCACCTCTTTTCTCTCTGAGTGGGCAGACCTCTCCTCCACCCTCCTGGCAGCTACCTCTCAACTCCTCCTCCTTGGTGACCTCAGCATCCATCTTGATTCTCCCTGTTCCTCATCTGAGCTCTTTCATGACCTCTGCGATTCACTCTCCCTCTCTACCCTCCACTCCGGCCCGACTCACTCTGCTGGCCACACACTTGATGTCTTGATATCTTCTGGCCTCCCCCTACTCTCCTCTTATCTTGCCATCTCATCTCCTCAAGCCAAGCCTACCCCTAGACTGCCACCCACCTTCTCGGACATTCGGCTCTTAAAGCATGTGTCAGCCGAGGCTTTTGCTGCCACCTTCTCACCCCCTACCTCATTCCAGGCTGACTGGAATGAGCTCATTCCAGGCTCTGCTCTACTCCTCTATCTCTGCTACTCTTGATGCTCTTGCCCCTGTCATGAGGATCCGTTTGAAGCCCAAAACCAAGTGCAATTCTTGGTATGACTCTGACCTAGCTACACTTAAACGTAAGTGTAGGGTGGCCGAGAGGAAATGGAGTGCCGCTTGCTCATCCTCTGACAAACTGGCTTGCCGCCTGCTCCAAAGGCAATACCGACTCTCTGTACGCACCAAGTAGCGAGTCCATATTCAAGCCTTTGTTTCTGCGGCATCTAACAACTCGGCTGAACTCTTTAAAATCTGCAAGGAGTTGGCCAACCCTCCTGCTGTATCAACCCCTCCTCTCGCCTCTCAGGCTCTTTGCAATGATCTTGCCTCAAACTTTATTTCCACACTCCCCTCCTCTCCCACTCCTCTCCCCTCTCCTTCTGTGCTTGTTGACCCACCCTCAGCTATTCCTCCTCCCTCTTTCTCCACCTTTCCTCTTTTCTCCCCTGATGAGGTCACTAGACAAGTCTGATCTATGAAAGCCTCATCCAAACAGGTCCATCCCTGTTCCTCAAAAACCATTAAGGACCACATTGACACCCTTGCTTTACCATTGCTGATTTTTGCAACCTCTCCTTTGGTTCTGGATCTTTCTCCTCCCCTCTGAAGCACCCCCTTGTGCATACTCTCCTCAAGAAACCCACAGCTGATCCTTCTTGCCCGGCTAACTATTGCCCAATTTCGATTACTCCCTTTTTGGGTAAGCTCCTGGAAAAGCTTGCCATCTCTCAGCTAACCTTCATTCTGACTCTGTTGGCTCTCTCCATGACCAATAATCCGGCTTCCGAGCTGCCAGAAGTACGGAAACTGCTCTCCTGAACATCCGTGGAGACCTGCTCTCCAACCTTGACTCTAACATTCCCTCTGTCCTCATCCTACTTGATCTCTCCTGTGCTTTCGACACGGTCAACCATACCACCATGCTCAATCGTCTTCGTGACAACATGGGTATCACCGACCAGGCTCTTGCCTGGCTGGCCTCTTTTCGCTCTGATCGACCCTCCCAAGTACAACTTGGGTCCTTCCGATCTTCTATCTCCCTCTTTACCTGTGGTGTTCTCCAGGGGTGTAACCTCTCGCACTGGCTTTTCAACCAATACCTGGCAACTCTCACCTACTGCATTTCCATTTTCTACTCAAATTTCCAGTGATATGCTGATGACACTCAACTCATTTTCAGGCTTCCTTCAGCCACCTCCTCTCCTTCCATCATCTCTGAATGTCTAATCACCAATCAAAGTTGGAGTGCCATCAGTGATCTTTGTTTAAATGCCAAGACTGAGATCCTCCTCATTGGTACACCCTCTCCATCCTTTCCCCTCACTCTCTGGCCGGCCTCCCTCGGCCCTCCTCCTGACCCTACCTGCGAAGCTAAGAAACTTGGGGTCATCTTTGACTCCACACTTTCCTTCTCCGCACACATCTCTGACGTCTCTAAAAAGTCAAATGTCTTACTTCACCTCCTTAGAGGTACTCTTCCTTTTCTCTCCTTCCCTCAGAAGCTCACTGTCTCCCAAACTCTGATTCTCTCTAGGTTGGACTACTGTAACAGCCTCTTTCTAAATCTACCTGCCTTCACTCTCCGCCCTTTAAAACTAATCGAGAACAGGACTGCGAGAAGTGTCCTTGGCGTCAAGCCCTGGGATTGTATCTCTCCAGCTCTGAAATCCCTTCATTGGCCCCTAGTGGATGCAAGGATTCAAATTAAAACCCTTTGCATTTTCTACAAGGCTTTCTGCGGCTTGGGTCCAAAATACCTTCAACTATCGCTCTGTAAATACCTCCCCTCTTTAGCCCATCGCTCCTCTACCTCTATCTCCCTCAGGGTCAGTCGTTTTTCAAAGAAACAAGCTGGGGGTAGATCTCTGTCTTCGTCTGGGGCCTCGCTGTGGAACTGCCTCCCTGCCACCTTGAAACTTGAGGAGAACCATCTACGGTTCTGGAAGCTCCTCAAGACCTTCCTCTTTGGCCTTTGCGTTTGCCCCTCTTCTCCCCTGCTGATCTGCTTTCTCTCTCGGCACTGTTGCACCTGGCCACCCTATGTCCTTCGGGCCCAGGTACCTGCTCACCCTTCCACCCTCCTGCACTGCCTCCTGGCCACCCCTTGCAATGGGGCCTGTATCTGTATCCATACAGCACCCCCTATCATTCCTCTGCTCTTTTCAGATACACCCTATCTCACTTACCTTGCACCGCGCCACTCCCAGGCTGCACTACGACTGTTTTTTGGTCACCTTATTTATTTACTCATTATTTATCCTGTTCTCTCCTTTGCTCTGCACTTTCCATTTTCTTCCCCCTCCCATGCACTTTCCCCCATTTCCCTTCCACATGCACTTGCGCGTTCTCAATGTCACTGGGCCTAGTCAGATCATTGTTTTTGTTTTCTCCCCTGTTCCCCTCCCTTTGCCTGGTTGCGCTCTGAAACACCTGTGTACGAGCGCGATATAAATAAAATATCATATATCATATCATACCCCTGAGAACCTGTGCAAGCTTCCCCTGTAAGTAAATGTAGCACTTCAGCCAATCTGCCTGAGGCACCATGTAAGTAACGGCTGCACCCCTGCAAACCTGGGCAAGCTCCCTCATAAGTAACAGCTACACCCCTGCCAATCTTTGCGATGCCCCACGCAAGTAATGGCTGCACCCCTGCAAAACTGCGCAAGCTCCCCCATAAGTAACGGCTACACCCTTGCCAATCTTTGAGATGCCCCATGCAAGTAACAGCTGCACCCCTGCAAACCTGCGCATGCTCCCCTGTAAGTAATGGCAGCACCCCAGCCAATCTGTGCAACGCCCCACGTAAGTAACGCCTGCACCCCTGCAAACCTGCACAAGCTCTACCGTAAGTAACGGCAGCACCCCAGCCATTCTGCACAATGCCTCATTCAGGTCATGTCTGCACCCCTGCGGACCTGTGCAAGCTTCCCGTAAGTAACGGCTGCACCCCAGCCAGTATTTGCAAGGCCCCACATTAGTAATGGCTGCACCCATGTGATCCTTCTAACCCTCCAGCCTACTCCCTATGAACCAAAACAGCTGTCCAATACCCAGACTGTACAGTAACACACTCAAGCGTAGACACCACCCACCAGCCACCATCACCTCCGACACCACTCTCATGCAGCCACATAGGTCCTCACACCTCCCACCAGCCCCCCTCACCTCTGACACCACCCCCAGGCAGCCCCACACGTCCTCACACTGCCCACCACCCTCCCTCACCTACGACACCACCCGCAGGCAGCCCCACACGTCCTCACACTGCCCACCACCCTCCCTCACCTCCAACACCACCCCAAGGCAGCCTCAAAGTTCCCTACACCACCCGTCATCCCCCACACCTCTGCCAGTACCCCCAGGTAGCCCCACAGGTCCTCACACCACCCACCAGCCCCCTCACCTCTGACAACACCGCCAGGCAGCCCCACAGGTGCTCACAACACCCATCCCTTCACCTCTGACACCACCCCCAGGCAGCCCCACAGGTCCTCACACCAATCACCACCTCTTCACCTCCAACACCACCCCCAGGCAGCCTCAAAGGGCATAGTACCACCCACCAGCCCCCTCAACTCTGACAGCACCCCCAGGGAGCTCCACAGGTCCTCACACCACCTACCAGCCCCCTCACCTCCAACACCACCCCAGTCAGCCACAAAGGTCCTTACACCATCCACCAGCCCCCCTCACCTCCAACACCACCCACAGGCAGCCCCACAGGTCCTCACACCACCCACCAGCCCCCCTCACCTCCAACACCACCCCCAGTCCGCCGCAACGGTCCTCACACCACCCACCAGCCCACATCACCTCAACAGCACCCCTAGGTAGCGCCACAGGTTCTCACACCAACCCCCAGCCCCCTCACCTCAGACACCACCCACAGACATCCCAACTGGTCCTCACACCACCCACCAGCCCCCCTCACCTCAGACACCACCCCAGGCAGCCCCACAGGTCCATTCACCACCCAGCAACTCCCCTCACCTCTGACACCACCCCCAGGAAGCCCAATAGGTCCTCACAGCACACACCAGATCCCACACCTCTGACACCACCACCAGACAGCCCCACAGGTCCCCACACCACCCACCAGCTCCTCTCACCTCTGCCGACACCCCACTGACCACATACCCACCCATAGACATAACAACTGGGGGCACTGATGGAAAATCCATGCCTATAGCTCATCATGGTACTCCCTGGTACATCACACCAATTGGCACAGCAACAGGACAGCAGAATGTTCTACCAACTACACAGTGAAAGCATCATGTACATGTGACACAGAAAATCAATGTCACGTATCATTGTGCCCATGTGCCATTGCAATGGCCCAAAGTGCCTTAGGTGAATCACCGAGGAGGACACACTTCCAAGACATCACTGATAGGACAGAGTCACATCTAATGTGAGTACATAGTAGCATGTGAATGAAGGGACTCAGGTAGGAAAGCATACCATTCCATTGCCCTGCAACTAACACAAGTTGAACACTCATGTGTCGGGGTGATGTTAAGGAAGTCTAGGAATTTGTGAGCCAAGCAGATGGATGATGTATACAGCCAAATATAAACAAACTCACCTGTGATGATGAAGCTTTCCAGTGGCAGATGTGCAGCATGACATGAGAGCACCCACTGGCCGGTAGCTGATGTTTGCCGGTGGGTGGCCGTGCATTGGGAGGCAACCCACCCCAACTGCACAATTGAGGAGTGTATGACACACATCCACAGTTAGGCCCCCAACCCACGTGACAGTCAGAGAACAACTACATAAACCCAATAAAACTAAACCAACTGTGGCACATGAACATAGAGACAACAACTGTGTGATGAACAAAGAGAAAACTGTATTAGCAATATGTACACTAAGATAACAAACTACGTGGAAGGGGGAAATGTCCACGGGTAAACATGCTTAAAAGTCAAAAAATCAAAACAACACAATACATAGGCAGCAGGCTCAATAGTCTCTCATGACATCCTCCAGGGCAAAGTCACGTTCATCGTCTTCCACTTGGAGGTGGGCTGCTGTCTGGTCCTGGATGGCTTTCAGGCTGACTCTTAATCTCCCACCTCCTTCTCTGTATCAATGCAAGCCTCCTCCAGTTTGGCAACCGGCCTCAGTGTCCACCCCTCCATCACCTCTGCCCTTGCCCTAGCAACTTGTGCCATCCTCACCCGCTGTCTCTCCACCATCAGCTGCATTTGAAAGTCCATCCGGAGGCACTCCTATTCATGAAAGCGCCTGCACTCCTCCTGCCAGGTGACGGTATGTTGCTGCCTCGCTTGTCTCTTCAATGTTGATGAGCCCTGCGAGGATTGCCTTTGGCCAATCCTATGCTGCTGTCTGGCTACGCCTATGCTGTGCAAGTACCCCCACCGTCTGGATGTTGAACCACGGGGGATACAGTACCAGCACTGTCCTGACGTGCCAGCTGTCCCTCTGATGCGTGTACCTGTGCAGGTTCCTGGTTAGACACAGCGACCACCACCTCTGTACTTGCCAGGACTTCCACCAGAGACAGGTAGGTGCTGACCACCAGACTGAGTGGTGTGGCTTTGATTGGAGTGGAGGGGGTGTGATGGAAACTGGCAAGCAAGAACCCCTGGAGGATGACTGGGTCACAGCGGGGGCAGTGTAAGAGAAGGCAACTGAATGTGTCAGCGCACAGAGACCTCCTGAGAGCAGCGCATGTGCCAGCTGGCCCAGGTAGAGGGCCATCGATTTGTGATGCTGGGAGTGCTCGGAACGCAAATCTCTCACATCATCATGCATCGAGGCTGTCCATCATGCAGTCCCATCCAGCACAGCGTGCATCATCTAAGGAGTGATCATTGTGGCCCCAAGAGGGGGGCATGATCTGGGTGGAGGAACCCACGACAGTGGTCATTGCTGCATCACGTGTGGCAGGGACCGGAGGTTGAGCAACTCCCTCCATGGTGCACTGCACATGCTCCTGTCCCTGACCTAGGGGTGCAGCCTGAAAACCCTCCTGGATGCCCCTACCCGACCATGTGCGCTGGCCTTCTCCTGCCTCCTCCTCCACCACCACCTCCATCTCCATGGATGACTCCAGAGAGCATTCCTCTCAAGATGGCCCCTCCATTTCTGCACCCTGGCCCACAGCCACTGAGGTGTCCCGACCACAAACTCCTCCAGGGACGTACCCCCAGCAGCTCCACACAATGGAACGTGCCCTCTGCCAACCAACTCACCCTGAAATGATGTGGACTCAAGTCATGGTGGCCGGGGTGTGCGCTTAGGTCTACTGGTGCTGTCTCTGTCCTTATGCTACACAGCGATCCCTCCACCCTCTCCACGAGCTGCAGCAACTGTTGAAAATTGGGACAAAAAACATTGACATTAGTAACCTTGTGCACCCTCTCCTAAAAAAGCCATCTGCTGACCCCTCTTGCTGACTACCACCATATCTCTGTCACCCCCTTTTTGGGCAAACCCATGGAGAAGCTGGTCATCCCCCAACTGACCCTTCACACCAAAATGGGCCAGAAATCAATCTCCTGAACACCCGTGAAGACCTACTCCCTAACCTGAACTCTATCACTTCCTCTGTTCTGATCCTCAATTATCTTTCTTCTGCTTTTGACACAGTCAACCACTCCATCCTCATAAACCTTCTCCATGATACCCTAGACATCATGGACAGGACACTGGCATTGCTGACCCTCTTCCTTTCCAACATACCTTCCCAGGTGGTCTTTTCTCTCCTCCACCTCACTCTCTACCTGTGGCATCCTCAGGGCTCTATCCTATCGCCATGGCACTTCAACATCTACCTGGCCCCTCTGGCACATTTGATCTCCACTTTCTCCCCTCTTGTCCAGTGTTACTCAGAAGACACACACAGCTCTTTTTCAAGCCTCCTTCCCCTATCTCCTCCTCCTCCTCCCTCATACCCGATTGCCTGACTGTAATTCATGCATGGTTCTCTTCCAATGATCGCTGCCTTAATGCCAGTAAGAGTGTGATCCTTCTCATTGGGATGCCTGCTCCTTGGTTCCCCTCCCACTCTCTTGTCAGACTCCCTGGTTCCTCTCCCCTCACCAACTTGTGAGGTAAAAAAACCTTGGGATCTTTTTTGACGCCTCTCTCTCTTTCTCTCCACACATCATGGACTTTGAAAATAAGTCAAACTTTCAGTTGTATCTCTTCAGGGCCCATTCTACCTTTCCTCACCTTCCCCCAGAAGCTCAACAGCTCCAGAGCCCTGGTTCTCTCTAGACTAGACTACTGGAACAGCCTCTTCCTCAACCTGACTCTTACCTCCCTTTGCACTCTTCAATTAATCCAGAATAGGACTGCAAGACTTATAGTTGGCCTCTGAGGAGGTGCAGCTGGTAGTGTGACATCTTAGAGACGTCAGAGATGTGAGGAGAGAAGGAGAGTGTGGAGTCGAAGATGACCCCAATGTTTTTAGCTATGCAGGTCGGAGCAGGAAGAGGACCAAGAGAGGCCAGCCAGAGAGTGGCAGGAAATGAGGGAGCAGGTGTGCCGATGAGGAGAATCTCAGTCTTACTGGCATTAAGGCAGAGATCATTGGCGGCACACCACTCCTGGATAGCAGACAGACAGTCAGAGATGAGTGTGGCAATGTGGTAGGCAAGAAATGCCAGGCATTGGTTGAACAGACAGGGAGAGAGATAAGACCTGTGGGATGTTTTAACCCACTATGCTCTGCCCTGCGGCATCACTGTGTGCTGGTGGCACCAGAATCAGCAAAATGGCAGCGAAAAACCCATGCGCGTCAAAACCTAAGGAAATCGCGCTCTACCAAGCACAAAAAGATGGCTGCCAATCTACCTTGCCTGTGTCAATGGTGGAACAAAGACCTCACTGCTGAAACATGCCACTGGGCTGCCCACCAAATAAAAAGGGAAACTGCATGAAAGGCAGTGCTTTACTGAAGAAAACCCAGAAATTGTTCTTAAATCCCTTTTTCTTGGTTGCTGAAAATACAAAATACCGCTCCAAAACACCACAAAACATCCAATATCCTTGTGGGTGTTACCCATCACCTCCTTTAAGAAATCATTATGAACTTACAATGTCATGGAAAGCGGAATCTGTCATCAAAATATCAACAGTAAAAAGTGTGCCTGCCTGTGAAAATCTTTTAAAATATGGGTGCAGTACCAGCAGCCGCCTGTATGACAGCTGTCATTAGTTTGCATCAGTGCAATTGATATCAAATATCCGGAAATTAAGTGACCTGTTATTAAGAGGAACCTAGGAACAATTTAATTTCCATGGTTTAGAAGCTGGAATAAGAGTTCTAGCTGCTTGTGTGAAAATTGCAATTTTTGTTTTAAACCAAGAGAAATGTAATAAAATGACAGTGTTTTTAAGCTGAACTAAAAGCCACCCAAACCAGTTCCACAGCTTTCCCCCAACAAAAGGCATCTCCCTCCTGCTTCCCACCAAGGCCAGGAACTTACACCTCTGTGAGGAGTAGATCAAAGAAGGAGATTTGGGCTGCTGCAGCAGAAGGGGACAATGGACCTTCCTTGGCTGAAGGGATATGCAGATTATGAAGTGTCAAGAGTGGCCTCTCCCAGAAGGAAGGGGGCGGATTGCTTCAGACCTGCCAGGAGGAAAAGGAGGTGGGGACAGACAGTCACTTGTGGATTCAAAAGCACAGAAAGCATACTTTTGAAAAAAGACTGATAAAGGACTGGGCGAAATTGTAAAAATTATAGAATTCATACCATTGTGAATGTGATTTTTGGGTGCACATTTTAAAAGATGCCAGAACTCTGTGCGATGTTCTGGGAAGGAACAGTGAAAATTCTGGTTTTGCAGCAAATGTATTTATGTCAGAAGCATGAAACTTCACACACGTATGCCCATAGACAACGCGCACATATATACCAATTTTTGGACAAATTAGATATTGTGTCCTGGGCAAAAAGTGCGAAAGTCTGTCAAATCCAAATCCAAGATCCCACCGCTATGGGTCTTGGAAGAATATTTGCTCCTTAAAATATGTAATCTCTGTATGTTATTGGTATAAAGATTGCACACATGGAAATAGGTATTATAGCAAAAGTAGATTTCATGTTCAAAAGGCGAAGGGGAGGATGTTTTTGCTCATAAAACCACATCATCATGGTGACACACTGTTTTCTCCTCCAATCAAGGGAGAGAGCGGATTCCAGACAATAGCCTACCTAGGGGGTGCACTTAGGATAAATCAGTATACACGCTCCTTTATTAAATGAGTAAATAGAGACAGCTGAGGGCTTATAGGGACACACACATTCACCCACCAACTGATTGCTGGCGGAGCACCCTGCCAGAGGACCTGACATCTCCCTTGCTCCAGACTCCAGAAACTTGGCAAGCAGAAAGGTCCATTTCCAGAGCTGAACCACTCTCAGCTTGGCCATTAAAATTCCAGAAACCAGAATTTACCCCAGACATCTAAGGGGAACCAAAGAACAGCCTGGCTGTGCTGTAACTGCTTTCCTGCTAAGAATCATTGCCAGAAACCAAAGATCCAACCCAGTAGAGCTGTGCTGTGACCAGATAGCTGTGAACCAGAGCGCCTTGCTGATTGCAGATCAGAGCGCCATGCTGTCCAGTCCTGTGTGCCCAGCAGAATTCCTCTCCAGAAATCTTGACTGACATGAATCCCTGACGGTTCTGTTCAAACCTATTTAGTGGGTATCCTTAGTATAGGACTGTCACTAGTTTATGTACTGTCCATATTCATCCCTATCCAAAACCCATCCTCTCTTATATCCAGAATTGCATTGTTAGAATTTTTGAACTGCCTGAACTCTCTATCTCATCCCTATTAACTTCTATACTAGTAGTGTTAAACCGATCTTTGCGCTGATATATATTTTTCTGAAGAAAACGAGTGTCTCGACAGGCAAAATCCATCCAGAGACATCCTGGGCTGGTGGCTGTGCTGTCGTGTAGTTTGTTTCTTCATAGTCCATCCCTAGTGTCAAGAAATCCTGTTTGTCTTTTTAAAAGTGCATCCTTATTTTACAATTTGCCTCTATCTGAAAAAAACGACCTCCACAAAAACGTTCATAACCTCTTCATTTTTTTTAGAAACAAAATGTAAGTGTCTGCTTGTAGCTAACATCCAAAGCTTTCCAGAAAACCCAAAACCTCATCCCAAATCCTTATAGTTCTCCCACGATCATGATTACCCCACGCAGAAAAGTTTGCTGCAAATTTTTTGTTTTGGCAAAATCTATAATGTGTAAAATAGCTTTTCATTGCACCCGACCTCAACATTTAGTTTTCTCATTGCTGTTCACTCTCATATCATTGCTAATGTATGTTTGCAATCATACAAAGCAGCTCCCATTAGAATTTAAACCATTTCAGTGATTTAACACCATTTGTAGTGTTTTGCCTATTCCATTTAAAGCCAACTTTTAAAACCATTTTGACAGTTTGCCAATTAGTTCTGTTTCTCTCTTGTATGTTGCTGGGGGGAAATTGGGATTGATATATTTGATTGAATTCTGCATTCCTGAAAGCTGTTTTATCTCCTCCTATATCTCTACATTGCATATTGGGGGTTGAGGGGTGCGCAGGGGGAAAGAGTAACCACATTGCATTTGATTTGAACAAACCCACAAAAGTATTATTTCTGTGTGGCATTGTTTTTGCTCATTATTACTCCTTATAATTAAGGAGATTGTTTAGTGTGACATTACCCCATTGGTGATTATTGTATCCCCATTAAAAATAGTGTGATTATATTGTCAATATATATAAATAAATATTTAGCTTTGCAAACCAGCCTGATTCCTGGTTCACTGTGACCGGGGGGGGGGTCAAAGAGAGGGGCGTGATATAAGTGGTACATTGTTCAGAATAAAAGAACTTATAGACTCAAATAATTAAGGGTTTCAGTTGTGCATCCCATGCTAGGCATTGACTTAGGTCAAGTGCCGGATTGAAATCAGTTACAGACCCCTGGGGAACACCACAGTTAGAGATAGAGCTATAGGAGAGGAAGGACCCAAGTTGGACCTGGGAGGGTTGATCAGAGAGGAAAGAAGCCATCCATGCCAGGGTCTGACCAGTGATACCCAGGTTATCACGGTGATGGTTGATCAGGATGGCATGGTTGACTTTGTCAAAGGCAGAAGAGAGATCAAGCAAAATGAGGACAGAGGGGGTGTTGAAATCACGATGGAGAGCAGGTCTTCACGGATTATCAGGAGAGCAGTTTCCATGCTTCTGGCAGCTCTGAAGCCAGACTAATGATCATGAAGACAACCAACAGATTCAGTGTGGAGAGTCAGCTGGGAGATGGCCAGCTTTTCCAGGAGTTTGCCCAGGAAAGGAGTGATGGAGATTGGGCGATAGTTAGCTGGGCAGGACGGGTCGGCAGAGGGTTTCTAAAGAAGAGACTGCACAAGGGAGTGCTTCGGGGGGATGGGAAGACTCCAGTGGTGAAGGAGTGGTTGCAGAAGTCAGCCAGAGTTGGAGCCAGGGAGTCGATGAAGATATCAAGTTATTTTACATGTGTACAGGTGCAACGAAACACAAGCAGCAAAGTAATCATGAAGCTAGCTTTATGCTTATAGTGAATAGATTGTGGCAAGCGCCAACTTATACATATATAGGAATGAGAGAACTATGGATGTTTCCACTAAACGTATTATAGCAGGTTGGACAGTAGCAAAAAAGGCCTCATTTCAGTGTGTCGCAGTTAAAAAGCATGGTGAATTACAAGACCAAGAAGCCAAGGTCTTCTCAAACTGGAATGAACTGACATTGTCTTCAAAGCAATGGTCGAAGGGTACGAAAAGAAGTAGTGGAAGTATGTTCCCTGCTAGCCTGCACCCACTCCCCACAAACCCCATAAACACAGCACCTCCCACAGACAATAAAAAACCCAAAAGCATGCACCTGCTGTCTAAGGGAATGCTCAGTGCAGTGCACTGAAAGTTCAAGTTTCAACTTCTATCTGCACTGTTATTTTAAAATGAAACTGTTCCAGAACGGTTTCTTTTTAAAATAAAAGTATAGGAGGAGTAAAACTTAATTTAAAAATGTAAAGGAGCACCGCTCCCAACCGCTCCCGCTCACTTCGACCACTGCTACAAAGTCTTGTGAAAGAACAAGACTCCTGTTCAGAAGGCACAAACATAACAAGGAAGAATTCAGAGGTTTATTAAAAAATAATATTAAATGCAGGAAAAGGCACGATTCCATATTCTCCAGTCACATGGAAGTATGAAGTTGGATGAACGAGATGGTCACACCTACACACGGAGGCAGACTGTGCTTATCACTCCCTAATTTTCTCAGAGCTAAGAACACTCTCAAGGACGAGCTTCAAAAGCCTAATTGACAGTAGACCACTGAGGTGATGATAGATTCATATGCTAATTGGTGGGAATCTAAAGTTAAGGGGCCTCACCAGCACCTGGATGTCCAGCTTGCAGGCTGCTAATGTAGGTGAATAAGCATTGAAGGAGGATAGAGTGCCAACCAATTGTAGAGGACCTGCGTATTTAGGGGTCCTATAGTGTGTAAACCAATGGGACATTGTATATTTAGTGACGTTCCTAGTGTTCCTTTTTAGGGAAGGGCTTAGTTGCCCCACCTGATGTTAAGTAACCAATTACATAGTTATATTTTTTTAGACTAATATGGATCATGTACTTAGATGTTCACTCAGATCCAATCACCCATGCTTATACGTTTTTGTAGTTTGCCACGCAGAACCCTTGACTGGATCGCCGAGCACAACTGCCCAATCACGGTCATATCCATCATGCCCCAGTCATGGTCTCACCACCATTTGATCATGTTCTCACTAGAGGCATCAGATACGTTGCTTATCGACAGTATAGCACCAGCGGTCCCCACTAGCAATAAAAGAAACATTACCCCAGAAAACCTCCTCCCTTTGATATTACCTACTCTCAACTATATCCCAGACCATACTGATCCCCTCACTATGGTAGATATGTACAACAAAGTGATGTTATCATCCCTTGATGTCATAGCACCACTAAAAATGAGAAAGAGCAAACCTCGTAAACACGTGAATGCATGGTTCACTCCACACCTAAAAGTAATTAGACAACAGAAACGTCACTGCAAATAATATGGAGACTAGATCCATCGAAACTAATAAGAATAACTTGAGCAAACAAGCTACCTTCTATAAAAAAGAAATTATCCTTGCTAAACAAACCTCCTACAACCTCGACATCTCCCAAGCTAAATCTAATACCAAAGAGCTTTTTGCTATTCTGAAAGAGGTAGAATCCCCTTTCCAAACTCCAGACTCCTGCCTCAAGGACCCAAATTGGTGCACGGGCATACAAAACGCTCTAGCCAATAAAATCTCAACCTTACAAACTAAGATCAATAATAAAAAAGACACTCTTCTTACCACCTCGAAATCTAGCAACACTAATACTACAGCACCGCTACCAATTTCCACTCTACCCTATGTAGCCATTCCCCACTTCAACTTTCACAAAGTATCCATTACAGAGGTTGAAAAAGTCATCCTTACTCTTAAGCCTTCAAACTGCCATGGTGACTTATGCCCAGCGCAACTTATATAAGATGCAGCTCGTGAACTTTCCCCTTTCATTACCAAACTTATAAATGCATCATTCACCTAATAACCTGAAACAATCCTGGGTCCTCCCACTCCTCAAAAAACAAAATCTAGATCCTTCCATCCCTACCAATTACCACCCTATCACCCTATCACCACAGTACCATTCCTACTTAAAATCCTTGATAAAATAGTATACCTACAAATCCAACACTACCTCAAATACAACAACCTCCTAGGAGTCTGACAGTCTGGCTTCAGACCCCAACATGGTACTGAGACGGTGCTTGTAAACCTTAAGGCACAAATTGATGAGTTGAGAGACGAGGGCAAGATGGCACTACTGCTGCTCCTTGATCTCTCAGCAGCTTTCGATTTGGTCGACCATGAGATCCTCTGCAAGCACTTAGAGACGGCAGCCCATTTCTCCCAAGAGGCAATCGATTGGATCCAGTCCTTTCTCAATAACAGAACAATGCGAGTCTTCTCCCCGTTAGCAGCTGCAGACCCAATACCTATAACTTGCGGTGTGCCGCAGGGCTCTTGTGTCTCGCCCACTCTATATAACATCTTTACAAAGCCCCTATTCGATGATCTTGACGGTCGGGGTATCGCCTACATGAATTATGCCGATGATACCCAGATCCTCATCCCGCTGACGGGGGATTATGACAAGGATTTGGCCTTTGTAAACAGGGTGTACCTCATCATCCAGGCATGGATGGCCTCCCATGGTCTATGCCTGAATGATGATAAAACAGAACTCCTCATCCTGTGCACAACAGCTAACCTGAACAAACTTGGCCAGAATTACTCTGCATTTGAAATTGATAATAATACCATTGTTGTGGCTAAGGAGGTACAAACCTTGGGCTTCCACTTAGACTCCACACTTACATTTAAAAAACAAATAAACGCTATGGCTACTGCCACATCCTATACTTGCAAACTCATCAGAGCAGCCAAACCATTCCTCTCATCCAATAATTGCATTACCCTAGCTAGAGCCTTGATCCTGTGCAAGTTGGACTATTGTAATGCCCTTTACGTAGGCAGTAACAAATACATCATAAACAAGATTCAAATCTTACAGAATTAATGCCTTAAGAGCAGCCCTCAGTCTCCCAAAGAAAGCCCACATTTCAGATATTAGAAGATCTGTCAACTGGCTCTCCACAACAAACAAGATCTTCCTTAAATCTGTCTCTTTGATCCATAAATGACTCCACCATTCTGCCCCTCTTTACCTGACAAAGAGATTTACCAGACAATCTTCCTGCTGTCCCTCCAGAAAGGTCAACTCTAACCTCCTCTTGGTGCAGAGATTCAAACGCACCACGACCGGGGGGGGAGTAGCTTTCCCGTTAAAGCTGCACAACCTTGGAACTCTCTACCGCCACCCCTAAGGGAAGACCTTCCTTACACACAATTTAAATCCAACCATATCCACTTGATCAAGGAACACGACAACTAACATACTTGCTTTTATCATCTTCTACCCTACATGCTCAGCTATATCTTGTAAATTTTGTATATTATACTTACAGTAAATTTGTTTTATTGTAACTGTTTTCAATGATGCGGATGTGTCCAGTACTGTTACCATATCTGGACTCCATCCATTGCGCCAAATGTAACGTAAGTTCTACAATCCTCTTGTTGCTCTTGCACCCGGCTACCCTTGGGTTAGTTGCGCATTACAAATAAATAAACAAACAAGCTAACAAACAAATGTTGGCACAAACGTAGGTTAACGTCATTAATGATGAATATTGCTTATAAAAGTTCAGTTTTTTCTTAAATGCAATGAGTAAGAGGAGCGAGCGATTGCGTTGATGTTCGTTATGCTCCCGGTTTTAGAAAATTGATATTAAAACAGTTGGCTCTATTATTGATGTATGAGCAAAGTCTGCATCCCCATCCATCTCCAGGGTAATTGCTACTCATCAAAGGGGCTGGACTATTCAGTTCACTTGAAGCAGAGATCTGGAGGTAGATCGATTTCCTTGGCTGGCTCCTTCCTATGGAACGGCCATCTCATACATGAGCAGGATCTTCTAAGCTCTGGGAACTCCTTAATACTTTCCTTTTCTCCTCTTCCTTTGCTTTCCCCCTCCTGTGCTAATCTCTCCATCTGCCACTGCGACAGGGGCCTGGTCCCTTCAGTGTAATACAGGGGCCAAACCACCTCCTACCAGTCCCCTCAGCATCCTTTGCCAGCACCTGCCCTCGAGTCCCTTTTCCAGACTAGTCCTACTTGGTCCTCTCTGTCCACCACACTAATCCTCCCTTCTCCAACTCTTCCCCTGGCACTTCCCACCTTGGCCCTCCCAGCACTTGCCCGCCCCCATCTTTGGGTTAACCCACTCCTGCACTTCTCCCTCTACCACCTCTCTCTTGCACTTACCACCTTGTCATGCACATGCATGGTAGGATTGTCTCAAGGCCAATATAACTGGTTTTGTAGTTCTACTTTTGAAATTCCCATGCCCCCCCACACATCTTGACTTGTGGTGCCTGGAAACTCCTTTGTATAGTCACCATACAAATGTCCAATAAAATGAAAATTCAAAAAGAAATAACTGTCAATGGATGTTTTGCATACACAAAATTAACATGACTAATCATGCAGCATGTACCAACCATGAACTGACACACACACAATGCACACACACACGTACGTGCACAGGCAAACTGCAATGAAAATGCTGCATGAGTGTAGTGTGAAGGCCCAGTCACAGTCATGACACATGCACATGTCAACAATCGACATCGTACAGTGGCCAACAACACATCACCAAAAACAGGCAATGCACCATACGAATGACTAACCAACACAAGAATGACATGCAGCCATGTGCATGGGAACATTACAAATGCACCTGCCCACATAAACACAATCACCAATGTGCATATGCAACAGTATGACCTGCAAGCGAGCAACATGTACCAGCAAACATATCTGTGTACAGATTGCACATGTCAGGTCTCCAAGCATTCAAATATTGAGTGTACACAAATACACTTGTGTTACAAATGCAGCGGGATAGGAGGTGGGATCAGTGGTCACATCCCAGTCCTGGAGACCTCAATGCATCAATGCATTAACTCTACATATGCAGGCATCAATGCACATGAGTCACTCAGCAGATGTGCCTGCATGGATGCATAGTCAGGTGTGCCACACATGGACTCGTACATCATGCACATCACTCACATTCCCACAACATAGCATGTCCACATCTGTCATGTCCATGCACTTGCTCCATGCTCACAAACTGCACAGCCCAAGCACAGCAAGCCATTAATGTGCAATCTGCAATACTCACGCAAATGCCAGTATACAATGTCTGATGCCAGAAATGCCCTGCATTGGCATGAAGCAGCAATCAGCTGCGTCTCACACCACACATAAGCTGCAAACAGGATGTGACATCTGCAAACATGCATGCCATATATATGCCATAGTGCATTGTCATACATGGGTACTCACCAGCAACATTCAGATGACATCTCCAGACCAGGAACTGGGAGTGGAGGTCCAGATATAACCTCTCAAATGCCAGCAGCTCCATCTGGGTGAACCGGTGGCAGCCAGCACGTTACACCTCCATGGTGGGTTCCATATCAAGGGCTGCCACCCCCTTGTAATGGCTACGATCATGAGGACGTTACAAAGTTTCTGGACCATGGTCCTGGGGAAGACTGCCACCCCCTCCATGTTGACGGCAGTCGTGATCTCGTCCCAGATTCTCATCTTTGTGTTGTTGCCCATCTGTGTAGCTGGGTTAAAGAAGGAATCAAAGGCACCCAGGACCAGATCCACCAGGAAGCCACCTTTGGTGGAGGTGAATTTGGCAGCCCTCTGCCTCGACGTGGGGATACTGCACTCCTCATATGACATAGATGGGGCAGACATGGCACCCCAAGGCAGATATGGTCTTCCTTGGTCCTGGGTGGGTGCAGTGGAGCTTTGGTGGTGTTGGCAGAGTTGGAAGTCCCAGAAAGTACTGAAGAGGTGATTGCAGGCCCAACACAAAAGTCCAGGCTAAGGTGGTACAGCCGGCACACTGAGACAGTGCTGGTTGCATGCAGGCACTCACTCTCAAGCAGGCAGCAGCAGTATAGGAGTGAGTGAGGCAAAGCAGGGCTGGAAAAGGCAAATACAGCAGTATGTAGGCAGGAGGAACAGTGGTTTGCCTCTTGCATCCACAGTAGCCGATAGCATAGTAAAGGCCATTAACGTGTAAATTATGTCTTGCGTGCAGTGATGTAGTGCACCTACGCAGCATGCATATGTGGCTCAAGGCAATGACAGGGTGATATAAGGCAACCAACGCCCATCACTGGTTGTGCGTGTGAAGGTTACGCTCCTGATGAGTTCTGCATGTGTATTTTGGGATGCTTCACAATCCGTTTCCTTTGGGTAATGCATACCGCATTATTGTTTTGGTGGTTTGCCACTGCGCATACGCACATGTTTGTGTGAACTTTATGAGGACTACATTGTGTCATGTACAATTCTTGAATCTCTGGTTGCCTTGGTGTATCACGTATCACTGTTTTCGACTTTTCAGAAGCTTTCTGAGTATCTCGTTTGCACTTTTTGAGTTTCTGGGTGCCTCTGTGTATCATGTGCCGCTTTTTTGACTTTTCAGAAGGTTTCTGGGTATCGTGTACATAATGTGTGAGTCCATGGGTGCCTCTACGTATCGCGTACCATATTTCTTTCTTTTTGGGGTACATTGGAGCCTTGCTGGAACATAACGCTTTGTCGTACATCACATAAACTGGTCCCTTACTCATATTGCCCAGGACAATAACTTGGTGTGCCTTCCATTCATCCGTTACACCTGTGGAAATGCAGGAAGAGGGAAAGGGAGCAGACGGGGTCAGAGTGGGGAACAAGGGTACAAGTTGTGGACACATCTTCCGCAGCCCCAGGAGGTCGGCAACATGGTGTGGAGACATCTGCCCCAGCCCCAGGGGGTCGGGTATGTGGTGTGGAGACATCTGCCCCAGTGCCAAGAGGATGTGGCAGGCCCCAGTCCACAGGTAGCCCAGTACCTGGATGCCAATGTGGTCCCAGCCAAACAAGGGCAGCACCAACACCTCGTGTCACTCTGGACAAGAAGGGACGCCCTGCACAGCAGGAAGAGTCTCCACCCGAAAACACAGCACATGACACTGGCCCACAGAGGAAGAAGCACTTGACTGATGAGGAGCTCCAGATCCTCATTGACTATGTGACCCATCACCATTGTGACATGTGCCTGTATGTGGGGAGCACCCATACACCCACACAACGGATGGTGCACCGGAAGCAGGTCACGGGCCATATAAACGCCTTAGGTGCAATGCTGAACAGGTCCAGAAGTGCTGGAATTATCTCACACGTCAAACCAAGCACAAGCTCAGTATCAGCCTGGCCTCTGCACTGGCAACTAGAGGGGAGCCTTCAGAGGAGGAGCAGCTGACACCGCATGAAGAGGCCACAAGTCAATTCATCCACCTTGAGCAGGTGCAAGGCATCGGAGGCCTGGAAAACTATGAGGACACATCTGGTGAGTGACCGTCATTGTGCATCGTATTGTTTTGGCAATCATGCATTACCCACCATATCTGTGTAGTGGTACATATGGCTGCAGTTGTACGATATCCCTAGGTAATGCATGTTTGCCGATGCTCGGACTCATGCCAAATGACCATCATTCTGGAAGTATCCGGTGTGGTGGACATGTGTGGCACATGGCACTGTGACAGTACACCCACAAGGTACTCCCCTGTTGCATGGGCAGGCAGGAAATGAGACGCCTACATGTACTGTTGTCTGCTATATTTGTTGGGCGTGTCACTCTGCACTGCTATACAGGTACTTGCAATAGACGTTGAACAATCACATCTTCTCATACAGAGTTGCATGTTCCGTTTGTCAACTGCCCCTGCGGGATGCCTTGTCATGATGCATATCTGAGCTGGCTGTCACCACGCCTTGTGGTGTGCCCAGAGTCTAGGTGTATAAGTGCCTACATACCACAGCCCTGAGTTGCAGGCATGGTGTTGGTGCTATAACAAATGAATGTAGTAAAGGGTTATGCCATTCACTACATAGTGAACAAAAGCTGATGGTGGGTTGTCATGCTGAGGTTGCCATCCTTGCAATATGACAATCACATGTCCATAGACAGCCCATGTGGAAGGTCATGGGCAGCATAAATGGCAATGAGTGTGCCTGGCTGCATTTCATATTATGTATGTACATGGTAGTTGTTCAAACATATCAACCAACTTCAAAGTGGAAGCACCTGTCTGAAGTTAAAGGCCTTTATGTGTCTGTCCCTTGACACCTAACAGGCAAATGCCTTGTCACTTAAAAGTCTAAATATCCCTAATTGCAGATGTGTGTCTTTCCCTATTGTGCCCTGGTGCGCTGCCTATCTAGGCAAGGGGATAGAAGAAGGGCTGGCCGTAGCCTAGCTCACTACTTTCCTGTCTTGGCTACTAATTAAAACCCAGACACTCAGTGAGTTCTTTTTTTCTTTAATCTCTCTCTCAAGAGTCCCCAATTGTGTTTTGTTACTCCTGCATGCACACATCCCCATACTCGTGTCTTCTGTCTGATAAGGTCAGACATGCCAGCTACATCGCCCACTAAGATGGCTCTGTTGCAACATGTGTAATGCGATAGATATTTGAGGCAGTACTGGTTCACAGTCTGAGCATGCCGGACCATGAACCTTTGACCCATCATTGTTGGATGATGTTCAGCTGCAGAAACTGCATCGCAAATGTGAACACCTATACCGGAGTCATTGCTGTAGCTATTGATTATTGCACATACATGCCACTCATGGCCCTCATATGACCTTCATCACTATGACCAAATACTGTGCCTCAGGATATTTTGTATGTGCTCCACATTTGCAGGGCCATGCCACTGTAACGCAGATGACACGTAGCTCTCAACCAAGCCTGACTCCTCTGCCTCCCCCTCATCCTCTCTCATTCATGACTTCCAGTCTGCTTTACATGCATGGTGTACTGCTACCAATCTCTGCCTCATTGCCAGTCACACATAGAGAGATTACTCATTGCAACCCCTGCTCCCTCTTTCCCTCCCACACTCTGACGCACTCCATGAGCCCACTCCCCTTATCCTCTTGTGGTTCAAGGGACCTTTTTGGTGTCATCTTTGAATCCTCTCTCCTTCTCTCTTCACATCAAAGACCTTGCCTAGAAGGCCCACGTTCAGCTGCACCTCCTCAGAGGCATTTTCCCTTTCCTCCCCTTCCCCCAGGACCTCAATGTCTACAGTTCTGTGTTCCAATACTGATTTGTGTGTCATGTGATGACAGTAGTGGTGTCTGTGGATATGGGTGGCTGACTGATGCCACGTGAGTCCTTCTGCATTACAATGACACATGTGCAGTACTTTTCCCGGGTATGTGTGCTGACATGACAGTTGCATGGCCCATAATTGTATTTTGACGCCACTATTGTACGTCAATATGTCCACTGATGGCATGGACAGGACCGGCATGGGGGACACTATTCTGCAAATGTCATACATCAGTAGCTTACAGCTCATAGTTTGGGAATTCACAATGTCTGATGCTTCCGTGTCCTGTCATTTAGTGTTTGAGTGCACTTTGATGCACATGTACATTTGTGTCTCGAGTCACATGACTCAAAACATCTTTTGCTGTCCATGTTTAGGTGAGGATGCATCAGTTGCAGAGGAGGCGTAGGAGAAAAAAGAGTTAGTGGTGCATTACACCACCAATGGAGGACGTGGTGTTGTTCGCCATGAGAACCCACAGGTACTGCAGACCATCCTCAGTCGTGCTGCGCACTATTCTGACTCTTCGGACTCAGCTGAGTTAGTCACTGAACCACATGTGTATGCCTCAAAGAGGGTGAAGGTGAGTGCCCCAATGGGTATATCAGATGGGGTCCATGAGTCTGCGATGCTGCAGCTGGCATCACAAGGCCAGTCAGTAGCAGGCCGCCCGCCTACTGAGGTTACGACTGCAAGGCCAACCTCCCATGAATTGGTGTCAGGTCCTGGGGCTGATGTACAAGGGAGGGTTGCAGACCTGCATCCAATGACAGGGGCAACACAGCAACGGGCATTGTCCCTTGCATCAGGCCACTGTGGGCCCTGCACACATGGTCGATGTGTGCAGTCTGGGGAGACAGAGTGGGAGCAGTATATGCTGCAGTAGATGTTGCGTGTCACCATCCGACATGGAAATGTGTTGGACAATATTTCAGAGGGCATGAATAAGATGGCCAAGAGCATGACCGCACCAGCAGCAGGGATAGGGCATCAGCTACAGGCCATGCAGTCCTCATCCTGTTCCACAGACTGCACACAGAGGTCAACATCCAAGGCCAATGGACTGATCTGAGGTGTCTGCTGGAGTCCCTGTCTGCAGATCCTCAGGCGCACAGAGAGGCACTGAGGCGTGAGATGCAGGTCATCAGGACTGCAATCCACGAAGAATTCTCAGCCACAAGGACACTGCTCCACGAGAAGATGGATGCCTTCAGGCAGAAACTGAACGAGTAACACAATGCATCACGGGTGTCTGTGTATAAAGATTCTGTGGCCAACCATGAGGAAGTGCATGGATACCTCATCACCCTTACTGTGCTAGTGCATTTGACCATATCACGTCTGGCCGTGGCCACTGAAGACCAGACCTTGGCACTCCGTGGTATAGGTCCAACACCACGATCACCTGAATGTAAACCGCAGGATGGGAGTCCCAGCACAGACCAGACTCTGGGTCTATTGTTGCCGTGAGGTCCATGCACCCATGGAAGATTACTGAGATATTGGCATGTACCCTCCTACTCCAGACTCCAGGGTGGACTCCCCGCCCTCCCCCAGTCCAAATGCACCTGCCCACATAAACACAATCACCAATGTGCATATGCAACAGTATGACCTGCAAGCGAGCAACATGTACCAGCAAACATATCTGTGTACAGATTGCACATGTCAGGTCTCCAAGCATTCAAATATTGAGTGTACACAAATACACTTGTGTTACAAATGCAGCGGGATAGGAGGTGGGATCAGTGGTCACATCCCAGTCCTGGAGACCTCAATGCATCAATGCATTAACTCTACATATGCAGGCATCAATGCACATGAGTCACTCAGCAGATGTGCCTGCATGGATGCATAGTCAGGTGTGCCACACATGGACTCGTACATCATGCACATCACTCACATTCCCACAACATAGCATGTCCACATCTGTCATGTCCATGCACTTGCTCCATGCTCACAAACTGCACAGCCCAAGCACAGCAAGCCATTAATGTGCAATCTGCAATACTCACGCAAATGCCAGTATACAATGTCTGATGCCAGAAATGCCCTGCATTGGCATGAAGCAGCAATCAGCTGCGTCTCACACCACACATAAGCTGCAAACAGGATGTGACATCTGCAAACATGCATGCCATATATATGCCATAGTGCATTGTCATACATGGGTACTCACCAGCAACATTCAGATGACATCTCCAGACCAGGAACTGGGAGTGGAGGTCCAGATATAACCTCTCAAATGCCAGCAGCTCCATCTGGGTGAACCGGTGGCAGCCAGCACGTTACACCTCCATGGTGGGTTCCATATCAAGGGCTGCCACCCCCTTGTAATGGCTACGATCATGAGGACGTTACAAAGTTTCTGGACCATGGTCCTGGGGAAGACTGCCACCCCCTCCATGTTGACGGCAGTCGTGATCTCGTCCCAGATTCTCATCTTTGTGTTGTTGCCCATCTGTGTAGCTGGGTTAAAGAAGGAATCAAAGGCACCCAGGACCAGATCCACCAGGAAGCCACCTTTGGTGGAGGTGAATTTGGCAGCCCTCTGCCTCGACGTGGGGATACTGCACTCCTCATATGACATAGATGGGGCAGACATGGCACCCCAAGGCAGATATGGTCTTCCTTGGTCCTGGGTGGGTGCAGTGGAGCTTTGGTGGTGTTGGCAGAGTTGGAAGTCCCAGAAAGTACTGAAGAGGTGATTGCAGGCCCAACACAAAAGTCCAGGCAAAGGTGGTACAGCCGGCACACTGAGACAGTGCTGGTTGCATGCAGGCACTCACTCTCAAGCAGGCAGCAGCAGTATAGGAGTGAGTGAGGCAAAGCAGGGCTGGAAAAGGCAAATACAGCAGTATGTAGGCAGGAGGAACAGTGGTTTGCCTCTTGCATCCACAGTAGCCGATAGCATAGTAAAGGCCATTAACGTGTAAATTATGTCTTGCGTGCAGTGATGTAGTGCACCTACGCAGCATGCATATGTGGCTCAAGGCAATGACAGGGTGATATAAGGCAACCAACGCCCATCACTGGTTGTGCGTGTGAAGGTTACGCTCCTGATGAGTTCTGCATGTGTATTTTGGGATGCTTCACAATCCGTTTCCTTTGGGTAATGCATACCGCATTATTGTTTTGGTGGTTTGCCACTGCGCATACGCACATGTTTGTGTGAACTTTATGAGGACTACATTGTGTCATGTACAATTCTTGAATCTCTGGTTGCCTTGGTGTATCACGTATCACTGTTTTCGACTTTTCAGAAGCTTTCTGAGTATCTCGTTTGCACTTTTTGAGTTTCTGGGTGCCTCTGTGTATCATGTGCCGCTTTTTTGACTTTTCAGAAGGTTTCTGGGTATCGTGTACATAATGTGTGAGTCCATGGGTGCCTCTACGTATCGCGTACCATATTTCTTTCCTTTTGGGGTACATTGGAGCCTTGCTGGAACATAACGCTTTGTCGTACATCACATAAACTGGTCCCTTACTCATATTGCCCAGGACAATAACTTGGTGTGCCTTCCATTCATCCGTTACACCTGTGGAAATGCAGGAAGAGGGAAAGGGAGCAGACGGGGTCAGAGTGGGGAACAAGGGTACAAGTTGTGGACACATCTTCCGCAGCCCCAGGAGGTCGGCAACATGGTGTGGAGACATCTGCCCCAGCCCCAGGGGGTCGGGTATGTGGTGTGGAGACATCTGCCCCAGTGCCAAGAGGATGTGGCAGGCCCCAGTCCACAGGTAGCCCAGTACCTGGATGCCAATGTGGTCCCAGCCAAACAAGGGCAGCACCAACACCTCGTGTCACTCTGGACAAGAAGGGACGCCCTGCACAGCAGGAAGAGTCTCCACCCGAAAACACAGCACATGACACTGGCCCACAGAGGAAGAAGCACTTGACTGATGAGGAGCTCCAGATCCTCATTGACTATGTGACCCATCACCATTGTGACATGTGCCTGTATGTGGGGAGCACCCATACACCCACACAACGGATGGTGCACCGGAAGCAGGTCACGGGCCATATAAACGCCTTAGGTGCAATGCTGAACAGGTCCAGAAGTGCTGGAATTATCTCACACGTCAAACCAAGCACAAGCTCAGTATCAGCCTGGCCTCTGCACTGGCAACTAGAGGGGAGCCTTCAGAGGAGGAGCAGCTGACACCGCATGAAGAGGCCACAAGTCAATTCATCCACCTTGAGCAGGTGCAAGGCATCGGAGGCCTGGAAAACTATGAGGACACATCTGGTGAGTGACCGTCATTGTGCATCGTATTGTTTTGGCAATCATGCATTACCCACCATATCTGTGTAGTGGTACATATGGCTGCAGTTGTACGATATCCCTAGGTAATGCATGTTTGCCGATGCTCGGACTCATGCCAAATGACCATCATTCTGGAAGTATCCGGTGTGGTGGACATGTGTGGCACATGGCACTGTGACAGTACACCCACAAGGTACTCCCCTGTTGCATGGGCAGGCAGGAAATGAGACGCCTACATGTACTGTTGTCTGCTATATTTGTTGGGCGTGTCACTCTGCACTGCTATACAGGTACTTGCAATAGACGTTGAACAATCACATCTTCTCATACAGAGTTGCATGTTCCGTTTGTCAACTGCCCCTGCGGGATGCCTTGTCATGATGCATATCTGAGCTGGCTGTCACCACGCCTTGTGGTGTGCCCAGAGTCTAGGTGTATAAGTGCCTACATACCACAGCCCTGAGTTGCAGGCATGGTGTTGGTGCTATAACAAATGAATGTAGTAAAGGGTTATGCCATTCACTACATAGTGAACAAAAGCTGATGGTGGGTTGTCATGCTGAGGTTGCCATCCTTGCAATATGACAATCACATGTCCATAGA
Organism: Ambystoma mexicanum; assembly: GCF_040938575.1. Lineage (NCBI taxonomy): Eukaryota > Metazoa > Chordata > Amphibia > Caudata > Ambystomatidae > Ambystoma > Ambystoma mexicanum. Next base: position 391,988,210 of record NC_090936.1, read on the forward strand.
CAGCCCATGTGGAAGGTCATGGGCAGCATAAATGGCAATGAGTGTGCCTGGCTGCATTTCATATTATGTATGTACATGGTAGTTGTTCAAACATATCAACCAACTTCAAAGTGGAAGCACCTGTCTGAAGTTAAAGGCCTTTATGTGTCTGTCCCTTGACACCTAACAGGCAAATGCCTTGTCACTTAAAAGTCTAAATATCCCTAATTGCAGATGTGTGTCTTTCCCTATTGTGCCCTGGTGCGCTGCCTATCTAGGCAAGGGGATAGAAGAAGGGCTGGCCGTAGCCTAGCTCACTACTTTCCTGTCTTGGCTACTAATTAAAACCCAGACACTCAGTGAGTTCTTTTTTTCTTTAATCTCTCTCTCAAGAGTCCCCAATTGTGTTTTGTTACTCCTGCATGCACACATCCCCATACTCGTGTCTTCTGTCTGATAAGGTCAGACATGCCAGCTACATCGCCCACTAAGATGGCTCTGTTGCAACATGTGTAATGCGATAGATATTTGAGGCAGTACTGGTTCACAGTCTGAGCATGCCGGACCATGAACCTTTGACCCATCATTGTTGGATGATGTTCAGCTGCAGAAACTGCATCGCAAATGTGAACACCTATACCGGAGTCATTGCTGTAGCTATTGATTATTGCACATACATGCCACTCATGGCCCTCATATGACCTTCATCACTATGACCAAATACTGTGCCTCAGGATATTTTGTATGTGCTCCACATTTGCAGGGCCATGCCACTGTAACGCAGATGACACGTAGCTCTCAACCAAGCCTGACTCCTCTGCCTCCCCCTCATCCTCTCTCATTCATGACTTCCAGTCTGCTTTACATGCATGGTGTACTGCTACCAATCTCTGCCTCATTGCCAGTCACACATAGAGAGATTACTCATTGCAACCCCTGCTCCCTCTTTCCCTCCCACACTCTGACGCACTCCATGAGCCCACTCCCCTTATCCTCTTGTGGTTCAAGGGACCTTTTTGGTGTCATCTTTGAATCCTCTCTCCTTCTCTCTTCACATCAAAGACCTTGCCTAGAAGGCCCACGTTCAGCTGCACCTCCTCAGAGGCATTTTCCCTTTCCTCCCCTTCCCCCAGGACCTCAATGTCTACAGTTCTGTGTTCCAATACTGATTTGTGTGTCATGTGATGACAGTAGTGGTGTCTGTGGATATGGGTGGCTGACTGATGCCACGTGAGTCCTTCTGCATTACAATGACACATGTGCAGTACTTTTCCCGGGTATGTGTGCTGACATGACAGTTGCATGGCCCATAATTGTATTTTGACGCCACTATTGTACGTCAATATGTCCACTGATGGCATGGACAGGACCGGCATGGGGGACACTATTCTGCAAATGTCATACATCAGTAGCTTACAGCTCATAGTTTGGGAATTCACAATGTCTGATGCTTCCGTGTCCTGTCATTTAGTGTTTGAGTGCACTTTGATGCACATGTACATTTGTGTCTCGAGTCACATGACTCAAAACATCTTTTGCTGTCCATGTTTAGGTGAGGATGCATCAGTTGCAGAGGAGGCGTAGGAGAAAAAAGAGTTAGTGGTGCATTACACCACCAATGGAGGACGTGGTGTTGTTCGCCATGAGAACCCACAGGTACTGCAGACCATCCTCAGTCGTGCTGCGCACTATTCTGACTCTTCGGACTCAGCTGAGTTAGTCACTGAACCACATGTGTATGCCTCAAAGAGGGTGAAGGTGAGTGCCCCAATGGGTATATCAGATGGGGTCCATGAGTCTGCGATGCTGCAGCTGGCATCACAAGGCCAGTCAGTAGCAGGCCGCCCGCCTACTGAGGTTACGACTGCAAGGCCAACCTCCCATGAATTGGTGTCAGGTCCTGGGGCTGATGTACAAGGGAGGGTTGCAGACCTGCATCCAATGACAGGGGCAACACAGCAACGGGCATTGTCCCTTGCATCAGGCCACTGTGGGCCCTGCACACATGGTGGATGTGTGCAGTCTGGGGAGACAGAGTGGGAGCAGTATATGCTGCAGTAGATGTTGCGTGTCACCATCCGACATGGAAATGTGTTGGACAATATTTCAGAGGGCATGAATAAGATGGCCAAGAGCATGACCGCACCAGCAGCAGGGATAGGGCATCAGCTACAGGCCATGCAGTCCTCATCCTGTTCCACAGACTGCACACAGAGGTCAACATCCAAGGCCAATGGACTGATCTGAGGTGTCTGCTGGAGTCCCTGTCTGCAGATCCTCAGGCGCACAGAGAGGCACTGAGGCGTGAGATGCAGGTCATCAGGACTGCAATCCACGAAGAATTCTCAGCCACAAGGACACTGCTCCACGAGAAGATGGATGCCTTCAGGCAGAAACTGAACGAGTAACACAATGCATCACGGGTGTCTGTGTATAAAGATTCTGTGGCCAACCATGAGGAAGTGCATGGATACCTCATCACCCTTACTGTGCTAGTGCATTTGACCATATCACGTCTGGCCGTGGCCACTGAAGACCAGACCTTGGCACTCCGTGGTATAGGTCCAACACCACGATCACCTGAATGTAAACCGCAGGATGGGAGTCCCAGCACAGACCAGACTCTGGGTCTATTGTTGCCGTGAGGTCCATGCACCCATGGAAGATTACTGAGATATTGGCATGTACCCTCCTACTCCAGACTCCAGGGTGGACTCCCCGCCCTCCCCCAGTCCAGAATGGACTTTTCTTTTTCTTTTGGACATGACCGGTGTGATGATATGATATGATAGTTTATTTATATAGCGCCTATACACAGTTGGCCTCATTCCGACTTTAGGTTTTACCGGCACGGCTGCCGCCGGAGTCGTTTTTTTCCCAGCGCCCGGGAATGGGCAATTACCTGGTCATTACAGCCCTGCCGGACCTGGTAATTGCCTATTCCCGGGCGCCGGGAAAAAATGCTCCCCATTCCCAGTATTAAATGAGCACACCCACACACCACATCCCTTCCAACACCAAAATGCTACCACTAGCTGTTGCCATCATGGCGCTGGAGGACATGCCTATACTGCTACAACTACAGCAACAACACCACTACAACAACAACTAGAGCAGCAACAACAGGCAGCACAGAGGAGATGCAGGAGGAGAAGGAGGGTGAGACAGGTCCAGAAATTACAACCAGCGCAGCCAGCAGTGTCTCGTAGGCAGCCACCAATCCCTCGCATCAGACCCAGGCCATTCAACCTAACCCCTGAGCAGATCCACACCCTGTACCGGTTGGACCGGGACACCATCACCACCATAGTGGACATGATACACAACGACATTGCCAGCCTCATAGAAATACACACTGCCATCTCCCCCCTACTAAAGGTGGTGTCTGTGCGCCACTTCCTGACCACAGGCACCTATCAACACACAGTGGGCCAGCTGCATGGAATTTCACAACCACTATTTTCACGCATGTTGAACCAAGTGCTGGATGCCCGCCTGAAGCATGCAAGCACCCACATATCCCTACCACAGACTTCCCAGGAGATAGCCGACACCAAAGTAGGCTTCCATGCACTGGCAGGCATGCCCAATTGTTTTGGTGCCCTGGACTGCACCCGTGTGGAATTGGTAGTCCCCCATGCCATAGAGGCGGCGTACCGCAATAGCAAGCAATACCACTCCATCAATGTGCAAATGGTATGTGACTCCAGCAAGACCATCACACATTGCTGCACCCAATTTCCTGGATCAACACATGATGCCATGGTGCTGCTCAACTCCACGCTACCCCATCACATGGAGCGACATGCTGGACCACGTGCCTGGCTGCTTGGTGAGTTGCCCAACTGGCCCATGGCAGTGCTTTGGGGTACTGATGACTAGGGATGCATACTCCACCTGGGTGGGAAAGGGGGGGCGCATACTCCATCTGGGTGGGAAAGGGGGGAATGCATACTCCACCTGGGTGGGAAAGGAGGGGGATGCATACTCCACCTGGCTGGCAATTGTCAGTGATTGGAGAATGCATGCAGTGCTAAACACTCCTGACCTGAACCTCCCAAACGGAACATGACACATCACTGGCACACATTTTACCAATTATGCATGTCAATGACAACAAGTAAGAGGCACAACCAGGCCACCATAGTGATGGCAAGAAATGCATGACTGAACAGGATTGCAACTGTGCCAATGTGGCTAGTGTGACCATGCACAGTGTAGAATACACAGCATGAATGGGAGCTAAACATTGTCGTACTACCACAGTACCTCCACCCCAGGATGCATTATTACACCCTGCATCATCTATTGAACGCCATCCAGACTACCAGTACCTCATAACAGTATAGTATGCATCTAGGTAACAATTTTGCATACGTACAGGGACATGTGCATGTCCACACCAAATAGCTGCGGCCATGACTGTTCCTCCAGAAGGTGGCAGCTCAGAGTGACACACACCTATTTGTATTTGCTTGCAGGTGATGGAGGATATCCCTTGAGGCCGTGGCTACTTAACCCTGTGCGGAAGCCGCAGAACAGCAATGAAGAGGAGTACAATTGTGTGCACACCCATACCCGTGTTGTGATTGAGCAGACCTTTGGCCTGTTAAAGGCGCATTTCCGCTGCCTAAGCAGGTCTGGTGGGGCACTCCTATATAGTCCTGAGAAGGTGGCAAAGATCACCATGGCCTGTGCCATGCTGCACAACATGTGCGTCCGGAGAAATGTACCACTGCCTTCTGACATTGACATGCATTGCCCGGGTGAGGATGATGAGGATGGAGATGGAGATGGAGGTGAAGTAGCCCCCCTGCCAGTACGTGATGCACGGGTTGGCCATGCTGTACGCCAAGCACTGATTCACAAATACTTCTGAACCACAGGGACTATGATAGACATGTGTCAGTGACACACTGGCTCCATGTGGACATGCACACTGGGATTGTTGGGAGTTGGCCACTGAACACCATCACACATTAAATGGATATACACAAAATGAACAATGTCCAGCCATTTAATTTTTTTGCACACAATGGGTTTATTTTTTCAAACAGGGAAAAATGTGCCCACCCCCCCCAACCTCCAGTGAACTCCCTAACCCACCCTACAAATCCCAAAACCCCCCAGTGAACTCCCTAACCCACCCTACAAACCCCCAAAGCCCCAGTGAACCCCCTAACCCACCCTACAAACCCCAAAAGTCCCCAAATGTACTCCATGAAATGGTTCCCTTCACCCACAACCATGTGTCCTACTCCCATTGTCTGGACACTCTACTTCCTGGACTTTTTGTTGTCCGGGGGTGGCATCTCCGAGTGCTGTGCACTCCTCCGGGTATGCCGCAAAGGGCTTGCGGGGACTGAGTATGCAGGTGTTGTGGCAGTGGATGTGTCCGAGGCAGGTTCCACGCCTGCTCCAAGGCGTGGCTGCTGCATATGGAGCAGGATGGAAGTTAGAACTTCGGTTACTGCCCCCAGACAGTCCCTCATGAGCACAGCCGACGCATTCATGGCAGCTGTGTTCGCTGCGATGGCCGCTGTGGTCCCGCAATGGCAGTTGCAATGCCCCTCCTTGTCTCCTCCCCATCGGCAATATACTGCCGCAGTAGTTCCAGCATTGCCTCCTGTTGTGCCTCCACCCTCGACAGGCATGACTCCAGGGTGTTGGTGGGAGCTGGAGTGGTGGGAGCTGGAGTGGTTGGAGCTGGAGTGGTTGGAGCTGGAGTGGTGGATGGTGCATGCACGGGGCCTACATCCTGGGTTCTGTCCTCCACGAAGGAGCACAGGTCTGATCCCTCAGGACAGAGTCATGGAGGCAGGGATCATCACTGCTGTAGGGCTCCATATGGGGTGGGAGGGTGTTCAGGGGGTTTGGGGTGGGTGTAGAATTCACTACTGTGACTCCTTCTGGGTCCACATTGGCATCCGAAGCGTCCTCAGTGGTGGGTGGCACAGGAAGGGACACCCCTCCGACTGTTGTGGGTGTGTGCTGCTGGTCCTGATGTGTGTCGGGTCAACTGCCAGCAGGTGTTGTTGTCTGGCTTTCCACTGGGTCAGGCACACTGCCTGTGGGTCTGGCCTGTTTGTCTGGCTGGGGGTGGTGGTGACGGTGGCCCTTGTCATATGGCGCGATGTGGATGCCCTTGCGGTCCTCTCCTGACTGGCATCTTCCTCATCGGTGCCTGGGGGTTAGAAGAGATGCAGGTCATCAGTAATGGTGTCACATGCCAGCGGCATACAATTGTGCTGTTCAATATTCATACATTCAAGCATCCATGTCTTACAGGTGTGTGGCACTTGGTGTTCTGAGGGGGCATATTGGAAATCACTGCATGGCAGGTGGCATGCCGTTAATATGGGGTTTCTGTGATGGGTTACATGGGCACGGTCCTGGTGTGTTGCTCGTGTGTTGGTTATAGGATTGGCACTCAGCATGCATTTCTGTGTGGCAGCGTTTGGGTCGCCATCTGGACTTGGATATGTTGATGTGAGTGTAGGGACATGCATTGCCTTGCCTAGTCTCACTTCCACCTCAATTGTGCTATGTCATGGTTTCCCCTACAGGGATGTGCAGGGTCACTCACCTCCTTCTGGGGATGATGCCGCACCCATCTCCATCTCTCCAAATCCTCAATCGACTCAGGATCGATGAATGTGCTGGCAGTCTCCTCCCAGGGCTTCAGCTTTGCAGGTGAGTGGGGACCCCCCCCTGTCACCATGGTCGCCCTCCTGTTGCTTGACAGGATGTTTCTCACCCTCAAGCGGAGGTCGTCCCACCTCTTGCGGCAGTCACGCACAGTATGTGGGGTGGTCCCCACGGCCGACACCTTCCGGGCAAACTCCTGCCAGATTTGCTTTTTCTTCATCTGGGCATCACGCTTCATGTCATTGGCTTTCATTATGTCTGCATGTGCAGCCAGAGTGTCCGCCAGCATATTTAGCTCTGCATCAGAGAAATGCTGTTTCCGCTGCCGGGGGGTCGTCTTCCGGATGGCCTTGGACATCCTCAGGGTTTTTCAACACAGCACAACACGAATAGACTGGTGGTTTTGGAGGATTGCAATGGATTGTGTTTTTAAAGATGGCCGCCGGCCAATTTCCTGTTTCGACGCAATGACGTTATTTCCGGGTCCGGTTTTACGAGCCCGGTATTAGTATGTTGGTATTACCCGGTCGGTATTTAGGGGTTCCTCCTAGACAGTGCCGGTATCAGCGGGTCCCGTGATACCGATATCTGGGGGTTGGAGGGCCTTTTGCAGCATGCCGGTATGGCCATTAGCATCATTGGGGCTCGCTCGTACTTGCGCACTCGTAATCACCCGCTATTAGCGGCATCATACGAGCACAGACCCGCTCTTACCTCCATGCTGGTAATGACCCTGTTTTTACCACGCTACTTGTAATGAGGCACAGCCTCTTGTGACACAGTTCTGGGCATTTGTGTACATTGACTCCACAGAACTGGTTTGTCACACTTGCTGCATGTAGGGTTGTAGAGCTTCTGGGCATTTGTGTACATTGACTCCACAGAACCGGTTTGTCACACTTGCTGCATGTAGGGTTGTAGAGCTATGCACATATGTACCACTAACATACTGCTTCTGTGTTACCCAATCAGGTCACTTCTTGTACATTGTTTGTTTCTGTACGTTATCTACACCAGGTTGTGTAGCATTATTTTTTGTTTGCATTACTTGTTCATCTCATCCGGCACTGTGAGTGAGTGCACCGCTTGTGTGCACATTGTGGGCCCATGCATGTGTTACATCGTTCGGTCCCCACAGGTTGTCTTCAACTGTTCTCCTTGGGTGACTTGCAAGTGTACCCTGGAATCTATGCACACTTACTGGGATGGTGTCGCACAGGGTGTATGGTCTGTTGGGGGTGATTGAACAGCTGCATTTTGTCCTGTGGTCCATTTACAGTGGTGTCCACCGGGGGTATGTTGGGTGTTGTAGGGTATGGGTATGTGGTTGTAGGCACTTCTTTGCAGGGATGTAGCATACATGGGTCTTTTTCAGCTTTGCATGCCATGGTGGGTGTTGCTTGTAGTTTCTATAATGTAGAGCTGCTGATATGCCTTTTAACAGGTGCCCAGTCTTTGCCACTCTGCCCTTCTCTGTCACCCACCTTCATGGCACACTACTTGTGGTACTTTTCCATCTATGTTCCTTCCAGTCTCTCTGACCAGGCTGCTTCTTCCAAAAGTGTTCATGTCTCTGTCTACCTCTCTTGGACAAATTCTCTTTTCCCTCACCCACTGGGATGTCAGACATATCCACCCTCATCGCCTGTCCAGCCAGTATCCTCCTTGCAACACTTTTCACTTGTCCCCCTCGCTCTCTCTCTCCACTCCACTGCTAGGCAATCATCACTCTGTGTACTGTCGCCCTCTTGCACTCTGTCGTCCATGGACACTGGGTGGCCCATGCCTATTTTCTTGTTCCATACAGGAGTTGTCATGGAAGTTCAATACATGTCTTTGCAATTTCAAAACGTGTTTTCAGGTGTTTTTCAGTGGATGCAAGCCAGGTGGGTACCCTGTGCAGGTAAGTGAAGGGCACTCAGGGTGGCACTTGTATTGTGGTTGGTGGCAGGCAGTCCGGTGAAGTGTGGGGTTGTTTTTTTTTACTTGAGCGGGTCCAGCTTCATTGGTGCATGTGACACATGCTGATGGTACGCTGGTGTGTCTATGCATGCTGTTTTCTCAAGACAATCAGAGAGGAACTGGCTGTGGGCTCATAGTTGTAAGGGAGGCTGTCATTGTAGGGCCTTTGTTGGTGAGTTGTCATGAGGCCCAGCTGTTTGTTTGCTGTGGCACATGGTGATTGTAGAGATGGGGAGTGTTTCCTTGAACTTTTCACATTTGTCTTGCCTGCCACGTGGCATCCCATTTAATGTTTTTTAAATAGTCAGCTCTACCCCCGCATGCAGTCCACTCTTGGTCCTTCTTACACTTCTGGGGATGCTGTCCCAAGCATTGCTGCCCATTTGTGGGAAGCCATGTTCACCACTGACACAAGGAACACACCATTGGCCAGGGGTTGTTTTTTGCCATGGTGAACATGCACCATGCACTGTACACCAGCAGATATTTGGGGGCCTGTTGACAGCTGCTGAGTGCATCTCAATGCTCCCTTCAGTTCAAAGCATATTGGACCCAATTAAATCTGATCTCAGTGAAGTCTGCCTTTGCTTCCTCATTCCCTGTTGCCTGCTCCAATTTGTATGCCAGTGTACTTGACCTGTGTTTCTCATTCCTTTCTCATGTCTGTTTGTCTCTTTCATGCCAGTGGCCTTGGTACCCTGCCTTCCAGTATTACAGCTGCCGCTGCGAACAGCTGCCTTCTGCCAGATCCTATCTTCTGTGCAATTGGTGATATTTTTCCAACACATTGGCCCTCATTACATGCTTGCCGGTCCGGAATTAACGTTGCCGGTAAAATGGTACCTGCACCGTTTTCCAGACTGGCAAACTACGAGTTCTGCGGGCGGGTGCCGTTCCGTTTGCCAGGTCTGACTGGGCTGCGTAACGGCACCTGCCCGCAGAGATGCACTGAAACACCGGCACCATTATCAAATGGTACCAGTGTTTCCGCTGTCCCCATTCCCATGGATTCCTGACTCCATGGGAGTGGGGATTAACAGAATTACTGGCGCCTGATTTACCGGACCACAGGGGTTTTAATGCACCCGTAAATCCGTCAAGGCCGGCACTGGTAATTCACTACGGGTCCGGCGGCAGCCTGCTGGTTTTACTGGCACGGCTACCATCAGAATCGTAATGAGGGACATCGTCTTGTACTGTACATCACTGGCTCCCCTGCCAGAGTTTACTGCACTGTCCCACTGCCGTGTTAATCAGGAGATGCCATGTTGTGGCATTGGGAGTATGCAGACTTAGTGTTGCATTCACAAACACAACTTGGACTACAACAATTGCTGAATAAGCTTCGACTATATACAATGAGTAATGATTTGGTAATTAACATTAACATTAACGTCCCAAATAATTGATTTTGAGGTTAAGCTGGGAACAAGAGGAAGACATTTCCACTGGAAAATAGAGCATGAAAAAATGCAACATGTAGAGTCAATTAGATACCTGGGGATTCGATTCAACAAAAACGTGAGAGAGAAAGCAAGGCTAGTTGAACTACAAGTCAAAATCAAAATGCTAGCGCAGCAAGTACCAATAACAAACAGAAGATATGACAAGTTTACCATGTTTCCACTGATCACATTTTATAAACAAAAGGTTGTGCCAATTTTAACTCATGGGGGAAACAACTTTAAATCTCTCATTGATGATTTGGAATGTGCTTGGAGGGAAATTTTGGAAACAAATACTGAAATCACCAAAAAGCACACCAATTCTAGCTATCAGAGTTTAACTTGGACTGCAATTGTTGCACTCAATAATTGTCTTGAAGTCTTTATCTTTCCTATGGAAATTTATATTACTGGATGCAGTAAACCCATATCGAATTTTTCAACCTACCGATAACGGGCTATATCCAGGTTTACTACAAAGTGGCATGATAAGTGTCTTTGTCACCTTGAGCACTTGACCATCACAATGGGATGTCTGTTTTCCAACCATTGCACGGTTAAAGAAAAGCTAAAAAAAAACAGATTAGATAGACTTGCAAGATCAGATAAATCAGTATAATCTGTGTTGAACTTACGACACGAAGAGCATGCATTAAATGCAACCCTGAACTACCTGGTGAGACTTCCGAGTAGATACCACCAGAATCAGTTCCTTCGACTAAGATTAAATCTATACTCAACGAAATAACGTTTATTTGCTCAGAAAAAGGAGAACTGCATTGAAGCTATATGTCGCTTCTCCAAAATTTTAGGAAAGGTGGAGACAACTAAACACTCACGAAATGCCCGGCATTAACGGCAACACATACAAGTTTCTTTATGGATCATGTTAAAAATGCAACAATGTTGATGCCAGATGAATGGTGGAACATGTTTCTACTTGAACATAAGCTAGCACGAGTTTGTGCCGAAGTCAAGATGTTAACTAAATATAAGACATGATGAATTGGTCAATAGGAAAGTCATTCACAACAGTCAAAGAATGGTGATCTAGTTTGAAACAAAGTGATTTATGTGTAAAAAAGTGTGTTATAAACTAAAACACAGTAAAATAAAAAATACAAAATAAATGTGATTACTTCCTATGTGATCCTGGGTTTCTAACCTCTCAGTGGTCTCTTTTTCGGAGTCCTCTCTGTGTCATTCTATCACCAGATCACAGAGTTCACAATGTCCCATCACCATCATAAAAGGCAAGTCGTATGTGGTCCTCTACAGCATGGCACTCAGGGGCGGTGGGTTGGACAGGCAGTGTAGGTGTTGTGGGTGGATACAGTGTCACTGTGTGGGGTGTTCATATTGCATTGGTGTGATGTGGATGGATCTGGCTGCATTGGTGCAGGGACACATGCTGATGGGTGGCTGGTGAGTTCTTGTTTGCCTTTGTTGTATGTCACTCAGGGAGGCAGATGTTGCTGTGTATTTGGATGCATGGATGTGTTGCCTTCCCTCACATTGTGTTGTATTTCTCCGCAGAGGCAATCTGCAGGGTAAGTTGGTTGCTGCAATTGAAGTTGAAGTTGCTACTGTATGCTTGTACAGGACACAGCTTCAGGGTTTGGTGGTTTCCAGGCATACAGAAGGGGACATCCATGGATTCCAGGGTCCAGCTGGTGCAGGCTCACAACAGATAAGGTGTGAGGTGAGATGTCCATATTTATTGCAGTGCACTTGCATTTTCTGGGATCTGCTTGACCGCTTGGATGTGACTAGCATAGTTGGTTTCAGGGAATGGGATGGCACTCAACCTGTTTAATGTGGTGGATCACATAGTGGTTCCAGGGCACTCCTCACATATCTTTATTGATAACTTCCATCGGCCACGTTTGCTCACTTACAAATTGGCTCATACGCTGTAAATTTAAATATGGATTTCAAATGCTCCCTATTCATAGTATGTATGAGACATGTGGAATCTTGCACCCAGGCTTACACACGCACAGCTATATGGATGGGTTTAGGCCTTCAGTGCACATAGTCCCACAGATGTACTATGATATTTTGACTTGCTGATTGGAATAAGTAAACATGTAGCTTTGATGTCATGATGACTAGGTTCTAAGAATTGAATGTTGCTAAATTGATGTTTTTTTCAGTTACAACATAATTTTCCTTGTTTATGTATTTCTCACATATGTGCACTTACATTATGTATGCCTCCAAAATCATTTTACTCCCAGCTTTGCAAAGTGGGAGTGGAATACTCCCACTTACATGTGTTATCTGGGGCTCTGTTTGTGCATGTTGTTTTGACATGGTGCTTTTATGGGCATAGAGGATGGGCCCCAATTCATCATTGAATGGCATCTAGGATGGAGCCTCACTGTGTGTGCTCCACAAAAGCAGGTGGCAGCATGCAGCCTCTCCATGTGGCGTTCGGCGAACCAAGTAGAAATTGGTGCATTTCGGGGCAGGTGGTGTCCCACCTGCCTTTCCACTGTTACGCCATGCCGTGTGGCAAAATTTTGCAGTACACACGCACCCACTATGGTTTTACATACTAGTGGTGGTGCATGTAGCAACACCACACCAGAGTGGTCAAGGGAGTGGAACCATGACTTCAGCACTCCAAATGTGCGCTCCAGTATGCCCTTAGTGGCTATATATGCTGTACTGTAATTCACCTGAGCTGGTGTTGTGGGATTCCAGATTGGTGTCATCATGAATGTTGACTGCGGAAGGCACTGTCCCCTGTAAATGTGTACATGGTTGTCATTGGCATTTATTGTCAGGGTCTGTTGTTCAGTGTGTCACGTGCATGCATGTGCATTACCGTTCACACTCACTGATGAGCCATGCTTTGCCATGTTTTCCAGATGCCAGAGCCCGGTCCAGTGGTGAATGGTGGCAGATGTAGCTATCATGTGTGCTGCCCGGAAAATTGGCATACACTTCTATGATGAATCCATTGACATCACACCCTACCAGCACTTTAATATTTTCATTTGAGTGTTGTGAAATGTGTGTGCATTGTGGTGCAGTAGAGGTAGGTGTGTGTGTGTGTGTGTGTGTGCGTGCGTGTGTGTGTGTTTGAGAGAGTACCTTTGTAGGCTGGCCTATTTACTTTTACACAGGGTGACTCCATGAAACACTTTCCTTTTCATGAAAAATAATATTCTGTTACAATAAAAACACACAAGTGTACTATTAACGCGGCCATCAATTTGAACTCTACAGCAGACTTTTTTCTGTGCCATGCCCATTCTTCCTTCTCTCCCATCCTTTTCTTTTATCCAGATCTCCTACCTCTAGCACATATCTTTCCTTCCTCTTTCAGTTCTTGCTGAAATGGTTCTGGTCAGTAAACCATCTAAACTTCTAAAAGTGCTCAAATCCTTTAATTTTCATTTTTAGGGGCATGCCTTAGCAAATATGTTTGTGTTGGGGAGGCATGACTGCAATAAAAGAATGTGGCATTTCCAGTGAAATCCAATAGCTTCCTATTTTGTTACACATTTCACCAATTGCCACAATAGTTACGTGTGTTCTCTTCGGCAAACTCAAAGCTTGCTCTTGTTGTCATGTGTCAATCACTGACAGACACAATTCAAAGGATTATGTACAATTTAGTAACAATATATGTTATCTCATACTATTCGACTGAGAAGTCTGTTTCACATTACAAAGTATGTACTCCCAGAGTCCAATCAAAAATGCAAGTAGCAATCTAAGCACACAAGTGCGCTCTCTTGGTGAAATCTCATCTCCAACACTTACTTATTAATGTTTGCAGCTCCTCGCTAAATTGGTGTACCTGCCATAGAGATCATATTAAAAATTCACTCTGAAATATAGAGTGAAGCCTGTATGAATGTCTCTGTTTACTTCTCTAATTTGGAATGGTTGTAAACATACAGGTGCGTTTATTTTGGCACAATGCCAAATCAGTTATATGTATTCTGAGACTTACAGTTCAGTCGTCTCCATTATATGCCATGTGGGCCAATGGCGGGCTAACGTCTGTACTGTATATGTCTCTGTGCACCTCAAGCCCATATCTTCAAGAGTGTCTCATGCATTCAACAGGAGGACATCGTTCATTTAAATGGCTTGAAAGACAATGACCCATTGATAGTCTCTTAAAACAAGCAGTTGAAAAGACAACCGTTGTGGCTCGTGTGTAGGCATTTAGAATGCATTTCACAGGCACTGCCATCATATGCCCAGGTACTCGCACCATCTGTCAGCTGGTTCCGTCTCAGGGCCAGGGAGTATCATTATGGCAGGTTTGGCAAACGCCCATCCTCTGCAGACACAAAAGCAAAAAGTATGGGCTTTGCCAATGCCTGTTTTGTGTTATTTTTCAACATACTCCGGATTAGGGAAAGCTTTGTAAATATGTGAACTATTAATATACACATTCGAAATTAACAAAATCTTCCACTTTTTTTTTTAGCAAAGAGCATTTTGCCTGCCTGGACTTGCATTTCCACATTTGCCTTTATTTGCCCAGCTCTCGGCTAAAAAGCCACCCCATGTCGCTTTTCACAGACGTAGGGGAACAAGTATACATCAGCTAAAACTCCCATACGAAGGGCTGTATTTCTACTTTGAACAGCACTGCTCTACAGGTTGAAGGAGTGGGCGGTTTAGCTGACGTAGGCTCCTACCCCTATGTCTGTGAGAAGAGACATGGGGTGATTCATTCAAAAGAAGCCCGCCGGTACTGGCTTGGTCGCTTCCGCCCTTTTCAATGGCCAGCACAAAGCACTAGTTGTGATGGGAAGAGCATCAGTGTCGGAGAATTCTAATTGCAGTCACCCCAAAAATGTGACCGGACACCAACGCATTTCAGAACTGGGGCAGGCTGTCCGTGTAATAGTCTCGCAGTACACTTGGTCATTTCTTGCACACGCGACTTTCACATAGTTTGGTTTTGCCTTCTTCCTACGTTAACTATTGAAAAACAAATGGAAGAATGCCTCTGACCAAAGGCCTCTCCACACATGCAGAAAGCCCTTGTTTTGTCGGACTTCGCGTCCCTATCTGGTGATTCTCATTGCCTCCATTTAATCAGTGTTTATTGTTTCCGCAACAGTGGTCTGATTGTGGGCAATGAAACGAGTAAAGTAATCATATCCGAGCATGCCCTTTTTTCTCCGTTTTTACTGCTCTTCAGGGCTCGGGAGAAGCTCGTGCGTTTTTTGAGCTTGATGAGAACGTGTGTGGCATTGTGAACGGCCATTGACTTGGACGATGTGAACGTGTTTGACCAATATCTTTTTGATTTAGCCACAGTCGCATAATCACGAATTTAGAACTAGTGCTATTTTTGTTCTTCTGTGAATTGTGGGAATATGAATTGTCTTCAAGGAGTGCTTGATAGAATGGGTCTGGGTGACCTATTGGTTTTACCACAACGATCATGCTGTCTCCCTGGACAATGAAGGGGGCCCAATTTGCATACTGCCAGTCGATGTTCACAATGTCTGATAAGAACATATTCTGCCAGTGGGACAAGATCACACTGCGTTGGTGCCAGGCAATTTTGCAAAAGTACAGGGGATGGTTTACAAATATACTGCAGCATTTTAACTGCACCAACCTACCATTGCAAAGTAGACATTTTCCTTTCACTGCCTCCAACTTGGTAACCTGATCACCACTGCAGGCTTACACATTATGCGCGTCATTCAGGTGGTAAATGTATTTTCGTGGTGGACACTGCTGCCCAGTTTTTTATAAACCCCATTTTGAGGGGCCGTGTTCTAGACCTACATCATGCTGATAGTATGTCTGTTTTAACAACTAGCACTTTCTGGTGCCGAAATGTTGTTTTGTATCGCAGTATAAACTACTATCATGACCTTTATATGCTAAATTTTATTTAACAGAGAGAGAAAATGCTGAGTAAGCCTTGCTGGGATTTGGTACTGAGATATGGCATGTGAACACAGATGCTCAAATTCGGTTTTTGTATGTAATCAATACAAACCCCAAGGAAAGATATAAAGGATACATATAGGGATCAATCAAACAAATGGCTTTGCAATGGTGCCAGACTTCACCTTTGCATGCTTTGAGAACTTTTCAGTGAAACTTTGCAAAGTTCACGAAGTTGCAACATTTTCCCCAAGCACCATTAAATGCCAGCAAATTGGGCTTTGTGGGCTTTTACTTATTACTGCAAAAAGTGGGAATGCGAAGGTTCTGCGATTTTTCCCCTTTGCAAACAACTATAACGGAGAAACATACCCATTGAACCAAAGTAGTGGGTGCAGATAAATATTCCAGCAAAACACTATTTGCTTGAATTACTTCTTGCAAAGAAATTACTTTCAGGTAAAAAAAAAAGGTGATCATTTGTCGCCATATGCGAGAGAGGGTATTGTAGGGAAGTTGTGTGTCAATCATTTTGACATATACCCTTTGTACTCTGTAGTGTAATGCATAGGTTGCTGACATACATTACTGACATGGATTACTAACAAGGGGGATGATTGTTGCAGTAGGAACTGAAATGTGGGTGATTTTCAATCAAACAGCTGATATGGTGGTTAGATATGTGGGATGCAGGCCTTGACATACTATAATTGTGGCAGGTGCATGAACAAATATGCTGGCTGTGGTTGCCAGAATACGACGAAGATTAAAAACTACATTTGCAGGAGATATTTCAAGCTGGTGCTGGTGCTGTGAGGATGCGAAAAAGGGTCCTTCAAGATAGATGCTCATTTTTCAAAGCGGAAAAGAGGAAGAAAGGAATATGTTAGGTTCTCAAGTGATGTGCCAAATGCTGCCTAAATATCGGTTAGAAAATTGCACAAGATGGATGCAAGAAGGGCTTGCAGATTCTCAAAGTCTCTGTCATGTGTTGAAGTTAGGATTGACACAAGAAAGGGGCTGGTGTTTGAAGGAGCTAGCAGATGATTTCATCAGATAGATGGGTACAAATGTTGAGAAACATTATGTGAAATAGTCGAAAGGGATGTTTTTGGAGAAGGGTTTATGATGGGCTATCAGCTCGAAGGAAGGGCTTTTTGCCTGGGGTTTTGCTACGGTGGTTGTTGTCTTGAGTTGTCCCATATGGCCTTGAGGCTTTTTCTGGCTGAGTTTTGATAGAATTTCTGGCTGGTCTTTGGCTTGCAGAAACTTGAAAACTGGGCTGAGATTTAACAAAAACTGGCTTCTATCAAGGCCTAGGGATTTAGTTTCTGAATTTTGACAGAGATCTGGGGCTTACCAGAAAGCATTTACAAGCCTCTGTTTGCATCAAGTGAGATAGCTGGCTATCTCGTGTGGTTGCGTTGGTGCTTGAACATAAGGCTTTTGGTCAAACCTCACAGGGGCCTTGAACTAGGGACTGTGTTCAAAAAAGATATCTGTTGGCAGCTTGTAGTGAGAGAGGGTGATACTGCTTGTCAGTACTGCAAACACAGTGACCCAAAGCATCCATCTGCTGGAAGGTCAGGGCTGCTGCCTAGTGGAGCTCAGACTGCAGACAGGCCAGGAGGGCGTGGTTCACAAAAGTCTCAAGTGCAGTGGAATGAGTATTAAAGGGGCAATATTAGCTAGGACTCTCTTGCAGGGGTGAGTTGGCCAGGTCAAATTGACTCAAAGGCATAACTCCCTTTATCCCTAAGGTACCCAGGGATGAAGGTTGTTGCCTGAATCGAAATTGGATATGGGGATTGTTCTGCTATGCAGGAAGGGCCATTATTTCTAATCTCATACGAACCCCACTTTAGTTAAGGCCATGGGGTAACAGAGGATTGAATCTGTATCTATAGTGCATTTGCCTTCATAATCAAAGTGCCAGATATTGAAAGAGATCTGGGGCTTACCAGAAAGCATTTATTTGCAACCCTCTGTTTGCATCAAGTGAGATCGCTGGGGTGTCTTGTGTGGTTGCTGTGGTGCTTGAACATAAGGTTGTGGGCCAAACCTCAAAAGGGCCTTGAACTAGGGACTGTGAGCAAAGATGATATCTGTTGGCAGCTTGTAGTGAGAGAGGGTGATACTGCTTGTGCGGTTCTGCAAAGACAGTGACCCGAAGCATCCATCTGCTGGAAGGTGGGGTCTGCTGCCTAGTAGAGCTCAGACGGCAGACAGGCCAGGAGGGCTTGGTTCACCAAAGTCTCAAGTGCAGTGAAGTGAGTATTAAAAGGGGCAGCATTAGCTGGGACTCTCTTGCAGGGGTGATTTGGCCAGGTCAAATTGACTCAAAGGCAAAACTCCCTTTATCCCTAAGTTACCCAGGGATGAAGGTCACTGCCTGAATCAAAATTGGATAAGGGGAAGGTTCTGTTATGCAGGAGAGTCCATTATATCTAATCTCATACTAACCACACTTTAGCTAAGGACAAGGGGTAACGGAGGATTGAATCTGTATCTATAGGGCATTTGCCTTCATAGTCAAAGTGCCAGATAGCGAATCTCACATACTCTTCCCTAATTTAATAATTAGAGTGTGTGGGCACAACTAAGTCTGTGTTATACTCATTATTAATTAATGTCATCTAGGGTTTCTCAGAACAAACAGGATTTCCATGTGTATTGAAATGTGCTCCATTTTCTACATGTATTGTTTTCTCATCTATAACCAATGCCTATGAAAGTGTGATTTTCCTAACTGATTTTAATGTTTTCAGATAAAGGAGACAAACTATGAGCATGTGTGATGTTTTGTTATTGTGTGACCTGTTCAATTTATGGTATACAGCATCTGGTGTGTAGCTGGTCCAGTACTAAGCCTACTGGCGTATAGCCAAGCCTGTGGAAAAGGAAAGTGGCAGGGAATATATCTAACAGTATGCCCAGATGTGGGTACTTTGCTCTCTGTGCCATAAAGGCTGAACCATGTCTGGGATTTCCTGACCTTCTGTGCAAAGGGGACATTCATATGACTGCTCCCTTTTGCAATGGCTAAGACAGGCTAAACATGATGGTGTGGAAGTCTGCCCAGAGCACTGCCAGCAGATAAGTTTAATTATAATTCTTCCACCCATCACATTTTTACTTATAGTTTGCTCGATAGAGATGAGCATTCAATGGATGGCAGGGAGCAGTATAGACAGTATAGCGTTTCCACTTCCTGATTATCTCTTGAATTGATGGCAGGAACTGGATGCACCCTTTGGTCTGCTGAGAGACAATTTCATTGTTTTCATCCTAAAAAAATGAATAACACAGCTAATTAATTCATTTTGTGAACTATTTATACATTTTTGGCAAGCGATGCAAATGTGGTTATGTGTGTTTTGTTTTTCCACTAAATGTACTTAATCCGGAAATGAAGTTCGCAAATGTGATTATGCATTACTTTAGCATTATTAAACTTCAGCAAATGTGGTTATGTGTGTTTTGTTTTTCCACTAAATGTACTTAATCCAGAAATGAAGTTCGCAAATGTGATTATGTGTGCTTTGCAAACCAATTGAACACTTTGCAATATTGCTTAGTTGCAAAGGTGGGATCTATGCACCATTAAGTGGGTGGAAAAACATTGCACAGCCCTACTCAAGCTGAATGTACTACAGTGAACACACAAGTCTAAACAGAATTGCTCAGATTCAAATGTATTTATCAACAACAGCAAGGCAAGAGGTTCTAAACTTAATCAGCACACTACACAATCTCATGACATTTGTTATTCATGCTCTGTAAAATATTTGCACTGATTCTTTGCACCAGGCAGGCAAGCAAGGCACAGCTCAGCATGGGGTATGTGATATCTAAGAGTCTGTTTTTCATCATGCAGGTACATGCAGGTACCTCTACCTCGAAATTGCAATGAAGTAGGAAGTAATTGTAAAATATATTACTCTCACCTGACCCATGCCAAATCATGATTTTAGAAACGTTTGCAAAAATCTCTAATTCAGAGAGTAAAAATACATTTTAGAAAAACATTGATAATTGTTTTAATAGCTGTTTACCTATGTATTTTGACAAGTTGGTGTGTGTCATGGCTTTGTTTTGTGTGATGTATGTTATTGACTGTATGAAGGTGAAAAATATGTTTTTAGGAATTATTTTATTTTTTATGTCATTTGAAATTATATGAGGCATATTTGAGAACATAGCTTTCTAATGTTTGAATTGTTTTTAAATTATTTTACTCGATTTTCAAAGAGCAATTAAAATCACAAACAAATCATGAATAAACCTTTTGTAAACTTCAAATAGCACCCACACCCCATCCACCTGGTCCACCTCTCAAGGTAAAAATGAAACATTTTAGAATAACTGTAAAGGAATGAAGGGTACACCATGTAAATGCAACACATAAGCCACCAAAACTGGTGGGAAGTCAGTCAAGATCAAAACGATTGAGGGCCCTCAACAGAGTCAAACAGAGTAATCTATTATAACCATTTTTCAGAAAGTTCGAAAAGGTACCCAATTTCCTAATAATGATTTCTCAGAGCTGCCAAATGCATGTTTTTTGAGGTATGAGTAATCTAGTAGCACAATGATGTGCTTTTGAAAATTAGTAGAAAAATAGAGGAAAGTGTGAGATGTTCCTTAGGGAATGGTGAGGGACATCATTTCGGGGTCGCCAGAGGTCGCATTTGCGACCTCTGAGGTCTGCTTTGCGACCTCTGTGGTCTCCCTTGCATTTTTTTTGTAATGCAAGCTCCCGGGCTGTGGCCAGCACCATGTGGCTCTTTACTTCGGAGTGGCTGGCTTTCTTGTTCAGGCCTCTTAAAAAAAAGAAGTAAAATAAGAACAGGAGTGCCGCAAGTCTAACACTTTCAGCACTGATCCTAAATAAGAAGGAATAGGAATACCATACAATGTGTCTTTATGGATTTCTATACAATAATTGCTAGACTCATTAAAGGTTTATTTCAGGCACACTTCAGGGGGTGAGTCACTGATTTAGTCTGTTCTTAAACGCCTCAACTCAGCCTCTCATCATTCCGAGGTCGATAATTGAGTACTAACACAGGTTGGGTGATATTGGGTGTATATTTTTTCTATATAAAGTGCTTAAGCATAAGTGCTATATAATAACACATCATTATCATTTCGTCATGGATGTCTGCTTGCATTCACAGTAATTTGGTAATATGGGCCTATACACACTGATCTTAACAATACATATGGTGATCCATTCTTGTATGAAATGTACATCACATTATAGTGATATCGTAACCATATTTTTCGTAGTGTACAATGCTATGTGATGCCACTTGCTGTTTTGTCAATGGGTGAAAGGTCGGGTTCCATCGCTTCCCGCGATATCACTTCAGGGTGAGGTCAAATGACATCACTTCCGGTGATGCCATCAGGGGGGGGTCAAGGGTCGTGTGATGTCACTTCCGCTACCCCTGGCATTTTGGTGAAATGACGTCCCTGGGAATGGTTAGTTCAAACGATGGGCCAGAGGACAAGTGGTGTTATTCAATTGAAGTCAACTGCACAGATATTCAGGAGAATGCTGGATTGCAAATGCCGGATGAAATACATCACATGACATTATATGAAATAAATACACAATTTTATACCAAGTTCTGCTTCACATGCCTTATTGCTAGAACACCTATTATATTAAACAACTGAAGATTAAAACATGGGCTAATTTTTGTGTTGTGTTTCTTGGCCCTTTGGACCCCTGTGTATAAAAAACAATGGCCTGACCTACTTTTTGTTGTTGCTTTAGTGCAGCCGGTGACTGTTGATGTCTTTATTAATTCAATGTGTGACTATATATATATATATATATATATATATATATATATATATATGTATTACATTTCACAGGTTGAGCCCTTGCCCCTAGCGGGCAGTCAACCTATCCCACACATTTAATTCACCTTTTCAGCAACCACAGTGTACTTCAGTACTGCATTTCTACAACATCTCACTTTTCCCTGCCTCCTTGGTTCACCTCCATCTGTGTGCTCCTTGGGATGTCCGAGCAGGACACACCCAGTCTCACTAAAGCACAATCAAAGATGGCCCTCAGAGGCCCTTCAATTTTCTCCAATTTACCAGAAGTTGATCCACATCAAGTAAATATCACTGCAGACAAACTGCTCAGATTTAAAAAGAATCAGTTCCGTATTGACCTGTATCTATTTATTTAGTTATTTATTTATATATATAGCACGTCTGGCCCAGAGGCATCTGGGTGCATTACTTACTTAAGGTTACAGGTTGCAGAGTATGCAGATCACATTAAGACATTGCATACTACAGTCTACTTACAGGATATGTACAAAGTAGTTACAAGGGTAAAGGTAAGATCAAAACGGTACATTTACAGTGTATTATACAGGATACATAATACAATATTTACAAAATGAGGGTCAGGTCGGCAGAGCCAGCCAACCTGGCAAGTCAAGCAACCGGCAAGCAGTGTGAGTTATTGTAGACAGTGGGACTGAAGTGGGTTTTGCACATCCTGCGCATAGAGCCACGCTTTGGCTTTACTCTTGAACGAGTGATAAGAAGGTTCAGCTCTGAGTGGGTTGGGAATTGACTACCACAATTTAGAAGCGTTGACCGGAAAGCTAGACGCCCCAGCTTGCTGAAGCTTGAACCTCGGCAGTGAAAGAGAGTGTGCTTGGGCTGTTCTGAAAGAGCGGATGGAAGTGTGAGGTGTGAAACGGTTTGCCAGGTTTTCAGGGGCCTGGTTAGCCTCGCATTTATGCGTGAGTGCTAGAGTTTTGAGGGAAATTCTTTGGGAAACTGGAAGCCAGTGTAGACTATGTCTAGTGTCGAAGATATGCTGTTTCCTAGGGATATTTAAAGCTGCCCTAATGGCATTGTTCTTGGTTACCTGTAACTTGCTAAGGTTCCTTTGACTAGTCCCTAAAACTAGGGCATTAGAATAGTCAATTTATGACATGATGAGAGTTCTAGCAAGGATGATGCAGTTAGAGGAGGTAAGGAATGGTCGACATGCTGTAATAAGTTTGCATGTGTAGGCTGATGCCGAAACAAGAGCATTGGTTTGTCTTGTGAGAGACAGGGTGGAATCCAAATAAATGCCTAGAGTTTTTGTGTCATTAGATACCTTGATGGTAGTTCCATCAATGACAAATGATTTGAAGGCTGGATTCAGTCTATTGAGTCTGTAATGGGAGCCGAGGATGAGTAGCTGTGTCTTCTCATCATTAAGATGTAGCCCGTGTTGAGCCATCCAGGCTTGGATGACCGGATAGACATCGTTTAAGGCTTTGCAATCAACTGAGCGGTCACCAGTGATAGGAACGAGTATTTCGGTGTCATCTGCGTAGTTAGTATAGGTGACACCCAAATAGTCATGAAAATGGAAAAGTGACTTTGTGAACACATTGTAGATTGTCGGTGAAACACAGGAACCCTGAGGGAACCCGCACAAGACTGGCAACGGTTCAGCAGAGACTGACGGGGAGAAGATCTTCATGGATCTGTTTGCCAGAAAGGATCTGATCCATGAGGTGGCTTCTTCTGAGAAGTGGGATTGAAGTTTGAGGTGATGGCAGAGTATTTGATGTTTGACCAGATCAAATGCTGCCGATAGGTCAAGCAAAAGTAAGAGGGCCAACTTGCCATTATCTTTTAGGTCTTCGATTTGGGTTTTTAAATCAATGAGGGCAGTTTCTGTTCCATGCCTAGGTCGGAAGCCAGATTGTCTGAGGCCGAGGACTTTATCAGAGTCTAGATATTCCTGGATTTGTATATAGGCAGCTCGGTCCAGGATTTTAAGTAAAAAGGGTACAGTGGTAATAGGCCTGGAGTTGGAGGGGTTGCTTGGGTCTAAGGATGTTTTTTTTTTTTTATTAGGGGGATAACCCACGCATCCTTAAGGTTATTGGGGACAATACCTGATTTGAAAGAGGCGTTTATGAGGGCGGTGATGAACGGTGCTAATTCATAGGAAGCCTACTTAATGATGTGGGCTGGGCATGAGTCACGCTGGCAATTAGAGGGTTTAAGTTTACTAATGATATTTTCCACCTCTGTGATGGAGAGTGGTGAGAAGCAAAAAGGTTTAAAGGAGTGTGCGAGTGGGATGGTTTTGTCAGGGGGAGTGCTGTGCTGCGAGTCAGTGAGTAGACTGTATTTTTTGGCATTGATTTTGGTTTGTAGAGTGGAGATTTTGTCAAGGAGCGCTTTTTGGATAATTAGTACACCATGTGCTGTCATTGCTACAGTTGTCAGGGTGGGCTACTGGTGATTCTAGTTCTTTAAGTATCTTAAAGAGCTCTTTGGTATTGGATACTGCCTGCAGCATGCCCCTGTTATAAGTGCATTTTTTGGCTTGGAGTATTGCCTCTTTGTAGTTGAGGGAGGCTACGATAAGGGTATTTTTATTCGTATCAGATGGAAGACTTTTCCTTATTCGCATCAGATGGAAGACATTTCCAGCGGGCCTCGGCATTTCTCTTTTCCTTGTGTAATACTCTCAGGTATGCTGTGAAACACGAGTTGAGGAGTGCACAAGGTTTAGATTTCCGCAGTTTCATTGGGGCGATGATGTTCATTGCTTTCAGAATGGTTTGATTGAAGGTGTCGACTAAGACTGTGGGGTCTGTACATGATACCGAAGCGTTGTTTAGAATGGGAAGGATTAAGGGGAGCAATTTCTCCCTTGTTATGTCCTTCTTATTTCTAGTGCAAATGGAAGGTGCAATGTTCTGTTTAGAGCATTCGTTATTGGCTTTGATGTTGAAGGTTATCTTATGATGATCTGACCAGGCGCAAGGTGTGTTTGACACAATGTTAATGCTACAGTTCAAATCGACCAGCCAATCAAGGGTTCTTTCTTTGATGTGAGTAGGTTCCTGGATGCGATGGGCAAATCCCAGATCGGTTAGTGTGCTCGCAAGATCAAGAGCTTTAAGGTTGTTAGGGTTTTGGAAGCCAACATTGAGATCCTATGTGAATTGGGCTTGTTGTTTGCTGCAAAGAGGGATGTAATGTCATCCCCTAAGGTGGCGATAGGTCCTGGAGGCCTGTAGATGAGGTGCAAAGTGGCGGTTTGATTAGGTGAGATAGGCAGTTTGAACGATAGTAACTCTGCAGAGGGGATCTGCTGATTAGGGATGTTTCAAAGTTCAAGGGAACTTCTAAACATGAAGGCACCTATTGAAAGAATACCTACAGACAAATATTATCCGATTGGGTCTACAAACTGAAACGACTCCTGTTTTATTTCAGGTGGATGAAGAATATAAAATTGGCTACAGCGAAATCACAACTCAATGCTTGTGGGATCTGATGTCACATACTATACACACAGCAGAGACACTTGCAGTTAAGATCCAAAAGGAGCTTGAACTGATTGAGAGGATCTTTCTGGCCAGTACATCAATTTCAGATGCTAAAGACAAAGTAGAAGCAGTAAACAAGAAGGAGTTTGAAAGTCTTAAAACCTTTAATTTGTAGAAAAAATCTGTCAAATTACAAAGGGACATCAGCCTCTTTGCTAAGGAAAGGTTATACCGCTATCTTTACCCGATTATAAACCACCCCCTTTCCATAACCCCAACTCTTCAGGCCGTAACAAACCTAAAAGACGTTGAGTGACATTCTCGAATAGCAGCAGTGCTTCGACAGGCGAGGACACTGGGACAGGGATGGGTGGGGGACCAACTACTTCTGTGCAACCTTTTTTAGGATGGGGTCAGTTGCGGACTGGATGTCCACCTTGACGAGGAGACAACACAGGGTTTCCAAGGAGATTGAACTATTTTGAATCCAGCAGGGGGAACTACATGAGATCGCCATCTCTGTCTTCAACCTTGCTAATATTCCACTCAACAAAGCACAGTTGAGTGTTCTGTCCAAAGGCCTTAATTTTGTACCCACCCAAAAGGTGTCCATAAATCAAACTGAACTTGAACTTAGAAGATTTTTCAGGTCTATACGAATCAAGGCTTTTTTCCTTGGGCAAGAAAACATGACAGACTGCCAACACTGATTTCACACTCAAGTCTAATTTCATACCCACAATGCCAACATTCCAACAGAGATCCTATCCTTTGAGAAGATGGTACTGAGAGAATTACCAGCCATCTATGAAAACTATCACCTGGCATGACACAGCAATTCATCCAGGGAAGAAAAAGAAAAGATGCCCTCAGGACCATAGCGGCCAACAAATATCTGGTCATTAAGCATGCTGACAAGGGTGGTGGCATTGTCCTGATGAATAACAACATGTATTGCAATATGGTCAGAACTCTTGTGGCGAATGAGGGCAACTACTACAAATGAGATCCGATCTGACAGAATTACTGTGGTCTGAGATAGTGGAACCGATTGCCCAATATAGAGATGTGTTTCTACAACCTTTAGTTACAAACACGAGGTCATATTTGCAAAACTCTATGGCCTCATTACAAGTATGGCAGTCCGGAAATAAGGGTGCGGTAGAAATTTACTGGCACCCTTTTAGGACTGACATACTAAAATGACACTGTTAGGAGCCACGGATCCCCGGGAAGTCTGATCTGCCAGGAGTTCATGCCCCTACCAGTGTGGATGTAATAGAAGCACTGTTACCATTAGCAACCGTGCCAGGGCTTATGTGTCCCCATTTCTATTCTGTCCGATGGGACTCCATTGAAATTTGGAGTAACCGTTACCACCGCCACTTTTGATATCCAGGTGGCACTGGTAAATCAAGTGGTTGTAACAGTGTTACGGGGTTGGCAGCAAGCCACCGGTAACACCTTCAGGTTAACGCGAACCTCGTAATGAGGCCCTATGTCTGTTATTAATATTTGTTCAAGGAATAGCATTTGAACCTACCACTAATAACCTAGTAATGCTTGATATTGCCACATTACATACACACATCCCACAGAATGAAGCTCTCTGCATTATGAGGAACAAAGTAGATGCCAGACCCTTGCCACAAACAGTCCCGATAATCATTATCATTGTCCTACTTGAAATTGGACTGTGCAAAAACATCTTCGTCTTTGACATGATATTGTTCGATCAAAAACAAGGCACTGCGATGTGTGCGCGTTTGCCACATGCTTAGCAAACTTCTTTATGCAGCATTCAAAGAACTATTTGTCTTCGACTTTAACCCCTACTCGGCCTTCATCACACAATGGCATTACTACATGGGAAGGCGATGAAACAGGGTTACTGGATTTTGTGAATTGGCTTAACCAATGCCATCCAGATGTGTCATTTACAAGTAATTATAGCAGGCAACACATACCATTTATTTAGGTAATTCTTAGCCACAAAGAGGGGATTATCAACAACAACCTCTTCCGGAAACCCTCTGACAGAAATATGTTCCTACTTTATGAGAGTCAGCACCCCAGGAATTTACATGACAGCCTCCGATATGAGCAATTTCTTGGGTTAAGGTGCAATTGCACCCATTTGGGTGACTTCAAGAACCAGGCACAGGATCTAGCTGTACGATTGGGACAGTGTGGTTATCCCTGCAAGAACATAAAACACGCTGTGAAAAGGGCACTTTTCATGAACCAAGTGGCTCTTCTGACTCCTTAAAATACAGCTGAAGCAACAGACAGATTGATTTGCGTGACCAACTTCTCGCCTCAGACAAACTAGATACAGAGGCTCTAATATCAGGCACAAACTGGTCCACTCCAGATTTTGATCTGGACATGGCACACCACAAACCACACTTACCCATTATGGACAGATGTCCCACACAAGGGTTGCAGGGCATCACCGCTGTCGCAACTGCTCAGCTTGCGCGTTCACCAAAAAACGCACCATGTTTCTATACCA
The DNA here is from genome assembly GCF_040938575.1 of Ambystoma mexicanum. Taxonomy (NCBI): domain Eukaryota; kingdom Metazoa; phylum Chordata; class Amphibia; order Caudata; family Ambystomatidae; genus Ambystoma; species Ambystoma mexicanum. Next base: position 392,015,968 of record NC_090936.1, read on the forward strand.
ACATGGATATTACATTGGTTTTCAAACTGCAATTCCAAAAATGTTATCTCTGTGATCCTATGCCCCTGTGACCTGGCATACATGGTCAGGACCACAAGAAAGGTTGGTGTCCGGATTAGGGAACATAGAAGCAGGATTAGAAACAACACCGCAAATGCACCTTTGGTACAACATTTTCATGATCACAAATATGGACCAGACAACTTTGGATGGCTAGTGATTGACCAATTGAAACCAGACTTGTTTGGTTTCCCCAATCCAGCCAACACTGCTGAAATTGGAACAAACTTGCTTCCATAGATTAAAGACTCTCAGTGGCCTTAAAGATGGAATTATCTGGATGGTGCTTATCACCCAATGAGCGAGCATCACATGCCCTGCAGTTGGGGCTTGAAACACTGTGAAGCTAGATTACAATCAAGCATGGTAGCATCTTTCCCATTCCATATTTTCCTTGAATGGGACTTCATGAACTGCTGTTGGGATGTGGCACAACGAGGCACAATCACACTAATGATGGGCCTCCAATTTCACTGGCTTCTCTGCTGGGGTCTCGTCTCGTTATGATCCTCTTTAATTTCAGTGAATTTCATTCCCCTCCAATTCATCCCATTTTTAATTCCAAATCCCATTTAGTTGCCCACCCCTTTCAATTTAATTTCTGCACCCCTCTTTCGGCCCTATGCAAGTGACTGCAAAGAGGTGGAAGGAGCATCCGCTATTCACCTTAACCCTTGCAATACCACTCGAAGATGACCGACATCCCAGGACATCTCCAGCAGCACCCTGATGCATGCCACACAAAATGCAGTCTAAGGAGCAGGATCACCATGGCAACCCAATTACTCCTCCCCGGCTTTCCTGCCAACGCGCTACAAAATGCCAGTGCCAGCCTTTCAGAAGCGGCACGTCACTAATGCCTCTATTCTGTATTACCTACTATTATAAACTTCAATTAACTAAGACCAGCTCCGATCACATCGTCGCCACCCTTCCAACAAGATGCCAAAGCTTGCCATCATGGACAGGTCAGTTCTGCTGCAATAACATGTGGCTAGGAAACTCTGCACCCTGTGGTCCCTGCACCCTGTGAAGCCGTCTAGGTGTTCACTCTACGCGCTCACTCCATTGTGCTGTTTTTGTTGTGACCCGCTTGGTTGGCTTTCTGAGGGACAGACATGCACGCAGTTGACACGAGTGCTTCCATCCGACGGACAAGGTAAGCACAGTTTTTCTCTTATGCTCTGAAAGCACAATGTTGAATTACTTGACCTACTGAGCCCCTCTGTTCCTTGTTTTCACCAATTTCATCTGTGCCACTTTTCCTCATGGGAACACAAATATGGCCAGTGTGTCCCGATGCGGCACTCACCACCCGTTGCCTATACAACCAGAACCCTTATGGGGACTATTTCCCAACTGCATTTGCCAACAATTTAATTCACAATCTGTGCAGCACAGCGTGGCTGATGTCCGCAGGTGGCACCCACCACCACTTGCCTATGTAACCGGAACCTTCATGTGGACGATGTCCCAACTGCATGTGTTACCAACTTCGTTCACACCCTGGGCAGCACAGCATGGTTGATGTGCTTGCCCTGGAACCTTAACTCCTACACTTGTTTTTCTTTTGGAAACAGGTGCTTTCTGCATCTCGTGACATGGGACTTGAGGACCGTTTTAACATCAACAGTGTGGCTCATCTTGAATCATCTTCAAGCAGCTTTGTTCACCTTGCCACCCCGACACCAGCAATTGTGTAGGCGAGCACAAGATCCTCGCAGGGCACTTAGGCAGCAGCATGCGCTTTTCCGCACACAGTGGTGGAGGCCTGTAGCCTCACTTTTGACATACATGTCTCCCATAGACAACCCTTTTGGACCACGCCACTCATGACAGACCTTTTAAGGCTTATAGGAAACGGATGGGTATCCCCTTCAGCGTGGACCTGTGGAACTTCAGAAGTCCAAAACAACAATGTGGTCACACGGAAAACAGTGATATTTTAAACTAAATTCAATAGACTCACATATGCTAAAGGAGGGGATAAGTTCGGTCAGTGCAAGTTATCAAAACATATTTTATTAATAACATAAGCACAATTTCACGTAAAATGTATACACAAATCTGAAACATTCTATAAAATATCCAAATGGTATCTATCATTCCTAAAACAGCAATATGTCATCTATTGGTGAACATATGTCTTCTTCAACGTCACCATATAGCAATAAAGTGCATGAATATTGAACTAATCTTGGATTCTAATTTATCTCATCCGTAATACCTAAGGACTAGTCACTACATTTTCTTTTCATTAAAAAACATTATTTTTACATACATTTCATCAAAAAGGATACCAAATATCACAGAGAGTAATTGATTTAAAAAAGCAGCAGAAGTACTAGTTGTGTAGTACTCTATATGGTCATATTGCCTTTTAATCCTGACACATTTGCCTCACTCTCCATACACTTGGTTCGGCTGGTGTGGTGAGAGACTTCCGATGCACCTACAGATGCATTCCCCTCATTACCAGTGGCCAAGGCCCCTGGCTCACATGCATGACGCTCATAGTTTCCAGCTCAGTGGACATGGCTAAGTCCTGCCTGCCCGGTCCCTCTGACACCCGGTGGTGAACGACTCATGGTGCCAGGGACTTGAGAGTGCAGGTTTCTGACACCTGGGCTTTTGACTATCCTGCCCAATTCACCAGAATTTCTGAATAGCTTTTTAATTTCCTATTTTAAGGTTACACTTACCTTCTTTTATCTTTTTTTGACAGACAACTCTGTTTATCCTCATGACCAACATGCATGCTCTCTTCTTGACCTGAAGAAGGCCACTTGTGACCCAAGCAGGCACCATCCTTGTGATGGCCGCTACTCGAGTTGGCATTAATCAACTAGCTTGTTGCTACATGATTAGGGTTCCTTTGAGTGTACGAGCATTGTTTCAACTTTCAAGAGACGTAGGATTGGTAGTCATTCTTACGCCACATGCTGTAGAGTAATGGTGTCGAATGTACTTGATCAACATGGCTTGCGGGAATTGTAAACCAGATGAATAAGAGCTGACTTGATTCATTCAGTCTCCTATTAAATATTACATTTACAGTTAAATGTAATTGATTATTTTTGATACTGTGTTGTTCACATCGAGAGTAAGTGTTTTTTTCCCCATGTTTAGTTTATGTGCATGAATGTGAGTATGGATGGGTGACTTTTGGTTGGATGTTAAAAACCATCATGAGACCATGTTTGTGTGGTCCTGAGAGGAAACAGGGAGCTGAATAACGACCACCAATGTAACTAATTCACCATCTGCTTTGCCCCCTATGTACGAATGTTTGTAGGTAACTTTAAAATAAGTAACTTTTTTGATTTCACATCACATTATATGAAATAAATGTACTATTTTGTACCAAGTTGCGCTTCACACGCTTTATTGCTAGACTACATATCATATTAAACAACTGAAGATTAAAGCATGGGCTCTTTCTTTTTGTGCTGGATTGAAATGACATGACATGTAGGGAAGGGGTTATATTTACTGTGGAGGTCCGATTTTGTGAAAAGAAGTAATCTCTAATGATCTGCAGGCAGAGAAAGGTTACTTGACATGTGTGTTGGATACATGTCTGGGTACACTACAATAATTACATAGACAACATTTGCATGGATTTCCTTATTATATAATGTATCGCATAATTCATAAGGTGGATGCAGCATGCTAACTATATTTGTGTGTTGAAGGGATGGGGGAACAAACCTATCTGCTCCGTATATACAGTGCAATGTGCCCTACCCATGATTATTCAATGTTTTTGCTTTTAATGGAGATCATGAGTGTGAATGTTTTTGAGCAGTTGTGGGTGTCGGGGCATGTTGAAGGGGGAGAGTGAACTTCAGATGAACCTATCTGCTCCGTTTATAAAATATAATGTGCCCTCCCAATGATGTTTCCATGTTTTTGCTTTTCATGGAGAACATGAGTGTCAATGTTGTAGAGCATTTGTGGGTGGCAGGGCTGGTTTAGGGGAGAGAGTGAACGTCAGATGAAGTAGCTCCCTTTTACCTTAAGGGATTTTGTATTTCCCAAAGTTGCCAAGAGGTACTGGGCGACATTATTTTTCAAATTTGTAAATTTCTTAAGCACCAAACCTCTTAGAATCACTTCACACCTACATTAACTTAAGAGCTTGCTACAAGTTCTTTGAAGAGACAGAATCATGAAGAAAATTATAAATACACATTCTATCATGTGTTGCTTAACAAAAGATAAAGGCCTTGTGTATTACTCTCTGCATTTAAAAAGTGGTCTTGACCAAACTAATATTAAAGATCTTAAACATCAATAAAGACATTCTTGCACACCCCGGCGAACTTGCTTTACGCTGCTTGTCATCAGCATTTGCCATTTCAGCCAACAAGGGTTTTACCCATTTCCCCAGAATAAGCCCCAGGCTATAAGCAAGCAGCCTCTGGGGAATGTATTATTCACCCCCAATCCCCTGCCACAACCGCCTGATTGTTATAAAGAGAAACAGCACCTCCCTGCTCCCTCCGTGTTATGTGGCGCAAAATGCAAACTGCACTGCTCATGTACTCATGCTTATACATGCCTATACAGGCATCATAGTCACATCTTTCATAGTAAAGTAGAATGATTGATTACCGCTGCATCTTATGGAGACAATCATTTTTTGAATGGACCTGTTTTATAAAATGCTATTTTAGTTTGTCGCTTTTATGTTCCAGTTAGCAGGTAAGTGCACAGACAGCGATATACAATATAGGTTCAACGCTTATGTGCACTTGTGGGCGCAATTAGCATCGTGGCTTGGCAGCCGAGGGGATCTGTCACTACATGGGAAACAACCTTAGAGTTAGTCCTTCCATGGATCAACGTTCCTGGGTCCGCATTCCTTGACAATCAATGGAACTTGCTTTTACAAATAACATACTAACATACTCGTAATTCCCAGCACTGTATGTTGTATGGCTTTATCCAACATTTTAATATGTATTTTATTTATATTACTTAGGGCGAAATGTCCCATAATGCATGGAGCAGAGAAAACCGGGTCAGGGCCAATCCTTGGAGTACCACAGGTACATGAGATGCTACATATTAACCACCTGGCCTCTCTCCAACCCCGTCTGTCAGCTCCCTTCCAGGCAGCGTGCCATGCATAAAGGGCTAGGAGAGTGTGTGTTCTCTCAGGACGGGATTCAAGCAAATGTATCGAAAAACTCATTGCTATAACGTCATTTGCAAACCTTCTGCAAAGAGACTTTTACTTGAGGTCTAGGTATGCTGCTCTCTGACCTTCTGTTTCTTGCAGAGGTGTGGATTCCATCCTCCTCACTGGTCAGATTTAGTCTATCGGTTATGCAAGGTGAGTTGACCATTACTATTTGGCTGCTAAGCTAATGGCTGTTTATGCATAGAAACTGGTGAGGACACACATTCCTGGTATAGTCGAGCTCTCCCACAACCTGCACAATAACCATGTCAATGATGTGATCAAGTTGGATCAAGGCAACTTTACAGAGGTGTTTTTGTCTCAGATTTCGCAGGTTTATCACTCACACTTTCCTTACCACTAGCCCACTCCTCACCTGATAATTCTGTGTGTGTCTTTACTGATTTGTCGGACGAGCATTCCAGCTTTTCCCTCCAGGCAGTCGTTGTCTTTGTCCTGATGGCCTTGTTCTTTCATGTGACGAGATAGGTGCGAGCTCCCCCGGAGGCTACCTTGCCTATAAAGCTATTAGCCCGGTAGCGGGGAACTCCAGGGAGCCCACTCCAAACCAGGGAAAAGCTTTGCCGAAAAACCCTGGAAGATCTTGTAGCTGAAGTAAGCAGTGGTGAGTTGTAGTTATCCAGAGAGGTAGTTGTAGGTGTGCGCTGGTATCTGGACTCCAATACCCAGCATACACAAGTAGGTAAGTAGAACGGTATATTTCCAACGTACTCGGTTTCAGAATGTAATAAACTACACTAACCAGCAGGCCACTGGGAAGCAGAGCCACAATGTCCAGTTCCTGCGTGCTCGAGGTCAGAGAGTACGGCACCACAATAACCAGCATGCACTGGTAAGTATTCGTAGTGGATTGAGGAATAGCAATCCAGTGCGGAACAGCACAGCAGCAAAGAACTCCCGTGCACTGAAGCAAAGTAGCGCTTCCAGCCAAGAGCGTCGGATGACAGGTGAGACGCCAAGGAAGGAACGCTTGCAGGAAGGCAGCGCAGAGCACGGCACAACAGCAGGGAGCAGAACACACAGATAAACAATTGGAACGGGAGAGGGCTACCGCGGGAAGCGGTGAAAGGAAGAGACGGGCTGACAAACAAGGAAGGAAAGCAAGGGATCACAGCGGGAACAACGGGAGGCAGAGAACGAGTGTTGTATAACTCACATAAGCAGCAAGAAAGTTGCAACGCACAGGTATTCCCATTTCCCAGGTACTTGTAGGTGCAACAACAGAAAGACTAGACCGCATCTTGCAGTGACTCTGAGGTTTTAGTCTTTCTTCCACATCAGCCCATCTGCTCCATACTTTCCATGGGTTATATATGACAGTATGACCCCTTCTCAACTGTCCTCCTCCCGGTTTTCCCGGGTGTAACCGATGAAACCTTCGGATAGGTTGGGCTGCAGATATATGACTGATCAGTTCCCATGAACTCTCAGACCTTGGGTATCCTTTCCATAGCACCAGATACTGTAAGGTGCCTCTCTTGTATCTCAAGTCCAGTAATCTGGATACTTCGTACTCCTTCAAGGTTTCAATGGGTAGATTATCAGTTCCTCTCACCCTTCTGTTGCGTGGATCTTCCACATATTCTTTTACCAAAGAGGTGTGAAACACTGGATTTATCCTTTTTAGCCTTGCAGGGTGAGCCAAGCGAAAGGCCACAGGATTGATCTTGGCAGTAATCTTGAAAGGACCGATGAAACTGGGAGAGAACTTTCCTTGATGTACCCATCTGGGTAAGAACTTGGTGGATAACCATACCTTGGTACCAATGTCCCATTGTGGATTGGGTCTTCGCTTGAGATCAGCCCACCTCTTGTTCTCTAGACGGGAGGTTTCAAGATTAGACCTGGTTCTCTTGTGAAGGGACTGAAGGGTGTCCAAAAGATGGTCCACAGAGGGAATGTTAGTAGACACTGGACCAAACAGAGGAATGTGTCTGGGATGAAAACCGTAGGTACAGGAAAAGGGACTCATGCCTGTTGAGGAATGTCTTATGTTATTATATGAAAATTCTGCCATGGGAAGCAGATGAAACCAAGTGTCTTGTTCCTGATTACAGAAGCACCAAATGTATTGTTCTAATGTTGCATTAAGACATTTGGTTTGTCCATTGCTCTCCGGGTGAAATCCTGAGGATGATGATCGCTTTATACCCAAAGCCTTGCACAAAGCAGTCCAGAATTTAGAGGTGAACTGTGAGCCTCTATCCGAGACTATGGATTGGGGAAGTCCATGTAACCTAACCACATCTTTCAGAAACACCTCCGCAGTGGTACTTGCTGTTGGAAGACCTTTCAATGGTGAAAAATGTACTAATTTACTGAACAAATCCACAATGACCATTATGGCTGTATGTCCATTGGAAATGGGTAAGTCTACAATAAAGTCAGTGAAAATGTGTTGTCACGGCCAATCTGTTAGAGTGTCCTTTTACAGTAAGCCTAATGATTTACAGTAAGCATATTTATTCTGAGCACATATGAAACATGTAGCCACATATTCGTTGACATCTTTTTTCATAGAAGGCCACCAAAACTGTCTTGACACCAGTTCTATTATGGCAAGTTGACCCTTGTGTCCTGCTGACGGTATGTCATGGCACCAAGCCATGGCCTGTTCTTGTAAATCCTGAGTGGGCAGGAACAAAGCTTCTTTCATAAACCACAGATCTCCTCTTTGGGTCATTCCCTTGTCGTTTGTCTTTATGTTATTCTTTTGGCTTCCTGTACTTGTTGAAGAAATGTATTAACCATATTGATGAACCTCTTCCCTGCTAGAAGGATTTCTGGACCTTGGTATCCTCCACAGTCACTTCCTTGACTGCGGGAAATGGCATCTGCTAGTGGGTTATCCTTTCCTGGTAAATAGGTGATAACAAAATCAAATTGAGAAAAAAATAGGCCCATTTGGTATGTCAGGAATTTCGGCATTCCATTTTCTGTAACACCTTTAAATTCTGATGATCTGTATGAACCTGAAATGGACAAACTGCTCCTTGTAATAAATGTCTCCACTCCTCACTGGCGTAACAGGGGCCCCCGCAAACCTTTTGGTGTGGGGGGGCCCCACAACCACATGTTCTGGAAGGGGGCCCTACTTGGAGTAAAAAAAAAATAACTTTTTGCAAATTTTTTTTTTTTTACATTTTCTTTTTGAATTCACTCTGCATTTCTAAAGAAATGATTTCTGTAACAGAAATAATTTCTTCATGATGGCAGAGTGAATACAAAAAGTCTGGTGGCCACCCCCAGCCCATGACATGAAGACCCTAGGCTGGAGGCCTCCATGTCATGGGGTGGAGGAAGCACTTTGACTTCAAAATAAATAGTTTATTTTTTAAGTCACTCTGCCTTCTTAAAGAAATTATTTCCGTTATGGTTCAGTCCTTAACGGAAATAATTTCTTTATGAAGTCAGAGTGACTTAAAAAAAAACAATGGGCCTCATTACGAGCATGACAGTAATCGTGCCTGTATGCCAGGCATGGCTACCGCTATGCTTGCTACCGGCACCGCCTCCCGTGATTGGGCAATAACCGTCCCATTACGAGATGAATGGGCCGGTAATTGCCCATTCGCGAGTGGCGGTATTACCGGGATCCCGATCCCCATTCTTCAGAATGGGGTTGGGGAGCATGGTTGCGCCAGCACCGTTGATAATGGTGCCTGCGCAATTACGAGTTATGCTCGCGAGTGCCGCACAGCCCGCAGGTAAGACCTGGTGGGCTGTCAGGAACTCGCAAGCAGAACTCGTAATGCAGCGGGACTGTATGAATGGTGCCGGTGCCATACCGGCACTTTTCATACCGTCACCGCCAAGGTCCTAATGAGGCCCAATGTATTTTTGAAGTATTATGGCTCCCCTCAACCCATAACGTGTGCGTGTGTGAGTGTATGGTGAAAGAGTGCACACAAATGTATGGGTGGCTGTGTATGCGTGTGTGCCTGTACGGTGAAAGGATGCACACTTAAATGTATGGGTGGCTGCCTGGGTGTGCCTGTATGGTAAAAGTGTCCACACTTAAATGTATAGGTGGCTACCTCTGTGAGTGTATGGTGAAAGGGTGCAAACAAATGTATGGGTGGCTGCCGGGATGTGCCTGTATGGTGAAAGGGTGCACACTTAAATGTATGGGTAGGTGCCTGGGTGTGTGTCCCTGTGTGGTGAAAGGTTGCACACTTAAATGTACGGGTGGCTGCCTGGGTGTGCCTGTATGGTGAAAGGGTGCACACTTACATGTATGAGTAGCTGCCTGTGTGTGCCTGTATGGTGAAAGAGTGCACTCTTAAATATATGGATGGCTGGGTGTGCGTGTGTATATATGGAGAATGGTGTGTGTGCTTGTGTTCAGGGGCGCAACAAAACCTACATTTTAGGGGGGCTAACTTTTCAAATGTTGGGAGAGGTGCTAACTTCACATGTGGTGGGGAGGAGCAAACATATTTGTGTGGGGCATCTAACTTCTTTACGCATTTTAATGAGACTATTCTAGTGCAGCTTCAATGTTACAAGCAGTAAACTCTCTCCTTTAGGTCTGAAAGCACCCACTTATGGGCTGCTGTGAGAATGATTGGTCTCCTGTTTCCGCTCTACCGTTCCAATCACTCCCCTGGCATGCAAGTACTAAACCCACATCACAATTTCAATTGCTTAAAATATTTGCCATTTGAATGCAGGTACTAACAGTGAAATGCAGTAAATTTGGTTATTGCTGGGCCGGGCAGGGCCCTTGTTAACGGCAAAACCCAGGTGCCGTTTAACATCTGTGTCTTTTTTTGTCTGGCAACTGCTCTGTAGTTCAGCCAGGTCAAGTCAACATAGCCCACAATTTCAGTGGGGGGGGGGTGCTGAAGCCCAGTCAGCTCAATGGTGTTGCACCACTACTTGTGTTTAATGCCTTGATTAAATATTGGTAATCTTCTTTACACCTAGCCCTATTCTTCCTCATCCCAGTACTTGTGTATGATGCAGTACTTGTGTATGAGGCAGTATGCCTCATACACAAGTACTGGGATAAGGTAGAGGTACATGAAGGTAATCCCTGACTTAGCTACCTGCAATCTTCATTACTCCTAGTCCCACTCTTCCTCCAGTACTTACCAGTGAGGCAAGGGGCCTCATACGTAAGCACTGGGACAAGGAAGAGGGACGTGGAGGTAATTCTGGGCAATTAGCTGATTTTGGAGGTTTGTGGTAGGGGATGGGAGGGAGAAGGGATGTGTGTGTGGGGGGGGTTGTGCAATAAATCATAATGGTTGTCTATGTCCATGCTAAGGAGGCATGATATGTGGTATTAGTGGCTAGAGAGGCATTTTGATGCAGCCAGTCTAGTCATTCCTCAGTTTGGTATGACTTTTTTTAACTGGGCATTTCTGATAAGGCAGTCCTGCTAAGTGTAATTACCTGGCTAGAGTGGCATTTGGGTTCTACCAGTCTAGCCATTTCTTACTGCGGCACTGTATATTTTTCTGGGCATCTGTGATAAAATGATATGTTATGATATGATAAGTCATATATAACGCACCTGTACAAAAGTGTTTTTAGGCACGACAAGACAAGCGAAGGAAAACTGAGGGAGGACAAGACAAATGATCTTACTAAGCCTTGTGCCATTCAGATTGTGCAAGTGCGAGAACAAGAAGTGCAAGGGGAAAGGGAGGGGGGAAGTGCAAAGGAGAGGGGAGGGGAAAACAGGGCAGCAATGCTCTGATTAAGTGCCACCAGGGCAGCGCGGCTCTGGGTAGTGCAAGGAAAACAAGGGACTGTAGGGTTACAGTTACAGCCCCTAACTGCATGGTAGACCTGGAGTCAGTGCAAGGGTGACTGATTAAGAAAGAGCCTGGACTCAGTGAGACAGAGGGTAGCCAAGCAACCAGTTGGTACAGCGGACAGGTAGGTCAGCAGGGGAGGGCGAGAGAGAAAGCAGAGGAGAAAAGGAACGTTTTGAGCATCTTCAGGAACTTCAGGTGGTCCAGCTCAAGTTTGGGAGGGTCAGGGAGGCCATTTCAGAGGGAGGCACCTGCAGGGGTGAAGGATCTACCCCCCTCCCCACTCTCTGCCTGGAGAAGCATCTAACCCTTACGGCTCGAGAAGTAAGGTATTTTGGAAGATAGCGTTGGATGTAGTGTGGGTCCCAGCCCCAGAAAGCCTTTTGGACAATGAAAAGGGTCTTGAACTTGATTCTTGCAGCCACCGAGAGCCAGTGGAGAGATTTCATGGCTGGAGAGATACATCCCCTCGGCTTGAGGCCAAGGATAAGTCTTGCAGTCCTGTTCTGGATTAGTTGCAGAGGGTGGAGAGTAGAGGAAGGTAGATTGCGAAAGTGGCTGTTGCAGTAGTCCAGCCTAGAGAGAACCAGAGCTCTGGAGACAGTGAGCTTCTGGGGGAAAGTGAGAAATGGAAGAGTCCCTTTGAAGAGGTGCAGCTGGTAGTGGGACTTCTTGGCGATATCCGAGATGTGAGGAGAGAAAGAGAGAGTGGAGTTGAAGATGGCACCAGGAAAGAGCGAGAGTGGAGAGTAGGCTGAGGGGAGCCTGAAGGAAAGCTGAGTGGCATCCGCATTACACTAAGTTAGAGGAGAAGGTAGAGATCAGGTGGGTCAAAGGGGCCAAGTAGAGGTTGAAAAACCAGGGTGCGAGGATAGAGCCCTGGAGAACGCCACATGTAGAGAGAGGTGGCGGAGTAAAAGGGACAAAGTTCGACCTGGGAGGGGCGGTCCAAGAGGAAGGAGATCAGCCACTCCAGGGCATGGTCCATGATGCCGATGCCCAGGTTCTCACAGAGTCAATTGATCAGGATGGCATGGTTGACCGTGTCGAAAGCAGAGGAAAGTTCCAGGATGATGAGGACAGAAGGAATGCTGGAATCAAGGTTAGAGATCAGATCTTCACAGGTGTTCAGGAGAGCAGTTTCCGTGCCTCTGGCAGCTCTTAAGCCAGACTAATGGTCATGGAGACAACCAACAGATTCAGTGTGGAGAGTAAGATAGCAGTTGGCCAGCTTTTCCAAGAATTTGGGTGAGGGGAAAGTTCCAGTGGCAAAAGAATGATTACAGAAATCAGCCAAGGCTGGATCGTGTCAATGTGGTCCTTGATGGTTCTGGAGGAGTAGGCAACCACCTGTTTCGATGACACTTCCATAGATGGGACTTGTCTAGAAACCTCCTCAGGTGTTAGAGAGAAAGAGGAGAAAGGAGGAGAAGAGGGAGAGATGGCCAAAGGGAGCAGATAGAGGAAGAGGGGGAGGAAGAGGAGATAGTGGACAGGATGTCCTGAGTTTTAGCGGAGAAGCGAGAGGCCAAAGCCGTACAGAGGGCCTGTTGAGGGAATAGGAGAGATAGAAATCGCAACAGGATTGGCCAGTTCCATGCAGATTTTAAAGAGTTTGGCTGTGTTGTTAGAGGACGCAGAGACGCAGGTTTGAATGTGTGCTCTCTTCTTGATGAGTCTTATTGCTTCCACTGGCATTTTGGTGCAACCAGTCTAGGTATGCCTTAATGTGGCCTGGCACGCCTTACTGTAATGTTATTATGTGTCTACACTGGTCTATATTGTGCAGCCAGTTGGACACGTTTTCATTGTGGAATGGCATTTTTAATAGCAAAGCATTATTGTTAAGGTGCACTGTTGGTGACTTACATGTTTTGAATTGCTGTTACCCTACACAACAATAGCAAACACTGTGGCTTTTTAGTCAGTTTTTCTCAGAAAGTGTGCTGTGTATGTTGCATTAAAACACATATTTATATCTTTCTCCTAGTGCAGTGTGTGGCATATCCCTTCAGCAACACGTTTGTGCGTATTGCGCAAGCGTGTTAATCTAGGGCATCCCAGAGTGTGGCACAACTTGTGAGTTGTCGCAGAGTTGGGGCAGGGGGGCCCCCTCAGCATGGCTTGCAGGCGGGCCCCCAGAGCTTGTGTTATGCCTCTGCCACTCCTTGCAGGCTTGTCTTATAGCCAGGAGTTCTCTTTCAAGCACTGAGCAGTTCCGTTCACTGGGACTAAGGGTTCTAGAATAATACGCTATAGGGTGTTCCAATCCGTCCTCTTTTTTTTGTAACAAAGCTGCTCCAATCGCACCTCCACAGGCATCGGTCTCCATGATGAATGATAAAGATTGATCTGGTTGTCTCAGGATTGGAGCTGTCACAAATGCTTCCTTAAGTCTTTGGAATAATTGATCTGTTTTCTGATCCCAGAGAAACTTGATTCCTTTTTTAAGGAGGTTGGTAATAGGAAGTATGATGTCTGAAAAGTTTGGTATAAACTTACGGTAAAAGTTTGCGAGTTCCAAGAACCTTTGTATGTCCTTTACTGAATTGGGTGTGGACCACTGTGTTATAGCTTAAATCTTGGATGGATCCATTTGTACCTGATCTGCGGAGAGGATAAATCCTAGTAGGGTACGGAAGTAGCCTCAAAAACACATTTTTCAGGCGTGGCCAATAGACTATTGTGTCTTAACCTGTGGAGAACTTCTTTGACGTGTTGAACATATTCAGTCAGAGTGTTCGAGAATATGAGAATGTAATTCAAATAAACCACCACTGAAGTATACAACATATCTGCAAATATCTTGTCCATGAATCTTTGGAACTGGGACGGTGCATTTACCAAACCAAAGGACATAACCCTGTACTTGTAGTGTCCCAGGGGAGTCCTGAAAGCTGTTTTCCATTTGTCTCCTTCACGTATACGAAACAGGTGGTATGCCCCTCGAAGGTCTAATTTGGTGAAGAGATTTGCTCCTTGGACTGCCTCAATAACATCTTTCATTAAGGGCATAGGATACCTGTCTCGTATAGTCAGATTGTTCAGACATCGATAATCTATGCAGGGCCTTAGTTCCGTGGTTCCTTTTTTAGAGATAAAGAAAAGCGGTGCCCCTGCAGATGATGAGGATTCTCGTATGAGGCCATTTTGCGAATTGGTTGACAAGTATTCCCTCAATGCCTCCTTTTCAGGTAGTTATAACGGAAACATCCTTCCAAAGGGTACTTCAGCCTCCGGAATCAGATCGATTCTGCAGTCTTTCTTCCGATGAGGATGGAGATTCCTCGGTTGGGTGTCTAGGAACACGTCCTCATAGTCCAGATACTGGATAGGAATTGTATTAACACTGAGGATGGTATTTTGTATTGTTGGGAATACACAGGATAAGGCAGGTTCACTAGCCAAACACTGTTGAGAACAATGAGTGGATCTGAACTCTACTGTTTTGAGTTGCCAGTCAATTGCCGGGTTGTGTTTTCTGAGCCATGGTATGCCTAATATGACTGGAAAATGAGCTGCTCGGATAAGATCAAAAGATAGGTACTACAAATGATTTGACACTCTGACTCGTAGTTCCTTGGTTTCCTGGCTGATGGGTCCAGATGTCAAAGGTGTGCCGTCAACACCTTCTACTGGAATCGGTCTGATCTTGGGGCGTTCAGGTAGGTGGTGTTCATCGGCCCATTTATCGCCTACAAAGTTGCCTGCAGCCCCACAGTTCAACATAGCCAAACATTCAATGAGTTTGGTAGAGTTCCAGTCTAACGTGATCTTAACCACCATCAGAGTGTTATTGTTGGTCAAAGCTGGTTGAGCATTAGCACAGGGAGGCATAGATGTCTCCCCTTCCTTATCCCTGTTCAAGGTCAGGGTCTTTCGTTTCCCTGCTTTCTGGGAGGAACTTCGGGGCAATCTCTCAACAAATGTATGTTGGACCCACAATACATGTAAAGTACAAGATCCTTGCGTCTCTTCTTTTTGTTGGCTGTAAGTGGTCCTCTAGCAGTTCCTATCTGCATTGGTTCTTCGGATTGAACCTTTTCAGGGACTGAGGGTAGGCTAGTGAAAGGTACGAAAGACCTAGGCTTTTTCTTCTCAGCTTTCCTCTCCGACATGCGGAATTCTATCTGTAATACTAATGACACGAGTTCCTGAAAGAAGCACTTCTGGCTACTCTGGCCAGTTCATCTTTTATGTCTTCATGCAGACCCCGATGGAAAATAGCCTGCTGCGCTGTCTCAGGACAACCTGCTTCTGTTGCCAGCTTCTGAAAACAGGTAACATAGGTTTGTATGTCGGAACTCCCTTGACGCATGTCCAACAGGTTCTCAAAGATGGAGTATAAAACTTCTGGTCTCTCGAATCTCTCCTTGAAACGTGCTACAAAGGCACCTTAGTCATTTAGAGTTCGGTCTGAGTTAGTTACCAGTGGGGTGGCCCAGGCTAGGGCGTTACCAACTAAGTTTGAAATTAGAAATCCCACCTTTGTCCGGTCAGACTTGTAAGTCTTGGGCCGAAAAGTATAGTGGATCGTGCAGGCATCCAGAAACTCTTTTAATTTCCTGCGGTTTCTGTCAAATTTACCACATGGTAGAGATATAGGAGGTAGTTCTCCTCTGCACTCTTCTCTCTGTTGTACTTGTTGCCTCAATGCAGTATTTTCCGTTTCTAGGGTTTGTACTTCAACCCTAAGGGCTTGTATGGCGTTAACCATCTCCTGGTATTGCTCCAGGCTAGCCATCTTTACATGGCATTGCAGTCTCTCTGATTTTGCAGGTTTATCACTCACACTTTCCTTACCACTAGCCCACTCCTCGCCTGATGATTCTGTGTGTGTCTTTACTGATTCGTCGGACGAGCTTTCCAGCTTTTCCCTCCAGGCAGTCGTTGTCTTTGTCCTGATGGCCTTGTTCTTTCGTTTGACGAGATAGGGGCGAGATCCCCCAGAGACCACCTTGCCTATAAAGCTATTAGCCCGGCCGCGGGGAACTCCAGGGAGCCCACCCCAAACCAGGGAAAAGCTTTGCCGAAAAACCCTGGAAGATCTTGTAGCTGAAGTAAGCAGTGGTGAGTTGTGTTTATCCAGAGAGGTAGTTGTAGGTGTGCGCTGGTATCTGGACTCCAATACCCAGCATACACGAGTAGGTAAGTAGAACAGTATATTTCCAACGTACTCGGTTTCAGAATGTAATAAACTACACTACCCAGCAGGCCACTTTGAAGCAGAGCCGCAATGTCCAGTTCCTGGGTGCTCAAGGTCAGAGAGTACGGGACCACAATAACCAGCATGCACTGGTAAGTTTTCGTAGTGGATTGAGGAATAACAATCCAGTGCGGAACAGCACAGCAGCAAAGAACTCCGGTGCACTGAAGCAAAGTAGCGCTTCCAGCCAAGAGCATCGGATGACAGGTGAGATGCCGAGGAAGGAACGCGTGCAGGAAGGCAACGCAGAGCGCGGCAAAACAGCAGGGAGCAGAACACACAGGTAAACAATTGGAACGGGAGAGGGCTGCCGCGGGAAGCGGAGAAAGAAAGAGACGGGCTGACAAACAAAGAAGGAAGGCAAGGGATCACAGAGAAACAACGGGAGGCAGAGAACGAGTGTTGTGTAACTCACAGAAGCAGCAAGAAAGTTGCAATGCACAGGTGTTCCCATTTTCCAGGTACTTGTAGGTGCAACAACAGAAAGACCAAACCGCATCTTGCAGTGACTCTGAGGTTTTAGTCCTTCTTCCACATCGCCCATCTGCTCCATACTTTCTATGGGTGATATATGACATCTTGTGCTTCAGGCCCAGCCATGTGTTCATTTAAAAAAAAGCTCCTTGATGGTTTAAATTATTATATAACTTCGTAATTGTTGTAGTCACTAACAGTACTTGAGTAGAAACCTCTTGCGTCTTTGATCATTTAAGTGCAGGCATACATGCAAACAAAACCAGATGAATGGGGAGCATGTCAACAGTAAAGGAGCAGGAAGGGGTGCATGGCATTAAGGTGCAATCCTTTCTCAATTTATTGAGAATTAATTAACACCCTAGCCATCCTGCTAGCCCATGTAGAGTAAGACAATGTTAGTAACAGTGCAGTACAGTATAGAGCACCACCGTATCGTAAACAAAACTAATGTGGGGTGATGTGGTACGATCATGAAAATGAGATCATTTATCCCTGTGGAACTAAAATGTGAAGGGGCCTTTTCCTTTGTTCTTCTATCCACATCTTGATCCACCATCTCAGAGCAAAAGAAGGAAAAGCCAGATGCCCACGGGCTCGGAGCGCATTACCAAATAAATAACCAAACAAACAAACAAACTAATCAGTCCACAAGGAGCTGTGAAACTGTCAAATCACAGTGAGAGGTGATGGAGCACATGAGACTAAGCAAGGAGCAGATTCTCGGAAGAGGGAGGCATCTAGAATGAGCTACCTGCTGATCATAGACTGATGATAGACTGTGCATCTCATTATGAGTTCAGCACATATTTTGCAGCAATGGTAAATGCCACCTACACTAGTAGTATTTCTGCAGATACACCCAATTCCTAGGTTACCACTGGTGGGGTGGTATTTTTGGCATAAACCTGGTAGTATTCTAGCAATGCCACCTCTTCCAGATGTTACTTAAAAGGGTATTTTTTAAATGTGTTTTTACCCATTTCAACCTTCATTGTAAAGGGGAAATGAATAATGTACAGTAGTGGTTCATACCAATGAAATATATTTTCTTAATTCAGAAAATGGTCAATACTGACTCTTGTATGCATAACATGGTTAAGGTGGTGGGGGGGAGCATCAGAGACATCCCCTATCACCGCTTACCACAGTCCAATCAATAGAAAACAGCTAACTATATTGAAGCAGTTGGGCCATTTTAAAATGTCTAGTCCCACATTTTATGTGACGGTAAAGATAGGTGGACTTAACATCTGCTGTGGCACTTTAGCTCGGTCAGTATTCTAACGAAGTACCTCCAGAGGTATTCTTTCAAAACATCAATGTGGTAGACCACTGTAATTACTACTACCCAGACTTTCACAATAATGAAGTCCGGAGTGGGGTAGAATCTATGTGGAGAGCCAGTTCTGAGTTTTCCAGAAAGAGCTCTTCTTACTTCAAAACTCATATTTGAGAGATTTGCTCATCATCTCCTCAGAAGTGCATTCATTGTTTTTGTTCTAAAAGCTGCCTCACCATGAACAACAATCAACCTCGAGAACATTCATTTTGAGATCCACTCCAAAACATATCCACTGAAAATTCACAAATTCCAGAATGAAAGCTAAAAAGCATACATTACCTGTGCCACCCAGATACAAAGTATCAAATCAGCTCACCATTTGCTTTTCCTTTTCTAATTGCAGACCAAAATGTACAATTTAGATGCTCAATCAATGTGTCTGCTAACTTGATATCCTTATGCTGCAATTTTGATATTTTCCCGACAGAGGACATTTTCACTGGCCGATTTCTTATCATCTGTGTCTTTTTCTCATCCCTGAATGCTTTGTAATTTGTACTCCCATTCATCATTGCAAAGTTGTGAATGGTGCATTCTAGTATCACGTGTTACCACCTCTGAGCAATGTCCATCCTGTTTTGTCTTTTGCCATGGAGGTGCTTGTCGTGACAAGGCCAATGAGTTAGCCTTGTCCAAAGGGGTTGGGAACACCTCTTGCTTTGGATAGGGGGGCCTACCAGGGAGGGATCCAGAGCCTGGCCTATCCCTGAGGTTGACGGTGGCAGCAGAGAGGGCCCCAGTTCCTGCCTCCCACCATTGCCAGCATGTTCTGTTGCAGACCTTGATCTCCAGCTATGCCTCATTAAAAAGATGCTTGCTTGTGTCTTTCTGTTCTTTTCAGATAATCTACACTGAAGCTATGGGAGCAGCAGAAGAGAATTCCATGTTATCAACGAGACAGCATCCGAAACAGAACTATATAAAGCCAGCGATGAGAACTGAAGCCCAAAATCTTCAGAAAGTCAGAAGCACCCACACTGGGCATCAAGAGGAGAGAGAAACTGCTGAGCTTCCGGGCAGAGTAGAACATCACACAGAGCAGGCGGAGTAAGCCGGCCTACCCAAACAAAAGCATGAATGTCCCCTGAACCACCAGGTAGGGGGCTACACCCATCCTCCCTTGAGCCACCTATCATTAAAACCCACCAGCCAGTGTGCTGGTTCATGGACTGAAACATTGCCCATCCCAGGTTGCCGTTGTTGTTTCCCGGAGGCAAACCATTGGGGAGAAAGTGAGCAGGGCTTAGACCCCTTTTGAGGAGTTTCCTTGTACATACACACCACAGGTGGGGAGGACAAGACCAGATCGGTCAGGGAAAGTTGTCCAATACCCACAGACAGATGAGGATTTAAGCCAAGGACAGGAAAAAGAAAGGTTGGTTTTATCTTGTGAGTTCAGAGGTGTTGGCGGAGGCAGAGAATGACCAAGAGACCAGAAGGAGGAAGGAGGTTGCGGCTGCTATTGGAAGAGATTCATGTAACAAGAGATACACTGGTTTAGGAGGGAAAGTGGATCAGTAGTTTGAATGTGCATGCATGTGTGATGACTGTTTAGTGGTGTTATGGTAAGGAGTGAGTGTGAAGTTAATGGCACTGTGTGAAAGAAAAAAGAGGAGTAGTAGAGTAGCAGAAGAGTAGCGGGTGAGGGAGGAGTCATAGAGTGCAAGGGGGAGAGTGGTAGTTGTAGCAGGAGTTGTAGAGTGGGAGTAGGAGAGTAGGAATGGGGACGAAGGGGGTAGGAGTAGTGGGAAGAGGAAGAGTAGTGAAGAGTGGGCCAAGGAGTACATTGGTGGGGCTAGTAAGAGTAGGTGAGTGTGCATGACTTAGCAAGTCAGAACCCAACCGATCAACTGCAAGACGCTATCCCTATTTGCACTAGAACACTGATCTCTCATTACTGTAGGGAAAGTTAGGAAGTCCTGAAGAGAGTATAAATAGCCTGTGTTTAGTCATTAGCAGAAGACAGTCCTTTAAGGAGGAATGTCAAAACAATACAAGAGATAGAGGTAGGTAAATACTTTTATTCGTCTTTCGCCATTTAGAAAACAAATAGAATACAAATAAAAAAATAAAAACAACACAAACAAATGCACAAAATGAGACATAAAATACAGATAAAATATGCGCAATGTTTAAACATCTACAAATCTCCAAGCTTAAATAAGTAAAATTGTGTAGAGCGCTCACTTCTACCGTCAAAAGTTGTCTTTGTCTCATAACACAGCCGACACCTATTGCGGTCTCCCGTGCACCATGTTGGCATGTGTCCTATGATCCTTGACAGATCACATTGATTGATTTGTTATGCCTTATGGTCGCCTACAGACCACATTGACTGTTGTGTTGCACCTTATGTTCGCCTACAGACCACATTGATTGCTATGTTTCACCTTATGGTCGCCTACAGGCCACATTGACTGTTGTGTTGCACCTTATGGTCGCCTACAGACCACATTGATTGTTGTGTTGCACCTTATGGTCGCCTACAGACCACATTGATTGCTATGTTTCACCTTATGTTCGCCTACAGACCACATTGACTGTTGTGTTGCACCTTATGGTCGCCTACAGACCACATTGATTGTTGTGTTGCACCTTATGGTCGCCTACAGAACACATTGATTGTTGTGTTGCACCTTATGGTCGCCTACAGACCACATTGTTGTGTTGCACCTTATGGTCGCCTACAGACCACATTGATTGCTATGTTTCACCTTATGGTCGCCCACAGACCACATTGACTGTTGTGTTTCACCTTATGGTCGCCTACAGACCACATTGATTGCTATGTTTCACCTTATGTTCGCCTACAGACCACATTGACTGTTGTGTTGCACCTTATGGTCGCCTACAGACCACATTGATTGTTGTGTTGCACCTTATGGTCGCCTACAGAACACATTGACTGTTGTGTTGCACCTTATGGTCGCCTACAGACCACATTGATTGTTGTGTTGCACCTTATGGTCGCCTACAGACCACATTGATTGCTGTGTTTCACCTTATGGTCGCCCACAGACCACATTGACTGTTGTGTTTCACCTTATGGTCACCTACAGACCACATTGACTGTTGTGTTGCACCTTATGTTCGCCTACAGACCACATTGATTGCTATGTTTCACCTTATGGTCGCCCACAGACCACATTGACTGTTGTGTTGCACCTTATGGTCGCCTACAGAGCACATTGATTGTTGTGTTGCACCTTATGTTCGCCTACAGACCACATTGATTGCTGTGTTCCACCTTATGTTCGCCTACAGAACACATTGACTGTTGTGTTGCACCTTATGGTCACCTACAGACCACATTGATTGTTGTGTTGCACCTTATGGTCGCCTACAGACCACATTGATTGCTGTGTTCCACCTTATGTTCGCCTACAGAACACATTGACTGTTGTGTTGCACCTTATGGTCACCTACAGACCACATTGACTGTTGTGTTGCACCTTATGTTCGCCTACAGACCACATTGATTGCTATGTTTCACCTTATGGTCGCCTACAGGCCACATTGACTGTTGTGTTGCACCTTATGGTCGCCTACAGACCACATTGATTGTTGTGTTGCACCTTATGGTCGCCTACAGACCACATTGATTGCTGTGTTTCACCTTATGTTCGCCTACAGACCACATTGACTGTTGTGTTGCACCTTATGGTCGCCTACAGACCACATTGATTGTTGTGTTGCACCTTATGGTCGCCTACAGAACACATTGACTGTTGTGTTGCACCTTATGGTCGCCTACAGACCACATTGATTGTTGTGTTGCACCTTATGGTCGCCTACAGACCACATTGATTGCTATGTTTCACCTTATGGTCGCCCACAGACCACATTGACTGTTGTGTTTCACCTTATGGTCGCCTACAGACCACATTGATTGCTATGTTTCACCTTATGTTCGCCTACAGACCACATTGACTGTTGTGTTGCACCTTATGGTCGCCTACAGATCACATTGATTGTTGTGTTGCACCTTATGGTCGCCTACAGAACACATTGACTGTTGTGTTGCACCTTATGGTCGCCTACAGACCACATTGATTGTTGTGTTGCACCTTATGGTCGCCTACAGACCACATTGATTGCTATGTTTCACCTTATGGTCGCCCACAGACCACATTGACTGTTGTGTTTCACCTTATGGTCGCCTACAGACCACATTAACTGTTGTGTTGCACCTTATGTTCGCCTACAGACCACATTGATTGCTATGTTTCACCTTATGGTCGCCTACAGGCCACATTGACTGTTGTGTTGCACCTTATGGTCGCCTACAGACCACATTGATTGCTGTGTTGCACCTTCTGGTCGCCTACAGACCACATTGATTGCTATGTTTCACCTTATGTTCGCCTACAGACCACATTGACTGTTGTGTTGCACCTTATGGTCGCCTACAGACCACATTGATTGTTGTGTTGCACCTTATGGTCGCCTACAGAACACATTGACTGTTGTGTTGCACCTTATGGTCGCCTACAGACCACATTGATTGTTGTGTTGCACCTTATGGTCGCCTACAGACCACATTGATTGCTATGTTTCACCTTATGGTCACCCACAGACCACATTGACTGTTGTGTTTCACCTTATGGTCACCTACAGACCACATTGACTGTTGTGTTGCACCTTATGTTCGCCTACAGACCACATTGATTGCTTTGTTTCTCCTTATGGTCGCCTACAGGCCACATTGACTGTTGTGTTGCACCTTATGGTCGCCTACAGACCACATTGATTGTTGTGTTGCACCCTATGGTCGCCTACAGACCACATTGATTGCTATGTTTCACCTTATGTTCGCCTACAGACCACATTGACTGTTGTGTTGCACCTTATGGTCGCCTACAGACCACATTGATTGTTGTGTTGCACCTTATGGTCGCCTACAGAACACATTGACTGTTGTGTTGCACATTATGGTCGCCTACAGACCACATTGATTGTTGTGTTGCACCTTATGGTCGCCTACAGACCACATTGATTGCTATGTTTCACCTTATGGTCGCCCACAGACCACATTGACTGTTGTGTTTCACCTTATGGTCACCTACAGACCACATTGATTGTTGTGCTGCACCTTATGGTCACCTACAGACCACATTGATTGCTGTGTTGCTCCTTATGGCTACCCTCTGACCACATTGAATCGATCTGTGTTGTGCTTCTGGTTGCTAACAGACCACACTAGCTACCCTGTGTACTAGCGACGCTACCCACATCATGTATTGGTACCTATCGACTCTCATCCACCTACTGTATACATACAGTAGATTCTGGACTAGTCAACCCAATCCTCATCCTAATCAAGACACATTCACCAGCCCATGTATGGTAACCACCACCCTCTCCTCGTGGCCCAGCACCATGACACTGGCAAATCCGTACTTGGATGATCCAGCACTCTGGATACGCCACTTTGCTACTAGACCAACACCTAACCAACCCTGTACTATCGCTATTAGAAACACTAGATTGAATTCTAGAACTAGACTACCTACCTATATATGCTCTCACCCCCCTAGCCTATCGAATAGAAACGCTAGATTGAATTCCAGAACTAGCCCACCTACCTCTCCTTACACTCACCACCCTAGCATCTTAACCAGAAACTCTAGACTAAGAGCCCGCAGTATGAAACACTTGCATATTGACCATAAACTTGCCAATTCCCCTATCGACTCAGACAATCTAGCCCACAGCCTTCGGCATAGTCGACCGATACCACCTGAAAAATCTCCCAAAAAAGACAAACTAATCAAAGCAGCCTTGGTGAATGCTAGGTCTCTTCCTGCCCATGCTCTCGACATCGCTGACTTTATAACCTATGAAAATCTTGATCTCCTCGCAGTCACAGAAACTTGGCTTAATACTGCATCCGGTCCATCTTTGGCCCTCGCCATACCTAATGATTATGCTATCATTGGATCTGACAGAAACACCACTCAAACGAAGGGAGGCGGACTCGCCCGCATATTCAGAAATACCTTCGACATTAAAGTCATCCAAGACGCTCAAATCCCTTCAGCTGAATCCCTATCAATTAAGCTACCTCTTTCACCCAACCACACGGCAACATTGCACCTTATTTACCGCCCACCAGGACCCATTTCCTCTTTTATAGAGGACATTGCATCACTTATAACCATAAACACCAAACCTAATTCTCAAACTATTTTACTTGGGGACTTTAATCTTGGGTTCAACGATCCTAAGGACACTAACGCCCATGACCTAGCCAACACCTTATCTGAACTGGGTCACACGCACATTATCCACGAACCCACTCATATCACAGGCAGAACACTAGACTGGCTCTTCCACCTCAACTGCCCTATTGACCTCCTATAATGGCCCATGCATCTGGTCGGATCATCATAAATTAACCTTTGCTATCAAAGCAAACACACCCCTCCCGGTGCCTATCATCGCCCCTGCCACCTGCACGAGAAATAAGAAAGATATTACTCCTGACAAACTCCTACCTATACTACTCCCTATTTTTAATAATATCGATTCAGATGCTGACCCCACAGTCTTAGTGGATATCTACAACCAGGCTATACTCAAAGCACTGAACACCATTGCCCCTCTAAAATTGCGGAAACCTAAACCACAGTGTCACCTTAACACTTGGTTCACGCCGCAGTTAAGAGAATTACGCAAAACTAAAAGAACCGCTGAGGCACATTGGAAAAAACACCCCACAGCATCCAATAAGATAGAGCTATCCCTAGCCTCCTCCAGCTACAAAGAAGCCATACTTCTTGCTACAAAAGATACTTATAACAAAAGGATTACACAAGCAGAATCCAACACAAAAGAACTCTTTAAGATTCTGAAAGAACTAGAATCCCCCGTTGCCCCCATAGACAAATGTTTTACTGACACCCTATGGTGTAGCAATATTCAGAAGGTCTTATTAGATAAAATAGCTCGCCTACAATCGAAAATCAACGCAAAAAAATCCTTATTACTAGCTGACCCTGACTACAAACAACTACCTAGCAAACCATCCACCTTTAAATCAACTTGTAAACCTTTCAGCTTTCCACCCCTCTCAACTTGGGAAGTAGAAAACATCATCAGGAAACTTAAACCCTCAAACTGCCAAGGTGATGCCTGCCCTGCCCCGATCATCAAAGCGGCTGCGCACGACCTAGCACCATTCATTACCAACCTCATTAATGCCTCTTTTAAATCTGGAATAGTACCTGACAACCTCAAAGACGCTTGGGTCATCCCACTTCTTAAAAAACCTACTCTTGACCCAGCCAACCCGGCTAACTATAGGCCGATAATGACTGTACCGTTCTTATTAAAAATATTGGACAGAGCAGTCTATTTACAAATACAGATCTACTTAGAATCAAACAACCTCCTAGGACTCAGGCAATCAGGCTTCCGACCAAGACACGGTACGGAAACTGCACTAATAGACCTTACTAGCCAGATCCAAATCCTGAAAGACAGTGGCAAACTCGCACTCCTCTTACTGCTCGACCTGTCAGCAGCTTTCGACCTGGTCAACCACCAAACACTCTGTCACCATTTGAAATCTGCAGCACACTTTTCAGACGCAGCCACGGCTTGGATCAGTTCCTTCCTGGCGAACAGAACCATGAGGGTCTTCTCTCCAATGGATTCTGCTGATCCCTTAGCAGTACCCTGTCGAGTCCCGCAAGGCTCCTGCGTGTCCCCGACACTTTATAATATATTCACAAAACCACTCTTTGATATCCTTGACTATCTGGGTGTCATGTATACCAATTACGCGGATGACACCCAGATACTCATTCCTATCACGGGTGATTACGAAACTGACAGCACCTCCCTTAATGAAATCTACTCGGTAATACAAGCATGGATGGCACACCATGGACTGTGTCTCAATGACGAAAAAACCGGGTTGATCATCATGGGCACTCATGCCAAACTCAAAAATCTTAATCCCTCATTCAAAGCCTTTACCATAGATGGCAATCTCATTCCTGTGTCAAATAACACCAACACTCTTGGTATCTACATCGATGCCACCTTATCCTTCTCCAAACAAACCAATGCAGTAGCATCTTCAGCCGCATACACCTGTAAGATGATCACTGCATGTAGACCGTTCATCTCCACACCCAATTGCATTACTCTGGCCAGAGCATTAGTCCTATCCAAAATAGACTACAGTAATGCCCTTTACTTGGGCACTAGTCACAAAAATATCAACAAACTGCAAGTAGTCCAAAACAATGCCATCAGGGCTGCCCTCAACATTCCCAAAAAAGCACACATATCTGAGACCAGACGTAAACTATGCTGGCTCCCTGTCGAGCATAGAATAACCCTTAAAACATTGGCCCTTATACACAAAGCCAGGGCCAAACTTGCTCCAGCATACCTTACTAACCAACTTACACCCCACACCTCTTCAAGACCACTCAGAGCAGCACAAACTAATACCATGACCATACTGAGATTCAAACTTCATAACTCGGGTGGAGCTAGCTTCCCTGTACAAGCTTCCAAATTATGGAACACTATCTCCGCACCCTTGCGAGCAGAATCATCATTCAACCTGTTCAAACACAACACAAAGTGCTGGCTTCACAATTTAGACTCCATGACAGCCTAACCTCCGGATCCCAGCATGCTAGACCGCTGCCGGCACACTTTGTAATTCAATGTATATTTGTACGCACTTGCAATACTATGTTTGTACCTATCTGTAACTGTAACGTAACTACTGTTGACTGCTTTTAATTGTAACTGTAACCAGATATAACTTACGCGCCCATATGCCCCCGGGCCTGGCTGTGCTTTATAAATAAAATAAATACAAATAAAAATAAAACTTTACAAAATAGGCCGAGTGAAAATGGTCTTTCCAATCGCTTAAGTTAAGCCTTCACATATTGACAGAGATCACATACAGAACTACTGTTGTTGCAAGACAAAATAAACAACATTGCCTCAGAAAATGATCTAACAGTGTAACATATAAAAACGGCTGTGAAGCCACTGCCTCCTGTAGGAGCTGGGTTCATCATTTCAGCATGCACATGTTAGCGCAGGTTTGAACTGCGACTAGGGCCCAGGGTGTAAAACTCATTACTGAACTCAAGAGTGTGAGTCTCAAGCAGAATTAAATAGATGCCATTGCACAGAGCACATGATAGAAATTGCACTTTGCTTCGGGATGATATTTTCAATTAACTGAGCTGCACTGAATATAATACTAACATTAAATTAACATACTAATCTACCCCAACCCCAGCTAACATGTAACGAAATCCTTTTATAACATTTAGTCCAAATTAGTGCATGATGAAATAAACTGAATGCAGATTGGGAAAATACATGATGCTCTGGAAATGAGATGTGCAGGCTGAATCTGTGCTGGGTGATAAAATGAAAAAATGTGAACATCGGTACTACTGAAAACAGGGCATTGGATAAGAGCAGGAAGAGATGTATCTTTTGCTCTTCAGCAATGAAATCACATGCCATTTCAGTGGAATGATCTGCTCAACGGGAGGTGTTTTCCTTGAGTGACAAGGGGGTTTATTAAAAAGGGTTTTGAGACAGAGTGGGAGGCCATTCATTTCAGGCTCTGGGAGACGAAGGAACAGAGACTGGCTATGCAGATGGAATTCAGTGATGGCAAGCTGTCAGATGCTGAAGCAGTCCTTATCTGGGTTGAACCTGGGCGAGATAGGTGGAAAGATTGGGGAAGATCTCCGTACCAAACTGATTTGATATGATTGATAGGTTATTTATAACGCGCTTAATACTGAGGTTTCTAAACACGGACCCAGGGATCGAACCTGTGTTGCTATGTATCATCTTGTTTCCAAGGTGAGCACGTTGCCCTTGCGCTATCCTTCCGAGACAACTGAATGTTATGTTATGTTATGTTACTTGGCATTTATATAGCGCCTTATGTATCATTGGTATGATCTCAAAGCGCAATCAGAAATACTGCCAACATATCTAGCTAAATACGAAGTTAAGTGAGTGGCTGCTGTGTGACTAAGATCAGGGAGTGGAGGTTATTTTAGGTGCTGTCTATTTTTAACGTGCATGTAATCCTGCATTAATAGTTTTTTTCTAAATCGTACTGTGTTTTTTTAAAGTGTATTTCTCTTGCCAAGTTCCATGAGGCTAATGACAGTTGGCAAGACTCTGCAAAGATAAAGCGCTAAATGCTATTACACTGTGAAATACAATGTGGGCATAAGTGTCTTTCTGTGTAACTTGCATATTTCTATTTTATGATAAAAAGAAAAACAGATTAAAAAGTAACTTAGTCTCCTGTACATTTATTTCACACTCAGTCCATTTGAGTTGACATGTTTAGGGAGACAGAAGTGCAGTAAGAAATATTTAAAGGAATGGTTCGGTCAAAACATTTTATTGTCCCTACGGGTCGGCCATGTTTTTTGCAGCCTAAGTCGCTCGATTTTAGAAAAATTTCCTATGGACCTTACCCGAGTTTTCGCCCATTAAACGCATGTGAAAACAAGCTTCAGGGAGCTGCCATTTTGTGATAATCCGATCACTTGCCCCATCGCCCTGGCTGACCTGCTTTTGCTGCACTAAATCATATCCCCCGCCTCTGAGCTTGTCATCAGCAGACACGTACTGCCCATTTCAAAACACCAAAGCACGTCTTGTGTCAACAATCGCTACGCCTCAGCTAATGACGTGTCTGTGACTCGTTTCTGTGCACTGGTCAGCTACCTTCGCCGCTTGTAGCCCATGTGAACACCTGTACCATCGCTATAAATTATTTTAGTTTGTTTACCACACAATGGCCACAATAATGCCCTACATGTACGAACCCGAGTATACCGAGGAGGAACTACTGGAAAGGGAAACATGCAAAAATGATAGGGCTTCGGACAGCAGTTGGCAGGACGAATCAACGGATGAAGACACTGGACCTAGTCGCATGGACGGTGTTTCCACCTGTTGTACATGCAATCGGTGCGAGCTAATGCGAACAGAGGACGAGAACTGCTGCTGCTGTGAAAACTCGAGGTGCGTGGCCTACATTTCGGAAGGCGATCCACTGCCGCAATGCATCACCGAGCTGCCAGACTTCAGGGCAGCCTGCCTCACACGGTCCATGTTGAGGATAATGATGGTGCTTATGCACGAACTTCGCGCAACTGTTCGTCCTCGTAATCCGAGTAACGAGTAAGTATACTCTGCTTGTGATGCCACTACTATTTCATGGTCGTCTCCTATATTCAAAATTACATCTACAGATCATTGTAAAGCATGAAAGTCGTTCAATAGTGTGCATTGTCTAGATAGAATTTGTCCGAGCAGAATGCCATTAGTTACAAGAATTGTCATTGACAACAAACGTTTAATAAAGTTATCTTGGTCATTTAAAAACAGTTTGTATCATTCTTTTTCACAGGTTGTACCGGCTGGTGGCATATCGTTCTTTTACATGGTGGCTTCACGGGAGGCTTGGACACCGCGTTCGAAGAGTAATACCCGCCTGTGCCGTTCGTGCCATAAGAGAAACCTTTCCGAGTGACAGCGGTCAGTACAGGGGATTTTCCCTCGCTGTGCTGCAACCTGACCTGTACAATGTGTTAAATTTTTGTAATTTTGTGCCATCAAAAAAAGAAACAAAATAAAACACCACATATATTTTAACAACGGTTGTTTCAATTTTTTAAATGAATCAAGTGTGTCTCCATTCAGCAGTTTTCCTGTGCCTTGTCTCCACGCCCACCGGCCCATCCATCCATCCACCCCCCTTCCCCTATCAAAGGCGGTTCGCGCCACTGGATGCGCGCTGCAATGGGGGGCTGTCAGGGGCGCAAACGGCCAAGGTGCCAAACACCATGTACACTTCAATAGGTATCCCAAGCCCAGGGGCCATCGCTCACATGGCCTCCTCAGACCCCGTGTCCCAAGGCAGGGATCCCCTTGAAGCAGGCTGCCCCCCTGCAATCCACATAAGTGTGTCTCCATTCAGCAGTCTTCCTGTGCCTTGTCTGCACGCCCACCGGCCCATCCATCCATCCACCCCCCATCAAAGGCAGTTTGCACCCGGGGATGAGCGCTGCCATTGGGGGCTGTCAGGGGCGCAAACGGCCAAGGTGCCAAACACCATGTACACTTCAAAAGGTATCCCACGCCCAGGGGCCATCGCTCACATGGCCTTCTCAGACCCCGTGTTTCCAGGCAGGTCCCGCCACCTTCACGCTGGCCGGCCCCCGGCAAACCACATAATACCACAACATACACACGTCATTCATTCACAAACACAACCCTGTTTCTAATACTTTATAAACCACTTGATATGTCTCATGAGAACATCTTTGTGCTTTGCAAGTCAACTCTTGAACGTGCTACCTGATAACCACTAAGATCTATGCTAATCTGCTTGTCGTCGTGCTATACATGAACTTCTGTGACCGCTTCGAGCAAACTCGTCAGTGTGCTACCTGTGGCCATCTACCTGTTCTCCTGCAACATACTGCTCGGCTTGCTGAATCCAACTGTTTGTTTGTCAAGGTAAGGCCATGTATCCTAGTCATATTTCGTTGATTTTTAAATTTCTATCTATTTGCGAGTAGAGTACTCAATAGTGCTATGTTCATTGGTCTCATTGCTATTGACTTGAGTTTCAATTGTTATGCTATAAATAGATCTATTTATTTTCATCTGTGTCAATTGTCATCGAATTGCATCAAAAGTCCAGTCTATAATGTAAGCATGTTTCCTTCTCATGCAAGAAAGAACATCCTAAGGGTCGTGTCACATGTTCAGAGTTTAGTCACATCATTTATACATTTCTGCAACTTATGCAAATACTAAGCCGCACATGATGAACTGGTATAGTTCCGGCGACCAAAACAAACCTTGCATTGAACATTATATGGTTCATTTACTTTTGTATCACATTTTTATTCATCAAGATTGTATAATAATGTCGATATTTACTTTTCAGAATTTTCAACAATGCATGCATGTTCGATTAGCGGTTGCCCTTCGAAGACCCATGCTAAATCTGAAGGCACCACAATGCATGTATTTCCGAAAACTGTTGATCGAATAAGAGAATGGGTCAGACATTGCGGATATCCACTGGTT
Organism: Ambystoma mexicanum; assembly: GCF_040938575.1. Lineage (NCBI taxonomy): Eukaryota > Metazoa > Chordata > Amphibia > Caudata > Ambystomatidae > Ambystoma > Ambystoma mexicanum. The sequence goes on from NC_090936.1 coordinate 392,047,152, forward strand.
GAGCTGGAAAGTAGAGTCCAACAAGATTTAGAGGACAAGAGGGGTGATCAATACCGCATCTGCAGCCGGCACTTTTCCTCGAACATGTACGCCACATCTTGGGTAACAATGAAGAATAAACGGCGAACGACACGAAAATTGCTCGCAAACGCAATTCCCACTCTATTCGTCCACATTCCGCCACTGATGAGTCAAGTGTCCGGATTTAGCTTTAGGCCTTGCGGTAGTGTGTAGGTAGCCGAATGGATTAATTGATATTTTAGGTGTTGTGTCCCTTGTAATACTTTCAACATTGATATGAGTGTATAGGTTTTTGAATAATGACATTTATCAATATATTCTTTTTCGATTTCATAACCCACAAACGAAATCTATATATGGGCACAGGGAACTGTGCTATATTGCGCATTTTCAATAGCATTACTCTCAAGTATTCAGGCAATTTCTAATATTGGCATTTCATTATCAAACAATAATTTACCTTTACAACTGCTTGACTATCCCTTGAATCTGAAGCAAGAACATTCAACATCCGTGATGTGCTCACAGTAATCAACCACTTCTAGTGCGTATCAGGTAATCTTACTTGGCTATTCCGCTACAGACTTGTTTTATGCATGTCAAGTAATAGTTTTTATGTATCGTGTATTTATTTTACTGAATGTTTGGTTAGTGCTTTCCAATTGATATACACCTTAGTTGTCGTCCCCTGGTGTTTGTTTTCAGTTATAATTAGTGTAATCCATACTAATGCAAGTACTGTCTTTCAGGGAGATGCTGAAGTGTCCACCACATTGACAACATCCCTAGATGTTCTTCAGCAGCACGAGGTATGGATACTGACAGCTCCATCGAACTAGGTCATCAGAGCTGGAATACTTGTCATTTGCTTGTTCTACACAATGTTTCATTCGTGTTTAGCCATTGATATGTACCTGTGCGGTCGACCCCAAGTGTGTGTTATGTTTTCAATATTGTAATCCTTACTAATGCAAGTACTATGTTTCAGGCAGTAGATGGAGCGTCAACCCCTGCACTTCATGCAGGGCCTGACATTCAAGTAATTCCAGGGGAAGTGGAAGTGGGACCTTGCGTATACGAATCGGCGCAACAGCTTTTGGAAGTGTGCACTACATTTATAACATCCCTAGATATTCTTCAGCAGCACGAGGTATGGATACTGACAGCTCAATCGAGCGTGATCATATAACGTGATTCCATTTGCTATACTTTCTTCCTTATTAAAGCAAGTACTATGTTTCAGGGAGACGACGGAGCTTCCTCTACAATCACAACATCCCATTTCGATGATGCAGATGTAAATAAATCGGAGAAATAAGTCGATGAAATGTGATCATATTGAGATATTCCTTGATTCTTTTAGACAATGCATCATTTGTGGTAATCTCTATATATGTACCTGTGCCGTCGACCCCAAGTGTGTGTTATGTTTACAATATTGAAAACCATACTAACGCAAGTACTGTGTTTCAGGGAGACGACAGAGCTTCCTCTACAATGACAACATTCCTTGTATGTGATGCAGATGTAAAGAAATCGGAGAAATAAGTCGATGAAATCTCATCATATTTAGATATTCCTTGATTCTTTTAGACAATGCTTCATTTGTGGTTATCTCTTTACATGTACCTGTGCCGTCGACCCCAAGTGTGTGTTATGTTTACAATATTGAAAACCATACTAATGCAAGTACTGTGTTTCAGGGAGTTTCTGATGCCTCATCTCCAATACAATCATTCATGGAAGTCCATGCGGAGCCAGATGTATGGATACTGACAGTTCCATCGAACTCGATCATCAGAGCTGGAATACTTGTTGTTTGATTGTTCTGCACAATGTTTAATTTGCGTTTAGCTATTGAGATGTACCTGTGTGTTCGTCATCACGTGTGTTTTATGTTTTCAATATTGTGATACATAGTAATGAAAGTACTATGTTTCAGGGAGTCAATGGAGCGTCATTCCGTGCTGTCTATGCAGATCCAGAAAATATAGTCGTTGCAGCGCAAGAGGAAGGGAAGACATGCGGAAACGAATCAGAGCAACAGCGTGCAGATCTTGAGGTTCGAGTCAAGAAAGTTGCAAGGAAAAGAAACAAAAATAAGGTTAGTTACAAACAGTTCATAATTTTAGAAATTGGTTTGTGCTAAGGACTATATTATGTTTTTTCCTGTCAATTGTACTATACTTTATCTTGTGTTTAAACTGAACATTCCTTTTCCAATCTTTCCTCTAGTTACCCGTGGGTGTACGTACTATACATACACAGACAGTGAAGCAAATGAGAGATGTTGCTTTCCAGACCATTTACACTATGAAGGAACTATTAATTCAGACGCGGCGTGTTCAGACTCGAGATACTCATGTCCAATGGCCAGAACATGAATTGAATGTGTCCGGAGAATCCAGGAAAGTTTTATTGGACCATTGCTACAGTGCGACCGCACCACCAAAACAAGATTATACTGAATGTATTGAATATAGCTCTGAAGTAGTCGCAGATCACTTCACACAGTCTACACCAGCAAAAAAAAATGCAACCCAAAAAGCTGTCGACAGTGTTGTGTTCTCCCATCAATGTTGAAGTAACAGATGTTGAAATGACAGAGAATGAACCAGCAGCAGCATTGACCGACACATCAGAACTTGATATCACTGATATTTCTGTCAAATGTGGTGATATGTCCTCAACGTCACAGTCCGAAACACTCTTGACGCTGGATGACAGTCTAATGAATGAGGGCCAATGCATAGTATTCAACAGTTGTTTGATGGATATTATAAGTATGCTGAAATGTGGGCATTCCGTTAGAGGGAAAGTATGTGGGAAGCCATTGATTCATGTGACTCGTCAAAAACAAGGCAGTAACGTCAAAATACATGCCACATGTAGATTAAATCATACGTTCTCATGGTCTGCACAACCGATGCTGGAGAAACTGCCAGCAGGCAATCTACTGTGTGCAGCTGCCTCACTTTTTAGTGGGTCCAGTTTTAGAAAGTTAGAGTCTTTCTTTCAGTTTGTGGGACTCCATTTCATTTCTAAAACGCAGTATTACAAATACCAACATGATTATCTGTTTCCGGCCATTAGTGATGCTTGGAAAATTCAACAATTGTCTCTAGCAAGTACGTTTGAAGGCAAACGATTCAGGCTAGCCGGCGATGGACAGTGTGACAGCCCTGGATTTCCTGCCAAGTACTGCGCCTATCACTTTCAGGACATGGATAGTAAAAACATTGTGAGTTTGGTGGTCGTGCAGGTGTCCCAATGTACATCCTCAGTGGCCATGGAGAAACGAGGATTTATAAAATCATTGGAATATCTACAATTGAGGGAAATGGACATTGACCTCATAGCCACGGACAGACATGTTTCAATTGCCAAGACAATGAGAGAGCAGTTCCCACATATTAAAAATCAATTTGACGTATGGCATCTTGCTAAATCAATCAATAAGAAAATCTCGGCAACAGGGAAAAAAAAGGTTTGGAAAGTATTTCTCAGTGGTCCCAGTCTATCATCAACCATCTTTGGTGGAGCTCCAAAACTTGAGGGGTCAGTGGAAATCCTACTTGAAAAATGGCGGTCGCTGATGCACCACTGTACCAACGTTCACCGCTGGACAGAAAACCAACATTTCCACAAATGTGAACATGGCCCTTTGTCCACAGAGGAGGCACGGAAGAAGAAGTAGTTGATTGCATCTTCACCTACACACAAAGCCATTGAGAAGATTGTTTTTGATAAAACTCTATCAAGAGATTTGAGGGGATTGACTGAATTCTGTCACACAGGAGGATAGGAGGTGTTCCACAATATGTGCCTAAAGTACAGGCCAAAGCGATTGCATTTCGGCATGCAGGGCATGAAACATAGGACTCCACTAGCAGTCTTGGCCCATAACGAAAATGTGTGCCGTGAACAGTCTAGGACTACGGGAAATGTAGGGATGCCTCGCGACACTACGGCCTTTGCAAAAAGAAGTAAGAAATGGGTGGTGAAACCAGTATATGAGGAAATGGAGTTCGACTTTGTTAAAGGCCTTATTGTTACTGTACTAGAGAAGCACACACATGGAATTTTGAGCGTTTCTGTGCAGAGCACTGATGCATTGCCAACAAACATTGCCACTGTGCCATGTCCACCCGAAGCAGAGCTGGTTGAGAAGTACAAATCCTGGTTTAAATCATTGTAATCTGATTGTCTTTTTGTAAAAATAATGTATTGTACAGTGTACATACAAAGTATGCTAACCCGAACCACTCCCTTCACCATCCTGAGTGGCGAACAACATGGGTGTCATCTTTGACTTCTCTCTCTATAGACCTCATATCGCTGACCTTGTGAATATGCGTATGTATATATTTTTGTTGCTGTAACTAAGTTTTGCAATCTCATGTAAATTCTGCGCACTGTTAACTGAGGAGAGGCTTGCGTTTTGCAAATAATAAAACAAACAAACAATAAATCTCACTTTCAACTCTACTCCCCGGCTACTTTATACTTTCCCTGAACTTCCCCCTAAAAGTCAATGGGCCTCATTACACGGTAGGTGGTAAGGGTTTACCGGTACTGGTAAGGGCACCGGTACCGGTAAACACTTACCACCTTACTACGAGGTCCCTTTGCACCATGGTTTACCGCCTACCGTGTAATGAGGCCCAATGTCTCCAAAGGTATGGTTCTCTAGGGCTGCAGAGCTCGCGGACAACAAGTACAAAATTGGGGACCTTAGAACGCGCCAAGAGAGGCGTTGCAGATGGGAGAGAAGCCAGTTCGCATTTGTACATTGAGGCCTAGTACAAAGATGGAGTTGAAAATTCAAGTTCTCACAGATGGCTTTACACAGGATGTTGCAAAGTAAGAATGTATGCTCATGCAGAGTGAAGGTCAGCGGCTTTGATTTTTTGCTCGTGGGCTGAAGAGGCCTGCGACTCGCACTGGCAGTATAAGGTTCTATTGTTTTTTGACCTTGAGAGACAGGGACCATGCCGAAAGGACTTCATTTGAAGGAGGGGGGCAATAAAGTAAGAGATGATAAGGCGGTCAATTCTGAAACTAGACCGAGTTTCATGTTAGTTCAGTACATGGAAAAATCGTTGGCACGAACACAGTGGGATTTACGGACTGCATTACGCTGAGACACAATGGAAATGGCAAATATAATGTAAGTAACTCTTTAGACGCTTTTGTACCGGAATGAAGAATGAATGACCAAATGAATGACTGAATGAATGAATGAATGAATGAATGAATGAAGATCAATCACAACATTTGTTGGATCGTCTTTCTATCAGGCACATGGGCATGCAAGTGCCCATTCGACACGCATGTAGACAAACAGTCGTTTCTTAGTGGTTCAACGCTAAGAAATCATTAGATTGTGTGTTTACCTCGATTTAATTTGTTAGTTTTCGCATTGCTTTTAGAGCCGAGCATACTCCATTGCACTATCCTCGCTAGCAAATAGTTTCAGCTCGGCCCTAAAAAATACAATGAATAATAGTAATAAAGATCGGCTGGTGAGACTAATTTCAATTTTTATGTTTTCAAAACAGGTACATCATACCCTACTGCGACTGTCATCTGTTCTAGACCCCGGCCGATGGATTTTTCAATCGCCAGCTGCAGCTTCTTGTAAACAACTCCACAACGTTGACCATTACGATCACCAAGGGCTCATATGCCCTTATGCAGTACTAGCGGCTAGAAACAACATATCAACTTTTACAGTGGCCTAGTGCCTAGTTGATGGAACAGCCTTGCGGATCACTGTGCATCCAGAGTGCTTCTTTTAACAAAAACCAACACCCTGTGTACCATAAAGGAACAGCGTGTGAATCACGATAAACTTTTGCGGATTTGCAGATCGAGAGCAAAGAAAATAATGTCCATTCCAATTTAATATGCCAATTGCTGAATATTCTGTAAACATTTAATGTAAAATAAATGTACTTTACCAAATGTACAATCTTGCTGTTTGAATTTAAACTACTGATTCATATTCCGAATTGTGGCGCTCTGTGTTGTGAGTTGATCTGTGTTGGTTTCCGGGTTCTGTGTGAAGTCGCGTAGAAGACGACTGGGCGCGTTTGCCTACACAGCACAGTAACGTCATGGAGAGAGGCGGGGAAAATGAATGTTTTGATAATGTCAGGCTCAGGGGTGGGGGATATGATTTAGTGCCGCAAAAGCAGGTCAGCCAGGGCGATGGGGCAAGTGATCGGATTATCACAAAATGGCAGCTCCCTGATGCCTGTTTTCGAGTGCGTTTAATGGGCGAAAACTAGGGTAAGGTCCATATGGAATTTTTCTAAATTCGAGCGACTTAGGCTTAAAAAAACATGGCCGACCCGTAGGGACAATAACCGTTTTTGACTGAACCATTCCTTTAAAGTAAAGTAGTCGCTGTGAGCTGTTTATCTAGAAAGATTGATTGAATGTTCAGTAATTCAATTGCATGCTTTACAATTGTTGAAACTCAGACAAAAGGGGTAGTGCGGTATGGTACATAAGGTACCACAGGAGGGCATGAGCCATCTATTCAGAGTGTACCAAGTCAAGTATTTTGTGTTGTTGTTAGTGACCCTTGTAAAATTAATTATTAGACAGTATTTCGAAATAAGTCTCACCACTAGATGAACACCCCAACAGGTTACAACAATATATTATCATGGATTATAAAATACCACCAAATACCACCATAATAGAAAATACCACAAAGTAATATGTATAAACCCAAAATATATCCAACACACCTTAAATCAAATAATATATTGCAAATCAATAGATAGAGGGGAACGCCCTAGGCAGGGGCATTGCTAGGGGGGTTGTAAGGGGGCTATAGCCCCTGATCTTTTAGTTGTAGCCCCGGATAGAATCTCAGGAGCTACAGCCAAAAGACTAGCTAGCCCCCAGTCCCAACAGTTCCGACATCAGCTTAGCCCCGGGTCTTTTCCAGACATAGCAACTCCCCAGGCCCTAGCCCCAAAATGAAAATGAAAAACCTTTATTCTGTCACAAAGTGATTTCAGTGCCATCTCTGACATTGCCCATTCTTTTTAGTTCCTAAGTAATTCATACTTGTTCTGTGCCCTTCCCTTTTGATTGACTGAAAACCAAATGGTATGATCCAAACTTGGTTGGTAGGCACTGGATAGACAATTCATCATCTTTTGTAATTACTAGAAGGAGCAAACTGATTTTCGCCGAGTCCCTTGATTCGTAGACCATATTCATGTCCGTTGTGACTGACCATATACCATACAGAAAGTTGTGCACCTTCATGTATTGTAATGTATGTTTTCTGCTTTTTGCCCTAACCAATCTATGTGATTGTAAATGGCCTCACACGTCCCCAGTGGCCCTCCCCTGACATTCTTTGATGTAATCAGTCATTTTAATCAATTTTCAGCAGTAACTGAATGCAAACACACCTCTAAAATAGGTATTTTGAAAAGCTTAGCTGCCTCTGATTTCAAACAACTCTGATTTACCGGGAATATTCAAATGAACTTCTACAAAACATTTAAGGCTTTGACAAATATTTTCCTTTGAGGGATCTTGCCTTCTTTAATAAGGAGCCCTGTTGTTTTTTGTCTTCATTGTTAAACACTGCTTTACATAGAGCTGAAGTCTGCAATGTGTGGATCTTCAGATGTTTCTGACTACGACTAGCATGATCCCTCTGTTGATCATTAACACGAAGGGTCCTGGTTACGAGAGACTTACCCAGAGTCTTCAGCTCACTATCTTTCACAGGGAAGAAATATCCCAAATATATCACTCTTTGTCCTGCCCTGGGGCAGTCCAGCACCGAAATGCTAGGCATTTCTCCTCTGAACAAGAGAACCAACAGCATCCCCGGACACGTGTTTCGGTCTGGTTGGACCTCATCAGTAGGGTGGAGCTGTGCCTCTCTAAGAATAGTGAGCAAGGGGTCCACTTCTGGATTCCCTTAGTAACTTAGGGTGAGACCCAAAGTTACATAAATATACAAATTAACACGTGGGGTCCTGGGAGCCCCTCTGCCAGACATTAGTCCTAGCTACGAGAGACTTACCCAGAGCCTTTAGCTCACTATCTTTCACAGAGAAGAAATATCCCAAACATATCAGTCTTTGTCCTGCCCTGGGGCAGTCCAGCACTGAAATGCTAGGCAATTCTCCTCTGAACAAGAGTACTAACAGCATCCCCAGACACGTGTTTCAGTCTGGTTGGACCTCATCAGTAGGTTGGAGCTGTGCCTCTCTAAGAATAGTAAGCAAGGGGTCCATGTCTGGATTCCCCTAGTAACTTAGGGTGAGACCCAAAGTTACATAAATATGCAAATTAACATGGGGGTCCTGGAAATCATTCTGCCAGACATTAGTCCTGGTTATGAGAGACTTGCCCAGAGTCTTTATCTCACTATCTTTCACAGAGAAGAAATATCCCAAGCATACCAGTCTTTGTCCTGCCCTGGGGCAGTCCAGCACCGAAATGCTAGGCAATTCTCCTCTTAACAAGAGTACCAACAGCATCCGCATTGTTATTTGCATATTTCAAGTAGCTTTGGGTCTCACCCTAAGTTACTAGGGGAATCCAGACATTGACCCCTTGCTCACTATTCTTAGAGAAGCACAGCTACACCCTACTGATGAGGTTCAACCAGACTGAAACACGTGTCTGGGGTTGCTGTTGGTACTCTTGTTCAGAGGAGAATTGCCTAGTATTTCGGTTCTGGACTGCCTCAGGGCAGGACAAAAACTGATATGTTTAGGATATTTCTCCTCTGTGAAGGATAGTGAGCTAAAGACTCTGGGTAAGGCTCTTGTAACCAGGACTCATGTCTGGCAAAGAGTCTGACAGTACCCCCTTGTTATTTGCATCCCTCTGTTGATCATGCCAGATAGTGTTGGTGTGATTAGGAGTAAAAAACATATGGAGATTCAAATGTTGCAGACCCCTGACAGACATTTTCCTCTGCAATATAAACACAACTACCCAATGTGGTTGGTCCTAATTTCATCAGTTTATTTGCCATCAGATTTTCTGTTTCATTTCCAATGTTTTGCAACAAGGCTGTGTGAATGGGACAAGAGGACATTGGTCAGAATAAGGCTGCCTGCACATGAAGGAGAGCTGCAGGCTGCTGAACACAGGATGGCAGACCCTCCCATATTTGAGGGACAAACCAAGGAGCTGCAACAGAAGGATACCCTGAGGTGGTGCGATGTTGCTCAGCAGTGTATGGGTAGAGTAGTGTCAGTGGCCACCCCTCTGGCTCCAATATGTTTGGGTAGCATGCAGGTCAGATTTAGGAGCACTGTGCAACACTTCAGACAGGGTACCGACAACATAAGTCTATGTGCGCTTAGGTAGGTTTGCCTTGGAGTAGATGAAGAAGAGATGTATCATTAAAAGGTGACACTGAGGCCATTTGGAAGAGATACACATTCATGTGGACGACAATTAGCAAATACATGTAATGAAGCGAAAATAGAGGAACACATAACAACACACAGTCACTTCTGCGGTTCAAACCCTATCATGATATCCCCTTTTGAGCTATTGACTCTCTTGTGCGCCATCTGTTATCCCTGCATTTAGTTCCCAATGGCCCTCAGTTTCTGCAGTTGGCCCGAATGGCCTTGTATTTCTGCATTTTCTGCTCAGTGACCTTGTACACCTGCATTTTGTTTGCCGCTGCCTATATTCATGCCAGTGATCCATAGTGGCCGTATATTCCAGCATTTTTCTCCAGTCGTCCTGTATTCCCACATGTGGTTCCCAGTCTCTCTGCATTTCTGCTGTTGGTTCCTAGTTGCCCTTGTGACAATACTCCATGTTTGCCCATTACGGTGTATGGAGCATGACTCAGAAGGCCAGGCCCCACTTCTCTCTACACAACGGGAGGCCTGGGGACTGTATAGGGAGAATCTGTTATTCTCCTCTACTACTAGAGAGAGAGAGCAGAGCCAAAGAGAGAGATGCAGGCACTGTACGCCCCAACGCAAATATTAATGTACCTGCACCAGCATGCATGTGACTGCATAACAAATCTGAGGTGGTGGGCCTGCCTTTTAAAGGCTCACTTTGCTATGGGATCCAAGGCAATACGGAAAGCCTGGTTACACATATGAGCATGAAGCTTCAGCTGCCCACTGAGCTCAAGGGCAGGAACAATATTTTTCATAGAGACCCCACATTAGTGGGAACCCTGCCCAGCAGGAGGACCATAAACACTACTGTGGGGAAGGGCAGAGTAAAGGAATTTGTAATAGTGGAACAGCGTGCAGTGGAGCGGTGGGTGTACTGAAGTAGTTAACGGTGCAGCAGTATGAGGAGATCCAGAAGGCAGGCCAGCTGCAAAAGGTAGTGAAGGTGCATATGGAGGAGGATGTGAAAAAGGAGTTGATTTGCAGGAGGGAGCACGCAAAGAAAAAAAATGTGTTTAGGAGGTCAACCTCAAAAAGGATGTAAAGATAGAGATTTAGGAGGAGAGGAGAAAGCAGAAGAGGTCAAGCAAGATCATTGAGTGGAGAGTGAGAGAGTTAAATTGGCAATGATTTGAGACAATCAGGTGTGGAAGTGGTAAAAATGTGGGAAGTAGGAGAGGAGGAAAGTGGAATGTTGTTTGGAGGAAGAGAGGAAATAACAAGAGAGCAAGCTAGCTAAATGGACCCTTGCCTGGGTGGTATGGGAGGAGGAACACTAGTGTGGCAAGATGTTGAAGTGGTTAGACATCAATCTGCACGAGGCTAGTAGCAAGACCCATTGCTCGGCCTTCAGGCTCAAATGGGTGTCAGCCTAGTGAAGAAGAAATTAAGATGGCTTTGGGCATTAGGTTCACATACCTATGACAGGGATCAGAGCCAAACCCAGGCAAAACACCTAGAGACCTTCATAGTCTACCTTACCTCCTGTGGACAATGTTTATGTTGATACAAAATCACTTGGAGCATTAACAGGAGTACCTGCAATAACTGGGGAACCCACAGCTACCTATGACCTACTAAGCAGACAATAAGTGATTTAACTTTGCAAAGCACCCTTTACATTAATTAATGTGATTAACTTGATGAAATTACCTTGAAAAGGGCTGTTGTTTGGCCAGATAAGTTATGTGGTGAGGACAAAGAGAGAACTGTTCTGGAAATTAGTTTCATCATTGTATATCCTCTTTGTAATACTTTTAAAAGGGCCTCAGAGGGATTTGGTGTTAGAGGGGAAGAGAAACCTCACAAGAATGTAACCATCAAATAGTAAAGCAGCGACAGGGGGGAAGCAGGAAAAACCTTGCAGTATCACACTATTTGGACCAAAAACTCACTTGTTCATGTAGAGGGGCAACGTCGGTCATAAAGACATATATTGGGAAAGGCAAATCTCTTAGAAAGACATGTCCCAGTGTTTATTGTAGTTTGTTTACTATAAAGTCAATAGGATGTGTGTTGTTCTGCTTTGTTTAATCCATCTTCAAGTACTGCAAACTACATATAAAGACCCCGCTGTTTATATGTATTGCACGTGTTGGTTGGTGATTTCCCCATGTCTTCTTGACATACGATTCTAGAGGTGGGATTACTTAACTTGACTTGATTGTCACTCTACGTTGGGTGAATCGTGTCCACCAAACCCCCTCCCCTTTTCTAATAGTGATGCTTTGACTTAAAAGAATGGAACCACCATTTCTAATCAGTTAGAGATCTACAGATTAAGAAGACTGGGGGATGCATAAATCAAATTCTGTGCTGGGCAGGCCAAAGACTATGTCAAGGGAGACATCCCCACAGTTAAGCAGTCATCAATGAACGTACATTATAAGCCAGCATGAATCACCCACATTTTCTGAACAGATTGTGAATTCTTATCCTGGAGGTGAGTGGATGTTAACTGATCAACCCAAATGAGAACTGGAAGAAATATATTTTTGGGAAGGTCAATCAACGGCGATGCAATGGAAGACTTTTCACCTGGAGCTTCAGGACTGTTCAGTGAAGCTGAGGACCAGAAACCCTGGAAAATGTCCTATGCAAACACATAATTGGGAAATTGACAGTTTGCTGGCATATGCAACAACCATATTCCTGCCTGATGTCCCTGCTCCAAAGATTTGTAAATGGAAAATATCCTGAATAATTCTTCAAACCCATTGAGTGTACTATAGAAGCATCTCACTGAGAGAAGACCTGCTGTCCGCAACACATTTCCTTGTTGTTAAAGGAAAAGATCCATATTTTCTATTAATTAATCAATGCTGATGGTCAAACTGACTGCCATACTCGAAGGTCTAAGGTATGAATTTGAGTATATTATTATGCAGCAAAAAAACCTGGCAGATGATTGATCGGATTAGGGCAAATCACAAAACAAGATCTGGAAAGATGACATTTGCAGAGATCAAGAAATAGATGATATTCAAACAGTTTCTGACTTCCCAATGACCAAACCTACAGAGACAAATATGACAGTTCCGCCATTGAATGATGGCACAAGGAGAGACAGATAGTCACCAGTTTTCAGTGAGAAGAGCAATGGCAGGCTTTGGGCCAAGAACATCTCCATAAGCAAACCCTTTCTGGAGCTCCTCAATCAAAAGCATATGATACTCCAAATAGGAATGTGGGCAAAGGGGCTGGTGTCAACAAACCTTTCCTGTCCATACCAAACCTCTCTCCAAAGGAATAATGCCAGGGGATGTCAAGAGATACCCACTAGCAATGACACAGGAAGCCTCAATCAGCTTTTATATATCTGGAAAGGGTGTACATCTAGCAAGACACCATCCTCTATCTCAGAACCAGAACCTAGGGGTTCATGTTGTTATGCCCCAGTTGAAGAAGAGCCCAAATCAGGCAATGATTCATGGGAGGACATGCCCTGGACACAGTATGAGGATGATAACTAGGCCATGTCAGAACAAGTGGCCAATCATGAGAGATATTACATACCATTACAGATCAAGGATAGTATGACTAAAAAAAATCCTTTGGAAGCTGACAATCAGCAGCGTGGGTTGACATGTTGTACCCAGAAGAACAATTACCAGACCATTATATTCTCATTGCCAGTGCTCCAACAAATTATGGAAAAAGTAAGTATTTGGGATCAATTGTGTATAGCAGATCCAAGCAGGGAATTCTTCAGATCTGATTACTTTTCCCACAAGGATGCACAGGAGTTGTGCTGCCAGAATGTTCTTGCTGTGCAGGAGGCATAACACACGTCTGAAGCAGAACATTCTACTTCACCATGGACATGTGGATAACCAATGACTACATGCTTTTTACTGTGCACAAGGCAACCATCCCTTCTGCAGCCATTAGAGACAGAATAATTGTTGGTTGAAGCAATATGATGGCAGGCCACATTGTGTAGTTGATCTGTGAAAATAGGTTGTATAACAATGGCTAAATCCATGTCATTTCATAATGGGGGTTGTGTCAGATGTGAGCAGATCCAGTGCCATTGCTGCCCTAGCGATTTGGTTGAGTATACATGCCTTTTCTTCTGCCCATGCTCGATACCTTGTGGTGAGACAGCTAGTGAACATATTCTAGCCTGCAGACACCATGTTTGGCATGACCTAGAAGAAATGCTGACTTCTCAATTAGTCATGAGAAATGTGCCATACGGAATGCATGTGCCACATCCCTAACTAAAGGCAGCATTGCCAAGCCCCTGGAAATCCAACATGGTTATCCTGGACAACCTATGTGAGCATTTAGTAAGTGAATATTTTAGTAGGGATAGCCAAGCACTGGATGGTGCAATCTTTTTGGTACTAGGTTTTTTCACCAACCCCATTCACAATCGCTTTAGAAAGGCTGCATACGAGCGGGTATTCAGTCTTTCTAAACTGGTCATGCAAAAAAAAGCCCATAAACAGACCTGTTCCCCCGTTCCCTTACATTGCTCTGGGCAAGGCGTCCTTCTGATGCACTTGCCATCTTTGGATGACAGCTAGTTCCTGAGAAGCGAAGAGTGCACACAGGGGCGGGCGTGTGTGTATATATATATATATATATATATATATATATATATATATATATATATATATATATATATATATATATATATATATATATATATAAATATACATATATATATATATATATATATATATATATATATATATATATATATATATATATATATAGGGTTAAACCCCCAGATTTACTAGAAATCACAGAAGAGGGTGGGGGGTCGGGGTTCAACAGGTGATATTTCAGAATTTTGAACACCACACAAAATATGCTGAAATAAATCAGTCGTTCTTGTGTTTGGCCTTCAAAATGCGTAAATATCTCATAGAACCAATCTTTATATCATGTCATTGTAAGCTGCCTATTCTCTCCATATGGGCCATTTGAGAAGTCCACCAACCATATTAACCTGCTATGTCATTCAGTGACGTGCAGTCACTCGTTTGCTTATTGGGCCTTAACCTGTCTAATGCTGTGAGGTTATATATCTTGGCTGTGACATGGCTAATAAGGCAGATAGATACCATTTTGTGAAAGTACTGCTGTCATCCCCGCATGTTGAGAATGCATAGCTGCAAGGTATGGAGACCTACATTTAGCTTTTTAGCTTGGAGTAATGTCCCAACCTATGCTTCAGGTAAAGGGAGCAGTATGTGAGTGAGGGCACCATAATGTTCAAATATGGAAGGCTCTTGGAAGACCAATTGCCACTGAGCTATACACTCTATCCTAGCTACAAACAACTTTGTTACTGCATAGTACCTTCCTCTCCTTACCCAAATCTGAAAGAGGGTCAGAACAAAATAAATGTTGCTTGTGCTTACAGCAAATAGATAAACCTGTAGGACACACTCCTCCCTGAGTCATATTCTTCAATGTGTCAAGGGCTAACATATATAGTACCCATATGACTTAACAGATACTAGTTGCATATCTCCCTGATACATACCAGCTAGGAATGGATGACAATTCATTACAGTGCTCTTTTTGTGTGGCCATCAAAATCCCAAGTGACCTTAGCTATGGTGTCCCCATTGCGTGGTCCATAAGCACACTGATGACATCACAAATGATATAAAAAAAAATACCATGACGGTGCTATGGGTATTTAATTGAAAAAATAACACACTTACCTTGAGGTTCACCTTGTTGCCATGCCCTAGTTCCTGAAATCCATTTTGATCATGAAGTCATCAACAGGGAAATGGACTTCAAAAGGTGTGGCCCACCGTCACACTGCAAACTCAGGTATGTTTTGTTTTATTAAACACCCTTAGCACCAACCTAAAAAACAACATGGACGCTAAGAGGTGAGGGATGAGTGGGGAGGAGAAGTAGGTGTAATCGAAGGGGCGCCGGCCAGCAGCACTCAGACAATGTATAATGCAGGCTTATACCAGAGACACACTGAAAACCCAAAGGCTCTGGTAAGAGCCAACATCATAATTAAATGTAAACATAGTAAAGTTAACACAATACCATCAATTTCTAATATGCAATCAACAGTCTGAATCGAGAGTCAACATTGTTTACAATCATTCATATCTAATAAGCACACTACCCAGAAAATGTAAAAATAATAATTTCCCCTTTCTCATCTTTATGTGTGCCACTCTTTACAAATCTCAAACTAATATCCATAAACCCCACTTACTAATTTTCCCTCTTACTCGTCCCAGTACTTTACAAATCGAGAAAGTCATGTGAAATAGTAAATTTGTATTTCCATGCACACTGCACCTCACCCAAAAGTAACACCACTCAACTTCCTCCTTTATACCCCTTTACGTACTTGCTTCAACCAAATCAAACATTAAACATTTCTAAAATCAACTTTTAAAAGCTCTTTACAAAGACTGACTTTGAAAACCGTGAGAATGGATAGAATGATTTGTGTATGGAAACTTTTACTTATTTCCCCTCTTACTTGTTCTCCCTCTTACTCATTTCCATATGTTCTGAATCTAGAAGTCATGCAAATTACTGCAACTTTATCTCTATACACACTAAACAAAAAAAATAGTCTCACAGAATGTGTGTCATGCACTTAATACATATAACAAGGTGTTACCGATGTAACATGTGCTGTTTCAGAAAAATATCAAGGTCAATTTTGGTTGGTCACTTCTGTCCTGTTTCTGAAATATCAAAATGACTACTGATTACTTCCAGTAAGGGGGCATAGGTCCCTGTGACTTATTAATGGTAATTGAAAAGGCAAAATGTATCAGATGGGATGAGAGGTCTGAGCGGTATAAGAACAGTATGTAAGTTCCATCGATCACACAGACCTCTATGATGTGTCTTTGTTGATGCATAACTGTCAACTTTGTTCCATTGCAGAGTTCCTGTGATTGCATAAGATTGCAGAGCCCCCATGACGGTATAAGATTGTCTAGTAGCATAATTATAGCAACCACTTTTAGTTTTAGCTGGTAAGAAGGCATTCGTACTGCAGCGTTTCGCTCTTTACAGACTGAAATGTTGAACCAGTAATCAAATATTAATTGACACTGGAACTGCCATGCGCTGTGTGAAGAGAAGTGGGGTGGAAAGAAGTATCTTCTGAAGGTTTGCGATAGTTGAAGGTGAAGGTGACTGCGTAGAACCAAGTTCATTCTATTTGTTGAAATGGTAGCTGTTGATGAAGTGGGTTCACTTTGCCATTTGGACAGCAGAAGGCAACCTAACACTGATAAATTGCATCAGCTGACTGCATAAACATAGCTAAGCATTTTATATATATATAATGTAAATTCTATACATTGAATACTTTCTCGTTAGTGAATCCTAACAAATCCAGAATTTATACGAAATAATGTGGCATCATCTCCATCCATACTTCTTTTCTTACCTCTGTACGAAGCCTGACTTCAAGAATCACTCAGGTCAGAACACTGAATCGAGAAGCATTTCTTCAGATCACGAGAAAAACTCATCCAATCAAAACAAAACACAATGAAACCACGGATCTTCCATAAACACGTCAGTAGCGCACTTATATTCACTAGACAAACTGAAATAAAACAGTTCTCAATTGCAGCAAACAAATGCGATTGTTAAAACACCTTAATAAAACCACAATACACATGTTAAGTTATTTTAGAAAGCTTTTGCTTTAATATATATTATTTCGAAAGCAATTCCTACATTCGATTGAAATACTCATCTTCCACTAACTAGCAAATACACTGATATCCTCAATGTATCATAGTTTTTGAGTAGTTGCTCTTTTTTCCCTGTTTATACCTCGTCTTGATCTCAGCAACATGGTTTTAAAAAAAATACAATATTGCCAAGCCCCAGAACTTCAACAAACACCTTTCCTCACCCTGCACACATGCTCCCTGCTCTCAAAATTCCCTAAATAACACCCTTTATATCACTTTAGGACACTGGACCGATGTGTGCCAAAACAAGAAAGGATTTCCTTTGAGCGTGTTGTGCCCCGAAATTGTGTTTTATTTGGAGCAAATCTGTCCAGTGTTTTGAGCTGTGCACTTGAGCAAACAATTTTGTATTTTCTCTATGAGAAAATAAATGGAAAAGTAAAAAACACCTTTGCATCTATTAAATCATAACAAGGGTGTGCACAAAACGTTCCAGTCCTGGGGGTCAGGAACCGAATATAGGAATGCCAAAATCTGTGTTGATCAGTCCTAAGGCTCAAAAGTTATGAACCATAGAGTCTTTCTTTTCCTATGGATGATAGGTTTCACCTAAACTATGTTTATATAATATATTAAGATATGATAGATCGGAGCATGGTTTCCAGACATTTGTAAGAACAGCACAGGCGGATGTAACCTATGAACAGAAATAACTGACCTAGCCACATAGTAGATTTCCAGTGAATACTTAGCTTGTGACATTTTGCCATTTCAGCTACCACAATATCTATACACATTCCCTATTTAGGAATGTATAATTCTTTTGTTCAGGGATAATTACACTTTTAAACATCTAATACTTTATTGCAGACAGACTACAACCTATTGAATTAAATATTTTTGGGCGCATTAGACACCATATTTACTGACCAAGCAAAGGAAACTATATTGACTAGCATTATGGAAGGTGCCAGTTGTCACAAAATGTATTCCACTATCCGTGTATGGTACAAAATAAAAAAAATAAAAACTATGTACGGCATGCATGTGAGTTGATTACTTCTTTTCTATCTAAAATATCTAATTTGATTATTATTGCGTCAAATTATGTATTATTTCTTTCTTCTCTTATACATGTATGTATATAAGCTATGTTTGCATGAAAATTGAAAAAAATATATATCATGCATGAAGCAATGCCTTTACTAACTTTGCTTCCTCACACATTATTGTATCTCCCACATTGCTTTAGCAGAATCTTCTATTGTTTTTACTTCCAGTACTTTTCAAAACATCAGTTGAAAACAGCTGTGTACCAAAAAGAATTCAAAGTAAACTGGGAACAGCTGATTCGCAGCTTTATGCAGGCCACACTGACCGGGAGACAGTGAGGCATGGGCACAGACCTCGAGAAAACATCCATTTCCCCCCATTGGATTAATTTAAAATGTGGTTGGAAAATATCGGGAAAAGGCCTTTCATTACCAGTAGCAATAAAGCTTATAAAAACGAAAAGCAATTAATTTAAGTAAAAGAAGCATTTACAGCAGCTTTGTGCAAGTCATGCTTAAAAGGAAAGGGGAATAATTACAGATTTTAAATAATGAGCCTCTCTATAAGCAGGATTTTGTTTATATGTGTTTGGATTCATGCTGGGAACCACCCTGTTCTGAAAACCTTTAGTAAAAAGAAAACAAATTAGATAATAAATAAAGCAACTCCACTCCCCCCCCCAACATTACAAGTGGAAGGTTAGACAAAATGATGCACAAGGTATCTGTAGGAACTATTTATGTCACTTCTAGTGTGAGTGATGCTTACACATTATCTGTTCTCCCATTAGTGACCGCTTTGCACTGGGTATGCTGGGGAGTCAGCCATATTATGCTATGTGCATGCACATGGGTGCATATTGGTAGTACCCCATCAAATGTGTGTCTCTATGTGTGTTTGCATTGGGTAACAGTGTCACACTAGCAATGGCTGCACCTGGCACTGAAATGGGTGCCTACTGTTTCCTTGGAAAAGAGTGTCCAACCCTGACACTCTTGTTAGCATATTGGGATGCTGCCAGCAAAGACTCCATGCCTGCATTAGAGAAATGTTGCAAGGTTAGAGTGTTGGGTCAGTAAGGAAGATTTAATCCTTCGACAACCCAGCATCCATGCACCCATTCTCTAACACAGACACATGTTGAAGCCTGCATCAGACAGACAGTCCCTGTTGGCCTGCCCTTTTTAAAGAGTGGGTAATTCGGTACCTGGCTACATAGGTCATTGCTTAATAGACCTTTGAGGCAAACTGACCATCTCTGTGAACATGAAGCCATCACCGTACATTTGAATCCATGGCTGATGGGCATATGAAGCAATCATTGGACAAATTATGCTTTCATATAAGTGTACCACAGCATATGATACGGCATTTCCTGGGCAGGTGGAGCTATATGTAGCCATGTAAAAATGTTATTAGATGTGTCATGACAGAAACTGGGCATGTAAGGCTGTACCTGAACATATGATGTATTCATGTACACAATCAATCTCTGTCCATAACTTGCAGTTTCTGGGTGTACATTATGAGGAAGTCCTGCACCTTCTTTGATGATAATACCTGCACAAATGATGCTTGAACATGTGCATGAGTCTGACAATGGGATATGAGGATATTTGTAGCAGATGATGCAGTTGATCGAATACACTGATATTGTAGCAAACTGAGTCAGTACATGGAAGAGAAAAACAAGTGTGGGCATATGGTGTTATATCTGGGCAACAAAGGCCATTCTTAGTGATCAGAAGTAGTATCAGGAGATATGAGGTAAAACCTGGGAACATATAGCTGGACCTGGTTGGACAAGGAGGTGGTACATCAGAATATGGGACAGAAGCTTGGGCATGTGAAGCCGTCCCTTAGCACAGGAGGCAGGCCATGGTCATATGCAGAAAGTCCATGGCATATGAGAGGAAGGTCTATGGCGATTGAGACTGTCCCCGAGCATGAGAAGTTGTACTTGGAATGCAAGACTGTTGATGGACAAATAAGGCAGCTCCTATGCATAAGAGACGGTGCCGCAGTATGTGATGGTGGCATTTGGGCACATCATTGTTAAACTGGAGATATGAGCATATTAATAGGAGCATGACAAGAAAATATGTGGGCATATAATAATACTTTATTTGGATATGTGAGGTTGTAATTTGATATGTAGGACGGTTCATGAGAATATAAACCTATAACACTATTTCTCTCATATGAAATTGTACATGGGAACATGATGATAATAACTGGGCATATGAAACCAATACCTTTGAATAAGAGACTGCTTCTGGGTATCAGATGATTGAACCTAAGAACATGCGATTGTATATGGAAATATGAGGCTGCTTTTTTATATGAAGCTATAACTCAAGCGATGAGACCATAGTTGAGCTATGGTGTTTTCACCAAATGATGCTGTAAAGGGGCGTGTGCATATGTTGCGGCTCCTGGTATAGCTGGACCTTTGTATATCATGGTGGTAGCTCGGCATATGGTGTAAGTACATGTAATGTTATTAATGTGGGAGCTGGCAAATGTCACAAGCTGCCCATCGCAAGAACACACTCAGGGATAGGCTAAATAAATGAAAGGAGAAATGTTCTGCCTACTTTAAATGTCACATTTTTAAGGAATTAAAGTCAATTTATTGACGGATCAAAACCACTATGAAACTTAGATGTATTCTGAGGGAGCCAGAAGGGCCTGTCAAGGGGATATGTATCTGTCCTGTCTTGTGTCTTATTTATATGTTCGTCTTATGTGTGGTGTCTGTCATTATACTTTGGGTCAGGTTTTTGGATGTTAGGTAGATTTG
Source organism: Ambystoma mexicanum (assembly GCF_040938575.1). NCBI lineage: Eukaryota > Metazoa > Chordata > Amphibia > Caudata > Ambystomatidae > Ambystoma > Ambystoma mexicanum. Next base: position 392,068,112 of record NC_090936.1, read on the forward strand.
TTAGTTTGGGTTGATATATTTCTTAGTTATAGCTCTAAAATGTTGATGATGATGATAACCTAAAGCCTGCATATTAGCTTTTGTAATGTATTGATAATTAGCTGGAAAGGAAATGAAGAGTTAAAAAAAAAAAAATCCAAAAGTTATGGAGTTATCGAAGTAATAGATTCACATAGGACAAAGGCATTATAGAGTGATAAAAGTGTTTAGATAGATTCATATATATAGGTTTAGATACCTTCAACTTTCCCTCCGTAAAGACCTTCCTACTCGAGGTCTTCGCTCCTCCACCTCCAACTGCCTTATGGTCAGTCGCTTCTCCAAGCAACGAGTTGGTGGTAGATCTCTTTCCTCTGCAGGGTTCTCTCTCTGGAACAACCTCCCTGCCAATCGGAAACTTGAGGAGAACCATCTCCAGTTCCGGAAGCACCTTAAGACCTTCCTCTTTGCTTCCTCCTTCACTCTCTCTCTCCCCTGCTGATCTGCCTGCTTTGGCACAGTGACCCTGGTTTACCCTCTGATGATTTTGGGCCTAGGTCCATGCCTACCCAGCCACCGACCCACCCACACTGCCCCTGGAAACCTTTGCACTTGGGTCTGTATCTGTTACCCCAGAGTCCCCTTACCGCACTTACCAGACATCCTCTGTCTGCGCTCAAATTCTGCACTTGCCACCTTGCCGGCTGCACTACCTTTTTGTATTGTTGTATCCCTTGCTCAGCACTTTCCATTTCTCCCCTCTCCCTTGCACTTTCCCCTCTTCCCTGTCCCCTGCACCTGCGCGTTCTCAATGTCACTGGGCCTAATAAGATTGTTGTTTTGTCTTCCCTTGTTGCCCTCCCTTGCCTTGTTGCTCTCCGAAACACTTCTTTATGAGCGTGATACAAATAAAATATCATATCATATCATATCTTTAAAAATCTCCCTCACACCCACTTGTACTCTTACACTTCACATCATCTATAGACCCCCAGGCACCATTTCTACATTCGAAGATGATATCACAACACTTTTGGCACACAATATGAAACCACACTCCAAAGTCATCATTATGGGCCACTTCAATCTAGGTTTGAACAACCCTTTAGAAACTCAAGCAAGTCTCCTGGCTAATTCCATAGAAGCTGAAGGATTCACTCAAAGAATCACAGCACCTACTCATGATAAAGGGTGCACCTTAGACTGGTTAGCCAATATCAACTGTTCCACTGACATCCAATCTAACACCCCTTCGCCCTGGTCCGATCACAACACCATCATTTTTACCACCACCATTATTGCTAAGAACTTGAAACAGCCTCAACCAACTCTTACGGCCCCCTCCAGAAATGTTTAAAATATCAACCGAAACCGTATGTTACCACTACTCACCCCCATCCTTGACGCATCACACTCGGACAGAAACCCCTCCACCTTGGTCAGCCATTACAATGAAACCATGCTCCCAGCTATCGAAAAAACTGCTCCATTAAAAAGTAAAAAGATCAATCCTCCAGCACATATCAATCCATGGTTCACTCCTGAATTCAAAGCTCTCCAGGCCCTTAAAAGATTTGCTGAAAACAAATGGATTAAATTGCGATCCCAAGATAATAGATTCCTATTTCAAACTCTAGCTAACAACTACAAGAATGAAATCATCAAATCTAAAAGTTAACTTTACAATCAGAGAAACTCCAATGCCCAATCTAATACCAGAGAGTTATTCACTATCCTCTGCGAACTGGAATCACCAGCACCTACCCCAGATCATATGGTCAAAGACAAACAATGGTGTTATAATATTCAGAATGCCCTTGCTGACAAAATAACACTACTACAATGCAAAATAGAACAAAAATAATCTAAACTTAACCTTCACCTAACCCCTTCATCTACATACTCTTCACCAGATACCCTTAAGGTAACCAAATTCTTATTCTCTTCACTCACAACTTTAGACACGATCAACATCAGCAAAAGCCTAAAACCTTCTTAGATGCAAAGGTGATATCGGTCCCGCAACCTTGGTAAAAGTTTGTGCGGTTGAACCCGCACCTTTTGTCACCAGTCTCACCAATAACTTATTCACCTCCAACATAGTCCCAAATGATCTGAAAACAGACTGGGTTCTACCCTTGCTCAAAAAACCCACTCTAGATCCTAATATCCCGACCAAATTTCGCCCCATCACTACAGTTCCCTTACTACTTAAAATACTAGATCGAGCAGCCTATCTGCAGATTCAAAAACACTTAGAAGACAATAATTGCCTGGGCTTAGACAATCAGGTTTCAGACCAAGCCACGGCACTGAAACAGCCTTACTTGACTTGAAAACACAAATGGACCAATATAAAGATAAAGGAGAACTTTCCATCCTTCTGCTGCTAGATCTCTCTGCAGCATTTGATTTGGTCAATCATGATAACCTATGCCAACACCTCGAGACTGCAGCCCAATTCTCCATAGATTCTATGAAATGGATCAAATAATTTCTATCTAACCGGACCATGAGAGTCTTTTTGGACTCCTCACTAGCCCACCCTGTCCCAGTGACCTGCGCCGTACGGCAAGGCTCGTGCATCTCTCCTACACTCTACAATGCATTCACTAAGCTCCTGTTTGACAAACTTGATACAATGGGTATCACGTATACAAATTATGTGGATGATACACAAATACTCATACCAATCACCAGATGTTATGACACAGACTGCAAAAATCTAAATAAAATATACCTGGCTATCCAAGCCTGGATGGCACTCAACAAACTATGCCTCAATGATGATAAGACTGAGCTGATCCTTATCAGAAACAAAATGAAACTCAGTAACCTTCCACAGCTTTACAACTCTTCATCATTGATGGCAATACCATCCCAGTGGCTAACGAAATAAAAACCCTAGGGTTTATATTGACTCTTCACTCACTCTAATCAGAAAGGTCAATGCTATTGTTTCTTCAGCCGCCTACACAGCCAAACTGATAAGAGCCAGCTGCCCCTTTCTCTCCACGGAAAACACCATCACCCTGGCGAGGGCCTTGATACTTTCCAGGATTGATTACTGTAATTCTCTCTTTGCTGGAACCAGCACTCGAAACATCAAAACATTACAAACAGTACAAAACAATTCCATAAGAGCCGCATTAAATATCCCAAGTCACAATCACATCTCATCCACTAGAAGGAACATACACTGGCTTCCTGTCCAAGACAGAATCAAATTCAAAATCCTGATAATGACACACAAGTGTATTGCGAACAAGGTTCCAAAATACTTCAGCAACCACATCTACAAAGTCAACTCTAATAGACCAACCCGCTCTGCTTGCACCAACCTTCTCAAGCTTCCCTGAAATAGCTCAAAAATTGTGGAACGCCCTCCCCCACCAAGTGAGAAACAACACTTCCTTCTGGTCTTTTAGAAAAAACTTTAAAACCTTTCTCTTCAGATTTGACCTTCTGCAATAGTCTCCCAGCTCATCAACTTAGTACACCATATAAGGAGGATATGTAACAATATATAAATATGTAAAATATTGTATGATTTTTGCCTTGAAATTAATGTAAATATACTGTTCAATGGGTACTATGTAACAAATGATCTGACTTCTAAGCTTTACAGTCTTGTAACCATGTCCTTAAGCAGTTATTCAGCGCCTAGTTGCCTTTGAGATATGTGCTTTTTTACAAATTAATAAATAAATAACTAAATAAATAAAGTATCATATTTCAGATACAAGGCCCTCAAACACACTGAGTTGTGAAATGGATTAAAACTCTTGTTTTTGCAAGTAAGCATTTTTTTATTGTATTTCTGGTTTATCAAAACCGTAATACATCATTAAGAACAAGCATCTAATATACGTCTAATATTACATGCTCTTCAATAACATTTCAAGTTTCCGCTTCCATCAACTTAAAACTTTTCACACGATTAATGATATTGGTTTAAATACATTCAGTTAATATAGACCCATTCTTTTTCCAAACAATTATACATTATTCGAATAAGACACACCAAAGCAATGATGATGCCTGTCTGTCTGCTAATAAGAAGTCATATTCATAGTCTGTTTGGATTCATACTGTCCATTGATAAAATACATTTTTCTAGATATCTGGCCATTAGTGAGTTAAGTGTTACACATTCTACAATAATATGTTTCAAAGACTCCTTTGTCTTTTGGCATTTGCAAAATCTACAAAATATTGTGTCTTGGGATGTCTCTCTGTGGGTCCCATACGTCCAGGGTGCATACATCTATATTTCCTGTCAGGCAACAGTCGTATTTATTCTGGCGTAGTGCCACACCAACTTAGAATGCTTTCATATTGTTTTAATAGAGCATCATTATTCCCAACCATATCTTGCTTGGCCCAATCATAATGTCTTAGTTTACGCTTGAGCAAATATATGGTTCCCAGATAGCATCAAGAATTTAACCTTGCTGGGACTGCTAGTTGAAGGGAATCTGTTGATTTCAAAGAAAAGTCATAAATCAGGTGGTTATGTTTTAACAATTCAAATGCAGGCCTTTTCTTTCTCTCTGGCCACCCACTCTGGGCCCTCTTCCTGCTCCTTCCCGTGAGGCTAAAAACATTTGTGTCATCATCAACTCCACCCTCTTCTTCTCTCCTCACATGTCTGACGTCTCTAAGAAGTCAACTATCTGCTGCACCTCCTCAGAGGTATTCTTCCTTTTCCCGCTTCCCCCAGAAGCAAACTGACTGTCTCCCGAGTTCTGGTCCTCTCTAGGCTGGACTATTGCAACAGCCTCTTTCTAAATCTTCCTGCTTCTACTCTTCGACCTTTACAACTTTCGAACTTTACAACTTATCCAGAACAGGACTATGAGATTTGTCCTTGGCCTCGAGCCGCAAGCCCATGGATCGTATCTCTCCAGCTCTGAAATATCTTCATTGGCTCCTTGTAGCTGCAAGGATCAACTTCAAGACACTCTGCATCATCCAATGGGCTTTCTGGGGCCTGGGACCACTCTACCTCCAACTTTCTCTTCCAACACATATTCTTTCTCGAGCTGTCCACTCATCCACCTCCAACTCCCTGAGGGTCAGACACTTTTCCAAGCAGAGAGTTGGAGGCAGATCTATCTCCTCGGCTGGTGCCTCCTTCTGGAACAGCCTCCCTGCCTCTCTCAAACTTGAGCAGAGCCACCTCCAGTTCTGAAGCAACTCAAAACCTTCCTTTTCACTTCTGCTTTCTCTCTTTCTCTCCCCTGCTGATGCAGCTGACTGCTCTGTGCACTGATCACCTGGTCACCGTCTGAACTCGGGCCCAAGCTCCTGCATGTCCAGTTGCCCTTACACTGCCTGCGGGCTCCCCAGCACTTAAGGGTATGTATCGGCAACCCTACAGTCCCTTCTCTCTGCACTTATGAGCCACCTGCTGGCAGCACTTGTGAGTTAACTGCACTTCCCCAATCAACTCCCTCCTAGCACTTCTCCCCATCCCTCTTCCCCGCACATGCACATTCTGAATGACACAAGGACTAGAAAGATCACTATTTTGTCCTCCCTTTGTTTCCCCCTCCTTGTCTTGTCACTCCTAAAAACACTTTTGCACCGGTGCGTTATAAATGACACATCATATCTTATAATATCGAATCAGAAATATGTTATTGCCTTGAGAATTTAGTATTTTGTGAACACGTTTAGGCTGAGAGCATTAATCCATCTTTCATTTTGACAATTACCTTTAAAAATATAGTTACATTTACTTTTTACAGGGGCCCTCTGGACTATTCCAGATTAGTACCTGGCAAGGGGGCTGTGGTGGCCTCCCAGCAAATGGGGAGGCAAAGAACATGGGCATTTCCAGACAGTAACCCCAGCTCCCTGAGCCTCCTCAGGTCTGACGGCCGCCATCTGCACTCGCCAACACGCTGGAAACAATTCTGTCTCCTGCGCGTCTGCTCCCGATCTGCGACAGGCCACCATGGAAAGGAAGAAAGGACTATGTAGTCCCTTCTCTCCTTTCCATGGTGGCCATTTTGCTTGTTTACTTTTTTATTGTTTTCAATGGCCACCACGGAAAGGGAAAACAGACTTTTTTTTCCCTTCCCCAGTGGGCATTTTTTAACATTTGTTTTTTGTGTTGCCAAACACCTGTGCATTTCGCAACAGAAAAAAAAAATGCTATTAGTACCCCAGTCTTATGGGCCGGCATACTAATAGCAATAAACCCCTCACTTGGGTCTGTAACTATGGGCCCTGGGGCATTACCTGAAGTGGTAATGCCCCCTTGCTCTGGGCTTATTGCTTAATTCAGATCCGCCCATTATGTTGACAGGCAAATCCCACTGTTATATCAATTGTCTTTGAAGAGAAGGTCTGTTCAAATCTAGTGGCAGGAAGGGGTCATGTATTCTATTTTCAAGATGTGGGAGTCCATGTGCAGACCAGCTTCAGAGAAGAATATATGTGGGATTGTCAGCTTAGTTTCTATTCGGTGTCATGGATGCAAGGATTACATTTAAAACCCTCTGCATTGTCCACAAGGCTTTCTGGGGCCTGGGTCCAAAATACCTTCAACTATCCCTCTGCAAATACCTCCATCTCGAGCCCTTCACTCCTCTATCTTTAACTCCCTCAGGGTCAGGCGTTTTTGAAAGCAACAAGCTGGGGTCAGATCTCTGTCTTTCGGCTGGGACCTCCTTTTGGAACAGTCTACCGGCCACCTTGGCACTTGAGGAGAACCATCTCCAGTTCTGGAAGCTCCTCAAGACCTTCCTCTTCGCTTCCGCCTTTGCCACTCTTCTCCCCTGCTGACCTGTTTTTCTCTCTTGGCACTGTGCACCTGGACACCCTCTGTCCTTTGGGCCCAGGTACCTGCTCACCCTGCCTCCCTCCTGCACTGCCTCCGGGCCTCCCATTGCACTGGGTTCTGTATCTGAATTCATACAGTCCCCCACTCTTCCTCTGCACTTATCAGATATACCCTATCTGACTAATCTTGCACTTGAAACTTGCTGGCTGCACTACCACTTTTTCATTGCCTGTATTTATTTGTTTATTGAACTTATTCTTTTCTCTCCTCTGTTCTGCACTTTCCACTTCTCCCCATTCCACACATTTTACCCCTTTTCCCTTCTCCATGCACTTGACCGTTCTTAATGTCACTGGGCCTAGTTGGATCGTTGTTTTTATTTTTTGTTCTCCCTTGTTCCCCCCCTTTGCTTGGTCGCGCTGTGAAACACTTGTGTACGAGCACAATATAAATAAAATATCATACCTCATATCTCATATCACGGATAGTGACTAAGCCGGACTTCAAATGAGTAATTATCAGAACTGCAGATAGAACTAGACATGACACTTCAGGGAAACAGATCTTATGTGGTTTACCTAGCGAATGGGATGAGAAACAATCTGAAGTTCGTAGAAATACATTTAGGGCCTGATTTACAAAGTGTTTCCCTATAGGATTGCACCATTATAAAATGTTTCTATAAATCAGCCCCTATATGTATTGGCTTAATGGGAATGATGAACTGAATCTAAAAATAAAACAATAATCACATTGAAATCTATTTGTTGCCATAAAAGGAGAAACTGACATTTTTAAAATTACAGACCCAGAGTAATTATATTAATGTCTTTAGTACACTTCATTGGCTCATTTATAAACCTGTGGGGAATTAGAAAGTAGATTGCTTTATTTCCATTATAAGTCCAAATGACATTGTGAAAGTGGGTGTGGTGAAACCTTAGTACACTGGCATGTGTGGAAGGAGAACCCATTCTGGGGTACCCATTCTGGGGTGGAACCTTAGCCTTTGTCAAAACCTTTGGACAGCGCTTGAATGACACGTGTCTAATGAGAGACAAAGGGTGTTTCTTTATATTGACATCACTAGAATTACCTACCAATCCGATCAATCATTGAATGAGTGCTGAGATAGGGACACCACCTTTAGAAGTTGATGTCTGCAGTCTATATAAGGCCTATGACAGAAGATTGAAGAGAAAAACAACTACAAATTGATAGTTAACTGGATTGATTGTAGATAAAAATACTGCCTGATGCAGCAGACTGGTTTGAATCCAAGTCCTTTTCCAGGGGGATAGCTTGCAAAAAGGATTTCAGAGCAGCAAAGTGTCCACTGAGTAAGAGACACTCGGGAGACATATCCTGGCATGGGTGGGAAAAGAGGAAACACTATCTGGTACAACTGGGGATCCTTGAATACCTCCCTGAATTCGAGTTAGACAGAGCCAAGGTCAGTATAGATTCTCTGAGAAATTGTATTTATTTTGTAAAGACATGAAATAAATCCCACAAACCCTTGATATTTAAAGGAATACATAGGGAATCCTGAATAAATTAATATCATTGGGAACCAGAATATAGTGCAAGGTTTATTTGACATTGTGAAGCCAAACAAAATTGAAACCTCTGGTTTGAGCATTGTTTTGGAGATTCTTCCCAATTGTTCTCTGATACCCTGAATGCTTGGGGTTCCATATGCTTAGTTGGATTTTAAAGATATGAGGACTTAGAAATCTCATAGTCAATACAATTAAAATTAATTAACTTCCCTTTACTGGACCAAATGACATGGCATGTGATTCTATTCAGGGAGCCAGAGACATTGAAAACATGAAGTGAGTTACGTCCCTGGTTCCCCGATCCAAGCAGCAGTTGATTTTGAGAAAACTACTCGTTCACATATTGATAATTAGCTCAGAATTTTGAATACACATAAAGCATTGTTATGTTAGTGAATAGGGATCCACACCAGTTGCTGATGAATATCCATACAATAAAATGCCTGAAGCGTGTAAAATAATTTATAAAATTGCATTTGACTGAAATCTTATTCTGCACAGAGGCTCACCTATTGATAAATGGTGTGTGTTTGCTCAAGAAATTATGAATTGAAAATGAGGTTATGAAAACGTGGTGGTCAAATAATTGATGTATCTTTTTAGAGAAGCCTTGTTGTGACCATACGTCCTACTCATCAGTATTTGGATGAGTGCTTACAATAACCAAAACAGGTTGTGATGATTGCTAGCACAAAAGCAGTACTATTGAGTTGTTTTGTATCAAGTATTCATTGATTTGTGACTAAGGTGTGCTACTTTGTAATAAGTGGGGAGTCATCTTTCTCACTATTTAATTGCCTCAAATATATAGTAAATAATATAAATTGTTATTGGAAACCAGCATGTTTCTTTTGAGAGTGTGAGAGTGACTTGTTGTATGTTAACACCATTAAATTAGGGATTCCCAGATTTCTAAAAAGAACCGGAAAAAAAGATGTTGATAATTCTGCATTTATTATCTGAGTGGGTTGCTAAATCTCCCTGAATCCTATGTCTCCTGATTAATTAATCCTACATACCAGGGTACAGTCAGGCTGTCCATGGCAATACGAAGCTGTACCTGGCCATGTAAAGCTTGTCACTGATAAATATAGTAGAGGTAGAGGGGTGAGGGTAAGAGTTAAGTGAGGCAAACTGACTTTTACTCTTTGATTGTCCACTCTGTCTTGTGAAAAAATAAACACTGCCTGTTATTACACGTTCTATGTGTCGTTTGGTGATGGAGCAGGTGCAAAACTCCTAAGGCAGATTCCATTGGAAAACATTCATTTTACACCTACATACAAATGTCATGAAGGCATAAAAAGGAAGACAATGACAAGATGGAGGAGGAATGCATGGCAGATAGTTATCTCTGCTCTGTGCCCCATCACCATCTTGACACTGCTTAAAAAATGGGCAGAGCATTAAATGTGGGCATAACAACATGACCTCAATTTAATGCTATGGCACATTTGAAATGTGGTCCAAGGTGAGTTAACCTCCTAAAAAATACAATTTGGTGTTCTAAGACCTAGGGCCTCATTACGAGTTTGGAGGTAGCCATGGTGCTATTAGCGCCATGGCTGCCTTCAACATCCGGGTCCGGGTTCCTTGAATGAGGAATTACCGGGTCATTCTAACCTTGGAGGACCCGGTAATTCCTCATTCAAAAAACCCATCCCCATTCCTACTCGAGCCCCCATAGGGCTCAATGGGAATGGGGATGGAGCTAATAACAGGCCCGTTATTAGCTCCCTGGTCCCCTTGCGGGACCCGCAAAGGACGTCTGGTCTGACCAGACGTTCTGAGCGGGTCCCGCAAGGGAATCTCCTAATGAGGCGGAATGGGTTTACCGGTGCCGTTAAACCCATTCTGCTCACCTCGTAATGAGGCCCCTAGTGTGTCTTTATTGGAAATGACATAATGTCAAAATAATGCCGTTCCTGAATATCTCATGCTGATATGTGAGGGATTGACTCAATATAAAAAGTTCTCTGCTGTTAACTTGGTTGTTCTATCATTCTAAAAGACACATTTCCCCTGCAATGCAGTGATATCATGAATAATCCAGAGGTATTTTCCTGATCCACACTGTTGGCTTTTATCATGTTTTTGTAGCTCTGCTCTCAACCAGACTACAACAACTAAGCACAATGATCTGATGTTGGACATTTTCTGATGTTGTGCCCCTCTGAACCCAGGAATGACGGTGATTGGTATGTGTGAGGAGGGTGAGAAAACTGCATTTTCTGAGTCCACTTTACTCTGGTCCAGGAGACAGGCAGTGGGGCAAACTCCTGGAGAAGCTTGTTATCTCTCAGCTCACACTCCACACTGAATCTGCAGGTTGCCTCCACGGCCATCAGTCTGGCTTTAGAGCATCCAGAGGCATGGAAACTGCTCTTCTGAACACCAATGAAGGCCTGCTCTCAAATCTTCACACTAACACACCCGCTGTCCTCATTCTTCTGGACCTCTCCTCAGCCTTTCACACAGTAAAACACAACATCCAGATTGGTCGTCTCTGTGAAACACTGGGAATCACAGGTTAGGCTCTGGCATTGTTAACCTCCTTCCTCTCCGACCGCCCATCCCAGGTGGAACTTGGGTCCTTTCTCTCTACTATCACTCTTTCAACCTGCGGTTTTCCCAAGGATTCTAACCTATTCCCCTGGTTCTTCAATGTCTACATGGCTGCCCTGGCACGTGTGATTGCCACTTTCATCTCTAACTTCCAGTGTTATGCGGATGACACACAACTCTCCTTCAGGCTACCCTCAGCCACCGCTCTTCCTTGGTCATATCTGACTGTCCACAAATCAGTCATGGTGTGCCGCAAACGAACCCAGCCTCAATGCCAGTAAGTCTGAGATTGTTTGCATTGGGACTCCTGCTCCCGCTTTCCCACTCTCACTCTGGCAGGCCTCACTTGGCCATGCGCCCGCACCCACCTGCAAGGCAGAAAATCTTGGGGTCATCTTCGACTCCACTCTCCTTCTCCACTCACATTTCAGACATTTCTAAAAAGTACCAGCTGCACCTCCTCAGAGGTGCTATTCCATTTCTCATCTTCCCCCAGTGGCTCTCTGTCTCTAGAACCCTGGTTCTCTCAAGGCTGGAATACTGAAACAACTCATCCAGAACAGAACCGCAAGACGTATCACTGGCCTCAAGCCCAGGGACCGCATGTCCTTCCACTGGCTCACTGTGGGTGCAAGGAACATGTTCAAGACCCTCTACATTATCCACAAGGCTTTCTGGGGCCTGGTACCTACCGATCTGCAACATTGCCTTCCTAAATATGTTCCCTCCCGAGCCCTCCGCTCATCTACATCCAACCTTCTGCGAGTGAGCTGGTTTTCCAAGCAGAGATTTGGAGGGAGGTCTTTATCCTCAGCAGGGGCCTCCCTCTGGAATAGCCTCCATGATGCCCTCTGCCTTGAGCCTGATCTTTGTAAGTTCCGGAAACTCCTTAAGACATTCCTCTTCTCCTCTTCCTCCTCTCTCCCTCTACCCTGGTAACCTCTCTCTCCACTCTATCCCTCTCTCCCTCCTTTTCCACACAGCTTTCTGACTGACTGCCAGGTGTACCTCAGAGTCTCAGGTCCCTGGCACCTTCTCCAGTCCCTGCGTATTTGCCTCCGGGCCTGCACTTGCCTCATCGCTACTGCACTTGGTCAATGACCCATGAGAGTGTCATCTCTCAGCACTTAAACCAGCTTCTGACTGACTGGGTGCACTTAGATTTCCCCCCTGAAATTGCCCCCCTCTCCTGTACCTTCTGCACACTTGCATGATCTGAACTTAGCATGCCTTGAAGTTCGTTCCTCTATCTTCCCTGCCTCCCCTCCTTGCATGGTGACGCACTTGGAAAAGCAGCAGAATTGTCATCAGACCTATTTGCTGTTAACTACACTGTTAATTGTATTATCTGCTCTTTCTCTGCCGATGCAGACTTGTATCGTTCAGAAATTCAAGGGCACTAAATGACTGTTGTTTCCCCTTGTTCCCTCCCTCCTTGAACGCTTTGAAACACTTGCCTTGTGTATAGGTGATTTACTAATAAACATTACCATACCATTACAATACCATGCCATGAGGCTACTTACCCTCACTTTCAGGCATAACTCTCAACCTTTTGCTTTTCAAATGGGGTTAAGTGATATGTTCTTGGTGGCAATCCCATTGAAATCACAAGTATGCATTTGGATTATGGGGAGAAGCAAAATTAGACACAGAAGACTGACATCATTGAAATGAGGGAGAGTTGAGAAGTATATTTATTTGCCAGCAAGTTTGGATGCAGAGAACTGTGCTGAAAGCCTCATAAACTAGGTTGTTTATTTCCACGTGGACAACATTAAAAGGAGGGCCACTGAATATGAAATCGACAGTGTGCCACAGTGCCAGATTGTTGATTCATTATTGAGAATGCATTCCTGCCCCCAATTAACTCTGATTCCCGTGTCCTCTTTGCAAAATCCCTGCAGTGTTTCTTTTTATCCTTCTCAACAATATTCTCCAACTCCTGCTCTGTCTCCATTCCTTTTAATCTTCTCTCACTTAACTCTTCTTTCCTCTGACTCCATTCTTCACATCCTGGCTCGTGTTCTCTGATCCTCCTCTGGCAATCCCGTTCCCTCTCTCATTCATTCATGTTCCATTCAGTCTGTTCATTCTATGCATACATTGCACTCCCCGCCCTGCTTTTTTTTCCACTCTAATTCCTCTCATTGAGTCAGGAAAACCTGGCTAAACCACTGCCCTTCTCAAATGTAACGTGCACCCTGTTCCTGGAAAGGTTGCTCACGGACCAATATGAGGATCTAAACGATGTCATGAAACACTTCCCAGGTGCGTTTATTGAGCTGCCGAGTACAGAGCAGACGTTCTACCACCATGTCTCATGCCCTGGGAAATATGTCTGACTGAGACGATACTGATTGCCAGAAGCCCAAAGATAGATTGTTAAGGACCATATTATAGATCTCAGCTTAATAGAACACCCTAATAGTCACTTGTCTTCCTCAAAAATCATACTGTAAAAGCTAGTGATAGCTGTAGGTTTTGCATCAAGAAGTCAAAGGACGTTCCTAGTTCAATGCAAACCCCATGACCCTGGTGGGTGAGTAGATGGAAAAGATCAAACCCTCTACTGGGATCTCCATGCTGGATCTTTCTAGGGTTACTGGCAGGGTCCCCACCTCAAGAGGACAAAGAGAACATTGTGTTTTCTATATCTGAGGAGCTGTTTCATTTGATAGTATTGCCATTTTGGTTATAAAGTGTTCTGGGCCCTCTCCACAGGCTGTTAGACAATCTACTAATACCTTGTCAATCCTTTGCAAAGCTTTAATACTGATATTGTTGAACATAGTAATACATGGAGAGAACATGTGCACATCTGTGCCTGGTTGTCCAAGTATCACATGTGTATAGGCGCGTTACAAATGCCATATCATATCATATCATATCAAGTAGACAGCTGGTTTTGTGGAACCACCAGTGAAATATCTTCAAAGTCAGGATAAAAAAGTAACTGCCCTATGAAAAGTAGTATGTACCACAATCAAGAAGGAACTCTTAGCCTTCCTAGGCCACATAAAGTGCTGTAGATGCGGCATCCTGAGACTGTCAACCATTGCCACGCCTCTTAATGATAAGCTAAGAGACTTCCACGTTAACATGGGATTAAAATGAAATATCAACATTTCAGTTCGTAAAGGACAGATTATGCAATATTCCTTTTCTAGTTAGGCCAAATTTTTCACAACCCTTCTTTCTGCTTTTGATGCTTCTAAAGTGGGTTTAGGAGCAGTATTGATGAAAGAAAGCTGGGTCTCAAGCAACCCATTATATACACAAGCCGCAAGTTCTTTCCCTGGGAAAATAACTACAATATTTTCAAGACGGAGTGCATGGCCATTAAGTAGGCCATAGACGCCCTCAAGTACTATCAGGAGGTGGAGGAAATTCTGCTAAGTTACAGAACATATTCTATTCCATGGTTGATGTCATGGGTGCCCTCAAAAGGGTCACCACTATAAACACATAAAAAGGAAAAACAGGCCAATCAAGGTGAGCACTGCAGGGACAAGGGATACAGACCTCTAGAGTGCATACAAGGCTAATGTGGGTAACCCAACCTGTCCCCAACCGGAAACCTGTTATTTTATTTATTTATTTATTTATTTATGTATTTATTTATTTATTTAAGAATATGGTTATATTAGATGAAGTGCTAACAGCGTACAATTGCATGCTTATAGAACAGGCTGACATAATGCCTGGAAAAGTGCATAAAAATATACTTAAGGTAGCTCGCCTCATGTTATGGGGAACTGCATTGAAGTACATGTAAAGGACATATCAGGTGCATACAATACATACTTGGAAAGTTCCACTCATTTTACAGGGAACTACATCCAAATACATACAAGGGCATATCAGGTGCAAGGAATACATACTAGTGAAAGCTCACCTCATGTTACGGGGAACTACATCAAAGTACATATAGAGGACATATCAGGTGCATAAAATACAAACTTGGAAAGTTCACCTCTTTTTACAAGGAACTGCATCCCAGACATACAAAAACATATCTGGTGCAAGGAAATATCTACTAGGGATAGCTCGCCTCTTGTTACAGGGAGCTACATCAGAGTACATACAAGGGCATATCCAGTGCAATATATGCATATTTGTAGAGTTCACCTCATTTTACAGGGAACTACATCCAAATACATACAAGGGTATATCAGGTGCAAGGAATACATACTAAGGAAAGCTGGCCTCATGTTACGGGGAGCTACATCAGAGTACACATAAGGACATATCAGGTGCCTAAAATACATACTTAGAAAGTACACCTCATTTTACAGGGAACTACATCCGAATACATACAAAAGCATATCTGGTGCAAGGAAATACATCAATTCAAACATATACCATCACATTTAAAAATCAAACATATACTGTTACATACGTATTCCTCTTATCTTTAACAACATGCATCGTTATGACACTTTTGCCATTCGGAGATCAATAATTACTTAGCCATTCGTCCTACCCCTTTGATACTTCTTCATTTTTTTGTATCTTTTTCCATATATCTCCTGATATGTCTTCTAGGTTATTCAGAAATTTTCCATAACCCCTTGCATGCATAGGTGTCAAGGATTTACAACTTGTCAAGATATGTCGACTGGTTTCTATTTCTTCATTACAACATCTGCATACTCTGTCCACATACGGGATGTCCAACCACTCTCCTGTAAATTCCTTGTTTGCAAGACGTTCATACGCAGTTGTAATATGAAACGCTTCAGCTCAATGCTAGATAATTTTGTCAGGTAAAGAGATGGTGTGCATCTTTGCCAGCCCTGTTGGGCCAGAGCCTGATACAGTGTTTCACTTTTATTTTATTCTCTGCATTAGGGTCCCGTTATAATATTTCTCGATCTAAATTCAGTTGAGCAATAAACTTTTCTGCTGATTCTCTAAGTGAAACCAAGAAACTATGTTTACACTGGTTGTCTAAAATTGTTCCCATGACCCTGTAGCGATGATTTGGCTCGTCATTGCTACACTTGAATTTTGCATATAAGAACATTCTTTGTATTTGCCAAATGTTTCTCAGAGAAGTCACTCCGTACTCCAAACGTAGTGCTTCCACTAGTACAGAACTTATAACATTTATCATTGATCAAAGAATTGTGCCTTCCAAGTGCTGTAACCAAGTAATCTGCATTTAAAGTGAGTGAAAAGCCAACAGGACACTCCAAGTCTTCAGATACCCAGAAGGAATTAACCAAATAAACAGTGCTGTGTGAAGTTCAACCTTTGCAAGGAATACCCTATATGAAGACCATGGAGTGAAAACAACTACTGCAGTTCACAAAAGAGGTACATTTTCAGTTGTGCTGGGCAAGACTCGGAAGGTGTGATTCAGCACTCTGCCAGGCCTTTTCTACCATTCATACAGGTACACGTTGTTACAGTGTAGCCAGAAGGGAGTGTGAGGTACACGCTCAGCATAGCTAAAATGAAACCATGGATGCATCATTTCCATATCAGATGGTCATCCCACTACACTGCTACACTGTATTACAAAGACATCACAAAACCCTCACCCTTCATTGGACATCCATTCAGCTGTTGCCAATTCCAGCTGGCATAGGTTTCAGCAAGGGTGAGTGGGTACAGGCATAACACAGAACACCACACACGAGATATGTGATGCAGTGGTAGGCCAGCATCCAGGCAGGCACATACAGTTGTCCTGCAACATTCATAATAATCCCAGAATAATAAAGAGGGTTTTAGGTCTCCATCCATATGTATTTTCAGTAGAACACAGAGAGGGCATATTTAAGACCAATGTTGATTATTTAAATCCTGAAGGCACTAAGACGAACAAGACAGAGGGGGAGATGTATGTCAGGTGATCACATGCCCACTGTCCTGAGTGGGAGACTAGGGAACTCTGAGGGGCAAGAGGCGCCATCATATCTGGCATCTGATACGTGTATGTGGTAAATACAGTTAAGGATTTCAGTCAGGCGACACACACCTTAGTCTCGGCCCAGAATGCAGCGCTCAATTGAAATGCTTATGGTAGATTCAATATTGAGATGATATACCACTCATATCATACCCCCTTTTGAAATACCCTGGGTCACAATGACCATGAACCAGGCTGGTTGATAAAATATACTATTTATTTATTTGCAAACTAAAAGAAATCATACAATTTTGGGGCAGCAATCACCAATGAGGTGATAAGAACAAAAGGAATGTAAGCAATGCACTTAGTTTAACCTTCTATTGTTATATCTACAAAACACCAATGAATAGGAGCACTTTTTGATTTTAGGTTAAATAGCACTTGAGTTAGAATTTTCCCCTTGCAAGGTTCCCTCAACCCACAAATAATCAATTTTAAATGGATAAACATAATCAACAGGTAATCAGGAATGACAGACAAGAAACCAACAGGCCGATTCATGGAATAAATGTGCGCCGAAAATTCCGGCGCAGAGGGGCCTATACGTGCGCTGCGCCGAAAAATAGCGAAAAGCGCAGGGAAACCAGCGCACGTCGATTCATGGAAGTCCGTGCGTAAGAAAAGCATAGGACGTGCGCTGAAAAAGTGCGCGGCGCACGCCGGCGCACAGGTCAACCAACGGCGTGCGCCACGGCCACTGCGCTATCACTCCGAGCGCAGCGCACAGCTCTAAAGTAGGCGGAACACAGGGCGGGACACTCGGAATGGGGAATAAAATGGGGCACAACACTCGGAATGGGGAAGAATGTGGGCGGCACGGGGAAGTACAGGAGGCAAGTGCGCGGAACGCCCACACGCTCTCCGGCAACACGTATTCATGGATTCGAACAGGGCAAAACAGCGCTCGATCAAACCAGCGCACAGGCCCAAAAACGTACGCCACAAGTAAGCAGGCGGTAGCGTCCCGACGCACTCAACGAAAGTGCGCCAAAACCTGCGCCAACAAATACCACCCACATACAGCAATGGGCCATACCGTGACCCCAAAGGACTAATGATGTGCAAAGGTGTACGCCATTTACACGGACACCCACTGTTCAAAAATTCGCGCGCGTGTGTACAACGGGTTGCGCGAGAAGTCACTCGCGCGATTGCCCTGGCCACGTCGATACCAGGGGTGCGTGTGAAGTTCCACACGCGAAAAGCCAGGGTACGTCATTTACAGGGGTGCGCGGGAAGTTTCACACGCGAAAAGCTAGGCTACGGGAATTCCAGGGGTGCGCGTGAAATCCTACACGTGAAAAACTAGGGTACGTCATTTACAGGGGTGCGCGGGAAGTTTCACACGCGAAAAGCTAGGCTACGGGAATTCCAGGGGTGCGCGTGAAATCCTACACGTGAAAAACTAGGGTACGTCATTTACAGGGGTGCGCGGGAAGTCCCACACGCGATTACAGCAGGGTACGTGTATTTCAGGGGTGCGCGGGAAGTTCCACACGCGAATAGCCTGGCCGCATGTATTTCAGGGGTGCGCGGGAAGTTCCACACGTGAATAGCCTGGGCGCGTGTATTTCAGGGGTGCGCGGGAATTTCCACACGCGAATAGGCTGGGCGCGTGTATTACAGGGGTGCGCGGGAAGTCCCACACGCGATTACAGCAGGGTACGTGTATTTCAGGGGTGCGCGGGAATTTCCACACGCGAATAGCCTGGCCGCGTGCATTTCAGGGGTGCGCGGGAAGTTCCACACGCGAATAGCCTGGGCGCGTGTATTTCAGGGGTGCGCGGGAAGTTCCACACGCGAATAGCCTGGGCGCGTGTATTTCAGGGGTGCGCGGGAATTTCCACACGCGAATAGGCTGGGCGCGTGTATTTCAGGGGTGCGCGGGAAGTTCCACACGCGAATAGCCTGGGCGCGTGTATTTCAGGGGTGCGCGGGAAGTTCCACACGCGAATAGCCTGGGCGCGTGTATTTCAGGGGTGCGCGGGAAGTTCCACACGCGAATAGCCTGGGCGCGTGTATTTCAGGGGTGCGCGGGAAGTTCCACACGCGAATAGGCTGGGCGCGTGTATTTCAGGGGTGCGCGGGAATTATCACACGCGATTTGGCTTGGTACGTGTATTACAGGGGTGCGTGCGAAGTTACACACGCGATTAGGCTGGGTGGGTCCTGTCACCCTCGACGGCCCCTGCAGGCAGCCCACAAAACAGGGGACTACCCTGCACACCTGCTCATGTCTCCCACCACCCCCACCCCCCCAGTCACCAGGGGTACCCTCCACCAGGCCCCCACCCATGCCTCCCACCACCCCCACCCCCCAGCAGTGCAGGGGCAGCCTCCACCAGGCCCCCACTCATGTCACCCACCACCCCCACCCCTCCAGTCACCAGGGGTACCCTCCACCAGGCCCCCACCCATGCCTCCCACCACCCCCACCCCCCAGCAGTGCAGGGGCAGCCTCCACCAGGCCCACACTCATGTCTCCCACCACCCCCACCCCCCCGCCACCAGGGGCACCCTCCACCAGGCCCCCACTCATGTCACCCACCACCCCACCCCCCCGCCACCAGGGGCACCCTCCACCAGGCCCCCACTCATGTCTCCCACCACCCCCACCCCCCACCATCCAGGGGCACCCTCCACCAGGCCCCCACTCATGTCTCCCACCACCCCCACCCCCCACCATCCAGGGGCACCCTCCACCAGGCCCCCACTCATGTCACCCACCACCCCCACCCCCCCAGTCACCAGGGGCACCCTCCACCAGGCCCCCACTCATGTCTCCCACCACCCCCACCCCCCACCATCCAGGGGCACCCTCCACCAGGCCCCCACTCATGTCACCCACCACCCCCACCCCTCCAGTCACCAGGGGTACCCTCCACCAGGCCCCCACCCATGCCTCCCACCACCCCCACCCCCCAGCAGTGCAGGGGCAGCCTCCACCAGGCCCACACTCATGTCTCCCACCACCCCCACCCCTCCAGTCACCAGGGGCACCCTCCACCAGGCCCCCACCCATGCCTCCCACCACCCCCACCCCCCCGCCACCAGGGGCACCCTCCACCAGGCCCCCACTCATGTCTCCCACCACCCCACCCCCCATCATCCAGGGGCACCCTCCACCAGGCCCCCACTCATGTCACCCACCACCCCCACCCCCCCAGTCACCAGGGGCACCCTCCACCAGGCCCCCACTCATGTCTCCCACCACCCCCACCCCCCACCATCCAGGGGCACCCTCCATCAGGCCCCCACTCATGTCACCCACCACCCCCACCCCCCCAGTCACCAGGGGCACCCTCCACCAGGCCCCCACCCATGCCTCCCACCACCCCCACCCCCCCGCCACCAGGGGCACCCTCCACCAGGCCCCCACTCATGTCTCCCACCACCCCCACCCCCCAGCAGTGCAGGGGCAGGCTCCACCAGGCCCCCACCCATGCCTCCCACCACCCCCACCCCCCCGCCACCAGGGGCACCCTCCACCAGGCCCCCACTCATGTCACCCACCACCCCCACCCCCCCGCCACCAGGGGCACCCTCCACCAGGCCCCCACTCATGTCTCCCACCACCCCCACCCCTCCAGTCACCAGGGGTACCCTCCACCAGGCCCCCACCCATGCCTCCCACCACCCCCACCCCCCAGCAGTGCAGGGGCAGCCTCCACCAGGCCCACACTCATGTCTCCCACCACCCCCACCCCTCCAGTCACCAGGGGCACCCTCCACCAGGCCCCCACCCATGCCTCCCACCACCCCCACCCCCCAGCACTGTGTGGAACCTGCCAGCAGGCCCCCACACATGTCCCCCTGGCCCCAGGTCCTGACGATACACAATCATGGCAGTAATGGCCAGCATACCCAGCACAAACACCCAGGCAAGGATTGCATCCACCCACATAGTGAATGCAATCACATGACACAACCCCAATGCCAAGTATGCAAAAGAACACATGTCCGTCACACACACATACACAATGGGTGCAAGTGAATGTCAAAACCCATATCATGACATGTAACAAACCAATGAGAAAATAACACAAGTGTAAGAAAATATAAAAAATGTATTAAATACCAAAAATAAGTGAATTTCTCAAACATACAACGATGTGGCTAAGTAAATAAATGGTCCATGTCCGAGAACAAAAGTGATAAACAAAAAAACAAAGGAAAAAAAAATTAAAATGAATTTGTCCAAAGCAATATCATGTAATAGGAAATTAATGAAAAACCATTACGTCATGGTGAAAACAATAAGAAATTAAAAAAATGTATCTCCCAAAAAAACAAACTATATACAGGAATGTTCCAGGGTCCATGAGCCCAACACCAAAAATGAAACCTACCACTAACTAATGAAAAATATATGTACAAAAAAGTGGCCATTGTCCGAGCGGTCCAAAATAATAAAAATAAATAAAGGAAACCTAGCACTAACTAACTAAATAACTATATACAAAGGCAGCGGGCAAGTCCTGCGGCTCACTTGGTGATGTTGCTGGCCAGGGCATCATCGAACTCCATGTCGATGTCCTGGAGGCGGGACTCTGTCCTGGCCCCGAGGTCTCGCAGGGACAACCCCATGTCCACCTCAAACTCCCTGCGAGCTTCCTCGAGGCACTCAGCCCGCCTCAATGCCCGACGCATGGAGAACTCCGCCCTGACCATGGCGAGCCGCTCCTCTTCCGCCCGCTGCCGCTCCGCACGTATCCGCTGGCCAAACTCCTCCCACACGGAACACACCACCATCCCAGGGTTGCCCTGCCCTCCGGCCGATGCCTGCCCCTCGGATCTTGATGGCCCCGAGCCATGATGCCTCCCACGTCGAGCCCGCTGCTGCCTCCGACGCCACTGCCTCTGCCAGCACGACGGCATCCAGGCTGATGGAAACCACCGACGCCGTCGTGCACGTGCCCTGCCCGATGATGCCGTCACATCTTCCATCTGCTGGGGTCCACTTGCTGTGTTGTCCACCCCTGCTGGACCTCCGACTCCCAACTGTGGCAGGGATGGGATCCCCACCGAGCTGGCTGCATTGGTCGGGGCAGGTCCACAGGGGGCCCTGGTGGCATCTGGGCCGGAAGACGGCAAGGAGAACGACCGGTGGATAGCCTGCACTGAGGAGGAGAGGGCCGTCAGATTGGCCAACACATGCAGGAAACCCCCGAACATGGCCGATCCCAGTTGGGCCACGTCGGCACGGTGCACTTCGTGATGACGTGCGTGCTCCTCCCGGGAAGCACGCACGTCATCACGAATCACAGCCGTGCGCATCGCGACCCCAATCAGGACCTTCTCCACGCGGCCAGGGGTTACCACGTCCGCAGGTGGAGGGGAGTCAGGTGACATGGACATCCCCTCTACCTGCGGACGGGCCTGGGACGGGGCATCCCTGCTGGTGCATGGTGGTGCACTCACAGGGTCAGGGACAGTGACATGCACAGGCCCCTCCACGGTGACCTGTGCTGCCTCCTGCCCCTGGCCCTGGACTGCACCACTTGCACCAGCAGGGATGCTCCCACCAGGCCCCATGTGTGCACCAGTGTCGGCCTCCTCCTCCTCTGTGCAAACCACCAACCTGGATGGCTCCTCACCGTCTCCCGCCGTAGCAGGCCCCTGTGGGGGCTCACCCACCCCTTCCGCTGCAGCCGTGGGGGCATCCCCGCCGCCTTGCTCCACAGCGCCGTCTCCGCCCTCTTCTTCACTAGCCGCTGCGTAGAGGGAGACAAAGGACACAAGCATCAGGCTACTGTACAATGGTCCCCTAGACAGGAAGCAATAGCAGATGAGCACCACTGTCAAAGTACACTTCCATCATGTCCCTCCACAACACATGGGTCAGTCCAGGCAAAACACACACAGTAACAGGCATGGTGCATGCCATGGACATTTCCATGCATGTCCAATGGACTCTAGAAACATTCAATGATATGTAACTCACATGCATCATGGCTCATGCATATCACATGCACACACTTCACCTCAGTCACATCCATCTGGCCCCAAACACACCGAACACAGGCGAAACAAGGGTAAGTTGGGTGCGTCACTGAATCTGTGCATTGTCACACACATGTGTCAAGCATCCATGGCATTCACAAGTCACAGACACGCAGGTCAGGCACACAGACATGGCTACCATATATGTACCTGGCATCAGCACCCATCCTTCACCCCCATCCATGTCCAGGTACAGAGACTGGCATGCTCTCATGTCCAAAATCTGCATAGGGCTCCCCATGCCGCATTTCAACACATGCAACAACCATGTGGGTCACACATCACTGGTCGCACATGCATTACCATGATGTCCCTGCACACATACATGCATACATGGCCCATGGCACACATACAGGCAAGTATCATAGAACCAGCACACCGCAACATGCCCTGTCTCACACAGTAATGCTTGGACACATATCGCTCAACTCCAGACGGGCCTCCCTCTCAAGGACCTGGGCGTGGAGCGCTGGGCGTACGCGTTCCAGGACCCTCTTCTGGATGGAACTCATGCGGCCCCGGCCCCCCTCCACGAGGCGCCGGGCCTTCACAAGGGTCCTGGACCTCAAGTCCTCCCAGCGCTTCTTGATCTTCTGGACGTTGCGGGTTGCCACCCCCTCCGCGTTGATGGCAACCACACAGTCGGCCCAGATCCTCTCCCGTCCTTCCTTGCTGGCGCGGGACGATCCAAAGAGGGCATCATACTGCCCCAGGACATGCTCCACCAGGACACCAACTTCGGTGGCAGTGAAGCTGGTGCCCCTCTGGCCTGGGGTTGCCACTGGTGCCAGATGTGGAAGTGCCCGACATGGCAACCCCAGAGGCAGGTGTGGGTGGGCAACTGGGTCCTGGGGCTGGGCTGTGGAGCGATGTAATCCCAGTTGGGAGTCTTCAGTTCCAGCAGGGGTGGACACAGCAACTGGACCCCTGCAGATGGCTGATGTGCAGGCACCAAATGGCAGGGCACGGTGGCAGCAGGCAGGCAGGCAGGCAGGCAGGCAGGCAGGCAGCAGCAGATAGCACGTGGGAGGCTGCTCGGGGCACTGGGGGGCAGTTACTCGGCCTTCTGGGCAGGAGCGTGGTGTTCCGTGTGTTTTCGGGTGGCCAGCTTGATACGGAGTGATTTGGCACGTGAAAATCCTGCACGTCAGCGTGAAATCCGAGGAAAGGCCCTTAGCGCGTAAGCGCGTCAGCACGCATACGCGATTCTATTGGACCAGAGTCCCTCAGCGCGTAAGCGCGTCTGACGTGACCCGCACGGGCGTTCCCCACTCAGCACGTGATGACGGAACACACGTGGAAATACTGCACGTCAGAGTGTCATCGCGTGATTGGCCTATGTACGTGTATTTCATTGCGTGTAATTGGACAAAAGTGCGCGTACACGCGATTGGCCTATGTACGTGTATTTAATGGGTGCGCGGCCACTTACACACGCAAGTACGTCAGCGAACCTGTATCCCGTGGTGCGTGTGAATTTCCACACGCTATTGGACTGGGAACTGGATTCCAGGGGTGCGCGGGTCACACGCTCGCCTAGAACACGCGCAAAGCATAAAATTGCAGACTTTAACAATAACAAGCTCAGACGCCAGGATGAACATACCGTTCCTAGCAGCAGTGGCAGTGGGCTACCAAAGGAGGAGGAGGAGGATAGTCAGGGCCAGAATATTCACACCCAGAACCAGCCTTTTCGGGATGCCTGATGACCAGGTGTATGGGAGGTACAGGTTTCCACCACACATCATACTGGACCTGGTGACTGAGTGGGAGGATGACCTCACATCACCCACCCTGTGCTCCCAAGCACTCAGCCCCCTGGAGAAGGTCCTCAATGTACTGCACTTCTTAGCCACTGGATCATTTCAGCGGACAAGTGCCATAGTGGGTGGGGTGTCACAGGCCACCCAGTCACGCTGCCTACACCAGGTCTTGAACATCATGACTGCACGCCCATCAGTCCGCAGGCACATATACCTGCCCAGAACACCTGCAGAAAGGCATGCTGCCGCCCTGGATTTTTACGGAGTGGCACGATTCCCCAAAGTGCTAGGTGCCATCGACTGCACCCATGTGGCTCTACGTCCCCCCAGGGCATCAGAGCACATCTATAGGAACCGCAAGCACTGGCATTCCATCAACGTGCAGGTAGTATGTAATGCCAAGGGAATCATCACCTCAGTATATGCCAACTATCCCGGGTCCACCCACGACAGCTTCATTTACCGAATGTCCACCCTATGCCGGGACATAGATGCTGGGCGGCATGGCGATACATGGCTGCTTGGTGAGTATGTATGCCACTGCACATGCATGCATGTTGGATACTGAGCAAGGTCACAACCCCACCAATGATACCAATCACCACCTCCACAGGGGACAGTGCCTACCCTCTCAGCCCCCACATGATGACGCCAATTCGGAACCCCACCACGCCACCCCAGGTAAGATATAACACAGCCCACATTACAACCAGGGGCATAGTGGAGCGCACATTCTGAGTGCTAAAGTCACGCTTTCGCTCCCTTGACCGTTCTGGCGGGCAGCTGTTATACGCTCCCCCAGTAGTGTGCAGGATCATAGTGGCAGCATGTGTCCTGCACAACGTTGCAACACGCCGGGGCCTGGCCGTGGACATGGTGGTGGCCCCACATCCCCAACCACATGCACAGCCGCTGCGCATGGGAGGGGAAAGGGCACGGGGGGAGGCAGCCCGTACACAGCTAGTGGCTAATTACTTCACATGGAAATCACACCCCTGTGGAGTGCACACTGCCCTGGCACATTCCATCTGACAATCAATGATGACTCAACCTGACACTGATCCTGAATGTCTGGAGAATGAACCGGGAATACCATGTCAGCCTGAGATTGTTCACCTGGAAGTGTCACAATGTGTGCATCCCTACCCACACAGACACCACCAATGCAGTTTTGTGAAGTTACACATTGAAGCAGCTAAAATGAATACCCACTTGCAAAATGCAAGAAGAGGACAGTGCCATGTCAGCCAACCCAACCCCAGCACCGCCACACGACACACCGTGCCATGTCATGCTAATTGCAGGTAAACAAAGTAATCCCCACAACATGACATCAGTCTCACTATGTACAGTGGCACTATTAGAAACCTGCAACACCTGAAATGCTCACAGCAATGCCGGACCAACAACATACTTGAGCACATAGTACCATTAACATGACATCACAAATGTTACATATTAGTAGTCTCACCACCTGGAAATGCCTGCACTCCCACCACTACCAACTGTGCAGTGTTGTCGCCATGTAGAGTTGTAGGTGCACTGCTGCCAACATGGTCCCCATCTCCAGACTAGAGGTCCTTGTGTGGACATGAGGAAGGGACCTGCAAATTGGGAGGTAGACACAGAAGAAGAGTTACACATCAATGCAACATGCAGTGTACAACACAACAGCAATATGCACTATGAATGTATACACAGTATTGACTACAGACTGGCCACACAGCTCATGGGAGTCCAACGTCACTGTGTAATTCACTGTCACTTGGGCACACCCTTTGCAAGCCCATGGAAACGGGAAGCAGGAGGGGTGTGTGTGACTCAAACCCAAGCATCTGAACCAAATACATTACAAGCCTGCATGTGCCCAGCCACAATGCAGCGTATGCCCACAGGAACCACGGAAGCCAACAGATCGAAGCCAACAGATCGAAGCCAACAGATCGAAGCCAACAGATTGTCCCAAAAAAATTGGGAATAAAAGAAATCAAAATAAAAATAAAAATAAGAAACAATCAAAAATGGCCATTGATGGGCCCGGGGGGGTTGGGGAGGCCACCCAGGAGGTCCGAGGACAGGATGCACACCAGAACCCAAGCTCAACAAGAGTCGTCCTGAGGTGAAGGAGCTCCTGCCTCAGGGCTTCCCTGTGGCCCTGGGACTCAATGGAGATGGCCTCCTGCAGAGTCGCCAGTGCCGCCCGCCTGTCCCTGTTGGACCCCAACATGTCCTCCCTGTGTGACTGGCAGATGGAGTCGGTTGCCTGCTCTAGTCGCTCCATCAGCCTTTCTGGGGGGACAATGGAAGTGGCCACCCTATCCATGGCCTGAGCCATCATCTCGGATGATGCAGCCTGTTGGGTAGCCATACCGTAAATGGATTGCTCCCATGCGGTATTGCCGGGTGGCGTACGGCCACCACGTCGGCGGGCACCACACCTGTCTGGGGCAAGGCGAACTGCGCCTTGCTGTGCCGGCAATGCCTGAGGCTGCAGGACTGCATTCCCCCTCTGATCTGCTGGCCCAGGAACAGGATCAGATGTCGCGGAGTGTGACCCTGCATCCGTAACCACCGAAGGCGTAGCTGCCAACACTGACATCCCCATGGAGGGTACTGACCCTGGTGCAGGTGGGTGAGACAGAACAGAATCCCTCCCTGGAACACTCACCTGCGACGGCACGTAGGTCTCATCCGAATCAACACCTGAGTACAGCTCGGGGGAGGTGCAGCCAGAGACACCCCTTGAGAGCACGACCTGCAGCACTTGTGGGTTCTCCCCCACCACCACACCACGTCCCTCACTGGTGGTTGGTCGGCCCTGGGACACCTCCTGGGTCTGCACCATCTCCACAACCCCAGCAGTATCAGGTGCGTCTTCCCCTGCAAAGACATGAAAACAAAGAAATGGAAACAGGCATTAGCACCATGGCACACATTGAGGGCTGAGAAGCAAGAGAACCAGTACTTGATTGACACATGTCCCACATGACTAAAACCCTCCCATGCATGCACCCTCACTGCGTATGAAGTGCTGGCAAATGGCACACACTGATGACACCAAGATGGAAGATGAACAAATTTTCTGCATGCTGCCTGGCAGTGGCATCACACATTGGCCTGTGATTGGCAGGTGAAACACACATGCCGTCACACAGATGGCATGTACCATTGCTATTGAGTGAAGATGGAGAGGAGGGCAGCACCTATTCATTCAGTCCAGTTCCCGCATGTAATAGCTTTTCTGATTCTAACAGGTCAGATTTTTCACCTGGAGCTGCCAGTCTGAAATGGTCCAATTGCACAGGGACATGTGTGTACAAATGATATCCAGGTAACAAAGTCACTCCACTTTACCATACCCATGTCAGACATGTGACTAGTGGACAGCGACATGCCTAGTGAAAGTGGTGGAATGCAAACAAACTGACTGAATGAACAGTGAAAAAGAAGCAAATATGTTGTGTCAAGGTGACACTTCAAGGACAACTGGCGTGCAGTTGTGCTAGATGTCTACTGTTGGCAGAAGGGATACTGCTATGGCCAAATGCAGCTGCGCAGGAAGGATTGCATGAAGCACATGGCTGACCCATACGACTCAGGCGCACACACTCTCACCTGGCACCCGAACAGAAGCCCTCACACACACACCATGCACATGGATGACACACACATGCATGTGCACTCACCAGACAATGCCTCGTAATCAGCCAGATCTCCCACGCCTTGGATCTGTTCCTCCGTGACGTAGGTCCCAGCGACTGACTCATGTGGAGTGAGTTCCATGTCTACTACTGGAGACCCACCTCCTGTCACTGGAGTTGCGGCATGACTTGATTCCAGCTTACTCTTTGCCCTGCGCTTTAGGTCATTCCAGCACTTATAGCAATCATTGGCTGTGCGCCTCATGATTCCAAGGGCACTTACGATGTCCGCAACGGTCTGCCAGTGTGCCTGGCGTTGTGCAGGTGTGGTCTTGGATCCTGCAACAATGACCATCTCGTTGTCATGTCCGGACACATACTCGACAAGTGCATTCAGTTCGTCATCCGTGAAGCTGGGCTTCCTGGACGGGCCGGACTGTGTAGCCGTGTCTGGGGCATCAGCCTGTGCCGGACGAGCACTCTTCCTCTTCCGCTTGGAAGGTGGTGGTGATCCTGAGTGTCCTGCGCCGCTCTGGACACTAGGGGCAGGAGCCCTGGTGGACTCTGTATCAGGAGTGTGGGATTGCACACTCAGCATGGGAGTTGGTGCAGGCATTGGCTCTAGTGTGATGGTGTCAGGGGGAATGTCAGCAGCATGGACTAGGACCGACACTGTCCTGGCTGGGTGTGTGAGGGCTGGGGTGGATGGAGCCGCAGCTGCCCCTGCAGCCTCTCCGCCCTGCCTCCTTGGTGCAGCAGATGACCTTGCTGCCCCAGATCCACGTGGCATGATGGCATCAACGTGCACCAGCGCACGTGTCGTAGCCCTGCTGACCTGGAAGTCAGCCATGGAGTCAGCCAGGTCTGGTGCCACAATGGGCTGGTCCAACAAGGGCTGAGCATGGATGGTGTCAGCCACTTCAGCCTCAACGGGAGGGGGGGGAGGGGGGGAGGGGGGGGGGATGATGGGTGCCCTTGACTGGTCCTCCACACATGGGGGGACAGGCTCACCCTGCAAGTTACGACCACGTCCCCTACCGGATCCACCACGGCCACCACTTGTGGCTCTTCCACCTTTGCCACCCTTACGGAATCCTCGCCTCCCAGCCATGGCACTGATATTAATGTGCGTATGGGAGTGGCTGTAGACAATTGTCCTGGCCAATTGGGGGTCAAAGGGGTTGGGTACCAGATGGTAATTGTACCCTAGTGCTCTAGCACGGCTGATTGTAACCCCTGGGGATAGATGACGGGTCACGCAACGCACAGGAGGCCCAAAAAAGGGAGATGACGTGCACGCAACCCCTCCTAGACCACGTGTGCAGAAAGAAAAACCTGCACTACGCTGTGGCACCCAGTAACACAAGAATGAACGTATGCGTGTCACACGCAGCCTAGAATGACCTCTGAAGGGGTTGGCTACACACGGGGCAAGCACAGAAGTTGGATACGTGCGTGACTCACCGTCTGCCAGGTAAAAGAGCGTGAAAAATGAGCGCGTTTGGCTGGCTAAACCCCCGCCAAAAGAAGATGTGTACGCTGTCTGAGAAGACAGGACAACAGTAGAAGGGAACACTGTTTGAGGGAACAGGCCCAGGTAAACCAGTAAAAGAGAAAAAAGAGAAAAAGCTGTCAGAGGTAACAGGGAATACGAACTGGAAACGCCGTGAAGTAAATCGCGTGTGAAACGACAAGAAGTACAGAATTCACCCACTCGCTCTCCACGAAAAGCACGTACAAGGAAATGGTGTTCTACATGTACCTTATATACAGGCCCACACGTTCAGCGTCACTTACGCGGCGTGTACGTTCACCAATCACACGCTTTGTCACTCCTGCGTGTAGATCCATTTTCACCAATCACACGCTTTGTCACTTCTGCGTGTAGATCCATTTTCACCAATCACACGCTTTGTCACTTCTACGTGTAGATCCATTTTCACCAATCACACGCTTTGACACTGGGACGTGTCACGCAACAATTTCCTGCACGTGCAGGTGACTATAGGCGCGCATATGCTGTTGACGGGTTTACGCGCTAAGGGCCTTTGCTGACGTGTGGGATTTCACTCCCTATCAGGCTGTCCACGCGTTCACACACGAGAGACCACGCTCCTGGCCAGGAGGCCAAATTACTGCCCCCCAGAGCCCTGAGCACGCTCCCACCTGCCATCTGCTGCTGCCTGACTGCCTGCTGGCCACGTGCCCCACAGTGCTGGTGGGTGGGGGTGTTGGGAGACATGGGTGGGGGCCTGGTGGAGGCTGCCCATGCACTGCTGGGGGTTGGGGGTGGTGGGAGGCATGGGTGGGGGCCTGGTGGAGGCTGCCCCTGGTGGCGGGAGGGTGGGGGTGGTGGGAGACATGGGTGGGGGCCTGGTGGAGGCTGCCCCTGGTGGCGGGGGGGGTGGGGGTGGTGGGAGGCATGGGTGGGGGCCTGGTGGAGGCTGCCCCTGCACTGCTGGGGGTTGGGGGTGGTGGGAGGCATGGGTGGGGGCCTGGTGGAGGCTGCCCCTGCACTGCTGGGGGTTGGGGGTGGTGGGAGGCATGGGTGGGGGCCTGGTGGAGGCTGCCCCTGCACTGCTGGGGGTTGGGGGTGGTGGGAGGCATGGGTGGGGGCCTGGTGGAGGCTGCCCCTGGTGGCGGGGGGGTGGGGGTGGTGGGAGACATGGGTGGGGGCCTGGTGGAGGCTGCCCCTGCACTGCTGGGGGTTGGGGGTGGTGGGAGGCATGGGTGGGGGCCTGGTGGAGGCTGCCCCTGCACTGCTGGGGGTTGGGGGTGGTGGGAGGCATGGGTGGGGGCCTGGTGGAGGCTGCCCCTGCACTGCTGGGGGTTGGGGGTGGTGGGAGGCATGGGTGGGGGCCTGGTGGAGGCTGCCCCTGGTGGCGGGGGGGTGGGGGTGGTGGGAGACATGGGTGGGGGCCTGGTGGAGGCTGCCCCTGCACTGCTGGGGGTTGGGGGTGGTGGGAGGCATGGGTGGGGGCCTGGTGGAGGCTGCCCCTGCACTGCTGGGGGTTGGGGGTGGTGGGAGGCATGGGTGGGGGCCTGGTGGAGGCTGCCCCTGCACTGCTGGGGGTTGGGGGTGGTGGGAGGCATGGGTGGGGGCCTGGTGGAGGCTGCCCCTGGTGGCGGGAGGGTGGGGGTGGTGGGAGACATGAGTGGGGGCCTGGTGGAGGGTGCCCCTGGATGGTGGGGGCTGGGGGTGGTGGGAGACATGAGTGGGGGCCTGGTGGAGGCTGCCCCTGGTGGCGGGGGGGGGGTGGGGGTGGTGGGAGACATGGGTGGGGGCCTGGTGGAGGCTGCCCCTGGTGGCGGGGGGGTGGGGGTGGTGGGAGACATGGGTGGGGGCCTGGTGGAGGCTGCCCCTGCACTGCTGGGGGTTGGGGGTGGTGGGAGGCATGGGTGGGGGCCTGGTGGAGGCTGCCCCTGCACTGCTGGGGGTTGGGGGTGGTGGGAGGCATGGGTGGGGGCCTGGTGGAGGCTGCCCCTGCACTGCTGGGGGTTGGGGGTGGTGGGAGGCATGGGTGGGGGCCTGGTGGAGGCTGCCCCTGGTGGCGGGAGGGTGGGGGTGGTGGGAGACATGGGTGGGGGCCTGGTGGAGGCTGCCCCTGGTGGCGGGGGGTTGGGGGTGGTGGGAGGCATGGGTGGGGGCCTGGTGGAGGCTGCCCCTGGTGGCGGGAGGGTGGGGGTGGTGGGAGACATGGGTGGGGGCCTGGTGGAGGCTGCCCCTGGTGGCGGGGGGGGTGGGGGTGGTGGGAGGCATGGGTGGGGGCCTGGTGGAGGCTGCCCCTGCACTGCTGGGGGTTGGGGGTGGTGGGAGGCATGGGTGGGGGCCTGGTGGAGGCTGCCCCTGGTGGCGGGAGGGTGGGGGTGGTGGGAGACATGAGTGGGGGCCTGGTGGAGGGTGCCCCTGGATGGTGGGGGCTGGGGGTGGTGGGAGACATGAGTGGGGGCCTGGTGGAGGCTGCCCCTGGTGGCGGGGGGGGGTGGGGGTGGTGGGAGACATGGGTGGGGGCCTGGTGGAGGCTGCCCCTGGTGGCGGGGGGGGGTGGGGGTGGTGGGAGACATGGGTGGGGGCCTGGTGGAGGCTGCCCCTGGTGGCGGGAGGGTGGGGGTGGTGGGAGACATGGGTGGGGGCCTGGTGGAGGCTGCCCCTGGTGGCGGGGGGGTGGGGGTGGTGGGAGACATGGGTGGGGGCCTGGTGGAGGCTGCCCCTGCACTGCTGGGGGTTGGGGGTGGTGGGAGGCATGGGTGGGGGCCTGGTGGAGGCTGCCCCTGCACTGCTGGGGGTTGGGGGTGGTGGGAGGCATGGGTGGGGGCCTGGTGGAGGCTGCCCCTGCACTGCTGGGGGTTGGGGGTGGTGGGAGGCATGGGTGGGGGCCTGGTGGAGGCTGCCCCTGGTGGCGGGAGGGTGGGGGTGGTGGGAGACATGGGTGGGGGCCTGGTGGAGGCTGCCCCTGGTGGCGGGGGGTTGGGGGTGGTGGGAGGCATGGGTGGGGGCCTGGTGGAGGCTGCCCCTGGTGGCGGGAGGGTGGGGGTGGTGGGAGACATGGGTGGGGGCCTGGTGGAGGCTGCCCCTGGTGGCGGGGGGGGTGGGGGTGGTGGGAGGCATGGGTGGGGGCCTGGTGGAGGCTGCCCCTGCACTGCTGGGGGTTGGGGGTGGTGGGAGGCATGGGTGGGGGCCTGGTGGAGGCTGCCCCTGGTGGCGGGCGGGTGGGGGTGGTGGGAGACATGAGTGGGGGCCTGGTGGAGGGTGCCCCTGGATGGTGGGGGCTGGGGGTGGTGGGAGACATGAGTGGGGGCCTGGTGGAGGCTGCCCCTGGTGGCGGGGGGGGGTGGGGGTGGTGGGAGACATGGGTGGGGGCCTGGTGGAGGCTGCCCCTGGTGGCGGGGGGGGTGGGGGTGGTGGGAGACATGGGTGGGGGCCTGGTGGAGGCTGCCCCTGGTGGCGGGAGGGTGGGGGTGGTGGGAGACATGGGTGGGGGCCTGGTGGAGGCTGCCCCTGGTGGCGGGGGGGTGGGGGTGGTGGGAGACATGGGTGGGGGCCTGGTGGAGGCTGCCCCTGCACTGCTGGGGGTTGGGGGTGGTGGGAGGCATGGGTGGGGGCCTGGTGGAGGCTGCCCCTGCACTGCTGGGGGTTGGGGTGGTGGGAGGCATGGGTGGGGGCCTGGTGGAGGCTGCCCCTGCACTGCTGGGGGTTGGGGGTGGTGGGAGGCATGGGTGGGGGCCTGGTGGAGGCTGCCCCTGGTGGCGGGAGGGTGGGGGTGGTGGGAGACATGGGTGGGGGCCTGGTGGAGGCTGCCCCTGGTGGCGGGGGGTTGGGGGTGGTGGGAGGCATGGGTGGGGGCCTGGTGGAGGCTGCCCCTGGTGGCGGGAGGGTGGGGGTGGTGGGAGACATGGGTGGGGGCCTGGTGGAGGCTGCCCCTGGTGGCGGGGGGGGTGGGGGTGGTGGGAGGCATGGGTGGGGGCCTGGTGGAGGCTGCCCCTGCACTGCTGGGGGTTGAGGGTGGTGGGAGGCATGGGTGGGGGCCTGGTGGAGGCTGCCCCTGCACTGCTGGGGGTTGGGGGTGGTGGGAGGCATGGGTGGGGGCCTGGTGGAGGCTGCCCCTGGTGGCGGGGGGGTGGGGGTGGTGGGAGACATGGGTGGGGGCCTGGTGGAGGCTGCCCCTGCACTGCTGGGGGTTGGGGGTGGTGGGAGGCATGGGTGGGGGCCTGGTGGAGGCTGCCCCTGCACTGCTGGGGGTTGGGGGTGGTGGGAGGCATGGGTGGGGGCCTGGTGGAGGCTGCCCCTGGTGGCGGGAGGGTGGGGGTGGTGGGAGACATGAGTGGGGGCCTGGTGGAGGGTGCCCCTGGATGGTGGGGGCTGGGGGTGGTGGGAGACATGAGTGGGGGCCTGGTGGAGGCTGCCCCTGGTGGCGGGGGGGGGGTGGGGGTGGTGGGAGACATGGGTGGGGGCCTGGTGGAGGGTGCCCCTGGTGGCGGGGGGGGTGGGGGTGGTGGGAGAAATGGGTGGGGGCCTGGTGGAGGCTGCCCCTGCACTGCTGGGGGTTGGGGGTGGTGGGAGGCATGGGTGGGGGCCTGGTGGAGGCTGCCCCTGCACTGCTGGGGGTTGGGGGTGGTGGGAGGCATGGGTGGGGGCCTGGTGGAGGCTGCCCCTGCACTGCTGGGGGGTGGGGGTGCAGGGGGACATGAGCAGGTGTGCAGGGTAGTCCCCTGTTTTGTGGGCTGCCTGGAGGGGCCGTGGAGGGTGTACAGGGAACACCTGTGAGGACCCACCCAGCCTAATCGCGTGTGACTTCCCACGCACCCCTGTAATACACGTACCCAGCCAAATCGCGTGTGATGATTCCCACGCACCCCTGTAATACACGTACCCAGCCAAATCGCGTGTGATAATTCCTGCGCACCCCTGTAATACACGTACCCTGGCTAATCGCGTGTTAAACTTCCCGCATACCCCTGTAATACACGTACCCTGGCCAATCGCGTGTTAAACTTCCCGCGTACCCCTGTAATACACGTACCCTGGCTAATCGCGTGTTAAACTTCCCGCGTACCCCTGTAATACACGTACCCTGGCTAATCGCATGTTAAACTTCCCGCATACCCCTGTAATACACGTACCCTGGCTAATCGCGTGTTAAACTTCCCGCGTACCCCTGTAATACACGTACCCTGGCTAATCGCGTGTTAAACTTCCCGCGTACCCCTGTAATACACGTACCCAGCCAAATCGCGTGTGATGATTCCCACGCACCCCTGTAATACACGTACCCAGCCAAATCGCGTGTGATAATTCCTGCGCACCCCTGTAATACACGTACCCTGGCTAATCGCGTGTTAAACTTCCCGCATACCCCTGTAATACATGTACCCTGGCCAATCGCGTGTTAAACTTCCCGCGTACCCCTGTAATACACGTACCCTGGCTAATCGCGTGTTAAACTTCCCGCGTACCCCTGTAATACACGTACCCTGGCTAATCGCATGTTAAACTTCCCGCATACCCCTGTAATACACGTACCCTGGCTAATCGCGTGTTAAACTTCCCGCGTACCCCTGTAATACACGTACCCTGGCTAATCGCGTGTTAAACTTCCCGCGTACCCCTGTAATACACGTACCCAGCCAAATCGCGTGTGATGATTCCCACGCACCCCTGTAATACACGTACCCAGCCAAATCGCGTGTGATAATTCCTGCGCACCCCTGTAATACACGTACCCTGGCTAATCGCGTGTTAAACTTCCCGCATACCCCTGTAATACACGTACCCTGGCCAATCGCGTGTTAAACTTCCCGCGTACCCCTGTAATACACGTACCCTGGCTAATCGCGTGTTAAACTTCCCGCGTACCCCTGTAATACACGTACCCTGGCTAATCGCATGTTAAACTTCCCGCATACCCCTGTAATACACGTACCCTGGCTAATCGCGTGTTAAACTTCCCGCGTACCCCTGTAATACACGTACCCTGGCTAATCGCGTGTATAACTTCACGCGTACCCCTGATATGCACGTTACCCCCTTTGCGTTCCTTGTTTGGCAGCCCTGTAAACTGGTCCAGGGTTGGCGCAGCCCTTTGCGATGATTTAGCGATTTTGATGGCTTTTCCTTGCGCGAGGGCGTTCTTGGGGGCGTTACTGGCGCTGCTGCAGGGTCGCTGCGATACTCTGCGCCACGGCTGGTTGGGGAGCCTAAAATCCATGAATACGCTGTGCGCCGGATTCGGTTTTGGCGCACGCGGCTGGCGCAGACTATCGCAGGCGCACGCTGTGCGCCAGCCGCGTGCGCTACTTGTGCGCTGGATTCTATGAATTACCCTGCAAATTTATATCCAACGTTCCCTCCCCAAACAAGAGAGAAAAACAAATTTCAAACTCTAGCAATGCTAAAATGACACTCGAAGATGGCTGAATAAAACAATGAATGTGTATACAAATCTTGAAACAAAAACTATTCTTTACTGGAGCAACACTGGAAAGATAATAGCAATCACAAGCAATGGATTGAGCTAAAGCATACAATTTGATATTACATGGAGGATTGAAAACAGTTTATAATCAAAATGACACGTTGTAAAATTAGCAAACTTTTGCCATTCCACCCTAAATTTACCAAACACTTTTTAATAAAAGTGGGTAAAACATTGTCTCTAGCTGGTAAATTAAGTGAGTTATGCAAGATCTAGTCAGGTGTGTTTTTGAGAAAATGAAGCCGAAAAAAAGACAATGATATCAGTTTTGACAAGGAACAGTTTTACTCTACACTAGGGCATTCAGGCTAAACAACCAGATTGAGACACAGTAAGCTCTGGGGTTGACTCGCGAGTTGAACCCTAGCACCTTCGCGCCCCCCCTGCCGGACCCAGTCCAATCACTCCAAACAGGATTAATAGTTTAGGATTTTAAAAGACAAAATTATTAAAGGTGTTGGCGCTAGCACAAGGAATCAAAGACAGGGTGGCAAGAATGATTTTGACAATATTACAAGTTATCAGGATAAGTATAGGATAACTTAGAGATTGGGATGGAACAAAGCAAGGCAAGATATACTATGAATTTCTATGGTTCCTATTAGGGCTGTACCGAATAGCATATTTAATATTCAGCCGAATACCGAATAGTTTGTCAACTATTCGGCCGAAGCCGAATATGAAGCCGAATAGTTGCTTTATTTAATAAATCATGTTCCAAACTTTAAAAAAAGCGCTTATTAAAAAAACAAATAAAGCACCATTTTAAATGCATTTTATACTTTGATTTCTCTTCATTGTAATTAATGTAGCATCTTTATTTAAAGTATAAAAGCCAGAAATAAAGCAGATTTAATCAAAATGAAGGGACCAAATGTACAGAAGATTGTTGCATATTCAGTGCCAATTAAAGTAGGAGGCTTCACAAATGCAAAAGGACTGCCTTTGTGAATCAGATGCATTGCATTCTCTATCCAGTTGCAAAGTCGATGAGGACGAGTTTCGAAAACTTCTTTGCAGCTCACATAGAAATGTATAAAATGGTTCATGTTGGCTCACGCAGGACACAAGTCAAGAGGAAATCTGAAATGCGTGAACTCCATCTCACAACTCTTCGCCCCACCCAAACAAATAATTCTCACTTTTCACTTATCCTAGCCACTCTTTCTCGCCAATACACCAACATGTGCAATTTATAATTTCCTGATATAATATCAGATAATGTTAAACTCAGGACTCAAGTTCTTAAAAAAGAAAAGGGGGGTCTATAGTGTACACAATGACATGACAGGAAAAGTGCACATTGCATATAAACATTAGCCAAAAGAAAAGATCTTCCTGTATTATTGCAGGCTAAGGATAAAAGATGAGCACCTTTTTTGTCTAAGAATCTGTAACAAAATATGCCCTAAGGAGTAGATTAGTAGCGATTCTGACACAGTGGCCACATTCACCCAGTCTTCATTTGGATCTCTGGGGACTCACTTTTTCTTTGGGAGGAGGTCCCCCGTCCCTGAAGGAGAAGATTATTTTCCCAGAATCCTCTGACGATTCCTCTGCTTCAAATTGGAGGACACTAACCTCCTCCACAAAATGGGTCTTTTTGGGTTCTTTATTTTTCCTACCAGCCCTCTGTTCCTTGGGTGGCAGGGTTTTTGGGGCTGGAGATTTTGGTTCTGGTTCCTGGGTGTCCAGGGGCTTTTCACAGGTGAGGAGGGAAGCTTCCTCTAGGGCTTTACAGCTCTCTTCCCCCTGTTCCTCCTCCTCTGGAACCGGCGAGTTGCCGGGGTGCTCCTCGTCATTGTTCTGGAGTAACCGACCCTTGGTTTGTGGAGTTCTGAGCCGCCATGTTCATCTGAGGGTTCTGTTGACCCTCAACATGCGACCCAGATCCTGGGACATGTTATGGACCTGGTGCTCCAGTTGGGACACCCGTTCCGGCTGGTACGGGGGTCTCTGGTCAATGCTAAGTGAGTCACAGGAAGGGTAACTATCCCTTCTCCGAGAGTACCCTGGGTATTGAGAATTTTGGTAGCCCTTGGCATCCCCTCTTCTGGATTGGACTGTATGGGCTCCTGAAAGCGGGGAAAGAAAGGAGGGTTGGCCTGGCAGGTTGGGGTTTTGGGGTTTTGTGGGTACCGGGGAAAGAAACTCAACCCGGCATTTGGAGGATTACTGGCCTCCTGGGAAAAGTTAGGAGGGAAGTTTCCTGGGGTGGTACCTACCTGGTTGGATCCCCCCCCCCCTGGGCTGCGGAAGTCCACACATACCCAAGGATTGGTCTGTTACCCTTGTATCGGGGGCTGATGTAATCAGGGGAGTTAGGGGTCCCATTTGTGGGATTACCTCCCTGTCTACCACCTGTGTGGGACTGGCCTGATGGCCATCTGGGTCTTTGATTGGGTTAATTTGGCACAGATATATTTTTAGGCCTACCCCATCTTCAGATCTAAAGCAGCAGGGGTGTTGGCTGGTTTGGGGTTTTTGTTTGGATGTTTGTTTTTGTTAGCTGCAGGTTTTTGGACCTCATAAATGCGGGTTGCCTGCTCTATGACCTAGTCCAATGATATTTTCTCATGAAAGTCCCTCACCAGCTGGGTCATTATATATTTTGGGAAGGCATGAAAGAAGGTGGTGATGAACTCTCGACTATCTGTCTGCACTTTCTTGGTGGTCTGTGCAAAGGCGCGTTTGAGCTCCTACACAAATTCTTGGTGGCCTGATCTTCCCCGCACTGCAGATTGTAGGCTGTCTTGCGGGCCTCTTGGGGGTTTCTGTCAGCAGAAAAATGTTTCAAGATGGCTGCCCTGTAGGTGGGCCATCTGGAGTGGTTCTGGTCCTCCAGTCCCACAAAGAAACTGGAGTATTCATGGGAGAAGGTCCATTTTACATACTCTATACAATTCTGGCTGTCCTTCATATGAAAAGTATCCATCATTTGCTCATATAGTGCTAAGTGTTTCCAAACAGAATACTTCACATTTTTATGATATGGAGTTATGACACTCCTAATGGCCTTAATCTGCCTAATGGGATCTTGGTTCATAACTCTCTTAAGTTTGTTTGCCTTCTTTGATTTAG
This sequence comes from Ambystoma mexicanum, assembly GCF_040938575.1. Taxonomy (NCBI): domain Eukaryota; kingdom Metazoa; phylum Chordata; class Amphibia; order Caudata; family Ambystomatidae; genus Ambystoma; species Ambystoma mexicanum. The sequence goes on from NC_090936.1 coordinate 392,107,395, forward strand.
TTGCCCGAGTGCGCTCGCCCTCAGGCTCAGAGGCGCTGCTACTGGAGGTCCCTTCTTCATCCTCTATGCACTCCCGGATTCTGTGAGCTTGTTAAGGGCTTGCAGAATGTTGGGGCCTTGCTTCTCTACTCCTGTGGTGTTCAGAAGAGTCTCTGACTCTTCCCTGCTCCCAGGGTTGGTGGAGTATCCCCCCACTGCCCTAACTGGGGAGAGGTCTTCAGGATGCTCTTTTTGAGCCTTATTTCCTTTAATTTCCCTTCAAATTTAACCAACTAGTCCCTTGGAAGGCGGTACTTAAGTAGACCTAATTCCCTGACCCTCCTCTCATAGGAGTCTTCCTTGTCAGAGATATCAGCCCTAACATTTGGGTACCTGTACAGGGACGCCTGTCCATCAATTTCTGGGGGGAGCTGATCTGTCAGTCCCATTTTACCAAACCTATTGAATTCTGTCAGCCCCATGGCTCCCAGCGCATGTGAGCCAGTAGACATGAAGCTGGCAGTGTTCATGGTATAGAATGGGTTTGAGTCCCTGAGTACAGAGGTCCTTATGCTATGATCAGGGGTTGCCCTGTCCCTCTCTACCTGTTCAGGGTCCCCCCAGTTAGGATTTAGTCTAGCACCCTCTTTCTCCAACCTTGCTAGCTTTTCTTTTTCGTCCCCTATTTCTTGGTAATAAGCAAAGATCTGAGCCCTTAGTTTATCTATCAAGGCCTTACTGGTCTCAATGATCCGCTCTTGCATTGCCACTTGCTGGTGGTGCCCATCATTCTTTTCACAGATAGCCTCATTGTCTCTCTGTGCTTCCTGTATGGTCTGGGAATACTGAGACATTTTCTGTTGCATGAGATTAATCTCCTGGGTTTGTGTATCTTTGGCTTCGGTGTTCTCTTTCAGAGCACCTTCTACCCGTTTGGCGTACTCCAGTAGCTTCCCATGCTCTGTTCTTAGTTCATTTAGCTCTTGGAGGGCCAACTTGCTTTCCTATAATTTGGTTTTTAACTCGCTCATTTCCTGGCCTAGGGCGTCTTTCTTTTGATTTAGGGCGCCCATCTGCTCCGCCAGGTCATCCCTTTGTTTTTTGATAATATTGGATTTCTGGCGCTCCTGATCAAATTCCTCTTGAGAGTGGAGGTCTCTCATAATTAATCTATTATTTTCCTCTTCCAGTGTGCCTATCTGATTTTGTAGGATAACTACCTGTTCTGCGCAGGCTCTATTAAAATGTAATTGTTGCGCCAATTTCAACCCTTTCCTTACACTTCTCTTTCAATGCCTGTAATTTGGTATCTTGATCTGCAATTTTGTGCTGTTGGAGAGCCAAATCCTCTTTTAATTTTGTAACATAATCTCTAGATTCTGCCTCCAATTCTTGGCTCTTCCGTAATTTTTGTTCTGCTGAATCTAGATCAGTCTGGGTTGTATCTAATAATTCAATTTCATTCTGTGCCAGAACTGTGCTTTCAACATGCTTTACCCGTATCACTCCCATATGTAGATATAGGTATGCCTCAATTCTGGCAATTTTGATTTGCTGCTCTTTAATTTTTGGGGCCATGTATAATTTGCTCAAAGCTTGGTGTAATAGGCCATTGTCCTACCATGTATCCAGGTTCATGGTGGTGACCTGTTGTGTGATTTCCTGCAGCCAGACATTTTCATCCTGTTCTGGCCATTCACCCCTGACAAATAGCTTGTGCAGAAGGTGCTCCCTAGCCATATTGATCTCTACTGGAACAGCCATTTTGGGAATGTTCTTTCTTGATTAATTATTTTGGGGTTGATTTAATTGTACTTTTATAGACAAGCCTGGTCTTGGAGTATTTGTTTTAGGAGGCGCTTGTACAGTGTAACACAGTATTCCTACCATGCAAAGTATCCTACTCTGCAGGTTAGTCTGCTGTGTTAGACTGTCAAGGGTGGTAACCAAACTCAATTCCCTGGACTCGAGTCCCCAAATTTGTTAAGGATTTCAATTAGGTGACACACACATTAATCTCGGCCCAGAATGCAGCATGCAATTGAAATGCTTATGGTATAGATTATATTCAAGATTGAGACGATATACCACTCATATCACACCCCCTTTTCAAATACCCCGGGTCACAATGGACCATAAACCAGGCTGGTTGATAACATTTAATATTTATTTATTTATTTGAAAATCAAAAGAAATCATACAATTTTTAATATGGGACATTAATCACCAATGAGGTGATAAGAAAAACAGGAATAAAAGCAATGCACTTAGTTTAACCTTCTATTGACACATCTACAAAACACAAGTGAATAGGAGCACTTTTTGATCTTAGGTAAGATACCACCTGAGTTAGAACTTCCCCCTCCAAGGTTCCCTCAACCCACAAATAATCAATTCTAAATGGATAAACAGAATCAGCAGGTAATCAGGAATGACAGACAAGAAAACAAATTTAAATCCGACCTTCCAACCCAAACAAGAGAGAAAAACAGATTTCAAACCCTGGCAATGCAAAAATGGCACTCAGAAATGGCTGAATAAAACAATGAATGTGTATAAAAATCTTGAAACAAAAATAATTCTTTACTGGAGCAACACTGGAAGGATACTAGCAATCACAAGCAATGGATTGAGCAAAAGCATACAATTCGAAATTACATGGAGGATTGAAAACAGTTTATAATCAAAATGACACATTGTAAAATTAGCATACCTTTGCCATTCCCGCCTCAATTTACCAAGACGGTTTTTATTAAAAATGAGTGAAATATTGTATCGTGATGCGGGGATGTTGGGGTGTAGGTATGGATCCTAGGTACAATATGGAAGTAAAATTAGGTCTCTAGCTGGTAAATTGAGTGAGTTATGCAAGATGGGGTGCGTTTTTGAGAAAGTGAAGGTGTGAAAAAGGCAAAGAAATCAGTTTTGACAAGGAACAGTTTTACTCTACACTAGGGCATTCAGGCTAGGCTACGAGATTGAGATAAAGTAAGCTCCATGGTTAACTCGCAAATTGAACCCTCGCACCTCTGCTCCCGCCCTGGCGGACCAAGTCTGATCACTCCAAACAGGATTAATAGCTTAAGATTTTACAAGACAAAATTATTAAAGGTGTTGGCGCTAGGACAAGGAATCAAAGGCAGGGTGGCAAGAATGATTTTGACAATATTACAAGTTATCAGGATAAGTATAGGATAACTTAGAGATTTGGATGGAACAAAGCAAGGCAGCTGTACTATGAATTTCTATGGTTCCTATTGATACTCACAGTCCACTTTTAGTTTTTGGATTTGTCAGCACTCGGGTCACCACACGGATCTGGTCTAACAAAGGACAGCTGGACAAAATCAGTGGGACCGGATAAGCGGGGCAAGGAATGGATACCAAAGGATAGTTCTTCTCGACTGGCAATTCTGGTTACTGGATACTATAGATCAGCTGGATAGCAGGATGGCAGCAGGCATGCATTTAGTGAGCAGCAGGGTTAATTCAGGATGCTTCCCAAAACACCACAGTGTTTCCCTTGGTTATTGAGATTATTTTAGAATTGAGGCCCAGCTGAAACAGGATCAGCAATGGTTGGCCTTGTGGTTGGGATCTGGAGTTTAGATGGATAAATGCAAGATGAAGACAGGAACAGACAGGAAGAAGACGCTTGCGTAGGAAGTCAGGAATCAATGTGTCTGTGTGTTGTCAGGGGCTCTTATTTATAATGCCAGGTGAAAAAAATCACAGTATTTGACAGGGGCAGGCTTTACTACACACACCTCTAAAAATAGGATTGGGCAAGGGTAGAAGTCTCCGCCTAGCTCTTTGCTGGTTGAATCTCAGAGAAATTATGTCATGTTTATGGGATGCTATTTATCGTGTCCAGAAACCTCCCAGAGTTACTGGAACTAAAATCTTATTTTGCCACAAACACATATTTACACAATTGCAACCTTTTAGTAAATCAGATACACAGGTTGCATGTTTATTTCCTCACATTTCAATCAAAACCCCCAGTCTGTGAGGCCTGGTTTTGCTACTCTACCAGTTTTTCGCACTTTTCACTGGGATTTACATTTCTCCAAATTCTACAACTTTACACATGAGTGGGGATTGTCATAAGGAAGATATGTACAACATTTTACATTTGCAACAAGGATGACTTTCTTGCAATTCCACATATATCACCATTTCTGTCCCCTTGGTGTCAGTACAGTCTACCAAGTTTTAAACTAAAGGCCACAAATGTACTTTTACACTGTGAAAATTCTACATTGTTAAAAATTTGGTTGCTGAGTTAAACGTTTTTAAAGTTTCCTTATGGAATAATCTTTAGAACAAATGGGAGTCAATGTCTGTCATTTTTTTCTTTTTCCAGCTGACACCAACTGGCATTTCATTTCAAGCAGAATGGTGGGTTCCTTCAGCCTGATTGAAGTTTTAGGGTCTTTCACACCTCCGGCTTCCTTCCCTGAGAACTGCATTGTCCTGATTTCCAACAGAGACGAAACTATGCTAAACCATATCATTATCAGTGGGTTGGCTTGATCTGCTGGGAGAGATAGCCCTTTTGGCAGAAAACCTGTTTTTCAACTTGTTAACTCAAGCCACCCTGGGTTTAACATCTTCCACTTATGATCTTTAATCCAGAATTAAATAAGCCAGTTATATCAAATAACACATGTGATATATTCTCCTCAGTAACAAACCCCTTTATATTTCTAAAGACAAGTAAAACTTATATTTACCGGTGTACTGTTTTAAAACACAGGCATTTGTTTTTTCCTTATTTTGTAAGCAGTCTATTTTCACACGTGGTGCAAGCTGACATTTCTTTCTTTCATTGGGCCTCTCAGTCAGATTTCCACAATGTCCTTGCAGCTAAAGTCTTTTTCTTTGAATGCATGAGTTTTATCTGAACTCTGGTATATGAAACTGACCAGGCTCAGATAGTTAAAGTTCTTTTGAAGACAGCTGATGTTTGCTACATTGTAAAGAAAATGAACGTGCGTTGCCGTGTTGGTAAAAATAAAGATCCTTGTTGATTTCTTTCCAAGCTACTTTGACTGGGCATTTCATTCAGGAATTATGCTTGAAAGGGTGAAAAGGTTTTCCTTTTGAAGGGGAATTTCTGGCTTTTGCAGCAATGCAGTGCTGCCTTCACTTGATTCCATATGTATCTCTCAGAACACACTGGGCTGCTCCTACATTGTGTCCCCTGCTCCACCCCGCCTAAAATGTGGGTGGCAGGATGATGCAGCCATCTTTTTGGTTGTTAAACACATAAATTTGAGATACTGGTGCGCACAGGAGCCAGCACAGCCATTTTGCTGTGTCTTGCACAAATGCAGCAAAGTGATATGGTAAAGCACAGCTGAGTGGGTCAATATATCCCAAACTTAGGATACACCAGAACTCCCTAGTCCTTACTCAGTTGATTCATGGGATCATGGGCTATCCAGGTTAGGGCATGAACAGAATATTTTCAATGGAGACGTGTGCCTATTGATAAACAGTGAAGGGGATTTAGAATCATGTTCAGATAAGCTCGGAGTTCCCCAACCAAGGACACCTCCAGAAAAATATCTTCCTAGAAGATTTGGGGAATTAAAAAGGCAGTTGAGTGATTCGCCACATTCTCTTAGCTACATTCACAGGACAGATTTGGAGATCCAGAACATGCAGTGTGTGGAATCCCTGGAACAGAGGCCAAATGGGAGCTAACATCAAGACTGACTGGAGTGCGGATAATTATAGAGATCAGGTACCCATGCTAACAGCACACACACTGACAACTGTAGGTCTACTCTACCCAATAGCAAAGGACTTAGAATGCCTGTTATGGAGACCAAGGGCATCTGGCAATATTGCTCATCATAAAATCTATAACATTTGAGTTTGAATAGAAGAATGACACACACTCATGGGGAGGGGGTGGCCCATTAGGCAAGTGCCAATCATGTTAAGCAAAACTAAGGGAGAAGCAGACCCACACATCAAATGTCTTGTTGCTTCAGTTGCCTTTGCACCATTGGTATAAAAGCTAACCAATATCTCTACAGTTGTGGGTTTTAGAATGGTGGTGTGGTAAAAGTAGCGAGACAGTGAGCAGAGAGGAAAAATGTGTATTAGAAAGGTCAGAACCTGTGTTGGTAAATAAAGGAGGAAGATTGCTCACAACATAAAGGGGTGCGAGTTAGAAGTAAAGGTAATAACAGGAATCCTGTTGGGAACCTGAGTCCAGGGGCTGGCATAGGCCGTGCCATGAAAAGAAACACAGGAGAAGGCAGCTGGGGTCCTAGCCCTACCCTACTGTAAAGAAACTCTCAAATCCATAAGCACTGAAATAGAGTGGTTATAAAATCCCACCTATAAGCACTTTAGATGGGGTGTGATACCTCCATGTTAAGCCAACAACAAACCCATAAGGCAACAATGGAACATTGCAGGTCTCACCCATGGAAGCAGAATCAAAGCCAGCACTTTGTCTATGCGGTATTCTAACATCAAGGCACAGTCGCAGATAAACACCTCGATATAAACCAAAACAAGAGAAAGACACAGGGCACTATGGAGGCCTGAATCAAGATCTTTGATGGGTTCCTATATAGCACCCTAAGAATGTGAGTGACTTGAAGGCCATTGTCCTCTGTGCCAATGTATCAGTATTTAAGTGCAAGGACTGGACTTTGGAATCAGAAAATGAGTTCATTCTCAATAGACTCTTCACGTGAATTCATTATCTTTCACCCAACACCTATTTGCTATGGACACTCCCTCCTGAGTCAGCTCCTTCCCAATAACCATTCCTCCCACCCTGCCGTCCATGGGAGGAAATACAGGGGCCGACACGTTCTCTTTTGTCTCTGTAGCCTTCACCCCTGACAACAAGAATAGTCAGCATTTGCAACTATTCTGTTCAAAATATTATTTAAGGAGAAAACCCTAAGTTTCACTGAGATGGTCCAGGCTCACACACTGCACATTCAAACACTGAGATTTTTTTTTAGGAATAGATGGCTTTCCTCTGAAGCAGTTTAATTGATACTTTACTTTTCTTTTTTAGCAAAGTCTCGTCACAGCTTAGGCTCGTTATCTCCCATCCTTCACCACACAAATGCTCGTTGCTTCAGTCAGCCTGCGTGCACATAAGTGCACACAGGACCATTTCTCTCCTGACTTCTGCCACTTGCAGCATAAGAAGCAAAAGAGTATTGGCACATAATGTGTGTGGTTTGAATCTTCGGCCAATGGGGGTGTTGAATTAAATGTGAGAGTCAGAGCACTGCAGATGTTGGATTGGGGGCTGAAAACGCAACAACATATTCGAGCGAGAGGAGAGCAGGGCCAGAACACTGGGAACAGGCAATGGGGGGAGGAATGCAGACAGGTGGTTCAACTTGAAAGGTCGATTGCTTATCTAGTGCCAAGCAAATGGCCATTTTCACATGTGTAGCCCTCATGCTGACCAGTAGGTCATGGCAACCAAAATGTGAGAAACTAATCGTATGAGTAACTAAGAATTAGGATGGCAACAGATGCATCACAATGTTATGCCAGATCCATCTCAGTTTCCCAGTTGCCATTGTTGCTACAAAATCACTGATGAAGCAAGAATTGTTATTATTTATGTTAATAATGTATTTTATAATTTCAAAAGTGATTTTCTAAAAATAAACATGCAGGGGGGGTCATTCGATAGTCTCTAGTATCATAAAAAGGAATCGTAAAAGCAAGGCGCATGCTCTTCAACCTTCACTGTAATGCTCATGGGGAATTTTGTAATCAATTTGAGGGGACAGTGGGGGCAGGGAACAGGATTTTCATTTCTGTTCTGCTCTTCCACTCCACTTGTAAATTGCACTTTGGTTTTTCGTCTTCAGGTATTATCATGGACATTCCCCATCTGTGAAAGGTACAGTGAGCAAAAAGCCTGTGCTGCAAACTCTCATCTCAGAACAGGTTAGCATGCCATGTTCTTTCTGGAGAGGAGCGCCTGCTACCTTTTTTGAAATATTATCATGAAGTCGCCTGAATTGTCCACTTGCTGAAAAAAGCAGGGGAATTCCACAGGAATCCATTGTAAACGCCACCTGCAAAATGTCACTTGCCATAAAGTGAAGAGTAAAGGCTGTTGTGTGCTTCACCGTGTAGCGACTGACACAAGTTGCACACAAGGGTACTTTTTGAACGTGAGTGCAAACGTCTCCTTCCGTGCAATGTAGGTGTTCTATCAAACGACCCCGTAGCATTTTTCCATTTGGTTGCACACTTTTTTATCTAGACGCTTGCTCCTCAGGTGCCTGGATACCAATTGCAGCCTGTACTCTGTAATCACAATACTTTGATCTAACGGAGAGAGGGGACAGCCCTGATGGCTCTCATTTTATGTCACTGTATAAGACCACCTGACAAATCCATCTCACTGGAGTACAAGCTTTTCACCATGCGGGCTTACATTGAGCAAATTAACAGATTTTGCAGCCAATATCGAGGTTTTTTAAACGGATATTGCGTGCTCAAATTTCAGATGCATGGCACACGGTGCCTTTTCTGTACTTGCAAGTGTCCACTAAATGTACTACACTCCACACTTTAATAATACAACCGCAGTGAAACTTTGCTTTGATAGAAACGCACAACCACGTAAACGTCATAACGTTTTATGCATTTTTTAAACTTCACAGATTGAGTAATTGGGTGTGGTCGTGAGATACCTTTCGCAGTGGGAAAGGCTTTCTATGGATGCTTGTCTCAGAATGTGGAAAAGTTCTAGCAGGTGAAGTCGAACACACAATGGAAGAACCTGTTTTCCATTTTATTATGTTTTCTCTTGAGTATGTCATGTTATATAAATTAGTCCATGCGAACAGTGTAGGCACAACCTATAAGGCACACGTCAGGGGTGTTAACACCATTACATAGTAAGCAGCCTGTGCGTGGTGCAAAGGGGTTTCACAAGCCTGCACATTTTAAGCGTGCAGGTGCTCAATGCTGCAAATGAAATACAAATACGCCTCTTGAGCCTCCTGGGAATGTGGTTTTCCATATCAAATGTCTCGTTATTGGAAACAACGTCAGAAAGTAGCACAGTACCATAATTATATGGGGTTGTACTAAATAAAACGAATTAACTCATACAGGGCATGTAACCCAAAAATAGAAACTGCAGTCTGCTGGCTCACAATGACCTAACTTGCTCGTGTTATTCGTGATGGAGCCGTTCAAAGCCTTGATCCAGAAATTGGAGGTGTTATTCCAGCCAGGAATGATCTTCATCAGGCAGCAGGCCCGTGGGAAGGGAAACATGGAATTTCGGAAAACATAAGGACCCAGCCTCTCCCCAGAATCCACATTACAAGGCATGTGCATAGCTGTAGAGATCTTAGTCTCTGTTGGGGGCTGCTCCGGATCACCGGGCAGCCCCATGCTCGGGTCGGGTGGCACCCGACAACACACACTCTTCGGCGGCGCCCATGCCGCATACTCAGGGGTGGGGGTTCCGCCTACCCCGCTCCAGAGCACCGGAGCCCCGCACACGTGGCCAGGTCCACCTGGCCACCGCGGCCCCGGCTCTGGGGGCACCCAGGCCGGGGTCGCCTCCCCAACCCGCCTCACATGGCTGGGGGACCCACAGGGACGGCGTTGCCGGGCAGGGGCACCGTCCGGACGGCGTTGCCCGGCAGGGGCACCGTCCTTAAGCTGGGCCCCGTTCGTGGGCCCAGCACCAACAGCGCAGCACCAGCCTGGTGCAACAGGAACGACGCTGGAGCCAGAATGGGAGTGACTGGCCAGCCGGAAGCGGCTGGCTTCTTTTATTATGTTGGTCATGTGGCTACTGCCACGTGACCCATTACAACATCCTGGGAGCTACCACGCTCCCAGGAAGGGTTAACATGCAACAGTCTCCAGCTCTGCAATGCTTTATTATTGACTAATTCAGAATATTCCGATAAATGTAACGTTATCGGCTGTACCATTGGACTCCAATGATAGCATTTACTACAACCACTAGAAATAAAAATGGTCTAACATGTCTTACAAGTCTACCCGCCATTTCGCATAAGAAACTTCACAAAGCTAAAGACACAAATATGCACGTCCACATTTCCATAGGAAATGACAGAAGTTGAAGCAGTGAATGGTACACATATATTAGTTGCTATGTTACTGACTTTGGAAATCGAAGATGTCAGTTACACTTCCAGCTGTGACGCTTGATCAAACTGATCCGTACAATATCCCATATTGGAAATGCTTCTGACACAACAAATACTTTCTGTAAAGCAGTTTACTGCTCAACATGCTCTGAAAACAGAGCCTGGGGTTTCAGCTTCTATAGGTGTTTGAACTAACGCATACCTAGTCCACAGGAAAAGAAGAGCATTTCTATTAGAGCATTGTATTGCATCAGCACTTATGATGTGATCAACACATTATGTTCTGTTGGGTGCGGATTAGATTAGGCAAGCTGCCAGGCACCCAGCGAGTCCTGGTAACTGCTGCCCCATGGCAGCAGGCCCAGGAGAGGGGATGCAGCCCTCCCACAAGGCCCAGCTCCCCTCTCCCCCACCAAGACAGAAGACACGCGACCACAGTGCTGCAAGGCACAGGAAGGGCGAGGTGTGAAAGAACACTCTGCCCTTCCCCAAACAAACAGGCGGAAAGCACCCAGGAAGAAGCAAGAGGCAACAAGTCAGGGAACAACAAAGGGACGCACCCCAGGGTGCACAGACAGTCGGCACCATGCCGGCCTGGAGTGTGGCTTCACAGCCCCTATACATGCACAACAAGGACCCAGGGGCTACCACTGGGACCTATATAAGGAGCTGCTTGCAGCTAAGAAAAACACAAATCAGTTTGGGACCCTGCATGGGACCCAAACACAAGGGAGTTCGCTCTGCACTCAGAATCTTCATTTTTCTTAAATTCGCTCTATACTCAGTGTCTTTTGTATCTTTTCCTCCATGAACATTGCCCTGTTCAAACAACCCATTAAGCCATGGGTATTTACTTCGAATCATCAGCAGTCGAGAGAAGGAAAGGGGCCAGAGCCAGCAGCAGCCCCGAAATCGCCGCCCGAGCTGAAGGAGAAGGACAGCGGTGCCGGCCAACATCCGGGACCAGAGAGCGGCGCATGCGTGGGAAGTCAAGCAGACTAGAACAGCCAGGAGGAATAAGGCACAGCGAGGGAGCCTGATGCAAGTAAGTCAGCCCCTGCGTGGGTTACCCGGCAACGGGTCCCCATACGAGCACTGTATACACTTTGTTTAAGATTGGAAGCAAACCGACACGAAGCAGCAGTTTAAAATGATACCGCGCAAAAACACATTAGCAAACGTAATCGTGAAAGATAATGGGGTGGCAGTTGTTTTATTCCTTAAACCTTAAAGACACAACATTTTGCACATTTAATCCACAATGCCAAGGCAATACAGGGCAGTGGCGGGACGCCATACCGCACAATAAGTCCTGCGCCCTATTTGAACAATTCAACTCTTCTTTTCAATGGGCTTTTCAGAAACAAGTACCAGGCGTCAGAGTAGTGCACTATCTGGACGATTTTATGGTTTTGGGTCTGACAGGCTCTGAAGAATGTGAGAGGCCACTGGCAGAATTAGAAAAGATGGCCGCCCAATTGGGTATCCCGTTGGCAGCAGAGAAAACGACCAAGCCATCCACGAACATCATCTTTTTGGGGGTAGATATAGACACAGCCGGCAGTTCATGCAGAATCCCAAAGACAGAAGTAGTCGAACTTTTAGAAAAAATCCAAAATCTAAGCACAAAGAACAAAGACACAGTCAGGGAATTACAATCAATGGCAGGCAGTATAAATTTCACGGCCAGGATTATTCCACAGGGAAGAGTATTTTCCAGGAGTCTGGAGTTAAAAACCAAATTGTGCATTAAACCCGATCTGCACATCAGGCTGAGCAAAGCAGTAAAGGAAGATTTGAAAATATGGGGGAATTTCCTCACAAAATTCAACGGAACCACACTTTGGCGCACACCATTGAACAGAGGGGCAAAAAGGGTGCTATTTACAGATGCAGCTGGGAGCAAGGGTTTTGGGGCCCTGCTAGACACAGAATGGGTGGCAGGGCAATGGCCCGAGTCACGGCATAAAACAGGATGGACAAAAAACATCACCCTCCTAGAAATATTTCCCATCTGGTTAACCATACGCATATGGGGCAGGCAGCTGGCTAACACGGAACTCATGGTTAGTGTGACAACATGGCAGTGGTAGGAATTATAAACAAAAGAACGACCAAATGCCAATTGGTGCTCAGAGTCCTACGAGCCATCACGACAGTCACACTGCATGAAAACATTGTTGCCAAAGCAAAACACATTGCAGGAGCGGATAATAACTTTGCAGATGCTTTATCTCGCTTTCAGTGGCGAGATTCCGAGAACTAGCACCATATGCTCAGGAAAAGATGACATCAATCCCAGCAGACTGCTGTGCGATACTGGGAAACTAGAAAAAAAAGCATATGCAATGAAGGGGTGGGGCAATGTGGAAGGACTCCAGGTAGGTAACAGCGCCTGCTAGATTTTGAGAAACTGGTTAAGATAACAAGTCTATTAGACAGCATATGCTCTCACCCATATGAAATTTATTGTTTAAAACAGCTTTTTCCCTCGCATATTTTGAGGCTTTTCGAGTAGGAGAGCTCATAGCTTCCAGCACTAAAGCCAACAATGGAAACCAGGGTAAGGAAGGACAGCGTCAACATCGAAATTCACACAATGGCCTAAGGTGGGGGGAGATTCCTAATTCACAGAGATACCTCAGCTTTAAGCCATTACCAATTCAAAGGGGTGCTGATGAACAATTGAAGGTCGCGCCTTGAAACACTTGTGTATAGTCGCGTTACGAAATGCCATATCATATCATATCATATCAGCAAAGCAGGGTGGAATCCAAAAGATTTCGGCACCCACTCATTTAGAATTGGGGCAGCAACCACAGCATGGCAGGGGGGTTTAGGCACACAACAAGTAAAGAACATAGGGGGGTGGAAATCAGACTGTTTTAAGAGATACATCAGGCCAGAACTAATATAGTTTTTCTTCCCCCTCACTTTTTCAGAAAAAAAACAGATCAGGACACACCGCTAAGATCAGCCTGGATAGTCAGGAACTATTTTGTATTCAGTACTGGGCGATGGGCCGAAGAGACTCAAGACTACGCAGTTTATAGGAACGCAATTGCATCATGGTGGGGTTACAGAGGCCTCCACTGGTCAGGCATCCATGAGAAACTAGCCTACAGAGACCAGCCGGAATTTTCGATTATTCATTTAGGGGCAAATGACCTGGTAAGCATGGGGAGAAAGAGTTTATATGAGGAGATATGCACCTCATTGGCAGGCAATGCTCACAACTGGAGGGACACTGACATTTATTTTTCGGCAATCCTGCTCAGAAAAACATGGCAGGGGGCCATCTGTTATAAATCAATGGACACAGCCAGGAAGAAGTTAAACAGGGGGCTTGAAAAATTCTGCATATCCAGGGGTCTGGGTTTTATAAGACACTCGGCCATAACACTGGGCAACCCGACCTGTTTCACAAAGATGGCACCCTCCTATCGGGGCTTGCAATGAATATGTATTTAGAGAAATAACCAGCACCCTAGCTACCAGAGGCTGTCACTAACCTAACTTTTGGCGGAACACAGGCAGCCAATGAACCTGCCCATGTGTGGCGGCATGGGCCAGATGGGGTAACCTCAGGACCCGGGGCCCAAAAGTACAATATATTACGATATGCAATGTTTGTTTATGATCATGACCATATCTGTAACAATAAAAACCTATGGCCTTTTATTGGCAACACTTGACCAAATGCTGTGGCATGATAATTTTAGGACAGGGGGAGGGGGGAGTTGGTCTTCAAGACAAGATACTCACACCACAACACAACAAATGTGTAATGTTTTCTGGCTGCATATGGGTGCAGCAGTTATGGGCAACACTGCCAGGTACCAAGCGAGGTCTGGTAACTGTTGCCTCATGGCAGCAGGCCCGGGAGAGGGGAAGCAGCCCTCCCCCAAGGCCCAGCTCCCCTCTCCACCACCAAGACAGGAGGCACGCGCCCGCAGTGCTGCAAAGCACAGGAAGGGCGAGGTGTGAGAGAACAATTTGCCCTTCCCCAAACAAATAGACGCAAAGCACCCAGGAAGACAAAAGAGGCAACAAGTCAGGGAACAACAAAGGGACGCACCCCAGGGTGCACAGACAGCCGGCACCATGCCAGCCTGGGGGCTGGCTTCAAAGCCCCCATACATGCACAACAAGGACCCCGGTGCTACCCCTGGTTCCTATATGAGGAGCTGATTGCAGCTAAGAAAAACCACAAACCAGTTTGGGACCCTGCACGGGGACCCAAACACAAGGGAGTTCACTGTGCACTCAGTGTCTTCTTTTTTCTTTTCCACATTCCCTCGCACCCTAGAAAAAAGGGAGAAGAACAACTGAAGAGAAGACAGGACACTGTACGGTGACCACAACAATTTGTGGGACAAGAAAGGTGGCACTGGCCAGAGGGGGTAACCCCAGTACCCGGTGCCCAAAAGAACAATATATTACGATATGCGATTATTGTTTATGCTCATGACCAAATGCTGTGGTGTAATAATTTTAGGACAGGGGAGCGGGGGGGAGGAGGTCTGCAAGACAATACACTCACACCACAACATAACAAATGTATAATGGTTTCTGCCTGATTAAGGGTCCAGCAGTTACAGTTTACAGAAAGCAGGATGTGATGGACTGGAAAGTACATAGGAACTGATTTTACATAACTGCACAGATTTTACAGAGGGAGTGCATATGAGTTCACTTCTGCTTGTTTCAGAATCACACAAGTTGTGTTCCATGCTCTAAATCCCAGAATTTGAACATTGGTCTCAGTGTTTAGATGTCAACAACTTAGCAACTAGACCACAATAGATGATGTGCACAGGAAAAGGTTTGTCTCTTCGGCTTTGGTCATTTCCTTTAGGAATTGGTACATGTTCCCCCTTTCTGTGATCGTGTATGCACCCATTGATATGAGGTAGCCTAGTGCTTAGATTAATGTGTAAGACATAAGGGTAGGGTGGTTCTTGGACAAAATTATATCAATGTGGTTAGAAAGCTTGGGAAAGCCAGGCACTTGATGCAATGCGTCTAACTATAATGAGAACTAGGTCACCTTGACCACTTGAGAACTAGCAGGTGATGAGAGAGATTTTTTAGCTTGCGTGGTTGATTTGATGAGGCTGAGAAACAATCTCACCATTTGTTTCTGATTCTTCCATCAATGAAACTCTCCAAAGACAGAATGCCTAGACATATCTGCTATAGCCAATACTTGTTATTTCTTTGATGCCATCATGCTTTAATTATGCTGAGGTTTTAGCCTGTTTGTCAAGCCACAAACATGCTGTGCTTTTTTACAGTGATTGTGCAAGACCCTTTCACAGTGCAAAATGTGAAATGGTGATTCCCTATATAAGTATGTTGGGTTACGGGACCACACATGGAATCTTGCTTTAGTAGTGATGTAATTTTGTCAGCAGATGGTATGTATATCTTAAATGGTAAGATGCAGAAGATACCAAGGCAGCTCCAGGTTGTCTCCTGAGTGGGTAGACTGGACTCTTTCATTGAAAAGCTAATGTGGTCTGAATATAAATACCAGTCCAGTCCAGTTTGTTGCTGTAATCATCCAGGGCCTGCACTTAGCGTAGCTTGGTTTGCATCACCTTAGACTAAAGGGACAAGTCCCATTACCCCAACTGTTGCAATAGCTTTAGAGGAACACATATGTGTATCTTTGAACCCTAAAGCAACACCTTGAACCTTTGTACAGGAAGTAAAGTGGGTGTCCCATGTGCTGAAGGGCAGCTTGTTACGCAATGTGATAAGATAGCATCCTGTGATTTAGGGGGTCTCCTTGAGGCAGTTTGTCTCTGGTTCACAGTTGCAGTTGTGCAAACTTGTGTTGTGGTCCACAGCATAGGGTGCTGTTCAATGACCACACATTGAGTGCTCACATTTGTGCTTGGCCATGGTGTCTCCCATGGTGTGAATAGCAATGGTATATTAAGTGGGGGAATCTCATGCATGCAGGATGGCCTGGAATGGAAGAAACCTGGAAAAGACTCCTGTTTCTCCAATTCTCCTCTTCCATGAGTGCTGATGGACCTCGTACTGTCTAGTCCACTCTCTTTTTGTTTTTGAAGATAGATTCCAAAGACAATCTTGGTGTGTTTTAGGTTTGCCTGGTCTTTTAACCCAACCCCCCAAATGGTGGTTTTACACCATGGTGGAGGTACAGTGGTGATGGCGGTGGTGTACTGGTTTCGAAGAAGAGTCACTCACATCTTCATGTCAAGAAGTAAATCGTTTATTTGTTGCAATCTGATCATGACATCATTCTGATTATGGGGTTTATCGTTTTGGCAGCAGAATCTGGCTTCTTTAAAATGCATTTTGTATACCCAAGATAGAATGAAGAACCCGTCTTTGTGTGCTTCTGTTTTGTTTCTATTTTATTTTATCAATTTCTTCATGGAAAATCAAGAGTTACTTTTCTTAGATGTACATAAAAATTGCATATTGTAGTAGAAATACATATGTGTTCCTTTTAATATGCATGCCCTATCTAGATTATTGCTCAATCATGACTACTAAACCGTGTCATGTACTTACGACAGTATTGTGCACTTTCATCCTTTATTTCTTTTACTCATATGTCATTTTCCACAATGACCAGGTGTTAGTGCTTCTATCCTTTACTCTATGATCGTGATTGTGGGCTGCATACAGTATTTAAGTTAATCAATATGAAAGGTGAACATTCAACCTAACAAAAGTATTCATCTGCTCAGCGGAGGAAAATCTTCCACCTTGCCACCAAAAATTAGCAAAATCAGTGGAATTACCACTGGCTGTAATGCAGTGGAAATCCCCATGGAGTCCTATGCACTCTGAAAATGGGGATTAACACCAACCTACCACCACTTACAATCCAACGGTAAATCCACAGGACCAAGTGGTGGTAATGGTAATTGAGTTTTGCAATAATTTCATGCATTTATAGCCAATTAACCTCCAAACTCGTAATGAGGCCCATTGCCTCTAGAGGCATGAAAACTTTCACAAACTCCCTCCCTGCTATCCATCCCCTCTTTATACTTACAAATATTTCTTGTTTGTCAATTTGTCTCCCCTTCTTGTTTTCTCTCATCTAATGCGTTTTTACGTTCCTCCACAAGCAAAGGCATTGATACTCCTGTCAGGGGAAAAATACTACACATTCGGGAGTAGTACTAGTGCTGCTTAGACGACTGCAGTGGTGATGGGTGCAACATAAAAATCTATTAACATTACATAAAAGTATTCATTTTAGTGTGATAAAAGCAATAGGCATTCCTAGACCTCCTTTGATTAGGTGGACCACGATTTGCTCTGGGGTAAACTTATTTAGCTTCTTAAAAATGTAATATGCTCTCAATGCTAAAATGATTGCAATTTTCAATTTTGCTGCACTTTCAACTGTGAAAATGCAGTAAAACTGAAAATGATACACATGGGGAAAGTGAATTTTTTAGGTGGCGCTAAATTAATTATCAGGAATTTTTATGTAGATACTGCCTGCACTGCTTGTCCTCTGTTGGTCAAAGGGAGCTCGATCCAGTTGTAGGGGTGGTTTCCATGGAGAAGAACGTTATCCATCACAGTGTACCCTCTTTTAAGTGACTGGGAAAAACTGTCATTAAAGGGGTCACACAGTGCCTGGTCAGTGCAGAAGAAATTGCAGTAGTAGTTATGCTGGGAGGTAAAGCCAAACAAATTGGCCGAAAACTCCAGTTTGTGTGCATAGTGCTGGACTCATCAAGTGACTCCACTGGTTGTTAGAGCCAAACAAATTGAGGCAAAACCTCCAGATTGGGAC
Organism: Ambystoma mexicanum; assembly: GCF_040938575.1. Taxonomy (NCBI): domain Eukaryota; kingdom Metazoa; phylum Chordata; class Amphibia; order Caudata; family Ambystomatidae; genus Ambystoma; species Ambystoma mexicanum. Next base: position 392,125,320 of record NC_090936.1, read on the forward strand.
TGCATTACTTGGATTAAGGTAGACTCTCTGCTGTTTGGTAGAGCCAAATCAATTGAGGGAGAATCCCCAGATTATGAGTGTGGTACTATGATGTAGACACAAGTGCCTTGCTTGGGGCTTAGAGCCAAATACACTTAATTTTGCAATGCACTCAACCACTACTGTCAGAGTCAATGTTTTCACCAAGTGTACCCATACCACTCTAACAAGATGACTATAGTTGAATTGCACGCAAATCTTCATCCAATGCAGAATGTGTTGTGTGGTCTGTCAAAAGGTTTTCCTAGTGCCCCCCCCCAGATGATATATTTGTTCATTTTTATGAACGTAAACATTCTAACATGTACGTTATGAAGCTGTTTCCTGTGGCCCAGCAGTGCTAAAAACATGTTCACATTGCACTCTAGCTGATGGGTAGAGTAGGAATTTCACAGCTAATAGAACAAGTACAGATGGCCACACTGACTGCTTGCCAAGCCAGATTTGCAGATGAGTATCATCACTACCTAGTTAGAATATGCTGAGAACGGTTACCAGGCATTTCGTCGAAAAAAAATGGTCGACAGGACATTTGGTCGAAACCATTTGGTCGAAAACCAAATGGTCGAATTTTTTTTATTTTTTATTTTCACTTTTTTTTTTTTTGGGGGGTCCCCACCCCAAACCCCTTTTTTTCTAAAAAACCCTTTTTTTCCCTAAACTAAAACCTAAAATATATATATATAAATAAATAAAAAAATTCGACCATTTGGTTTTCAACCAAATTCCGTCGACCAAATATCTTTCGACGAAATGTCTTTCGACGAAATGTCCGGACACCGCTGAGAACAATAACTATCTGATTTGCAATGGACTCAATTCTTCTGGGGACCCTAATACATACAGCAAGTCAGACTGACTGAGCAAAGAGTCTGTGTCACAACCTTTTACATGTTCCCACTTTTCGAGTTGTGCCGAATGAGTGTGCACTTTCCGATAAATTTCTTTGCAGCGGTTGAGTGCAAAACTTGATTATTAATTAATGGCCTTTGGCTCTGTCTTCTTGTTCTCTAGTGAATGCCACCCCCTGCCACATACGTGCTGTTTGAGAAAAGATGCCACATAGTACTCATTAGTCTCCATCATACAAACAAGATGTGGATCTTGACGGAAGGTTGAGAGTGGTTTTGTGGCCAGTTACCCGGATTATACATTGCCAGAGAGTTCATGTTCATGTATTTTGTTGGAAAGTTTTAAGGTCATGTGGGATATTTTTACTCATGCATCCAAGCCCTACCTCAAAAACTGTGCAGTACTGGCATTGAAAACATCATGACGGCCAGAGCTTCCCAGAAAATGCACAGGGAAATGCATGAAGAATAGGCTGCCACCCATTTTTGCCGATGTTATGGGCACAGAAGGGCACTGCCTAAAACCACCATTGGACTACCCACACAGTAGTCTGAAACCATTGGGAATGGCAATGCTGATTGCCAAAAGCAACCTAGAATTGTGGGGAATTCATTTTCTTAAATCCCAAAAATGGTTGCAGTACCAGTACTCACCACTATCAGAAAGCCGGCGTTTTAAAACAACACCAGATTTTTTTTTTGGGTAAAACTGAAATATTTAAAAGAAATGAGTGACCTACTTTTGAGTGTCACATAGGTTTCAATTGTTTAAATGTCATAGTTTAAATTTAGAATCAGCATCCTAGCTGCATATGTAAAAAAATTGTCTTGACTTAAACTGGGGAACAAAAGTGACATTTTATCTGAAACCTGGCTTAAGGAACTGAATTCTGCCCACCAGCTACCCCCGACAGGAGTTGAGACTTGCACAACAGCTGTGTTCCCAGGCCGACCTGCATTTTGCTGCTCCCACCAAAAGGGATATGACACTTCTCTGATTGAATTACCTGGGCTCTGCAGGAAATTGAACAAAGCCCTGTCCTGACTCAGGCAAATGTTTTATTATGGGGGCCATAAATGGCTTCCTCATGAACATTGGGCCTTCCAGGGCCCAGGCAGATGGTTTATTGCAGGGGTAATAAAAATGGCTTCCTCTTGGCAGAAACTGGGAGGGGGAGAAACTGGAGACAGAGGCTGAGCTTGAAGAAAGTGGAAAAACTGGTTTCTGTACCATGTGACCTGAAAAGACACACCCCTGTAGCCAGAATATGGTTTTAGAAAAAGATGAATAACTCATAGTACGGACTTGTCATAATTATTTAAATGATACCATAATTCTTGTGATTTTTCTGCCCACATTTTAAGAGGTTTTTAGAACCGGTGCCATGATCTGGGGGCAAGCTAGCAGTTAAGAGGGTATTACTTAAAATGTATGCATGTTAAAAATCTGACACTTCATCAAGTAATGTCCATACTCCTTGCGCACATGTGTATACATTTGGGGTAATGTCCGATATTACGAAACCAGTTAAAAAGTGCATATGTTGCCATTTCTGAATGCAAGCTCCCAGGAAGAGCAGATTTGGACAGGGTATACCTCCTGTGATATGTGATGGGTGCATGTAATTTTAAACAAATGTGTACCTGTGCAAATATGTCTTTTGGGTCAAAATATAGATTGTGTGTAATTTGACAGGGGTGGGTTCTCTGTACCATAAACAGACCTCATCATGATGACACTTCATTTCATTCCCCCAATCAAGGGGAAGAGAAGGAAGTGGCCAATGACAAGTGGAGAGGGGTAGGGCCTAGGATGCTGCACACACACCCATTTTCAAAACACATAAAAGCAGACAGACAGGACAGATAGGGACATTCAATTCCATTTGCTGCAACGCGGTCTGCCGGACCATACAACACCCAGAGATCCAGATTTCAAATCCAACAATCTCCAGAGAGAGCAGAGCTGACCCAGACCACTGTTAGCAGAACCAGAGAGCTGACCCAGATCACTGTGAAGTGCCGAGACCAGACCAGAGTCCAGTCTAAAACCTGACCAGATCCGTGGCGAGGCCCATTCTATTTCTAAATATATTGTGAGTACCTAGCAGAACGGTGCAGAACCAATCTCTTAGTTAAAATAATATAATTCAATCTATTTTAATCTAAGTAGAACTGCCTCCTAACTGTCACCTGTCATTTGTAAAGCTGTCGCCTGTCATTTTCTAGTTGCAAGCTGCACTTGTCACTTTGAATTTTAACATTCCAAATCCGAAAAACTACCTTTATTTAATCGCTCATATCTCTGTGACCGTTTGTCCTAGAGACTTGCAGTAACTTTCCCCTGAAAGCTTAGAATCTTGGCATTTCTACGAACCTAGAAGCGCATTCCTATTCCATACAATTTTGCCGCAATCGCGAAAAACGCACTCGCGAATTTGCCACGATTTGCAAATTTCTCCATGTGTGAAAACAGAAGCTTCCTTAGTTTCCTTGCTAAAAAATCGTTTGCCTCTTAAGAACCATCCCTGAATCATTGCTAGAGTGAGCCTGGACTAATATTAACTTGATACCACTCACCCTGAACCTCAAGAGGGAATTAAAAGCATTTTAGCGTATTTTTCACTTCATTGCCAGCACATATAAAAGCATTTTGGGCCTGTGTTCCAACTTCTGTGGTCTAAGCTTGCTGGGGTGAACTGAATTACATTTGATTGCATTTCTGAGAACTGTGTGCTTTCCTTCCATTTCCTTGCATTGCATAAAAGGGGGGAGGGGATTGCCAGAGAAAAGTGATTACAAATTTTTTGTTGAGTAATTTCTGTATTGCATTTTTCATTCAACATTACATCCATCTGAACTTATATAAAGTATTCTCTACCACCTTATTCTTCTGTTCCTATTTACAAGTGTGCTAGTGCCAGACTATCCATTATTGATTACTGCTCAGATTAGGTGTGATATTCAATTATTAAATTATTATAAAGTGTGATATATATATCTATTGTTTAAATTATCAAATAAACCTTTTAACTTGCAAAACAGAACTACTTCTTGGCTCAGTGGGGTCAGGGGGATTCAAAGAGAGGGGTGTTATATAGGGGTAGTCATCCAGAACGCATGAACTGGACATAAAGATATATCAATAAGGGTTTCCATTCAGTATCCCAGACTAGGCATTGACTTAGCTGTAGTGCTGAATTGAATCCTCTTATAAATTGGGGGCTCGGGCCGGACGTTTGGGTTAGATCTACCATTTGTGCAGATTAATACAGCGTGCCAGCCGACCAGATACACATATCCGGTCGGATCACCACGCTGTGTTACGCTGTAAAGCACTCCTGAAAGGAACGCTCTAAGGAAAAGGTCTGTTTTGCAAAAATAAAATACAAACTTCTGTAAGTCAGGAAGGAACTCAAATTCCAGAATGACGACCTTGGTAGATATGAAAATAGCCAGAGAGCACTTCTTACATAAGTTATTTGTGAGAGGTGAGTGGACTCACCAGGACCGCATGGTCTGGTTGCAGGCCATCACGCAACAGGTCACGGAAACAGGGTCAGATACATGGAGAGATCAGGGTCCCTTACATGTGGCCCTGAGTGAACTATACATGGCTCCTAAAGCTAAGGATGAACAAGACAAGATGGTTAGGATAGCGGCATACCTGTACCTATATATGGGAGACATGCAGGATAAATGTACTGAAAGCCAAGATCTGGCGATCAAGCGACAGATGGCGTTAGAGAAGGTCCAATCTGACCTGGTCTCTTCTCAGCAGAGACGGCAGGGGAGCCAGGAGTCAGAAAATGATAGTAGGCAGTATATCATTAAAATAAAAGAGGACATGGATATACTGCAACAGGAAAAGACAGACCAGGATACCAGAATTCTGGCTTCGCAGAAGGAACGCCAAGACAGTTTGGACTCCCTACTGCAGAGCCAGAAAAAGCTGGAGCAACAGATCAATTTCAACAGGGCATGCACAGAGCAGGTAGCCACCCTGCAAATCCAACTAGACAGAGAGAAAGAGGAGAGCAATAAACTGATCCTGAAAGACCTGGATACCCAGGCAGAGTTTGATCAGGAGCGCCAGAAAGCTGGTGCCTTCCAAAGGCAAAGGGACGACCTGGCGTCACAAATTCAAGCTCTTGGTCAGGAAAGGGACACCTTAGGCCAGGAAGTCTGCCACTTAAGGAGAAAAATGGAAGAAAATCACCTGGCCCACCAGGGACTGGGTGACCTCCAAAAAGAACACCAGGACTTGCTAGGGCACACCAGGAGGGCGGAGGATGCTCTGGCAAGAAAGGAGCAGGCCAATAGGGACACAGCTCAGGAGGTAACCCTCCTGCAGCAAAGACTGGCCCAGTGCTCCAGGACCAATCAGGAAACGCAGAGAGAGAATGAGGCTCTCTGCCAGCACAATGATAGGCTCCAACAACAGGTAGCGATGCAGGAGAGACTGATAGAGTCTAGTAAGGCCTTAACTGAGGAACTGAAGGCGCAGGTTCTTGCATTGCAACAGGGAGCAGGGGCGGATAGAGATGAGGTTCGCTGGGAAAGAGAAACTCCTGAGCATAACCCCAGGAGCCCTAGTACCAGAGGCCTTTATTTCTCTCAGTCCCTGGACTCTGCCACCCCCATGTCCCCTGGCGCACATGAGCACAGGGCCACAGGGATGGCAGATTACTATCCAGCCAGAAGCATGGGGCTCATAGGCCAGTACCACCCAGGAATGGATGGGCGGGCATCCGGGTATGGGCACCCAAGCACAGTGCAATTTGATGGGGAACCCCAGGTGAGTAGGCCCATTAAGAGCATCCTGAAAATCTCTGCCCAGTTAGGTCAGTGGGGGGGGTACCCATCAAATCCTGGCAGCAAGGAGGGATCTGAAGACTCCTCTGAGCGGTACAGGACACAGGAGACCAGGTCCCCACATTCTGCCAGCCATTCCCAGGCTCGCAGAATCCGGGAAAACCTGGAAGAACAGACGGGAACCTCTGGGAGCAGTGCCTCTGAGTCAGAAGATGAATGGACAAGGGTTACCCGAACCAAAAAGGCCAATAAGGCAAAAAGGGCCTTGATTAAGGACCCATTGAAACAGATTAAGGCAATCAGGAGTGTCATCACGCCTCATCATAAGAACGCCAAGTACTCTGTTTGGGAACACTTGGAGCTCTATGAGCAAATGATGGAGACTTTTCATTTGAAGGACAGCCAAAGCTGTATCCAATATGTAAAGTGGACATTCTCCCCAGAGTACTCCAGTTTCTTTGCAGGGCTGGAGGACCAAAATCATTCCAGGTGGTCCACCTATAGGGCGGCCATATTAAAACATTTTTCTGTTCACAGAAATCCCCAAGAGGCTCGCAAGGCAGCCTACAATTTGCAGTCTGGGGAGGATCAGGCCCCACAAGAGTTTGTGCAAGAACTGAAACGTGCCTTTGCGCAGACCACCAGAAGGGTGCGCACGGATAGCAGAGAATTTATTAATACGTTTTTCCATGCTTTGCCCAAATACATAATGACCCAGCTCGTGAGAGATTTTCATGAGAAAAGATCTTTAGAATGGGTCATTGAACAAGCCACCCGCATCTACGAGGTGCAGAAACCGGTGGAAAACAAAAACCAGCCCAAAAACCCCAAAACTAACAGCACCCTTGCTGCTGCCAAGGTGGCAGAGGTAAAGGTTGCCCCCGTTTTGGATTTGGAGATGGGGGGGCCTAAAAACCTACCTGCACCTAATAATGCTAGGCCCAGAAGGTCCTCGGGCCAGTCACAAACAGGGAGTCAAGGAGGTAGTCCCACAAATGGGGTCCCTCGCTCTCCTGACTATGTAAGTCCCCATTACAAGGGAAATCGACCCATCCTGGGTTATGTGTGGATTCCTCCAGCCCAAGGGGGGGGATCCAGCCAAGCACCTAACCCAGGGAACTTCCCTCCCAACTTCCCACAGGAGGGCAGAAATTCTCCAAACCCTGGGCAGAACTTCTTCCCCTGGTATCCACCCAACTTCCAGCCCCAAAATCCTCCACCCTTCTTTCCCCAATTCCCTGAGCCCAGACAACCGAATCCGGGAGAGGGGAGGCCAAGGGTGGAGGGGTATCCAAATCTTCCCAACCAGGGGTACTACCAAAGAAGGGATAGCTACCCTTCCCGGGATCAGCCCAGGGGAGAAAACAGGGCCCCGTATCAGCCTGAGCGGGTTTCCCAGTTAGAGCGCCAGGTTCAAAACATGGCGCGGGATCTGGGTCACATACTGAGAGCTCAGCAGAACCCTCAGATCGGCATGCCGGCGCAGCACGCACCCAACTCTGGACCTGGTGCCCCAGAACAATGACGGGGGCAGCACCCCGATAACTCACCGGTTCTCAGGGAGGAGGCACAAAGGGAAGGGGGGTGTAAAGCCTTAGAGGAAGCTTCCTTCCTCACTTGTAAACAGCCCCTGGAAACCCAGGAACCGGAAACAAAATCTCTTGCCCCTGAAAGTCTGCCTCCTAAGGAGCAGAGGGGGGGTAGGAGAAACAAAAGACCCAAACAGACTCAGTTTGAGGAGGAGGTACAGATCTTCCAATTTGAGGGAGAGGGATCCTCAGAGGATCCTGGGAAAAGGATCTTCTCCTTCAGAGAGGGGGGAACTCCTCCCAAAGAAAAATGGGTCCCTAGGGATGCAAATCCAGACTGGGGAGATATGGAGACTGAGCTACCGCCGCCCATCATCTCATCCCAGAACCCACAATACCAAAATCCCCTGGTTCAAACCCATCCTGATGACTGCCTCCAAAAAGGGGGGGGCGGCCCGGAACCGGAGCCAGGGGAACCCACAATGGCTCTGATCTCCCGTTGCCAACTTTTTCTTTCAGATTCCCAAGGCTCTCCACAGAATTCTGCCCAAATCTCTTCGCTAGCAATGTCCAAAACCAGAAAGTTAGCCCACCAGTTGTCCAAAAATGTGCATTATCTGTGCCCCCTTGAGGAGAAGGAGGGAAGATACTATGCCCCGGTACAAGTACAGGGGCAGGGTACAATTTTGGCTCTGGTGGACACTGGATCTCAAGCTACCCTTCTGTCCAGAAGGGCCTTTGATGAACTGAATGCAGGAAGGGGAGGGAATTACCAAATTCCTCTCACCTCACTTCCTGGACAACTCCAGAACTTTGACGGGAAGGAAATTCCCGTCAAGGGGACGGCAGACTTGGACATTAAAATTGGGTGACACAAGTTGAAACACCCAGTCATAGTTGTGACTCCAGAGGGCACCCCTTGTTTACTAGGGAATGACCTCCTGAGAAGGTTGTCACCCCTAATAGATTGCGTAAACAAGGTCCTCTGGACCCAGAATAGCCGACCCATAAAATTAAAACAGAGTGTCAACCATGTTAGTTTAAACGGCACCTGCCACATGGTTGAACAAAAATCTGACCAAGTAGAATTTCACTTCCAGAATAGCCAAATTCCAGACGTGACAGTAATAGCAGTAGGACAACAGACTGGTGATGGAGGGTCCTCTCTATTTCTGAAAATCAACCTTCCTTCCAGTTTAAGGTGGTATTCCACACTGGAAGGAAACACCCTGAAATTCTTTACCAATCCACAATCAGAAACTCCTACTCCTATAGTCCAGAAATATGTGAAATCAGCTCAGAGCCTGGCTGATATTCAGCAAATTGGAGAGCAGTTGTTCATCCCTGTTCAAGTAAATGATGGGAAGGACTCTGTTCTCGCTCGAGTGTGCGTGAACAATGGTAAGAGCTTCATCAGCGAAGCCATGTTTCGCCAACTCCCAAAAGATTCAGCCATTCCCACCTTCAAACTGATAGACAAATGGGAAATGGACCTGGAAGCGCCTAATTCCAAACATCTCCTGCCAAGCAGGTGTATGCTCAAAATCTCCATTGGCAACAAGAGCATAGTCCATAATTGTTGGGTCGTGCGAGACGTCACTGCCGCTTTTCACTTAGGCAGTGACATTCTCAATCTCTTTGCCATTAGTTTGGACCTAATAAACTTCAAAGCTTGGTCCCGATTAGCGGATAATCCCATGGGCTTTGATGATCCAGAAAAAGCATTTAGGTCAGCTCAATTGCTACCGTATGCAGTTGAAATTCAGATCAAAGAGGAAGTCACCATCCCAGAAAGGACCCGACAATTCTCCATGGAAGTGAAAGCTAAAAGAGGACAACATTTGAAAAACCCTGATGCTTATATACATCTAAATGCTTCTCTCCAACAGCAAGGGTTGGGGGTAAACCCAACTCCATTAGTCAACATGGAACATGACACCATTCCAATAGAGGTGGATAACAGCGACTTAAAGAGTATTACTCTAGCCGCAGGCACCATTATTGGAATGGCGGTTGATGACCGACATTTTTCCATCGATTTAGGTAATGAACTGTTAGGACCAATCCCCAAGGACTGTTTTGACAGTGACAGTGAGGACAATACAACACCAGACAGGATTTTTACCCGGCATGGGGGGAACTTCCTGGTGTACACTTCTTGCCCTTATGGTAAGGAAGATGTGACTTGTGACTTCAGGAGGGATGAGGTGATTTTCCAGGTCCATGAGGGCTGCCTTTCCCACCTGAAGCCTCCATTCCAAATCAGCACTCTGACCAGGGACTTCTCCACCCAGCTGGAGGAGGCCGCTGAGATAGCCAAACCAGAAGTCTTTTCAGGCTTCAGGCAGATGGTGGAAGAGAGAGTCAACCTAGCTGATGCCTGTGTGACTCTGGAACAAAAGCAAAAGTTGAAACAAGTTTTCTTGGATTTCCAAGATCTCTTTGCGGTAGACTCATATGACTGTGGCCCACCAACATCCACACAACAACAATCCCCACAGACCCTGGCATGACTCCTGTGTTTGTGAAGCAATATCGCTTGCCTCTCGCATCAATGGAGTCCCTTACTGAAATAATTAAGAACCTTGAGTCCCAGGGAATAATCCGCCCAGTCCACAGCACCTTCAATAATCTGGTGCTGGGAATATTGAAGCCAAACGGCCAGTGGAGACTCTGCGCTGACCTTAGGGAGCTCAACAAACAGGTCCATACTTCCCGATGGCCTCTGCCCTACATTGACCATGGGCTGGCCCAGATCCAGGGTCACAGGTATTCACTGCAATAGACCTGACCAATGGATACTGGACCGTGCCGGTCAGTAGGGAGGACCAATACAAGATGGCTTTTACCTTTGGGGGCCAGCAGTATACATGGACCCGGACTCCCTTCGGATACCTTAACTCCGGTAATGAGTTCAATATTTTCCTACATAAGGCCATGCCCGACCTGGGCGCGAGGGGTAACCTGGCTTATGTAGATGATGTCCTCATCAAAAGTTCATCTGTGGAGGAACACATAGCGGAGATCCGTTATGGTCTGACGCAGTTGAGGGCCGCCGGAGCAAAACTTTCCTTTCAGAAAGCACAGTGGTGTAGAACCCGTGTTAATTTCTTGGGGCATGAGATTACTCCTCAGGGTCTTTGTCCCCAGGAAAAGAAAGTGGAAGCACTTCAGAAACTGAAAGACCCCACAACTCTGCGGGAACTAAGGAGCCTCCTTGGACTGACTAATTACAGCAGAAAGTTCATTGAGGGCTACGCAGAGATCACCAGACCCCTGATTCATCTCCTGAAGGGGGGGGTCAAGTGGGAATGGGGTCCAGAACAAGCCGAGGCGGTAAAACAACTCAAAAGAAGCCTCTCACAAGCGCCTTGCCTGGCTTACCCTGTCAGAAACAAGGAGTTCTTCCTGGAGACGGGGTTCTCTAATACGTGCTTGACGGCGGTATTATACCAAAAGCATGACAAGGTCAATAAAGTAATCTCCTATGCGAGCAAAACTTTATCCTTTGTGGAGGAAAAATTCAACGATTGTGAGAAGGCACTCCTGGAAACGGTGTGGGCATTGAAGAATTACCGCCCGTTTATCCAGGGGGAACACATCATAGTGGAGACTCCACACCAGCCTCTGCAATATCTCCAAAGTGACAGAATCCGGGCCGGAAATGTGAGTAATTCCCGAATTACTTCCTGGATTCTGTCAATGCAAGGCTTTCCTGTGGAGGTCAGATATGGCCAAAACAAGAAGAGTCCCCTCGCGCAAGGTCTGGCTGACTTGCATGATTGTGCCAGAGAAAACTGTCTCGAGGACGAAAGTCTAAAAATAAAGGACAACATGGAGGCATACCTTAATTCCCCACACAAAGTCTTTGAAGAGGACAAGTGTGAGGGAATGCCCACTGTCTATGTGGATGGATGCTCTTACCATGTTGACAACAATGGGGAGAAAGAACTGGTGGCTGGCGTAGGGAATGCATGGGTGAAGGAGTCCCCAGAACCCTCCGCTGGATACAAAATTGGTCCCCGAAATAGTCAGGTGGCAGAATTGATGGCTGTGCATCAGGCCATCCTCACTGCTGTCCAGCATCAACTCCACGAACTGGTCATAATCACAGATTCGGATTATGTACGGAACGGGTTCGTGGAGCACCTGGTTAATTGGAAAACCAGAGGCATGTTATGTGCTAACAACAAACCCTTGAAACATGGGAAGTTGATCCAAAACATTGATGATCTGGTCACCTTGAATGAGATGACCATCTATTGGAAAAAGATCAAGGGTCATTCCAAAGTAGAGGGACAAGACAAAACTGGAAATGACTTAGCTGATCAGCTGGCTAAAACCGGGGCCATCCAAGGGGATCTAATTGAGATTGAGTCCCTGCTGGGGGAAATCCAGGTCACTGCTATCACTAGGTCCCAGACAAATGCTCACCATGATCTTTCAACTGCCCAATGGAGCAAGGAGACCCCTGATGCTGATTTGATTACAGCTCAGAAGGGGGATCCAATTATTGGTAAGTTTTACCAACACCTTGAGGACCCTGAGAACTTTCCCTTGACGGATACCGATTATATTGGGAAAGAGGACCTAAGAGTGTTGATGAAATGTCCAAAAATGTTCCGAATCCAAGATGGTTTGCTGGTAAGGAAATCCAAAGCTGGCCACGATCAGTGGGTGGTTCCTACCTCATTCCGAAGCCTGATGTTAAGTCACGCCCATGATGCGGCCACCGCCGGTCATAGGGGGTTTCACACAACATTGGAAATCTTAAGAGAGGTTGCCTACTGGCCACACATGGGGCAGGACCTCGACCAATACTTGAAGGGGTGTCTTGTGTGTGCACAATTTCAGCCATCATCCCTCACGCACCGTGCGCCTCTCCAAAAGAGGGGGATGACACTGCCATGGTCAGATTTACAAATCGACTTTGTAGGCCCCGTGATTCGCTCTGCTAGGGGGAATCAGTACATGTTGACTGTGACATGCTTGTTTACCAAGTGGGTGGAATTTCTCCCAGCCCCAAATTGCAAGGCAGAAACTGCTGCTGCCCTGATGATTAACCACATCTTTTCCCGTTTTGGTCTACCTCAAAGGATTGAGTCAGACAGGGGTAGCCACTTCACCAGTGAAGTAATGACAAAGATGTGGGAGATACTGGGGGCAAAAGGAAGTTAAATATTGCTTACTGGCCAGCTTCTTCTGGGGCAGTAGAGAGATATAACCGAACCATTGTGAGCATATTAAAGAAGTTTGTGGCAGATTCTGGGCCAAGTTGGGATATCCGATTACCTCTGGTCCTAATGGCCATCAGATCTACCCCTTCATCTGCAACCAAAATGTCACCATTTGAGTTGATGACTGAGCGCAAGATGGTGCTTTCTCAGCATTTGTTCTACAGGACCCAAGAGCAGACACTGATAAATGCCTCCACAACTCATGAGTATGTGGAGAATTTAAGGAAACACCTTCAACATGCTTTTGCTTATGCTCAGCGGAATCTAGAAAGATCAGCTGATAGCATGAAGACCCTCTATGACCTGAAGACTTCCAGGAAGGAATATCAGGTGGGGGACCGGGTCTATCTATACAATTTCCAAAGGAACCAGGCCAAACAGCGAAAATTTTTGCCTACATGGAAGGGACCCTTTGAGATTACAGACAAAATCTCCCCTGTGGCCTACAAGATCCGCATCCCCAAAGGCGGTTTGGCAGAGGGGGAAGACAAGTGGGTCCACATTAACCAGTTGAAGTGTTGCCATCCCAGGCACACTCTGCAACAACTGGAGGAATCCTCTGGAATCCTAGAGGGTACTGTCTCAGATTAATTCAGTTCTAACTTAAAATATCCTACATATCGCCTATCAAATTCTGAGTTTCTCAATGTGGGTGTTTTTGTTGTTGAAGGGAAAAAAGAAATGTGCATGTTCATAAGTTTTGACTATAAATTTATATGCCACCCCACTATATCAATGGTGGGGGAAAAATGTCTATGAATAGGTATTGCCGCTCTTCCTTTGTCGTCCTAGGAGAAAGAAAACCTGGAGACATCCCAAGGAGGACGATCTGGAGACCGGGAGCAGAGACGTAAGGGGCCCGGGGTACCGTCCAATATTCCCATCAGGACCGGCGAGGAGAACCGATCGATCAGTACCGGATGGAGGAAAAGATGCTGAACTGTGCCATCTATTGGAAGAAGATGAGGAAACATCCCAGGTCTTGCGAGTTCCATCATTGAAACAGAATGGCCATCGCAAGAGGGGGGCTTGTGGGATGTTTTTACTCATGCATCCAAGCCCTACCTCAAAAACTGTGCAGTACTGGCATTGAAAACATCATGACGGCCAGAGCTTCCCAGAAAATGCACAGGGAAATGCATGAAGAATAGGCTGCCACCCATTTTTGCCGATGTTATGGGCACAGAAGGGCACTGCCTAAAACCACCATTGGACTACCCACACAGTAGTCTGAAACCATTGGGAATGGCAATGCTGATTGCCAAAAGCAACCTAGAATTGTGGGGAATTCATTTTCTTAAATCCCAAAAATGGTTGCAGTACCAGTACTCACCACTATCAGAAAGCCGGCGTTTTAAAACAACACCAGATTTTTTTTTTGGGTAAAACTGAAATATTTAAAAGAAATGAGTGACCTACTTTTGAGTGTCACATAGGTTTCAATTGGTTAAAAATGTCATAGTTTAAATTTAGAATCAGCATCCTAGCTGCATATGTAAAAAAATTGTCTTGACTTAAACTGGGGAACAAAAGTGACATTTTATCTGAAACCTGGCTTAAGGAACTGAATTCTGCCCACCAGCTACTCCCGACAGGAGTTGAGACTTGCACAACAGCTGTGTTCCCAGGCCGACCTGCATTTTGCTGCTCCCACCAAAAGGGATATGACACTTCTCTGATTGAATTACCTGGGCTCTGCAGGAAATTGAACAAAGCCTTGTCCTGACTCAGGCAAATGTTTTATTATGGGGGCCATAAATGGCTTCCTCTTGAACAATGGGCCTTCCAGGGCCCAGGCAGATGGTTTATTGCAGGGGTAATAAAAATGGCTTCCTCTTGGCAGAAACTGGGAGGGGGAGAAACTGGAGACAGAGGCTGAGCTTGAAGAAAGTGGAAAAACTGGTTTCTGTACCATGTGACCTGAAAAGACACACCCCTGTAGCCAGAATATGGTTTTAGAAAAATATGAATAACTCATAGTACAGACTTGTCATAATTATTTAAATGATACCATAATTCTTGTGATTTTTCTGCCCACATTTTAAGAGGTTTTTAGAACCGGTGCCATGATCTGGGGGCAAGCTAGCAGTTAAGAGGGTATTACTTAAAATGTATGCATGTTAAAAATCTGACACTTCATCAAGTAATGTCCATACTCCTTGCGCACATGTGTATAAATTTGGGGTAATTCCGATATTACGAAACCAGTTAAAAAGTGCATATGTTGCCATTTCTGAATGCAAGCTCCCAGAAAGAGCAGATTTGGACAGGGTATACCTCCTGTGATATGTGATGGGTGCATGTAATTTTAAACAAATGTGTACCTGTGCAAATATGTCTTTTGGGTCAAAATATAGATTGTGTGTAATTTGACAGGGGTGGGTTCTCTGTACCATAAACAGACCTCATCATGATGACACTTCATTTCATTCCACCAATCAAGGGGAAGAGGAGGAAGTGGCCAATGACAAGTGGAGAGGGGTAGGGCCTAGGATGCTGCACACACACCCATTTTCAAAACACATAAAAGCAGACAGACAGGACAGATAGGGACATTCAATTCCATTTGCTGCAACGCGCTCTGCCGGACCATACAACACCCAGAGATCCAGATTTCAAATCCATCAATCTCCAGAGAGAGCAGAGCTGACCCAGACCACTGTTAGCAGAACCAGAGTGCTGACCCAGATCACTGTGAAGTGCCGAGACCAGACCAGAGTCCAGTCTAATACCTGACCAGATCCGTGGCGAGGCCCATTCTATTTCTAAATATATTGTGAGTACCTAGCAGAACGGTGCAGAACCAATCTCTTAGTTAAAATAATATAATTCAATCTATTTTAATCTAAGTAGAACTGCCTCCTAACTGTCACCTGTCATTTGTAAAGCTGTCACCTGTCATTTTCTAGTTGCAAGCTGCACTTGTCACTTTGAATTTTAACATTCCAAATCCGAAAAACTACCTTTATTTAATCGCTCATATCTCCGTGACCGTTTATCCTAGAGACTTGCAGTAACTTTCCCCTGAAAGCTTAGAATCCTGGCTTTTCTACGAACCTAGAACCGCATTCCTATTCCATAGACGTTTGCCGCAATCGCAAAAAACGCACTCGCGAATTTGCCGCGATTTGCAAATTTCTCCACGTGTGAAAACAGAAGCTTCCTTAGTTTCCTTGCTAAAAATTCGTTTGCCTCTTAAGAACCATCCCTGAATCATTGCTAGAGTGAGCCTGGACTAGTATTAACTTGATACCACTCACCCTGAACCTCAAGAGGGAATTAAAAGCATTTTAGCGTATTTTTCACTTCATTGCCAGCACATATAAAAGCATTTTGGGCCTGTGTTCCAACTTCTGTGGTCTAAGCTTGCTGGGGTGAACTGAATTACATTTGATTGCATTTCTGAGAACTGTGTGCTTTTCTTCCATTTCCTTGCATTGCATAAAAGGGGGGAGGGGATTGCCAGAGAAAAGTGATTACATTGTTTTGTTGAGTATTTTCTGTATTGCATTTTTCATTCAACATTACATCCATCTGAACTTATATAAAGTATTCTCTAACACCTTATTCTTCTGTTCCTATTTACAAGTGTGCTAGTGCCAGACTATCCATTATTGATTACTGCTCAGATTAGGTGTGATATTCAATTATTAAATTATTATAAAGTGTGATATATATATCTATTGTTTAAATTATCAAATAAACCTTTTAACTTGCAAAACAGAACTACTTCTTGGCTCAGTGGGGTCAGGGGGATTCAAAGAGAGGGGTGTTATATAGGGGTAGTCATCCAGAACGCATGAACTGGACATAAAGATATATCAATAAGGGTTTCCATTCAGTATCCCAGACTAGGCATTGACTTAGCTGTAGTGTTGAATTGAATCCTCTTATAGTCAACACACAAAATAGTGGCAGCATCTTTCTGAGTAATATTGCATGAAGGCTAAATCCATGGCTGGGATCTTCTTAAAAGTTCAGCACAAATACATTTCCAGCATTTGACACTGTGAAGATAAGTAGGCACATGCAATTGGTAGCTGTTTCTATTGCAGTATTTGGTCATTGCATTGCAGTGTTTTTGCAGATGCCACAGTAAATGAAGGACAGTTGAATTCCTCCTTTCCACATTGCAGTTTTCATCTTGTTGTAAGGTAACTGCAGGTTTCCAAACCAATTATGACTAGTGTGGATGCAGATCTTCTGTGCCACACATACCATCTTATCCTTTGGCTGGCATACTTGCTCACTAAGTAGGTGCAGCAAGGTAGAACACATTGCAAAGCAGGGAATGGGCACAGTTTCACCTATGCTTAGGGCAGCTACAACTTTAGACATGTTGTTATCTGTCACAAAGCATGCTTGCAAATCGTGATGAATGAGCCAATGTGTGACAACCTACTTTTATCCAGAGATCAACTCCCCACTGTTGGACCTGCTCTCAGACCCATACTCACAATAGGTGGCATGACGGTTAATCACATTAGTGGACTGCCTACTGGTGTATCTGATGAGAGGTATGGGGAAGGTGACCCAGTGTGCATTGATAGTCACAGAATATTTGCCTTGAGCCCTGCTGGTCAGGTCTTTTGTTACATGGACGTTGGTACTCTCACAGTGATCTAGTACCATTCACAATGCTTCCACAACTTGTTTATAGAGGATTCGTTCTGAATTTCGCATGTATCAGTGTTGACTTCGAATTTCTCAGTGGGGATCAATGAGGCCAAGACGATGACTGAAGCCACAGTTTCTATAAAGGAATAAGGCAGTACAATTATTGCCAAAATTGCACCAAATTTGGGATGGTGCATTAAGGGGTAATACATGTTCTGCATTCCCTGCGATCTGTAGGCAATGGCACTGTCCCAGAGGTGGCTTTGCAAAATATGAGGAATAAATTTGTTTCTATGGTGTAATAGGTAGTGCAAGATGGAAGGGAACATTTTCCCATTGCCTGCAGTTGAGCAGTAGCCGCCT
The DNA here is from genome assembly GCF_040938575.1 of Ambystoma mexicanum. Classification (NCBI taxonomy): domain Eukaryota; kingdom Metazoa; phylum Chordata; class Amphibia; order Caudata; family Ambystomatidae; genus Ambystoma; species Ambystoma mexicanum. The sequence continues at coordinate 392,142,771 of NC_090936.1, forward strand.
TCCCTGTCCACCTTTCCCTTTGTTAAGCATTCACATAATGCCGTCTCATATGAACATGCAGGGTGGAGATGCCCATATTGGTATCTGATCTCCCTCTCCCTCTCCCTCTTATGATACTTATTTTGCATGAATGGAAGATGGCAGATGTGCTTGCTATTCTTCCATTGTAAAATAGCTGCACAATCTCAATTGATTTGGGGGATTAGACAGGCCTTAACCACTTCTACTTCATGGTGCCTGCTAAGTGTACTTTGCAGTGGATGCTTTGTGGGTGCTTTTTACCGAGGTGTCCATACTGTTAATTTGACTCGCTGCAAAGGTGTACTAAAAATAGCGTGTGTTTTTGGACCATTTGTAGAAAAGACTGAACACCGGTCCACAGCGAGTGTCTAAAGTTTACTTCTTGTAACAATTATTATTGCACTTGACAATCATTGTTATCGGCTTCCAAGGAAACCAGAGTTATAGAATCTTAGGGATTGCCATTTCATACCACTCCCTGGATTGCTCTCTTTGTTGGTGAGGTGGTGTCATCTCTTCACTCTCTTAAGCCTGTGTCTGTGGGTACTCAACTTCCTCCAATTCCGGTTGAACTCAATTCTTTGACAACTGATGCATGTCAGAGGTTTCTGAATGCAAACCTATATTTCTTTCCAATACACCAGATTCTTTTGAGACAGATGTCCATATTCTTTGCACTGGAAGAGATCTAGCACTACTGATTGACCGAAATGGAGGCACAGAAAGCAACATACTATCTGTGCTTCTCCAATGCAAAAGGCTGCAGCTGTAGCAGGTGAACTATGCCAAACATATACATGGCTACTCAGACCCCTAGTTCATCCTGTATCACATTTGTGTAGCGGCAAATTCAGGCATGTTCAGTTAATTCATCTCTTCCCTAATACACATGTTTTCTCAATGCCTTGGCCTTCTCCTATGTTCACTTAATCCATGTGGGCATCTCAATGGATGACATTCTCCTCTGCCTACTTAAACCAAATGAGATTGGCCTTATCTGCCAACAACATGCACATGTGGTTCTCAGGGATTTGGCCTTCTCCTCTGTCTAATGAATACACATAGGATTCTCAGTGCTTTGACATTCTCTGCCACCAAAATGCACATGGTTATCCCAGTGATTTGTCCTTGTGTTTTGCTCAGGAAATGCATGTGGGGTTCTCAGCACTATGGCTTAATTTCTAGCATACATAATGCATGTGAGGTTCTCAGTTCATTGCTGCCTAAATGCACTCGTGGATTACAGTGATTTGCCCTTCTCCCTTGTCTGGTAATTGCACACGGGTTTCTGAATGTGTTGAACTTCACATCTACTAAATGTGCATGAGGTTCTCAGTTCGTTTCCCATCTCCAGCTACCAAATTCATGTGGGGTTCTCAGTGCTTTGGCCTTGTACAATGCCTACTAAAGGCACCTGGGGTTCACAGCTTTGTTCCCTTCTTCTCTGCCTACTAAATGCACATGCAGAAATGATTGTAATTACCCATTTCACTCCAGGACCTTAATATATGCACATTTCTTCCCTAATAAGCATGAGCCATTCCTGCCTCTTATCACACGGATGAGGAAACAAACAATTGCTAACACCAGAACTAGCTTAAAAGATTGTATTAAACAAAAGGAAAAAATAAGTCTATTACATGGAAATTGGTTCAGGAGCGCTGTATCATAAAGGTTCTTGTGAAACATAGTCCTTTAGCTAAGGATGATATATGAAGGCCAGCTGAATAAAGGCATCCAGAATATTCCACAGAGGAAAGCCTTCTCCTGAGTGATTTCCCAGGCCCAGTATTCCGCTCATTTTCAAGTTTCCCAAACATATTCCCCTTCTTTGGGCTCTCTTTCTCCCTGTTATGCATTCATCTCTCTAGGGCAAAGCCCTCCCCCTCCCCCTGTTGTTAAACATTCCCTCCCGAGGGATAAAAGTCACTCTCCCTTATACTCCTTACTGTAGGACACCTCTCTACTGGGATTGCAGGGCTCCCCTACCTCTCATTGGAGCACACCCCTCTTCTGGGGCACCAGGATCTTCTCTTCATCATTGCAGCCCACCCTCTTCTGGCTCTTGGGCTCCCCTCTTTCTCAGTGCAGCCCAGGGCTCTTACTGGCTCTTGCCCTCTCCTTTTTCTAGCTGCAGCCCACTCTACTTCTAGGCACTTAGGCTCACCTCTGATTTACTACAGCCCACCTCTCTTCCGGGCTCATGTGCTCACCTCATCCTCACTCGGGCTACACCTCTCTTCTGCGGTACAAGGGGTTCTTCGCCCTTTCCCTAGAGCACACCTCTCTTCAGGGGTTTAAGGGCTCAAAGGGGTACACTCCTTTTCTGATGTTCAAGGTTACTTCTTTTCCTCACAGGAGCACACCACTCTTCTGGGCTCAATGGGCTCTTCTGCTCTGCCACTTACTCAGAAAATGCCTCACCTCAGTTCCGAGCCCAACAATACTGCCTGTACTTCTTAGCCTCAGTCTAAAGCTCTCACTTTTGTCTCATTGGCTGAGACAAACCATTGAATGGATTGGTTAAGTGGCTACCTATTCCAAGGCAGAGGAAGGCAGTCTTTAAAGGGCTAGATTCCTTTTTGGATTTCTTTCAGTTGCGTTCCAGTGCAGAAGCTAGTGTTTGTCTGCCAATCTGCGTGTCTCTTCTTCCTGTCACTGCAGAAACCACCACTTCTGGGATCCCAGTACCTCCTCTTCAGTGCAGCACACCACTCTTTTCTGGGCTCATGGCCTCACTTCATTTTAACTGCAGACAACCCCACCACTGCTCCGAGTACATGGACTCACCTCTTCCTCACTGGATAACATCCCTCTTCTGAACTTCAAGAAGCTTATTCTGCCCCTCACTGGAGCAGGCCTATCGCATAGGGCTCCAGGGGATCTTCTCTTCCTCACTGCAACCCACCATTCGTCCATATTCATTTGATCTCCTCTTTCTCACTACAGATCACTCCTCTTTCAGGCTCCTGATGAACACACCTCTTTCGGGCTCATGGGCTTATCTCTCCCTCGCTGAGTTACACCCCTCTTCTTGGTTTTAAGTGACTAACCGAGGTACACCCCTCTTCTAGCCTCTAAGGGGGTCCATGCAGCATGGCTCACCTCGGCAAATACACTCCTCGGCTCCCTGCCCAAAATATACTGTCAGTGCCTGTTAGCCGCAGTTTTAAAACCGTTCCTGTATGCTCTTTGACTGAGCCAAACCTTAATTGATTGATTAATTGGCTTCCTATTCCAAGCCTGGGCAATGACATCTTAAAAAGGCTTGACGCCATTTTGGATTTCTTTCAGTTGCTTTCCAGTGAACGAGGTTGCATTTGTCTGCTGCTCTGCTTCTGCCTTGACCCCTGACTGTTACCTGCAAAGAAGTCAATATGATGGGTTTCTGATATTTGAAAAGCCATTGTAAGGTATAGGAAAACCTCTGGCAAAGTCCCTACTTGTGAAAAATAATGTTTCCTTTGTGAAGGGGGAAGGAAGCATTACACTCTTTTAATGCTGCAGCTCCAGGGAGGACTGAAATGTGTTCTCCTTTACATACACTGCTTCTGGAAGGTGGGTGGTTGTAATGAGTTATGTTTTTTTCCCATCAAGGATCTGCAACAGTTGCCTAAGGGTATCTCTGAATGTGCTATTGTTTCCCCAAAATATATCCCGCCTGAATCCCTGGTAGGCATTCCAGAATCTCCTCTGCGTTTTGGAGCTCAAAACCTGATGCATCCTGGTATATGCAGTCCTGAATACCCTGTTTCTAGGGGGACCTTATGGTTCCTATGGTTCCTACTTGGTTTCTCAATCAGGGGGTTCGGGAATAGTTCTGGGAGGATTCACCTAGTATCCTGAGTAGAATCTTCTGTAAGAGTCCTGCAGGGTTATTCATCAAGAGCCTCCCCTCGCCCTATGAAGTTACTATTTGCTTTGCACCAGATGATACTCAGGATTCTTAGCTGGTCTGGTTGGAGTGCATAGCCAGCCATGCCCTCAGGCAGACAGGGTACAGGATTCACGGTTGACCATGTGAATTTCTCAAATGCCAACTATCGACTTTCACAAGTTAATACTCTCTTCTTTTTGTTGAGATGCAAGGATGAATCCAATACAGCCTTACATCTAGAACCCTAGGGAGAACCGAAAACCACCCACTTGAATTTCTAGTGGTTCAGGTTTTGCACAAATAACCATAGTACAGAGATCAAAAGCATTCCATGTCTCTTCATAGTAGGCCATTTAAACTGCAGGTTTTGTGCCTCAGTTGCCAATGTATAATGCATTATATTTTCAGAAGAGGCAAACAGCATACCTATTTATTTTCTCTAAATAACTGACCTGCCAGCCTGCATGTTGTCTTCATCTCAGCCCATTCTTTATGGGGCCAACACAGATTTCTATCTATAAATTTAAAATGTGCCGAACAACTGCAAAAGCCAAAACAATTGGCTTTGCCAGTGCTTTCTCTATTGGTTGGTCCCGATACTCCCAAAAATTAATTCTGTTTTCACTCATTTTGTCTTTTAAGTTCTAAAGTTGGAATGCCCATCCTCTGTCTTTACTCTCTTTTCCTACTCTTTTATCTACTTGAAAGCTTATCTTCTAGATATTCTGTCAATGCTAACATGTAGTTTCCTCCTGATAGCCTAACTTGTTTTATCATATATGATTTTGTTACTGGCACTTATTTCTCTGCATACTTTTAGTGGTAGTTAGTTTATACATGTTTACCATTTCTACATTTACGTTTGTCTTGTCATTTACTTTTATACTGGTTTACATACAGTGCAAAATCTTGAGATTGGTCAACATTACCACATGGAGAGCCGAAATACATTAGAGAGCTTTTAGTAGGCTTCTGTTTGTAAGTAGGGGAGTTTGGATGCTGAAAATGTTCATGCAGAGGACCATAAACCATCGTTTTCTCTTTCACACCTCTATGGCCACCACCTCTAAAAACTATTTAACTATGCATTTCACCACTCAATGGAGTAAGAGTTTTTAAATCAATCATATGCAAAGGCAGTTTGTCCATTGAGCGTATATAACTTTGCAACACACTAAATTTCATTTTATGTTGACATGTTCTCGCAGGATTCTTTTTTTGACTTTAGTGTTTTTTCAGACAATCCCTTAGTCATGGTGTCTATAAAGAAAATTCTAAAATATTCAACACCTTATGAGTTTTGCGGTACAAGTGGAGCTAATTCTGTTACTGACACCTTTTTACTGCACCGCCAAACTTGTAATGAGCCCCATTGTGTGTACCTTGTGATTTGTAACCAGCAAAAGAGACAGCAATCTTAGCGTCCACAAGAAGTATGTCCTCTATTCTGCATTTGAGGCTTTGCTTGCTAATCTGTGGACTGCCTTTGATCATCGTGAGTCCACTCATTCTGATTGCTTAAACATACACACCATCAGCATCTATGCTTATTGGTCACCCCTGAGAAATGAATCACTTCACCTGGGAATGGTGATGGCCAGACATTTAGCTATGTTAGATACAGCAGGTTTCTGGAATAATGAAGATTACCCCTGCTATCTGCGCAGGGAGTATTCATTCTATTAAAGACTAGGAGGCGAGCATTATGCTTCATCTTCCTTTATTCCTACTCTTCAGCAGTTCAACAAAACATATATAAAACCATGAAAAGTGTATAACTAAACTTTTCTCCTTTCCAAACTACAATATCCATGAGTCTCTGTAGTCCATGCCCTTTCCACCAGTCACAACCCACTTCCTGTGCTTGGACTCCTCCTCTGCTTTTACTCGCTCTGACAGTCTCTCATGTTCTTTAACTGATCCTTGCCAACGGTGCGAAAGCTTTCCTGAACTTTAAACACAACTGCTGGTTTACTCCCAGTTCTCCTGACGCTCTCAGCTAGGGCGCTGCCTTCAGCTATTCTTCTGATCCTCCACTATGAAAAACATAATAGGAGATTTTAGGGTGGTGTGTACGTAGTGTACTTGCTCATATAATGCATTGACATTTTATATACAGTACATTACTCGGGTGGGAATTTAATGCTCGCCTCCTAGTCCTTAATAGAATTAATACTCCCTGTGCAGATAGCAGGGGTAATCTTCATTCTATGACAAGACTGGAGGCGAGCATTATACTTGTTCAAAGCTTCACCAACACCGTACTAGCCAAACTCTCTGCTGGCTTAAAGTAAAACTCTTTAAAAGTGCGATCACTTGACAAGTTTGCTGCTAGCATTATTTCACTCAAGGGCACTCCCGCTCTCACGGCTGATGAGGCCATTGCCCCTCTCACCGAATGGGCTCCATACGTGTTCACATTCCCACCTGCTGCATGCATAATCTCCTTGACCCATCTTGCGATGGTAGCTGATTCTACTGCGTGATAGGGCTTCCTGCGCGCTATTAATAACTGAGTAGTATTCGCTGCTCTATGCTCTGCCGTTCTATTCTCGTACTCTTTGATGCATCATGCTACGCACCATTTCGAATTGTTTGGAAAATACGGATAATGCACCGTAGTGGTCCCTGTCTTGGTCCTCCTGACTATGGAGAATGTGACTCCTTCCGGTCCAAAGGACCGTCTGTTAATCTCTAGTGCTCTCACGTCAGATACCCGCTTGCAGGAAATTAAGCATAACATAGCTAGCTTGCCTGATAATTGCTTAAGCGAAAGATACTTATCTGTTGGCCAACTTGACAGTAAGTTCAGCACTGCAGCCACATCCCATGTTGTGCTATACCTGGGCTCTGGGGGAACCTTACATCTTGCCACTATGATGAGCCTCACTACTGCAGGATGTTCTCCTGCTGGGACGCCCTCTATTGGCATGTGACCAGCTGAAATTGCTGATCTGCACACTCCTATCGTACGGAAAGCCCTCCCATTCTGCAATAAGTTTGCTAGGAAGTTCAGTATTTCTACTACAGGTGCTGAAATGGGATGAACACTTCTGTTCTTACACCAGCTTGTCCATTTTGCCCAAGCTGCGTCATAGCTCCTCCTAGTGGAAGGAACCCAGGATTCAGCGATAAACTGGGCAGCCTGCGCCGAAATTCCTGGCAGTGCCCAACGTCTTCTGATATCCTGCACGCGACTAGCGGGAGTGTCCCTCTCACTCTCAGAGGATGACACGACCCAGCTGGGTCCGTAAGCAGTCGCTCTCCTTCAGGGAGGACTCCGGGTATGTCCGTTACCAGCACCATTAAATTTGGAAACCACACTTGTGACTTCCACAAGGGCTCTACTAATATGAACTGCGCTTTCTCCCTCTGACATTTCGCTAGAACTCTGCTCAACATCACAAAGGGAGGAAAAGCGTAGTGCGGACCTCCTGTCCACTCTTGTAGGAACGCATCGGTTCCTTGCGCTCCCGGGTCCAGCCTCCAGCTGTAGTAAAGGTTCCCCTGTGCATTGAGCCGGGAAGCGAAAAGTTCTATCTGCAATGGTCCCCATCTCGTGTTCAGCTTCTGAAACACTGCTGGATCCAGTCTCCAATCACTGGAGTCCATCAGGTACCGAGAGTTCCAATCCGCTACTACGTTCGGTGTGCCTGCCAGATACTCTGCTGTCACTGAGGTCTCTGATCGTAGGCATAAGTGCCACAGGTCTTTCGCTAGCTCTGCTAGCATCTTGGACCTTGTACCGCCCAAATGGTTGATGTATCGCACTGCTGATATGTTGTCCATCTTCAGCAGGACACAAGATTTCGCTCTGACTTTTGTGAAGGCTTTGATCGCGAACGATCCTGCTAGGAGCTCCAGGCAGTTTATGTGCAGGCGAAGCTCCTCTTCGCTCCACTTGCCCCCGGTCTGCAGCGACCCACATCTGGCTCTCCAGCCCTTCCGGCTGGCGTCTGACTCTATTATCAGATCTGGCTTGTCTCCGAATATGGCTCGCCCATTCCAAGCATCCATATTCTTTAACCACCATTCTAGCTCTGTAATGGAGTCTTGGTCTAGCGGTACTTGGTGATGGTACTTCAGACCCTGCTGCAGATGTTTTATCTTCAACCTCTGCTGCACTCAAAAGTGTAGGGGGCCTGGAAATATGGCCTGAATAGAAGCTGCTAGTAGCCCTACTATTCTCGCTAATGTTCTGAGAGATACTTGCTGCTTTTCTAAGCATACTCTGATCTCTCTCTTGATGTCTCTTATCTTCCGAGCTGGAAGTTCCAATGTCGCCTTCCTGGTGTCTAGGACAAACCATAGGAAATCTAACCTCTTCGCTGGTGTGGTGTCTGACTTTTCTGTGTTCAATAGGAATCCTAGTGAGGTCAGAAGATCCTGCACCCATCTCGTTTGGTACACTAATACCTCCCGATCTTCTGCTAGGAGTAAGAGATCGTCCAGGTAAATGATCAGCCTGGCGCCCTTCTCCCTGATCGCTGCTGCAACTGGCTTCATCAACTTCGTGAATGCCCAGGGTGCAGAAGCAAGTCTGAATGGCATTGTCTTGAATTGCCAGAATTGTTTTTGACGGCAAAAAGCTAGAAATGGTCTGTACTCCTTGAGAACAGGGACCGTAAGGTAAGCGTCCTTCAGATCTAGACGCGTGAGCCAATCTCCATCTCTTAGGGAGTCTCTGAGCTGATGGACGCCCTCCATCTTGAAATGACGATATAAAATCCAGCTGTTCAGCTCTTTTAGATTTATAACTGGGCGTACCTTCTCCTTCCTGTGCATCAGGAACATGTTGCTCACAAACTTCGGGGAGGTTTTGCACCTCTCTATCGCCTGCTTGCTGACTAGCTGTGCTATCTCGCTGTCTAGGCATGCTTGTTCCGCTTGCGCTAATTTCTGTCCACTGGACCAGGGCCTCTATAAAATCTAGCTGAAGACCTCTGACGGTCTGCAGTATCCAGGAATCGCTTGAAAGCTTGTGCCAATTCTCTAAAAATATGCGCGTCCTCCCCCCTACTGGCGGGTACTGAATTGCTCTCACCTGGTGTAAATACTTGGCCTCGCCCTAATCCTCTGGACCTGCGGCCCCTTGGGAACCTTCCTCTGGATGGGAAGAATGTGTCTTGACTGTTGTTCTCCCAGTATTGCGCTCTAGGGTTCTGGGGTCTTCTTCCTCCTTGGTTGCGACCGGTTACACGACCCCTGAAGCAGCCGGTCCCTCCAAAAACTCTACTCGGGGAAAATCTTGCCAATTGATGCCTGTGCCTTTTCTAGTGAAGCGTATGTTCCGACAAACCGGCCAATCTCCTTCCCAAAGGTCTCTCCAAACAGGAGTCCTTGGGCTCCTTCTCCCGCTTCGTATGATGACAAATCACTAAGCTTTGAATCTATTTTGAGTAATAGACCCTTTCTTCTTTCTGACGCAATAGCACAATTCGCGTGCCCGAGAAGACAGACTGCTCTCTGAGCCCACCCTGCGAGGGCTTCAGGGTCAACCTCTTCTCTTGTGTCCTTTGCCCTCTCTCCGAGGTCCATAATCTTGGCGAGAGGTCCTGCTAAAAATAATACCTTTTCCTGGCAGCTTTTCCAGGACCTATCAATACCCTTGCGGGGGTCATTGCTCTTTTCTGACACGAAGGTCAGCATCTTTGGGTCGGGCTCGGGGGCATCTGCCACTTTCCCTGGCAGGTCTGGTCGTGGGCACTCCGCTCGTAGGCGCTGCCTCACTTCTATGTCAAGCGGTTTGCATAGTCTTGCTGCCATATACTGTGCTACTCGGGGGGATGGTTGCCACTTGGTGGACCTCGGATTGCGGATGCTGTCTGGGTCGAACATATCATCCTGATCTTCCAGGAGGTGCTTTTCCTTCCGCGCTCTCTTACCCCCACTGGGTGTCACCCAGTCCTCATCCTCAGCCTCCTCTTCTTCTTGTGAGGCCTGGTCTTCTATCAGCTCCTCTTCCGAGCCTGGGTCTTCTCCAATGTTGTCATCCCCTGGAGCGAGGTTCATGAGGTTTGGCACATCCTGCCTTTGTAGGTAAGCTTCTTCAAGCTTCGTGAAAGCGTCAGGCACCTCTGAGGCCTTTTCTACCGCCTCTTCCAAAGAGCCCCAGGGTCGTCAGAGGCTTTCCTCTTGAGGGCTAGCTTACTCCCCTTATGCCCCTCTTTCAAGGGTTCTGTGGGCGTGCCCTTAGTCTTTGGTGCTACTATTCGGCTGAGAAAACATAGCTTCCAATGTTTCCAGCCTCTCCTGGAGGGGTTTCACCCCCTCAGCCACTGCATCAATCAGAGAGCTACCCAGCACTTGCTTAAAGCTGGCAGCGAGGTCTTGGGATTGCTCCTCCTCGCTCCACTCAAATTCTGACATCTTCTGCTGAGCTGTGTGCCCCAAATACCTGAATCAGGTGTCTTAGCATGCCCACTGCTCCCTCTTGATGCTACTGATTTAATAAACTCCTTTTTTTTTTCTTCTTTTTCAGTGGCTGCACCATGTAATAATCGTGCCTTCTGGCTCCTGCGAGAGTTCTTGCTCTTATCGCGCCAATCAACTCTTTGTCTGCAGTATAGGGATCTGCAGTCCCTTGCTCCTTACTGCTCCTGAGCTCGAGGGCTGCTGAGCTTTATGGGTGCTTTCACAAAGCACAGCACGCACAATCGATTTGACCGATGCAATCTTTACATAAAGTTCTCTTATCTCAGGGTATTGCTACGAAATGCTCGTACGAGCGATCAGCCGTCGTGTTACTGTTTGTGTGTCCGGCACTCCACTGTGACACTGTATGAAGCGCGATCCTTTGCGTCTAAGCTCCTCCCACCCATGGGTGGGAGCTAGCTCTTTGGAGCGTTGAGCTCTGTGCTTCGTTTGCGCTAGCTCTGCCCACCCGCGGGTGGGTGCTGCAGGCGCGAGTCCGTGTGCCAATCACTTAGCGTGCGGCAAATCTCGCGGGCGCCGGCTCCTCCTTCCCAAGGGTGGGGGCCGGGCCTCGTGAGTGCAGTCGCGATCGTCGATGTATCGTCTAACGAGGCTGACGGGGCCCCTGAAGTGCCAGTAATACGACACAGGGCCGTCAGCCTCGCGGGCAAATTCCTGATCCAACGACAACTTTCTAAGATTTTACTTGACTATCTCTGACGACGAGTTCAAATGAAAACGCCTATGACGACGCCTAATCTTGTGCGCAAACGCGCGTCTGTAATAACCAACTTTTATAATAATACGAATGCTTTAAGCCAATTTCTTCCCATTCACACACCTAAGTGCTTCCCTCCTTAAGGTTTTAGCTCTCCTTATAACAATCTTTCCACTCTCATTCAGTCAATTCACCACTACATACGGAGAGGGAAACAAATGGTACTTATCCGCTTGAAGAGCAGTAAAAGAAGAGGAGGAGTCCAAGCACAGGAAATGGGTTGTGACTGGTGGAAAGGGCATGGACTAGAGAGACTCATGGATATTGTAGTTTGGAAAGGAGAAAAGTTTAGTTATACACTTTTCATGGTTTTATATATGTTTTGTTGAACTGCTGAAGAGTAGGAATAAAGGAAGATGAAGCATAATGCTCGCCTCCAGTCTTCTCATAGAATCACTGTCCTCTTGGACTTTCAGCTAGGACATTACTTTAACTCCTCCTAACCAGAGGTGAATGTTTTCCTGCTTAAGCCGCAAGAGTCGTACTGGTTTAGAAAGAACAGCCGCACAGGTTTAAGGCTTTAAACCTGTGTTTTCCCATTCTTTTAATCAAATGGCCAAGAACATCTCTCAGTACTGCATTTAAAAGAATAAATATGTTACCAGGCTGTCTGCTGTTATTTTTACAATACTGCCTCCTAAGCCAAACAAGGTATGATTGCAATGTAAGTGACTAAAATGCAATTCATTTCTTCGAAAGAGTTGCAAAAATTGAACAAGTGGCTGACCATTCAGACCCTTTGCTGTGAATCCTCAGATGAAACAACACACTTTACGCTGCTGCCCCCATGGATAATTTGAACTGGAGGTTAAATGAAGTGAGATCAGAGTACTCACCTGCCACTAGGGCCACTCTGGAGAAGACCCCCTCAATGCAAAAGCACAGTATATGTGCTGAGCACAGGGACTTCTTTCAATTTCTGAATAACAGTGCCACATATGCTGACTCCTAACTGCTCACATAGAGCTTTAAGTCTTGTGTGCTTAGTAGATATTATTCAAGAAGACTCTAGTTCCCCCATCCTCATTGGTGCTGTACAACTGGGTTTCTGGGCACGTCAAAAAGAAAGAACATACTGTTTAAGAACAAGCGCACTTGAGAGAGGAAGTGAATATCAAGAGCACAGAAAGTCCCAAGTACAGAAACTATTACCTAATTTTTAAATCTGACACTCAAACTCCAACAGCAAATGTGGATTCAGTTTCATGGGACCCCCAAGCATGCCTTGCTGAATTCTATGCTCTAGAACCAGGATTTGTATGACTCGGCATAAAAGTCCTCCAATATTCTCTTTTGAAGTCAACACATAGGGCACTGAGCAGATACACATGCTACATTTTGGCCCTCGTTCGGCCATCCTGACCCTCTTGGTTGATAATGGTCCCTGCGTATTTCATGCACTGCTGCTTTACCCAATGTTTGCTAAGTTAGCAAAAGATAGCTGTTCTGCTTTAGTTATAGCAATTGTGAAATATTAAGTAGTCACAGTTAGACTTTTTGTAAAGGTTTATCTTAATTGAATGCATGCATACTGCCTACATACATTTTATACTACATTCAAATTACACATTCCCTACATTGTGAGGGGGAACTCTAATCCAGCTACCAATGAAAAGGTAAGGATACATTTTCATAACCAAAATCTGCTTTTATTCTTACATGATTAGGTGCTAACTTGAGGTTTCCATATGCAGTCACTGGGGTTTACCCAATTTGCCCACAACATTCTTTTCAAATGGGAGATTTGATCGAAGATTTCATCGAATATGAAAATTACGATCAAATCTCCCATTCGAACAGCATTATAGTGAAAAAGTGGGGCGGGGGTGTCCCCCTCACCCTTGTTCACTATAATGTCAGCAGGTGTTGCGGGCGTGACCCTGCTCCTTGCCGCTTAAAGATAAAAAGAAAAAGCTGCAAACAATGAATTGCCAGTCTCCCATCACCAGGTGTCCCTGCACCAATGCAGCTGTACCTGCTCACCTCAGACCAACACAATTACAAACACCCTACACAGTGTCAGCCTCCCTCCCACCAATTGCACCGAAACTTGCGCCCCCCTGAGTGACAGGAAAAAACTGCAAGCAATGACTCACAGCCTCCCATCACCACATGACCCTGCACCCATACAGCTGTACATGCTCACCTCAGGCTAACGCAATTGTAAATACCCACAGAGTGTCAGACCCCCTCGCACCAATTATTCTGCAACCTGTTTCCCCTGAGCGGCTTGAACTTACCTGCACAAAGTACACACCTGTCTCGCATCCACAGGATTTCACCTGAAACAACATTTTTAGCTTGCAGAGACATGCATTTCATGAAAGCAAACAAAAAGGACAGCCTTGATTTGTCCCATATGAGATAAGGTAACTTAACAGCCATGGTCCACCCTGTGTCATCAACTGGAAGGCCATATCAAAGAGCATCATCAACAATGATTCCAAACAAATCACAACTCATTGACAGAGCAATAAGTGGCTGTGAAGCAAACACTTTTCCACCACAGCACGTTCTGCACTCTGGACACAGGCGTAAGTCTGCCCCGGGATGCATGCACAATCTGGGCTATTGATTGAAGGCATAGAAGTTGTGCACACCCATTGTCAGGTGTCACGTGTGCCTCTGGGTCACCCTTGGAAGAAGGGGCAGGAAAGGAACACCAAGTGGGGAGTTGAAGGTCTGGGGAGTGGAAGTACAAGGTTGGGAGCTGCTGTGAAGGATGAAATAGGGGAAGAGGGAGGGAGAAGACAGAGTGATGATTGTGCAACTGTGGAGCGGAGAGAGAATGAGAGAGAGAGAGAGAGAGACCGAGAGAGAGAGAGGGAGAGAGAGAGAGAGAAAGAGAGAGGGAGAGGAATTGGGGAGCAAGGAGTAGTATGGCTGGTTGGGCGATGGAGATAGAGATGGGAACTGTTACATTGGGTGAGGGCAGAGAGAAGGGAGTGAAGAAAGGACAATAGATAACGAAGAAAGGAACACAAGGCCACCAGGTCAGAGAGCATTGACGGCACATTGATGGAAGAATAGAACAGGTTGTGATTGAAGAGGGACAATAGGGGGTGAGGGTGAAGGGCAAACTGAGAAACAAATGCCACATGTGAAAGGGGAAACCTCAGCTACTCATCACAAAAACAACATGGTAAACAGACCATGACATGTAAAACATCAAGAGACCCATGTATGCAATATCCACATAAATATTGCTGTGCCACCCTCACTCCAGACTCTGCACCACACACCAACCCTCCACCCATTGTACTCAACAGTTCATGGATAGGCCATCACTTCACAGCTGTTGCCTCCCCCTCCGATAGACCACACACCCTTAAAGAGCCCTTCCCAGGAAGGGACAGGGTTCATCGGGTGTAAAGAAAACACTTTCTGGGACAAGAGCTGAACAGAAGCTGTGGGGCGTGGATGATGGTCCACATGCATATGCCCACAATGTACACACACAAACAGTGAATTCACTCACAGTGCTCGATTCGAACAACAAGTAATGGAAACAAAAGTCATGCAATACATTAAGAGGGAGAGAATATACAGAAAAACAACAATAAACAACAACTGACTTTTATGGGTAACACAGGTAAAGGCTGTGAGGGGTTCACATATGCAAACCAGTACAGACCTAGATGGTCCAAGTGTGCCAAAACTGTCAGACGTAGTGCATGGAAACATACAGACAGATCTGCATGTCTTGAGGCAAGGTCATGATGGGGAGCAGCCAAGGTTTTGTAAACTGTTAATGGATGTGTTTCGAAGACGAGAATTTGTAGCCGGTTATGTGAGTGGATAAGGGTGTGGAGTGGGTGCTGGCACATGTTGAAGAGCAGGGTGGACAAGGAGTAAAGCTGCAGGACCCCATAGGAGACATGGGGGGAGAAGGGTGGTAGGAAGAAGACTTTAAAATGGTCAGCGAGTCAAGAGCTGAGCAATCAGAATGCAGAGTCCAGATGTCCAGAGAATAGAGTGTGAGGATGTGGATGCTATCATAGAATGTGACAAATGCTGCCAATGGCTCAAGGGGGATTAGTGCTTCACAGTCTCTTGAGTCTGCTGTCCTTTGTGGAAGTGCAACCAGAAAACCAATGCACCCGCATGGATGTTCAAGGAGACATACCCACACAAACATGTAGACAATCTCACCTCTACACTAACAATCACCATCTAAAAATCACATGACCCATCAAATTCCTACATGTGGTGCACACTTAACCTGCATCAAGGCATAACTTGTATATGCCACCATGCTTTTCATGTGTAAATACAACAATATAATTAAATGATGATTGTGCTGTTCTTTCTTTTTTTCTCTCTCTGATTCTTGTTGTTAGTTGTTTACATGTTAATAATCAAAATATCTTGCCAATGAATTGTTTATATTAAATGTGCTACGTTATACTATTGATTGCAATGATGATCATGACAAACACAGGCCTGAGGAAGAGCGTCTGCTCGAAACACGTGTCGGCTGGGCATACATTCATATGATGATAACAAGGCTCAATAAACAACACTTTGGTCTTTACTAGACTTATAAATCTTATAAATCTCATGAGGTTTGCATTTCTGATGCGGGCCAAAAGCAAAAATCTGTGTATTAACTCAGTGTATCAACTACTTAACTTTGTTGCACGATTGTATTTAATACTTACCCTTGTGGTAAAACTGCAAATACATAATATATCTCAAAACCTTTGAATTACAATTGATTAATGTTCATTTTGTGTGAAGCTTCTGGTGGGACATTGTGCTTGCACTCCATTGTACTTGTTAACAGGTGCGCCAGGAAGACAGATCCTTTGTTTGTCTCTACTGTAACACACACCATCTTTGTTCAAACTCCTACTAGAAGTGCAGTTGTCTGTGTCACTCCCAATCATTAGCCAAATCACATTTAAACAGGCATTGACATGTATGACAGTACACAACCTTACCTGCTGGCAGAGGTGCCCTGATGTGATTCCCTCATCACCTCCACCAAACACTGTACCTCCGCATTTGTGAATGGAGGGCAAGTGTCTGGCAGAGGGCATGGGGACTAGGGAGGTGAAAGGGTGCTGGGTGGATGTCTCAAGGATTCAGCATGGTACATTGCATTTCACTGGTGATAGCAGTAAACCGTTCAGACTGCACATATGTTCCACAATTATCAGACTGATCTTCAGCTGGACGTGAGATCATGTTGCAGTCACGTGAACCATGGCAGTGGACACCACTACTCATGTTAGCAGGTCCAATTACTCATTCATAAAGTCCTTGAGAGGGTGACAAAACATCCTTCAAGGTAGAATTGAAAACAATTTAAATATGTCCAACCCAAACAGGGGTGTAAAAAATGAAAAATCAAACTGTCCCTAGGTTTATCAAAATAATGTCCATCTTCGACTGGGAGAAAATAAATGTCCACCCTGGAGGGAGGAGGGAAGAGTGGAGGGGTGTGTCCATGTCCACACGAGTGGACAGAAAATAGTCAACACAAAAAATAAATAAATAACCCCTCCATTGGCTCATGTACATCAGGGCGCAGGTGGTTGAGTTGGCATGGATGGCCGTCCATCCTGCGGTGGACCATTAGATGGCGGTCGGGGTGGTGGTGCAACCTGTCCAAACAGTGCCAAAGTCTGGTCTTCATTGTCTAGGGCAACCCATGATACAGATGCATGCACCAGCATCCCAATGGCTGTGAGCTCACAATTAAATTCCTCGCGAGTGGCCATAGAATCTGCATGTGCTCTCACACATGACGCATCAAGTTGCTTGAACAGCGTTTGCCTCAAAGCATCCATCTCCTCATTAAGCAGTGACTTTGTGGCTGAAAGTACCTCAAGCCATGACGCCTTCAAGCTCTCGATTGTACAGTGATATCTGTACCAGTGATGTAGTCTCCCATACCATGAGGCATGGCTTTGCCAGATTATGCTTTTCAAGATCCAGATATTTGTAATAACCCTATATTTGTAATAACCCTTGCTGGGTCTTGCACTTTGCAAAATGTCACTTCACACTTTTCTGTAACTAGCGCCCTGATGCCTGACTGTTTGAAGCGCTGCTATAAATGTAAAAATAAAAAATACATAGATGCTAACAAGTCCTGCTTCAGGGTTTCTCTATGTGCCCATGCATCTGCATGCAGGGAGTCCTGCAGACCTTTCAGATCAGCCCGTCAGCCCTTGATGTTGGCCTCCATGCCCAGTTTGTGGGAGAGCCTTGAGGACCGCATCTCAGCATGCATTTTCTTCTCTAGGCTGGAAAACATTTGCTGCTGTTGTCCCTGAGAGTCCGGATGTTGTGCATCCTGGGCAGCTGGTGTGGAGATGTTCTTGGCCATGCAATGCATTTCCTGGTCCATACAAGGCATTTACCGGGAAATGAAATGCAGCTTGTAGCTATGCTGGATGGCTACATGCAGCATCTGCTGCTCTCACTCTGTCTCTCCGGCATGCACACTTCCACCACAGGTGCAGGGCTGATGTCAGTGGGGTCCTTGGGTCCAGGCCTATTGCAGTGGGGCACCTGTCTCCTGCTGTAGGTTTCCAACCCTCCGTTGGACATCAGTCCCTGAATCAGAACCCAACTCAGGTGAGAGCGATCTTGCAGCCATAACAATTGCAGCCGTGGGGCCTACCACTGGCTGGACACGTGAAGCCTGGCTCACCTCCTCAGACTTAATGGCACCACCTGTCCCTCAATGTGACCTCCACATGTGGTTCAGCAAATTCACTTGCAGAGTCAGCAGATTCAGCTAGTAAACTGAGTATTGTCTGTAGCACCTGTCGATGTTCATGGCATACAACACCACAGACTCCACTGCTGGATTGACAAACAGCCTCCTCCTCCTCCTCCTTATCCTCTGCATCCACTGCATCATTACCTACAAATAGACATACATTTTGAGTCATGAGTACCTTGTCAAACATGCATATGTGAATTACAATGCATACAGAGATGAAATGGCCAGACACGCATACATCACACATCGTGACTTGGCACACTGTGAGCTGTATGTAACAGATGAATGGCATTCACTGGCATGCACAGTTATGGGCAGGCATATCAGTCAGTGTAACATGGCATGGTCTGCGTGTGTGAGGGTGCATACATGCACCCATACATGTGTAGCAGTGAAACACCTCAGTGGAAGGATGTAAGTCTGTTCATCATCAGTTATCTCATGCACAACACAGACATTTTCATGTGACATCATGTGGAAATGTAACCTGCACATCTGAGGTCAACAATTTCATGCAGGCATATGTGTTGCTATGACATCCCCAATCACAATTTAAACACTGGACCCCTGCAAGCTGCATGGCTGGTCACAGTCACATGGCTTGCATACATGTGTGAGGAGACAGCGACATGTAACCGACAAAGGCACGCTTGCAGGGCCACTGCCCAATTGACACTCCATATGTCTAATGGACTACACAGAGACAAATGTTGGCCATCCACATGCTGTGCCAAAACAAAATGGAGGAACCCTGGGTGTGTACTCCTAAAACAAATATCAGAGTACTGCCTCTATCTAGATCCAGGTGTGGGTACAGTATAAGAAAAAGAAGATAGAGGCTGGTCTGTAGGTTTGGAAAAAAGGGAAACGGAAAGAGGGAGCTGCTTTCAGTAGTTTAAAACTAATTTATTTCAACATATTAACATTATACATCGTACAGTTAATTTTCTAAAAACACGTAAAATAATTCAATTTGGGTATGTCACGTATTAATCAAACAATTTGCCTAAACACTACCACTTATGTGGCCAGGATGTCTTATCAAACAAGGATTATATGCTTTCTAAGTTCCTAGTTTCTTCTCAATCTAAGAAAACATTGGTGCTTTGCATGAATACTTTTGTAGTACATTGCATACATTCTTTAACACTGTATTGGCATTAGTGGTGTCTCATTCTTTAACACTGTATTGACATTATACAGTGGTGTCTCAACATGTTTCAGTTCTCAATGGACATAATCCGTAACTTTCATCAGGAGTGGTGCCCTGAGGTTATTTGTGCAGGCGTGTAGACTATGCTGTAATCCCAGTGGTGGTTTTCTTTATAACCTTCCCCTATCAGACAAAATCAAAAAGTCTGGGGTGAGTATTTACTTTCTCGATGTCCAAAGTGCTCTAAAATAGAGTGCTACACTAAGATAGGTTCAAAATTAGCTGTACTGGTGTAGTTAGAGTGCGAGCCAGTCTTGGTTGACGGCGGTAGGGGCTGGGTGCATCCTTCCTAAAACCCTAGAGGGCAAAAAGTATATATAAGGTATGCTTTTCTTAATCGCTAAAAACAATGCCATAGTGAAACTCTCTCTGTCGCTACACAGAGCTTGTACTTGTCTGGGACTACTCTAACCTCATACTGTGGGGAGGTGTATAACTCACCTCTGCTTCGCGGGTCACGTAATCCTTGAGGTGGATCCACATGTTGTCCCATCGGTAAGAGGGCCGGAGGCATCTATGAAAAGATATTATTGTTCATTTATGTCCACCAGTCGCAAGGCAAAAGTAATTAAAGACTGTGTAAACTTGCACATAATTGTATGACACTGCATGAGTCATGATTGTCTCACCCACTGGACAATACATATGCAAGACACTATGAATGTGTACAGTCACAAGTGTGTTGCATGACATTGCCACACACAAAAGCTACAGCATTTCATATTATATGCAGAGGAAGAGACTTCCTGGGGAGCATAGCTCAGGGCACACAGGGGTTGACACAGTAAGTTTCCGAACCAGACATCTGACTCTGAGCACACCGCTGTTAAAAGAACATGTATACTCATGTATCCAATAATGGTGTGCACATGGAGACCAAAGCCACTTAGATGCTCTTCATACACACACCCTCTGGCTTACACTACTCCTGTGTCCAGATCATGCAGACAGAGCCATGAAACTGAGACTACTCATGACTGATGCAACATGATTTTGCTTGCAAACCCAACGATAAGTACAGCATCGAAGCGTTTCCTGTTTTAGGGGTTTATTATTTTTTACCTCCAGGAGTGTTTTTTCCGTGTTTTGCAGGTCAGGTGATTGTTGCTGAGATGTTATATGTTTATACCTTCCTGTAAATCATATGGCTTTTTCCCTATTCCTGCTCCAACATGTGCTGTAAAAAGTGTTCTTTTGACTGGGGATCAGCACGGCTCTCCCACTTCACTCGGTGTGGCAACTTTTGTCCCCATAGCGAAAATGAAAAGCTGGCACCCATGAACCTACGCACAGTAAGTAAACATATCTTAAAGTGAAATATACAAATGAAGTTCAATTAACCTTCCACTTAGAAGGAACTGTGCAAGACAAAAGACCGTTGGACTTTGAAAAAAGTAATGAACACCAGATAAATAAAATGAGAGAGGAAATGTTCCAATAAAAATGCTGGAAAAGTACAAAAGGTGCTCAACATTTAAACCCAGCCATCTGTAGGGAAATATTCCCATGAAAACAAAATCCCAATACATGACAAGTGCTTGTTTTCTTGTGGGTAAGTATCTGCACTGGGAACATGACAACCTGGGTAGAATCCTGGTAGACAAATACTTGAGCAAGATTGCAAACCTCAAAAAAACCCAATGGGTTACGTCCACCCTCATGTTAAGCTGTTCAACCACATGTATCCCTTAAATGAGCCATCATTTATAAATCACTTCTAATTTAAAAACTCTCCTTGAAGAAAGAATGTGCTAAGCAGCAATTAAGGGGCCTGCATCTTCTGATGGGCTGATGGGTGCGGGTGCTCTAGAGAGCCACATGAGGTTGGGAGGTGACTGTGACACAGTGGCCTCACGCAAGCCTCATATATGGAAGCCTCACACGGCTTTCCTTTTAAAGCTGACAGGCAGCAGACACTTTTCATCTCTCCTCCAGACAGATACAAATACACAGAGGGTCTCTGATCACAGACTGAGACACAGAAAAATCCATGTTAAACCATTTTCTGTATGTACAAATATTTTTCAAGGGCTATTTTGAGGAATTTTAGCCAATTTTAAGACGTGAATCAGCAACCATAAAAATAGCTGCAATTTGTCTACAATTCCTCCAAATAGCTCTGACCACATAAGAATACATTTTTTTTACAAAGAAAACAAAGTAACATTGAATGTATAGTGTTTTTTTAATAAGGTCAGGGGACAGGAGGGGAAGCAATGGAAGAAAGTGCACAAGGATACATAGGGGAGTAGGGCCATTTAGCAATTGTCTGCCAAGCCCCCTCTCCAACCACCCCTTCAACTCCAAACGTCATGCTATCTCTGCTCATCCTAAGGCACCACTTTGAAAGGAGAAACAGTGTTTTTGAGTTCAAACCTACGAGGCACTTTTACTTCCGGGGGGTGTTTTTCTGGTGTTTATCGGATTTCACTGAAAACAGGAAAGCTGCATATTTTGTATGTATTTATTTTATTTGTAAAGCACTTAGACAAATCCCTGTAGGCATAATAGCACTAAAACAAGACAGGCAACAATTAGAGTACAGCAAACCAGGGCCAGAGTAGCAGGAAGAGGCAAAATCCTACATCATGGGTTCAGGGAAGAGCGCTGTTTTCAGTTCCCGTTTGAAGTTAGCAAAGAAAAGGCAAGCTCTTACCTCTGGCAGCAGGGCATTCCAGCATCTGGAGCGGAATAATGGAAGGACCTCTGAATACCTATGGTCAATTTGGATTTAGGAATTTCTAACAGATGAGAGTTATTAGACCTGAGTACTCAATGATTCGGAAGGTAAGTAAGTCTGCTGGAAAGGTTATTGGGGTTCTTGCAATAAAGGCGCTTGTACATGATGGAGAGTATGTGAAAGGAAATTCTGCTACTCATGGGCAACCAGTGCAGAGCCCTCCTTGCTGTTGATACATAGCCCGATCTACCCAATCTCTCAACAATGCAAACCACATTGTTCTGCACGAGTTGAAGGCATGAGATTTCACTGTTACCAGTACCTTGAGGAGGCATGCACAATAGTCCAGTGTCGCCTCAATAACCACCCTGGCGATGCTAGCACAGTTAACAGGGTTAAGAAAGGGCCTTACTTATGCAAGGAGTTTAAGATATTATGACGTGCTGGAGATAAGGCGGTTAACATGCGCCTTCATATTCAATTCCTGATCCAGAATTATACCCATTGGGCCTCATCACGAGTTTGCCGGGAGCCCTTGAATGCAATGGTAAGGCTGTTACTGCTGCATTTAAGTGTTGGCCCAATCACAAGATGGGCAGAAAGTTGGAGTTGTACCTCCACCTTTCTGCTGGCGATAAAAATCTCCACTTTCCGCACGCTTTTGGCGCACAGCGCTAATTACGCCGGCGCTAATAGAGACGAAAAACCCCATGGTGTTCAATGGACCCAATGGGGAATGGGTATTTACAACCTCACCACTACTCGTGATCCAGCGCTAATAGCGCCGGACCAACTAGTGGTAATGCTATTTGCGCTGACGGTATCCCGGTGCAATTGCCACCGGGAAACCGCCAAGGCTCTGATAGAGCCATTTTGTTTTTCGGTCGGAGAGAAAGGATTTAATCTAATCCACTGCATAAGGAGAAAAGGAGGCTGAGGTCCATAATATGGACACGAGTATTGAATAGTTCACCAAATCAAACACGGAGGACAAATCCAGGACTATTAGGAGTGAAGTGCTCCCTTTTTCAAAGCAATGCAAAATGTTTGCCTTGAGATCTAGCAACGTGGATTCAGTGCTGTGAGCACTCACGAACCCCGATTGGTTCTGACTAAGGATGCGTTAGCTGTCCAGAAAGTCTTGAATCTGAGTATAAGCAACCCTATCTAGACTGCTTAGCAAAAAAATGTATGTTAGTATTTAAATTTAATAACCAGGGCAAGACATATATTCCCCTTACAATAAACCAGTTTCAGTGAGACTAAACTTTGCAATTTCAGTGTCTGTGTCCAGCCTAAAATTTAACAAGGGTGAAAGAGCATGTGATGTAATACTTTCCTTGCTCGCCCTGGCTCGATCATGGGTCATTGTAATCCTGAAGTCCAGCACAGAGCATAAGTTAGCTGACCAAATCTACACATTCTATCAAGATGTGAAACATGACATACATAAAATGATAAAAACAACGTACTAGATGTCCATGTCTCACCAATTCATACATGGTAATTGTTCA
This sequence comes from Ambystoma mexicanum, assembly GCF_040938575.1. Taxonomy (NCBI): domain Eukaryota; kingdom Metazoa; phylum Chordata; class Amphibia; order Caudata; family Ambystomatidae; genus Ambystoma; species Ambystoma mexicanum. The sequence goes on from NC_090936.1 coordinate 392,166,007, forward strand.
TGAATATTGTACTTTGTTGCTACATATGGCGCAGGCCGGAGAAGGTTCACTGTGGTTGTCTTGCCAAAGTGCTCTAGTGGATGCATTAGGACATGGCGTATATTTACCACCTTGCCAGCAATATACTCTACATCCTCTCAACATACCAACCACTGCCAAATGTCTCCTCAGTGTGACTTTGCACCTTGATTAGAACAGCAGTGTCCATTGTGTCACCGTGCAGACTGTACAATCAGTGCAGTGATATGTGTGCAGCAATAATTAGTTTGCTGGGCAAATCAACACCCTGTTTGCTAATGCCTCCATGTGCTGCCACAAAATGAAACAATGTCACTGTCTGATGTGGCACATCAGTGCCTAACCCGGGTCTACCAGCAACCTGTGTGAGATTTCACGTGAGCGTGAGCCCACTGCTATTTGCCTGGCACAATTCATGTAAGATATTATATAAAGTCAAAACATAATATTGCATAAAAATTATTTCAATACATTCCCAAATTAACAACGGGGTCCTGGGAGTCCCTCTGCCAGACATTAGCCCTGGTTACTAGAGACTTACCCAGAGTCTTTAGCTCACTATCTTTCACAGAGAAGAAATATCCAAAACATATCAGTCTTTGTCCTGCCCTGGGGCAGTCCAGCACTGAAATGCTAGGCAATTCTCCTCTGAACAAGAGTATCAACAGCAACCCCAGACATGTGTTTTGATCTTGTTGGACCTCTCTAGTAGGCTGGAGCTGTGCCTCTCTAAGAATAATGAACAAGGGGTCCATGTCTGGATTCCCCTAATAATTTAGGGTCAGACCCAAAGTTACTCAAATATGCAAATTAACAAGGGGGTCCTGGGATTCCCTCTGCCAGACATTAGTCCTGGTTAGGAGAGCTAAAGAATCTGGGTAAGGATTTCGCAACCAGGACTAATGTCTGGCAGAGAGACTCCCAGGACCCCCCTTGCTAATTTGCATAATTTAAGTAGCTTTGGGTCTCACCCTAAGTTCCTAGGGGAATCCAGACGAGGACCCTTTGCCCACTATTCTTAGAGAGGCAGAGCTCTACCCTACTGATGAGGTCCAACCAAGACTCCCAGGACCTCCCTTGTTAATTTCAATACATTCCCAGACATGGAGGACAAAGCAATTTGTGGATTGAACACAATTCGGATTATCCCTCCCTCCTTCCCTCAAAAGATCTGCAATCTGTCTGGTGAGAGGTACTGCAAACAACCAACATTCACAAAACCACATTTCCATTCATACTGACACATATGTCTGAGACAAAAACAAATGCAAATTGTGAAACTTAAACAAGAGGAAAATAAGAAGTGTAAGAACATATAGAATGCAAACTTAGTTGGAGCCTAAATAATCTAATCAACTCCCTTTATCTGGTATACAAATCTAGCAAGCGTTGTTAGTAGTGAACACTTTGCGCCGTTACTCAATAGAAAGTGGAGTTTGAGTGAGTATAACATCTACAACACTATGGTTATAAAACAATGCCCATTCAGTTATAAAACTCGAATCATGAAAAGACAGAACTAATTGACTAATGCCACCTCGATTTTCGGCCTTTCATTCGAATCACCCTTGTTGCAGTCTCTTTGTCCATGTGTGTGCACTTTAAGTTTGCAATGTTCTCAGATTGCATGGGAGCAATGGATGGAATGTGGTTTGGGTCCTCAATGTGTGTGTCAAGCAGTTACTGTGATGCTGGCTGAGGGACATGTGCACATGATCCTTGTGTGTGATGGATGAGGCATCCATGCTCGGTGTACATTGGTGGGCTCCTGTTGATGGGGGGAGCTGCTGTGCTTTTCATTGTCATATTTGTCATGCACATGTGTCACCTGCCTACTTTTGTGCTTTGAAACACATACAGGTTGTTCTATTGGGTACATGGTGGGGATGTGATTGTGTTAGTGGTATGGCATGACTGTGCTTGTACTCCATTGGTGAATGTGTTTATAGGTGTTTTGTCAGTGACTGACATGGCATTTTTTCGATTTGCATGGAAATGCACACATGCATTTCACATGCAGGAATATATCCATCAAACAGCTTGAGATGGCAATAGCTGTTTATTTGTCACCATTCCTTGTGCAGGGTCACTGTGTGTTCAGTGCTGGTGTGTTGGTGTTGTTTGAGATATGTTTGTTGTGTGTGTCTGTGTGTGTGTGTGTGACTGTGTACTGGTGTGCATACAGGGTTGGTTGTGTTGATGTGTGATATATGTGTGCTCTCTCATTGTGGATGCATTCTCACTTGTTCATGTGTTTTGCTACATGTTCCACTCTGTTTCTTTGTGTGCTGTGTCTGGGGCCGTTTCATTCACCTCTGCACATTGCCTAATGGAGTAATGGTTTATTGTATGTTGCATGAATATCAGGTCTATTGATGATTAGGGGTTCCTTTGGCACTTGCTTGTCAATGTGGAAGCGCTGACACTTCTTTCAATGTTATGTGTATTTTTCATTGTGTGTGATCACTGGATTTTATTGGGATGCACTCCTCATGTGTGCACTCAGTCAGAGATTGCTATATCCCTCACAAGTTACAGCCAACGACCCATTCACACCTGCAATCAACCACTACCTGCTCAAATTTCATGCATCACCTCTGCCACTGGAATGCAGATGAGTCCCATGATAAATGCTTTAGTGTAGCAGATACACTTTTTATTCTCCCTGAGTCACACACTCTCAGACATGCTTTACTTCAACCTGTGAGAGGCCTGTTCTGCTTTGGTCACTGGCATGGACTTTATCACCCTACCTACCTGTCTTCTTTTGCAAAGGCATGAATGGGCCCAGCCATTCTTTTCGATTAAGTACATGCTGTGATTCGTTGGACTTCTGTCTTTCAGGGGCATTCACTTGCACTGCTTTTATTTCATTGCAATGGCACAAAGACACTATGCATATGCCACTTTGCAATGCAGTGCCAAGTCACATGTATATTGGATGGTCACAGTGTAGGTGGTGCAACAGTGTGCTATCCTGTTGATGTACAGATTAGTGTGGACATCCGGGTAGTAATGGAATATGCAAGAGGCCAGGAATCAACAGCAGTGCACCTAGTTGATTATTTTGGGCGTATTATATGTGGGAGGTAAACCTCATGGTGGGGACAGGCCAGATGAGTTGAGGTAAGTTGAAGATCCACATTGGACTGATAAGTAGGCAGACTAGCAGGGGCTGCATGGGGGTTGTGGCAGAGGTGAGTGGGGTCAGGGAGTTGTAGTAGCAGGGGCTGCCTTGGGGTTGTGGTTAAGGTGTGTGCGGGGTGGTGGAGGGTTCAGGACTTGAGGGGGATGCCTGGGGGTTGTGTCAGAGGAGAGTGGGTTTGGTGGGGGGTGTAAGGAATTGAGGGGGCTGTCTGGGGTTGGGGTGGAGGTGAGTGGGGCTGGTGGGGGTTGTCATGACTTGAGGGGGTTGCCCGGGGCTTGGGGCAGAGGTCAGTCGGGGTGGTGATGGAGTCAGGACTTGCTAGGACTACCTGGGGTTTGGGACAGAGGTCCTTGGAGGTGGTGGGGGGTTGTCGGGACTTGAGGGGGCTGTTTGGAGTTTGTGGCAGAGGTGAGTGGGGTGAGAGGAGGGGGGTGTAGTAGCAGGGGGTTGGTTGGGGGTTGTGGCAGAGGTGAGTGTGGTGAGGGGATGGGAGTGTAGTATCAGAGGGCTGCCTGGAGGTTGTGGCAGAGTGAGTGGGGTGAGGGGAGGTGAATGTAGTTGCAGGGGGTTACCTGAGGGTTGTGGCAGAGGTGAATGGGGTGATAGGAGGGGGGTTTAGTAGCCAGAGGCTGCCTGTGGTTGTGGCGGAGGTGAGTGGGGTGATGGGGGGGATGTGTGGAATCAGGGGGCTGCCTGGGGCTTGGGGTGTAGGTCAGTGGTATTGGTGTCAGGAATTGAGGGGGCTGCTATGACTTAGGGGTGTAGGCCAGCAGTTTGGGTGCCTTGAAAGTAGGGGTGATGGTCTGCAGTTTCGACAGGGTTCTGCTTTGATTTACGGGGGACTGCGTACAGTTTTGACGGGCGGTGTGCAGCCTTGAGTTACGGGGGATCGCTGGCAGGGACGTCATTTCACAAAAATACCAGATGCAGTGGAAGTGATGTCACATGAAGCTTGACATCAGATGAGACCCGACCACAAAGTGACATCACCGGAAGTGATGGAGCACAACCTTCACCCGTTGACAAAACAAGAAGTGGCATCACATAGCATTCTTCCTAAGTACACTATGAAAAATATGGTTACGGAATCACTGTAATGTAATAAACTTTTCATACAAGAATGGATCACCATATGTATCGTTAATAGCAGAGTATATAGGCCCATATTACCAAATTAGTGTGAATGCACGCAGATGTCCAAGGCCAAATAATAATGATGTGTTATTATATAGAACGGCCGCTTAAGTGCTTTATTTCAAACAAATAAACATACAAAATCACCCAACCTGTGTTGGTACTCATTAATTAATCTCAGGAGGATGAAAGGCTAACTTGGCCTTGCCGGGAATCAAACCTGCAATCTGCAGATCACACACATTGCATCAGCAAGCACTTAACACACTGAACTATCTTACCAGCTGTAGCTATTTTAGCGGCTATAGTAAAAGTAGCAATTACATGTCTGAATCTTCTCAAAGTCAGAAAGCAAATTACATTCTGTAGTGGATACCATTAACCTGCTCAATGAGTTTTAACATCAGGCCAGTCCATCTGCAGGTCTGGTGCAAAGCTGGCCACATATCAAGCCTGAGTGGATCTACCTTTCAAGCTTTAGAGGTTGGCAAAATACATAATATTGGGAGGGTTCTGTAAGGTTATTTAGCGTGTTACAACACAGAGTACAGCACTACTGCACAGGATCAATGTGTAGCATGTTTTTTTTTTTGTTTTTTTTTTTTATGCAGTACAACTGCATGGGTTTGGTGCATTGCTATGATGCAATTGTTTCAAGTTATGTGTTGCCAGTGTAACATGGACATATAAGTGAGGGCAATTTATTCAGTCAAAAACGATTTTTACATATAAAATGCAAATCATTTTTTTTCACAGTTAAAAGCACACATGTGTACATTCAAAATGTGCACTATTTTTCACCTGAAATGCCTATGTTGCAAGAGACACATTTGAAAATTAATAAACTAACATCATTAACAACTAACCTGATCATAACCCACTAATAATAATGTGTTCTTCAGTGCAACATGGATGGAGAATGACAGGCTCTGAAAGTCATTATTTAAATGCACATTCAGGTTTTTTTTCCCTTACTTTTGCTCTGCTTTTCTGTCCACAGTAACTGCAGGAAGCAAAGACTGTGAATAAGCAGGAAATCAGTTTGGTTACAGTTGCAACTGTATAAGCCAAGCCATTGTGTGCAGAGGGTGGTTAGGGGCATGATAGAATGTTATTGGTTAGGATCCTTTGGTAGGAGGTAACCAGAGTTTTTTTTGTTTATCTCGAGGAAGGAGCTAGGGAGAGAGATCTTGACACAGCTCGAAGAAGGAGTGGGTTGATAGCTGGGCATGCCTGATTCCTAAAGCAAATTCAACTTGGTTGCAGAGACAGGGATTTCCAGTCAACAAGTCCCAGTTTGAGTGACAGCAGAAGCTTGTCCTTGCTGGGTGAATCCCTCCAGAAGGCGAACAGCCAAAGAAGTTACATGCTGAATAAGCCTGGTAATTATCTCGCTGAGGTGTGGGGGCTGAGTGTGTACGAAAATATTCAGTCAGTGTAGGAAAGGAGATTCCTGTGCTTTACCCACGTGTTTAATGTTGCAAATTGAATTCTTGTCTCTGCCACTCTCTTTCAGTGTATCACAAATAATGCTGTTACTGTGCTATTTCATTTATTTCTGTAAAGAGTGAGATCGTGTTTAAATGCAAATTTTATAATACACAAAAATATCTGAAAGCAGACGGGTGGTGTGTTTTATATTTACCAATACAGTGCTGATGATGTGGGGAGATGTTTAGACAGTGCAATTGTCATTTTTAAGGTAGCTAAAAATAAGATTTGGCTGCAGCTGTGTGCTTGTCGTTCAGTATGAGCAATTATAAATAACTGTGTGTGTTATAGCCTTTTTGCTGAAGGTACATGAGTCAGCAAAAATAGAGACCTGGGACATAGTTCACTACCGTATATAAGTTAGTGAAAAATACCACATGATAACTCGCTGCCGTAGATAAGACAGTGAGAAATTGCCCATGGTGGCACACTAAAAATGAAAATGTGGTGTTCCTGAAATGCAAGCCTGAGGTCTCTATAGTGATTACACGAAAAATCTAAACAAAAATAAGGGGTTGTGGATATTGGGGCCACAAATAAACCAAAGGAATTATGCTCACCATCATACCAACCAACCACGCAAACCAACCACGCATACCAACCGCGCATACCGTCTAAATAGGTCTGTGTGCTGAAATAATGCATATCCACTGTGTTATTATTGTACATGGCCCAATCTGAATGTAGGGAGTGATCGTTACTAAATTATTATTTTTGGCGGTAAGAAAATACCGCCAGGCCCCAAATCTACACAAAATACCCAACAGTTCATAACTGTGCATTAAAGAATTAAGTGTAGTGCAGGGAAAGCAGCACACTCACATGGCATCCCGTACTCTAGGCACTGGTTACTTCATAAATGTTAACAAACATCCTGAACAGCATGCCATGGAGATAGGAAAGATAGACACATTATAAAAAAGCATTAATTGTGGCACAATGAAATCAAGGGCCACTTTATGTGCTATAGTCAAACATTTCTACACTATACGTGACCGAGGACACTGAGATGGAATGTCTTGTGATGATCGTAACATAGACCACGGCAGAAAAGAAATATGCTATAACTGCAACTTTGAAAAAAAGCAAAATATGTAGTCCGAAATGGATGCTTATTCTTCTCTTAATACTTTTTTGAAGTTTTTGTCTGCATTGTGAATTTGAGGTATTTAAGAACAGACTAAATCAGTGACCCACCCCAAGAAGTGTGCCTGAAATAAAACTTTAACGAGTATAACAATAATTGTAAAGAATTCTGAAAAGACAAATTATTTGTTAGTTCTATTTTTCTTATTTAGGGTCGCTGCTCGGTGTTATTCTTGTGGAAGCCTGAACAAGAAAGCCAGCCACTCCAGAAAGAAAGAGTCACATGGCACTGGCCACAGCAAAGGAGCTTCAATAAAAAAAAAAAAAGACAAATATATATATATATATATATATATATATATATATATATATTCTTTTTAGGGGTAACAAGGGAGACCACAACAGGGGTCGCAAGTGACCTACGGGGATCATGTGTAGTTTTGCTGGCCTGCTGTCTTGACTTATGGGGGACCACAGGCACTATCGATGGGTGCTGCCTTCAGTTGCAAGGAGACAGCATGCAGTTTCACCGGGGTGCACCATTGACTTACAGGGGATCATGCGCAGTTTCGCCGGTGTGCAGCCTTGACTTACGGGGGGACTGTGCACAGTTTCGCCGGGTGCAGCCTTGACTTACAGGGGATCGTTCACAGTTTCCCCGGTGTGCAGCATTGACTTCCAGGGGGACCACAAGCATTTTCAACAGTGTGCTGGATGCTGGGGCAAAGGTAGATGCAAAGTTAGGTGCAAAGGTTTTTATTTGGCAAAGGTTTTTGTTTGTGTGCAGCGTGTTGTGGGCATTCCAGACGCATCTGAATTTTCTTTGCGCCTCAGGTTAAATTGCGCTTTGCAAACCATGAATACTCGGAACGCACAAAAAATCCTTTGTGCCCAAGTAGGGGCAAAGTTGTTTTTGGCACTAAGTACTTTGTGGGGACTTTGCACTTTTTCTATGAAGTGGACCCAAGTCTGACTTAGGCAGTTAAGGTGAAACAATGTGATGCAACAAAACCCTTGACATTCAGTGAAAAACCTTTAGTTGAATTGATGTTAAGGTGCAGATGTAATGCTGCAAAACCCCAGAACTGCTGCCGGTGCTGGAAGCTGTGCCACCTTAAATATGATGTCCCCATGGTGCGGCCCCTAAGCAAACTGATGACATCACACATGACATCACTAATGATATCACAAATGACATCACATGTGGCATCATAAGTGACATCAAAGGTACAGCATATCACGTGCGCAAGAAAGAAAGATGTAACATTTAAAAAGCGTGTTTCTACATATAAGAGTAGATTCAGCTTGGTTGGAGTTTTTATTTGCAGACCCAAGATACCAAGATATATAGCAGGGCTGGGAAGACCTTTCCATCACAAGTAGAAGGGTCCATTAGACCTTTCAATTCTTTTAAGCCCCTTCCATAACACCGGATACAGATCACTGTTGAAATGTTCCTGGCGGCATTCAGCGCCATGACAGGAAAGCCAGCCTAGTGACGTGCCAGTCCTGCCACTGACTTTACTGTCTGATCATGGGACTGCACCGCCCTGGCATGGGACTGTTTTGTTTAATGCAGCAGTTATTCCTGTCCTGGTATAGACTTGTTGTGGCAAAAACCAATTGTATCAGGAAAGAATAAGTCCCATCATGGGACACCCACAATCTTAAGTGGGACTGTTTACTGACAGGACTAATACTGACCCATACATTACACCCAAAGGCTCCCTACAGCACTGCTCTGTCAAGAATAAGACACCAACAGACTTTCCCCCATTCTGCTCTGCAAAGCGCTATGCTCCAGTCTACCACCTCTCGGTAACTAGACTGGCGTCTCCGGGAAGATTTCAGTGTGTGGTAGGGGACCCATTCATTAGCATCATGCTCATTGTCATTATCTAGTTAGAATGCAAGGAACAAAGGCTAGAGACAGTTTCCGGTAAATTGAGTTCCAAGCATCCCAATTGCAAAAGCTTTTCCTAGCAAATATGTTCTTCCACTCATCCTCAGTATTACTGGCTTAATTCCTGCTTGCTGTCCAATGTAATACTCTCCTCTATGGCTCAGAGACGGTTTGCATGCTGTCTTGGCCACCCCCGTACCTCCCCCAAAAGTGACCTACACCTCATGCTGTGAGTGCTAATACTGAACAATACTGTGGCTGTGGGCTGTACTGGATGGTAATGGCTCACCAGCTCAACTTATCTGGCCCGATGATTGGTAGGCTGTACCAGATTGGTAACACTTACTGTTGTGGGTATTATCTCACAATAAAGATCCTGCCAGGATGTTGAACTTTCCTGTGTAAACTACGGAATTGTGAAGCAGTTAACAATGTCACAGTTTATATGTCACACAAATAATGTTTAGATCTGCATAGTAGCTTTCATGCAACTGTCTATAATTTATGAATAACAAACATGCAGAGACCCTGACAGAATGCATTATTTAATTATTATTATTATTATTATTATTATTATTATTATTATTATTATTATTATTATTATTATTATTATTATTATTATTTTATGAAGCGATGGAACCCTTTACAATCACAGGGGAAAGAACATGGTGAAGGAAGCAGATAAACAAGGGAAGGGGAGTTAACAACATGGAAGGTGGAGAGAAGGCAATTTGGCAGCAAGAGAACTGCAAGCAACCAGGTGAGGAAACAGTGGGGAGAAGATCACCTATTCTCAGGCAGGGTGGACAGTGGAGGGTATGTGTGGGCCTAGGTCTTTTAGAGGAGCCATTCCCAAAATTTACTGAGGCGAACCATGCTAGATATCTTGGAACAAACACTGACAATCATGGCTGCCTTTGCAGGAACCATTAATAAACAGGAAGCTACAATAACCTGAAGTCTGACTAACATAAATGTTCAAGGAGAATTCACGAGACGGCCAAGCACGGCTGACTTTCTGTTTCTATCCGATGTGTAAATAATCAGAAACTCATTTGTTAAATGAAATGTTTAAACTGATTGAAAAGAATCATTGTGATGAATCTTTTGTTGGAAGAAGGCTAATCATTTTAAAAACAAACTTCATAATTGCTGCCATGTGAAAAAGTCACTCCCAAGTCTTCTTTACCTTACCTCTGTAGAATAATACACAATGTAACTGGAAAAAATCACCTTACATGTCAGTTTTCAATTTACACAATGTTTCGATAAAAGGAACTCTTGTTTATCTGTGAACCCAATTTATCTTCATATCCTTCACCTTTGAGAATATATGTTCCAGTCTTGTTTACAGCAATACATCCCAAAATCATTGCCTGATGTAGACATAACTTATCTTTGGCAAAGAAAGATACAAAAAAAGCTGTAAAAAAATCTATGAAATCCAGTAACTCTTTTTAACTGTCACTCCTGTATATTCCCAACTTTGCTGCAAACCGTTGATCTTATTTTGCCTGCCGTTGGTTTCCAAACATTTGCCAAAGTAAGAAATGAAGATGGAAGTTTTTTACATTTTCCCACAGAACTCTGAAGAACATTGCAGATTCAAGTAAATCAGTGACAGGTCCTCCGCTCACCACCAAAGCTCATACCGTTGCTGCGTTGAAACTACATTTTCTAACATAACATGATTCACATTTGACAAATACTCCACAAATTAAGGTAATTTTATAGAGAAGTTTTTTCTCGTGTCTGTATCTTTGCCATGAACAATACAAAATACTGTGTTGGCCATGCTAGCCATTAGGTTATTCTAATGACACAGATTTACAATAAAGTGGGCTTTGGCTTCTCTCTTTTTGCGAAATTTCCTTGGTGTTTATTTATGTATATTTATTTATTTATTGCATTTATTGTATGCCCAGACCTTGAGGTATCACGGCGTTATTACAGACAGCTTAGGATAATATTTACAGGCATTATTCAAGGCACAAATATGGTGGTATACAGGTACAAGTTCTGCACAGTTACAAAGAAATACATTTGCATTTTTAAGACAAGTATAAATCAGTAGGCTATCGTCTAGCCCTTCTGGGTTAGACTATGTTAAATAGCCATGTTTTAGTAGCTTCTTAAAGATAGGGAAGGAGCTACATTTTTCATAGTAAGTGGGAGGTGTGTTCCAGTCTGTGGGAGCCAGGACTGGGAAACTCTTGCCACCTGCTCTACTACTGTTGTAGAGTGGGTTGGTCAGGATTGAACTACGTTGGATCTGAGTATTCTGTTCGCTTCTTTTTTTTAGACAGATTTGTTGAGGTAGCTGGGTGCTTTATTGTTGATACATTCATGGGTAATACATAATGTTTTGAATAGAATTATCATTATTATATATGAATATTATTGTTATCGATTTTATTTTATTTACATTATGTATTTTTTACGACTGCAAAATAAGTTGGTTTTACCCAATGTAATAGCAATCAGATATAAAAATTGTGTGTATGTGGGTGCGCGCACCCGTGTTTGTGGGTGGGTGTGCACCCTTGGTTAAAAAAGTTTAGCACTAGAGCAGATCTCTAGCACTGAACATTGACAGGCAGCCCTCCACAAATAACCACGCTGACTCGAATGTCAATCCCAAGGGTGTTAATTTAAAAATCTTTACAGACAGTATTAGGAATAGTTTAGAATTTATATATGTATATATTATTTACATAACCCATTGTCCTCCACACACTTGTGGGGGAAAGCTCTCAGGGGACCGAAGGCCAAGGTATGGGAAAGTCAACAGAAAGATTAGAATGTGTGCATGCATTTGGCCAAGGTAGGGAATTGAGTGGGCTTACCGAGCCCCAGAAAGCTATTCATGATGGTCAGGCATATGACTGGGTGCTGAGAGGTGGTCAGGAGAGGGAGCGAGTGTGAGAGACTAATTATGTGTCCAGCTAGACTACATTTGTTGTTGTAGATCGTAGCTGCCTTCTAATGGCAGAGATGTTGTGCTTTGGGTTTTAGTCTGATGAATGGAGCCGAGTGCATACGGGTGGGTGATGCATGAACATGTACCTTAGGCTCAGTTTTATTTATGTAGCTGTGTTATAAGATCGTCCAGTCTGCTTCACATTTGGATGTTACCTTGCTCTTTAGAGTATACTGGGGAGGCGCTGACTGTGAAAGGCCAAGGTGTTATGAGGTAAGTGTGAAAAGGGGGATGTCTCTTCAACTTGCTGGAGGGAATACCCATGTCTTAAGGGCATTTCTGCAGGAGATGTAGCCTCATTGAGGTGGATCTTCAGTGGGAGGGAGTTCCAGATGGTGGGAGCTTGGAAGCAGAAGGATCCTCCAATTCTTAAGGAATTGAAGGGGATCATGTGATGAATCAACTTCCGGGTCACCAGTGGTCCAGGGATAAATATCGGTTTCTCTACCCATTAATCAGCCCCACACCTCTAGTACACCAGAAGGGATCCGAAAGATTGGAAACACAAGTAAATTATAAACCTCCTTGTCCAATTTTGGTAGCATGGACGGAACCGCAGGCTTATCTCTGCAAGGTCGTGGATTGTTGGTTAGTTGCAACACAGTGAAAATACAATTATTACCCAATGATAAAATGGAATGTCCAGTCAAGGTTGTATACAAATATCTATGTTACTCTTATTACAACATCCAGTTCTTGCACACTACAGGTACAACCCACCCTGTAAAGGAACACAGCGGACTGACAGTTTCATAAAGGAAAGGGAAGCACTCTGGATACTGGTAGGAGGGTAGTCGGTAAAGAAGTCAGTCTTAATGGTTCCAGGTTATTTGGTTTCAGCACCAAAGGAGCAAGGGTTTGTAAATGTCACTAGGGTCCTTCGTAAAAGGACCAGGGGGACAGAACCACAATATACCTGGAGCTTGAGATGATCTTGATGCTCGACAGTGTCAAGTCGGTTCAGGAAGCTTTGCAGCTCCTGCGACAGAGCTCAAGATGGAAGACAGCTGCAGGTATCAGGCGGCAGGTAGTTCAGCAAGTGAGACTGGACGAATGGATGCAAGCTGGCCTACACGGCGGCTCAGGGTCAAGAATCACTTTCTCTGTGCTCGTTGGCAGATTTGGAACGCTGGTCAAGGCGTCTCCGACGTCTTTGGTGACTGCTGCATGACAACAGTCAGTGGCGCAGCCAGTCGTGGTTCGAGAGCTCAACTGCCTCAAAAATGTCCTTAAAAGATGGACATTGGTTGATGCTTGTTGTGACACTCCTAGCTTCTCACAGGGCTCGTCTTGTCCTTTAAGTTGGACATCCCAAAGCTGAGGAAAGTGTTTTCAGTCAATGGCCTTGTCCTTTGTTCAGAGACTCTCTGGCACTCCCCACATAGGAAGCTTGCTGGCAGAATCTAGCAGGGGATGCTGCGTGCTGGTTGGGTACCAGTCTGGAGCTGCTGAACCGTTCCTCTGATTCCGGTATCTCCCTCTGTACCCTCAGAGATATTTAGGGGAGGGACCTTGCTTCCCGCTTGGATATCATGCCCTTCCTTCACTGGCAGAAGCTTTAAGGCAGACTGTACCTTCAGCCAGTGTCCAAATGAGTCCTTCTTCTTAATTCTTTCGAAGTCGACAGATGATCTGATAAGTGAGAGGCTAAGCCCTCTTTTAAAGTCAAATGGGCCCCAGTGATTGGGGAAGGCTAAGAGTACCTTAAGTAACCATTTCGGGGTCCCCACCAACAATCTTCTGTTATGCGTGAATTCAGGACCAGAATGCTTTGCAGCAGGAAATGTAAGAGGTGACAATATGTACTCCTATGTCCCACCCATCTTCCTTTCTGTTGTAGATCAAAGTGTCTCTTGGGTAAACTGAGAATTCTGTGGCTATTGATCAAAGCACAGGTCTCCCATGAAGTTTGTGGTGAGAACAGACTTCTGTCTTCCTCAAATCACATACTTCATCCCTCTGAAGAGAGTTTGCTTACTGTAACCAGTTGTCCCAGACATGATATTCACTACCCTTTGTGCAGCGGGGTGGGGGCAAGCTTCAAGGTGACACATTGTATATCTCAAAGAGGTGTTAGTTTCCCAGCCCATTGTTAAGTTCTGTGACCAGGCCTATCTGCAGGCCTGCTTCGATTAACTCTCATCAGTATGCGCCATCACCCCACAGAACTTTAGACAATATAACATGGTGGATCCATGGAGCCTTTGATATTGAATTATTCTGGCCATGGGAGGAGAAAGGTGTTGCTCTTCTCCTCTGGATGTTTTTGTGCACCCTCACTGTCACCTGTCAAATTAATGTGACAGGGAGGACTGTACCTGTAGACTGCGTCCCCCAGAGTACACTGGACTATGTGTTGGTTGCACGGTGAGCATTAGAATATGTGTGCGGATTAGCCCCATGCATTTTTGGAGGTTGATCTCTCATCATTCCATTTCCCAAAAAATCAAAACAGCCCAGATGAGCACACACTCCCTGTGCGGATGGTTGAACCCCTCACAGTAGTGCTGAGCCAGAAGGTTTCTAATGGCCGGCTGAATCTGGCTGTATCTTCTGGGCAAAGGTATCTCGGGCCAAGCAGGAATTGGGATTTTGGAGGTAGAGTTGTCCCTCTCTGTCTTGTCTACACTGGCCTTGTCCCCACATCCTAATACAGGTGTCCGTAATGGGGTTGTTAGTATTTCAGCCAGGTGACCCCTACTGTCTATCATTCTACATGGGGCTAAGTGTGGCTTCTCTAAGGCATTGGCTACCTGACTCAATAGGGGTCTTCTAACTCTCCCTCTTTTAGTCCAATTAGTGTTCAAGGGCGTTAGGGACGGGGCGTTCTTTTACCCACTGTCACTCTCACTTCTTTAACACCTGCTTGTACCTGACCGTTGACTACACTGGGCTCTTAAAATGTTCTCCTCCCACCAAATCACTATTCCTCTGATCTCTCACTCCAGCTTTCCACCTGGACCCATTGATCTTACCTCTCTTCTTACTCCTGAACTTACCTCAGACTACCCCTGTATGTCTACCTCAGCTGTTATCACCTTTTCCCTCCTTCCCCTATATTTCTTTCCTTCTCACAATCTCACATCCTTCCAACTCACCCACTGTGTCCCTTGATGTGCTCCTGCACATGACTAGAACTCTTCCTCATTGGTGCCCCCACAACCCAGGGCAGCCTTGCCTAAGGGTGCCTAAGGGACAGAGGCAAAGGGCAACTCCCTTGGGAAGCTCCCATTCCGTGCTTGCCCCTGTTCACCATGGATGCTTGACGTAACAGCCTACAGCTACAACCCAGGTAAGGTGGTATGGGCTAAGAGCACCGCCGTTACTGCCACTCTTACATTACTACCACCTGCATATACTAGTGTGTGATTATCCCTGTGCACTCTTTAGGCATCTAGTGTTTTGAACATAACCACGCTTTGTAGTGACCATCGTCGCTACGTTGATGCGCTCTGTAAATAGCCATGGGGTAGGCAGTGTGTGCACTCCGACCAGAAGAATTTGTACTGGGCAATGTGTCACACTTAGATGAATGATGGGGATGCGTAATGTGTGGCACTTAGATGAATAGTGGGGGTGGGCAATGTGTCAAACCTAGATCATTTAAAGGGGTGGGCAATGTGTCACACTTAGAGGAATTGTGGGGGATGGGTAATGTGTTGCTCTTAGATGAATTATGGGGGTGGGCAACGTGTCGCACTTCGATGATTTTTAGAGGTGGGCAATGAGTCACATTTATATGAATTTTGGGGTGAGCAATGTGCCACACCTAGATGATTTTTAGAGCTGGGCAATGTGTCAGACTTAGATGAAATGTGGGGGTGGGCAATGTGTCGCACTTAGATAAGTTTGAGGATAGGCAGTGAGCTGCACTTAGATGGTCTCTTAGGGCAGACATTGTGCTAAGCCTGGATTAATTTTATGAGGATGAAATGGTATATCGCACTTTGAAGGGGGTTATGGGGTCAGCAGTGTGTTGCACTTGGAGGAATGTTGAGAGCAGCCAATGCAACTGTACATCATTCCACTATCAGCGCTCCAATATCCTGCATACCCACCCAAAGCACAGAACAAACATACCATACCTCTACCACAGCAAAGCCCAAAACCAACACAAACTACCCTGCATGCAATACTGAACACAAAACTAAGTCAGCCACACAGAAACAGGGTCGAACCGGGGCATAAACGTTTTTTGATAACATTCAATGCAAATTGCGCATTTTAAAGAATATGTATTCAGCAACACATTGATCAAAACTACTAACTGCATAGTGATGTAACTCATCAAACTGCCCCACATTGGCCAAACACATTGGCCAAAAAAAGTGGTTCAAAATTGACCCAAAAAAACTGCCCCACATTAGCATTTTGCATTTTTGGTTGGGGCATTGCTCTATTGACCTATAGGCCAGGCCGAACCTGCACACAAATCCTCACAAACACACACTCATACACCAAACACCACAAAAGGACTACCTACTAAAAACAAACCAGCACACAGTGACCGTTTTTTCCAAACTGAAGATACCAACAGCACATCAAAGCTCCCTTGTGCTTTACCCTCTCAATCCCACTACCCAAGCTCTTCCAGGCCTCATTCCTTTTCAGACCTGCCAGGGCCCCTGGAGACCACAAAATGTGGCAGTGGTGCGTTGTACACGTCACATTAACGTTAAGAATAACATTTCCATATCCTTCTTGTTATTCTCTTTGTCTCTTTGTCTGTCTCTACTCTTATGACTAGCTGCTCCTATTCTGCCACTTCCTGTCACTCTTCCTACTCGAACCTCTACTACTGTTTTACTCCACTACTAACACTATCCCTTTAGAACTGTTACTTCCTACTGCTACTACTACTACTGTCAGTCTATTTATGTTTCTACTCACTAGTGCACACTATCACCTTTGGCTAACACTGTCACTCTACTGCCTGTTTCTCTCAATCGCTACACCTCTACTTCTGCTCCCAACTGTCTCTACCCTAACTACTACTACTACCACTGCCACTACTACCACTCTGCTGCTCCTACTCTACATCTACTCCTCACACTCTCCACACTCACACACGAACACTCCACCTACCTCCTTTCTCCAATAGCCTCTGCACTCCTGTCACTCTTGTTTCCTGTGGTCTCTCGGACGTCCTCCACCACCTCCTGTCCTCACCCATATAAACCACACTCAACCATTCTTGTGCAGCTTCTTAAATATCCCACCACCTCCCAGGATTGGTTACCCATCCTATCCAATCCACTTACCTGACTTCAAAGGGCATGACAGAGGAAGGGCTGATAAGGGCCGGAAAGCCCCACCCCCTTCTTCATGACTGCATTTTTAAATGGTACACTTAATGGCCAATAGCGATCTGCTGCTCCAGACTTGCTTGTAGGCCTTTTATTTAATATTTTAATATCCCTGGTGGGTTAGTGGTGTTAAAGTGTTCACAGAGCATTTAATTAAAAAAAAGTCCCCGGTGGCATGGTGGTTGAGTGGGTAGGCCTTCATGCAGGTCTTTATTTCATAAAAATGTCCCTGATGGCCTAGTCAGTGATTTCCATTTGCATGCATTCCACATGACACAGTCTGCTGGTGCCGTGCCAGTGTTGTAGTGGCCGTGGCACACCTTGGTGCTGCATCCATCATGGCCACACCCTGCGGCGCTGTTACTGGCCTGTGCCGGCATGCACATTCCAATCTCCTTGCTTCCAGTGCTTTCCCGGGTGTGGCATGGCTCCCCTGTGCCCCCACTCCATTTTTCTCACAGTGGTCTCCTGCGGCACTGGTGCAGGAAAGATAGGGAATGGTGGAAGCCTGTACTCACTCCTTTGGGCAACTGGAGGGTGACTGGTGCGTGTTCCCTCCCTTAACAGGGCTTGAAAGCTGACCCTGTCACAGCAAAGATGAACTTTCTTTAACAGTTTCAGATTTCAAAAGAAAGAGTCCTTGGCATTACTAATGGATATCTTTTTCTCAAAAAAGGTAGCAGGCGCCCCTCTCCAGGAAGAACATTTATTTATTTATTTATTTATTGGTTTATTTATTTATTTATTTATTTATTTTGGATTTGTAAAGCTCACTGCAGCCCTCTAGGCAAAGGAGGCGCTATAAGTATACTTAAGGAGGCTTGCTTGTGGGTTACAATAAGTGGCCCAATGTGTGAATCTTAACAACATACAGTTACTTATAAAGTTGAATTACAGAGTTCAATGTTCAACAGTACAGAGTGTGTCGATAACCTGGCATGATAACCTGTTCTGTGTTTTTTCCCCACTTTGTGAGTCTGCAGCCATGTCATTATATAATAGGAAAATGGAAGGGGAGATTCAATGACAATTCCACATTTCACCAGTTTGGACAGAAAACCACAACAGTGATACTACCTGCCTAATCTTTTCAAGTCAGATAGCAAATTACGTTGATGTAGCTGTGGACAGAGTTTGCCACAGCACAATATACCTGTACCGTTAAATCTGAAGAACAATGCCAACTTACTTTAAAAGACATTTTAATTAAAAAATTAGCAACATCTTGGATTTATCCATTGAGCCATCTTGGTTCTTAAATTTAGGAGAAAGCAAGGCTATAACGAGTGATTGAAGTGTGTGAATGACAACACAGTCTAGAGAAGGGATATTTGTGGGTTCATATAAGGGTCTGGGGATGTAGCCACTTTTGCTGCCATCTGAAAAAGTAGGCCCCACAAAGCATCAGGTACTGCTTCTTCCCTTAATTGCTGTTTTCCTTTTAGCAAATGCTTGCAAATGCCTGCATAGACCAGACAGACTATTGGTGTCTGTATTATCTACAATAATTCTAAAATAACTGAAATGAGAGTCAAATCAGAGTCGCTTTGTAATTCTTAGTTTGAAAAATGTCTAATAAATGCATCCTTTTGCAACTAACACAGTTCCCACTAACCAGAAGGACACCTGGGTACTGCCTCTCCTAAAAAAAACGACCCTCGACCCAATTACGCCAATTAACTACAGTCCGATCACCACTGTACCAATCCCCCTAAAAATACTGGACAGGACTGCCTACATACAGATCCAGCCGTACTTAGAAAATAAAAATCTACTAGGACTCTGCTTCTGCCCTAGACATGGCACAGAGACAGCTCTGATAGACCTACTAACACAAATGAAGACTATAAAAGACAAAGGTAACCTAGCCCTCCTGCTATTACTAGATCTATCAGCTGCCTGCAATCTTGTGGATCATAAACCATTATGTAACCGCCGCACATCTGCAGCTCACTTCTCTAAGGATGCCACCCGTGGATCCAGTCCTTCCTCAACAATAGAACTACAAGAGTGTTTGCACCCACAGCATCGGCCACACCTTTTCCTGTTACTTGCTGTGCCCCTCAGGGCTCCTTCGCATCCCTGACGTTTTATATCATATTTAATAAGCAGCCTCTTTTCGATTACTTAGACCATCTGGGTGTCTCCTACACTAATTACACGGATGGCACCCAGACCCTGATACCCATCACTGAAGACTATAACATTGACTCTAAACGCCTAAATGACAACTACCTAATTATCCAAGCATGGATGGCCCAACATGGACTCTGTCTTAACGATGATAAGACAGAGTTACCGTTAGTAGGAACCCAAGCCACACTCAACAAACTAGACACGCAATTCAATGTCTACAATAAAGACTGTAACAAAATCAAGGTCTCTAAAGACGCAAAAACTTTAGGTATATACAATGACTCCTCACTGTCATTGATGAGACAAATCACTGCTACAACCTCCACAACAGCATATAATTGCAAGCCAATCACTGCCTGCAAACCATTTCTTACTACTGACAATTGCATTACTCTAGCTAGGGCATTAGTGCTATCCAAACTAGACTATTGCAATGCCTTATATCTAGGTACCAACCAACACAACCTAAAAACTTTAACATTTTTCCAAAACAACACGCTCAGGTCAGCGACTAACTTCCCAAGGTCAATTCACATATCAGAACTAAGACATAGTGTACACTGGTTTTCGATCAATCAAAGAATCAGACTTAAAACCCTATCACTCACCTTCAAATGCATAAACAAGCTAGTGCCTAAATACCTTTGCAACAAATTCAGTCGCAACCTTTCAGAGCGTCCAACACAATCCCACCAAGCGAACTGCCCGATCGTTCCCAGGTTCAAACTCCAAAGGGCAGGAGGTAGTAGCTTCCCAGTGTTTGCAGCTAAAATATGGAACTCACTAACCACAACTATCAGAGCTGAGTCCGCCTTTCACAAATTTAGAAATAACGTAAACATGGCTCATTCAAAATGAATGCTAGCAACCTACTACACTCTATGTCCCAGATGTCAAACGTAATCAATGACCTGTTACCACTGTATAGCTCACTGTATAACTGTATATGTAATCATATTGCCTGCTCAAATGTAAACATCCCTGTACCATAACTGCAAGAAATGTAAAGATTCCTGTACTGTAACTGTAAGAAATGCGCCCAGATGCCTCAGGGCTTGGCGCACTATATAAATAAAATACAAATACAAATGGCAAAGACAATGGGCCTCATTACACGGAAGGCGGTGAACCATGGCGCTATTAGCGCCATGGTTCATGCTGGTAAAATACCGGCACCTACTTGGTGGAAAGGGGAATTACCGCCCCATTCCAAGGTTGGCGGGGCGGTAATTCCAACTTCCACCATTGCCCTTCCCCATTCCCATTTTTGCCCCAAAGGGCTCTATGGGAATGGGGAAGGCGCTAATTACGGTACCGCAAATTGCGGTACCGTAATTAGCTCCACTGGTCCCTTTGCGGGTTGGTTTTTAACGCCTGCAAAAAGCAGGCGTTAAATTCCCCAACCCGCAAAGGGACCTCGTAGTAAGGCGGTAAGGATTTACCGGTACCAGTAAAATACTGGTACCGGTAAACCCTTACCGCCTACCGTGTAATGAGGCCCAATGTACTGAGAAACCATTATGTATGGATCAACCCAGGATAAATCTGGGATTACGAGCCATTACCTAAGCCTATGAAACCAATGTTTACAACGATACAGGCTCCTTTATGAACTAAGCATGGTGCAAAGTGATCCGAGGGCTTCTGTGAATTTCCTTGCAGGATTTTGGAAGTTTTGCAGGTACACTCAGATTCTTTTTACAAAATACATCTGCATAAATTACCTTTAAGAGCCATACATCTTATGGGACTGTCCTGCGACGTTTGGGCGGGTTTGGGCTGATCTTTGAGAAATAACATATACAAAAAATGTAAAAGGTCTCAGGAAAGGAGAGACATGGTATGGGAAAGGGAGAAGTGAGGTGAGGCTGGGTGGGGGGTGAACAAGAGGCAATTGAGTCCTGTGAATCTGTGAATGTTATCCAGGTAGGACAGCAAATCAAGGTCTACTGTAGGATATCTCAATAGTTTAATTCTCCTACTGCAGCTAATTGTGTACATATTCCAGGTTTCAGGTTTCAATCTGGGTAAAGTGCAGCCTTTCATTCTTTTGAAGTTGATCCAATTAGTAAAGTTGAACTGGGGAATTGTAAGATTGTATGTCATAAAAGAAGGGTCAGGCACATGTCAGGTATGTCTGTGACTGGTTTTCATCATTCAGAGGTCGACACATTGCGTATTATCGATGTTTATGATATAACAATAGTGGGAATTCATAACAGACTTGGATCTCTGAAAAGCCTTGGGACTGGGGCAGAGTCTGTCACGCATTAGGGGTGCATGTTGGTTCCTCCTGTTGTGTTTGCTCCAATGAGAACAAGTGAGGTTATTTATTTAATAATAGGGAGAGTTAATAGCTTCAGGTCAGTGACCTTAGGGAGACCAGTAGAGCCGAGACAGAGTTATTCACAAGTCAAGCATTCATGAAGTAGAACCATTTACACAAGTAGGACTGGAATGTTAGTAACTCTGTAGCTAACAAAAAAATATGTTGTTGGCACAAGTGGTCAGATGCACTAGGGCACCTCATCACTAGAGACCAATGTGCACTGTTCACAAAAAATCCTTTGAATTTGTGCATTATAGCTGCACACAGTTTCCCTTTTGTATTCCCTTTTGTACATTTGCTAAAGTTCATAACAGGGATGCATATTAAAACGTGCAGAAAATAAACCCATTCTCTCGTACCTCAATTGAACAGGTGCAGAGTGTGACTATTCATGGGATCTCGTTACTTCTACCCATAGGGGAGCCCTACTCTGTGAGACTAGGGAGGTGAGTTTGGTAGGCAACATTCCTCCTAAGGGAGGTGGATAGTGGGACCTCACAGGGAGAGGCTCCTCTCTTGGGGTCAAGGACCCCCATTCCAACCCGACCTCCCTAGACCCATTTCTGAGGAGATAACAAGAACACCTGAAAGCCAGTAAAGTCAATCCAGACAAGTTGCTATTTGCTACTGCAATCCCGCTAATACTACACCTCAACCAACCACTAATACTGGGAAGAAGAAGAAGATGAGAATCACTCAGAGTACTCAGTAGTTGGCAGCCAACCACACTGAGATGAAGAAGATAAAGCGAAGAGTATTGATTACACAATTGAAAGAAACAAAGGACTGTACGTCTATGCTGGGGAGGACCAACAATTGGAAGAAGCCTTACCACGACACCAAGCTATTCATTATTGACCAGAAACCAGAAACTCTGATTTTTTTAAAGTCAGATCTATACTTGACTGAAGTAGAAAATCAGCCCCTCAAGGAGTACATTGGAACTAATTAAAAAAATCAATGTTTCTGACATTCTGCTTCGGTTTCATCACCACTCATATTCATGCTTAAAAATTTAAGAAATACTGGGAATCCTGACGCTTGTATAGACTTTTATGCAATCAACAAAATAACCATCAATAATAGATATCAGCTTTACCTAAATGTGCGTAGGCCCCTTTATCTGGTGTGTTGCTTAAAGGGGATTAGTAGAAGACTGCATTCCGAAGATGAGTCTGACTGTTTCAATACCACGTCATCCCATTCGGCTCCTGCAACATGCCTTTGCCCATCCAACATTTCTTAGATGATGCCATATGGGGGTACTTGGATGTATTTGTAAACATTGATATAGATAACATTCTTAATTACTCCCAAAATTAAGAACAGAAGCAACATGTCAAGGTAATGCGTCAATGTCTGTCTTGTCACAGGCTGTTTACCACATTTGAACAATATGAGTTTCATCAAAACACCATTGAGTTCTTGGGTTTTGTCCTATCACAGCTGGACTCAAGGAAAATACAAGACATCCTAGACCAGTTCTGACCAATATACAACAAGATCAATCCGTTTTAGCTTTGTGAATGTGTATTAGTAATTCATTCATAAATGCACACAATTAGTGGGGTCCATCACTTTGCTGCTGGCAAACTCAGCTTTACATCAGGCCATGAAATGGCGTCATGAAACCCTACTGGATGGGGATCCATGACTAAACAAGATTAAAGAGCCAGTACAAGGTCGCCCAAATTGATCAAAGTCCCCTGATATGTTGAAAAGGACTGTGAGTGTTTTGCTCACAACAAATAATACATCTCCTACCCACACCATGTGTAGCTTTGCATAACATAACTATGGACCTAATCATTGAATTACCCTCTACAACCCTGCTTGTAATTAGGGATTCATTAACCAAATTGGCCCATTTCATTCCAGGCAAAGGAATTCCACACATGAGAACAATTAGCAGATCTCTTTTTTGCAACATGTTAACATACTGCATGGAATACCTAAATACTTAATTTTCGATCAGGATCCAAAATGTGCTTCTCACTTTTTGTGTGCTTTCTGCAACATCTTGAATATGGACATGTGACCTTCACTTAGTTACCACCCACAAGTGAATGGGCAAACTGAAAAAAGGAACCAAGGGCGGGATCAATATTTACACCACTTTATACAGAGTGCAGACACTGTGGAGAGAGTTTGTTTGGCTAGCTGAATAAGCTCAATATAATTTTGTAAATGACTCCCCAAACACCATTTGCTTTTTTAGCACATTTGGCTTTCCCCAAGGTATGCTACCATCCACAGTAACCACACAGACTTTCTTACTTACTATCCAAGTCAACAAGCACAAGAACTCTGGAAACAAATGCAGGAAAATCTAAGAAGGCAATCGAACAGATTAGTTATGTGCAGACAAATCTTAGGATGTATACCCACCTGCTGCATGATAGCAGGTTTGGCTATCCACACGCAATCTAGAGTTAGATGAACGACCTAAATTCCAACCTAGGCATATAGACCATTACTAATGAAGCCCAATGAATCCAGTAACATTCAATTTTGCCTTCCTGACCATTTGAAGATACACCATATATTTCACATTTCTTTGCTTAAACCAGTCCGCATACATTTCCACACAAAAATAACACCACCATGCATAGTGAAAGGGTTTCCTGAATACGGTTCCATGAGTTAATATCCGTGCAAAAATATTGCCATGCTAGAATGGCGCCATATTGTTGCTGCAATATTAACCCATTAAACATGTGGAGACACCCCCACAACCACTGTATTACTTTAAAGGGAGCGGGAGACACTCCTGAAACTCCCGCTCCCATTTACCACCAAAATTATCCCCACTAATAATATTGCCTATGGCCATTCCCGATAACCATATATATATGGTGATATTATTGGTTAGGAAAATATCACCTAATACCCTGAATACGAGGTACTGGCTATTCTGAATTAACATTTTGGGGAGTACCTTTGGTATGTGGTGGACTGGGTGTGCTACATTCAGGTACAAAGATAATGGGAATATTCCATCAGAGTTATATCAACAAGCTGGAATCTTGGTCAGTCTGTAGTAGGGGGGAGTACCATCAGGTGTGAGGCAGGGGTCAAAGCCCAGGAAAGATATTAACTATATTGGAATGCTCACATAGAACACGCAGTCGATCAGGATCATGGAAACCTAGGAAATCATTATGCCCCCACTGCCGAGGCCCATGCATTAACAGGCTTCAGAGCAGCACCAGGGCCACAAAAAGCAGAAATGTAGTAGAAATCTACATTTTCAAAGCATCCTTTGTGCTTAGAATGTGACGTGGTGGCTACCTTTGGTGCAGCCTCCCATGCACACTTCACTCAGGCTAGAGACATGACCCATATCAGCAGCATCTCTCGCAACAGCAGAAAAAACCCATGGCCCTGTGAAATCCAGAAGGTGGGCGCTACAAATGAACATGTTTTTTGGGGGGCATTTCGAATTATGTTATTGAGCTTTATACCATGCCCATTTCCCATTTGCATAATCACCTGCTACTCTGGCCTATCTGAAAGATAGGGGTGGTTGGCAAGGTGAGAGGAGACAATTCAAGATAGCTTTGCATGGTTGTGTTGATGCATGGTGACTGGAGGTACCCTGAGGTAAAAGGGTCAAGTTCTGGGGTTTTGATGTGGAGAACATCAAGCCTTTTGTCTCTAAAAGGCAGTACCATGACCCCCTGGTGCTAGAAAGAATTGGCCCAGGCTGTGGTATGTAAGTTGGTTCTAGAGGTGTAGCATTCTGACGTTTGATGTCTGTTTGTAGTGGTGTTCCGCTGTTATGTGTGAGTTGCTTGTTGGTATGCGCATTGTGTTTTGGAACATCGAATTCAAATGTGTTAGTGTATGGCAAGTCAGTGACCTTCATGGGCAGGTTGGTGATGGGCACAGACAAACCTGAAACCACATGAAGCAGAGCATAACATCAAATATAAAGGAACATGTAAAAGGCCTTCCAAGAAAAAAATAGCCTACCGTCCTCCCCACATTGCCACTGTCATACCTTGTCTTTCTCTTTCTGTATTTTTTATCTCTATCTATCTCTTTCACTCTTGCTCTCTACCCCTGTCTCTCTCTCTCTCTCTCTCTCACTCGCTCTGTATCTCTTTTTCTCAAATGGATACAATGTACCCCTTGTGCCACAAGGTTCTGAGAAATGGCACATAAGGGAGTGGGGCAGTCTGGATACTTTCACATTACTATAAAGTAGGTGCTACATGCAATAGGTGGTAAGAAAGTTTGTTCAGAGACACAGATGTTTGAAATGTGAGGATCCCATCCACCTATTTCAACTTCTTAGGTATGCATGCATGGACGTCAATTAGGGGTCGTCAGGGGTCGCTGTAATGTGTGTGTGTGAACTGCAGGTTGCAGGTTTGACTCCCAGCAAGGTCAACTCAGCCGTTCCTCCTGCTGAGGTTGATCAATGAGTACCAACACAGGTTGGGTGATACTGCATGTATATATGTTCTATATGAAGCGTTTAGGCTTAAGTGCGATATAATAGCACATCATTATTGTTTGGCCTTGGATGTCTGCTTGCATTCATAGTGATTTGGTAATCTGGGCCTATACGCACTGATATTATTGATACATATGGTAATCCATTCTTGGATAAAATGTATATCAGTGTACAGTGATATCATAACCATATTTTCCGTAGTGTATTTAGAAACAATGCTATGTGATGCCACTTCCTGTGATGTTATCAGAGGGCAAGGGTCATGTGATGTCACTTCCACTTCCACTAGCATTTTGGTGAAATGACATCCCTGTATGTATGCTAGGCGTTTGAGCACCAACTCAACTCCACTCTAACGTGTGCTACTGTGCATAACCAACTCAGACCTTTGTCCTTTAGGGAAACACCCATCAGAGCAATGAATAGCATTGGTCAGGCAATCAGGGCAGGGGCAAGAATGACTGGTTGTTTCTCACAGACGTCTTCCCCAGTGTCTCCCGCTAGCCTCACACCTCTCACAGTGCTCTTCACCACAGGCCAAAATGAATCCCCCTCCCCATCTACAAGTGCTACCCTTAACCTGGTGTTGTGGCCAACCTATAAACAGGTTTCACAATAATTCTAACTACATGCAGGGTCGTCATGATGGCATGCGGAGAAGAGAAGGAAAGATAAAAGGTGCAGTCTGGATTTCTCAAAGATCCACATTAGGCTGGATGTACCATCCTTTGGTCTAAAGGGATTGCTGTGGCTGCAGGAAAGTGGAAGAGGAGCCCTCTGACAATGAAAGAGAGGGCTTTGGGTGTGAGTGCCAGGATGGGTGCTACAGTAACACGTTTTTGTTCCCTGCTTTAACATCATCTTCAGGTTAAGGTTGAACATGTGAGGGCTCAATTCAGTGAAGTGCATCAAGTAAAATAGTCAGAATATATACCGTCACTGGCACATCCTCTAGAAGCCAGCCTCACCCCCAGCTGCCATGCACTACGCGCCAACATTCCTTCCTTTCTTTACATCCCCCAAACCTCATTCATACAGCTTGACACTAACCTTTCATACACACGTCACAACAACATTTATAGAAGACTACGCTTAATCCACACAGGCAAGTCATCAAAGCGTCTCTGTAATTATTCCTCCGTTAGCTTCCAACAAATGACTTCCATTTAAAGTACATTTTCTACGCTCTAACCTGCCCCTATCGCTATTGCGTAGGAGTAGCATTGTGGGTAAACAAACCTAAGAAAAAAGAAACATGTCGATGTCTTTTCTTCTGGCGGAACCATGGTCCTTAAATTTCATAACCAGACATTTCATTGGATTTAACAAGGATCAGATGATGCGGAAAGCACATGGACCTGCTGAGAGACCCACCGTTCCCTGCCGGCCCTTGCTGGGACGTGAAAGAGTGCAGCAGCTTCAGCCCGCCTTTCCCAACTAATAATGGCCGTTGTACACATCAGGCTAGCAACTGCATCCGCGCTCTGGCTGGCTGTTTAGCTGTTGCACATGGTTTTAATTCCCGTGCTGGTGCTGTGTTTTGGAGAGGGGAAGGCTCATAAAAGATATGAAATGTCAGACACGGGGGAGTAAGTACGTTTATTGTTCCGCCCTGACAGAGGGTATAGCGTTTCACACGCGTGGGCAACTCGGCCTCTGACTCACACCATCTCGCTTGGCTTACACTACGACACTAATATTTCTAAGGCCATTCGCTTTCATTTCTTTTCGAAAATATGAGAAGTGCATATTTTGGTAACTCTCCATCCATATGTTATTATCTTGAGCGCTGCACCAACCTATCTACATTACTGCCTTCTGCATTGATGACATCACATGTTTTGTTAGATAGCTTTTGAGTTTCAGTGAGCCCGAAAAATGATCATCAGCCATATGTCATTAAATACTGCATATGGAAATGAGACCTCTTTTTTTGTTGTTGTTTCTTTTCAAGGTGGAAAATCAATTGAAACTCAGTGTGAGTTCAAATATATTTTGGGAACAAGCATGAGTTATTTCTTTACAACTTACAGATGTGGACTTTGTATGGCTATGCAGAACACCCTCCAAGCATTTCCAGGTGTTCTGCTATGCTATGCAAACACGAAAATCAAAACATGTGAATTATGAAGCTGTAATACATTTTAGGTTGGTATTACAGACTTTAGGATCACATCTGGGTAAAGACCATTTTTTTAGTTCCTTTCATCGATGCTCAAGAGCTGTTTGCACGCTAAATACATTTCAATAAATACATTATAGTGTGACTAATCATCACAAAAGTCTTGGGTGCATAGTTTACAGGTAACACCTCTTTTTTTTGGGGGGGGGGGAATTCAGGTATTGCTAAGGTATCCATGCTCTGTGTCAACAAGGCAGTCAGTCAGATCCCAATTGTGGTGGTCGGGGGGGGCCCGTGGTGTAGTGTGGGCCCCTCCTGTGTATAGGCCCTGCGCGCTGCAGCGCCGCGCAGGAACAGACAACGGGGACGTCTGCTTGCTCCGGCGCTCCGGCTCCAACTGCCGCCGGGCGCCGCCTTTATTCGTAACCGCGCATGCGCCGGCTCGTAGGCCGCGCATGCGCGTTATGTGTACTACGTACACAACACCCCTCCCTTTCCCTCAAACAACAAAACATTAAAACATGGGGCCAACGTGGCTCAAACATTATATACTTAACAGACTTTGTTGCTCAGGTCGCTGAGTCCATAATAAAGTCTTGGAATCTTTGTGGAGGGCGGCGCCCCTCTCTGCGGGGATACCGGGGCGGACCTCTTTCGAGGTTCTCTGGCTCCTCCGGGTCTCCGGGCGTTTCAACGTTCTCCGGTGGTGCTTCTGCCGCCTGCCTTTGGCCAGGATCCGGTTCTTCTCCAGAGGTTGCTGGTCCTATGCGTTTGAAGAAAGACACATTTCTGGTCACTGTCCCACGCGCGTTCGCCGCCGTGATCATGGATCCCTTGACGTGGGTAACTCCCATCGGGTGTGTTTCGTACGTCATTGAGAGTTTCCCTTCCGGCTTCCTGTTTCGGACCAGGACGGTGTCTCCTACCGCTATCTCTTTTTCCGGCAGCCTCCGCCTCATTGTCTCCTTCTCGTTTCTCGCGGCCCTGTCCGCTGCCACTTGTGCGTCATCAATCACCCCTGGGCGTCGTTCTCCCGCTTCCGGTATCAACCCTCTGGGTATTCGCTTGAACAGTGCCTCGGCGGGCGCGATTCCGGTGGACTGATGTGGGGTGGACCGGTACTCACGAAGGAATTCGATCAGGTTATGGCGCAGGTCTTCCCCACCATTGACGGAGATGCGAAAGATTTTATTAAGTGTCCGCATGAACCGCTCAACCTCCCCGTTGGCTCTTGGCCACAGTGGGGTCACTTTACGGTGCTTGATGCCTCGTTCTGCGCAGTATCTGGCAAAACACTGCCCTTGGAACGGGGCGCCATTGTCCGAGCAGATCTCGAGCGGGAAACCGTGGGTGGCGAAAATTTTGTCCATGGCCAGGATGGTGTGATCGCTGGCGGTGGATTCTACGAGTTCCACCTCTGGATATCTTGACCACTGGTCCGTCACTACTACGAAGTGTAGGCCTCTGCCAGTCGAGCCGAAGTCGGCGTGGACGGTACCCCACGGCACGTCGCTCCGTGGCATGGCTTGAATGGGCGGGCTCTTTTCTGCCGGACTCGTGGCTTGGCAGGGGATGCAGGCCTTTACGAACTCGGTCACCCGGTGTTCCAGGTCGGGGAACCAGACTTTCAGCCTTAGGCGCGCCTTCATTTTAGCCATGCCTTGATGTCCAGTGTGGGCTAGCTGGAGAACTCTCGTGACCAGGGACCTGGGGATCACGATCTGGTCTCCCCGCAGTAGTAGGCCATCCGTGGACACCGAGAGCTCGTGTCGAGCCCTCCACAGCAATTGTAGGTCTCTCTGCGCCTCTGGGTTTCTTCTGGCGTTGTTCAGGAGGACGTCCCGCCATTCCCCTGTGGCTACCGCTCTTTTCACTCGCAAGAATGCCTCGTCAGAGTTCGAGTCATCTGCAATGTCCTCCCTCGACAGGGCTACTGGCAGGGCTGATTCAACGACGAGATGCACAGCGTCCCCAGCGTCAGACAGCTCCACGGGATTCTGGGCGTCCCTCGTGCCTGGGTGGCGGGACAGGTAGTCCGCGGGGTTGTGGGTGCCTGGGCGGTACACCAACCTGACGCTGTATTCGATGAGCGATAGCATCCATCTTTCGATACGGGGAGGCGGCTTGGAAGAAGTGCCGGACAGGATGGGAATCAGGGGTTTATGGTCAGTGACCACGACGACAGGTTTGCCGAGGATATATATCCTGAAGTGTTTGCAACCCCATAGGATGGCAAGGGCCTCTCTCTCGATCTGTGAGTAGCGCCTTTCCGTGTCGGTGAGGGCCTTGCTAGCGTATGCTATGGGTCTCATTGCTCCCAGTTCATCGGCCTGCATGAGGACTGCCCCTAGTCCTACAGGGCTGGCGTCAACCACGATCTCTGACTCTCGGCTGGGGTGGAAGTAGGCCATCGTCTCCTGCTCCGCCAGGGCCTCTTTGATGGCATTGAATGATCTTTGTTCCGTCGCTGTCCATTACCACGGTACGTCATTCCTGGTGAGAGCTCTCAGAGGTTCTGATAGGGAGGCTAGGTCTTTGATGAATCGGCCGCAGTAATTGACCATCCCCAAGAAGCTCCGAACTTCTGCTGGGGATGTGGGTGGAGGTGCATCTCTTATGTCTTTTACTTTGCCAGGATCAGGCGAAATGCCATTCGCATGAAAGGTGAACCCGAAGAATTCCAGCCGATCTTTAAGGAATTTGCACTTTTCTTGGTGCAGTGTTAGACCTACCGCCTGGAGTCTCTCAAACGTGCGTTCTAGCCTTTTAAGGTGTTCGCTCTCTGACTTGGCGAAGACCAAAATGTCGTCGGACATGTTAATGACACCCCTCAGGCCGGACAACGCTCCTCTTATGGCGTTCTGGAAGACCTCAGCCGCGGACGAGATCCCGAAGTTAAGTCTCTTATATTGGTACAATCCTTCGTGTGTCCTGAACGTAGTAATGTACCTCGACTCGGGGTGTAGTTCCAGTTGATGGTAGCCGGATCTGAGGTCCAATTTGGAGAAGACCTTGGCGCCTTGGAGTTCACCGACGATATCATCCAGGGTGGGCGTGAGGTGGCGCTCTCTTTTGATGGCGGCATTTGGAAGCCTCATGTCTACGCAGATGCGCACGGCCCCTGGTTGTTTCGGCTTCGGGGCTACTACGATGGGTGAAACTCACGGGGTGGGCCCTTCTACCCGTTCGATGATGTCTCGGTCCATTAGCTGTTGCAGTTCTACCTCTACTTGTGCCCTCAGGTGGAATGGAATTCGGCGGTGTTTGAGGGCTGTCGGCCTTACGGACTTGTCGATGTGCAAGCGAATGGGCTCTGCGTTCAGTTTGCCGATACCCTTGAAGAGACTCTCGAACTTGTGTAGCATGCTTTTTAGATCTGCGTGGTATACCCCAAATGTGAAATGGACAATGTCAAGCGCTTCTGACGCAGCACAGCTCAGCAGGGAATGGGGGCTGACGTCGGTGACGAAGAATCTTGCCTTGATGGAGTTCTGTCCATGAGACACAGGGGCGACAAATGCACCTAGGATGGGTAGGTGGGTGTCTCCACCGAATGCATATATCCTCGCCGTTGATGTCGACAGTTCTGGTGGGCCTGGCAGGGCTACGTAGTGTTTGGTGGCTAGCACGCAGACTGAAGCTCCGGTGTCAATAAGGATGGGGGTGGGAATGCCCTTGATGTTGACGGTGCATTTGGGTTGGCGTTTCGTGATGGAACTTTTTGCGATGCTGGAGATGAAGAAGACTTCTTCCTCCTCCTCCTCCTCCTCTTCTGCGAGGTCTAGGTCTTGCAGGCCTTGATCAATTGAGGAGATGCCTCTCACTCTGCGAGTACTGCCTCGCCCCACTCTCTCTGGTCCTCTCGCCGTTGTAACAGGGACAGCCGCACGGCACGTTCTGGCAAAGAGACCCAGTATGCCGCATCGGGCGCATGTTCTTGACTTCGCCGGGCAGTCACCGCTGTGGGGGAGGTCATACCCACAGTTCGAGCACGATGGGGCGTTGCTTGGAGTGGACGCGGTGTCGGGTCTTCTCGGCGCCCATCTCGACCTACTCGCAGCCGACCGTCCAACTGCAAACGCGTCTTCGTTGTGTCCTGGTCGCGAGGCAGCGTCCATTTTCGCGCCTCTGGCCTCTGCTAGCTCATGTGCTCTGCCCAGGTCTAGAATCTGTTGGAGGGTTAGGCCGGGCTCCCTCAACACTTGTCTCCGAAGTTTACCGGAGCTGCACCCCTGCAGTAGTTGGTTGCGGACCATTTCCTCTTCGTCGGCCCATCTGCAAGAGGTCGCCAGGTGTCTTAGGCGGGCGCAGAATTTGTCTAGGGGTTCATCGTCCAATTGTTTCTCAGCGCCCATGACAAACCTGTCAAAGTCCACGTTGGCCATGGGTAAGAAGTGGTCTTTGAGTGCTTGCTTGACCACGTCGTATGTGACCACGGGGATGGTGAGGGAGTCGTAGATCTTGTGGACTTCTGCGCCTGCCGAGTAGATCATGGTCGCAATCTTTTCGTCATCATCGTCAACCCCTGCTGCCCTGAAGAACATGTCTAGTCTTTTGACCCACAGCAGCCACTTCGGGCCTAGCTTGGAAGGGGGTCCAGTGGCATCAAATTCTGGCATGGGGGCTAGGGAGCTGCGAGCTCTGCGGGGGATCGGGGCTGCGGCACCCTCCTCGTCAGCACCGTCACCCATTTTAGTGCCTGGTACTCACTGGTGGCGGTTCCGGCCTTGCGGTAGTGGTGGGAGCGAAATCCTCTTCTTTCTTCTTAGGTGCCACAGCCTTGCGCCAGCAAGACTGTGGGCGTTCCAAAAATTGACTTTTTTTTTTCTTTTTCCACCCGACGCCGTCGGCGAGTGGCGCACGAGCACCCTGCTGGGCCGCAACCACGGTCGCCACGTGTGACGGGGGCGGGTAGAGAAAATGGCTGCCGGTGCTCCGTCGGTCCGTGACGCGACGGACTTAATCACTCCGTTGCTGCCGGGCACGGGAGTGGGCCGTGGCTCCTCCTCGTCGCCAGTGTGGTGGTCGGGGGGGGGCCCGTGGTGTAGTGTGGGCCCCTCCTGTGTATAGGCCCTGCGCGCTGCAGCGCCGCGCAGGAACAGACAACGGGGACGTCTGCTTGCTCCGGCGCTCCGGCTCCAACTGCCGCCGGGCGCCGCCTTTATTCGTAACCGCGCATGCGCCGGCTCGTAGGCCGCGCATGCGCATTATGTGTACTACGTACACAACACCAATGTCTCGTTCATTTGGAACTTTCAGGGAGGATTTCTCATAAACGTTCTTGGACTGTGACGTTCCTGTCCCCTAACAGAGCTCTTTGTTTCCTGTAAAGGTGGGAACATGGAAAGGTGTTGGCATTGGTGTGGACTTTGATGCCTCCATGTTAATGTGTTGTCGGCCATTTTGTAAGACTGCCGAAAACCTGTCAAGGACAGAGCCCGCAAAACACACACGGGTCTCATATCGAGCTTACCAGTCTGGATACAACGGTACGGGCAAGCATACCAGTACCGTTGTATCCGGACCGGCAAACTCCAAGTTGTTCTCGCCGGTGCCTTTCTTTCCGCCACGTCTGACCTGTGGTATTTTGCAGTGGTAGAAACGAAACCAAGACCTGGTCCATGTGTATTATTAATCTACAGTTTGCCTGTTTCCAATCTACAATAGGTCGAACAACATTGAAAGGAAGGTTGATGTTTCCATAGCATGCTGTGAAGATTAGAAATGTGCTTGATTGATTATATACAGATGTTTCTCGCATCTTATTTAGGAAGGGTGTGGTTGTGATCGTTCTGAAGTAACTCACACATTTGACAACTAGGAATGGTTTTATGAGAAGTCCTGTAGTGGTGCTACCTTGCGGATAAATATGTATTTTCTCTCGTGAGGTGCACAGTGTTAAGGGGGAACCAAAAGGGTCCAATGTAATTGATGAATGTTTTCATCCAATAGGCCACTATGGGAGCCTCTAAAAATGTCCTGTTCTTAAAGAATGAATTTAAATAGATGCCTTTTGTTTACTTGAGGATTAGGGTAATGCATGTTTTGATGGGGCGACTTTCAACCAGGTCATTTTGTTACATACAGTTAGATGTTTGCAAACTGTTAACATGTTTCTATGGAATGGAGCCTACAAGGAAAGGACAGGTTGATGCATGTGTTATAGTTTTAATGAAAGATTGAGGGTGCTTGCTCTCATCTTCATTTGTGTGTGATGATCTGGTATTTCTGATGTTATATCATATAAGGGGAGCAGGTGCTCTTTTAGAACAATAATCAATTCAGTATCTGCCCGATGTCAAGACGTGGGTATTCAGTTATTCAGGGATGTGCACTCTTCTTTCCAGAGTAGTTGTAGATTTAATTATGGAACTGGGATTCAGCTATACATGCTAGGGCCTGCCACCCAGTGAGATTGGATGAGGGTAGATTGTTTGTGGTCGGTGGAGAGGGTTGAAAAATTAGAAAGAGTTTGTAGTGTATGCACTTCAACATTTGACACATCTTAACATGATGTATCAAAGGTGCTTAAAAGCCTAAGTTTGGGCTTATTGGATTTGGACTTCAACAGCAGCTATGTCCATTTTTCTTCTGAATGTGTATTACAATTTGCTGTTCAACTTACAAATTAGCTTTTTAGCATCACTTTCAATCAGAATTGACTTACATTAACATAATTACAGATTGCAGAGGCATTCTTTTGAAGGGTGAATGTTCCAGGGAAGGACTGTCAATATTTAACATTGGGGGCAAGTGTAATTTGTTTGTGGCCCATAGTGCAGCAGACCCAACTTCCAGCTGAAGCAAACGCAATACCAGTCTCTCCGCTTTCCACACTTTCTCACATTATTGGCATTACTTCCCTTTTATGCAGCATATTTTTCGGTTATGTTTGTGGTTTTGTAGAAACCTGGACCACAGGAAACTCTCCCATATAAAATGATATCATCAGGTAATACCATTGATGAAATTTGCAATTGGACTGCAGGCTACACCTCCACCCCTCCCATCCCATCTTTAGTTTTAGTTTTAGACTAATGTAAAGAGGTGACAAAGCTAGAGAATTCATTGGTAGAGCTGAGCCATTGCTGAACGGGGTGAGGGAGGGGGCGTCTGGTTTTGCTGTCACAGTCAAACATGGGCTGATATGTCAAAAAAGAAAACATACCTGGTCTCCTGCCTCCCCAGATCACAAAACAAAACCCATACCCGTCACCCTGTCTACCCAACCCCCTCAACGTAAGACCCTCACTTGGTCTCCCCAGTGGTACACATTATATGCATGGTTAAATTTATAATTAGTTATAGAATAACAATATTGACTATAAATCCACATAGGTCAGACTTTCTCTACACATAATTAAGGAAAACACCACTGTGATAAAAAGTAATTTGCTCAGGATCCAAGAATGGATGAAGTTTGAAAGATGGGAATTTGAGCCCTGTCTACAAGGTTCCACAGTTTTCATTTTGGAGAGCAGGGGAGACTTTATCTTCTCCTATTCTCACCAAGAAGAGAGCCCTTATCCAATCCCGCATCTCTGCGGCATCTAACAATTCGGCCAAACTCTTTAAAATCTGCAAGGAGCTGGCCAACCCTGCTGCAGTCTCTACCTCTCCTGTCCCCTCCCAGGCCCTCTGCACGGCACTGGCCTCTCACTTCATTTCAAAAACTCAGGACATCCTGTCCTCACTCTCCTCCTATCACCTCCCCCTCTCTATTCCCTGCTCTTCCTCTGGCCCTTCTGCAGCCACCCCTCCTCCCTCCTTCTCTGCCTTTCCCCTTTTTTCTGCTGAAGAGGTTTCGAGACAAGTCCGATCTATGAAAGTCTCGTCAAAACAGGTCCACCCCTGTTCCTCCAAAACTATCAAGGACCACATTGACTCCTTGGCTCCTGCCCTGGCTGACTTCTGCAATCACTCCTTCGCCTCTGGAGTCTTCCCATCCCCCCTCAACCAACCCCTTCTGCACCCCCTTCTTGTGCACCCCCTTCTTAAGAAACCCTCTTCCGAGCCATCCTGCCCAGCTAACTATCGCCCAATTTCTATCACTCCCTTCCAGGGCAAGCTCCTGGAGAAACTGGCCATCTCCCAGCTTAATCTCCATGCTGAATCTGTTGGTAGTCTTCATGACCATCAGTCTGGCTTCAGAGCTGCCAGAAGCACGGAAACTGCTCTCCTGAACATCTGTGAGGACCTGCTCTCGTACACTTGTGAGTACCAGAATATTTTCAAGGATAAACCCTCTTATGTGGGTGATGATCCACACAAAAGAGGATTTGCGAAAAAGCAAAAGTCTTGGAGAGTGTGGACGTGGGTGGACTGGTCAATGGTGCCGTAAGTGGCAGAGAGATCCAAAAGGATTATTATAGAAGAGAATTTCTAGTGATGAGAATTAGAGGGAATGTTGGAGACATGTATGAGTGTATGCATTTTGTATGTATATGTGAATTTTTCATTATTAATCCGATGGGACCGGGCAGGGAATACTGTATCTGGCCGCAGATTTTAAATAAAAGAACTGGACTACGTAGCCATGAAAGAAATCAGCAGAAAGGAAAGGTGTTACATTTTTTTTTAGGAACCCCATTAACATTTCAGCCATGCGTAATTCCTCAGTTTGTTCTGCAGTGTGGAACTAATTGTTGCAAAGTGCCAATCACGCCTAAATAGACAACAAGAGCGAGGGATTAACAAGCCAGTGAAGGTATTGGAATTCCCACAAATAGGATATTACCACAGTCAATGAGTTGATAAGGGTACAAGTAACCAGGTGCCAGGACTCCATAGGAATGAAGGACAGAGCTCTTTTCAGTAGCCAGAAGTGGAAGAATGCAGCTCTGGAAACTTTAGTAATCTGAGAAGAGAAGGATTTATCCTTTTTCCACACCATCACCATGCCACTGTAGAAAAAGGAAAGAGAAGGTGGATGTTCTATTTCAGTGCTGGTGGCAAAAATGTGGAATAACTTTCCACCAGCATTC
This sequence comes from Ambystoma mexicanum, assembly GCF_040938575.1. Taxonomy (NCBI): domain Eukaryota; kingdom Metazoa; phylum Chordata; class Amphibia; order Caudata; family Ambystomatidae; genus Ambystoma; species Ambystoma mexicanum. The sequence goes on from NC_090936.1 coordinate 392,203,106, forward strand.
CCTGGTGAAACAAATCTTCTAAAATCTTGGGAACAACTAAATACATATATCTTCAATCAGAACTGAGCTTCTGTTCCACCTGAGCATGGACTAGATCTCCTTCAGTGGCAAGAAATCCACATAACATAACATTTCATTCAACCAAAATATTGTCAGTAGGAAGAGCAGTCTCAGTGCCATGTGGGGCGGAAGCCTGATTGAAACAAATCCAAAATCCTGTTTTTTTCTACATAATCATGTAGTTGGTAGGTAACCGTTTTCTCCGGGATTTTCTCTATCTAGGATGAATTGGAGGAAAGCTTTTTCAAAAGTACGAAAATTAAAACCTTGAATGAGCTTGGAACTATACCAGAAGGAACGATTGATAACATGTGAGACAAATTAAGCCAATTGAGATGCTATGTTACCTGCTAGAGTGGGTGGTATAGTATCTAGCATAAACTTCATGGGTTTTAACTGCAGCAATAAAGGTAAAACAGCCTCATAGAGCTTGGTAACAAGAAGGTGGAGCATTCCATGTGAATTTGAGTGCAGTCTTTGTGAAGTTTTTACTATGGAAGAAATATTGGATTGGAACTCCAAGGTCACTATCCTCAAGGTACTTAGTGATCTGGTTGAAGACCACCTCGTCAAGGGCATATGAAAAATGGCCAAGGAGGGTAATTGGGTGACAGTTTGCTGGGAAGTTTGGGTCAGCAGCGGTTTCTTCAAAATGGGTAAGACAATCACTGATTTCAAGGAGGCAGGTGTGAGTCTTGTGGAGAGAAAGAGTTTAAGGAGCTCAGAGAGATAAAGGCATGTGATTAGACTAACTGCCTCATCACGAGTTTGGTGGTAACACTTAAATGCGGTGTTAATGCTATTAACAGTGCATTTGAGGGTCTGCCAAATCATGGGTTTGGCAGGATTTACCCACAGATATAAACTGGGTGCAAATCCGCTGCGAGTTTGCCGATTTTCGGTGCTATTACCCAGCGCTAATACCACCAGAGGTAGTAGTGCCTAAAATTCTCCATTGGGCCCAATGGGGAATGGGGAATTCCTGAATGGGCCCAATAGGGAATGAGGATTTACCGTTCTGCCAAAATTCTGATCTAACACTAATAGTGCCGGGGGTTTGGCAGTAACGCTAATAGCCCAAGCGGTAGTACTACCAGGGATACCACCCAACTCGTGATGAGGCCCAATGTGTTTAGATTTGCCATATAAGGCTCTACATGTTAAACGGTCTGGAGCTTCATAGGACCTACATTCTATATGGGAGAGCATTTTTATACTGAAGCTGTACACATTTTGAGACTGTGTTTTGCCAGATGATATGTCATCCCAGAGGTCTTTTAGTTCTGTTTTCTAAGCTTTGGTGAGAGCTGTGACATATTGTGCAACTGAAGTAGAATTGTCTGCAATGTATTGTATGTCTATATTTGTATTCAACAAGAGGGCAATGATTGAATTGTAATCATTGATGTACTTGGATACTTCGTCCCTTTTAATTTCGTATGTTTGTTTAAGGGATTTGCCTATTACACTGTGTCTAACAGAAGACATCAAGCTATGTACTTGTCATTTTGTGCAAACTGGTCTAGGGAAGCCAAATCAACATTTTGTATAATATTTACCTTTGTAAAACAGTTGCATCACTGTCATGGCTAAATTTGGGAGTATCTTTATCCACAAAAGCATGGGGATGCATGGTGCTCCTCTGAATTGATATTCGTTTCTCCAAAAGAAGTCTTCTACTTCTCTGAGTGAAGGGGTAGTTTTATTGCAGATGAAGTGCAGCATGGCAATGAAGCAATAGAGAAAGTCCCTGGATACATTGACAGGGTGAAGAGAACAGAGTTCTCTGGTGTTTTTATATCTATACCCTCTTTATTTTGGTTTGCAGTGCGTAAGAGGTCGGTCGTGCAAGTCATCCCATGCGTATTCTGCACAAGTTAAAGTAACAAACCAAGTGGGTGGGCCTAAGTTCCTTAGCATAAAACGTACATCAGCATGACATCGGAACCAGCATTCTTTTGTACCACGCATGTTTGCCAAGTGATTTGTGATACTTGACTTCAATATATCATTTTCGTCTTTTATCTTTTGAAGTAGTTGTGTAGCGGACAAGTTTACAAAATTAGAGCCTGTTTTTAATGTGTGTGCGACTCCATAAAATAGGGCCTCATTACGAGTATGGTGGTAGCCATGCTGCTTTTAGCGGCATGGCTACCCCCATACTGGCTACCGGGTCTGGGTTCCTGGAATTGGGAATTATCGGGCCATTCCGACCTTGGCGTGCCTGGTAATTCCCTTTCCTGGGACCCGGACCTGGTACATCCCCATTCCCATTTGAGCCCCCTTAGGACTCGATGGGAATGGGGAGGATGCTAACAACGGGCCCGTTACTGACATGCCCGTTGTTACCAGATGTCCTTAGCGGGACCCGCAAGCAGACCTCGTAATGAGGAGGTAGTGGGTTAATGGCGCCGGCAGCTCTACTGGCACCATTAACCCTCTACCGCCTTGGTTGTTATGAGGTCCATAAAGTTGCTCGGTCACTTTCGAATAGGAGGTGGAAAATGTATTCTACATTTTGTCTAAATCTGGGGTCTTCAGAATATATTTGTAAAGAGCGATATTCTGATGCAGTGATTTGTATGGATCTTTCATCATATCCTCCTCCTTTTCCTATCGGAAGGAGTAGAGGAAAAGAACGTGCTTCTACACTTTTCTCCCATATGCTCATGGGGAATCCTATGGCTTGACGTATTTGATATGTTTCTAATGCATCTTCTATGGTATTTTTTGAGTGTACTGATTGAATTGTATACTGGTCTAAAATGTTGGCTGCACTAACAGGATCTATGTGTTCAAATTGGGCAGCTGTTGGTGAATCTTGAATTATTTGTGTGGTTTTGTTATGTTTTCCTCTATGTTTATATCTTTGTAGTATTCATTATTTTCCTTGAGCTATTGCAGGGTGTGTCCAACTTAGATGAAGCCGACTAGTTGATGCCAAATGTTTTTGTCTTTTGTTGGTACACCATTGACTAGTACAATCAAAAATTAACCTTTTTGCTGTCGTACTCCTAGAGTTTAGTAACTCAGATGGAGGAAATGTTTCTGTTTTCGGTTGAAGGCGTATTATATCTTTAAATGGGTGTTCTGTTTGGATTATAATGCTCTCACACAAGTTAAGTGATAGTACATGATGGCATTTGGTTATTGTCAAGCTTTGTATTGCAGTGTGTGCAAACTATTGAGGGATTAGTTATTTTGTATGTATTTTCTATTATTAGATATACAGCAAATTGAAACCATTGGGATTCCTCATTTTCCTCTATTTTGGAGGCCATATCTATTATTTTTGTGGTATTTGTTTTATAAAGAGTTCTGAGAAAACAGGCACATACTTGGTCTGGTATTTCAGCAGATGTGTTCTGAAACTTAGTTATTTCTTTTTTGTCTGTGTTTGTTAGGAGGTTGGTATATGTGAGGCTTGTGCTAATGTTTTGTGAAGGTACTGAATTTTTGAAGTCAACTTCAGTTCCAAAATATTTACTTTGGATGTGCTGTATTTCTCGAAGGAATTCTTTGGCTGTTCCATGTAGGAGAGTGTAATTTACAGAATAGAGAAGTCTATGTGCAGATTTCGTATTGCAGAATGGTGTATTGTTAACATTTTGATGTGGTGGAAGGTGCTTTTGTAAGCAGTTCCTGAAATACAGACTAATGAATGTCCTTGCAGTCCAGTGTGGCTGTGCACTGGGCAGGAGTTTATGGTTTGTAAAGTTATCATTCTAATTTTGTCTTTTAGTTTCACATAGTAATTGAGGAATTGCCATAAAGATTTGAAGGATTGTTGCTGTATGTTACATATTGAGCTGCATGTCCATTTCTACACTGGACGGTTTGTTTGGGTCAAAGGAACATTTGGTTGAAAGTTTGTTGAAGTTTTTTCTATAAGGGTTTCTTTTACCATAATAGTGTCTCCTACCATTTCATACCCTCGGCCATTATTCTCTATAGCATTTGTTTTTTGTTTGTTCTTGTTTATAAGCCTTTTCATTAAAATATGGTCCTGTGCTGCTTGTGTGAATCCATTCAAATTTACGGAAGTTTGAAAAGGTATCTATATTGACATTGCACATGTTCAGAAGTACTTTTTGTAATGTATTGATATTTAGTTAGTGGTTTCATTCTGTTTAAAATCAATATAAATAACTTTCTCATTAGTAGAAATGTGCTGTCAATTAGAGCTTCAAGGATTAGTATTCTGCAGTCGTGTTTAAGGGTAGGGCATGACTGTTTAGCTGTCCCTACAAGATTGCGAAGAACCGTACGGTGGAACCTTTTTTGTAAAATGAATTTTTTGGAATGCCTTACTATGGCTACGGTAAAATTATTAGATCTAGTGTTAGGTTCATTAGTAGGTTGGCTTCCGTTTGTACATCTTTTTTTATTTTTAGTTTTTGCAAGAGGGGCCTTACTTTTTTATTTGTGGCTGGTTTAGTTTTGTTGAGTGAAGTTATTAGCTGTTTTGTTTCAATGTTTTCTATACATTTTTTTACAGGTGGATGACTATATGGCTTGATTGTATTCTTATCTGCTCATTTTCTTCTTTGTTTTCTACGTAGTTGGTTTTTAGTAGGCATTCTGTTCTGTTTGTTGGGAAAAAAGAAAGTGTGAGTTTGAAAGTTGCGGAATATATATGCATGGGTGTGTAGGTTTGATTGTGGAAATGAATAAGTGTGCTGTCTGATTGTTTAGTGGGATTATAAGTGTGGTTTGGAAGGTTATAAGAGTATTTATTTATTTTATTTTATTGTTTTTTATAACACGCTTAATACCTGAGTTTGGTTCCTAAGAATGGATCCGGCATTTGAACATCTGTTGCTCTACGTGGTCTTGCTTCCAAGACCAGCACATTGCCCCTGTGCTGTACAGCTGTGATGGACTTGGGTTAGTGAGTAAAGGAGTGGTTGTGTGATTAAATAAGTACAGATATTATGATGTTTTGAGGAACAGAGTGTTTGTTATAATGGTGTGATTTAGTACATAGGTATGAGAGTTGTGGTGGTGTTGTAGAGGAGGACCCAAGTACCTCTACCAGAAGTCCCACCCCCATGTTGCCTATATGTTGGTAACCCGAAATTGAGACATGCGCAATACCAGTGAGGGTACCTATACCGTGAAAAGTTATTGAAACAAGGTATCCATTGAAAAATCCCTATATGATGTATCAGTGAAGAAATGGCAGTCTTCTGAAGGAAATTCTGGAAGAAGTATGAAGATGAATGAAAGAGAAGATTGGTGACGTCACATGCAGCAAAAATGACACACCTAGAAGAGATGTCGATGAAGAAGTGAATAGTCTGTATAGTATCTGATGGTAGAGAATCGAGTAACATTTCGGGAGCAAAATGAAGATTGCTTGTGTGGAGAAGCACTGAAGAAAATCCGAAGCCGTTTTATAATTGTACAGATGCAGTGACGCAAGCAGACAAAGTAATCATAAGGCTGGATTTTCAGAGTGAATAGACTGCATGCAATGCGCAAAAATATATGTGTGTATAGAATCTCGATATTCCACAATGCGTTTTAGCAAATTGGACCCCGAGAATAGAAGGACTGAATATGTATTGCAATAAAATAGCTGACGGCGAAAGAAGATTCGAGAAGGCTTGCCTGGCCCAGTGTCAAGAGTTGGGCCGCCGAGAGCCTGGTTATTTATTCGAGGAGAAACAATGAACGTGAGAAGCAAGACGTGCTTCTGTTTGAGGTGTAATGGAAAAACACCAGAAGTGCCAGGTTTTACTCATTTAATAGTATTAAATACAATGAAGGAGCTCAAAACGTGATCTCCTGTCACATGGTCAAGTTGGAAATAGGCTTTGGAGTGAGCTAAACTGAGACCAGAAGATAAGGTCATGCTCTCACTCCCTTTTATTCCCAGAGATTAAGTTCAAATACTTAATTGACTGGCAGGCGGCAGGAGTGATGATGGATGTTGGGCTAATTGGGTGGAGAGGCATGACCAAAGCCAACCCACATGCGCCTGGGGTACCAGCTTGCGTGCTGCTAGCGAGTGGAATATTACAGAAGGGTACAAGCATGCCAACCAAATGAAGAGGGCCACATAGCACGGAGCCCTATAGTTTAAGAAGCCAATAGAACGTTGTGTATTAGTATGACACAGAAGATGACTTGCACTAGGGGTGGGCTTAGTTGTCCACCCGACCTTAGAGTCCCAACCACAACCCAATACCACAAAGAAAGTATACTTAGATGTTCCTTTTAAGCCAATCACATCCCTGTGTAGGTTTTTGAAGTTTATCACATAGCATGACGTCAGTGATGATGAATTTTCAGTATAAAGCTGTGTTTTTAATGTGAAATGTTTGAGATTACTTGTGCAACGTCGGATGATGTCCGTTGTACTTCCTGTTTTAGACAATTGAAAATAAAACAGTTATGTTTACTAACTTCCTGAATCGGTCTGATTATTGATGTATGAGTCCGATTGCATCGCCATCCATCTCAGATACTGTTACCTTGTCTTAAAGGACCCTCGTGGGTTCAGTGTCATGGAGAAAGGGTGAGGAAGTGTATGTATGTGTGGTAATGGGTGAAAGCGATTTGGAATGCAATGATTGTGAAACTGGTTTGGTTGGAATTAGGACCTCATGTGGATCAGGGTATGGAAAAGTAAGGAAGTAACATTGTAGTATAGAAGTTGATGAGAGATGAATGTGTTGTGTGCCAGTAAAGAATGGGTGGTGTATTGAATAAAGTGCAATGTTTAGATGGAAATAGAAAGAGTCTGAATTTTGCAATATAATGAGTAAGAGTGAAATAAATGTTGTTGTCTCGAAAATAAAACACTCGGCTAATGTATAATATAAGTCCATTGTTACAATTAGAGAGATATTCATGCTATATTAATGTACTTACTTTGTAGGATGCAAAGGGCGTTCTTTTTTCGTTAGCTGTCTTCTGCAATTGTCTTTTGTTCTGTAATTGTAAAATAAAGTTTGCGGGTATATGTGCTAATAGTGAAGTACTTTTAGTAGGAGAGTTTGTTATTCATGAAGGTGGGAGTAGTTGTTAGGAAAAAGAGTGAATAAAGTTATGTTATGGGTGGTGTTGTACAGTTGGTTAACTATGTTGTTAGAAAAATTGGGTATTACAAGAAACGGCAAAAATGAGTGTGAAAAAAGATGCATATCTAGGTTGTTTTTGTGCTGGTGATTTTAATAAAAGAAGTGTTGTGTTTGTGTTGCAATGTATTTGTAATGTGTTGCAGTGTTTTTAAAGAATAGGGAAACTGGTCTAGTGGTAATGCAATGGTGGGTTGTTGTTGCAGCCGTGTTTGGTGTCTTATAGAAGAGGTTGGGAAAGAATAGTACTTTATATGTAAGGTGAAGTGTTGTATATTGATACTTTGGCAGTATACACATATGTGTGAGCAGGTGGAGAATGGTGGCTCTATATGGGACGTAATAAGAGAGGTTGGAAACTGTGACATTTATATGTAATGAAAAATGGAAAATGCTGAGTGTTTACAAATGTTTCTTTTTAGGAGCATTTTCATGAAAGTTAAAAGATGTATATGTGCATTTATAGCAGCACTGTTTGTATGTTGTTTCTAAAATAAATGAAAAGCAGATGGAAAAGATTTGGTTAACATTTTTAAGTGGCATTTGGTGTGTGGAAGTTTAATATGTTGGCAGTACATGCATAATTGCCAACATGATCCATTCCAATGTACATTCTTGATAAGCAACTACAGATTGAAATGGGTTATGTTGGCAAGTATGCATGTACTACCATCATATTAAACTTTGACAAGGGTGAAAGGCAAAATGTACAAAGGACTCAAACCAGATTCAAACAACAGAGTAAAATCCCAGAAGGAAGTAACTGAGAAGAAATGGTGAAAAAAGAAGACAGGGGCCATTTTGGGAACATGGTCACCCTTGGGTGCTGTACTGCAGATGAGGAATCAGCCTGCATATACATGGCACAAGGTAGTACAAAAGAATTCACTGCCACCAGTCATTAAAGTTAGTTAGTGTAACAGAATGTTATATGAGAAGTGGGATAAATGGGTTAGTATGTAACCCCGCAGCCACTCACATAGGGTGGTGTGTGCTTGACTCACAAAGAAAAGGTAAGTAAGACAGGAGTCATCTTACTATTCTTGGGAACAGTAGCTCACCCAGGAAAATGTAGTTAAGCATTCAGAGAAGTCCAAGGGACTTCTCAGTGGCACTACACACAAGGTGCTGTGTGTCACAATGCAAAAAGCGTATGCCCATGGAGTTTACCGGACTCCATTAAACAGTAAGAAACACAGAAATCCTAGTCAGAACAATCACTTGAGTGAGAAAAAAAGTCCCTCTCACTCAGGAGTTAAAATGAAAAAGCCAAGAGTCCAGCAAAATAGCTGGGGGTATCTAAGGTGAAAGGGAATTGGCGCAAAATAGAACATTCTCCCTAACACTCGTCCCCCCCAGAGTAAGGGACAGGAGCATTTAATACAATCCTGGATTAATCTCTTGTTCCAGTCGTTTATACCTTCTGGAGAGACCATCAGCATTTTGGTGATTGCATCTTGATCTCAAACCCTTGGAGGTTGATAGACCATGTAAGTAATTTAGGATTTCCCCCTTCATTTGCATTAACCATCTCAAGGCTTGGTAGTCAGTTTGAATAAGGAAAGTAGAACCATTCAACTATGGCCTAAACTTCTTCAATGACCACACAATGGCAAAGCACTCCTGTTATATGGTTGCCCACCTTGTTTCATGGTCCTTCAGTTTTCTACTGATGAATCAAATCGGGTATTCCCTGCCTTGCTCATCCAGTTGGCTTAAGACTGCACCTATTCCTGTATTTGAAACATCAACAATAAAGGATTGGGTATAATCAGGAACCCTTAAGACTGGAGCTTTGCAGATGGTCTGATTCAGCCCTTCAAATGCCTTGGCACACTCCTCATTCCATCTGACCTTGAGAAATTTGGGAGAAGAGATGACATTCAGAGGAGAAGCTGTGCTCCCATAATTTTCAATGAAATGCTGGTAGTACCCAGTGAGACCTAGAAAGGCTCTCACTTGGGCTTGAGTAGGGGGGGTGGCCCAGTCCTGTACATCTTGTAATTTACTGGGCAAGGGCCTAATCTCATCTTATCCTACCTCTTGTCCAAGGTAGACCACTTTGCTCTGACGAATTTGACATTTACTTGCCTTTATTGTCAGATAGGCCTGTTCAAGAGCCTGCAATCCATATCCTAGGTGATGAAGCTAGTCTTCCCAAGAGGGGCTGATCACTGCAATGTCATCCAGGTATGTAGAAGTCCTCTAACCCATTCAGAACCTGGTTTGCCATCATTTGGAATATAGCAGTTGCATTCTTTAGTCCAAAAGGCATAACCCTAAACTGGTATAATTCTCCTGGAGTGGAAAATGCTGTTTCTCCTTGACATGGTCTGTCAGTGCTATTTGCCAATAGCCTGAGGTCAAGTGAAATGTACTGAGGAACTTAGCATCCCCAGGTTTATCCACCAGCTCATCTGTCCTTGGTAAAGGATGGCCATCAGTCTTTGTGACTAGCATTCAGAGCCCGATAGTCCTTGCAGAATCTCAACTCTTTGGTTCCTGCTTTTGGTACTAGTACAACTGGACTAGCCCGTGAACTAGTAGATGGCTCTGTGATATTTGATGTATTTTATTTGTATCACGCTCGTACACATGTGTTTGAGAGTGCAATGAGGCAAGGGAGGGAACAAGAGAGGACAAAACAGCTATCTTACTAGGTCCAGTGATATTGAGAACACGCAAGTGCAGGGGAGAAGGGAGGGGGAAGCGCAAGGGAGAGGAGAGAGGTGGAAAGTGCTGAGCAAGGGATAAAAACAACAACTGGTTGTGTAGCCAGCAGGGTGGCAAGTGTGAGGTTTAAAGCACAGACAAGGGGAGTCTGATAAGTGCAAGTAAGGAGACTGTAGGGTTACATATACCGACCTACGTGTAAGGATTGCCAGGAGGCAGTGCGGGTGTGTGGCTGGGTGGGGATGGACCTGTGCCTGAAATCAGAGGGTAGCCAGGTAAACTGAGCTGAAGCAGCAGGGGAGAGAAAGAGTGAAGGAAGAGGCAAAGAGGAAGGTCTTGTGGTGCTTTCGGAACAGGCGATAGTTCTTCTCAAGTTTCAGAGTCGAAGGGAGGCTGTTGCAGAGGGAGGCCCCAGCTGAGGAAAGAGTTCTACCATCAACTCGTTGCTTGGAGAAGCAACTGACCCTTAGGGAGTTGGAGGTGAAGGAGCGAAGAGCTTGAGTGGGAAGTTATTTACAGAGGGAGGGTTGAAGGTATTTTGGACCCAGACCACAGAAAGCCTTGTGGGAAATGCAGAGGGTCTTGAATGTAACCCTTGCAGCCACTGGGAGTCAATGAAGAGATTTCAGGGCTGCAGCGATACGATCCCAGGGCTTGAGGCCAAGGACAAGTCTTGCAGTCCAGTTCTGGATGAGTTGCAGAGGGCGGAGAGTAGAAATAGGCAGATTTAGAAAGAGGTTGTTTCAGTAGTCTAGCCTAGAGAGAACCAGAGCTCTAGAGACAGTAAGCATCTGTGGGAAAGAGAGGAAAGGAAGAATACCTCTGAGGAGGTGCAGTTGATAGTTTGACTTCTTAGAGACGTCAGAGATGTGAGGAGAAAGTCTTGTGGTCCTGTTCTGTTCGCTATAGCCCCAAGGTCAATCATCTTGTTAACCTTGTCCTTAATGTTAGTTGTAACATGATCAGATATTCTGTAGCCCCTGCTTCTGACAGGGAGACTGTCACCAGTGAATATATCATGTTGAGGCTCAAGGGGTCAAGCATGGTGTCAGAGAAAACTGGGCGGCAAACTGAGTCAACAGAGCTTTGCACTCCTCCTGTTGCTGCATAGTCAGATCTGAAGATAGTTCAACCCCTTCAATTGTCTCATCTGAAGGGTGTTCCCTGAGGCGATCAGGGAGAGGCTCAGTCTCCTCCTCCTCTTGAACAGAGGCTAGACGCCAAGCTCACAGTTCTAGTCTAGAGACACATGCTTTCAGGTGGTTAGTGTGAAAGACCCAAAGGGCCTCCTAGGGGTTGCCCAAGTCACTAAATAATTAACCTCTTTAAGTTTGCCTATAACTGTGAAGGATCCAATCCATTTGTCCTGTAATGCCCTCTGCCTTGTAGGAACCACAACTAGTCCTAACTGATCTGGAGAAAACTCCACCATGTTGGCCTTCTGGTCATGCCAATGTTTGACCAGAGTCTGATCAGCTTTCAAGTTTTCAGTTGCTGCAGTCATCAAACGTGCAATCCTCCTCCTGATGCCTAGTACATAGTCAGTGATGCAGACTAGCTTTAGGGATGGAACACTCTCCAAACCTTCTTTTATCAGGGCCAAAGGGCCTCTGACAAGATGACCACAGAGGAGCTCAAAGGGGCTGAATCCCACTCCAGCATGAGGCACCTTTCTATAAGCAAACAGAAGGCATGGCAATAGAAGACTCGGTTTTCTTCTCAGGGTTTCCTCTAAGACACCTATCATGCTCTTCAATGTCTGATTAAACCTCTCTACCAGCCTGTTTGTTTGTGGGTGGTAGGCAGTTGAGAACTTGTAAGTTACTCCACAGTTTTTTTTCACATGGTCTGCATGTAGTGGAACATATTATTTGATCCCCTGTCAGAGATAACTTCCTTAGGCAACCCAACCATGGTAAAAATATCAAGGAGGACCTTAGCCACTTCTTGGGCAGTAACAGTGCTCATAGGTATTGCCTCAGGATATCTGGTTGCATGGTCTATCACAACCAACATACATTGGTTGCCTGAGGAAGTTGGAGGGTCTAAGTGACCAACAATGTCAATCCCACCCTCTCAAAAGGGACTGGGCAGGGCACTAAATGTGCCAAATTCTTGGATCCACCTTTGCCAGAGGTCTGGCAAGTGTGGCAGCTCCTACAATGTTTGTCAACCTCTGCACCCTCCGTGGGCCATTATGTGGTCTTCTTGGAACTCAAGTGACCAGCTTGAAGGATCTCATGTGCTAGTTGTAGGAGCTTGGATCACACCTCTTGGGATCCTACAAGTCACCAGAAGTCCCCTGGGGTAGATTTTGTTAGGCACACTGTAGAGGAGGCCATCCGCCCAGCACAGTCTAAGCTTCGCTGGCTCTGCCCTTCCAGCTGGGAAGCTGTCTGTTGTCTCAGACCTTCTAGAGAGGAACACTCTTTGTCCTATGCTGAAATATGTCTTAGAGAGTCCACCTTCCGCAAGCAAAGTCTGCAGCTCAGGATGGTCTCTAGGATCCAGATCTTCCAAGCAGGGAAGGACCTCCTCCAGATCTGTTTCACCAGTAGATGGGTTTTCAGGAGTTGGTTCATCCACCCACTCAGCCTCAGCTGGGGATGGGGTCACTGGGGTGACCTGGGACTGTCTTCTGGGGGAAGTCCTTGTTTTCAGAGCAGGTTTGGGTTTGAGACCCTCTTTCGTAGCAGAGACTGTGGATTTGTCCTTGGTCTCTTTCTTCTTTCTTGAAGTGGAAGGTTGGTCTGCCTGCTCGTTTGAGATGCTGGATAATCTCAATCTGAGAGTCTCTCAAGTTTGCCTCTCTGGCCAATCTTGTCAGCTCCTGTTTCTTTTTGTTGGTAGGCCTGGGGGTGCTGGAGACTACTCCAAGAGTTTTTTAAGTCATTACCCAACAGGACTCTCCCAGGTACTTAGGATTGCACACTAACAGGAATGTGTACAGTCATGTTATTGCACTGGATAAGTGCTGGCAAAATGGGAACCATTTGGATAGGGTCTCCAGCAAGATTAGTGGGACCTTTGGGTACCTTAGCTACATCCTCAGGTTTGGAGAAACTCTCATCAACCACTGTAATGCTTGGCCCCAGTGTCTCTCATGGCAGGAGTCTCCTGGCCATCTACAAGTACACTGTCCTTGTAATATTTGTTTCTGTTGTCAAATATGGTATTATAGACATCTATATTTTGATGTCTCCACAGACCCAAGGACACTAATGAAACTCTAGTTTAAACTCCAATGGGTTCCTCAGCTAGTACAGAAAGTGTGCACTTCTCACTGGAGCTCAGGAATGAAGGCTAAGGAGACAGTGTGGACCACTGAAGGTTTACCCTTGAATCTGGGATCCCCTTTCACATGGTCACCAGACCCACAAACCACACATTTACCAAAGCATTTCTGGAATGGTGGTATCTGGTAACCTCCCTCTGGTTTGGCTCCAGAGGTTTCACTAGACCTGTATGGCTTCCCTTGGAATTTACCCTTATGGTTTTTGCTGCCATCTTTAGTTGTTGGAGGATTAGAATTATCTTTACTATACTTTTTCCCTTCATATGTTTTCTAAGTTGCCCCAGAATCCTTATGAGTGGCCCTGTTGGCTACCCATAAATCAGCAGCTTGAGCTAGCCTCTTGGGATCAAGTCCCTTGGAGTCAGCCAGGTGCTGTCTCAGCTCAGGAGAGAAGGCATCAAACATATTCTCTAGTAAAACACGTTTCTCATTCCTTCAAAGGAGTTCACTTTGTAACCCTTAAGCCAACCATTTACGTTGTTCAGCATTCACAAACCCAGGTAGCCCAAGGATTACCATCCTTCATTTTATGGTCTCTAAACCTTTTAAGGTATTGAGAAGGAGTCTTCCCAAAACTTTCAATAAGAGCCTGTTTGACTAACTCATAATTTTTCCTGTCATTAGCATTCAGCTCTATAATAGCATCAAAACCATTGTGGGAGAGCCTAGACATGATCAATGCAACTAAATCATTCCAGCACATATTCTGCAAACCATAAGTGAATTCAAAAGTACTCAACTAATCCAACACATCAAGTTTAGGATCATACATACTTAGAGCCTCTTTTGGTAGGCGAGGTCTCTTGGGACTACTAGACCGAGAAGACCCTGTGAAGGAAGCAGAATCAAGAGACTTCTTTTTTCATATTATTCTATGAGACCCCTTGAGACCTCTGGCTGGCGGCAGAAAGCATTGTAATAATGCCAGGCGATTCTCTGCAGTATGCATGAGAAAAGCACATTGGCAGTAGGAAAAATGCGCTGCTCAGCTTTCATCAAAATCTTCAGTTGACTGAATACAAGGGAACAAGGCATGGGACCCAAAAAGAAGCCTCAAAAGTGCACAATCACAACATGTACAGTTGCCGAAGAGGGCACGCGTCGACATTCTAGAAGCAGTCCACAGAAAAGGCCCGATTCCAAATCACTCGACAAAAAGTCCACTCCCTCCAAACCTAATTTGCTAGACAAGTCTTCTTGGAGGGCAAACACACACAGATCTTCCCCAAATGTAATCACCCACAATGAAAACTGTGCGTTTTGCTATGTTTGCCAGCCGCATTACACAAAGTTCTGGAAAAGAGAATGTCTCCCTTTCCTGGGACGCACACCCAGAGCACCTGATTGGCCAAAGGCCATAGTCCCATTTCCATTGGCCAACATGGTGAGAAGGGCAAAATGTAGCGTGTGCCTTTCTCCAAACACCGTGAGGGAGGCGCCCCAGTGAAGCAGGAGGACTATTTCTCCCTATTGGTGCTCTTTTCTGTAACATACACCCTGACCACCTCATTGGCCAAAGGGCATAGTCCCATTTCTATTGGACAGCATGCTTACAAATGCAGAATGTGGTACGTGCCTTTCTCCAACTACCACCAGAGCCAGATCCCAGTGAAGCTGGAGGAGTCCTTCTTCCTACTGACGTGCTTTCCTCTGATGCACACCCTGAGCAGCACATGATAGGGCAATCGCTACAGTCCCATTTCCATAGGCCATCATGGTGAGGAGCGTCGAATGTGGCACGTGCGGGTCCCCAAGTACGTTGAGGGCCAGTCCCCAGTGCAGCAGCAGTCCCTCTTCCTATTGCCGCACATCTTAAGCAACTCATTGGACAATCCCCACAGTTCCATTGTCGTGGCTGCCACCCGCAAAATCCCTGCTTTTGTCTTTTGTGCTGCGTGCGGTCGTGGAGGAATAACTTGCAACCAGGTCAGGGGGAGTTCTTAGTAAGGGGCAACTCTTAAAAGAGACCTTTTTTTGTGTAGATCCTTCTACAAAAGCACCTCTTTTGCCTGTTTTCAGTAGCTTTTGTGTTTTCTTCTACACAAATTACTTCAGTAAAGTCTTCACTGCATCCTGTAGATGAGCAAACAAAATTGCTTTGCCAATGGATGACAACAAAATGCCATTTTCTTGGAAACACTCTACATATCCACAAGTAATAAGGTCATTGTAGACGAAGACCATTCCATGAGCGGACAAAAAAGTGTACATGCTTCTGTTGATGAGACACCTTCCTTCGTCTGGCTCGGTACAACATTCGTGACCAGTAGGCCATACTCTTTGTGGTGTTATAGATGAGAAAAGCACCTTAGCGGTGGGATATAGCTTCCTCACGACGTTCAGCAACCTCCTCAGTCTATGGGACAAATGTAAGGAAGGGAGGTAACCCATATGCATGCCGCTGTAATAAATCACGATAACAGCTACTACTGGAAACGTGGTGAGGTGTTTGCAAAGTGCATGCATATCGACGGTCAATGCTTCTTGCACAGTGTTAAAGAAAATGGCATTGCCAATGGTGCTCAAATAAATGCCATTTCTATGGAAACACTGCATATTTTGCGACCTCATAATCTCATACTGGGTGGAGAACATGCCAGCAGTCTACATAAACTGACGCATAAATCTGTTTATATGATATGATATGATATGATATGATTTATTTCTGACGTGCTTAATACCCAGAGGTTTCTAAGCGTGGACCCGGGGATCGAACCTGTGGTGCTCCGTGTCGTCTTGCTTCCAATGCGAGCACGTTGCCCTGAGCTATCCTTCTGATATAACACACCTTCCGATGGCTGGCTGGGGACAAATTATACCATCATGGACCCACACTGCTCTTGGTGTTATGCATGAGAAAACCACCTTGGCAGTAGGAATAATATGCATCACTGCGGTCAGCAACCTCATCAGTAGATGGATTAATCGTCCACACGACATGTAACCCAAATGTGCACTTCCATAGTGCACCATGACACAGTCCATGTTCATGACAGACGTCACATATCTGCAAAGGCAAACCATCCCGCCGAAACTGCAGTCACCGTGACAGGCCCAGAAAGTGTCCACTCTTTTCAACCCGAAATTACCAGCAACGCCTCTTTGCATGCAACACCTGTGCAGATGGCTCACAAAGGTATCACCATAGAAAAGCACTGTGTGTCTCTCCATGTCGACCACCCTCAAGACACAGTATTGTGATGAAATGGTAACTCCACTTCCTATGAACCACGCCCTAAACCCCTAATTGCCTATTTACCACAATTGCATTTCCATTTCCACCCTGCTCATAATGGGAGAATGTGCATGTGTGCTTTCCCATCTACAGTGATGGCCACAGCCCAGTAAAGCTCTGACAATACTTCTTCCCTTTGCACGGTCACCTTTTGCAGCACTCCCCAAATTGGGTGTTGTCACATTTCAAAACATGCATGCACCAATCGCATACAAAACCTCTGCATTGCACACTGTCATTTCTATGCACCACTCCTTTTTTTTACCATTAAACACTCTCATACATGTTCCGTTTGATTGCAAAGACCCTCCACCAGAAATGTATGCTAAAGAAAGCACATTTGCAGCATCCACAAACATCCTAACATGCCCCAAACACACCTTTAGGTATGCACACAACATTGCAACCCTTTCCACACCAACCGCAACACTACAATCCAAGCAAGCGACCATGTGGGCACCCAACATTATGCACAAACATTACATACATAGCGCTAGTTCTACCCATCTCCCCCAAACCTTAAAACACCCATTCACGAAAACGCGTCACACTTAGCAGAAGCCACAAAAATAGCGCAGCCTGCACCACCCCTACGCACTACCATTCACACGCTATTGGGTCACTGCCAACCTATGCACACCATCTTCACAACATTGGCCCTACTTCAATAAATGTGCACACAACAGAGTAAACAACCACATGTAATCTGCCCTTCAACCATATCCACTTCCATACTCACATTATGTACGTACCTCACCCTGTGGCCACACTACACAACTTCTCACTGCACCATTTCCTGCTGCACACCAAATACTGTGGCATGTTCCAGCTATCACCATAACCATAGAATGCACAATGCATGCTTTGCAACTCACTTGTCCTGCTGTAGCACGTTGACAATGTGCTCCACATGCATTCTCCAAAGATCACCACCCTTTGCTTCATACACTGCCAAACCTGCAGTGCTCCAGTGGGTCTGCTCCTTGCACACATTCCCCCCACCGTAAATGAACAATGCATGTCAGCATATCGCCAACTACCACTATGCACATATGCACCACTGGCACCAGCACTCCTAACCAACCTCAACACCGCAATGGACATGCACATCATTATGTATAACTGTTACCATAATGCATAAACATTACACTGTCTCCGGCACCCCTACTCCCTTTCATTCACATACTATTCTCTTACCCACTTCCACTCAGAAAGGATTGTTTCACCTGCAACGTAAACACAACATGTTTAGAACATTGCCCATACTATAAGCATTGTGCACACAGCACACTATTCAATCACATATAAGATGCCCTTCAACCATACCCTGTAACATATGGACAGTATACAAGCATTGCATCCAGTACCCACACAGCGTGACTTTTCACTGCAGCATCTCCAACCAGAGAGCAACGCCATGGAAGTATTCAGTAACAAATTGCAACAGATACCATAATGTGCAAACAAGACACTCTCTCATGCATCCCTGTGCACTTTCAATCACATACAATGGGCGTACCAACTACCATTTACAAAGTATTGTGCCACTGCCAACCTACCCACAATCTATTTGCAACAGTGGCCTATAACGCCGTAAATGGGCTCCACACCCATTCCTTACATGCCACCACCCTCTAACCCATGCACATTGAAAAATGCCTTACTGGTGTGTGTGTTCTCAAGGCATAGGCTCTTGCATGCATGGCCTATGGCCTACGGCCTTCGGCCATGCATCCAATAGTCTAGGTCTCGAGCACACTCACGGCAACGTAATGCCACCATGCATGTCTCCATATCAGCATCTGTGACAATCCACATATACACTACTGCCACCAACACTCCTGCCCAACCTGCACACCACCATGGCACTACGCAGTAACACATGGCAACAGTTAACATAATGACCATGTGGGCAGCTACCATTTTGCACAAATGTGCCACACGTAGGTAGCAGCACATCACCCCAACACCCCGATACCATAAAACACCCAATCACGAACACAGGCCACACTTACTAGAATGCACAGACATACCACATCCTCCACCATCTCTACCCACAGCCATTCACAAAGTATTCTGTCACGAACCATAACATTCTCACAACATTCGGCCTACTTCTGCACACAACATAGGCCTTCAACACACCTACAGAAACGTAATGCCACCATGCATTTCACCATTTCAACAACTACAACCATCGACATACACACCAATGCCACCAGCAGTCCTACCCAACCTGCACACCACCATTTAGCTATGCAGCAACAAACTGCAACAGGTAACACAATGTGGAAAGAAAACACTCTCTCCTGTACCCCTATACACTTTAATTCACATACTATAGGCATACCCACTCCCATTCACGAAGTAATGTGTCACTGCCAATCTACCCACATTCAGTTTGCAGCACTAACGCTACTGCAACCAATCGACACACCACCCTGTACCGGATGCATACTGAAATATGTCTTCCTGTGGTGTGTATGTTGCAGCCCTACGCTCCTCAGTGCATCCCCTGCAGCCTACGGGCTACAGGCTTCAGCCATGCATGCAATAGTGTAATCCGTCCACAGACCCACAGCACATTCATTAACCCATGCATGCCTCCATGTGCCCAACTACCGCATTCCATCCGCAGTGCACCGCCACCCGCACTCCCACCCAACCTATCTAATGTGCAATTCACTCCCCATCTGCAAATGTCCTGCCACCACTCAACATGAAAAGAGTTTGCCGCAAACTGGTTGCGGCAGAAGCTTAGTCACCATTATGACAGCTGCCTCCAATCACCACAGAAAATAGTAGCCTACGTATGTCACATAAACCACTTCTGACTCCCCCAGCCATTCCTTCCTTTATGGCCATCAATACAATGCGTACGGTACATTTTCCAGATGCTGCCGCCACCGCACTGTCCTCTGATACATCATGGCAGCTTTCCCAAATATTTTTACTCACAGCACGCTTCCCTCCAACCACCAGCCGTGTCCAAACTTCTCTGACACCATGCTGTACCGCGATCCAATTACACTTCTGTCCGCGGAGCGAACAGGGAAACGGGTCCGCTGAGCGGACCCATATATCACTAATTATTTGGGACGTACATTTCAGTGTTTTGTAACAAATTTACCGGTCCGATTTTCACCAAATGCTTTCTGGCCCAAGCCCCCGCTCCTGGCGCATATTTGGTGAAAATCTGTCCAGCCGTTCAACCTGTAGCCGTGCACAAAGTTTTTCCCCATTCAATCTATGGGAAAAAAACATTTTTGGGTTATTGGACTGTCCTGAGATTCTTGGGTGTATGACAGTCTGCGCAATGGGTGCAAGTAGTGTAATAGTAAGTGAACAGAAGTGGGTAGGGCCTCAGGCGGCTGCCTTATGTGTGTGGGATGTGGTCAGTGGGCAAACTTTTGGGTCCATGGCTGTATTATCATTATCAGGTAAGGTTGTTCCTCGCCTTCGGATATCCATGCAGTGTTTCCCATACAGTTTATACGCAGTTGATGCGCCCATTGTATCGATGCAGTGCTGGTTATAGAGTACCTTCTTCACATTTTCAGGATTATCTATTAGTGATTTGCAAGTCAGGCTGATGCAGGTTAGGATTCCTGTGCATTTGGAACTCCATTCTGCCAATGATCGTTCACTTCTGGTGTATACAGCTTTTTCTTTGACGTAAGCACTCCTTCGATTGATGGTATAAGGCACTTTCAGTAGAAGGAGAGGGTCTTCCAGACTGTTAGTGTATATAAGGACGTTAGGCAAAGCTCTCTTCTGATGATTGCCATGGGCATCGATTTCGGTAGAGATAAGACGTATCTCCAGAAAATGCCCTCTATGAAAGGCCAAATTTACCAGGACAGCAATAAAGAGCTTTCTGACCAGTATTTCAATATGGGAGATACTTTCATATGGTAGAAAGTGTAGACTGGGGAGAGCGAAAATTTGCAGTATAGTGATTTCATGATTTTTGCTTCTACAGCCAGGCATTTTGTCTTCCTTCTCAACTCCTCCTCATGATGTACGTCTACTGAGCTGTCGTTTATTGATATTCCCAGGTAGGTCATATGAGTTATCAGTGGTATTTTTGCTCCTTCAATAAACCAGCTACAGCCTTTTGCCTTCCCACCAGATCTTCTTTTAAATACCAGGACACTAGACTTCAGTGGGTTAATCCTCAAGTCGTTAACTGCCAGGTACGTAGCAAGTGCGTTGAGTTGTTGCTGCAGACCAATCAGTGTTTCATCCATAATTACTACATTGTCTGCATATAGCAGTCTGTTAACTGATGTTCCGGCTATGCTAGAAGGAAAACACCTTGTGCTTGTAAATTTCTTTTCCATGTTTGCAGTGAATAGATTAAAAATTGCTGGTGCTAAGCGGCAGCCTTGTTTTAGGCCGATTGTTGTAGAAATAGCATCTGTTAGATCCCCGCTTTATTCAGTTTTATGTGCACTGTAGTGGTTGTGTGGAGATGCTTAATGGCTTCCAGTATGTCCCTGGGGCAGCCCCAGGCATCTAATTTAGTCCACAGGGTTTGGCGACTTACAGAGTCAAATGCCTGCAATAAGTCCACTGAGGCCAGGTACAATTTCTTGCAGTTCTTTAGTGTGGTTCTTGTTTTCAGCAAGTTGATCAGAAACAAATTCAGAGATGTTCCAATGCCTTTCTCAAATCCTGACTGCCAGGAGTCATGATGTTTTGTTTCCTTGGTCTAGGCAGTCAAGTGTTTCAAGACAAGGGCTGCAAATATTTTCCCAATAACGTCCAGTTTTTCTCCTGCGTTTCATTAAGTTAAACAAATAAAACATGAAGGATACCCATTCCTCCTGGTTTTTCTTCAGGGTCATGTTTGTTAGACCATCTGGTCCTGCAGCTTTAGAAGTGCTTGAAAGTTTAATCAGGCTTAAGATATTTTCCCTTCTTGTTTCAAAAGAACAGGAGGAAAATGACGAGTCTCGTCTGTCCATGTTGACTTCTGTATTTTTGGAGAAAAGTGCACTGAAATGGATTATCCAGTCTCCTGCAGGAATAGGGTTTGCTAACAGAGATTGTTGGGGGACCTCAGTAGAGTTGAAGATTCTCCAGATCTCAACAGAATGTTTGGTGGGTACTAGTTGTAGCATGTGCTCTGCATCCTTCTGGATTATGGTATACTTGTGCTGTTTTAGCCAGTTTTTGTAATTTTGTTTGCCTTTTTTGAATTTGTCCAAGGTTTTCAAAGAAGGCCTTCCTTTCAGTGCTCTTTTTAGTCTGTTCAGCTTCCACTTTCTAACAAACACGGCCATGTCAAAATGATGCTGGTGGCAAACACCTGTCATCTTGCCTGTGTGCTGTTTTTCCATGTATAGGCAGAAGTAGCTCGGGTAGTCTAGGTCCCCACCCTCAGTTGTGATGAGTTGAGAGCCTCTGTCAAGGCAGTTATATTTCCCCTCGACAGTCTTAACCTATTCCTATTCAGATTTTCAGCAAGGTCTTTTATTCTGGGTTGTACACCATTGTTCTGAAAAGCATCAATCCGCAGTTTAAGAATGTTATGGTCACTCATGCTAGTAGATTTTACTAATAAGTCCTGTATGTGTGATTTGTAATTAACTGAATCAAAGATGTAGTCAAGGATTTGCCTCTCAAGGCCCCTCTACCAAGTCACACTAGGTGAAAAATCTCCCATCGTAGAGCCATTCAGGATCTCTATATTTCTCATACCTAGTTCCTTTCTCCACCTCAGGCCGCGTAGAGCAGCGTCATCAAGGTTTGGCGCCGGGTTTACCAACAAAACTAGGTCACTGCTGAAACAGTGGATGTTGAGGTCTCCACAAATGATTATTTTAAGTCTGGCCTTGTGACTCTTGTGTCATCAATTTCCTTCATCTCCTGGTCAATAAAGTTCTTACCCATCTCAGATTTTGTGTTCCAATAGAGGTTACAGATTAACCATCCTTCTGTGCTGTTTCCATTTGCAATTCTCCTGTCAAGCAAGGCGATTTGGATAAGGGGAGTCCCGTTTTTCACCAAGGTTGCCTTTAAGCCACTATCATCGTTTAATAAGAGGAGTGGGCCTGCCATGGGATGACCCTTCTGACCCTTTATAGTCGGGTTTAGGTAACATTAGAAACCTTTGAGTATGGGTGTCTTTCTTAACCAAGTTTCCTGCAAACAGACTATGTTGAATGTTTCATAAGGCATGTCCCCTTCTCCAAACAGGTGTCTAAAGCCTCTAGTATTCCAACAACCAAGGGTGAGGTCCTTCAATGACCCATGCCCCCCATTCCATGAACATTAGGACTTTGATACTAATGCACCTGCAATCCACTCCCATCCATCTTCTTGTTCCTTTGCATATTTGTCTTGGTAAATTGTTCTGTTGTCCTTTCAATTGGGGTTGTCTACAACTATCCTGAGGTTCTTTTACGGTGTCAGGAGGCTGTTGCTGTTCCCATTGATGGGTCTACTCATTGAGTGGTGGGTCCCTTTCATTGGAAATACCTCATCCCAGTCATGCAAGTAAGTTGAAAGGTTCATTAGCTCATCAAAGCCGAAGGAGGCTTCCTTTGGTGGTGAGTTGCGGCAGCCTATTGGTGGCGTCATAGGCTGTAATTTAGTTGGAGAGCTTTGAGAGTCATCCTGGTGTGGCGCACTTATATCAGACCCGTCCATTGAATTGCCTATTGAACTCCCCCTGCCCATGTCAAGCTTTTTGTTTCTTGTTGAGAACCCAGTATAGTTTAATGTAGCATCAGTGTCCCTTAGGTTCTTCATTAGCTCTATTTTTTGTCTCTTTTTAAGTAGAGAGATCTCTGATGTTGAATTTGGTTGTGTCTGTGACTGTTTCCCTAAAATAGCATTTCTTGTGATTGTAGACCTGCTAGTTACATTTCTGTTTTGTGATGAATTCAGGGGTTTTGTAAATATTCTGTAGTTGTTAGTGGAGGGAAGATCAAAAGCATGCACAATGGTGGATTCACTCTCATGTTTAGTAGTGGTAGTCCTTGTAGTATTTCCCCTTGGGTGTCCACCTATGAAAGAGCCATTTCTATACAGTGTTACTTTTGTGTTTCTTTTTTTTTGGTTCTGTGTTGCTTCTATCATGTTAGTTGTGTGTTTTAGATCTGTTGACTCCCCCGGCCTTGGTGTTTGTTTGTTTGTTTGTTTTATTATTTGTAATGCACACCAGACCCAGGGGTATCAGGGCGCAGCAGTTACACAAATATGTGAAGCTTAGTTACAGAAAGTCATAAAATGAAATACATTGATTACAAAGGCAGGAAATACAGATATTTACACATATTACCGGAATTGTGTGCAAGGCAGGAAAGAAATACAGCTATTTACATATTAACAGGTATTACCGGCATTGTGTACAAAGATGAGATTATCGCCGTAGGGATAGCAGGTAGGTATTCTTGTTGTCTTTTAGTTACGCAAGCATAGATCGTGCATAGTGCAGGTTAGTGATCTGTGGATTTTAACCAAAGAATGGTATGGCTGGTCTACACTCAGTGTGGGAAGCAGGGACTTCCATAGTTTGGCCGTTTTAATGGGGAAGCTATTACCTCTGGTTTGGTAGCATAGAGGCCCTCCTGCTTTCCTTTTCTTTTATAATAGGCTCAAGGATATTCCTTAGAAAAGTTGTTATGCACTCAAGACGTTTATCCTCGTTCCCTTGCAAGGCAGAGATGAATCCTTCAACAAAGATCATCTTTGAATGTAGCATTGCTAGTAAGGTACTTTGGTCCTTTAGGTGGTCAGCCACCCCTTCATTCAACTTCATGAAGGGTGCCATTGTCAGGAAAAAGGCTTTAATCATGTTTGCATCTATAGGCTGGGTTTTTGTTGTTTTCTCCTCCATTTAGCAGCAGCTTGATCAAATAGCAGGTCTTCATCTGTTAGCGCATTGGTTTCTGCTGTATTAGAGAACTCTATGCAAGAGGTCAGCCTGCAACGTATGGTAGCCTGAGTCGGCCGACTTGTCAAATTTGAGTGAGGCAAGCTGTTCCCAAGCAGTGCAACATCCTTGGGCATTTCTTTTTGTCCAGTTGATTGATTCATTGATATTTTATTTCTATCGCGCTCGTACACATGTTTTTCAGAGCGCGACAAGGCAAGGGAGGGGAACAGGGGAAAACAAAACAGCGATTTTACTAGGCCCAGTGACATTGAGAACGTGCAAGTGCATGGGAGGTGGAAGGGGAAAAGTGCATGGAAGGGGGGAGAGGTGGAAAGTGCGAAGGAGAGGAGAAACAGATAAATAACAATAAATAAATAATAAAGGCAACAAACAGTGGTAATGCAGCCAGCAATTTGCAAGTGCTAAGTTTAAGGCAGCAGACAGGGTAGGTCCGATAAGTGCAGGAAGAAAAGGGGGGCTGTATGGGTACAGATACAGACCCCAGTGCAAGGGGTGGCCCGGAGGCAGTGCGGGAGGGTGACAGGATGAGCAGGTACCTGGGCCCAAAAGACAGAGGGTGGCCAGGTGCACGGTGCCAATAGAGAACAGATCAGCAGGGGAGAGGGGGAGCGGAGGCAGAAGAAAAGAGGAAGGTCTTGAGGTGTTTCCAGAATCGGAGATAGTTCTCCTCAAGTTTTAGAGTGGCAGGGAGGCTGCTGTTCCAGAGGGAGGCCCCAGCCGAAGACAGAGATCTACCTTAGAAAAACGACTGACCCTGAGTGAGTTGGAGGTAGAGGAGCAAAGAGCTCGAGAGGGGCGGTATTTGCCGAGGGATAGCTGAAGGTATTTTGGCCCCAGGCCCCAGAAAGCCTTGTGGACAATGCAGAGGGTTTTGAATTATTTAATCCTTGCATCCACTGGGAGCCAGTGAAGAGATTTCAGAGCTGGAGAGATACAATCCAAGGACAAGTCTCGCAGTCCTGTTCTGGATTAGTGGCAGAGGGCGGAGAGTAGAGGCAGGTAGATTTAGAAAGAGGATGTTACAATAGTCCAACTAGAGAGAACCAGAGCTTGAGATACCATGAGCTTCTGGGGGAAGGAGAGGAAAGGCAGAGTACCTCTGAGGAGGTGCAGTCAAAAATTTGACTTTTTAGAGACCTCAGAGATGTGGGCGGAGAACGAAAGGATGGAGTCAAAGATGACCCTGAGGTTCTTAGCCTCACAGATTGGGGTAGGAGGAGGGCCAAGGGAGGCCAGCCAGAGAGTGAGGGGAAAGGATGGTGAAGGTGTGCTGATGAGGAGGATCTCCGTCTTGCTGGCATTCAGACAAAGATCTTTGGCGGCACACCAATCTTGAATGGCAGTTAGGCAATCAGAGATGAGAGAGGGAGAGGAGGCGGCAGAGGGCAGCCTGAAAATTAGTTGAGTGTCGTCAGCGTAGCACTGGAAATTTGAGCAGAAAATGACAATGCAGTGGGCGAGAGTTGCCAGGTATTGGTTGAAAAGCCAGGGTAAGAGGTTAGACCCCTGGGGAACACCACAGGTAGAGAGGAATATAGATGAAAGGAAGGACCCAAGTTGGACCTGGGAGGGTCAATCTGAGAGGAAAGAGGTGAACCAGGCCAGAGCCTGATCAGTGATACCCAAGTTTTCACGGAGACGGTTGAGCAGGATGGTATGGTTGACTGTGTCGAAGGCAGAAGAGAGATCGAGGAGGATGAGGACAGAGGGAATGTTAGAGTCAAGGTTGGTGAGCAGATCTTCATGGATGTTTAGGAGCACAGTTTCCGTGCTTCTGGCAGCTCTGAAGCCAGACTGGTGGTCATGGAGACAGCCAACAGAATTGGAATGAAGGTTAAGCTGAGAGATGGCCAACTTTTCCAGGAGTTTGCCAAGAAAGGGAGTCATGGAAATTGAGCGATAGTTAGCTGGACAAGAAGGATCAGCTGTGGGTTTCTTGAGAAGAGGATGCACAAAGGAGTGCTTCAGAGGGGAGGGGAGGGGAAGGATCCAGAGGCAAAGGAGTGGTTCAAAAATCCGCAAGGGTGTTAATGTGGTCCTTGATGGTTTTTAGAGGAACAGGGATGAACCTGTTTTGAAGAGGCTTTCATAGATCGGACATGTCTAGCAACCTTGTCAGGGGTGAAAAGAGGAAAGGACGAGAAGGATGGTGGGAGGGTGGCTAAAGGAGGGTCAGCAAGCGCAGATGGAGAGGGAAGAGGAGGAGTGTGGGTGGAGAGGGTGGACAGGATGTCCTGGGTTTTTTAAATGAAGTGAGAGGCAAGTGCATTGCAAAGAGCCTGGGAGGCAACCGGAGGGGTAGAGACTGCAGCAGGGTTGGCCAGCTCCTTGCAGATTACAAAGAGTTCGGCGGAGTTGTTAGATGCCGCAAAGACACAAGCTTGAATGTGGACTCTCTTCTTGGTGAGGACAGAGAGTCGGTATTGCCTTTGTAGCAGGCGACAGGCCAGTTTGTCAGAGGATGAACAGGAAGTCCTCCATTTCCTCTCCGCTGCCCTACACTTACGTTTAAGTGTAGCTAGGTCAGAGTCATACCAGCTATTTCCCTTATGTTTGTCTCTTTTCCCGGTGTAGCACTTTGAGTTTCTTCTAGTGCCTGGTTTGTCGGCCTGGTCTGGTGGCCGACCACTGCTATGTTTGATTTGTTGCCAATTTCTTGTTCCCCCCCGGGTTGATCAGTTTGCCAACCCGATCCTTCCATTATTATTGCTGCTGTCCTTGGATCTGAGTGGTGATTGCCCATAGGTTGTTTGTGATGGTCTACACACTCATGGTTGCCAATGTCTGAGGTGTCAGTGAATGATGAGGGGGCATCCTTACCCAGAGCGGAGGGTTCGGTTATTTGAGAAGTGCTGTTTTGTTCTAAGGTACCAGATGTTCCTTTTGGTGGCATGGCCAACTTCGTCCATGCATAGAAGAAGCATTGCTTAGCCGGTGAAAAGACGAGAGTGAGGCATCTTGGTTTCCAAGCCGAGGGACCCGGCACATCACAGGACTTCTCCCTAAACTTGTTTTTATTTAGTGGCACCGAAGGTGTAAGGTTTCAAGTATATATCTTTTACCCCCTTACTTACTTGTCTAAATGTTTTGTCCCAGTCGTCAAGGGCATAGTTGGGTTATCTCCAACTGTTCCAGTCTCTAGGTCTGTTGAGTAATTATGCCTTTCCTGAAGGGGGGCGTAGAGCCGCCTCAAGGCTACTGTTGTTTATGTTTCCTGGTATCTTTCCCAGCATTTCAAGGGAAGTATGGTCTCAAGGGCTCTCAACAATGTTACATGGTGAGCTTGTATTTGCGGTAATCTCAACCCGTATGTCTAATGGGCATGTCATTGGTGCCTCCATCATAAATGCGGCATGTTGTCCACCGATATCTCTGGGTCGGCATCATTTTCAGCATTGAGAGTATCACCGGTTTATTTGGGGGCATTGCTTTGGGCAGCTGCTTAGTGGGAGGCATTCCTTCTTTCCCCCTCTCCCCGTTGCAATCCTTCATTTTTTAGGAAGCATGCACAGATCAAAGGGCTAAAGCCCCACAGTCTCCATGCAGTAGATGCAACAAATTGCTTTGCAAATTACCTCACCAATGGGTGCGCTGGGGGTCAGGTAGATAGAGTGTCACGGTTAGGTAATAGAGAGAGAGTGTCACTGGTTTTCAGGTTTAATGAACAACTGCTGTTATGCCAAGGGACACGTGAAAAAAAAGAGTGCTCTCAATGATGGTCCGCCCACAGTAGCTCTCAGTGTGGTAGGCCCAGAACGCTGTTTCCAAACAGCTGCTTGCAGTAATGATAAATGTTTGCTGCTATGTTGATGTGCCAAGAACTACCAAAAAAAAAGGAAAGTTCAAGCGCAGGTCTCACCGCAGTTCAACACACAGCTGCTCTCTATACTATGGGCCCCGCACGCTTCTTCCAAGCAGCTCCTAGCAGGAGCGTGTAGGTGCAACTAATGGTACAGACTTGATGTCTGAGCTAAAAGGTCAGCAGCGTTCTGCTTGAAAAAAAACAAAATCTGTGCAATGTCAATCTACGTACTTCTCAGGCCTCGCTTCACGAGTATAATAATCCCCACGGAGTGTTTTACTGGCGTGTACATGTCGATGTTTAGACAGTAAGAGCAGAAGAAGAGGAAAGGAGCAGAGAAGGTGTGTCAGTGGACCGGCCCGGCTACCCGCCAAACACCAAACACTCTGGCGCACTCTGCGCCGCTCCGCTCCTGGTTGGGTGTTAAGTAGGAAGTTGAAGTTGAAGTAGAAACAGGACTTCCAGAACACTGGGCAACTTCTAGCAATGCTTGCCGGAATCAAGTACAGTGCAACAGAGTAGCACTAACACAGCCACAGTTACAAACACTCTGACGCACTCTGGTTGTGGCCAGGCCTTAGACTCTTTGGTGCATGGTCGTAGGCCGTAGGCCATAAACCCAGGAGTCTAGAGCCTGGCAACAACCACCGCAACATAATACGGCCATGCACTCAAGAATGTGACACTGGCATATGGATTGCACTAAACTGTCTATAAAATGCAATTTGCTGATTAAAAAGAAGAATGACACCAATAATCACATACTCACTGTATGTATTCACTGTAGGATTCTGGGGGCAGTTAGATACCTTATGGGGTATTCTAACTGTTGGTAGTTTGAAAGTTGTTGAGGGAATGTTTGTAGCACTGTGATTGATGATGGTTGATTTTGGCAGTTTGACCGCTGGAAGTAATATTGTGGTACTGTGGGTGCAGTAAGACACCAGTTGGTGTATCCTAGTTGTTTATACTTAATAATTGTTGAAGTTTTTCCTCAGAATAACTTTCATTTTTGCTGGTGGAATTCAAATTGTGTAGTAATGGGAAGTAATATTGTAGTATTATGGTTGCAGTTAGATACCAGTTGGCATATTCTAACTGTTTACAGTTTCTCAGTTTTGAAGGGTATGTCTTCAGCAATTTCATTCTTGTTGGCGGTTTACATTTTTCACTATTGTGAAGTTCCTTTGCAGTAGTATGGGTGTAGTTACATGCAGTTGGGTATTTATTAAAGTGGTATGGGCATTGTTAGACAGCTGTTGCCTTATTCTACCAGTTGACTGTTTCAGAGGTCATTGGGGACAGTTTGTAGACCCTCATACTCAGTACTTTTCTTTTTCAGTACTATGTGGGAAACAACATTAGTGTGTGCTTTGCACAGTTGTTGTTTCTGTGACTATAATCATTGGGTCATTGGGGAAAAACGGTATAGCAATTCAACTGATGTCCTGATTGGCCTGTTGGTGTATGCCACGTTGTTCCAGTTTCACAGCGCAGAAGGCTATTTTTCGTTTGCAATTACATATCTGTTGGTGTGTATTGGGCAGTAGGCTATGCTTCTTCAGTGGATCAATGAGTAAACTTTGGTTTCAATAATATTAAATTGGCATTTGCAAGATTTGCTGGTAATATCTGTTTTAGAGTAATGGAAGCATCATTGAATTCAAACCACCCACATTTCTTTTCTTTTTAATGTATGCAGTATAGTGACCTGCAGTGGTTGTGGTGCTATGTGGTAGATTATGCTTACTGTTGTGCAGGTTTTCTTGCCAAGTGATACTGCCTGTGTGTGAAGCTAGTAAGCTTGCATTTGTTTTTGGCACCATCTGCATTGTATCATAAAAGCATTAATATTACGTATTGGCTATGTGATTGTATCTCTAAGGTGAAACGATTGTCTGAATTGCAAGTAGTACATAACATGCCATGGTTTGCATTTTGTACCAGCTGTTGAAATGGAATGGATTCATAATAAGGTATAGATATATATCGTTAGGAACTTGTTCCTGCCCCACATTGCTGCAGAGAGTGCATGTAGGTTTCCACATGTATGAAATATGGAAGATTTCATGTATAGGTATGTTTTTGCATTCCAGTACTTGTAGTAAGTACATTAGAAATTCTTGTGGAACTTCTTGTATGTTTATAGTGAATCTCACCATTCCTGCACAGTAGTCCAATTCTTGACTTATTCCTGAGACTCTGTAAGTATTGTCAGTATTGTTTTTTGCATTTCTATGAAGGAGTAGCATTTGCAAACACAACTAGTCTGCACCATTTAAGTAAATGCTTTCAACAAATGGTGGCAATTGGAATAGAACACTGATGACTACATTTGCATAGCAATTTACACCAGTTGTGTTGTAATATTTAAATGGACCAGACATTTCTGTGTCTGAGTTATTTGATGGAAGTCCACTGCGTTTTTTGAAGAGGTACTTCTCTTTGTGCAGTTGGTTATGCATTTGCCTTTTCAGTACACCCTTCTGTGGTTGTGGTAATAAATGGTTAACAGCTGATTTCAATTTCTTTGGTGGTCCAGTTGGAAGATCACATATAAGGTGTGTTTGCACTAGTTTTCTTTTGCAAAGTTTGTCATTTTGAGGAACAGGGTACATTTTGAGATGGGGTGTGCAGAGTGCACATAGTCTGTTTTACTCTACGATGCAATGTCAGCCTTGACTTTGCTTGCATCAAAATTTACTAGAAACATTCCTTCAAGTGTACCTGGGTGTGACAGTGCTGCGTAACCCATGCCTTCTTTAAAGATTGTGTTGCCAATGTCAACCAATGCATGATCTAGGGTTTGACCTGACGATTTATGAATAGTGACTGCATATGCTAGAGACAGAGAAAACTGTTCTCTACATACATAAATGTCTTTGAAAAGAAGGAATCGGGATGATGAGCATCCTATCCTTTTAACTTCTGAAAGTTTGTAAAAGTGGATGTTGACAAACTAAATGCTGTTGTTGGGTATGTCTGGAAGCCAACAACTGCACCAAGTGCTCCATTAACTAAACCTTGTTCCACATCAAGGTTACGCTTTAGCATTACTCTACAGTTTAAACATAATGTCAACATTTTCTCCAAACCAGCTGTGTTGGAGATAGAGTTTTTGAAGCTATTTGGTTTTGCTGTGGCTTGTTGCCATGTAGGTACTGTCCTACTGTGCATGTCCATCTTGTCTGTGGAGTAAATTTGCACTATTGGTTGCATTTATTTTTTCAACATTGTTTCATTGAATTGTGCACAACTTGCTAGGGTTGGCATTAAGGACACACATTTAAAATGTTGTGTGCTAATTGTTCCATGACATCAGTAACAGATGTGTTATGCCAGTATAGCTCATGGATGCATCTGCTATTTAAGATAGACCGTGCTTCCTTAGAAAGCACACCAATCCGAATGTTTTTCAAAATTTTAGCATAGATTAGGTCTGCAGACTGATGCATGTTTTCAGTTAGATATCTGTATTTGAAATGTTGCCAGAGATTTACATGTCCTATGCTGCCAAGTGTGGTATGGCACAGGTTGTGTCCTAAGGTTTTAAAAATAGGTTCACCTTTCACTGGTGTTAATTGAAGAAGATCTCTGGAAACAATAGTTCTTTGTAGTCTGGTTTAAGGATCTCTTGCAATCGGAGGTGAATCAAATCCAACATTAGATTGGAGAACATTCTCACCTCATCTATTAGGATCATTTTCATTTTTTCAAAACTCTGCGTAGCTCCATAGCAGCTTGTGCTGAAAGTTTATAGAAGTCTAATTTGTTTTGGTGTTCTACTGGAAGGAGTGGCAATTGGTGTAAAGTAACACTGCCTATGTTGTAGGCAGCTAAACGTGTGGGGCAGTTACAACAGATGAAAGCTTGTTGTTTGTCAATTGTTGGAGTAACTTGCTGATGATTTTTATTAAGAATATTATGCCTGAACCAGCTTGACCACTTACATACAGGAGTACAGATTTATAGTTTTGACGGGTACAAGTTTTAGTTTCGTTCTGCACACCATGTTCAATTTCTTAAGTTACCTCTGGGAAAATGCTATGCTGCTCATTATTCAGTTGTGATTTCAGTAGAGAAAAGTTTTCTTCAGATTGCTTATACTGGCACATGGTGTTTTGTACTTCAGTCATGGCTAATTCCGCCTCACTGAGTGGCTCTCCAAGTGGTTCTTGGCTTCCTGTAAGAGAAGGTTGACTGTTCTCAGGAGTGTCTACATTAATTGTGCTTGAAGTTCTTCTTCCTGTTGGCGTTCATTCTCCAACATGTTTTTGTACTGTTTAAAGTTTATGGGCCTCATTACACGGTAGGCGGTAAGGGTTTACCGATACCTGTAAGGGCACCGGTACCGGGAAACCCTTATCGTCTTACTACGAGGTCCCTTTGCGGGACCCGACCTTAACGGCTGGTTTTACCAGCCGTTAAGGAACGGGCCTGCTAAGGGACCTTGGTGCTAATTACGGTACTGCAATTTGCGGTACCGTAATTAGCTCCTTCCCCATTCCCATTGAGCCCTATGGGGCAAAAATGGGAATGGGGAAGTGCATTGGTGAATGGGGAATTACCGCCCCTGCTCACCTTGGAGTAGGGTGGTAATTCTACAATCCACCAAGGCGGACACAGTAAAATACCGGCGGCAACCATGGCGCTAGTAGCGCCATGGTTACCGCCTACCGTGTAATGAGGTCCTATATCTGTTATAGTGCTTTAACTTGCATTGAAAGCATCTTCATAGGAGGCATGGGTGTCCAATAAATCTTCTTCTTTTCTCTATGGTTTAAAAAGGTGCAGTAGGGGCATGTAGTCAAGTTCTCTATATTGAGGAGTTTTTAATGATAGCTTCATATGATTAATCAGGCTGCATTTGGTAAGTTTAACCAGGCTGCCCTCACAACCTTTAACTATGTATTTACCTTTTTTTCTCATCTGGTTTAATATTATTTTTGTATGAGAAATCTTAGGCTATGTGGTATAGACACATGGTTTCCAAAGCAGTACTCCTGTTTGGGTAGTTTTTTTCCATTACATTGTTTTTCAAAATGTCCTGGCTGTTGGGATCGTTTTTGGCTATTGTTTCTATGTCTTGGTAGGATTTGAGAACTCTTTTTCTGGATGCAGCAGGAACAAGGCTTAGCCAGACTATGTTTTCAGATTTCCCATTCAAGGCTGTGCAGGTTAAATGGCCTGCGGCTTCATAGCAGCCATATTCTCCATAGGAGAGCATTGTTATGCCAAAGCTGAGTAACTTTTGTGACAGTGTTTTGTCAGATGATATGTCATCCCAGAGGTGTTTCAGCTCTTTTATCTTAGCTTCGGTTAAGTAAGCTCTAACATATTGTGCAACTGCAGTGAAATTGTCTGCAATGTACAGCACATCAATGTTTCCATTCCATAGGAGGGCAATGATTGCATTGATGTTTCAGTTATTTCTATGCAGTATGGGTTCTTAGGCAATGTGCCTTTCACACTGTGTCTAACAGAAGACATAAAGCTGTTTACTTGTCCTTTTGCTGAAACTGGTCTAGAGAAAACAAAGCGGCATTTGTTGAAGTATTTGCCTTTGTTTTTATATTAGCGCTGACAATACTTGCCAGACCTTTGTCTTTGAAACTGCAAAATGTGCAATTAGGTCACTATGTGCACTTACTGAAGGGATTTCGCAAGTGACATATTTGTGAATGAACTGCAAAACAAAATTAGGAGCATCTTTCATCCACAATAACATGTAGATGTTTGGTGCTCCACTTTATTGCTATTCCTGTGTTGCACTTCTCCGAGGGGAGGAATAGTTTTATTACAGATGAAGTGCAGCATGGCAATAAAGCGATGATGGAAGTACCTTGACACATTTACAGGGTAAAGAGAGCAGGGTTCTCCTGGTGTTTTCATGTCTATCCCTGCTTTGTTTTCATTTGCTATGCAATGGAAATCGTGCAAGTCTTCTGATACATACTCTGCACAACTTAAAGTGACAAACCATGTGGGTGGGCCAATGTTGCATAGCATACAGCGTACATCTGCGTGACGTCAGAACCAGTACTCTTTGATAGCACGCATGTTTGCCAAGAGATTTGTAATACCTGACTTTAAAACTTCATCTATCTCTTGCACCTTTTGAAGTAGCTGCGTAGCAGACATGTTTAAAACATTGGAACCTGTTTTGAATGTGTGTGCAACTCCATAACATAGAGTTGCTAGCTCACTTTCAAAGAGGAGGTGGAATATGTATTCAACATTTTGTCTGAATCTAGGGTCTTGAGAATACATTTGTAAAGAGCGGTATTCGGATGCTGTTATTTGTGTGCATCTTTCATCAGACCTTCCACCTTTTCCAGTAGGAAAGAGTAGAGGAAAGACTTGTGCTTCTACATTTTTTTCCCATATGCTGATTGGAGATACTTTGGCTTGCCGCATTTGATACATTTCTAGTGCATCATCTACGGTGTCTTTGGAGTGCAGTGCGTGAATTGTATACTGGTCTAAAATATTGCAGTCTGTAGTAGGATCTAGAAGTTCAAATTGGCCAGTTGATTAGGAATCCTGAATTATTTCGGTGGTTTCTCTCAGGTTTTCTTCAATGTTTATTTCTTCATAGTATTCTTTGTTCTCTTTAAGATATTGCTGGGCTTCTCTAACTTTGTTTAAGTCTACGGGTTTCTGCCAGTTTATGTTTGTCTTTTATAGGTACACCATTCACTAGGATAATCAAAGATTGATCTATTGGCTGTTGCACTCCTAGATAGTAATGGCAAATAAACTACTTTGCCACAAATACCTTTAAGTAATTCAGAAAGTGTGCTTTCAAACATTGCTATTTCTTTTTTGTACATGTGTAATAGAAGGTTGGTATCCAGATGGTTGTCACTACTCTCTTCTAAAGTTACTGGTTTTGGTAGGTGCTCTTCACTTCCAAAATATGTGCTTTGGATGTGGTCCTTTTCTTCTAACATTTCTTTGGCTGCACCATGTAGGAGAATGTGATTTAAATTCTCCAGTGATAAAGCAGGATGTTTTGCTTAGTACAGTCTCTGAATGAGATATCCTACACTAGAATGGTGTGTTACTAACATTTTGATGTGGTGGAAGATGCCTTTGCAAGCAGGCCCGGAAATGTATGCTAATTAATGTCCTCATAGTCCTGTGTATTTGCGCACTGGACAGGAGTCCATGGTTTGTAATATTTTAATTTGTAATGTGTCTTTGGCTTTCACATACTGATTGAGGAACTGCCACAAAGTATTATTTTTGTATGTTACACATTGAGGTGCACGGCCATGTATAGACTAGATGGATTGTTTCAGCGGAATGGAGAGTTGATTGTAAGTTTGCTGGGGATATTCTTAAAATCAGCATTTCTTCTGCCATAATGGTACTGTCTACCTTTTCATACCCTCACCCACTGCTATGCTTGGAAATTGGGTTTGTTTTCTCTTGTTTGTATGCCTCTTCATTGAAATATGGCTCTGTGCTGGTGGTGTGAATCCATTCACCTGCATGGACGTTTGAAAATGTATCTATGTTGATATTGCATATGCTGTGAATTACTTTTTGTAGTTTACTAATTAATTTTGTTAGTGGTTTCATTCTGTTTAAAATTAATATAAATACTTTCCTTTTGAGGAGCATTGCACTATGAGAGCTTCCAGGATCACTTTCTGCGGTAAGTTCTAAGGGTGGATCGTGATTTCTCCCCTATTTTTATAAGGTTCTGAAGGATTCTATGGTGTAACATAGTAAAAACACATTTTTTGGAATGCTTACTTGTGGCGATGTTAACGTTGGTAGATGTAATGTTAGCACTACTGGTAATTGCATTCTTCTTAATACATTTAGTTTTAGTTTTACATTTTGGAAGAGAAGTCACACTTTTTTTCTTTCTACCTGGTTCCATTTTGCTCAATGACTGCATTAGCTGTTTTGTTTGAACTTTTTGTACAAATCTGCTAGAGGTAGATGGGCATTCTGCATGGTTTGAGTTTTATCTGCTCTATTTCTGCATTGTTTTCTAAAGAGTTGCTTTTTGGTAGTAAAGTGTGGGTTTGGACGTTGTGCAATGTATTTGTGTGTACAGTGCATGAGTGTCTGAACATGAGGGTAGGTATACATAGAGGAGTGTGATTGTGTAAAGGTCTGTTAATTTTGGTTGGGAAGGTTGTACTGGTATGTGTGTGTGTTCCTGTGGGAAAGGTTTGCTTCCGTGTGTATGAGAGTTTAATGTGCTTGAAGAAGTAAGGGCCTTACAATGTTTTTATAAAACTAGTGGGTATTAACATACTGGTGTTCTGATGACAGAAGAAACAGTGGACTTGGCAAGGTGCAATGAGTAAGGGTGAAGAGAGTGTTGTGGGGTTGGATACAATTGTCTAGGCTACAATACTACAACACTGCACTGTCTGAGTAACAGGCAGAACACTACAACAGTACTGCACTTACTTTGTTGGATGTGAAGAGTAGGTTTCTTCTGGGTTGTATCTTCCAGCAGAGACATCACTGGCTTTTAGGAGGTGGTTCTTCACTGCAATTGCAAAAGAAGGAAGTTAGTGGGTATGCATGTTAATGGTACAGTAATAGCAGTAGGAGAACACATTGTTTTAGATTGTAGGTGGAATTGTTGGCAGGAAGTTTTAGCGTGTGTATGCAATTGTACAGCACTGCATATGAGTGGGGACATGGGAGTATTATCATTGTTGGTATGGAGCCAGTGCTGCAGTGATAACTGTTCCCTATGGCGCAGCAGTTTTGAAGTGTGTGAGATGTTTTTGCACTACTTATTTTGGAAATGGATTAGTGGAAGTCATAGTAGAGTGAGAAAAAGGGCAGAAAGATGTAGAGGTTGAAAAGAAGAATGTTAATGTATGTGGAATTTTGTTAGGTTCCTCGCACATAGATGCTTGCTGCATTAGTGCAGAAATTCTTGTCTGTTGTTTCATTTATTTATCCAAATTTACAGATAGCACTGTTTCCTATGTACACATGCATTTCTGTGTTGTCTTCCCAATGGTGCATTTTGTCAATTGTGTAATGCATGTACTTGACATGCTTTCCTAACATACATGCAATTTCCCTTTTTTGTGCGCATTCTGGGCATTTAACATAGGATTTGACACTTGAATGTGCTGTGCAAATGTTCCAAAATCACAGGCAGTGGTGTTGAAATTGAAATATGTGGTTTGCAGCTGTAATGCTAATGGGCAGTACAAGAAAACTGTGAAAGCAAACAGCATTGTAAGTTACTGTCAGTTGATGGTACAAATGACAGTATGATTACTGAGTAGGTAATGGAGGGCAAGTGGCAGACACCCTGTTTCTTATGCATGCAATCTACGTACTTGCTATGCTTTGGTAAAATACATGCAGTTTTCATTTTCTGTGTACATTACAAAACATATGCATACCTGTAGTTTGTGTTGATGGATGTAGATGTGGATGAACCTCGAAGTAGAAATCATGGGGAGTTTTACTGTACCTTTGGATGCAGGTTTTTGGGAATCGTAGGAGACTTGTGCTCTGAGTGTTGAACAGTACATCTGCAGTGTAGTACTGAATTGATAGAGTTAGATGTAGAGATCTTGGATGTGATTGGTGGATGGTCATGGGAATGCTTACCAGTAGCCAATGAAAGAGTGCTGCAAAGTGTGAAGTGGAAAGGGAAGAAGAGCTGCCCCTGTGTTACGGGATCTGCAAACACTGTGGTAGTTCGGGCCTTCTCAGCATGCCTGCCATGAGAATGGGACTGTGAGAATTAGCCAATCAGGTTTTAAGGGTGTGCTTTACAGCAAGGGAGGGTAATACTTTTTTCCATTGCTGTGTTGGTTGTGTACTGAATATGGCTGGAGTTATTGTATGGATAGTGGGAGATTCCTTTGTATGTGATATGGAGAGGTATGCAAAGGCAAGAGGGGTTTCTGAAGATCTTGGTTTTCCAGGCCTGGAGGCTTTATGGTGCATTGTCCCTTGTCACAATTTGCAGGCATTGCTTGCTCTTTGCAGAAACGTGGCTACTTTTGGTAGTCCTGATGTTTTGGTGGTGCACTGTGGAGGAGAGCATTTAGGCTACATCAGTGCCCCAAGTTTTATTCCTGTATTGAAGTTGTTGGTGGAAGAACTAATGCTGCTTTTCCGTAGGGCAAAGGTGTTTTTTTCTGAAATACTACCAAGAGCACAATATAACAACCACAATGTCTTCAATCCCCACCAAAATGTTGGAAGGTGCATTGTTCATAGAGGCATGGGCATAATTTTGTGAAGTGCTGAAATGTCTGTTTTCTCCAACAACAACATTGACTCCCTTATTGTGCACTATTTTACTGCAGATGGCGTTTTGTTGTCCACTTTTGGATATACTTGTTTCTTGCCGAATCTAAGGGATGCTTTGTAGAGGTTGATGTAAGGCAGTAAGGAGGAAAATGAGAGAACCCCCAAAAAAATACAAAATGAAAGGTGTTTGTTTACAAGCACCTTTAAAAAAAAGAAAAACGGTTATTTTCAGAGCCACCACTAAAGAGGAAACCTTCTACCCTGTTTCAAATTTCTTTCCTCACCCCGTGAATTGCATGATATGTCCGTGGACACCATGGTAGTTTGCGGATCGCAGGTGTCACATCCAGGGCTTGTGAGGATGGCAGGCATGGAAATGGAAAAGAAAAAGTGGACCAACTAGACCAAATCTTAATAGTACATCATATTTATTACACATATCACTTGCACAATTTAACAATCCTAATAAAACAGGCTCAACAAAAAAGATATTCCATCTCTTCACACTCTATTCGATCATTACTCACACATACCTATTCATACCAACATTCATTCGAACGATTGGGTACATTTGAATTCCCATATCATATTCCAACCACTAAATGTCACTTTAACACTCTAGTGTTTATAGATGTGACCCTCTGTACATCTCCAGGGGTTGAAAATGTATCGTCGTCACATGCTTCGGTTGAATTTTCAAACAAGGGTATTAGACCCGTTGCCCCGTTACTCTGATCAACCTTCATCCGGACAAAGTGCAACTCTCAAGTGCATGTTGCCTCTTCAAACACTGGGAATGGATGGCACCTCAATTCTCCTCTGTGCTTCCAGGGACTGGTGGCTTGGCAGTAGGGGGAATTCCCTAGTGTGTGTTCTGTCAGTATCAAAGTTGTACCCACACTCTCGGAATTCTAGTCCTAAGTTTAAACCGTCTATCCGGCTAGGCCTTATTGCTGTCGGGCACCAGGTCACTTGATGGTGCCCAGTGCCACTGTGTTATTGCACAGAGCGCCAGGAGGCACTTGTGGTATGTACTCATGTGCATGGTACATGAAGCTCTTGGAAGGCGTGTGAGTTCAGAAATCCAGGAGCTGTGGAGCGGCTAGGAAAAAGTATCTCTTTAATCCTGACGTGGCCGCGTTCCACGTGTGTGGTCTGACTGCTAAGTAGTCAGGTCATGGAAATGGGACTGTGGAGGCCAGGGGATTGGGCAATAAGGTTTCCTATGTGTGGTGTGTAAGGAGACTGTGGCAGAAGGTCTGTTTGCTGAGAGGAGTGCAGGTGGCTACTATAGCTACGGCTGTGTCTTTCAGTAGGAAGAGTGTGTGGATTTTGGGGGACTCACCGATACATTGGTTGCCGGTGTATGCAGAGCACTCTGGAGTAGCTGCACATCTTGGATTTCCTCATTTGGATGTGCACTGGTATGGCGTGCGTGAAATCAAGTGACTGGATTTGCTTCCCCTTTGTGCCACTTAGGTGACGCATCATCATCCAGCCGTTATTATTGTTCATTGTGAAGGGAACGGTTTAGGCCATGTCACTGGAATCTCTCTGCAGTCTGTGAAGAAGGAGGCACTTGGGAAAGTCATGGACATGTTTCCAAACTCTCCAGTAATTTTTTTCGCTCATTTCCCAGAAACAGATGTGGCTGCACTCTTCCTCATTTGGTCCACAAATGGAGAAAGGCAGGTGCAATGTTAACAAGTCTGTTCGCGCATTTTTGCACGATGTTGGTATGCCTTCCTTCCACAATGAACACATTACATTTCGTAGCACCAACATTTTCCGCAGAGATGGCGTCCACCTTACTGATGCTGGCAATCACTTTTTTTGCACAATATACAAAATGCTTTGCAGCCGTTCTTGCAAGCATAGCAAGCTTATGTGCAGTAGGTGATGGCCACTTCAAAACTTTCAAGAACAAAAAAATACCCAAGGCTCTTTTCTGAGTCACCACTTTCTCCCGGAAACCCAACAGTGGAAAAAAAGCCTCTACACCCAAGACTCACGTCAGACTCAAAAAGTGTCCAGATCGCCAAGGATATGGTCTGGGACCTCTGCAAGGGTGAAGTTTCACAGTAAAGCACCTTGGATTGGTCCAAAAAACACCTTTTGCTGTTCGGGAGCCCAGACCCTGTCTGTGAATAAGGACCAATGCTCAGCGTGGGGGTGATCACATGGTGATGTCGCGGACATTCCGAATGGGTCCACAGGACACCTATTGCACGGGATCTGTTGTGGGTATGTGCATAGGTGTCCTACGGACAGGGTTGGGGTCCCTGAATGAATTAAAAGTGTGACACACGCGCAGAAATCCGTTCTGAACAGGCACAGTGTTTGTAGGACCCAGGGGATGAGATGTGCATGCACCCAGGTATCCTCCAGACATTGGTGGGGTCCCAGAGCTAATTAGGTATGTCACTGCTTTCTGGATAGGCACGATGTTCATAGGACTCAGGGGGAGAGATGTGCATGCCCCCAAGTGTCTGCCATACAGGGCTGGGGTCCCCGAACTAATTAAAAGTATGCCACATCTTTGCGGACATGCTAAACAGGTGCGTTGTCCGTAGGGTACAGGGAATGTGATACGCATGCCCACAAGTGTCCACCGGACAGGGCTGGGTTCCCTGAACAAATTAAAGGTAGGTCACAGCTTTGCAGACATGCGGGCAGGTCTGGACTCTTACGGACACCTCAATTTTGAATGTTTATTTTCCGGACAGATGTGGTGTTCGTAGGACACCTACATTTTGATTAATTGAAGATATCCCGGATAGTCCTGCACTCTGAAGACTCCTAACAGGGCTTTTAAAAAGAAAGCACACACACACGGCAACAGTATACACATAGAACTTTATTCTAGTGGTAAAATCAAGTGATCATGATAATCAATAACAATTCATGAGAAGTAAGTGAATGGTGAGGAGAGATGAGTGAAAAGAGATATCTCGGATAGTCCTGCACTCTGCAGACTCCTAACAGG
Organism: Ambystoma mexicanum; assembly: GCF_040938575.1. NCBI lineage: Eukaryota > Metazoa > Chordata > Amphibia > Caudata > Ambystomatidae > Ambystoma > Ambystoma mexicanum. Next base: position 392,244,411 of record NC_090936.1, read on the forward strand.
GCTTTTAAAAAAGAAAACACACACACATAGCAACAGCATACACAAAGAACTTTATTTAGACACATAGAAGCCGATTCATGGAACAAACGTGCGCCGAAAATCCATGCGAAAGCAGGCACAAGGGAGCGCAAGCGTGAGAAACGCAGGGCACGCGCACGCGTGCGATTCAAGGAAGACGCTGCGCGTGTTTCCCGCTGTCCGTGCGCCCAATCCAGCCATGGCACACGCAGGCATACACGGCATGCACTACGCGCACAGCAAAAGCGCACATAGCGCGGCGCACACAACCAAAGTGGGCGAAACAAAGCGTGAAAAAGAAGGCCTAACTGGGGAAGTACTGCAGGGAACTACACGGAACGCCCACACGCACGCGAACAACCGTATTCATGGATCCGAATACGGGAAACCCGCACACGGCAAAAGACGCACACAGGCGTCAACGTGTCCGCCACACGAAGGCAGGCGGAAGTGTCCCCGCGCACAGTACAAAAGTGCGCGCAAACAACAAACACGTACATACAGCTACGATCAATGACCCATTGGTCGCAGCACTGATCGTGGGACACCGCAGGAGGAGGAGAATAGCCAGGGCACGCATTTTCGCACCACGGACAAGCCTTTTTGGGATGCCTGACGACCAGGTCTATGGCAGGTATAGGTTTCCACCCCACATCATCCTAGACGTGGTCAGGGAGTGGGAAGATGACCTTACATCCCCCACCCTTTGCTCCCAAGCATTGAGCCCCTTGGAGAAGGTGCTCAATGTCCTGCATTTTTTGGCCACTGGGTCATTTCAGCGGACTACTGCCATAGTGGGGGGGGTCTCACAGGCCACGCAGTCACGCTGCCTACACCACGTACTGGCAATCATGACAGCGCGCCCCTCAGTCCGCAGGCACATATACATGCCCAGAACACCCGCAGAAAGGCAGGCCGTTGTCCTGGATTTTTTCAGGGTGGCACACTTCTCCAAAGTGCTCGGTGCCATAGATTGCACCCATGTGGCCCTACGTCCACCTAGGGCCACTGAGCACATCTACCGAAACCGCAAGCACTGGCATTCCATCAATGTACAGGTGGTATGCGATGCAAAGGGAATCATCACCTCTGTCTATGCAAACTACCCTGGCTCCACCCATGACAGTTTCATATACAGAATGTCCGCCCTGAGGCGGGCCCTGGAAGCTGGGCAGCATGGCGACACATGGCTCCTAGGTGAGTACAAATGCCCTTGCACATGTATGCAAGTCACACACAGACAAATACCCAAACCCTAATAATCTCAACTATTATCACCTCCCCAGGGGACAGTGCCTACCCTCTGAGCAACCACATGATGACGCCAATCCGGAACCCCACCACACCACCCCAGGTAAGATACAACGCCGCCCATATTGCAACCAGGGCCAAAGTGGAGCACACATTCGGAGTGCTCAAGTCACGTTTCCGCTCCCTTGACCGCTCTGGCGGGCAACTACTCAGCATGTGTCCTGCACAATGTTGCAACACGGCAGGGCGTCCCGGTGGACATGGTGGTGACCCACATCCCCAACCACAGGCACAGGCGCTGCCCATGGGAGGGGACAGGGCACGTGGCGAGGAAGCCCGGACCCAGCTTGTGGCCACATTTTTCACCTAAACTCCCACCCCTGCGGAGTGCACAAAGGCCTGGCACATACCAGGTGACAATCGATGATGACAAAGAGACAGTCAACTGTCACAACCCTACCACCCTGAGATAGTTGCCATGGAAGTGCCACATCGTCTGCATCCCTAGCTACTTAAACACAAGCTATCCTGTGTGACCAAAAGGCACACATATGACATATGACATGATATGGCCTATACACAAGTATTTCAAGGTGCGATGAGGCAGGGAGGGTGGAACAAGGGAAGACAGACAACGGTACTACTAGGCCAGGTGTCATTTAGATTGTGCAAGTGCAGGGGTAGGGGGAAGGGAAAAGTGCAAGGGGAAGGGGAAGGGGGGGGGAGTGCAGTACAGGGGAAGTAGACCAAAAAACATATACATAGGTCAGCTGGTGGCAACTGCAAAGTAAGTGCAGACAAGTGCTGGGAAGGGGGGGCTGTAGGGATAGAGAGACAGTACCGCAGTGCAGGGGTTGCCAGGGAGGCAGTGCAAGTGGAGAGTGGCTGGGCCAGGGACCGAGGTCGGTGAGAGTGGCCCAGTTGCAGATCCAGTGCAGTTCCAGTGAAGAATTCCGCAAGGGAGAGGCAGAGAGAAAGCAGAAGCAAAGAGGATGGTCTTGAGGTGCTTCCCGAACCGGAGATGGTTCCCCTCAAGTCCAAGTGAGGCAGGAAGGCTGTTCCAGAGGGAGGGCCCTGCCGCGGAGAGAGATCTACCCCCAGCTAGTTGCTCTGAGAAGCGGATGACCCTGACATGCAAGGTGTGCATCACACACACCTGCAAAACAGGCCATGGCCATCACTGTTATGTCACTCAAACCCTCCCAAACCACAACATGACATGGCAAGCAATACCCATACACCAACACAGTAACAATAAGGTACACATTGCCATGTCCAAAATGTACAGTGGCATCAGACAATGATGCCTGACCTGGAATCAGATGAAATGACTGACCAACAACCTCCCACCCAAAATAAGTAATTTCCAAATGCATTACAAGAGTTGTAGACGTAACATAACAATGAATGCCTGTCTACATGCACATTGTGCATTGCAAAATCAACACTGCAGCTTCTGTGTGCTGTGTCCTACTCCTGCAACACACTGCTCAGCGCACAGCACAGTGAACAGCCATTGTGTGTGATGCACACCCTGAGCATCACATCTAAGCGACAGACCACATCAAAAAGCAAATTAGGCATGTACAGGATCCATAATTGGTCACAGAATATGTGCTGCCGGGACACAGTGGCCACCAGAAGGCAAACAGTGTACACGTGGATATGCAAGGGTGAGAGTACATGTAGTGCATCAGAGTGCAAGTGTGTGGGTCTGCAAGGACATGCACTCAACATATGCATGTGCACTCAAGTGACCATGAGTGTTCTCTACACATCACATGTGAACATTCACCATGTTTACACCCCTGCATGTCAAACCACAACTATCCCCTCGCACCTGAAAGGTAAACACAACACATGAACAGGCATTGATCAGCACAACACAACATGTACATAGGATACCACCATTACAATGTCAGAATTCCCATCACACTGCAGGGCAAGGCAACTATCAACAACAACCCCCCCTCCCTCACAAATGACCATGACCCACTGAACAACTGCACCTGGGTCATGGAGCCTTCAACCCTCAATTCCACTTGGCCACAGGATCATCTTTACCCTTCGTCACCATCTCCCACCTTGTGTGTAAAAAGGTGCCTGCACCCTCAGAATCCACACTCATTTCCAAAATCACAAAATCCAAGGCATAAAAACGAACCCGAACACCCTCCAGTAGATGACTTGACGTAGCAGTACCTCACAAAGGCCAAGTACTACCACAATGATGCAACAACCAAGGTAGCACAGTAAAACAATGTCACAACAGGATGTGAACCATGTGTGGTACATAACATAGGATGATGCACCATGAACGGATGTGTACTGTCACAGGTCCCGTGTACAGGCGCGGGAGTGTCACTAAACAACCACCCCCACCGTGTCCCGGGTGCCTGCAAGGTCAAACTCACACAGACCCCTGAGACCCTGGTGGGGAAGGAGGTTCAGGGATATGCAGTCGGGACAGGTGTTGGCACACTGGATAACTGGAATGAGTGGCAGGAGAGGGGAGGAGGAATGACACATGAAAGTAGGGAATGCACGAAAATGTACTACCTGCATGAACACATACACAATCCAAACAAACTTGGACATCATTGTCATGGCCTTCTGTAGTCCAGGCTTAGGAGTGGTACGAACCAACCACCCCCTCTAGGGTTTTGGCGCCTGCAAGTTCGGGCCTTACACAGGCATCCGCATCCCCAGCAGGGAAAGAGGGTTAGGGAACGTTGCTTGGATAGGTACGGGAAGCAGGAACACCGGGTAGAGGGTACAGGGTTCAAAATTGCATAGGATTCCGTGTGATTAGGGGGAAAAAACATACCAAATTGAATCACACATACATCCATGCATTAGTGCACCCCCCAGCAAGCCTATGCAGAGCAGTTTGAAAGAAAAACAACAAGACACTTAGCTCTGGTTTTGAGTGCTGGCCTCCTGCCTGCGCACTCTCAGGTCCGATTACAGGAGCACTGCAATGCTGCAAAGAGAGCCACAGTCAACAACCTGTACGTGCCAATTACACAAAAACACACCACCAAACATGCCCCATAGCAACAAACTACTCTACAAACAGACAATGGTGTAGATGCTTCGTACCCATATATAACATTACCCCTGTGACGGGTCATACACAGTCAATGCAGTAAGTCAGCCGCCGGTGGGTGCGTGGCAAATGGAACACCAATGTGTCACAATTCACACAACATGCAATGTTCCCTGGGTAAGCAGACAGACCCATATAGCAAGCCATGACTTCAGAGCAAGTTGCGTACCACCATGACCGAAACAAAGTTGGCAGTGCATTTATCATAAAGTACATGGAAATGAAATGCACTGCACCCGAGTATGTCCCTTGCTGTATGTCCCTGTGAGCTGCCCCTTTCCATGTCTCGGAAGGCTACATGGTTGATACTAGTGCCTCAATGGACCTTGGTGTACCGGAGGGCATGTGCCACTGCCCCTGCAGGTGTCCCAGACAACCTAACAATCAACAGCCATCAGTCCACCAACACATCTGAGCTGCATTGTGTGCTTCAACACCAATATTCGTCCAAGCTCACCCTCAGTGCTGTGACTAAGCCTGCATGTGCAACTCGCCTGGTGCAAGATTTGCTGTGTTGTGGCCCCCCTGTGCTGCTCACCTTGCCTGGAGTTCCTTGTAACACGTCAGCAGTTCTAGGATGTAGGTCTGCAATCCCTGTGCCTCTGCTTGTGCACACATGTGCATGTGGGCACCAACAAACGTGTCCAGAATTCCGTCGTCCAATGGGCCATGTCTGCTGGCAAAGGTGCTCTGGAGGCTCATCCCCCTGCAGAAAGGGCATGAAACACATGATTAATGCTTCAAAGTCATCTGTGTGTGTCTCTTCAGGCATCTCATTACTTGACCATGTCAGAGAGTCACATCATAAATCACACCATCAGTTCGTCTTTCACATCCAAAGTGTGGAACACTATCTACAGCATGAATTGCAACAAGCTCGTGTACAGTAAAGATAAGAAACATACTACACAATGCATAGCAATTCATGTACACATTAATCATGAAACACCCCATCTAGCAAAAGCTGAACAGTGGACAATAACACCAAAATCATCCCCACTAGGGGTGTAAACACAAGTCACACAGCACCAGACATGCCACAGATATGAGAGTCCAAAGCCCTTGTGTAAAAGTTTGTGACACCGAACCATCCTTGCGAGCCCATGGATAAAGGAGGCAGGAGTGGCATATGTGAGTCAAGGACCCCAAGCAGCAAACACATACACAAGACAAGCCTGAAGGGCCCAGCTGGAACAGACAGTGGATGCCTTCAAAAGCCACAAAGCACCGCACTGTCACATAAAAGCACAATAGACAAGCAATTTTAAACTATAGTAACTATTAACTAATTACACTAACTATGGAAAACCCACATTACCTAATTAAACTAACTATCAAACAGGAACTTAACTAACTAAACTAAAAGAAAAATCAAAAACGGCCACATATGACCCAGGGGGAGGGGAGGCACCCAGGAGGCGGGAGGTACAGGGTGCTGCTCAACATCCACATGCGATGATGATGAGCCAAAAAAAAAAACCTCCATGGGCTCAACACCTGCACAGCCCGACCTATGTGAGAGATAGATGGTCGTCCGAGTCTGGCTCATCCTGTAAAAGAGGACGTGGCACAGTAGCCTGGCCACGCCTAGCCGCAGCTTGCCCCTCGTCGGCAGCAAGTCTGCGATGTGATGTAGGTCTGCATGCAGAACCTCACGTGATACACGTGCTTCCTCTTGCAAGGTAGCACATGTAACACAGAGTTCCTCCTGCAAGGCCTGGCTGGACAACCGCTGCACCTCCCGGCAAGCCTGTAGCTCAGCCGAGATGGTATGCTCAAGCTGTGCAAACCTCTCCTCTGCCTGCTGCCTCAGGGACATCATAAGGACACCCAGAGTGGATCTGAGGGAAGCATACTCCTCCCTCAGGGCATCCATGTGTGCCTCTGCGTGAGCAGCAATTGCTTGACGCAGAGACAACATTTCAGCCTGGCGTGCCCTGTCTGAGGCCGCCATGCCCAGCCTGAGCGAGCGGGCCGTGGACCGTGCCGCCTGCTGCTGGAGAAGCACCTGCCTAGCAGGTGGGAGCACAGATCAGGCCACAAGCTCCATGCTCTCAGCGATGTTCTCCATTGCTGCCCCCTGCCGTTCTGAATTGGCAGTCATGTCTTGCTCCCACTCAGTATACTGCGGTTGCGCGCGGCGACCGCGTTGCCGGGCTTGACCCCTGTGGGACCCAAGGACCGGGGGTCCTCGCTGTGTTGGCACCGCCCGCGGCTGCACGACTACATGCCCCCGTCGATGTGATTTCCCAGGCACATCAGTGACTGGTGTGGAGGATGACCCAATCCACCACGGGCGGAGGAACCAAGACTGTCTGATCCCTCAGTGCAGGTGTCGCAGACAGAGGAGTGTCCACATCAGAATCACTCACCCCTGACACATGGACTTGATGCTCATCCAACTCAACATGGACGTCAGAGTCGTCATCAAGGCTGGACTCATAGGCAGCCAGAGACAAGATGGACTGTAGCACTTGGGGGTTTTCGTGGCCTACCACCCCACGACCCCCACTAGTGCCGGGTTGATGTAGTGGTAACAACCCTGTGTCTGGCATGACAACACCATCCTCCGCCTCCATTGCGTCATCACCTGAAAAATAGAGAGAAAAAAGGTCACTACACATGTCAGAAGCACACAACACACACACACACCGACAGCAAACGCATCAGGCAGACATGTGACACACAACATATAACCTGCCATGCATGCTGGGTCAACTTTGAATTGCTTCTGTGATCAGACCTGTTGAAAGGTGGCAGTTTCCATGGAAGTGGGTCTATGCAGTGCAGAAAATGTGTACGCCACTCACTACCTACATGTACAAGGACTCCATGGTGTGTGCCAGGAAATGTGAAGGCAGTGCAATGTCAAATTCAGACATCACGTGCATTGTGCATTCAATGTGTACCATATCTAGAAGCCAAGCACCCCTCCACCCCAGTACCAAAGCAGGGATGCCTAGCATGGTATCAAAAGGCTGACCATACACCTGTGTATTGACAGGCAGTGTTGACTGGCATCAACAGCTGAATGTGATTCAAGTGACAACACTGCAAATGATGCTGGGACAGTAAGCAGGACACATGATGAAAACTCTGGATTCCGCCCATGTGTGAAGAAGACACAACAACAGTTGGACAGAGTCATTGGCCATTGAACAGGCTGAGGCCTGTGAGCCACACAGATTGTCAGACCCTAAACATGTGTGCAACGCAGGACTGAGCCACAGTTGACATGGGAAGGCTGATGAGATGGCAGGCAATGTATGTAACCAAGGACTTGTATTACAGTGATCATCCAGTCAAGGACACATAGGGGCATGCGTGCAATGCACATGGAGCATGAATGGGCACTCATGTCCCTGCGGGACATCTGACCTATGCACAGTACAAGTGAGATACCCTGCATCAAGTACTAAGGCTGTACCACACGGCATATGTTTGGCAGATTCTACGCTGGAAGTTAGCATCTACACAGGACGCATGAACAAGAATGTACACATTGGCAAGATTGAAGAACACCAGTGCAAAGGTGGAACTGGGGTGCAGAGTGGCGGAGGAGGGGCAAGGGAGCATGTCTACAAGGAGTCCGCGCATGCAGGCAGAGGAGACATGCATGACGGAAGCATTGCATTACTTACACATCAGACCATGTACACGTCACATGTAGCGGCAATCATGCACAACATATCCCACAAGTGAAACACACACGTCCTCAACAAACACGCATCAACACTCACTGGATTGCGCATCAAAGTCCAGCATCTCTCCCACTCCTTCGACCAATTCAGGTGGTATGAACTCTGCAACGAGTGCCTCATGCGGAGTGAGCTCTTCCTCCTCTGGTGCAGGCCCACCGCCAGTCACCAGAGTCAAGTTGTAATTAGAGGCACGCTTAGCCTTAGTGCTGCTTTTGATGTCATTCCAACGCTTTTTGCACTCTTGCGCCGTGCGCACCTCATGGCCGAATGAACTGACATGTTCTGCAACATGCTTCCAGTGGGTGTCACGTTGGGCAGCCGTAGTCTGACTATTGGCACCCACTAGCATGTCACGGCTGTGGCCCCGCACGTAGTCCACGAGGAAGTCCAGTTCCTGCTTACAGAAAGGCTTCTTCCTCGATGTGCAGGAGGTCGTGGCTGTGTGTGGGGTCCCAGCCTGTGCTGCAGGTGCAACCTTCCTCCTCTTGGACTGTGGCGCAGACCCTGGCTGGCTAATGCCGCCCTGACCAGTGTGGCCAGTGATTTCGGTGGATTGAGCCAAGGGAGTGGCAGGTGGAGGGATGACCAAAGTCCTGACTTGTGTCAGTGGCAGCTGGGTGCCCACTAATGGACCCTGCGCAGCAACATCAGCTGTGGCAGGGTCATTGACCGCAACGGTCCTGGTTGGCAGACTCACAACCGGGGTGCTGTTGGGTGCATCTGCCCCAGCACTTGCCAACACCCGGCTGTTCGGGGCAGCAGATGACATGACTGCCCAAGGGACACGTGTCTTGGTCTGAGCAGCCCGGCCTGCCCCTATAGTTTACCCCCTGGCCTGTTGGAGATCTACCAAGGGCTCTTCAAGTGCCAACTCAGCCTGCGCTGGCAGACCCTGAGCCTGGGTGACGGTGTCCACAGCTGCACCTGCAGCTACCACTACCCTTCGGCCCATGGCAGTCGATAGAACGGACTGCTGGGTCACACGGGCGCCAGTGCCAGATGCAGAAGCTGTATCCCCCGGAACCACAGGGGGTGGTGGCATGCCTGCACCGACACATGGCACAACATTGTGCTCAAGTGGCGCACCCCTGCCTCTTCCCCCTCTGTGGCCGCCATGGACACCCTGGAGTCCCCCTACTCCCTGGTCACCACGGCCACGTCCCTGTCCACGCCCGCCACGAGGAGGACGCCCAGCTGAGGCGCCCCTCACCTTTGGTGGCCTCCCAACCATGGCACAGATGTAGTAGTGCCGGCACAGATGGAGTGGTGCCAATGGGAGGTGTACACCACAATTGACCTGGGCAATTGGGGTGAAGGGGGTGGGAAGCAAGATGTTAACAGCCCCCCTGCACCTGCAAGGCTGTATGTGACCACGGTGATGTAGTGACGGGTCACGCAACGCTCAGGCACCCCAAAACTGCAGTAAAACCGTGCACGCAACCCTGCAGCCTACGTGCGTGGATTCAACCTCCCGCAGTACGCGGTGGCACCCACTAACACGAATAACGCGTACGCGTGGGACACGCAGGCTACTATGACATCGAAAATGGGTGCGATACACAGGGGCACCCGCAGTGGGAAAAAGAGCGTGTGCGACTCACCGTCTGACTAGCGCGATGCAGAAAAACACGGGTAGCCAATACCCTCTCCAAAAGAAGAGATACGTCCTTGATAGCTGTGAAGTTGTGATGGCGCGCGAAACAACAGGAAGAAGCAACACACGTCGGTCTCCACGAAAGGCACGTACAGCGAACTCCTGGGCCCGCTCACCTTTAACCCCTGCTGAGGGAAACGCACGCGTGCATCACGTCACTTACGAGCATGGGCCCTTTCCTCGTATTACACGCGGACGTGCAGTTTTTCACGCGTGCTGAAATGCCCATGCACGCCTGTGCGCGTCACATCACAGGGGCGCTTGCGCTTGAGGGGCCTACTGTCCAATGAAATTGCGTATGCGTGCAGACGCGCTTACGCGCTAAGGGCCTTTCCTCGAATTACACGCTGACATGCCGAATTTTCACGTGCCAAATCACTCCGTATCAAGCTGGCCACGCGTAAGCACACGGAAGACCACGCTCCTGCCCAGAAGGCCGAACTACTGCCCCCCAGAGCCCCGAGCACGCTCCCACCTGCCATCTGCTGCTGCATGACTGCCTGCTGCCCACGTGCCCTGCCATTTGCTGCCTGCACATCAGCCAGGGGTGCTGTTGCTGTGACGACCCCTGCTGGAACCTAAGACTCCCGACAGGGATTCCATCGCTCCACAGCCCAGCCCCAGGACCCAGTTGCCCACCCACTCCTGCCTCTGGGGTTGTCATGTCTGGCACTGCAACATCTGGCACCAATGACAACCCCAGGCCAGAGAGGCAGAGGGGCACAAGCTTCAGTGCCAGGGAAGTTGGTGTCCTGTTGGAGCAAGTCCTGGGGCAATATGATGCCCTCTTCGGAAGTTCCCGCGCCGACAAGGAAGGACGGACTCGGATCTGGACTGACATCGTGACTGCCATCAACGCGGAGGGGGTGGCAGTCCGCGACTTCCAACATGTCAAGAAGTGCTGGGAGGACTTCAGGTCCAGGACCCTGAACAAGGCCCGGCGCCTCTTGAAGACAGCGGATGCCAAGGGGCGCCGGGGCCACTTGTCGGAAGATCAAATGAGGGTCCTGGAACGCATATCCCCAGCGCTCCACGTCCAGGTCCTTGAGAGGCAGACCCGTCTGGAGTCGAGCGGTAAGTGTACATGCATCCTGATTGTAAGCTGTGCGTGTGGTGATGTTTCAGTAGTTTGCAGGTTGCACATCTGTTTGTATGGGGTCGAGTATGGGTGGGGGTGTACAGGGCCGTGGGGCTAACACATGCAAGGGCTGTAATGTGTGAGACATGGATGGTGCTTGTGTGTGTAGGCTTGCATGCCAAATGCAGTTGTGTGGGCACACATGTTTGGATGAATGTGTATGTAAGTAGACATGTCCGTGATGTCACGCATGTATGTTGTTTTCAGCTGCATGTATCAGCACTGTGTACATGTGCATTTGTGTGTATTTGACAAGGGTGCAAAAGTGATGCAACATGAATGCATGTGACAGCGGGATGTGGAAGCCTGATTGGCAGATGTGACATGGATGCCCATCTGAACACTGCGACATTTGGCAGAGGTGTACACATGCATGCAAGTGTGGTGGTGTGTGTACATGTGTTGTGCACTTCCTGTGTTGCATGTGATGTCTGGCTCAGCTTTGCCTGCTCATGCTGTTGTATGTGTATGGATGGTGCTGGCAGTTGCGATATGTGTGTTGGGGATTGTGATGGCATGTCTGAGGTTTGCCAATGCCACTCATGTACAACTGTCATGTGTGTATGTGTCCATTGTACAGTGCCCTGATGCCTGTGTTTTATTTCTCCCTGTCTGCAGCGTCAACTGATGAAGAGGGCGGAGAAGGTGCTGTGGAGCACAGCGGCGGGGATCCCACCGCCAGCCGGAGACGCAAGGCCCGGCTCCCCTCCCAGGTTGTGATCTTGTCGGGGAGTGAGGAGTCCGGTGCCGCGTCCCAGACCGCAGCTGCCGGGGGGAGGTCCAAGAGGCGGAGGTTGGAGTTGGACTCCTCGGCAGCAGAAGGGGCAGCTGGGACCCCACAGGGCCCAACGGGGGAAGATGGCACTGAGTCATCCAGGTTGGTGGGGGGGTTTGGTGGAGGAGGAGGCCGTGCAAGCAACAGAGACGGGGTCTGGAGGTGGGGATCCCACTGGTGCTAGTGGTGCAGTGCAGGACCAGGGACAGGAGGCAGCACAGGCCGCCGCGGAGGTGCTTGTGTGCAATCCTGTCCCTGATCCTGTCCCTGCATCATCTTGCACCAGCAGGGATGCCTACGTCCAGACCCGTTTTCAGGCAGGGGATGAGCAAATGACAACTGGCCTTCCTCTGCCTGCGGACGTGGCTATCCGGGTCCGGGTTGAGCCTGTCCTGACTGGTGTGGCGTTGCGTCAACGGGCCATGCGAGGTGACCTGCAGTCTTTTCATGAGGAGACTGCATGTCATCTCGAATGGCTCGTTGACCACGTCAGCCTACTGGGACAGGTCACCCAGGCCGGATTCCTCCGTTTGATGGGGCTTGCTACGACCCCTCCTCAACTGAACCCCCTACGCGCCAGTCGTCCTCCGTGCCATCTTCCCACCCATCAGTCACCTGGGTGCCCTGTGGAGCTGCCTCTGACGGTGCGGCCAGGCTGGTGGAGGAGGCATCCCTGCCACAGTCGGGAGTCGGACGTCCAGCAGGGGTGGCCACATCAACGACTGAACCCCAGCAGGCGGAGGATGTGCAGGCAGCAGGAGGCAGTGCATGGGCAGAGGCACAGCAGCAGCAGCAATGTGGTGGGAGCCATGAAGGCTCGGGGCCTTCAACATCAGATGGGCAGGCATCGGCCGGAGGGCAGGAGGACCCAGGACAGAGAGTGTCTTCCGTGTGGCAGCGGTTGGGCCACGCCATAGATGCGGAGCGGCAGCGGGCGGAAGAGGCACGGCTCACAATGGTCAGGGCGGAGAACTCCATGCGGAGGGCCCTGAGGCGGGCCGAGTGCCTTGAGGCAATCCGCAGGGGGTTGGAGGTGGACACGTCGACGGCCCTGCGGACCCTCGGGGCCATGGAGGAGGACTGCCTCCGGGACATTGAGCAGGAGTTCGATGATGCCCTGGCCCGGGACATCCAAAAGTGAGCCGTCAGACTAGCCCGCTGCCCTTGTACATAGTTATGTAGTTAGTGTTAGGTTTCCTTTGTTTTTTGATTTATTTTGGACCTTTTGGACATTTGCCACATTTTTGTATATAGTTTATTTTATTAGTTAGTGTTGTTAGATAGGTTTCATTTCTTTTGTTGGGATAATGGACCCTGGCTTGTTCGTCTGTACATAGTTCACTGTTAGATTTTATTTTTATTTCACAATTTACCCATGGACCAATGGCTTTCAATTATTATTTCCCATTGGATTTTCTTTTGTGGACAGTGACTTTGGACACCATTACTTTGGATTATGATTTTTGGTTTTGCTTTTTTTCACGGACATGCTTCTTTTCATTTTTGTACATTCCCATTTCTGTTTCTTTATTTTTGAATCTATTTATGTTTCCTTTAATACATATTTTTTTATCGAACTTCAATGTGTAGTATCATCTCATTGGTTTCATGCATATCATGATATGGGTTTTGAGATTCACTGACACCCATTGGGTGTATGTGAGGGACATGTGTTTGTTTCGAAACTTGCAATTGGTGTTCTGTCATGTAATTGCGATTTCTGAGTGGGTGGATGCAATACTCGGGTGGGTGTTTTGCATTTGGAGGCTGACCATAGGGACCAGGGATCTAGATTGTGATGACATGTTGGCTGGGGAACATGAGTTGGGGCCTGCTGGCAGGTGCCCCACAGTGCTGGGGGGTGGGGGTGGTGGGGACATGAGTTGGACATGGGTGGGTGCCTGGTGGAGGGTGCCCCTGCACTGCTGGGGGGTGGGGGTGGTGGGGACATGAGTTGGATATGGGTGGGGGCCTGGTGGAGGGTGCCCCTGCACTGCTGGGGGGTGGGGCGGTGGGAGACATGGGTGGGGGCCTGGTGGAGGGTGCCCCTGCACTGCTGGGGGTGGGGGTGGTGGGGAACATGAGTTGGACATGGGTGGGGGCCTGCTGGCAGGTGCCCCACAGTGCTGGGGGTGGGGGTGGTGGGGACATGAGTTGGACATGGGTGGGTGCCTGGTGGAGGGTGCCCCTGCACTGCTGGGGGTTGGGGGTGGTGGGAGACATGGGTGGGGGTCTGGTGGAGGCTGCCCCTGCACTGCTGGGGGTGGGGGTGGTGGGGACATGAGTTGGACATGGGTGGGGGCCTGGTGGAGGGTGCCCCTGCACTGCTGAGGGGTGTGGGTGGTGGGGACATGAGTTGGACATGGGTGGGGGCCTGTTGGAGGGTGCCCCTGCACTGCTGGGGGGTAGGGTGGTGGGAGACATGGGTGGGGCCTGGTGGAGGGTGCCCCTGCACTGCTGGGGGGTGGGGGTGGTGGGAGACATGGGTGGGGGCCTCATGGAGGGTGCCCCTGCACTGCTTGGGGGTGGGGGTGGTGGGGAACATGAGTTGGACATGGGTGGGGGCCTGCTGGCAGGTGCCCCACAGTGCTGGGGGGTGGGGGTGGTGGGGACATGAGTTGGACATGGGTGGGGGCCTGGTGGAGGCTGCCCCTGCACTGCTGGGGGGTGGGGGTGGTGGGGACATGAGTTGGACATGGGTGGGGGCCTGGTGGAGGGTGCCCCTGCACTGCTGGGGGGTGGGGGTGGTGGGAGACATGGGTGGGGGCCTGGTGGAGGGTACCCCTGCACTGCTGGGGGGTGGGGGTGGTAGGGAACATGAGTTGGACATGGGTGGGGGCCTGCTGGCAGGTGCCCCACAGTGCTGGGGGGTGGGGGTGGTGGGGACATGAGTTTGACATGGGTGGGGGCCTGGTGGAGGGTGCCCCTGCACTGCTGGGGGGTAGGGGTGGTGGGAGACATTGGTGGGGGCCTGGTGGAGACTGCCCCTGCACTGCTGGGGGGTGTGGTGGTGGGGACATGAGTTGGACATGGGTGGGGGCCTGGTGGTGGGTGCCCCTGCACTGCTGGGGGGTGGTGGGGACATGAGGTGGACATGGGTAGGGGCCTGGTGGAGGGTGCCCCTGCACTGCTGGGGGGTGGTGTGGTGGGAGACATGGGTGGGGGCCTGGTGGAGGGTGCCCCTGCACTGCTGGGGGGTGGGGGTGGTGGGAGACATGGGTGGGGGCCTGGTGGAGGGTGCCCCTGCACTGCTGGGGGGTGGGGGTGGTGGGGAACATGAGTTGGACATGGGTGGGGGCCTGCTGGCAGGTGCCCCACAGTGCTGGGGGGTGGGGGTGGTGGGGACATGAGTTGGACATGGGTGGGGGCCTGGTGGAGGCTGCCCCTGCACTGCTGGGGGTGGGGGTGGTGGGGACATGAGTTGGACATGGGTGGGGGCCTGGTGGAGGGTGCCCCTGCACTGCTTGGGGGTGGGGGTGGTGGGAGACATGGGTGGGGGCCTGGTGGAGGCTGCCCCTGCACTGCTGGGGGGTGGGGGTGGTGGGAACATGAGTTGGACATGAGTGGGGGCCTGCTGGCAGGTGCCCCACAGTGCTGGGGGGTGGGGGTGGTGGGGAACTTGAGTTGGACATGGGTGGGGGCCTGCTGGCAGGTGCCCCACAGTGCTGGGGGGTGGGGGTGGTGGGGAACATGAGTTGGACATGGGTGGGGGCCTGCTGGCAGGTGCCCCACAGTGCTGGGGGGCGGGGATGGTGGGGACATGAGTTGGACATGGGTGGGGGCCTGGTGGAAGGTGCCCCTGCACTGCTGGGGGGTGGGGGTGGTGGGAGACATGGGTGGGGGCCTGGTGGAGGGTGCCCCTGCACTGCTGGGGGGTGGGGGTGGTGGGAGATATGGGTGGGGGCCTGGTGGAGGGTGCCCCTGCACTGCTGGGGGTGGGGGTGGTGGGGAACATGAGTTTGACATGGGTGGGGGCCTGCTGGCAGGTGCCCCACAGTGCTGGGGGGTGGGGTGGTGGGGACATGAGTTGGACATGGGTGGGGGCCTGGTGGAGGGTGCCCCTGCACTGCTGGGGGCTGGGGGTGGTGGGAGACATGGGTGGGGGCCTGGTGGAGGCTGCCCCTGCACTGCTGGGGGGTGGGGGTGGTGGGGACATGAGTTGGACATGGGTGGGGGCCTGGTGGAGGGTGCCCCTGCACTGCTGGGGGGTGGAGGGGTAGGGGCTTGGTGGAGGGTGCCCCTGCACTGCTGGGGGGTGGGGTGGTGGGAGACATGGGTGGGGGCCTGGTGGAGGGTGCCCCTGCACTGCTTTGGGGTGGGGGTGGTGGGAGACATGGGTGGGGGCCTGGTGGAGGGTGCCCATGCACTGCTGGGGGCTGGGGGTGGTGGGGAACATGAGTTGGACATGGGTGGGGGCCTGCTGGCAGGTGCCCCACAGTGCTGGGGGGTGGGGATGGTGGGGACATGAGTTGGACATGGTTGGGGGCCTGGTGGAGGCTGTCCCTGCACTGCTGGGGGGTGGGGGTGGTGTTGACATGAGTTGGACATGGGCGGGGGCCTGGTGGAGGGTGCCCCTGCACTGCTGGGGGGTGGGGGTGGTGGGAGACATGGGTGGGGGCCTGGTGGAGGGTTCCCCTGCACTGCTGGGGGGTGGGGGTGGTGGGAACATGAGTTGGACATGGGTGGGGGCCTGCTGGCAGGTGGCCCACAGTGCTGGGGGGTGGGGTGGTGGGGAACATGAGTTGGACATGGGTGGGGGCCTGGTGGAGGGTGCCCCTGCACTGCTGGGGGGTGTTGGTGGTGGGAGACATGGGTGGGGGCCTGGTAGAGGGTGCCCCTGCACTGCTGGGGGGTGGGGGTGGTGGGAGAAATGGGTGGGGGCCTGGTGGAGGGTGCCCCTGCACTGCTGGGGCTTGGGGGTGGTGGGGAACATGAGTTGGACATGGGTGGGGGCCTGCTGGCAGGTGCCCCAGAGTGCTGGGGGGTGGGTGTGGTGGGGACATGAGTTGGACATGGGTGGGGGCCTGGTGGACGGTGCCCCTGCACTGCTGGGGGGTGGGGGTGGTGGGAGACATGGGTGGGGGCCTGGTGGAGGCTGCCTCTGCACTGCTGGGCGGTGGGGGTGGTGGGAGACATGGGTGGGGGCCTGGTGGAGGGTGCCCCTGCAGTGCTGGGGGGTGGGGGTGGTGGGAGATATGGGTGGGGGCCTGGTGGAGGGTGCCCCTGCACTGCTGGGGGGTGGGGGTGGTGGGGACATGAGTTGGACATGGGTGGGGGCCTGGTGGAGGGTGCCCCTGCACTGCTGGGGGGTGGGGGTGGTGGGGACATGAGTTGGACATGGGTAGGAGCTTGGTGGAGGGTGCCCCTGCACTGCTGGGGGGTGGGGTGGTGGGAGACATGGGTGGGGGCCTGGTGGAGGGTGCCCCTGCACTGCTGGGGGTGGGGGTGGTGGGAGACATGGGTGGGGGCCTGGTGGAGGGTGCCCCTGCACTGCTGGGGCGTGGGGGTGGTGGGGAACATGAGTTTGACATGGGTGGGGGCCTGCTGGCAGGTGCCCCACAGTGCTGGGGTGTGGGGGTGGTGGGGACATGAGTTGGACATGGGTGGGGCCTGGTGGAGGGTGCCCCTGCACTGCTGGGGGGTGAGGGTGGTGGGAGACATGGGTGGGGGCCTGGTGGAGGCTGCCCCTGCACTGCTGGGGGGTGGGGGTGGTGGGGACATGAGTTGGACATGGGTGGGGGCCTGGTGGAGGGTGCCCCTGCACTGCTGGGGGGTGGGGGTGGTGGGGACATGAGTTGGACATGGGTAGGAGCTTGGTGGAGGGTGCCCCTGCACTGCTGGCGGGTGGGGTGGTGGGAGACATGGGTGGGGGCCTGGTGGAGGGTGCCCCTGCACTGCTGGGGGTGGGGGTGGTGGGAGACATGGGTGGGGGCCTGGTGGAGAGTGCCCCTGCACTGCTGGAGGGTGGGGGTGGTGGGGAACATGAGTTGGACATGGGTGGGGGCCTGCTGGCAGGTGCCCCACAGTGCTGGGGGGTGGGGGTGGTGGGGACATGAGTTGGACATGGGTGGGGGCCTGGTGGAGGCTGCCCCTGCACTGCTGGGGGGTGGGGGTGGTGGGGACATGAGTTGGACATGGGGAGGGGCCTGGTGGAGGGTGCCCCTGCACTGCTGGGGAGTGGGGGTGGTGGGAGACATAGGTGGGGGCCTGGTGGAGGCTGCCCCTACACTGCTGGGGGGTGGGGGTGGTGGGAACATGAGTTGGACATGGGTGGGGGCCTGCTGGCAGGTGCCCCACAGTGCTGGGGGGTGGGGGTGGTGGGGAACATGAGTTGGACATGGGTGGGGGCCTGCTGGCAGGTGCCCCACAGTGCTGGGGGGTGGGGGTGGTGGGTAACATGAGTTGGACATGGGTGGGGGCCTGCTGGCAGGTGCCCCACAGTGCTGGGGGGTGGGGGTGGTGGGGACATGAGTTGGACATGGGTGGGGGCCTGGTGGAGGGTGCCCCTGCACTGCTGGGGGGTTTTGGTGGTGGGAGACATGGGTGGGGGCCTGGTGGAGGGTGCCCCTGCACTGCTGGGGGGTGGGGGTGGTGGGAGAAATGGGTGGGGGCCTGGTGGAGGGTGCCCCTGCACTGCTGGGCGTGGGGGTGGTGGGGAACATGAGTTGGACATGGGTGGGGGCCTGCTGGCAGGTGCCCCACAGTGCTGGGGGGTGGGGGTGGTGGCGACATGAGTTGGACATGGGTGGGGGCCTGGTGGAGGCTGCCCCTGCACTGCTGGGGGGTGGGGTGGGGGGGACATGAGTTGGACATGGGTGGGGGCCTGGTGGAGGGTGCCCCTGCACTGCTGGGGGGTGGGGGTGGTGGGAGACATGGGTGGGGGCCTGGTGGAGGCTGCCCCTGCACTGCTGGGGGGTGGGGGTGGTGGGGACATGAGTTGGACATGGGTGGGGGCCTGGTGGAGGGTGCCCCTGCACTGCTGGGGGGTGGGGGTGGTGGGGACATGAGTTGGACATGGGTAGGGGCTTGGTGGAGGGTGCCCCTGCACTGCTGGGGGGTGGGGTGGTGGGAGACATGGGTGGGGGCCTGGTGGAGGGTGCCCCTGCACTGCTGGGGGGTGGGGGTGGTGGGAGACATGGGTGGGGGCCTGGTGGAGAGTGCCCCTGCACTGCTGGGGGGTGGGGGTGGTGGGGAACATGAGTTGGACATGGGTGGGGGCCTGCTGGCAGGTGCCCCACAGTGCTGGGGGGTGGGGGTGGTGGGGACATGAGTTGGACATGGGTGGGGGCCTGGTGGAGGCTGCCCCTGCACTGCTGGGGGGTGGGGGTGGTGGGGACATGAGTTGGACATGGGGAGGGGCCTGGTGGAGGGTGCCCCTGCACTGCTGGGGAGTGGGGGTGGAGGGAGACATAGGTGGGGGCCTGGTGGAGGCTGCCCCTGCACTGCTGGGGGGTGGGGTGGTGGGAACATGAGTTGGACATGGGTGGGGGCCTGCTGGCAGGTGCCCCACAGTGCTGGGGGGTGGGGGTGGTGGGGAACATGAGTTGGACATGGGGGGGGGCCTGCTGGCAGGTGCCCCACAGTGCTGGGGGGTGGGGGTGGTGGGGAACATGAGTTGGACATGGGTGGGGGCCTGCTGGCAGGTGCCCCACAGTGCTGGGGGGTGGGGGTGGTGGGGACATGAGTTGGACATGGGTGGGGGCCTGGTGGAGGGTGCCCCTGCACTGCTGGGGGGTGTTGGTGGTGGGAGACATGGGTGGGGGCCTTTTGGAGGGTGCCCCTGCACTGCTGGGGGGTGGGGGTGGTGGGAGAAATGGGTGGGGGCCTGGTGGAGGATGCCCCTGCACTGCTGGGGCGTGGGGGTGGTGGGGAACATGAGTTGGACATGGGTGGGGGCCTGCTGGCAGGTGCCCCACAGTGCTGGGGGGTGGGGATGGTGGCGACATGAGTTGGACATGGGTGGGGGCCTGGTGGAGGCTGCCCCTGCACTGCTGGGGGGTGGGGGTGGTGGGGACATGAGTTGGACATGGGTGGGGGCCTGGTGGATGGTGCCCCTGCACTGCTGGGGGGTGGGGGTGGTGGGAGACATGGGTGGGGGCCTTGTGGAGGCTGCCCCTGCACTGCTGGGGGGTGGGGGTGGTGGGAACATGAGTTGGACATGGGTGGGGGCCTGCTGGCAGGTGCCCCACAGTGCTGGGGGTGGGGGTGGTGGGGAACATGAGTTGGACATGGGTGGGGGCCTGCTGGCAGGTGCCCCACAGTGCTGGGTGGTGGGGGTGGTGGGGAACATGAGTTGGACATGGGTGGGGGCCTGCTGGCAGGTGCCCCACAGTGCTCGGGGGTGGGGGCGGTGGGAACATGAGTTGGACATGGGTGGGGGCCTGTTGGAGGGTGTCCCTGCACTGCTGGGGGTGGGGGTGTTGGGAGACATGGGTGGGGGCCTGGTGGAGGGTGCCCCTGCACTGCTGGGGGGTGGGTTTGGTGGGAGACATGGGTGGGGGCCTGGTGGAGGCTGCCCCTGCACTGCTGGGGGGTGGGGGTGGTGGGGACATGAGGTGGACATGGGTGGGGGCCTGGTGGAGGGTGCCCCTGCACTGCTGGGGGGTGGGGGTGGTGGGGACATGAGTTGGACATGGGTAGGGGCCTGGTGGAGGGTGCCCCTGCACTGCAGGGGGGTGGGGTGGTGGGAGACATGGGTGGGGGCCTGGTGGAGGGTGCCCCTGCACTTCTGGGGGGTGGGGGTGGTGGGAGACATGGGTGGGGGCCTGGTGGAGGGTGTCCCTTCACTGCTGGGGGTGGGGGTAGTGGGGAACATGAGTTGGACATGGGTGGGGGCCTGCTGGCAGGTGCACCACAGTGCTGGGGGGTGGGGGTGGTGGGGACATGAGTTGGACATGGGTGGGGGCCTGGTGGAGGCTGCCCCTGCACTGCTGGGGGGTGGGGGTGGTGGGGACATGAGTTGGACATGGGTGGGGGCCTGGTGGAGGGTGCCCCTGCACTGCTGGGGGGTGGGGGTGGTGGGATACATGGGTGGGGGCCTGGTAGAGGCTGCCCCTGCACTGCTGGGGGATGGGGGTGGTGTAGACATGAGTTGGACATGGGTGGGGGCCTGATTGAGGGTGCCCCTGGTGGCTGGGGGTGCAGGGGGACATGCGTTGGTGGGCAGTAGTGCAAGTTGACATGTGGGTTGGCTGGGGGGCATGGCCATGGTGGATGGGGTGCCTGCAGGACATGTGCAGGGTAGGCCCCTGTGGTGTGAGCCACCTGCAGGGGCCGTGGAGGGTGTAGAGGGAACACCTGGGAGGACCCACACGTGCAATTCACGTGTGGTGCTCCCCGCGCACCCCTGTAATACACGTACCCTGATGGAATTGTGTGGGATACTTTACGCGCACCCCGAAATACACGTAGCCAGGACATTTGCGTGTGTAACTTCCCGCGCTCCCCTGATATACATGTACCCTGCTGACTTCGCGTGTGAAACTTCCCACACACCCCAAGATACACGTAGCCAGGAGATTTGCGTGTGTAACTTCCCGCGCACCCCTGATATACATGTACCCTGCTCACTTTGCGTGTGAAACTTCCCACGCACCCCAAGATACACGTATCCAGGAGATTCGCGTGTGTAACTTCCTGCGCACCCCGAAATACACGTAGCCAGGAGATTCGCGTGTGGAACTTCCCGCGCACCCCGAAATACACGTAGCCAGGACATTCGCGTGTGGAACTTCCCGCGCACCCCTGGAATACACGTACCCTGCTGATATTGCGTGTGAAACTTCCCGCACACCCCGAAATACACGTAGCCTGGACATTCGCATGTGGAACTTCCCGCGCACCCCTGGAATACACGTACCCTGCTGATATCGCGTGTGAAAATTCTCGCGCACCCCTGATGTACACGTACCCTGATGGAATCGCGTGTGGAACTTCAAGCGCACCCCTGTAATACACGTACCCTGCTGAAATCGCGTGTTGAACTTCCCGCATACCCCTGAAATACACGTACCCTGCTGAAATTGCGTGTGGAACTTCCCGCGCACCCCTGAAATAAACGTACCCTGCTGAAATTGCGTGTGGAACTTCCCGCGCACCCCTGAAATACACGTACCCTGCTGAAATCGCGTGTGGACCTTCCCGCGCACCCCTGAAATGCACGTACCCTGCTGAAATCGCGTGTGGAACTTCGCACGCACCCCTGAAATACACGTACCCTGCTGAAATCGTGTGTGGAACTTCCCGCGCACCCCTGAAATACACATACCCTGCTGAAATCGCGTGTGGAACTTCCCGCGCACCCCTGAAATACACGTACCCTGATGGAATCGCGTGTGAAACTTCCCGCGCACCCCTGAAATGCACGTACCCAGCTGAAATGACGTGAGGTACTTCCCACGCACCCCAGTGATACACGTAGCCCGCTTGCCGTGCTGGTACAGGGTTAGCGCAGCCCTTTAAGCTGGATTGGGGATTTTGATGGCTTTTACCTGCGCGAGAGGCGTTCTTGGGGGTGTAACTGGCGCTGCTGCAGGGTCGCTGCGCCACTGTGTGCCACGGCTGGTTTTGGTAGCTGGAATCCATGAATACGCTGTGCGCGGAAATGGGTTTTGGCACACGCGGCTGGTGCAGGGATTCGCACGCGCACACTGTGCGCCAGCCGCGTGCGCCATTTGTGCGCTGAATTCTATGAATTACCCCCATAAATACACACAATTAGGAAAGGGAAGGGGTAGCAGAAATGGGAACATATACAGGGGAATTGGATCTTTCCACAGGATGGTCATCAGGGGAGGAAGGGATTGAGGTCTCATCATAACATCTTTGCTTGCAGGGAATTTTTGGGAATTTGTGGGGATGGTCAACTGGGACAGGGGGAATGGGTACAGGTGCAGGTGGGGCAGTGATATTTAATATTGTCCATTATATGTCTCTGTAAAAATTCTTTAAGTCACCAAAACTGTTAATCAATTGGTCCATTTTTGCCTCAAGGCTCGCTAGTTTATTTTGTACACTGTTAGCTTGATTTTCTATGTGCCCATGGATTTGAGGAGGGGATTTGTATTTTTTTTTGTAATCTTACTTTCCTCCTTATATCAGCCTCTTAACAGCATCCCTCAGATTCCGGAAAAAAGAGCTTTCCCCAGAATGGACAAAGAAACTCCATTGGCATTAAAAAATGGCACATTAAGGCAGCCAATGTTGTCATTGGAGAAAAAAACATAACTACAGCCATGCCTTTATTCACATGCAACCTTCCAAGATTTTGCTGGTGAACAAACACATTTGGTTGGTTCCATAGTGTTCTTGGTAATATTTCCGAAAACACCACCTTTGTACATGGGAAAATGTGCATTAGTCTCTCCACAAAGAACTTCAACATAGGAATCAAACTTGTTATACCCCAAATATTCTCCTGGAAAGTGCACCAACAAGATGTCTGGACTACCAAAAGTAGACATGTTTCTACAAAGAGAAACCAGTTCCTCCAAATTGCATCCAGGCACACTCCACCACAAAACCTCCATGCCTGGAAACCCAAAATCTGCAGAAACACCTCTTGATTTTGCATACCTCTCCAGATCAGCAACAACCCTATCACCAAGTACCCAGACAAAAAATCCTGCCATTATCATCATACAATCAACACAGCAATTAAGAAAAAGTATAAACCTCCCTTCCTGTAAAGCACACACTTAACACCTGATTGCATAATCCCCATAGTACAATCCCAATTCCATGCCAACCATGCTCACAAGTCCCGTATTCAGCATGTATGATCTGTGGACTGCCACAGTGTCTGCGGACCTCGTAACACAGGAGATTTCCTTTCCACTTCACACTTTACAGCACTCTCTCATTGGCTACTGATAAGCAGTCATACACCCATCCACCAATCACATCCAAGATCTCTACATCTAACTCTGCCATCTCAGTTCAACACTGCAGATGTACTGTTCAGCACTCAGAGTTCAGGTTTCCTGTGATTCCCAAGCACCTGCATCCAAACGTACTGTAAAACTCTCCAAGATGTGTACTTCCAGATTCATCCACACCTACATCCATCAACACAAACTACAGGTATGCATATTTTTTGTCATGCACACAGAAAATGAACACTGCATGTATGTTACCAAAGCATAGCAAGTACATAGATTCCATGCATGTGAACAAGATGCCTGCCATTTACTATGCATAACCTAATCAATAATCATACTCTCATGTGTCCTGGCATCAAGTCGTAGTTCCTTACAATGCTGTGTGCTTTCAAAGTTTTCTTTAAATGCCCACTTGCATAACAACTGCAAACCACATACATTACATTTAGCAACACTCTCTGATTTTTCTGTTAAAACACACATTGGGAACATTTGGACAGAAAGTTCAAGTGCCAGATCCTACGTGAAACTCCAATATATTACCACGTCATGCATGCATTCTCCTATCGCCCACTGTAATGTGCAAACTGTTATTTTCTTCTTTTCTTGTCACTTTTACAATCACTTCTCCCACTAACACACTTGCTGTAAAATGACCAGAATGCACATAGAAAATTAAAACTGCATGTATGTCACTTAAGCATAGCAAGTACATCGATTGCATGCATGTAAGCAGGGTGCCTGTCACTTGCACTTTTAAACATACCAAATAATCATAATGTCATATCTATCATCTCCTCACATTAACTCATAGTTACTCACAATGCTGTTTGCTTTCACAGTTTTCTTGTACTGCCCACCAGCATAACAACAGCAAACCACATATTTGAATTTAACCACCACTGCCTCTGATATTTTTTATACAACACCATATTGAGAACATTTCCACACCACATGCAAGTTCCAGAAACTATTCAAATGCCCAGAATGCACACAAAAAGGAAGGCTACATGCACGTAAGGAATGCATTCCGAGCACATGAATTGCACAGTTGACAAAACGCACCATTGGAAAGAAAGCAAAAAAATGCACATGTACATTGGAAAGAATGCTGTCTGTAAATGTACATACATAAATGCAACAACTGAAAATAAGTTCTGTACTCATATAGAAAGCAACTATCTGTCAGAAACTTGACAAAATTCCACACACAGTAAGATTCTCCTTTCCAATCTCTACATCTTTCTGCCCTTTTTCTCACTTTACTATAACTTTCCCTAATCTATTTCCAAAACAAGTAGTACAGAAACCTCTCACATACTTCAAAATGCAGCCATAAAGCACAGTAATCGCTGCAGCACAGGCCCCCATACCAACAATGCTAATACCCCCAAGTCCCCACTCATATGAAGTGCTGTATAATTGCACACACACACATACTAACTCTTCCTGCCAACAAATCCTCCTACAATCTACAACACAGTGTTCTATTACTGCTATTAGTGTACAATTAACACATATACCCACTAACTTCCTTCTTTTGCAATTCCAGTGAAGAACCACCTGCTGAAACCCACTGACGTCTCTGCTAGAAGATAAAACCCAGAAGTAACCTACTCTTCACATCCCAGAAAATAATTGCAGCACTGTTGTAGTGCTCTGCCTGTCACTCAGACAGTGCAGTGTTGTTGTATTGTAGCCTAGACAATGTTATGTAAGCCCGCAGCAGTTGTTGCACCCTTACTTACTGCACCTTGCCAGGTGCACTGTTTCTATTGTCATCAGAACACCATACACACTAAAGCAAACCTTTCCCACAAGAACACACACACATAGCACTACAACCGTTGAAACCAAAAGTAACAACCCTATGCACAATTACACTCCTCTATGTATACCTATATTCAACTCATATTCAAATACTCATCCACAATCAATATGCACAATTACACTCCTCTATATATACCTATATTCAACTCATATTCAAATATTCATCCACAGTACACACAAATATATTGCACAACTTCCAAACCCACACGTTCTTTTTTCTTCAACAAACACAAAACAATGCCTACCAAAAAGCAACGCCGTAGAAAACAATGCAGAAACAGAGTAGATAAAACTCAAGCCAAGCAAAATGCTCATCCACCTCTAGCAGACTGTGTACAAAAAGTTCAAACAAAACAGCTAATACAGTCACTAAGCAAAACAGAAACAGGTAGCAGGAAAAAAGTGTAACTTCTCTTTCAAAACCTAAAACTAAAACTAAACATATTAACACAGATGTAACTACCTGTAGTGCAAAAAATACATCTACCAACAGTAACCTAGCCACAAGTAAGAATTCCAAGAAAAATATTTGCAAAAAATGTCCCACCACAGAATCCTTCCAAACCTTATAAAAAACAGGGGAGAAATCATGTTCCACCCTGCAAACTTATTGCTTAAAACTGATCCTGGAAACTCTCATAGAAAGTGCAATGCTCCTCAAAAGGTAATTATTTATATTAGTTTTAAACAGAATGAAACTATAAACAAAATGAATTAGGAAACTACAAAAAGTACTTCGCAACAGACGCCATATCAGTATAGATACATTTGCAAACTATGCAGGTGAGTGGATTCACACCACCAGCACTGAGCCATATTTCAATGAAGAGGCATACAAACAAGAGCAAACACACCCAATTGCTATACATAACAGTGTAAGAGGGTATGAAAAGGTAGACAATACCATTATGGAAGAAGAAACGCTGCTTGCAAGAATATCTCCAAAAAACTTAAAATCAACTCTCCATTCCACCGAACCAATACATCCAGTCTACAAACGGCAGTGCACATCAATGTGTAACGTGCGCAAACAATCTTTCGAATCTTTGCAGCAGTTCCTCAATCAGTATGTGAAAGCCAAAGACAAATTAAAAATTAAAATATTACAAACCATGGATTCCTGTCCAGTGCACAAATACACAGGACTATGGGGACATTCATTAGCCTGCATTTCTGGACCTGGTTGCAAAAGTACCTTCCACCACATCAACATGTTAGCAGCACACCATTCTACTGTATGGAATCTCGTTCAGAAACTATACTACGCAAAAGTCCTGCTTTAGCACTGGAGCATTTAAATTACATTCTCCCACAATGTTACAGCCAAAGAACTGCTTGAAGAAATAGACCACATTCAAAACAAATACTGCAGAACTGAAGAGTACTTACAAAATCCAGTAACTTTAGGAAAGAGTATCAACAACCTTGCAGATAAAAAACCTTCTATTACACATGTACAAAAAGAAATAGCAATGTTTAAAAGCACATCTGCTGAAGTACCAAACCAAGTATGTGTGTGTTGCCGCAGAACTTTTTATACAAAGAGCACCAAAATTATAGATGTAAGATACAAAATAGAAGACAATGAGCAATCCCAGTGGTTCCAATTAGCTCTCTATTTTATAGCAGACAATAAATACGAAATAACAAACCCCTCAATAGTTTGCACACACTGCACTGCAAAACTTGACAATAACCAAATACCTTAAAGGGGCATCACTAATAACTTGGAAATATTCCCACTGACCACTCCAACAACTTAACTTGTATGAGAGCATTATAATCCAAACAGTGCACCCATTCCAATCGATAATACACCTTCAACTGAAAGCAGTAAAACTGCCTCCCTCTGAATTACTGAAAGGCATTTGTAGCAAACAGGTTTATTTCCCATTAGATCATAAAGAAAATGTAGACACTCTAGGAGTAGAACGGCCAAAAGATCAATCTTTGATTATCCTAGTGAATGGTGTACCTACAAAAGACAAAATAAAATGGCAGCAACTAGTAGACTTAGACAAAGTTAGAAAAGCCCTGCAAGACAACAATGGGGGTAATTCATGGAATAAATGTGCGCCGAAATTAGTGGCGCAAGCGTGAAAAACCTGGTGCACGCATGCGAATCGCGAGTTGTCATTGTGACCCTCTTGATGGAAATCAGAAGGTGGACGTGGCTCAGTTAACTCACCACGCCTAGCCGCGCCTTGCCCCTCAATGACAGCAAGCATGCGGGTCTGGTAAGGCAGGTCCTGGCTGGCAATGAGAATGAGGTCAGCATGCATTACCTCATGTGTCACACGTGCTTCCTCCTGCAAGGACTGAAGTGTGAGATGGAGTTCTGCCTGCATGGCCTCACATGACAAACGGAGTGGCTCCTGGCTTGCATGGAGTTCAGCTTTGATGGTTCTTTCAAGCTGTACCATCCTGTCTTCTGTCCGCCTACTCTCGTCCATCATGAGCTCAGCCAAAGTACATGGGGGGGCTTGGTGTTCCACCCTCAGGGCCTCACGGTGTGCCTCTGCTTGAGTATTAAGTGTTCAGGCAGAGCCACCATTTCAGTGTGGCACGCCCTGTCAGACGCCGCCATGCCCAGCCTGAGTGAGCGGCATGTGGACTGCGTAGCCCGCTGCTGGAGCACCATTTGCCTTACAGACGGGAGGATGGAATGGGCCACACTTTCCATACCTTGAGCAATCATCTCAACTGCTCCCCCCTGTTGCTGTGCTATGGCAATCATGGAACACTCACACTCAGTTGACCCCGGTGGCACACAGCCACCGCATTGCCGGACACCACACCTGCTGAGCCCAAGGAGCCGTGGTCCTTGCTGGGTTAGTGCCGCCCACGGCTGCAGGACTGCATCCCTCCATCGACCTGATGCCCCAGGAAAATGGCCAACTGGTGTTGAGTGTGACCGTGCACCAGTAACCACCACAGGCGGACATTCCGACCCTGCCTGGCCCCCTACTGCAGGTGTCGCAGACAGAAGATCATCCAACACAGGATCACTTACCGGCAAGACACGTCATGATGCAGATCCTGCTCAACATAGTGGTCAGAGGATACATCAGAGCCTGACTCAGATTCAGCTCTGGACACAATGGCCTGGAGCACCTGTGGGTTCTCGTGGGCTGCCACCCCACGACCACCACTGGTGCCTGGTTGGTCATGTGAACTGACCACTGTGTCTGGGATGACATCTTCATCCTCTGCCGCCAGTGCGTGATCACCTGCAACATAAAGAAAAGAACAAGGACACTCATGTCAGAAGCACATAACATACACATACAGTTCACAACAACAGCCAAATAATGAAACACACATGTCACAGGCAACTCAAACCCCAACATACATCCAGTGGCATTGCAATGTAAGGCTATCCCACAAGCAGAAAAGGATGTGTGCAAAATGTGAAGGCAACACATGTATTGCATGGTGCACATCACCGGCATCACACACAACCTCTAGCAGGCATATATCCAATGCCAAAATGAGAGATGG
Source organism: Ambystoma mexicanum (assembly GCF_040938575.1). Lineage (NCBI taxonomy): Eukaryota > Metazoa > Chordata > Amphibia > Caudata > Ambystomatidae > Ambystoma > Ambystoma mexicanum. The sequence continues at coordinate 392,273,267 of NC_090936.1, forward strand.
GAACAAAGAGATGGCACCTAGCATAAGCATGTGTGAACACACAAATAGACACAGATAGAAATCTACCAAACACACCATGATACATGTAATATGCATGTCCATGTTCAGCAACCAACTACCATCAACTATTCACAGTACATGTGTCACAGGAGGCACCTACGCTAGTGCCTTTCCATACAGTGAAAGGAGGGGCATGGGTACATACATGTCAGGTCAACATCACACAGCAGCATTGTGTTTGCTTGTTGAAGGGCTTAACTTGGCACAGGAGAGGGTGTGTGCGGTGCAGTGCAGGTGTAGCCCCTCAACTTACAACATCAACATGTATGTAGTCATGACAATATTCAAACATGATGGCAGCGTAACAGCAATTGCAGCCATCATGTGCAAATGGCATGCACCATGTAGCATGGTTTCCGTAAATCACCCACCCTCTGGGCAATAACAGGGAGGCACTGCATGGCCATGACATGTTCCACACATAACTGTGCATTGCCAGACAGTGTAGGCGTGCATCTATTGCATTTCGTATTCAAATGTCACTACAGCCGATGAGAAGTGGATATGATGGAGGAGAGGTGAGGAACCATCCATAGTATATCCATGCATGTAGAAGACAACACCAGTTGAAAAGAGGCAGTGGGCCTGTAACAGGGGGACCCATGTGCATGATACAGATGTGCACAGCCTAAAGTTGTGCGTGATGACACACAGACCTACAGTGAGCATGACATGGCTGTCCAAATGAGATGATACTTGGATCATCCTGGACAAATACTACAATGAGCAGGTGGTCATGGACACCTAAGGGCATACATGGAATGCACATGGAACATGATCGTACAGATATGTGCATGGGGAGTCACTGCCATCAGCACAGTCATAATGAGACACACTGCATCAAGGACGAAGGATGTACATGACATGATATGACATCTCATCAAGATTACACTTATACACAAGTGGCTCAGAGCGCAAACAAGCAAAGGGAGGAGAACAAGGGAAAAAAGGAATTCAAAACAACTATCATACTGGGCACAGTGACATTGAGAACACGTAAGTGCATGGAGAAGGGATAAAGGGTTGAAGACCCAGGAAGGGAGAGAAGAGGAACTTGACAAACAGAGGAGACCAAAGAAAGAATAGAAGTCCAATGAATAGGCATTCAAAAAGTGGTAGTGCAGCCAGCAAGTGGCAAGTATAAGATGATTTGGATAGGGGAAATCTGATGAGTGCAGACGAAGAGTGGGGGACTGTATGGGTACACGCACTGGACCCTTTGATATGGGAGGCCTGTAGGCAGTGCGGCAGGGAGGCAGGGTGTGCAGGTACCTGCCCGATGGACAGAGTGTGTGCAGGGGCACAGTGCCAACAGAGAAAACTGTTTATCTGGGGAGAAGATGGGCTAATGCAGGAGCAAGAAGGAAGGTGTTGAGGTGCTCCCGGAAGCAAAGATGTTTCTGCTCAGTTTTCAACGTGGCCAGTGGCTGTTCCAAAGGGAGCTCCCAGCCATACACACAGATCTGCTCCTAGCTTATTTATTCAATTAACTGACCTGGAGGGAGTGTGATGTAGAGGAGCAAATAACTCAAGAGGGGAGGAATTGGTAGAGGGATTGTTGAAGGTATTTTGTACCCAGTCCCAAATAATCCTTGTGCACAATGCAGAGGGTCTGCAGTATCATCCTTGCATCCACTGGTAGACAATGAAGGGATTACAGAGCTGGAAAGATAGGATCCCAGGGCTTGAGGCCAAGGACAAGTCTTGTAGTCCTGTACTGGTTTAGTGGTAGAGGGCAGAGTGTGGAGGCAGGTCAGATATTGAAAGCGACTGTCACAGTACTCCAACCTTGAGTAAACCAGAGCTTGAGAGACTGTGAGCATGTAGGTGAATGATAGGAAAGGCACAGTACCCTTAAGGAAGTGAAGCAAGAAGTTAATCCATCTCAAGATACATCACAAATGTGTGTTGAAAAGGAATGTGTTGAGTCAAAGGTGACCCTGAGTTTTTTGGCCTTGCAGGTGGAGGTAGGAGGAGGGCCAAGTGGGGCTGGCCAGAGATTGAGAGGAAAGGATGGCAAAGGTTATCGATGAGGAGGATGTCAGTCTTGCTGGCATTCAGATAGAGACCGTTGGTAGTACACCAAAAGCAAATGGCAATGAGGCTAACAGAAATAAGGGAGGGATAAGAGATTGTCAAGGGCAGCCAGGAAATTAGTTGGTTGTCATCAGCATAGCACTGGAAGTTGTACAAGAAAACGATAATGCAGTAGTCAAGAGCTGCCAGGTGCTCTTTGTAAATTGAGGCCGAGAGGTCAGACCCCTGGTGAACAACACAGGTGGAGAGGGAGATTGAAGAAAGGAAAGAGCCAACTTGTAGTTGGGAGGATCACACATGCCAAACACACATGTCATTAGTTACACGCATCAATACTCACCAGATGATGCATCATAATCCATCCTCTCTCCCACTCCAAGGATTTGTTTTTCCGGGATGAACTCTGAAGCGATTTCTTCATGCTGAGTGAGTTCATCCTCCTCTGGTGGTGGCCCAGCACCAGTCACCAGAGACATGGAGTAATTGGAGGCACACTTTTGCTTAGCACTGTGTCTGAGGTCATTCCAGCGCTTGTAGCAGTCCTGAGCTGTGCACACCTGGAATCCCATGGATGTCACACCATCCGCAACATGCTGCCAGGGGACCCAATGCTGGTGATGCGTTGTATGGGATTGTGGGTCCACAAGCATATTGCGTTGGTGTTACAACATGTAGTCCACAAGGAACTGCAGTTCCTGCTTGCAGAAAGGCTTCTTCCTTGATGTGCCAGAGGCCAGAGCCGTGTCCGGGGTCCCAGCCTCTTGTGCAGGAGCACGCTTCCTCCTTTTGGGCAGTGGTACTGACTCTGAGTGGGCAATGTGGCCCTGATCAGTGGGGGCAGTGGCGCTGGTGGACTGAACCAAGGCAGTGGGTGTTGGTATGAGGACAGAAGGTCTGGCTTGGGTCTCACTCACTGCCGAGGTGGTATTGCCTGCATCTGCACATGCAGTTACCACCACCCGGCTGCTTGGGGCAGCAGATGTCATAACTGCCCCAGATACGTGTGCCACAGTCACAGCAACAGTGGACACACATTACCCCAACCTCCGAACAAGATGGAAATCATCCAGGGAGTCCTCGTCACACAACGCAACATGCGCTGCCTGACCCAGAGCCCGGGTGGAGGTGCCCACAGCTGCACCTGCAGCTACCACCAGTGGTGGGCCAGTGACAGCAGATGTAAATTGTTGTTGGGTGATATGGGCGCCAGGTTGTGATGCAACAGCTGCATCACCAGGAGCCACAGGGGGTGGTGGCCTGTTTGCACCAGCACGTGGCTGGGCATCCCGTCCCAGAGGGGCACCCCTGCCTCTCCCCCCCTGTAGCCACCCTGGCCACCCTGGACTCCCCGTCCTCCCTGGTCTCCCGCTCACGTGCCCAACCACACCCAGCCCTGGGAGAATGCCCAGCTTTGCCGCCCTTAGCCTTTGGTGTCCTCCCAACCTTGGCACCGATGGAAAATAGGCTATGGGAGGTTCACTCAACAATTGTCCTGGGCAATCGGCTAGAAGGGAGCAGGGTACTTGATGGAATAGGTACACCAGTGCCCCTGCAAGTCTGTCTGTGACCCCTGGGGAAAGATGACGGGTCACGCAACGCTCAGGCACCCCCAAAAAATGTTTTGAAAAAAATTTCTAAAATGGACAAAATATAAGAACAGGCAATTGAAAAGAAAAACAAAATTGTGCACGCGGCCCCGGTAGCCCACATGTGTGGATTTTACCTCCAGCAGTACGGTGTGGCACCCACGAAGACAAAAAACACACACGTGTGGAACATGCGGGCTACTATGACCTCAAAACAGTGCGCATGCACAGGGGGAACCACAGTGGGAAAAATAGCGTACACACTCACCGCCTGCCTTGCTGGAAAAAAAAACACACGCGCTTTTGCGCGTAGGCACCACCCCACCAAAAGAAGAGGTACGGACTCCAGACGCTGTGAAGTAATCACGTGTGATTCCAGCAGAGTAAACACACACGTCAGTCTCCACAAACAGCACGTACAGTGGTCTGCTGGCCCGCGCTCACCTTTAACATGTGCTGAAGGCAACACACCCACGCGTAACATCACTTCCGCGTTAAGGCCTTTTCCTCGAATTACCCGCATTCATACACAACGTGATTTTATTGCACGTGCGGATGCAACCATGCTGAGGGAAAAGCCTGCGCGTGTTACGTCACAGACGCGATTAGGCGCTAAGGGCTTTTCCTCGAATTACCCGCTGATGTGCTGTTTTTTCATGTGCCAATTCACTCCACTTCAAGCTGGCCATGCAACAACACATGGAAGACCACGCTCCTGTCCATAAGGCCATTTTCCTGCCCCCCAGAGCCACGTGCCCTGCCTTTTGGTGCCTGCACATCAGAAATCTGCAGAGGTCCAGTTGCTGTGACCACCCCTGCTTGAACAGAAGACACCCGACTGAAGTTCCATCGCTCCACAGACAAGCACCAGGACCCAATTGCCCACCCACACCTGCCTCAGGGTTGCCATGTCAGGGGAAACACCATCAGACACCACTGGCAACCCCCAGCCAGAGAGGCAGAGGGCTGCCAGCTTCACAGCAGGAGAGATTGGGATCCTGGTGGAGCAAGTCCTGGTGCATTATGATGCCCTCTACGGAAGAAGATGCGTTGAAAAGGATGGACGGGAGAGGGCCTGGCTGGACATCGTGGTTGCCATCAACGCGGAGGGGGTGGCAACCCGTGACATACAACACATCCGTAAGCGCTGAAAGGACTTCAGGTCCAGGGCCCTCAGGAAGGCCTGCGCCTCTTGGAAGCAGGGCTTGCAGTGAGGTGCCGGGTCAACCTTACCACCAACGACATGAGGGTCCTGGAATGCATTAACCCAGCACTTCACCGCCAGGTCCTTGAGAGGGAGACCGGTCCGGAGTCGAGCGGTAAGTGTCTATGCGTACTTGTTGGACACAGTGCATGTTGAGGTGTGCCAGGAGTGTGCAGCTTAGACATATGTATGAAAATGTCCAGGTATGGATGTGTATGTGCAGGGACATGACCATGCTGCATGTGAGTCCTGTGATGAGTGATGCACATCAAATGTATGTGTTCCAATGCATGATGCACAACTGCATGTGGAGATGCACACATGTTGGTATTTCTGTTTATGTACTATGGCATGGTTGGGGTGTGACGCATGGATGCTGGTTACACCTTCATGTATGTACACAGCATACATGTGCATGTGTGAGTTGCACGTGTGTGACAGTGATATAACATGGATGTATGTGACAAAGACATGTATGAACCCGATTGGCAGATGTGACATAGTTGCCAATGATTGCACTGTGACAGGTAGTTGAGATGTACAGATGCATGTCTGTCTGTTGGCGTGTGTGCATGTGTTCGGCACTCCCCATGTTGCTTGTGACGTCATGCCAAACTTCGGATATTCATGCTGGTGTGTGCGTAGGGATGCTGCTGCATGCTGCACGATTCCTGTCAATTTCTGCATGTGTGTGGGTTCAAATGATATGAGTGTTTTGGAGTGTGATGGCATCTGTGAAGTTTGACACTGCCACTCATGTGCAACTGTCACATGTGTATCCGACCATTGTACAGTGCCCTGATGCCTGTGTTCTGTCTCTCCCTGTCTGCAGTGTTGACTTTTGAAGAGGGCGGAGAGGTGCTTTGGAGCACAGAGGCAGGGATCCCACCACCAGCCGGAGACGCAAGGCCCAGCTCTCCTCCCACGTTGTCATCTCTTCCGGGAGTGAGGAGTCTGGTGCCGTGTCCATGGCCGCAGCTGCTAGGGAAGGTCCAAGAGGCGGAGGTTGGAAGTGGTCTCCTCGCCAGCCGTAGGGGCAACTGAGCCCCCACAGGGGCCTATGGAGGAAGATGGCACAGAGTCATCCAGGTGGGTGCGGAGTTTGGTTGAGGAAGAGGCTTTGGAAGGCCCACGTACGGGGCCTGGAGGGTGGCATTCCACTGGTGCTAGTGGTGCTGTCCAGGGGCATGGACAGGAGGCAGCACAGGCCGCCGCAGAGGTGCCTGTGTGTAATCCTGTCCCCGATTCTGTGACTGCATCATCCCGCACCAGCAGGGATGCCTTCGTCCAGGCCCGTTTTCAGGGAGGGGATGCGCAAACATCAACTGGCCTTCCTCTCCCTGCGGACATGGCAATCTGTGACCGGATTGAGCCTGTCCTAGCTGGGGTGGTGATGCGTCAACGTGGTATTCGGGATGAAGTGCATAGTTCTCATGTGTCAAATGCATGTCATTTGAATACCTCATTGACCACGTCAACCTACTAGGACGGGTCACCGGCGCTGGAGTCCTCTGTGTGCTGGATCTTCTAGCGACCCCCTCCTCAACTGAACCCCCTATGCGCCAGTCGTCCTCCGTGCCATCTTCCTGCCCAAGTATCACCTTGGCACCCTGTGGAACTGCCCCTGACCCACCGGCCAGGCTGGTGGAGGACACATCCCTGCCACAGTCGGGAGCCGGAGGTCCAACAGGGGTGGCCACCCCAACAACTGGACCTCAGCAAGAGGTGGATGTGCAGGCATCGACAAGCAGGGCACATGCACCTCAGCAGCAGGCTCAGGGTGGGAGCGATGATTGCTCGGGGCCTTCAACATCACAGGGGCAGGAAGCGGCAAGAGGGTAGGTGGACCATGGATTGGGAGTGTCTTCCGTGTGGGAGCAGTTGGGCCAGCGAATAGATGCGGATCGGCAGCAGGCGGAGGAGGCACGGCTCACTATCTGTCAGAAACTTGACAAAATTCCACATACAGTAAGATTCTCCTTTCCAATCTCTACATCTTTCTGCCCTTTTTCTCACTTTACTATACCTTCCCCTAATCCATTTCCAAAACAAGTATTACAGAAACCTCTCACACACTTCAAAAATACAGCCATAGAGCACAGTAATCGCTGCAGCACAGGCCCCCATACCAACAATGCTAATACTCCCAAGTCGCCACTCATATGAAGTGCTGTATAATTGCACACACATACTAACTCTTCCTGCCAACAAATCCTCCTACAATCTACAACAAAGTGTTCTACTACTGCTATTAGTGTACAATTAACACACATACCCACTAACTTCCTTCTTTTGCTTAAAATCAACTCTCCATTCCACCGAACCAATACGTCCAGTCTACAAACAGCCGTGCACATCAATGTGTAACGTGCGCAAACAACCTTTCATATCTTTGCAGCAGTTCCTCAATCACTATGAGAAAGCCAAAGACAAAATAAAAATTAAAATATTACAAAACATGGACTCCTGTCCAGTGCGCAAATACACAGGACTATGGGGACATTCATTAGCCTGCATTTCTGGACCTGGTTGCAAAAGTACCTTCCACCACATCAACATGTTAGCAACACACCATTCTACTGTATGGAATCTCGTTCAGAAACTATACTACGCAAAAAGTCCTGCTTAAGCACTGGATCATTTAAATTAGATTCTCCCACAATGTTACAGCCAAAGAACTGCTTGAAGAAATAGACCACATCCAAAACAAATAGTGTGGAACTGAAGAGCACTTACAAAATCCAGTAACTTTATAAAAGAGTACCAACAACCTTGCAGATGTAAAACCTTCTATTATACATATACAAAAAGAAATAGCAACGTTTAAAAGCACATCTGCTGAAGTACCAAAACAAGTATGTGTGTGTTGCAGCAGAACTTTTTATACAAAGAGCACCAAAATTATAGATATAAGATACAAAATAGAAGACAACGAGCAATCCCAGTGGTTCCAATTAGCTCTCTATTTTATAGCAAAAAATAAATACGAAATAACAAACCCCTCAATAGTTTGCACATACTGCACTGCAAAACTTGACAATAACCAAATACCTTCACAGGGCATCACTAATAACTTGGGAATATTACCACTGCCAAAACCACTCCAACAACTAAACTTGTATGAGAGCATTATAATCCAAACAGTGCACCCATTCCAATCGATAATACGCCTTCAACTGAAAGCAGCAAAACTGCCTCCCTCTGAATTACTGAAAGGCATTTGTAGCAAACAGGTTTATTTCCCATTAGATCATAAAAAAAATGTAGACACTCTAGGAGTAGAATGGCCAAAAGATCAATTTTTGATTATCCTAGTGAATGATGTACCTACAAAAGACAAAATAAAATGGCAGCAACTAGTAGACTTAGACAAAGTTAGAAAAGCCCTGCAAGAAAACAATGGGGGTAATTCATGGAATAAATGTGTGCCGAAATTAGTGGCACAAGCTGACGCAAGCGTGAAAAACCTGGTGCACGCGTGTGAATCGTGAGTTGTCATTGTCACCCTCTTGATGGAAATCAGAAGGTGGACGTGGCTCAGTTGACTCACCACGCCTAGCCGCGCCTTGCCCCTCAATGACAGTAAGCATGCGGGTCTGGTAAGGCAGGTCCTGGCTGGCAATGAGAATGAGGTCAGCATGCATTACCTCACATGTCACACGTGCTTCCTCCTGCAAGGACTGAAGTGTGAGACGGAGTTCTGCCTGCATGGCCTCACATGACAAACGGAGTGGCTCCCGGCTTGCATGGAGTTCAGCTGAGATGGTTCTTTCAAGCTGTACCATCCTGTCTTCTGTCCACCTACTCTCGTCCATCATGAGCTCAGCCAGAGTAGATCGGGGGCTTGGTGTTCCACCCTCAGGGCCTCACGGTGTGCCTCTGCTTGAGTATTAAGTGCTTCAGGCAGAGCCACCATTTCAGTGCGGCACGTCCTGTCAGACGCCGCATGCCCAGCCTGAGTGAGCGGCACGTGGACTGCATAGCCCACTTCTGGAGCACCATTTGCCTTACAGAGGGGAGGATGGAATGGGCCACACTTTCCATACCTTGAGCAATCATCTCAACCGCTCTCCCCTGTTGCTGTTCTATGGCAATCGTGGAACGCTCCCACTCAGTTGACCCTGGTGGCACACAGCCACCGCGTTGGCGGACACCACACCTGCTGGGCCCAAGGAGCGGTGGTCCTTGCGGGGTTGGTGCCACCCACGGCTGCAGGACTGCATCCCTTCGTCGACCTGATGCCCAAGGAACATGGCCAACTGGTGTTGAGTGTGACCGTTCACCCGTATCCACCAAAGGCGGACATTCCGACCCTGCTGGCCCCCTCCTGCTTGTGTCGCGGACAGAAGATCATCCAACACAGGATCACTTACCGGCAACGACACGTCATGATGCAGATCCGGCTCAACATAGTGGTCAGAGGATACATCAGAGCCTGACTCAGATTCAGCTCTGGACAAATGGCCTGGAGCACCTATGGGTTCTTGTGGGCTGCCACCCCACGACCACCACTGGTGCCTGGTTGGTCATGTGAACTGACCACTGTGTCTGGGATGACATCTTCATCCTCTGCCACCAGTGCGTGATCACCTGCAACCTAAAGAAAAGAAACAAGGACACATATGTCAGTAGCACATAACATACACATACAGTTCACAAGATTGACAGCCAAATAATGAAACACCCATGTCACAGGCAACTCAAACCCCAACATGCATCCATTGGCATTGCAATGCAAGGCTATCCCAAAAGCAGAAAAGGATGTGTGCAAAATGTGAAGGCAACACATGTATTGCATGGTGCACATCACCTGCATCGCACACAACCTCTAGCAGGCATATATCCAATGCCAAAATGAGAGATGGGAACAAAGAGATGGCACCTAGCATAAGCATGTGTGAACACACAAATAGACACAGCTTGAAATGTAACCAAACACACCATGATACATGTAACATGCATGTTCATGATCATCAACCAACTACCATCAACTATGCACAGTACATGTGTCACAGGAGGCACCTACGCTAGTGCCTTTCCATACAGTATGTGTCACAGGAGGCACCTACGCTAGTGCCTTTCCATACAGTGAAAGGAGGGGCATGGGTACATAGATGTCAGGTCAACATCACACAGCAGCATTGTGTTTGCTTGTTGAAGGGCTTAACTTGGCACAGGAGAGGGTGTGTGCGGTGCAGTGCATGTGTAGCCCCTCAACTTACAACATCAACACGTATGTAGTCATGACAATATTCAAACATGATGGCAGCGTAACGACAATTGCAGCCATCATGTGCAAATGGCAGGTACCATGTAGAATGGTTTCCGTAAATCACCCACCCTCTGGGCAATAACAGGGAGGCACTGCATGGCCATGACATGTTCCACACAGAACTGTGCATTGCCAGACAGTGTAGGCGTGCGTCTATTGCATTTCGTATTCAAATGTCACTACAGCCGATGAGAAGTGGACATGATGGAGGAGAGGTGAGGAACCATCCATAGTACATCCATGCATGTAGAAGACAACACCAGTTGAAAAGAGGCAGTGGGCCTGTAACAGGGGGACCCATGTGCATGATACAGATGTGCACAGCCTTAAGTTGTGCGTGATGACACACAGACCTACAGTGTGCATGACATGGCTGTCCAAATGAGATGATACTTGGATCATCCTGGACAAATACTACAATGAGCAGGTGGTCAAGGACACCTAGGGGCATACATGGAATGCACATGGAACATGATCGTACACATATGTGCATGGGGAGTCACTGCCATCAGCACAGTCATAATGAGACACACTGCACCAAGGACGAAGTATGTACATGACATAATATGACATCTCATCAAGATTGCACTCATACACAAGTGGCTCAGAGCGCAAACAAGCAAAGGGAAGGGAACAAGGGAAAAAAAGGAATTCAAAACAACTATCATACTGGGCACATCGACATTGAGAACACATAAGTGCATGGAGAAGGGATAAAGGGTTGAAGACCCAGGAAGGGGGAGAAGAGGAATGTGACAAACAGAAGAGAACAAAGAAAGAAAATGAAGTCCAATGAATAGCCATTCAAAAAGTGGTAGTGCAGCCAGCAAGTGGCAAGTGCAAGATGATTTGGATAGGGGAAATCTGATGAGTGCAGATGAAGAGTGGGGGACTGTATGGTTACATGCACTGGACACATTGATATGGGAGGCCTGTAGGCAGTGCAGCAGGGAGGCAGGGTGAGCAGGTACCTGGCCTGATGGACAGAGTGTGTGCAGGGGCACAGTGCCAACAGAGGAGACTGTTTAGCTGGGGAGAAGAGGGGCTAATGCAGGAGCAAGTAGGAAGATGTTGAGGTGCTCCCGGAAGCAGAGAAGTTTCTGCTCAGTTTTCAACGCGACCAGTTGGCTGTTCTAAAGGGAGCTCCCAGCCATACACACAGATCTGCTCCTAGCTTATTTATTCAATTAACGACTGACCTGGAGGGAGTGTGAGGTAGAGGAGCAAAGAACTCAAGAGGGGAGGAATTGGTAGAGGGATTGTTGAAGGTATTTTGTACCCAGTCCCAAATAATCCTTGTGCACAATGCAGAGGGTCTGCAGTATAATTCTTGCAGTCACTGGTAGACAATGAAGGGATTACAGAGCTGGAAAGATAGGATCCCATAGCTTGAGGCCAAGGACAAGTCTTGCAGTCCTGTACTGGTTTAGTGGTAGAGGGCAGAGTGTGGAGGGAGGTTGAATATTGAAAGTGACTGTCACAGTACTCCAACCTTGAGTAAACCAGAGCTTGAGAGACTGTGAGCATGTAGGTGAATGATAGGAAAGGCACAGTACCCTTAAGGAGGTGAAGCAAGAAGTTAATCCATCTCAAGATACATCACAAATGTGTGTTGAAAAGGAATGTGTTGAGTCAAAGGTGACCCTGAGGTTTTTGGCCTTGCAGGTGGATGTAGGAGGAGGGCCAAGTGGGGCAGGCCAGAGATTGAGGGGAAAGGATGGCGAAGATGTATCGATGAGGAGGATGTCAGTCTTGCTGGCATTCAGACAGAGACCTTTGGTAGTACACCAAAAGCAAATGGCAATGAGGCTATCAGAAATAAGGGAGGGATAAGAGGTGGTCAAGGGCAGCCAGGAAATGAGTTGGTTGTCATCAGCATAGCACTGGAAGTTGTACAAGAAACTGGTAATGCAGTAGTCAAGTGCTGCCAGGTGCTCTTTGTAAATTGAGGCCGAGAGGTCAGACCCCTGGTGAACAACACAGGTGGAGAGGGAGATTGAAGAAAGGAAAGAGCCAACCTGTAGTTGGGCGGGTCACACATGCCAAACACACATGTCATTGAGTTACATGCTTCAATACTCACCAGATGATGCATCATAATCCATCCTCTCTCCCACTCAAAGGATTTGTTCTTCTGGGATGAACTCTGAAGCGATTTCTTCATGCTGAGTGAGTTCATCCTCCTCTGGTGGTGGCCCACCACCAGAGACATGGAGTAATTGGAGGCACGCTTTTGCTTAGCACTGCGTCTGAGGTCATTCCAGCGCTTGTAGCAGTCCTGGGCTGTGCACACCTGGAATCCCATGGATTGCACACCATCCACAACATGCTGCCAGTGGACCCAATGCTGGTGATGCGTTGTATGGCATTGTGGGCCCACAAGCATATTGCATTGGTGTTCGACATGTAGTCCACAAGGAAGTCCAGTTCCTGCTTGCAGAAAGGCTTCTTCCTTGATGTGCCGGAGGCCAGAGCCGTGTCTGGGGTCCCAGCCTCTTGTGCAGGAGCACGCTTCCTCCTTTTGGGCAGTGGTACTGACCCTGAGTGGGCAATGTGGCCCTGATCAGTGGGGGCAGTGGCGCTGGTGGACTGAACAAAGGCAGTGGGTGTTGGTATGATGCCAGAAGGTCTGGCTTGGGTCTGATTCACTGCCAGGGTGGTGTTGCCTGCATCTGCACATGCAGTTACCACCACCCGGCTGCTTGGGGCAGCAGTTGTCATAACTGCCCCAGATATGTGTGCCACAGTCACAGCTACAGTGGACACACATGACCCCAACCTCCGGACAAGATGGAAATCGTCCTGGGTGTCCTCGTCACACAACGCAACAAGCGCTGCCTGACCCAGAGCCTGGGTGGAGGTGCCCACAGCTGCACCTGCAGCTACCACCAGTGGTGGGCCAGTGACAGCAGATGTAAATTGCTGTTGGGTGATATGGGCGCCAGGTTGAGATGCAACAGCTGCATCACCAGGAGCCACAAGGGGTGGTGGCATGTCTGCACCAGCACATGGCTGTGCATCCGGTCCCAGAGGGGCACCCCTGCCTCTTCCCCCCTGTAGCCAACCTGGCCACCCTGGACTGCCGTCCTCTCTGGTCTCCGAGCTCACGTGCCCGACCACACCCAGCCCTGGGAGGATGGCCAGCTTTGCCGCCCTTAGCGTTTGGTGTCCTCCCAACCATTGCACCGATGGAAAATAGGCTATGGGAGGTTCACTCAACAATTGTTCTGGGCAATTGGCTACAAGCGAGCAGGGTACTTGATGGAATAGGTACCCCAGTGCCCCTGCAAGTCTGTCTGTGACCCCTGGGGAAAAATGACGGGTCTCGCAAAGTTCAGGCACCCCCAAAAAAATTTTTGAAAAAAAATTCTAAAATTGACAAAATATAAGAACAGGCAATTGAAAAGAAAAACAAAATTGTGCACGTGACCCCGGTAGACCACATGCGTGGATTTTACCTCCATCAGTATGGTGTGGCACCCACGAACACAAAAAAACACATACGTATGGAACATGCGGGCTATGTAAGACTATTTTATTTAGCGTTTTTATGCAGCGCCACTGCATGGGTTTAATGCATTGCTATAATGTGGTACAGCAGGTGTTGCCAGTGTGATATGGATATGTATATGAAGACAGGCTATTCAGTCAAAAACGATTTCTACATCTAAAATGCAAACAATTTTTTTACATGTAAAATGCACATTTTTTTTTTCTTTTCTCACCTGAAATGCCTCTGTTGCAGGAGACACATTAGAGAAATAATTAATTAACACCATTAACAGTACTAACATAATTCTAACTTTTAATATTGTAATGTATTCTCCAGTGCAAAATGAGGCAGGCTGAAACTCACACTAGACTGTGTGCAGATTTTTTTTCTCTCTCTCTGTGCTCTGTCCACAGTATTTGCAGGATGCAAAATATGCACCAGGAAATGAGTAGATACAGTTTTTAAACTGTATAAACGAAGCCATTGTTCAAGAGAAGGAGGGTAGGACATGATAGAATTTTATTGGTGGAACTCGTTTTGTAGGCTGTAACAGAGTTGTCCTGAAGAATCTCGGGGGGGAAAGAAAGTTAGAAGACATCTTGCACACCTCGGAGAAAGACTTGGCTGGTGTGGCTGGGGAGTTTCCTGATTGAGAAGAAGGTCCCACTGCACAGCTGCACAGGCTGGGAAATTCCAGTCAATAAACCCTGGCTTGAGTGACGGCAGATGCACGTCCTCGCTGGGGTGCTTTAAGAGGGAGCACTGAGCCATTTCCAGAAGGCGACCAGCCTGATGAATTTGCATGCAGAACAAGCTCGGTAATTATCTTGCAGAGTGCAGGGGCGGTGTGTGTGTGTGCGAAACCTATTCAGGCAGAGTAGAAGAGGAAATTCCTGGATTTAATCAACATGTTTAATGTTGCAAATTGAATATTCTCTTGCCGCATCTCTTCTCATTTTGTTACAGATAATGCTGTTGCTGTGCAATTTCCATTTATTTCTGTAAAAAGGGTAAGATGGTGTTGAAATGTAATTGTTTATAATACACAAAAATATATGAAATCAGATGTGTAGTGTATTTTTGTTTTTCTCTTTTCTTAGTGCATCTATCATTATAGCACTGGTAATATGGGGAAGAGTTTTAAGCAGTGCATTTGTCACTTTTCATGTCGATAAAACAACAGGAAGAATAAGGTAGCTAAAAACAAAATAAGACTTGGCGGTAGCTCTGTGCACAGTTCCATTCAGTGTATAAGTGTGTGTGTGGCTTTTGAATGGAACATAACAACTTAGTCTACTGGAGGTAAATGAGTCAGCAGAAAGAGAGACTTCTGGATATAGTTCACTAATGTAAATAAATTAGTGATATACCACATGTTAGCTTGCTGGTGTAAATAAATCAGTGAGAACAGCCCAAGGTGGCACTCCATATGCAAATGTGGTCTTTCTGAAATGTAGGCCTGGGGTCTCTCTAGTGATCACACGAACAATCTAAACAAAAATAAGGGGTTCTGGATATTGGGGCCACATATAAAACAAAGGAATTATGCTCACCAGAAATACCACCAACAACGCATACCACCAACAAAAGGTATACTAACTAAATATATCTGTGTACTGAAATAATGCAGATCCACTATATTTCTATGATACCAAACACAATCTGAATGCAATGAGTGATTATTACTGAATTATTTTATTTTTGGCGGTAAGAAAATACTGCAAGGTCCCAAATCTACACAAAATACCCAACATATTTATGGTGTGTTGCAGGCCGGGAAAGTGATCACAGAGCACCTAATGGGCGTGGCAAGTGTGCCTCACACTGCCATCTGTACATAAAAGGGAATCCATTTCATAATAGCAGTGTGTCACTAAAAACGAATTTCAGAATGTCACAAAGGGAAATCACATTCTCAGACCTAGTGCAATATTTAGAGGCAAAGTTATTTGCACATGGGACGTGGTCATCGAATAGTACCTCAGAATGGCATGACCGCATTCAGGGTGAGGTGCAGAAGGAAAAACTAGACAATATTTTTGCAGAAGGCAGCATAATTCAGGTCTGCCTTACAAGGTTATTGAATGCAGCCGATAAAAATGCAGAGAAAGATTGTCTAATACGGCTATGCGCCAAGATCTGGTTTATTTTGAATAGGTCCCTGCGAATGCAGGAAAATTATACCCAGCTAATTAACAGGTTAAAGACTGACTTAGATGGGGCAAATAAGAAAGAGGATATGTTAAGAACAGAGTTGGAGATATGCCAAAAAGACATGCAGTTAAAATGCAGAGATTTTGATGCTCAATTGTCCAAAAGCAAGAAACAGTTTGAGGACAGTGAGCAAGAAATGGTACACTTAAAAGCATTAGTGAACCACATTAGACAAGATAAAGATGAGGTGGTTTCAGAGATGCAAGTTTTACAAAAAGAACATTTTGAAAAAGAAAGTGACCTCCAAAATGTAGAACAACAGGTGATTAAAATGTTTCAAGAAAGAGACAAGCGAAATACGGAATTTAATGAATGCCAAATGCAAATGTGCGACATGCAGGAGGTAATTAATAAAATGAGTGATGAAAACAACTATTTTCAAAACAAAGCACACAGGCTCCTTAAAAAGTGTAAGGACTTAGAACAGCAAATGTGCATTCCCAGGTCCCAGGAGAGGCGGCAGGGTACTACATTCAATGGAGTGGAGGTGAATTCTATTTCTACCCAAAGAGCTAGTGCTCCAGTGACTGGGCCGGTGACTGAACTTGGTTGCAGCACCCTTGGGGGATTTGATACTCCCATTGGGGGCCGCCACCAATCCCATACACCTGGAACCAGGGTTGAGTCACCAGGTAGTGCAATTCCATGCATTGCAACCAGTAGCCCCATAAAGATAATGAAATCTATTAAAGCCCTGATCAAACCATTTAAAAAAGGAGGGGAGTGCTGCATTGGGGATCACTTAGAAGCGGTTCATGACATCTTTAAAGCCCTCCAGATACCTAAGGAACAGTACAGGCAGTATTTTCATTTAACTTTAGATGCTCCGACGGCCAGCATCATAAGGGGATTAAATGAACAGCAGAATATGACATGGACGGAGTTTGAAAAAGAAATTAGGCGTCATTTTTCTCCTTTCCAGTCATTACAGGAGGCAAAGAAAGTTGCTTACACAATCACTGCTGGGCCTAATACATCCCCTCGCCAGTTTTTACAAGACTTAAAAAGAGCATTTTCTCGCTTTGATGTATCTTTTGACCCCAATTCTAATGAATTTAAAACCGCCTACTTTTATGGGCTACAGAAAGACATCATATCTCAATTGGCCTGTGAATTTGATTGTGACAAGTCCCTTGAGTGGATTGTGCATCAAAGCACAAAACTATATGAGGTACTCTATTGTCAGGGTAGAGAAAGTGATAAAATGAAAGATACTAGACCTAAATGTAAAGAACCCTCAGTAACAGTGATGGAAATCAGGTCAGCCAAAATGTCTCTTGAGTCTTCTCAAAAGGTAAAAATAATTTGCCACCTGAACAAAGGATTAATCAACAAAGGTCATCACACTCTGCACCAATGTTTCAATCACATGATCCTAGTAATAGGGAGAGCTACACCAGCCCTAGGTATTTAGGAGATAGGCCCCGGGCAGGCTATCGGCCTGATATGTCCAATATGAACAATAACCAGAGACAAAATCAAGATCAAAGAAATGATGGTCCCTACCAGACATTGGGGACACAGTGCAAATTTGATCCCAACACCATGATATATGGTAATCAGGATAGACCCCGATATGTGGATTGATTTGCTGATAATGGGAATCAAAATAGGAGCCAGTAACCACAACATGAGAGACAGGACATGAGACAGAACATGAATTACACCCCACGGCAGTACAATGATTCCCCACCAGGGGACTATAATCAAAGGATGGGCGCACCCCGATCCCCTCCACAAATGAATCAAGAGTTCAGAAACCATCCCAATAGAAATCAAACACCTGAGAGGTATCAGAATAGATCCAATCAGGGAGAAAACAACCAATATCGATCTAGGCCACAGAGAGAGGATTCTAGAGAGATGGAAAGATTCCAGTGTCTCGAGGCCCAAGTGAAGATGTTGGCTGAACAAATAGGAAGGCTCTGTACAGTACAAAAACAGCCATCAAAGGAGGGTACAGGTCAATCACCTGAAGAATTCTTTGAGCCACATATTTTTGAAGAGGCTGAAAGGGCTGGTACCACACTAAATGATCACAAATGCACAGAATTAAACAATGACAGATTGCTGAATGATGTTGTTACACATGTTCAGTTGTAAGGTTGTAATGTGGCCCCTGATGATACATGGATGGATAGGCGAACAGTGGCCACACTCCAAAAAACCTCTGAACATGGAGAAATGAATAAAGTCTATCGCGCAGAAATGGACAAAAAGGAGGGAAAAATGTCTATCCATTTACCAATGTGTTTAGCCAAAAGTGGAAAAGGCCTGAGAAAGGTGAGCCCCGAAATCAGTAAGAATTCACACTTCTTATGTGTGTTAGAGGAAGTTGAAGACAGGTATTATGCTCCCATCACTGTAGAAGAAAAATGCCCAAACATTTGCAATGATTGACACTGGTGCACAGGCCACAATTATGTCTAAGGAGCTGCTAAAGAGTATCAATGAAGGGAGATCCCCACAGAATCAGATCACGGTGAAGGAAAATCAAGGTCCAGTGCATAACTTTCACAGGGAGGAGGTGCCCATTATAGGTATAACTGAGGTTGACATAAAAATAGGAAAACACAGAATGACACAAGAGGTATTGATCACATCTCTTTGTGAAATTACATTTTTGATGGGGACAGATTGCCTGAAAAGATTGTCTCCTCTCATAGATGGGGTAAATGGAGTGCTGTGGTCCTTAACCAAAAAACCATTGAGACCTAAGAAACTAAAATCACAAAACAGCAACATAAATGAATGTCACACCGTTGCCAAAACAAATGATGGAGCGGAGGTATATCTCCAGAATAGTTGCATACCTAGTGTTACTGTTATATTAATGTGTCAAGACAAAATGCAGAGCGACAATGAAAAACTACCTGTACAAATATACTTGGACCCAAGGAAAAAATGGCAGACTGCCATAGATGAGCACAGCTTACGTTTTTATTTAAAGGAAAAGACATGCAAATAGGATACTGCTCCTAAAGCAGGTTCAGAAAAACACATTACAACTCTTGCTGAAATACACATGGAAGATGAGCAACCATGGATTCATATTGGTATAAGTGACTGTTCTAAAACAACAAAAGCCACTTTAGCGCTTGAACAGGAAAGGAGCTTCATTAATGAGAAATTGTTGCAAACAATAATGGAGAGGGAGGAGATTCCGAAATTTAGGATTAAAAACCAGTATGTTTCTGGATTGGACAGTCTATTCAGTCAAAAACGATTTCTACATCTAAAATGCAAACACATTTTTTACATGTAAAATGCACATTTTTTTTCTTTTCTCATCTGAAATGCCTCTGTTGCAGGAGACACATCAGAGAATTAATGAATTAACACCATTAACAATACTAACATAATTCTAACTTTTAAAATTGTAATGTGTTCTCCAGTGCAAAATGAGGCAGGTTGAAACTCACACCAGACTGTGTGCAGATTTTATTTTTTTTCTCTCTCTGTGCTCTGTCCACAGTATTTGCAGGATGCAAAATATGTGCCAGGAAATGAGTAGATACAGTTTCTAAACTGTACTGCATAAGCCAAGCCATTGTTCAAGAGAAGAAGGGTAGGACATAATAGAATTTTATTGGTTGAACTCGTTTTGTAGGCTGTAACAGAGTTGTCCTGAAGAATCTCGAGGGGAAAGAAAGTTAGAAGACATTTTGCACAGCTCGTAGAAAGACTTGGCTGGTGTGGCTGGGGAGTTTTCTGCTTGAGAAGAAGGTCCCCGTGCACTGCTGCACAGGCTGGGAAATTCCAGTCAATAAGCCCTGGCTTGAGTGACGGCAGATGCACGTCCTCAGTGGGGTGCTTTAAGAGGGAGCACTGAGCCATTTCCAGAAGGCGACCAGCCTGAAGAATTTGCATGCAGAACAAGCTCAATAATTATCTTGCAGAGTGCGGGGGCGGTGTGTGTGTGTGCGAAACCTATTTAGGCAGAGTAGAAGAGGACATTCCTATATTTAATCAACATGTTTAATTTTGCAAATTGAATATTCTCTTGCCGCATCTCTTCTCATTTTGTTACAGATAATGCTGTTGCTGTGCAATTTCCATTTATTTCTGTAAACAGGGTAAGATGGTGCTGAAATGCAATTGTTTATAATACACAAAAATATATGAAATCAGATGTGTAGTGTATTTTTGTTTTTCTCTTTTCTTAGTGCATCTACCATTGTAGCACTGGTAATATGGGAAAGAGTTTTAAGCAGTGCATTTGTTACTTTTCATGTCGATAAAACAACAGAAAGAATAAGGTAGCTAAAAAAAAATAAGATTTGGCGGTAGCTGTGTGCACAGTCAGTTCCATTCAGTGTATAAGTGTGTGTGTGGCTTTTGAATGGAACATAACAACATAGTCTGCTGGAGGTAAATGAGTCTGCAGAAAGAGAGACTTCTGGATATAGTTCACTAATGTAAATAAATTAATGATATACCACATGTTAGCTTGCTGGTGTAAATAAATCAGTGAGAACAGCCCAAGGTGGCACTCCATATGAAAATGTGGTCTTTCTGAAATGTAGGCCTGAGGTCTCTCTAGTGATCACACGAACAATCTAAACAAAAATAAGGGGTTCTGGATGTTGGGGCCACATATAAAACAAAGGAATTATGCTCACCAGAAATACTACCAACAACGCATACTACCAACAAAAGGTATACTAACTAAATATATCTGTGTACTGAAATAATGCATATCCACTATATTTCTATAATACCAAACACAATCTGAATGCAATGAGTGATTATTACTGAATTATTTTATTTTTGGCGGTGAGAAAATACCGCTAGGCCCCAAATCCAAACAAAATACCCAACAGCTACTATGACCTAGAAAACGGTACGCATTCACAGGGGGAACCACAGTGGGAAAAATAGCGTACGCGACTCACCGCCTGCCTTGCGTGGAAAAAAAAAACACACACCCTTGTGCGCGTAGGCAACACCCTACCCAAAGAAGAGGTACGGACTTCAGACTCTGTGAAGTAATTGCGTGTGATTCCAGCAGAGTAAACACACACGTCGGTCTCCACGAACAGCACGCACAGTGGTCTGCTGGCCCACGCTCACCTTTAACCTGTGCTGAAGGCAACACCCCCGCGCATAACGTCACTTCGCGCTAAGGCCCTTTCCTCGAATTACCCGCATTGACACACAAAGTGATTTTTTTGCACATGCGAATGCGCCTGTGGTGATGGAAAAGCCTGCGCGTGTTACTTCACAATGCGCTTACGCGCTAAGGGTCTTTCCTCGAATTACCCGCTGATGTGCTGTTTTTTCATGTGCCAATTCACTCCACTTCAAGCTGGCCATGCGACAACACACGGAAGACCACGCTCCTGCCCAGAAGTCCATTTTCCTGCCCCCCAGAGCCACGTGCCCTGCCATTTGGTGCCTGCATGTCAGAGATTTGCAGGGGTCCAGTTGCTGTGACCACCCCTGCTGGAACAGAAGACTCCCGACTGAAGTTTCATCGCTCCACAGCCCAGCACCAGGACCCAATTGCCCACCCACACCTGCCTCAGGGGTTGCCATGTCAGGGGAACCACCATCAGACACCACTGGCAACCCCCAGCCAGAGAGGCAGAGGGCTGCCAGCTTCACAGCAGGAGAGATTGGGATCCTGGTGGAGCAAGTCCTGGTGCATTATGATGCCCTCTATGGAAGAAGATGCGCCGAAAAGGATGGATGGGAGTGGATCTGGCTGAACATCGTGGTTGCCATAAATGCAAATTTACTCCACAGACAAACTGGACGTGCATGGTATGACAGTACCTATGTGTCAACAAGCCACAGTATGACTAAATACCTTAGAGAACTCTATCTCTAACACTGCTGGTTTGGAAAATAATTTAATATTGTGTTTAAACTGTAGAGTAATGCTAACGCGTAACCTTGACATCGAACAAGGTTTAGTTAATAGAGCACTTGGTACAGTTGTTGGCTTCCAGACATACCCACGTGACAACAGCATTCAGTTTGTCAATATTCAGTTTAACAAACTTTCAGAAACTGAAATAGCATGCTCAACAGCCTGATTTCTTCTTTTCATAGACATTTATGTACGCAGAGAACAGTTGTCTCTGTCTCTAGCATACACCGTCACTATTCATAAATCGCAAGGTCTAACCCTAGGTCAAGCATTGATTGACATTGGCAGCACAGTCTTTAAAGAAGGCATGAGTTGCATAGCACTGTCACGCCTACGTACACTTGAAGGACTATTTCTGGTCAATTTTGATGCAAGTAAAGTCAAAGCTGACAATCATTGCTTCGTAGAGTACAACAGACTAAATGCACTCTACACACCCCATCTCAAAATGTACCCTGTTCCACAAAAAGGCAACATTTGTAAAAGAAAACTAGAGCAAACGCAACTTATGCACAAAGAGAACTACCTCTTCAAAGAAACCACACAGACTTCCATCAAATGAGTCAGACACAGATTTGTCTGGTCCATTAAAATTTTCCAATACAACTGGTTTAAATTGCTATGCAAATGTAGCAATTCATGTTCTTTTTCAATTAACACCAATTGTTGAAAACATTTACTTGAACGGCACAGACCATTTGTGTTTGCAAATGCTACTCCTTCACAGAAATGCAACAAACAATCCTGAGAACACTTAGTGTCTCAGGAATAAGGCAAGAATTGGACTACTGTGCGGAAATGGTGAGATTCACTATAAACACAAAAGAAGATCCAGAAGAATTTCTAATGTACTTACTACAAGTACTGGAAAGCAAAAACATACCTATGAATGAAATTGTCCAGATTTCATACATGTGGAAACACATACACTCTCTGCAGCCATGTGATGCAGGAACAGGTCCCCAACAAGCACTTTGTGTATGTATCTATACCTACCTGTGAATCCATTCCATTTCAGCAGCTTAAACAAAATGGCATATTATGTACTATTTGCAATTCTGACAATCGTTCCACCTTACAGATACAATTACATAGTCAATACATAATGGTAATGCTTTTACGATACAATGCAGATGGTACCAAAAACAACTGCAAGCTTACTAGCTTCACACACGGACAAGTGTCACTTGGCAAGAAAACCTTCACAACAATAGGCATAATCTACCACACAGGCGCCACAACCAGTGCAGGTCACTATACTGCGTATCTTAAAAAGAAATGTGGATGTTTGAATGCAATGATACTTCCATTACTCTGAAGAAAAGATTACCAGCAAATCTTGCAAATGCCTACTTAATATTCTTGATACCAAAATGTACTCACTGATCTACTGCCCAATACCCACCATCACATATTAGAAACTGTAAACAGTTAGAATACACCAATTGGTATCGTACTACAACCACAATACTGCAATATTACTTCCGATTAATCCACCAGCAAAAATGAAAGTTCTTCTGAGGAAACCCTTGAACACTTATTAAGAATAAACAACCAGCATTAAGCATACCCTCAACAACTTTAAAACTACCAACAGTTAGAATACGGCAACAGGTATCTAACTGACCCCACAATCCTGCAATATTATTCTGCAATACCACGGTACTTAGACAAAATCAACAGCAAATACTGCTAAACAGAGAAAACAAATAAACAGTTAGAATAAACCAACTGGTATCTAACTGCAACTTTAGTACTTCTACTGCCAAAAGAAAAATCATACACCATTTCAATTCCTCCTACTGCAACAGTGACTATAACCACAATACCACATAGATATGAACCTTAAATATTACTGTAAGCAGTGCACACATCACTGAAACAGAGTGTTCCACCTAACAACAAATTAATGTCCACGTTTTTTTTAATCCTTCATGGATTTTTTCCCCCACAGACCCAATGATTATGCGAAAAAACACAGGAACTGAGCACATTCCATAGTACACTTGTTTAAAGCATAGTACTTGTGAAGTACTAATTATGAAGGTCGACAAAGTCCACAAATGTCTGTAATGCAATGCAATACGACATCACAAAGTACTTACTTTAACATGTTATATTTTCTTTTATCACAGACAATGAAACTAAATTTTCTCCTGCATTTCCACATACCACATTAGGCAAATCTGCTATTGCCGCTTGAATAGTATTCTGAAGTGCATGCAAAAAAGATTTACAGGGCTCAGCAATACATACAATGAGTATACAATTATTGGTGTCATAATCCTTTCTAATCTGCAAAGTGCATTCTGTTCACATATTTATACAATCCATATGCCACTGTCAAAACGTTGAGTGCATGGCTGTATTATGCTGCAGTGGTTGTGGCCAGGGCCTAGACTCTTGGGTGAATGGCCTATGGCCTACGGCCTCCGGCCATGCACCCAAGAGTCTAGTCTCTGGCCACAACCACTGCAGCATAATACAGCCATGCATGCAAACATCTGCCCACTTACCACAACCCACACACATTACACAGCTACCTGAGGCCATATCCACTTCAAATGACGTACTATTACAGTACTTCCAGCCAATGGACAGACTCTTGTGAGCATAGCCTCTGCACCCAAGACTCAACTAACTTCCCACAATCAATACAGCATAATACAATAAACGACCCATAAATCTGCCCAGTGGCCACAACCCGAAACACATAAGGCATCCACCTGAAGCCATGTCCACTTCTGCACACATAGTATTCCAGTACGTGCAACCAGTCAGCACACTCTTGATCCAATACGCCAGCCACCAGAGGCCCTGTCCACTTTTCTACACATGCCATTACATTACTTCAACCAGTGGGCACACTCTTGGACTCTTGAGTACATCGTCTCCAGCCATGCACCCAAGACTCTAGTAGCTAGTCACAATCACCACAACATAATGCAACCATGCACCCAACAATCCATACACTGGCTACGACCCACACACATAAGCCAGCCACCTGAAGTCCTGTTCACTTCTGTACACATAGTATTCCAGCACGGGCAAGCACTGAGCACAGTCTTGAGTTCAATAAGCCAGCCAACTGAGGCCCTACCCACTTCTCTACACATAGTATTCCAGTACGTACAACCAGTCAGCACACTCTTGAATCCAATAAGTCTGCCACCTAAGGCCCTGTGTACTTTTGCTATTCATACTATTGCATAACTTCAAGCAGTGCATGCACCGTAGACTGTAGTAACTGGTCACAATCACATCACACTGCATAGAATATCATATACACAATAATCTCAGGACAGTCTAACAAGCCACCTGCCACACAGCCTGTCCACTTTTACACACATAGTATTACACTACTTCCAGCTTGTGGACAATCTGTTGGGTGCATTGCCACCTATATAATCTATATAACATTCTCAAAATGTTGAGTACATGCCTTTATTATACTGCGATGGCTGTGGCCAGGGCCTACACTCTTGGGTGCATGACCTATGGCCTACGGCTGCCGGCCATGCACCCAAGAGTCTAGGCCCCGGCCACAACCACTGCAGCATAATACAGCCATGCATACAAATATTTGCCCACTTACCAAAGCCCACACACATAACACAACTGCCTGAGGCCCTATCCACTTCAGGTGACATACTATTACAGTACTTCCAACCAATGGGCAGACTCTTGGATGCATACCCTCTGCACCCAACACTCTACTAACTGCCCACAACCAATACAGAATAATACAGTAAAATACCCACAAATCTGCCCAGTGGCCACAACCCGAACACATGAGGCATCCGCATGAGGCCATGTCCTCCTCTGTACACATAGTATTACAGTACCTGCAACCAGTCTGCACACTCTTGACTCCAATAAGCCAGCCACCAGAGGCCCTGTGCACTTTGCTACACATACCTTTACAGTATTTCAACCAGTGGGCACACTCTTGACTCTTCAGTGCATCAATGGAGCCTACCTGCATTCCCCACATAAGCTACTCGCCTGAGGACCTATCCACAAAGTCCTTCAGAGTACTTGCAACCATTCACATTCCACTTCCCTCCCCTAAACTGCCTGCTGCCCTGTACATTTCTCTAATCATACTATTACAGTACTTCAACCAGTGGGCAGACTCTTGGGTGCATGGCCTCTGACATGGCCTCTGACCATGCACCCAAGACTCTAGTACCTGGTCACAAACACCACAGCATAATACAGCCTATAAAAACATTCTCATATCATCTACATTCCACTCCCCTACCCTATGAAGCCTTCCAGCAGTCACCACATAAGCTGCTCGCCTCAGGACCTATCCTACCCTAATGAAGGCTACCTGCAGTCACCACATAAAATGCTCACCTGAGGATCTGTCCGTGAACTGCCCGGGTTGTTCGCCAATGCCGCAAACACAACAAAGTCTTCTTCCACCTAAACAAACATATCATATGAACCATCTTTCACTCTCCACCATTTCCAGCCCCTGTTCCCAACACCAGATGCCTCAAAACATGCTCTCCAGCCCTGTTTGCCACTGCACTATCCGCGGTTACAATATGGTAGGCGTTTCAGAAAAATATGACACACATCACGCTTCCGTCCAGCCAATCAGCGGGCGCGCCCGCCGCCATTCAAGCCATTCAGGGTCCGGTCCGCGGAGCGAATGGGGAAATGGGTCTGCAGAGCAGAGCCAGATATCACTACTTTCTGGGCACCTACATTTTGCCTAATTTAAAAAAGAAAAAAAACGACTGGCGGATTTTCAGCAAATTTACAAAAGCACGTTTTCAGGACCAAGCCATCTGCTCCTGCCAAATAAATTGGTAAAAATCGTTCCAGTGGTTTGGGCTGTAGTCTTGAGCAAAGTTTTGTTCCATTCAGTCAAAGGAAATAAAAAATAGAAATTGGAACCCCTCCTATAACTTTGCCTCCCCTGGGCGAAACCTCACCAAACTTGGCAAAAATATTCAGAGCAGGCATTATATTTTTTTGTGTGCAACGTTTGGTGAGGATTCGTTCAAGGGGAGCAAAGTTATAAACCGCCCACAAAGTGGTCTTCCTATGGGTTTAGCAACTTAACAATAACTACACGATTGCTACCGCAGGCCGTGTAATATCAATTCCAATTCCCTCCCTCTCTTTCTCTCTCTCTATGTCCCCTGTCTCTCACTTCATTACTCCCTCTCTCAGAATGTTTGTTGTCCTTGTAACTCAGGTTTCCTGAGAAATTGTAAATGTTTGCTATATATATCAGCACACATAGGAAAAGCTGTCTGTATAGGCTTAACAGATATCAATTACACAGGACAGTGACCATATTAAGCCTACTGTCCCACTTTTCCTCCGGTCCTAGTTAGTGTCCACAAGGATATTTGTATCTGCATCTACATTTGGTGACACAGGCACACATTAAGTACAGATTCGATCACTGCAACAATGCACAATGACTGGGCGCAGTAGAAGACCAAATTGGGAGGTAAGAGCTTGCCCATGATCCATTTCTTTGGGAAAGAGCACGTTTGTGAATTTCAAAGAAGGCAGCTGCTGCTGGGAATCTTTCTGAGAATTCAGGTACACTGCCTGTGCCCACCACAACAGCACTTCCATTCACATCAAGGTATATACATCTATAGCCTGCAGGCATCATTGCCAATGAACTTCCAGCCGGAAAACATTTCCAAGCACACCAGCTCCAAACAGTTGTGCTTTTACAGAATGTGGGCTCACTTGTAGTTTAGTGAGCCACTATAAAGTTTATCTTTGCTATTTGGAATGCCTGAACTAACACTCTCATTCTGAGAAATTGTATTCCAAGGGGAGGCCTCCACACACCTCTTGGCACATTTTGCGAGTTGTAATGCATACATAGGGAACTAAACATATGTTACATAAATTGCTCCCTTGAGCACTTCCAGGAATCCAGCTGTAAGGGCCTCAACTTTCTCTAGCTCGTTGTATCTCATTACACTTTCGTAACCACTCATAACTGCCACTCCCTTAATGTAGTTACAAATACCAGCATTGTTTCTGGGCTCAAATATTGTAGTTAGTTATTGCAAGAAGATGCATAACAAATGATCCAACATTTGATTTTGTTATTAAAAGAGAATGAGTCGCATAAAATCACTTTATAGCAGTATCTTCTCTCTTTTCTCCACCCACACATATTGAAAGTACTCTATTAATTTGGATGATGTGCAGGTACTGAGGTACTGGTGTGACAAAGGATTCAACATGGATGGAGCAGAATGGTTTGAACCCTGTGCTCATCCATCAACCACAACAACCAGAAATACTCTTTTCATATGGACAAAGCCTATGCACTACTATGACAGCAGGACAGAGAGGAAAGAAACATCATTGGTCAAAAAGTTCTCCCCTAGCCCCACAACGCAGGAATTGGAATTTTTCTTTTACTGTACACAAACCCCTCCTTCCAGGCCGATTGAGTTATGAAAGGCCTTCAGATTGCAAAACCAAATACGCTCATCATGTGGGGGGGGAGGTGGGGGAGACACTGATTAACTGTACCTAGCTCAGAGTACGTTTGTGAGCAAAAAACTGTCCAAGTAAGAAACATGTTTTCCATTGTAGCGGTAGTGTTGCTATACTTGAGCAGGTTTGGCCAGAAATAGCCTGCCAGTCCGAGCTGATGTAGGCCTGAATGAAGTCACTCATCAAGGGCTCCAGGTCATAATCGGCCAGTCCAGTCAATTATTGGGACACTAATGTTATAACCAAATTGGGCCTTTCACACTAGTATTAATAGTGTAGGTGAATTTGTTTTTTATGGAAAACATGCTTTGTGCAATTCACACATGCCGTTTTCCCATAAAAAATAAATAAAAAAAAACTATAAACAAATATGCATCTGGGAAATACTAAAAGACCATTGTCATTTTACCATCTCCGAGTTGGGAGGGAGCCAAGGAGCCCCAGTGTAGCACACACCAGTTAAGTGGTGGAACAGGGTTGGTGTGCGGATGCCAAAGGGAAAAGGTAGTCTCATGGGGTTGGGGAAGGGGAAGCCTGGGGAGGCGCTGCCATAAAAACATGACAGGTCCAGGGCGTGATGCAGGAAGCCGGAATTCAATGAGAGGGTATACCAACCCTCTCGTGAGTGCTCGCGGGAGTGCTGCTTGCTGGTAGCCTGCTGCGACACCAGCTCTTGTAAGAACGTGAACGGAGGAAAACGCGTTCTGCTTCATTGATCTGCGGTATGCCCAGAGAGACTTGGTTCTCCTGCTTACTGCACTGCTAATGTACTATAGCTGTTAACAACTTTTAAAACCTAGTTTCTGTTGCATTTGTTTAGATTGTTGCAAGCTCTGCCCATCACCCCATAAACCCACTACTTGACCAGAGGTCCCACGCATCTGCGCGCGCGCATCTCGTGAGTGCGCTCAGGAGTGCTCTTTGCTGGTTGCTGCATTGCAGACTTGCTGCAGGCTGCTGCTAAGTTTGAGGTACACAATTTTGAGCACAAACAGTATTGAGCTAATGACGGACATTCTGAAATTAGTGATTATTGAAAAACGGTTACTTAAAGCCCTAGTATGCAGGGCCATTTTAAGCACTTTTGGGGCCCTGGGCATGGACATCTTTGGGGTCCCCCCTCCACCAAACTAAAGGAATTAAGTAATCAAGAATGTCTGCCCCATCCCCCGCCGATGCAATCACATCCCATAGGTTGATATGCTGCCTCACAGCATTATAAATAAGCATGTTTACTCCCTTTAAGTCCCCTTACCCTCTTCATTCTTGCTCTAATCAGAATGATAAACAAGTACCATTTGAAGGGCAACATTACCAGTCTACAAAGAGGTTACTTCTATTCTAGCATAGATACAGTAGACTTGTTATCAGTAGCATCCAGGAAGGTATGCAGCCTGTAGTATTAATGCAGGACTGCATGTAAAAGGTACATATAATCCAGAATAGAGAGAGAACTCACATTTGCTGCCTCACAGAACGCAAACGTGCTCAAGCATGGATAGAGGAGACCAATTGAGAGGCAGGAGAAAACTTCACATACCATAGCATGGATAGCGGATGCAGATTAAAAGCTCTTTACCCAAACAGACTGAGATTATAAGTGGGACATGGTTTTCAAATCGTTTTGCCATTAGAGATCAAAAGAATAGGTGCCTGTGTTGTACAATATATCTATGCTCATTATTATAGTGGAAGCAGCCCTATAGCCAGTGAAACCATGAGTGGGGCTGTTTTGAAGATCATACCATCAGAAGGAAATCACTCTTAAGGGCTAACAATTTTGAAAGGTTTAGGGACTGGCAATTTCGAGAGGCTGGGCAATACAAGATTAAATTAGATGCCCAGCATTACACACACTGGTTAAGGGGTGAATCTGGGATTTGTGCCAACTCTACAATTTCTGCATTTGAACCCTTTCATTGGCAGTTCTTACCATGAACTAAAATAATCAAATTTCATAAAACTGACTTGGAAAGTACACCAATCACATTACCAAACATGACCATTTTTTCAAACAAAATATTACAGAAGGGTGAAACACAGAATGACTCCAGCTTAATTCTCTCCACCATCAAGAGAATTATATAAGTACCAGCATAAAAATCTGTGTGATTTAATAGATTTAATCTGGGTTTGTCTTTTGTATTTTAAAGCTTTACATACTTCCAAAACACTGGCTTGTGAAATTGTCATTTATAAACGTGCAGTAAAAACCTTTTGACAAAAATGCAAAGCGTTTTTTTTTTTGGTCAAACAAGCAGAACTTAAAATATGCTTGCCCGGGTCCTGCACCATCTGGTTCGATCCCTTCGGTCTACCACCCCTTCCACTCAAATGGCTTACATAAGAACAAAGATCAAGTAATGGGCTAAACGATGCAACCAGCATGTGAGAAGGCAAACTTCACAGAAGACAGAACAATAATGTACAAGATTTTAGATGATTTGACTAGGATCACTGGCAAAGCCAGGATACAAGCATGAGTGCTTTGGTTACCAATTTGGATACTTATTCATCTCTTGGACTAACAGTTTATGCTCATCATTGGAGGTGATTGCCTAGGTTTTACAACAACCCATCTGTACAAACCAATTTCTAGACCTTCGCCATAAGGATGGTGCAGGTACATTAATGATAATAGCACCTGTTGTGCTGCAAGACCAAGTACATATGCAGGCAGGTTAAAAACGTCAGACATCGGAAAGGCTCAGCTAGCCTTGCTGGAATGTGCTATTCTACTCTTGCAAGGGAACACATATCTCGACAGTGAGTGCTTAACACACCGAGCTAACTTATGAAGCATTGTGGCACTCAATTGACCAATATGCATTTAAAATGTGGCTATTGCACATGATCAACATCATTCCCACAGGAAGGAAAGAATGCTACAGGAGTTGTGCAGTAAGGAACACACTAATTATGCATACCACAGTGAACACAGAAAACATTACATGATGAATTGATTGAGGCAGAATGCACTTGCCAAAACAGACAGGCAATAGGTTTAGAGCCTCGGCACCATGCCATCAAATACCATGATGTGTGCTATTTAAGTCTGGTGAACAAAGGTGTCTTACTTCTTTAGATAAGGCAGCCTTGTGGGGCCCCCTCCAAGGTGGGGGCCCTGGGCAAGTGCCCCTTTTGCCCACCCATAAAAACGCCTCTGATAGTATGTCCAACCCTACGACCATTGCCTCATTAGAAATGTGAGACTATGAGCGATACTGCCCATGGCTGCCCACATTATCCACCCTCACCATTAGAATTCGAATGTAGCTATCTATTGCGACATTGCACCCCGAAAATTATAGCTAAACAACATCCGGCCCCTCAAACAAAAGAAAATGACGACTTATTATCCCAAAATATGCAACCTGAGTCCTATCGAGGACAAAAATGCTATACAAGAGATAGACAAAGAATTTAATATATCGCTCGCATGTTTGGGTATAAAGACCATGGAATGTGTGATGAACACAGAGGCCCCAGTGAAGGCTCGTGAAGCTTTAAGTGCAAATATATCTGACAACACAGGCATTATGATTCTTAATGAGAATGTCGATGGTCATGCCGATGTAACTGCTGGAACCACCCTACCTCTAACACACAATTCCACTACTAATCCACACATGCCACACGATATTGTGCCCTTGATTCATGTAATTCCTGCATTTCCTGCGCTCAGTGAAGCCAGCACAGCAAATTTAGTAATTGAAGGCACTGAGCCCGCGATACATGACATATTAGTTGCCGACACTTCCAGTTAAGGTTCTTCCTCTTCTTGTGTTACAGGATTCTGCACCTACATCCACGTCCCACTACAACATAGTGTTCTATAAAACAGGTGAAACGGTCTCTAATGATGTGCCTCCTATTCTCGGTGGCCCAAATGCTCTGGTACCAACTTTTTAACCGGTTATATCTCAACACAATTCAAATACTACACATGAGTCCTCATTAAATGAGTCCTCGCTGCATGATATCAGTAATGCAAGCACAACATCTGCAGCAATGCTTAGCGCTCTCGAAAATCTTCAACAGCGTTGGTTGATAGATGTGTTAGTTTGGAGAATGTGTTAGACATCCAACCTGTACATGAATCTATCAATCGTGGCAGAAAAACCTTTAAAGATCAAGGTTTAAATACTGCAGCCAGACCCAAACTTGAATCCATTGGGGTCAATACAGTTGAACAAGTTGAGGTTATCAAAATTGTCACGCAAATGTCAAAGTAGTATATAGAAAAGATAAAAATCAAGAACCAAAAAAAGCCATCTCAAAAGCATGTATCTATGCAAAGCTAACTCACTAAATCTAGAAAGAATGTGTGTTATCCAAGAAGACGCTGCTACTCTAATAACTGCAATGCCTGTGAAAGGACCTCTTGCAGTTATTTCTGACCCAGCAGTGTCTCACGCTTCGTCGACCTTAAGTAATGGAAATCTTGAGTTGCTTTCGGACTCTAGTGGTATTTTGGCAGTACCAATCCAGCGCGATTATACTATTTTGAATGGTTATGATATTAGGAGCTATATGCATTAGCCGGTACACTGACAAGCCTATGCATGTGAATGAGATCCCTGTCAGTCAAACTAAAAGGATTACACAGTCCAAAAAGAAAGTTAACAAGAAGTCACATGAAGCTAATACAGATACAGCTATAATAGATATCTCAAGCTTGTTTGCTAATGAAGGACAGCCATTGCACAACGGACTCTACTGCTGTAGACCCTAGGATTAGTACAACTATACCTAGAATCGGAAATAGTCATCTGCATATCACTGCTGACAAAAAACATACAACTGACAAAGTAAATAGAGACCAGGCAGAGGATGGTAACATTGAAGAAATTAGGGCCCTTCAACTACAGACGGTTTCAGTCTCAAAATACCCTCCTCCACTTAATCGTACAGCAGTGTTGCACATATTGCATACCGTGATACCCCTTCGTATTATCACAACTGATGATATCACAATTGTCAAGCAACTAGTTGACAATACTCTACCAGCATCCAATATCTGGTTCACAGATATAGCTACATTAGACTACATCCTACAATATTAAAACTGAGCTACTTCGATTAGGATAACGCATGTAAAATTGTACCTATACCACCAAGGAAAAACATGAATTGCCAACACATGCGTGATTCTCGCAAGGGTGGGTACTGATCGTTGAGAGAGAGGTCAGATCACATACAAAATGACCAACGCATAATAAGGGATGTACATCAAAAGGATTCTACAACTGTGAGCTGTCCGAATATTAAAAAAAGATGATGTAGACACGGGTGACGGCTATTGGCAATGGCTACCCCAGTTTTTCAAGAACAATTTTTCTCTGATATCTCGTTGACCAAATATCATGTGCTCTTGGAATACAAGAGGCTCTGGACACCCACCTGGGGTGGGTGGTCTGCTGGGACATATATACACATTCTGCATTATTACTTTACAGGAAACCTGGTCGGTAGAAGTGTGTGACTTTGATAATAGGAGTACAATACATATGGTTGCTACTAAGGGACAATGTGGCTGCCCGAAGGGAGGGTTATTGGTGACGGTGCAAGCCCCTTGGCAGCTGCGTTGGCAATGGTGGAGGATATGGCTGTTCTCACACGTGTTAAGATTTACTATATGTCCCTGTGTGTTTTAATAAAAATGGTTACTTGCTGTGAGGCAGAATCAGTGTATGCCCTAAACGATGACATGAATCTGAATGAGACAGAATCCCATATCATGGAATATAACCAATCTACAAAAAGCAAATAGTATAGTCCAAACCACATTTCCTGCTTTCAGCGCACAATTTCTTAATGGTAACATTAGTGATAGACCAGGCATGATACAAGTATTCTTGCATTCTTAAAGTTAACAACAAACATTAAAGAAGCTACCCCACAGCTGAGGAAATACAAAAATACACATGAATGCTGGAACGAATTGAATAGACAAATACGCCAGAGCCATGACAAAATATTGAGTGATACTAAAAGATAACTTTGAGTCGAAATTGCAAAGATACTCTTAACTCTGCATGATCAGATAACAGGAACAGAGATTACTGAAACCATAAAAGTTGTAAAAAAGAACTATCATAAGTGATTAAGAGATAACAAGTGGCTATGTGAGAAAGAAGTTTGGCATAAAATTGCGAGCTTATCGAGATCCGGTAATACCACGTGTATGTGGTCTGTGATCAGAGGTGCTAATGACAAAGGATTGCCTATCAATAGTGTCACTGAAGAAGACTGGAGAACACACATTGCAAAAAACCTGGGAGCCACCACTTCAGTGGACTCTGAGTTGGAATTACCTAATGCTAAATATGTCTGTAAAGTGACAGTCACCGAACTAACCCTTATCATAGAGAGCTTTGTGACTCTCGCGCAGCAGGCCCTGATGGCACTTGCAATAGCCTAATAAAAACCTACGCTAAGATATGGGCTGAAGTCCCGCAAATACTGTACATACATATAAGTGAATGTGAAACACTCCCTACTTCTTGGACTGAGAGCCACATCCTTTTGGTCCATAAGAAAGGTTGCTGTAACGACCCTGCGAACTATAGAATGTTGGCTTTGCTCGACATTCTGGCAAAAATATTTGCCAAAGTACTTTTGGTTGAACTTAATCAGCAGAGAACAGTAAATGGTATTCTGCCCCCCAACCAAATAGGCTTCAGGAAAAATGCCGAAATGATACACAATTTGTAGATTTTGGTATCGTCAGATGAGCATGCATGGTATAGGAGACAGGTGTCTGTCTATACTGTGTTCATTGATTTTAGCTCTGCATTTGATACTGTGATAAGAAATTGGTTATGGGGTAAACTACGCTCGTAGAACATTCCTCCTGGACTTTTAATAATGCTCATGCTTCTGCAAAAAGGAACAAGCCTTAGAGTACGTTTAGATGGCCAAGGTAAACTATCAGAATCTCTTTGTACCTGTAGGGGGCTTAAAAAGTGATGTATTGTCATTGACACCCTGTTTAACATGCATTTAGCTGTTCTGGCCAATGTGTTTGAACATCTAAATGTACATCCAGTAAAAGTAGGAACACAGCATTTAAACTGGCTTGGCTAAGCAGATGACCTGCTCCTAGCAGAGTATACCCCTAAGGCACTCCAAACAATGTTAGGTGCTCTTGGCATTGATGCTGAACAAAATGGGCTACGAGTTACTGTCACGAAATCTAAGGTCATAGCGTTCACAGGTAAACATAAAACCTATGGTAATACATATAAATGGCAGATTAACCTGTTGAATGTATTAAAGGGAATAAGTACCTGGGCGTTATTGTGGATCACAATTTAAGTTGGAAGCACCATTGGGATGAAACAAAGAAGAAATATATGATGATTGGTATTCCAGAAGCTCTTTCATTGGAAAGTTTGGAGGATGTTCTTTGAAGACCATATTGCTTCTTTACACTGCAAGGATTGAACCTGTATTAATGTATAAAGTTGAAGTATGGGGACATAACCTCATTAAAGAGATCAATAAATTTGAAGCAAAAATCGTAAGGATTTTATTTCGGGTGCCGAAATCACTTGCAGTTGAGTACTTAAGACTGGAGTTTAGTCTCTTGGGTTCTCCAGTAGTCTTTACACGAAAAGCAGTAATGTGTTTTTAGAAGATGTTACACCTTGAGAATGGCACCATAATTGTTAACTATATTCAAGCCTTTATGAGACTAGACCACTTTGAGTGCTTGGGCTTCTTGGGGAAATTGCATACACTTCCACAAGGAACGGCTTAACAGGTTTGCATTATCCTCAAATAGTAGACAATTAGGTGCACTTAAACGCTGGCTATAGTATACATTGAATTAATATAGCTACGAGACAATTCTTATTCGCCATCTGCAAACAGAAACAGTGGTCCTTTCATTCAACATAGAATAATACGGAGAGACATTCCTAAATATATATCTGCCTATCCAGACAGCCAAATCATTCGACATTACCTAATGTTAAAGTTCAATGTCTGTAAGGTTCTTGAAATTGAGGGAGCAAGAACTGGACTAGTCAGGGCCGAGCGCTTGCGTAGATTATGTGTGAAAACCTGATAGAATCTCTGGAACACATCGTAACACACTGTGAGAGCCTTAATGCAATTCGATATAAATATGTGAAACCATATAACAGCATATTTGAAAACACTGACAAACACTTCAAGGTAATAGTATTAATTTCATGTATTTTAAGGCCAGCTTTTGTGTTTTATGTGTTGAGATTTTAGAGGAATTTTCCTAGAGCATATTGGGTGTATTTTTTAAAATTGACAGTGGTGATTTAAGAATATTAACTTTTTAATTTGTATACCGATTTATCTTAGATTCTACATTGTCTAGTTGGTAGAGTTATATTGTATCAAATATACAAAGCCAGTTTTGACTATGCGTATATCAAAAATAAATAAATAAAGTCTAAACGTGTGTTGGCCTCCTGATTGGCTAGTGCCAAACCCGGGGTGCATATGAAGGAGTATGTTTCATGTGTTTGAAGTGTTACGTGTGCTCATTCTATTAATGAACAATATAGGGACCCCACCGAGCACTGATAGATTACTCATAACTAATGGGTAATGTGCATGAAGGGGTATTTGGCCATCACGATAATTACACATGTCAAGTGGGGCCCATTGTTCCACCAACCCTGGAACAGAGGACACATGTTTATGTATTTATTTATTGGGTTTTCATAATGCACCTACACACAATGGGCCTCATTACGGCTTTGGCGGTAGACATGCCGCTATTGGCGGCATGGCTGTCTCCAAAACCGGGTCCGGGTTCCCTGAATGGGGAATTACCGGGCCATTCCGAGTTAGGAGAGCCCGGTAATTCCTCCCTCAGGGAACCCGGGCCCGGACCTTCCCCATTTCAAATTTGAGCCCCCATAGGGCTCAATGGGAATGGGTGCAGGGAGCTAACAACGGGCCGATTACGACCGGCCCATTGTTAGCTCCCTGGTCCCCTCGCGGGACCTGGTAAGGACGCCTGGTTTTACCAGCGAGTGACTGGGGAGGCCAGGTGGACAGAGCTCAGTGAAGAGGGAGTGCAGGTCAAAAAGTTCCACCTGATAAGTGTGAGGAACGGGCTGGAAGGGCCAGGCGGGGTGCGATGGCCAGCGCAGTGGGATGGAGCCCCAAAGTGCAAGTACAGGTTCGGGGGCTAAAAGGAGACCAAGTGCAGGGGTAGCCTGGCAGGGGGGTCTTTTACCCTCTAAGAATCTGAAGCAACCAGGCAGACAGTCTTGAGGCAGAGTGGGGTAATTAGCAGGGGAGGGGGAGAGGGCAGAAGGAAGAGAAACGGAATTAATTCAGCATTTTTTTATTCAATGTTTAGTCAATTGGTTGTGAGTGGAGAAGAGTGATACATTATGGAGAGTCATTATTGGTCTTTTGTACTTCTCATTGATTTATTGGTGGTGTTAGAGTAATCAAGAGATGCTGATAAAATAGAGCAAGCATAAACATGATAAGTAGAGGGAGCCCAGCAAATGAAACCCATCCTAAGAAATTATGGAATGATCAAACTTCTTCTGGATTACTCTGAACTGAAACAATGAGACAGTAGAACTGGGACAAAGTGAAAGGTGCAAAGTGGGATCGCCATAGGCCATTCGACCCGGAAGCCCTGAAAGGCTGATAGTAGTGCCTGTATTTTTGTATAGTAATCATATTCTCCTAATTTTAGTGAGTTTACTGATTTTTGTTCTTCTGGAGGTCTCTTGTTATTCACCAAGAGGAAAGGTAAAGCTGTGTAATTCCTCTGTTCAGAAATGGTTAAGAAAACCTAAGCCTCTTAATTAGTACCCAC
This sequence comes from Ambystoma mexicanum, assembly GCF_040938575.1. Taxonomy (NCBI): domain Eukaryota; kingdom Metazoa; phylum Chordata; class Amphibia; order Caudata; family Ambystomatidae; genus Ambystoma; species Ambystoma mexicanum. Next base: position 392,311,332 of record NC_090936.1, read on the forward strand.
CCCGATTGGTGAGGAAAATATATTCATTGGCAAAATTCAGGATTTGCTTGACTCTTTTTTAAACCCCACAATATCTCATTTAAATCAGTCACGGGCCCCATTAGAAAATGATAAGGCTTCTGCAAAGAAGGGTAGGAAGAGCTCTATTCAAACAAAATAAAATGTTGTACCACTATCAGACATAGAAATAAGTGAACAATCAAATGATCCTATGAAATTTGAACCAAGCTACTCACACCTGATTTATATTGATACTGTGTTGCAAAAATATAGATTGATTCATTCACATATAAGATCTACAGTTATTGGTCCAATTAAATGTTAGGAAAGCATGATAGTGGAACTGAATTCATAAAAAATGTTGTTACTACTCCCCAATCCTGTCTTTCTTGATGTTCAAATTCCACATGCCAAATCCCCTTTCTCCAATGGCAGAAACATGGAGGGCGTCTCATGGGAATCTGATTTAAATATTTTATGTAAAGGAAAAGTTGTAAACATTACCCCTTTCTCTAGGGGGTCAACTATGTGTACTGTTATTGATGATATCTGTTCATCGTTAACAACACCTATAGTAAATCCTAAAGTTATTGTATCTCCTATTGTAGCCATGCAACCAATCCACACCACCCATATGCAGACATCTCACTTCACATTTCTGACCCTGACGTACCTTGGAATATTCACACTATGAGACAGATTCAAATCCTCTCTTCCATAGTCTCATGTCTGCAGAGGGAATTAAAACTACTGACATGTATTGTACTGCCACCAGCTATGTTGGCATCTAGCACCCCGCCAAAACCCCTGGGAGAACGATTAGGAAGTTCTCATGAATGTACTACCTGTTCCCAAATGACTCTGACTCAGGATGGATTTAATTTGAGAACTAGTAATAACACTTCACTCCAGTGACTATCTTATAAGCTTTACAAACAAAACTCTCCTTTGCATCATTAGCTGCGCAATGTTATTAACTATCCCAAGAGAGCTAAAAGCTTCTGCAGGAAGTAATCTATAGACCGATCCACAAATACCTTCTTCCACCACTAAGAGCTGATATTGCTCCTTTGAAGCCACACATCATTTTCATGGCAGGGATGCAAATCTTGGTAGGGTTCAGCATCACACAGGCTGTTTGACAATTATAAAATGTGATTTTGTTTATGTTCAAATATATGCCCTAAGTATAACAAAAAAAGTGTTGATAGTGGCAATTAAGCACATGCTAACGTGTGGGAGATTTTTGGAGGGGGCCCTTGCCTTAGAATTATGAACCATCCCCCCTTTCTGATAAACCATTCACTTTAGTTCTAGTTTGATTGTTTGAAAAAGTTTTTTGAATAGTAAAAATATTAATTAAACACATGCATATAAAATATCACAGTAAAACAATGCATTGATGCTATTAAAATACACAGGTGTTCAATACAGTTAGTAACCATATTACAACATAGTTAAAATGCGGGCACCAGCCTTCTCAAGAAACCCCTTCTTAAAAACATTGCAACCTTCAAATACGATAGCAATGCACATGCAGTTAGTTTTGTATCGGCTTTTAATAAAAAAGACAGTACTGGCCTATATTGGCGCAGATCAGTGCGTCGCAAAACTTGCAGTATGGTCCGCTCTCTAATTATTACATACCAAGGACAGAACAAAATAAAGTGGGCCAGGTCTTCAACAGGAGCACCACAGAATGTGCAGCATGGATCATCCGGATACCCTGTCCAGTTTGCTGTGTTGCCCCTCAAACGCAAACAATCAAACTGAGCCCTAGTAATGAGCCAGCTATGGTGGCCCGCCTTAGCCCAAATGAGGTATGGTTGAATAATGAACGACCTACTTATCAGCTGATGAAATCCATCGGCCTGGGCGGCCTGTACTGCAATAGAGTAGATAGCCGCAAGTTCCCTGATTACCAACTCCTTTGAAGATTTTACCTCCTTTGCTTGAAGCACTCTAGTAGCGGGAGGCACTACCGCCAGATTTACCCTAGACATTTGCTATTTTATGCCACAAGGCCTTACTCAAGGTTGCCTACATTATAAAGTAGCACAGTGAAGCATTAGTGTTGCCCCACATTCTAAGCCATAACAGGCCAGGCGCCGCTGCCCACTCATCCTCCAAAAAGATCAACCCCTGTTCTCTGTGCACTGGTGCACAGGAAGAAGACCCAGAGCATCTCCCTAGCCTCTTGAGGTATCGTTTTTCCTTAGTCTGCATGTCACCAGGCTTTTGGTACCCCCAGAGAGCTGCTCCATAGTGCGAGGCCGCCTTGACTTGCATGGAATACACTTTGAATGTCGATTCTAGGTGTCAACCCTTGCAATTTGTAGAGAAACAGGAGAGGCCCCCCAAGTATTGTCACATTTTTGTAGACTGTTTTGTTACATGTGCCTTGCCTGTCATCGACTCCGCAAATCTGACACCCAGATAGTCATACTCAGTTACCCTCGGAATTATATCACCTTTACAAGTGATAGGGCACATTTTAATTAGCTTCTTGCCCCCACTACAGCTCATCACTGTTGATTTTACAGAATTGATTTTAAGACCTAGACTGGTCATGAAGGAGACATAAGCATACACCAAGGCCTGTAGGGCCCTGGGAGTTCTGGCCATAAGCACTGTGTCATCAGCATAAGCCAAGACCGGGAATGGCCTGCCCCGAACTCATACAAAGTCCACAGCAGTGTTCAGCAATGTTTGCCCATTGATATATAAGGTAAAGAGTAAGGGAACCAATACACATCCTTGTTGTACACCCAGTATAATATTAAACCATTTGGTGCACGTCCCCCCAGTTCCAAACCGAACATTAGCTTTAGTGTTCAAATGGATCTCCCGTAAAACTTCCACAATGTCTGCTTGACACCCCATGGTCACAAGCACGGCCCACAACTGCCATCCCAGCCACAATGTTCTAAGTCACATCCAACTGATAAGCACACCAAGTGGGCTACTACTGGACTAACTCTAAACAATTCTTCTTGTTTTGCTAGTTTATTGTTTATTGAACATAGTCAACTTCCTTGGCACTTTAATATTAACTTTGCCTACTGATGCAATGTGTGACCACGTGACGCTCTCCTTAAATGTCCATATGAGTCCATTCTAAATATTAATGACCTTTGTAGTAGCCACTTATATTGAATCATCATTGGAGATAATAAATAATTTGAAATAGATATTATATTTTAACTCGATCAAAATATTATTAATAGGTGTTCTAAGCCCTGAAGTGTCTTCATGCAAAAGGATACAATCCCTATTTTAAGCTGGAACATTGCACGCCTCGGAAGCAAACTTGGAAAACATGACTGGAGTTAATGTTAACTAGGTATGGTATAATCTGTCTCTAATAGCGAGAAGCCTTAGAATATATTTTAGATTAGAGCATTGTAACATCAATTACACCAGGAATAAAGAGCCAGAGGGGTAGATATTCCAGATTATTAGTGATCTGCCTTTTGTTTGGAAGTAAAGAAACACTGTATATAGCACTGACCTTTGAAAATGAAGTCAAATAGGATTGTTTAACAATTATAATGAAGTGATCTCTAAAAATCAAGAGTAAGAGAAGAGATTTATTAAACATTACATTTAATGACAGGCATAATTATTAATAGCAGGACATTTTAATGAGGAATCTGAAGGTACATTGGATAATATGGAAGCAACTCATCATAAAGCTATAGCTTGAGGGAGTCCATCTAGGTCTTCTGTTCCCGAGGCAAGGTGCACTAGACTCATCAACCAAGTAGCCACCAATGTCCTGATGCAAGTAATGAGGGCAGCTAATGGGTGATGAAATCTTGATAACCTCCCAAAACTTATGTATAATGTAAAATTCACTTTAAAGGCCGATTCATGGAATTAATGAGCGTCGAAAATTCCGGCGCAGAGGTGCCAAAACGTGCGATTCGCAGTAAAAGTGCGAAAATCGCAGTGCAACTGTGAAAATCGCAGGGAAACCAGCGCACATCAATTCATGGAAGACCGTGCGCGAGAAAAATATTGGATGTGCGCTGAAAAAATGCGCGGCACACGCCGGCGCACAGGTCATCCAACGGCGTGCGCCACGGCCGCTGCGAAATCGCACATAGCGCGGCGCATATAACAAAAGTAGGCGGAACACGGGGCGCAACACTCGGAATGGGGAACAACGCATGACAATATGGGCGTCACGGGGGAAGTACAGGAGGCAAGTGCGCGGAACGCCCACACGCTCACCCACAACTCGTATTCATGGAATCAAATAGGGCAAACCAGCACACGGTCAAAGACGCGCACAGGGCCAAACAAGTCCGCCACAAGAAAGCAGGCGGTAGCGTCCCTGCGCCTGAAATAAATGTGTGCCAAAATGTGCGCTAACAAAAAGCACCTATATACAGCTGTGATGAATGATCCATACTGTGGCCCTCTAGGACAAATGAGATGCAAAGGGGTACCGACAAACACGGACACTCGCGGTGTGAAAAATAGCGTGTGCGTGTATTATGGGGTGCGCGGGAACTTCCACATGCGATTGGCCAGGGTACGTGTATTCCGGGGTGCGCGGGAAGTTTCACACGCAATTTCAGCAGGGTACGTGTATTCCAAGGTGCACGGGAAGTTTCACACACGAATTCCCAGGGTACGTGTATTTCGGTGTGCGCGTGAAGTTCCACACACGATTTCAGCAGGGTACGTGCACTCCGGGTGTGCGTGAAATTCCATATGTGAATCCAGCAGCTTACGTGTATTTCGGGGGTGCCAGGGAGTCCTACACGTGAATTGGCCATGTGGGTCCTCCCAGCTGTCCCCTCTACACCCTCCACGGCCCATGCAGGCAGCCCACACCACAGGGGACTACCCTGCACCCCTGCACATGTCCCGCAGGAAGCCCATCCACCATGGCAATGCCCCCCAGCCAACCCACATGTCACCTTGCACTACTGCCCACCAACTCATGTCCCCCTGCACCTAACCCCCCTGCATCCAGGGGCATCCTCCACCAGGCCCCCACTTCTGTCTCCCTGCACCTCCACCCCCTGCATCCAGGGGCACACTCCACCAGGCCCCCACTCATGTCCCCCTGCACCCCCCACCCCCTAGCATCCAGGGGCACCCTCCACCAGGCCCCACTCATGTCCAACTCATGTCCCCCTGCACCCCCACCCCCCTGCATCCAGGGGCACCCTCCACCAGGCCCCCACTCCTGTCTCCATGCACCCCCACCCCCCTGCATCCAGGGGCACCCTCCACCAGGCCCCCACTCCAGTCTCCCTGCACCCCCCTGCATCCAGGGGCACCCTCCACCAGGCCCCAACTCATGTCCAACTCATGTCCCCCTGCACCCCCACCCCCTAGCATCCAGGGGCACCCTCCACCAGGCACCACACATGTCCAACTCATGTCCCCCTGCACCCCCACCCCTCTGCATCCAGGGGAACCCTCCACCAGGCCCCCACTCCTGTCTCCCTGCACCCCCACCCCCCTGCATCCAGGGGCACCCTCCACCAGGCCCCCACTCATGTCCAACTCATGCCCCCCTGCACCCCCACCCCCCAGCATCCAGGGGCACCCTCCACCAGGCCCCACTCATTTCCAACTCATGTCCCCCTGCACCCCCACCCCCCTGCATCCAGGGGCACCCTCCTCCAGGCCCCTACTCCTGTCTCCCTGCACCCCCACCCCCCTGCATCCAGGGGCACCCTCCACCAGGCCCCCACTCATGTCCAACTCATGTCCCCCTGCACCCCCACCCCCCTGCATCCAGGGGCACCCTCCACCAGACCCCCACTCCTGTCTCCCTGCACCCCCACCCCCCTGCATCCAGGGGCACCCTCCACCAGGCCCCCACTCCTGTCTCCCTGCACCCCCACCCCCCTGCATCCAGGGGCACCCTCCACCAGGCCCCCACTCATGTCCAACTCATGTCCCTCTGCACCACCACCCCCCAACATCCAGGGGCACCCTCCACCAGGCCCCATTCATGTCCAACTCATGTCCCCCTGCACCCCCACCCCCCTGCATCCAGGGGCACCCTCCACCAGGCCCCCACTCCTGTCTCCCACCCCACCCACCCCCCAGCAGTGCGATTTGCCTGGGTACGTGTATTTCAGGGGTGCGTGGGTAGTCTTACACGCGATTTCATCAGGGTACATGTATCTTGGGTCCGCGTGAACTTCCACACGTGATATCAGCAGGGTACATGTATTACGTGTGTCGCGTGAACTTCCACACGCGACTGGGCCTGTGAGAGTGGGGTACGTGTAGTCCTGGGGTGGGCGGGAATATTTACTTGTGACTGGGCCTTGGAGAGCGTGTCTCGTGTATTCCTGCGGTGCGTGGGAAGACTTACACGGTCGCCTACAACGCGCCCAAAAAAAAGGTCCAATCCGGAAACACGGTGCATGTCCCGCGCAGCATAAAAGAGTGTGCAAACAACAAACAAGCTCAGACGCAAGGACGAATATACCGTTCCTAGCAGCAGTGGGTGTGGGATACCGCAGGAGGAGGAGGAGGATAGTCAGGGCCAGAATCTTCACACCCAGAACCAGCCTATTTGGTATGCCTGATGACCAGGTGTATGGGAGGTACAGGTTTGCACCACACATAATACTCGACCTGGTCAGTGAATGGGAGGATGACCTCACATCACCCACCCTGTGCTCCCAAGCACTCAGCCCCCTGGAGAAGGTCCTCAATGTACTGCACTTCTTGGCTACCGGATCATTTCAGCGGACAAGTGCCATAGTGGGGGGGGTGTCACAGGCCACGCAGTCACGGTGCCTACACCAGGTGTTGGCCATCATCACTGCACGCCCATCAGTCCGCAGGCACATATACCTGCCCAGAACACCTGCAGAAAGGCAGGCTGTCAGCCAGGATTTCTACAGGGTGGCACAATTCCCCAAAGTGCTAGGTGGCATTGATTGCACCCATGTGGCTCTATGTCCCCCCAGGGTATCTGAGCACATCTATAGAAACTGCAAGCAGAACATTCCATCAACGTCCAGGTAGTATGTGATGCCAAGGGAATCATCACCTCAGTATATGCCAACTATCCAGGGTCCACCCACGACAGCTTCATTTACAGGATGTCAACCCTAAACCGGGACATGGAAGCTGGGCGGCATGGCGATGCATGGCTGCTTGGTGAATATAAATGCCACAACACACGCATGCATGACAGATACAGAGTAATGTCACTACCCCACTAATGATCCCCATCACCACCTCCCCAGGCGACAGTGCCTACCCTCTGAGCACCCACATGATGACGCCAATTCGGAACCCCATCACGCCTCCCGAGGTAGGATACAACACAGCCCATATTGCAACCCGGGGCATAGTGGAGCGCACATTCGGAGTGCTCAAGTCACGCTTTCGCTCCCTTGACCGTTCTGGCGGGCAGCTGTTATACGCTCCCCCAGTAGTGTGCAGGATCATAGTGGCAGCATGTGTCCTGCACAATGTTGCAACACGCCGGGGCCTGGCTGTGGACATGGTGGTGCCCCCACATCCCCAACCACATGCACGCCCGCTGCGCATGGGAGGGGAAAGGGCACGGGGTGAGGCAGCCCGTACGCAGCTGGAGGCTAATTACTTCACATAGAAAGCACACCCCTGTGGAGTGCACACAGCCCTGGCACATACCATCTGACAATCAATGATGACTCAATCTGACAATTCTGATGAATTAAGGGACAGTCAACTGTCAGAACCATAGCAGCCTGAGATTTTTCACCTGGAAGTGTCACAATGTGTGCATCCCTACCTACACAAACACCACCAATGCAGTGTCATCAAAAGACACACTTCTATGCTGCAAAAATGAATACCCACTTGCAAAATACAACATGAGAACAGTGCCATGTCACCCAACCCTTCCCCGGCACCGCCACACAACACACCATGGCATGTCATGCTATGTGAGACCTAACAAATTAATCCCCACAACATGACACAAGTGTCACCAACTACAGTGTCCCTAATGAAACTGGCCACACATGAAATGCTCACAGTAATGCAGGACCAACAACACACATTACCAAATATTTACCAATAATACTAATCACCTACACAACCTCCAACCAACCATAAACATGACAGTACGGACTTTAAAAATTGGTAGCCTCACTACCTGATAATGCTAGAACTTGGAACACTTCCAACTGTACAGTGTTAGCGCCACGCAAAAGTGTAGGTGCACTGCTTACAACATGGACTCCATTTCCAAAGTAGACCGGCTTGTGAAGACATCAGAAATGTACCTGCAAATTAGTAGGATGAGATAGATGCAGAGGCACATTTCAATACACCATGCAGTGTACAATACAACAACAATATGCACTAGGAATGTATACACAGTATTGACTACAGACTGCCCACACATCAAATGGGAGTCCAACGTCACTGTGTAAGTCAATGTCACTTGGGCACACCCTTTGCAAGCCCATGGAAACGGGAAGCAGGAGGGGTGCGTGTCACACAAACCCAAGCATCTGACCCAAATTCAGGACAAGCCTGCATGTGCCCAGCCACAATACAGCGTATGCCCACGGGAGCCACACAAGGCAACACACTGTCCAAAAAATCAAAAATCAAAAATCAAAAAACAAAAATAAAAAATGAAAAATGGCCATGAATGGGCTAGGGGGAGTGGGGGAGGCCACCCAGGAGGACCAAGGACAGGGTGCACACCAAAACCCACCTGTGTGGATCCTGCGGAAAAAAAACACCTCCATGGGCTCATGGCCTGCACGGCTACCCTATTGTGGGAGAATCGCTGCTGTCGCTCTCCTCACCCTCTGCAGCTGCATCAGGAGGTGGTGGCACTATGGGAGGCAGCCCACGCGAAGCCCTAGTCTGCTCCTCCATGGCAGCAAGCATGCGGGTGTGGAAGGTCTGGTTCTGGAGGATAATCATGCGGAGGTCCCCATGCAACAACTCATGGGATGCCTGGACCTCCTCCCTAGTTGCCTGCATCTCAGCTGAGAGCGTACGTGTGAGCCGCTCCAGCTGCTGTTCTGTCCTCGTGCTAGCTGAAGCCTCAAGCTCAACCAGAGTTACCCTGAGTTGACGGAGTTCCACCCTCAGGGCTTCCCTGTGGCCCTGGCACTCAATAGAAATGGCTTCCCGCAGAGTCTCCAGTGCCGCCCGCCTGTCCCTGTTGGACGCCAACATGTCCTCCCTGTGTGACTGGCAAATGGAGTCTGTTGCCTGCTGTAGTTGTTCAATCAGCCTTTCTTGGGGGACAATAAAAGTGGCCACCCTATCCATGGCCTGAGCCATCATCTCAGTTGATGCTGCCTGTTGGTTTGCCATACCGTATATGGATTGCTCCCATGCAGTATTGCCAGGTGGCGTACCACATCTGTCTGGGGCAAGGCGAACTGCGCCTTGCTGTGCCGGCACTTCCTGAGGCTGCAGGACTGCATTCCCCCTCTGATCTACTGGCCCAGGAACAGGATCAGATGTAGCGGAGTGTGACCCTGCATCCGTAACCACCAAAGGCGGACCTACCAACACTGACATCCCCATTGAGGGTTCTACCCTGGTGCAGGTGGGTTGGACAGTACAGAATCCCTCCCAGAAACGCTTACCTGCGACCGCACATAGGTCTCATCATCCGAATCGACACGTGAATAGAGCTCGGGGGAGGTGCACCCAGAGACACCCCTTGAGATGATGGTCTGCAGCAAGTGTGGGTTCTCACCCACCACCACACCACATCCCTCACTGGTGCCCGGTCGAGCCTGAGACCCCTCCTGGGTCTGTACCATCTCAACAACCCCAGCAGTATCAAGTGCGTCATCCCCTGCAAAGACATGAAAGAAAAGAAATGGGAACAGGCATTAGCACCATGGCACACAATTAGGGCTGAGAAGCAACAGAAACAGTACTTCATTGACACATGTCCCACATGACTATAAAAATCCCATGCATGCACTGTCACTGCGTATGAAGGGGAGGCAAATGGCACACATTGATGACACCAAAATGGAAGACCAACAAATTTGCTGCATGCTGGCTAGCAGTGCCATCACACATTGGCCTGTGATTGGCATGTCCAATACACATACATGACACATGCCATCAAACAGATGGCATGTACCCTAGCCATGTCACACATGTGACAATAGGACTGAGAAATGCTTAGTGAAAGTGGTGGAATGCAGACAATCAGCCTGAATGAACACAGAATAATATGCAACTATGTTGTGGCAAGATGACACTTCAAGGGCAACTGGCGTGAGGTTGGGCTGAATGTCTACTGTTGCCAGAAGGGATACTGCAACACCCAAATCCTGGTGCGCAGAATGTATTGGATGAAGAACATTGGTGACCCAAACCACTCAGGCACACACCCCCTCACCTGGCACTCAATCAGAAGCACTCACACACACACCATGCACATGGATGACACACACATGCATGTGCACTCACCGGACAATGCCTCATAATCTGGCAGGTCTCCCACGCCTTGGATCTGTTCCTCCGTGACGTAGGTCCCAGCAACATACTCATGTGGAGTGAGTTCTATGTCCTCTGCTGGAGACCCACCTCCAGTCAATAGAGTTGCGGCATGACTTGAGGCCAGCTTTTTCTTTGTCCTGCGCTTCAGGTCATTCCAGCGCTTGTAGCAATCATTAGCTGTGCGCCTCACGAATCCAAGGGCACTTATGAGGTCCGCGATGGTCTGCCAGTGTGCCTGACGTTGTGCAGGTGTGTTCTTGCATCCTGCAGTAATCACCATTTCGCTGTCATGTGTGGACACATACTCCACAAGTGCATCAAGTTCGGCCTGATTGAAGCTGGGCTTCCTTGGTGGGCCAGACTCTGTAGCTGTGTCTGGGGCATCAGTCTGTACTGGACGAGCACTCTTCCTCTTCCGCTTGGAAGGTGGTGGTGATACTGAGTGTCCTACGCCACTCTGGACACTAGGGGCAGGAGCCCCGGTGGACTGTGGACTAGGAGTGTGAGAATGAACACTCACCATGGGACTTGGTGCAGGCATTAGCTGAAGTGTGATGTAGTCAGGGGGAACGTCAGCAGGATGGACTAGGACCGACACTGTTCTGGCTGGGAGACTCAGAGCTGGGGTGGATGGAGCCGCAGCTGCCCCTGCAGCCTCCCCACCCTGCTTACTTGGGGCAGCAGATGACATAGCTGCCCCTGATCCACGTGGGCTGGTGACACCAACGTGCACTGCCACACGTGGCCTAGACCTGCTGACCTGGAAGTCAGCCATGGAGTCACCCTGTGCCAGGTCTGGTGCCACAATGGGCTGGTCCAACAAGGGCTGAGCATGGATGGTGTCAGCCACGTTACCCTCAACCAGGGGGGGGGGCATGGGTGTCCCTGACTGGCCACCCACACATTGGGGGCTAGGGGCACCCTGCAAGTCCCGGCCACGTCCCCTACCGTATCCACCACGGCCACCTCTTGTGGCTCGCCCACCTTTGCCACCCTTACCCCGTGCTCGCCTCCCAACCATGGCACTGATGTTGTTGTGCATATGGTAGTTGCAGTAAACTATTGTCCTGGGCAATTGGGGGTCGAAGGGGTAGGGTACTAGATGGAATTCGTACCCTAGTGCTCTAGCAAGGCTGTATGTGACCCCTGGGGGAAGATGACGGGTCACGCAATGCACAGGCACCCCGAAAAAGGGAGATAATGTGCACGCAACCCCTCCTAGACCACCTGCGTGGAAAAATAAACCTGCACTACGCTGTGGCACCGAGAAACACAAAAATGAACGTATGCGTTTCACACGCAGCCTAGACTGACCTCTGAAGGGGTAGGCAACACACGGGGCAAGCACAGATGTCAAATACGTGCGCGACTCACCGTCTGCCAGGAAAAATTGCATGAAAAATACGCGCGTGTGCGCGTTGGCAACACCCCCACCAAAAGAAGAATTGTACGCTGTCTGAGGAGACAGGACAACAGGAGAAGTGAACACTGTTTGAGGAAACAGGCCCAGGAAAAAGACAAGAAGAGAAAAAGCTGTCAGAGGTAAGAGGGAGTACGAACTTGGAACGCCGTGAAGTAAATCGCGTGTGAACCGACAAGAAGTACAGATTTCACCCACTCGCTCTCCACAAAAAGCACATACAAGGAAATGGCGTTCTACACGTACCTTTTAAACATGCTCACACGTCCAGCGTCACTTCCGCGTGTACGCGCTAAGGCCCCCATCCTCCAATTACAAGAGCTGACACTCTGAGGCTGACACTCTGAGGTGCAGTCATTGGACGTGTAACATGCATCCGTGTACAGGGAAACGCCCGTGCACGCACGTCACAGACACGCATACGCGCTGGTGGCCTTTGGGCCAATGAATTCGCGTACGTGTGCTCACGCGTTTACGCGCTAAGGCCCTTTCCTCGCATTACACGCAGACGTGCTTGATTTTCAAGTGCCAAATCACTCCGTATCAAGCTGGCCACGCGTAAGCACACGGAACACCACTCTCCTGCCCAGAAGGCCGAATTATTGCCCCCCAGAGCCCCGAGCACACTCCCACCTGCCATCTGCTGCTGCCTGATTGCCTGCTGCCCACGTGCCCTGCCATTTGCTGCCTGCACATCAGCCAGGGGTGCTGTTGCTCTGACCACACCTGCTGGAACCGAAGACTCCCGACTGGGATTCCATCACTCCACAGACCAGCCCCAGGACCCAGTTGCCCACCCACTCCTGCCTCTGGGGTTGTCATGTCGGGCACTGCAACATCTGGCACCACTGACAACCCCCGGCCAGAGAGGCAGAGGGGCACCAGCTTCACTGCCACCGAAGTTGGTGTCCTGGTGGAGAAAGTCCTGGGGCACTATGATGCCCTCTTCGGAAGTTTGCGCGCCGATAAGGAAGGACGGACTCGGATCTGGACGGACATCGTGACTGCCATCAACGTGGAAGGGGTGGCAGTCCGACTATTCCATCATGTCAAGAAGCGCTGGGAGGACTTCAGGTCCAGGACCCTGAACAAGGCCCGGCGCCTCTTGAAGGCAGCGGATGCTAAGGGGCGCCGGGGCCACTTGTCGGACGATCAGATGAGGGTCCTGGAATGCATATCCCCAGCGCTCCACGTCCAGGTCCTTGAGAGGCAGACCCGTCTGGAGTCGAGCGGTAAGTGTACATGCATCATGACTGTGAGCTGTGCGTGTGGTGATGTGCCAGTAGTGTGCAGGTTGCACATGTGTTTTTATGGGGCCAAGTATGGGGGGGGTGTACAGGGCCGTGAGGCTAACACGTGCGAGGGCTGTCATGTGTGAGACATGGATGGTGCTTGTGTGTGTAGGCTTGCATGCCAAATGCAGTTGTGTGGGCACACATGTTTAGATGCATGTGTATGTAAGTAGGCATGTTCGTGATGTCACACATGGATGTTGTTTTCAGCTGCATGTATCAGCACTGTGTACATGTGCATGTGTGTGTATTTGACAAGGATGCAACAGTGATGCAACATGGATGCATGTGACAGCGGGATGTGGAAGCCTGATTGGCAGATGTGACATGGATGCCAATCTGAACACTGCGACATTTGGCAGAGGTGTACACATGCATGCAAGTGTGGTGGTGTGTGTGCATGTGTAATGCACTCCCTGTGTTGCATGTGATGTCTGGCTCACCTTTGCCTGCTCATGCTGTTGTATGTGTATGGATGGTGCTGGCTGTTGCAATATGGCTGTGGTATGGCTCAAGTGTGCGAGTTGAAATGACATGTGTCTTGGCGATTGTGATGCCATGTCTGAGGTTTGCCAATGCCACTCATGTACAACTGTGATGTGTGTATGTGTCCATTGTACAGTTCCCTGATGCCTGTGTTTTATTTCTCCCTGTCTGCAGCGTCAACTGATGAAGAGGGCGGAGAAGGTGCTGTGGAGCACAGCGGCGGGGATCGCACCGCCAGCCGGAGACGCAAGGCCCGGGTCCCCTCCCAGGTTGTGATCTCGTCGGGGAGTGAGGAATCCGGTGCCGCGTCCCAGGGCGCAGCTGCCCGGGGGTGGTCCAAGAGGCGGAGGTCAGAGTTGGACTCCTCGGCAGCAGAAGGGGCAGCTGGGACCCCAAAGGGCCCAACGGGGGAAGATGGCACGGAGTCATCCAGGTTGGTGGGGGGTTTGGTGGAGGAGGAGGCCGTGCAAGGGACAGAGACGGGTTCTGGAGGTGGGGATTCCACCGGTGCTAGTGGTGCAGTGCAGGACCAGGGACAGGAGGCAGCACAGGCCGTCGCGGAGGTGCCTGTGTGAAATCCTGTCCCTGATCCTGTCACTGCATCATCTTGCACCAGCAGGGATGCCTACGTCCAGACCCGTTTTCAGGCAGGGGATGAGCTCACAACAACTGGCCTTCCTCTGCCTGCGGACGTGGCTATCCAGGTACGGGTTGAGCCTGTCCTGACTGGTGTGGCGTTGCGTCAACGGGCCATGCGAGGTGACCTGCAGTCTTTTCATGAGGAGACTGCATGTCATCTCGAATGGCTCGTTGACCGCGTCGGCCTACTGGGACAGGTCACCTAGGCCGGATTCCTCAGTGGGACAGGTCACCTAGGCCGGATTCCTCAGTTTGCTGCAGCTTGCTCCGACCCCCTCCTCAACTGAACACCCTATGCGCCAGTCGTCCTCCGTGCCATCGTCCCACCCATTTGTCACCTGGGTGCCCTGTGGAGCTGCCTCTGACGGTGCGTTCAGGCTGGTGGAGGAGGCATCCCTGCCACAGTCGGGAGTCGGACGTCCAGCAGGGGTGGCCACATCAACGACTGCACCCCAGCCGGTGGAGGATGTGCAGGCAGCAGGAGCCAGGGCACAGGCACAGGCACAGCAGCAGCAGCAACGAGGTGGGAGCCATGATTGCTCGGGGACTTCGACATCGGAGGGGCAGGCATTGGCCGGAGGGCAGGAGGACCCAGGACGGGAAGTGTCTTCTGTGTGGCAGTGGTTGGGCCACGCCAAAGATGCGGAGCGGCAGCGGGCGGAAGAGGCACGGCTCACGATGGTTAGGGCGGAGAACTCCATGCGGAGGGCCGTGAGGCGGGCCGAGTGCCTCGAGGCAATCTGCAGGGAGATGGAGGTGAACATGTCGTCGGCCCTGCGGACCCTCGGGGCCATGGAGGAGGACCGCCTCCGGGACATTGAGCAGGAGTTCGATGATGCCCTGCCCGGAACATCCCAAAGTGAGCCGTCGGACTGGCCCGCTGCCCTTGTAAATAGTTCTGTAGTTAGTGTTAGTTTTCCTTTGCTTTTTTATATTTTTTGGACCTTTTGGACAATGGACCACATTTTTGTATATATTTTTTTTTTATTAGGTAGTGTTATTACATAGGTTTCATTTCTTCTGTTGGGACCATGGACCCTGGATTGTTTATCTGTATATAGTTGACTGTTGGAATTTTTATTTTTTATTTTGATTTTACCCATGGAGCAATGGTTTTTGGTTTTAATTTTCCATTAGATTTACTTTTGTGAACTGTGACTTTGGACACCTTTCCTTTGGATTATGATTTGTGGTTTTACATTATTTTACGGACATGCTGCTTTTTGTTTTTAATTCCCATTTTCGTTTGTTTATTTTTGATTCCATTTATGTTGCTTTTAATACATATTTTTTCATCATACTTCAATGTGTAGTATCATCTCATTGGTTTCATGCATGTCATGATATGGGCTTTGACATTCAATGACACCCATTGTGTGTATGTGAGGGACATGTCTTCATTTACATACTTGCCATTTGGGTTGTATCATGTTATTGGCATTTCTAAGTGGGTGGATGCAATACTTTGGTGGGTGTTTGGCATGTGGAGGCTGCCCATAAGGGCCAGGGATCTAGATTGTGATGACGTGTTGGCTGGGGGACATGTGTGTGGGCCTGATGGCAGGTGCCCCAGACTGGTGGGGGGTGGGGGTGCTGGGAGACATGAGTGGGGCCTGGTGGAGGGTGCCCCTGGATGCAGGGGGGTGGGGGTGCAGGGGGACATGAGTTAGACATGAGTGGGGGCCTGGTAGAGGGTGCCCCACAGTGCTTGGGGGTGAGGGTGCAGGGGGACATGAGTTGGACATGAGTGGGGCCTGGTGGAGGGTGCCCCTGGATGCAGGGGGGTGGGGGTGCAGGGGGACATGAGTTGGACATGAGTGGGGTCCTGCTGGCAGGTGCCTCTGACTGGTGGGGGGTGGGGGTGCTGGGAGACATGAGTTGGACATGAGTGGGGGCCTGGTGGAGGGTGCCCCACAGTGCTGGGGGGTGGGGGTGCAGGGGCTCATGAGTTGGACATGAGTGGGGGCCTGGTGGAGCATGGCGGGACATGTGCAGGGTAGTCCTCTGTGGTGTGGGACGCCGCCAGGGGCCATGGAGGGTGTATAGTGAACAGCTGGGAGGACCCACATGGCCGATTCACGTGTAGGACTCCCCGGCACCCCCGGAATAAACGTAGGCTGCTGGATTCGCATGTGGAATTTCCCGCACACCTTGGAATACACGTACCCTGCTGAAATCGCGTGTGAAACTTCACGCGAAACCCGAAATACATGCACCATGGACAATCGCGTGTGGAACTTCCCGCGAACCCCGTAATACACGTACCCAGGGCAAGCGCGTGTGGAACTTCCCAAGCAACCGCGAAATACACGTAGCCTGGGCAATCGCGTGTGGAACTTCCCGCGCACCCCGAAACACATGTACCGAGGGCAATCACGTGTGGAACTTCCTGCGCACCCCGAAATACACATACACAGGGCAATCGTGTGTGGAACTTCCCGCGCAACCCGAAATACACGTATCCAGGGCAATCGCGTGTGGAACTTCCCGCGCACCCCAAAATATACGTACCCAGGGCAATCGC
This sequence comes from Ambystoma mexicanum, assembly GCF_040938575.1. Lineage (NCBI taxonomy): Eukaryota > Metazoa > Chordata > Amphibia > Caudata > Ambystomatidae > Ambystoma > Ambystoma mexicanum. The sequence continues at coordinate 392,328,163 of NC_090936.1, forward strand.
GTGTGGAACTTCCCGCCCACCCCAAATTACACGTACCCAGGGTAATCGCGTGTGGAACTTCCCAAGCAACCCCAAAACACACGTACCCAGGGCAATCGCGTGTGGAACTTCCCGTGAACCCCGTAATACACGTACCCAGGGCAATCGCGTGTGGAACTTCCCAAGCAACCCCGAAATACACGTACCCAGGGCAATCACATGTGGAACTTCCCAAGCAACCCTGAAATACACGTACCCAGGGCAATCGCATGTGGAACTTCCCGCGAACCCCGTAATACACGGACCCTGCTGATATCGCGTGTGGAAGTTCACGCGGACCCATAATACACGTACCCTGATGAATTTGCGTGTCAGACTACACGCGCACCCCTGAAATACAGGTACCCAGGCGAATCGCACTGCTGGGGGGTGGGGGGGTGGTAGACAGGAGTGGGGGCCTGGTGGAGGGTGCCCCTGGATGCTGGGGGGTGGGGGTGCAGGGAGACAGGATTGGGGCCTGGTGGAGGGTGTCCCTGGATGCTGGGGGGGTGGGGGTGCAGGGGGACATGAGTTGGACATGTGTGGGGGCCTGGTGTAGGGTGGCCCTGGATGCAGGGGGGTGGGAGTGCAGGGGGACATGAGTTGGACATGAGTGGGGCCTGGTGGAGGGTGCCCTGCACTGCGGGGGGTGGGGGTGCTGGGAGACATGAGTGGGGGCCTGGTGGAGGGTGCATCACAGTGCTGGGGGGTGGGGGTGCAGGGGGATATGAGTTGGACATGTGTGGGGGCCTGCTGGCAGGTGCCGCACAGTGCTGGGGGGTGAGGGTGCTGGGAGACATGCGTTGTTGATCAGTGGTGCAAGGTGACATGTGGGTTGGCTGTGGGGCATGCCCATGGTGGATGGGCTGCCTGCAGGACATGAGCAGGGGTGCAGGGTAGTCCCCTGTGGTGTGGGCCGCCTGCAGGGGCCGTGGAGGGTGTAGAGGGAACACCTGGGAGGACCCACATGGCCAATTCACGTGTAGTACTCCCCGCGCACCCCTGAAATACATGTGCCCCGATGGAATCACGTGTGATACTTCCCCGCGCACCCCGGAAATACACATACCCTGCTGATTTTGCGTGTGATACTTCCCGCGCACCCCTGGAATACACGTGCCCTGATGGATTTGCGTGTATTACTTCACGCGTACCCCTGATGTACACGTACCCAGGAGAATCGCGTGTGAAACTTCCACGAACCACTGAAATACACGTTCCCCGCTTGGCATTTGCTGTTTGGCAGCCCTGTGAACTGGTCCAGGGTTAGCGCAGACATTTGCGATGAATTGTGAATTTTGATGCCTTTTCCATGCGCGAGGGCTTTCTTGGGGGCGTAACTGGCGCTGCTGCAGGGTCGCTGCGCAACTCTGCGCCACGGCTGGTTTTGGAGGCTAAAATCCATGAATACGCAGTGTATCACACGGGGACACTGTGCTCCAGCCGCGTGCGCCACTTTTGTGCGAAATTCTATGAATTACCTTGTCAATGTGTATTGATTATATTATGGTGATTGGCCATGACTTTGGTGTTTTAATGGTTTTGTAACTGTCAGATTATCCCAGTCTAGGTGTGCACTTCCAACTCTGCGCTGAAATTGGAAGGGTTGACCAAGAAATAAAACATCCTTAAAGCATGCTTTCCTTTATTTAAACATATAGTGCCTAGGGTGGTGGCCCTGTCAATTGACCATGTATCTGAAATATTGATGAAAGTCTTCGGAAAGCACGAGTTCACGATTACTCCCGATATGACAAAAATGTACGGACAAGAAAGCTAAATGTGTTGATATTTCAAAAACATTAGATGAGTTAATGCTCTGTGGAGGGAGGCACTTAAAACAATTTGTGGAATCTCTGAACAAGTGGTGAAAAAAGTATATATTTGAGCGAACTGACTGGATGAAACTGCAAACTTCTATTGGTAATAGTAAAGATAATAAAACTTTCTGGAAAATCCTGAGCACTAATTCACCTCAGACATCCAATAAACACAAAATTCTGGATTATTTTGTATGATTGGTACAAACCTTTAATACGACTTACTCCTTTGAAGTCTATACAAGACAATTTGGACCTTGACCCTACATTACTAGGAGATTCAAACTAAGTATTGCTTCTTTTTACTTTATCAGACATATTATAATCTTTGAACGCATAGGCTTCAGGGGAGCACTGGGGCCTGAAATAATTCTAATAGTATTCTTAAACATAATCCTGTAATCTGGATATCGGAGTTAATGAAGATTGTTAATGCTTTCTTTAGAGGTTTCCAGACATCTTCAGACTGGGTTCATGAATATATGATCCTGCTGTTCTAAAAAGGCATTCAATCTGATCTTGACAATCTCTGTACCATCGCTTTATTTTATCAATCTGTCAAATGTATGATAAGTGAACACTCAATAGGTTGGAGATATATTTATTTCCCATGCCCGCACTAGAAATGCATGGGCACCATGCATTGTTCCATGGTGCCCATTTAGAAATGCATGGGCACCATGGAACAATGTTTGCAGCTCTTAGTATTGATTTGAAATTATTGTGGTTATTCACAAATCGTTTTCATACTCCACCTTCTTCTATCCATCTATCTATCAACATGCTACAAACCTGACATTTGGCATGTAGGTAGGTTCCGTGGTGCAAACAATGTAAAAAGCATAAAACATAAATGTTTCTATTTCTTTTTAAGTGGTCTGCAATGCTTGGATATGTGTGTGTGTGTGAGACTGTTTGAAATGTTCAGCATACTTCCCAACATTTTAAAAACCTGTAATTTGGCATGTGGTTAGGATCCATGGAGTAGACAATGTAATAAGTATAAAATATACCTTTTTTGGATTTCTTTTAAATGGTCTGCAAAGCGTACTCCTTTATATGATATGGCTGTTTGGGACATAGTTCTGCCATAGTTCTACATTCATTGCTCCTAAGTTCAACAGTTTGTGAAAACTTCAGCAGTTCATTGTTCCTAAACTTTCCACACTATCCGCATTCTAGCTGACATTAGCGGCACTCACCTTTGAAGTCATGCGGGTGACCCAATACGGTGATTTTGTAGCAATGTGTGTGACAGGAAACGGTGCATGTCTCTTCAATAGTGTCCACAATGACGTTGTCCGTAACATCCTGGCAAATCTCTCATGATAATTACAGAAACTTCATTTCCCACAGAAGTTGATGAATGCATACCATATCAACAGTACAAAGCTTACATGCTTCAGCCGTAAACGTACGGTCATGGCACTTCAGGCTTATACGCTTGAGTCCTACACATACAGCACTTATGTTGAGGTCCATGCTGACTCGGTTGTAGATCAGGACACCAATAATGCTGCTGCTCAATCGCAACACTCCAACCTAAAGTAGCTGGAACCGATTTAAGGAATTCATGCTTTTCTCATGGTCAGCTTTATGTGGCTTGCTCCAGAGTTGGAAAGAAAGACAATGTGTTCGCACTAGATCCTACAGGAAAGACTTGCAATATTGTCTACAACCAAACATTGGTTTAGTTCATTAAATAAACTTCAAACTAAAACTGAAGTATGAACTACTGTGCAAAGCATGTGTACACCTGCTAATATATAACATAAAAAAGTATTTCGGACAAAATCTTTGGCAAGCGCTATCTTCAGCAAGGTTGGATTAATCTCTAATGAGCGAGGTACTGTGCCCGCATAAGGGAAATTATACCCAGGTTGGGTGTGGTCAATAGAGACAAGCTTTTATAATTTGATTAGGGAGTTAGGGAGTGATGTTCCTTTCTCACAACCATGTTCAATAGTTTCATTATTGATACAGATTAGGTGTTGAAGGGTGTAAAAATGAACATAACACAAATTCACAAGAATAACATTCTGATTTCGCTTTATACAGAGCGTGTGGTCACGCTAGCTTGCATGGCTAGACGTCTGCAGAAATTACTCAGAGAAACTGATTGTTACTTATAAATGAAGGTTCTTAATATTGACACATTGGAATCAAAAATTGTGTTCTTTGGAAGAAAGGAATCCGCCAAACAAACATTTCATCTTGGTGGAGAAGAGTTCAAATATGTATCAACTTTTGATTATCTGCGGCATGAGATTAGGGGGTCATACTAAAATTACTCCACTGGTTACTTCTGAGAACTGTTTTTAAAAGCATTTATTTTCTCACAACGTTCTACTTACACTGTTTTGGTACTTGTAGGAACAGATTTGAATCCAATTTGATATAGGGCTGCAATAAAACCGACTCTATCTTCGACAACACATGGGCCAATTCTGCTAACTCGTGCTTTAAAGACCCTTTATCACAACTATACAGAACTGATTTGGCCGATAGCTCAAAGTGGCTAACACATATTGAGAGAATTTTAACTGAGAATAATTCATCGGATCCCTGGGAAACCTCAAAACTAATAAAATTACTTCACTATGTCTGATTCCAGAACAGTATAAAACAGATATATGAAGGCATGTAAGACTTAAATCAGAAAGGGGCTCTATGGAGACACAATGGTCCTGATTCATGGAATTAAATTGTGTGGAAAAAGGGGCTCTTGCATGCAAAACGCGCACAAGCGCCCGTTCACTGATTCATGGAACACAATGCGCAGGGCTTACCTGAGACTTGCGCTGAATCCCTGTGGGTCCAACATGTCCCTGCGACACCACAAACACCTTGCACGAGACTCCCAGCGAAGGTGCATACCATCTTGCGCAGTCACCTAAAACGGGGGCAGAACACGTAGAATGGGGAACAACAAGCGTAAATGTGGGCGTTACATGGGAAGTACCACAGTAAAATACTCAAAACGCCCACACGCGCGCTAACAACACGTATTCATGGAATCGAAAGCAGGCGTAAGCGTCATTGCGCACTAAACACAATGCATAAAAAGGGCATGTGAAAATCCAACACGCGTATACAGCTACGACGAATGTATAATTTTTCACATCAGTGATCATATGACACCGCAGGAGGAGGAGGATAGCCAGGGCACACATTTTTTTACCCAGGACCAGCCTTTTTTGGATGCCGGATGACAAGGTATATGGCAGGTATAGGTTTCCACCTCATATCATATTAGACCTGGTCACGGAGTGGGAAGATGAGCTGATATCACTCACCCTGTGCTCCCAAGCACTGAGCCCCTTGGAAAAGGTGCTCAATGTAGTTCATTTTTTGGCCACTGGATTATTTCAGCAGACAACTGCCATAGTCGGGGGCATTTCACAGCCCCCGCAGTCATGTTGCCTACACCAGGTGTTGGCAATCATGACTGCACGCCCCTCAGTCCGCAGGCACATATACATGCCCAGAACACCCGCAGAAAGGCAGGCCGTGGTCCAGGACTTTTACGGGGTGGCACACTTCCCTAAAGTGCTTCTGGCCATCGATTGCACCCATGTGGCCCTACGTCCACCTAGGGCCACAGAGCACGTCTCTCGCAATCACAAGCACTGGCATTCCATCAACGTGCAGGTTGTATGTGATAACAAGGGAATCATTATCTCTGTATATGCAAACTATCCCGGGTCCACTGATGATAATTTAATATTTAGAATGTCACCCATACACCGGGCCCTGGAAGCTGGGAGGCATGGCAACACATGGCTCATTGGTGAGTACAAATGGCCATGCAAATGCATGCATGTGTCACATAGACAAAAGCACACCACTGACAACCCATGTCACCTCCACAGGGGACAGTGCCTACCCTCTGAGCACCTTCATGTTGACGCCAATACGGAACCCCACCACACCACCCCAGGTAATTACAACGCAGCCCATATTGCAACTACGGCCATAGTGGAGCGCACATTCGGAGTGCTAAAGTCATGCTTCCACTCCCTAGAACACTCTGGTTGTGAGCTACTGTATGCACCACCAGTAGTGCGCAGGATCATTGTGGCAGCATGTGTCCTGCACAATGTTGCAAACATGGCGTGGCGTACCGGTGGACATGGTGATGCCCCCACAACCCCAACCACATGCATGGTGGCTGCGCATGGGAGGGGAAGGGCACGTGGCGAGGCTGCCCGTACCCAGCTTGTGGCACAACATTTTTAACCTAAAATTCTACCCCTGCGGATTGTCATAACCCTGGCACATTCCAGGTGACAATCGATGATGACAAAGGGGCAATCATCTGTCCCAACCTTACCACCGTGAGAATGTGTCCTTGGAAGTGTCACATTTTTGCATCCCTTAGAACTTAAAATAACTCAATATGATGTGCACAAAAGGAACACATGGAAGATGGCTTATGCCACTAATACCATGCAATAGTACACATCTAAATCCCGATATGTCACCTAAACACTCCCACACTGCATGTCACCTGGTTGACACACCATGCCATAGCATGCAATGTCAAAACTGAGAAATAAATGGCCAAAACATAACACTACTGTCACAAAACAATCAACTTAAAAAGTTCAGAAATAACTCACTCTCAACACATCAAAACAACAATGTCCACATGAACATCAATTGGCCAGTACAACATGCCAGAAATACATGACCCAAGAGTGAATCTGTCTGACAGTGACCAATCATAATTGCACAAGTGCCACAATGTGTTGTAACTTGCACATGGCACCCTTCTATTTTTTGTGTGGCTCTGCTAACTAAAGGGGGCAGGGAAGTGCATACAGCCGGAAGGCAAACAATAATGGACATGGTCAAGCTAATACATGAAGATGGAACATGAACAAAGGATGGAGCTCAATGTCTAAACAAAAAGGGATGCTAACCATGCAGTGGACAAACAATCATGAATACCACTAGGGGTGTATACACAGGTCAGACTTGAGACTGCCACAGATATAATGGAAGCACACTGCCTCTGTGTAAGTTACTTTTACACGCTGCACTCCTTGCAAGCCCATGGAAAGGGGAAGCAGGAGTGGCATATGTGTCTGACCCTAAGGCACAAACAAAGAGGGTACCAACACGAGACAAACCTGCATGGGTCCACCTGGAATCTACAGTGGATGCCCTCGGCTGCCACTCAAAGCAACACACTGTCACATAAATGCACAAAAGACAAAAAACAAGTAAAAAAATGCCCATGGGGAACCAGGATTGAGGGGTCCCACCCAGGAGGGAGGAGGTGCAGGGTACACGTCAACACCAGCATGTGTGAATGTTAATAAGAAAAAAACCTCAGTGGACAGCTAGCATGGATCGTGATTGCCTCGAGTGCAGCCAGTGTAGTTCTCAGGGACCTATACTCTAACCTCAGGGCTTCCCTGTGGGCCCGACCCTCTGAAGCCATGGATGCATGCAGAGCCCTCAGTACTGCCCGTCTGCTTCTGTTGTTGGCCACCATGTTCAGCCTGTGTGAGTGGCATGTGCACTGCAATGCTTGCTGCTGGTGCTCCACCTGTCTTGCTGGGCGTATCATGGAATTGTCCACCCTATCCATGCCCTGAGCCAACATCTCAATTGAAGCAGTCTGTTGTTGTGCAACAGCATAAATGGACTGCTCCCACACAGTATTGCCTGCTTACACATGGCCACCACGTTGGCGGACCCCACGCCTGCCTGGGCCAAGGGAACCTGGCCCTTGATGTGATGGCACTGTCTGTGGCATCAGGACTACATCCCTCCCTTGATTAGCTGGTCCAGGACCAGGAGACAATACTGTGGAGCGGGACCATGCAGCTTTAACCACCACAGACGTATGTACCAACACTGACTGGCCCTGTGAGGGGTAGTCCCCCCTTCAGACTTTTGGGATACAACAGCACCCACAGTTGATGTACTCAACTGTGACAGCACAGAGGAATCCACATCCATTTCACCATCAGAGCCAAATGTTTCTTCAGAGGCGGATTCAGACTGAATCAGGGCCAGGATGGCCTGTAGCACCAGTGGATCTGCATGGGCTACCACACCACATCCTCCACTAGGGGTTGGTCGTGGCTCAGTATCCTGTTTCTCCTCCACCTCCTCCTCTGCATCCAGTGCCTCATCACCTGCACATGGACAGAAAAATACATGAAGAGCCATGTAAATAGCATAGCCCACACACATATGCATCAAAATGTCATCAAACAACACACTAACCTGCCATGCCACAAACTCCTCCACATACACAGTGGCAATGCAAGTGAAGGGTAGCATGAAAGCAGCCATGGGCGTGTGTGGAAGGGTTAAATATCACATGTAGTGCATGGTGCATAGCACCTTTTTCACACACGAGCACCTGCCTGGCATAGTTCAGTCACCAACTTCACTGATGCAAATACACATATGCCACGTAGCATAGCCATGCCTGAACTGTTAAACTGCATGAGATGGCACTTGCTGACTACTGTCCCAGAGTCATGTACAATGGATTTGACATGATATGTAATTCACAAACTGAAAACACTCAAGTGTCACAAGGTGCTACGATGCAACGGTGGTGGAATAGAGTGAAGCTAGACGCACCCGTCCCATGAGGCTAGGTCACATTGACATCACGCGAGTGAATAGGCACAGTGAAGGGGAGACCTGGGGTTGGAAGTGGGAGTGGGCAGTGCAGTACATGGGAATGGCATAAAAATAAAATACAACTGCATAATCAGCAATGAAAATGCGGCGTGCTGGTGGAAGTTTAAGTGCAGACATCAGGTGTCAATTGCTGGTAGAGGGATGAGGGATGCAGTAAAAAGCCACCAAGTGTGGGGGATGGCAGGGAGGCAGTGCATGGGTTCATCTGGTGGCTCAGAGCCCCGAGTCAGAGATCAGAGTGTGGCAGTTAACTAGTGACATTCTCTCAGTCATCCAGGACTCCAGCAGGGAAGAGGAGGAGAGAAACCACAACATATGAGGAAGCATCAGAAGTGCCTCCAGACCTGGAGATGGTTCACCTCCTGTTCCATTAAGGCAGGGAGGCTGTACCAGAGGGAGGCCCCTTCGGAAGTTAGACAGCATCCACCAACTAATTGCTATGAGAAGTAACTGACCCTAATGGAGTAAGAAAGGGATGATCAAAGAATATGAGATGGAAGTGAATTCGGAAGTTGGAGTTGAAGGAACTCCAACCCCAGGACCCATACGGGCTTGTGGACAACGCACAGGGATTGGAACTTAACAATCGTAGCTACTGGGCGGCATTGCCATCATCACAGTCCTAGAGAGATACAATACCTGGCCCCGAGACAAAAGGACAATTCCCACAATCCAGTTCTGGATGATTTCCAGAGGGAAATGAGTAGAAGCACAGACATCTTGGTAGAGGCTGTTGCAGTGCCCCACCATAGGAATGACCAGTCCTCTGGAGACAGTGAGCTGCTGGGGGAATGAGAGGAAAGGAAGAATACCCCTGAGGAGGTACAGCTGGCAGAGTGACCTCTCAGAGATGTCAGAGATGTGCGGAGAGAAGGCAAGTGTGGAGTGGAAGATTGTCACAGGCTATCCGCCATCACAGGTTGGAGAAGTAAGAGGGCCAAGAGAGGCTAGACAGAGAGTGACATGGAAGGAGTGAGCAGGTGTGGTGATGGGGTTTGTCACGGTGTGTAGCACATCGTGCGTATGCAGTCTGCAGGCCAACAAGCACATGTCAGTCCACCATGACATGGTTCACCAATGGCAGTCATGTAAATGCAGGCAAAACTGCCAGACAATTATTACACTTCATCCAAGCAACATACACATGTCCTGGACACACATGCATCACCACTCACCAGACATTCCCTCATAATCGGGCTTCAGGCTTCCGTTCTTCCGTCGGGCTTCCTTCCTAGACACAGAACAGAAACTGCCCTTATTGACTTAAAAACACAAATTGAGAATCTAAAAGATGAATGCAAATTGGCCCTACTTCTATTGCTTGACCTTTGGGCAGCTTTTGATTTGGTCAACTACCAGATTCTATGCCAACATCTCAAATCTGCTGCCCACTTCTCAGAAGAAGCCACACTTTGGATCAGATCATTTTTAGCAAACAGAACTATGCATGTCTTTTCACTGACCGCTTCTGCCGAAGCATCTCCAGTCCTATGTGGAATCCCACAAGGCTCTCGTGTCTCTCCAACACTTTACAATGTATTTACGAAGCCCCTCTTTGATATTCTCGACTATCTGGGTGTAACCTATACCATTTATGTGGATGACACCCAGATACTCATCCCTATCAAGGGCAACCATGCTATTGACGCCAAAGCACTTAATTATGTTTATTCGGTCATCCAGGCCTGGATGACACATCATGGATTGTGTTTAAATGATGAGAAAACCGGGTTACTCATCCTAGGATCTCACACCAGACTCAGTAAATTGGATTCCACTTTCAAATCCTTTACCATTGATGGGAATGCTATTAACGTCTCCAAGGATACAAAAACATTAGGTATCTACCTTGACTCCACTTTGTCACTCACAAGACAAACAAATGCTGTTGTATCTGCATCAGCCTACACCTGCAAACTTATAACAGCATGTACACCATTTATAACTGCCCCCAACTGCATCATCCTCGCCAGAACCCTTGTTATGGCAAAAATTGATTACTGTAATGCCTTATATCTAGGAACCAGCCAAAGAAACATCAACAAGCTCCAAGTCACCCAGAACAATCCTATAACGGTGGCCCTTAACAGCTCTAGGAAATCACACATTTCGGACACACGTCGTAGTCTACATTGGCTCCCTATCACCTCTAGAACATCACTCAAAACTCTTGCACTCACTCACAAATCTATAACCAACCAGGCACCTATCTATCTTGCTAACCGCTTCACCACCCACATTCCGAACAGACCCTTAAGATCTGCACAAGACCACGCACTGGTGTTTCTCAGATTCAAGCTCCAGAAAGCAGGGGGATCTAGCTTCCCAGTCCTCGCTGCTAAACTCTCGAACACATTACCCTCTACCTTGAGAGCTGAACCATTTTACCCAGCATTCAAGAATAATATCAAATCCTGGCTCATCGAGCAGGACAACACTACATCTACTATGTAATCTGCTGTACCTTCATTATCTTCTCCTTTCCACTGCGCGTTAATACACCACCATATGTTACCAACTGTGCCTTTTTTGTAATTATGCTTCCCAAGTTCTGATATATTGTCTCTTTTGTAACAACTGTAAATTTGCCTTTCACTGCTGTAAAAATGTAGTTCTGATATATTGCCTCTTTTGTAAAAATTGTAAATTTGTCTCACTGCTGTATTTTGACATTATTGTAAATTCATTGCCATTCTATGTACCTCCTCTGTTGCCCTTCCCTAAGAAATGTGCCCAGATGCCTGTGGGCCAGGTGTGCAATACAAATAAAATAAATACAAATACAAATGTAAATAAATTGGCAGGTCTCCCATGCCTTGGATCTGCTCCACATCAATCATATCACTTATGATCTCCTCATGTTGAGTGAGTTCTTTGTCCTCTCGTGGTGACCCATCTCCAGTCACCAGAGTAAAAACGTAGTTGGCACCCAGCTTACCTTTGGCTCGGCGCTGGAGGTCATTCTAATGCTTCACTGCCTCGGAAGCTGTGCGCCTCTCATTGCCCAAGGCATTCATACTATCAATGATACACTGCCAGTGGGCCATATGCTGGGCAGGCATATGTGTGCTCCCTGCCCGCACAAGCATGTCATGTTCGTATTCCCGCACATAGTCCACGAGGATCTGGAGTTCCTCATCATTGAAGCTCCTCTTCCTCGGCGTGTGGGTCTCCTGTGCCGTGCCTTGGGACTGAGCCTGTTCGCCTACTGCACACTTTGCCTTCTTGCAAGGTCGTGCAGACCCTGAGTGGCTGGGACCACTTGGGTCAGTAGGGGCTGGAGCACTGGTGGACTGGGGTGTGGCATCAACCACTGATGCTGTGACTGTAGGTAGCCTTGCAGGCATCTGTACCTGGGTGCTGGTGGCTGAACCTTTGTCCGCATGTCTCCTGCCCTTGCAGACACAGACATCCGCCCTTGGTCTCTGCGGCATGGCCTGGGACCACTACAGGCCTAGCTGGGTGACCCTGAGCCTGGGTGGTAGTTGCTGCAGCTGCCCCTGCAGCTTCCTCACCGTGCCTGCTGTGGACAGCAGATGGCAATGCTACCCCAGGACCCTGGTGGCTGGACCTTTGTCCGCACCTCTCCTGCCCTTTGCCGACACAGATATCTGCCCCTGGGTCTCTGCGGGTCTGGGCCGGGGCCACTACAGGCCTGGCTGGGTGATCCTGAGCCTGGGTGGTGGTTTCTGCAGCTGCCCCTGCAGCTTCTCACCCTGCCTGGTGTGGACAGCAGATGGCAATGCTGCCCCAGGACCCTTGGTGCTGGTGGCTGGACCTTTGTCTGCACGTCTTCTGCCCTTGGAGACAAGGACATCCCCCCCCCTGTGTCTCTGCAGACCTTGGCCGGGACCACTATAGGCCTAGCTGGGTGACCCTGAGCCTTGGTGGTGGTTGCTGCAGATGCCCCTGCAGCTTCCTCTCCCTGCCTGGTGTGAACAGCAGATGGCAATGCTGCCCCAGGACTCTGGGTACTGGGGACATCAGCATTAGCTGCATCTCCCTGACCCTGTTTGGTGAAGGGCATGGCTCTCCCTGCATGGCCCCGGGCAACTTGGCTACCTCGGCCACCTTAGCCACCTCGGCCACCTCGGCCACCTCGCCTACTTCTGCCCCTTCAGCCACCTCGTTCACCTTTGCGTCCCCTCCCACTTGTTGCCCTCCCATTCATGGCACTGATGCATTAATGCAATGGGAGGTGCAGCTATCAAATGTCCGGGCAATTTGAGTGAGGGGGCAGTGTATGTGATATTAAACGTACCAGTGTGCCTCAGGAGGCTCAATGTAACCCATGGGGGAAAATAAACTGGCCGCAAAACGCGCAGGCACCCCACAAAAAAAAAATACATGTACGCGACCCCTCGGTAGTTCTCAGATAAAGGAAAAACGTAACACAGTACGCTGTGGCACCCAGCAACACAAAAAATATGTACACGAAGGACACGTAAGCTACTGTGATGTTAAATAAGGGGTTACACGACACACAGGGGCACTCACAGAATGCAAAATGCATATGCAACTCACCGTCAGCCTCAAAAGTGCACGTGCATGTGCGCGGAGGGAATCCCCCACCAAAACAAGAGGCTTGCATGGTCGCAGTAGTGAAGAGATTGTGTGGAAACGAAGTCCGCACATCCGTCCGCTATAACTCGCGCAATCGTGTGATGGTCTCCTACGTACTACTTTTTTATCCCGATCCTGAACGCCACATCCAATGTTCAGCGCATGTCATGTAATTTATGCGCTTAGGCCCTTTCCTCTGATTTCACACTGACGTGCAATTTCCACATGTTGTGTAGTCACTCTGTTTCGGGCTGCCCACGCAAGTAACACAGAAGACCCACGCTCCTGCCTACCAGCCAATTTACCTGCCTCCAAGTGCCCTGAGCTGCCTCCTATGAGCCATCTGCTGCTGTCTGTCCACTGTGTGTGCCTGCTGGCCACGTGTCCTGCAATTTTGCCAATGCTCCTGTTGTCGGACCTGTGAACAACTGTGCTGATCCAGAAGACTCCTGACGTGCCAGGCCACCGCTCCGCAGCCCAGCTGCAGGACCACCTTGCCCACCCACACCTGCCTTGGGTGTTGTCACGTCTGAACCAACATCATCGGAGGCAAGTCGCAACCCCCCAGCAGTGAGGCAGCAGGCTGTCAGCTTCACCGCAAGGGAAATTGACATCCTGGTGGAGCAAGTCCTGAGGCATTATGATGCCCTTTTCCTCGGACCCACACAAGTCGGCAAGGAAGGACACATGATGATCTGGGCCGACATCATGGGTGCCATCAACGTGGCGGGGGTGGCATACCGGGACATCTGCAATGTCCACAAGCGCTGGGAGGACTTCAAAGCCAGTACCCACAACAAGGGGCCGGTTGATGGATTTGCAGCTCCGTCTGGAGTCAACTGGTAAGTGTCCATGTATTGTTGTCCTCCACAGTGCTTTTGCATGTTGATGTGTGTTTGGAGTGTGCACCTTGACCTTATGTCAGGCATGCCTTTTGTACTGATATCTGTGTGCATGCCCCATTCAGTGCTGCATGTGTGTTCATTCAAGCATGTGTGACATAAATGGTGTTTCAGATGCAATGTGTGATGCACTGAAGCATGTAACGACATGCACATGGTTGCATACATGTGTATGGACGTGGCCGTGTGAGAGGTGTGACACATGGGTGCAGTTGGCAACATCATGGACATGCATGGTGTACATGTGCATGTGTCTGAGAAGTGAGTGTGTGACTGGTCAACACTCCTGGATGGATGTTACTGGAGCATTTGAATGTGTTCTTGACTCTTGCTGGCAAATTGACATTGAGTGGACTCTGATGTGATGGCTCCAAGCACTGCCTCAGGACTGACGGGTGATGTGTGTGAATGACATGTATATGTCCCATTATGCATGTGAGGGGCTTGCACAATTTGTAGGTGCTGATAGTACCTTGTCCAAGGATGTGATTGACTGTTGTGAAGGACAGTCATGTATGTGCTTGTGTGTTAATTGCACATACCAGTGTGTTGTGGAGGGTGATGATGTTCATGGCCTTTGCCAGTGCAATTAATGTGCATATGTTTTATGCCATACACACAAATGTACAGTACCATGATGTATAGTTTTCTATGTCTCCCTATCAACAGCAACGTTGGAAGAAGAGGGCGGAGAAGGTGCTGTGGAGCAAGGCAATGGAGATGCCACCACCAGGCACAGACGCAAGGCCCAGTTGCTCTCCCAGGTTATTTCATCTTCGGGGATTGAGGAGACAGGTGCTGCATCTTATACAACGGCCGCAGCTGTTGAGGGGAGGTCCAAGAGGACGAAGGTGGTCGTGGAATCCTCGGCAGTGGGAGGGTCAAGTGAGGTCGCACAGTGGCAATCCAATGCGGAAGACGGTGGGGTGCATCCAGGTTGGCGGGGGAGGAGGAGGGCGTATCTGCCCAGTCCATGGGGCCCGGCAGGGGTGATGAGGTGGGTCTGACTGGTGCAGTCCAGACTCCGGGGCAGGAGGCAGTGCAGGTCACCGTGGAGGTGCCTGTGCATATTCCTGGCCCTGGGACTGCTACTGCACCAGTATGCACCTGCGGGCATGCCCCAGGCTGGACCCATCCCCAGGTGGCGGATGTTTCCACACAAACGGAAACACCAACACCTGAGGATGTCTCCTTTCGGGACAGGGTGGAACAATTGCTAGCGGATATCATGAGGCGTGATGATCTGTAGGCTTCCAATCGGGGGCTTGCAGATCATCACGATGAGGTCTTGCGTCCCGTGAACTGGCTAGCACATTTCCTGGTCTCAAATTGGGTGTGTGGGCTTGCCACTTCTGTGACCCTATCCTCGTCTTTCTTCTCTGTGCGCCAATCATCCTCCTTGCCACCTTCCGGCCCAGATACGACAAGGGTCCCCTGCATACCTGTCCCAACCCCGGCAGCCAGTCTGGTAGAGATCACATCCCTGGCAGTGTTGGGAGTCGAAGTTGGATCATCCGAGGTGGTCACCATGCAGATCCAGCTGCCGAAAGGAACTGTGGCAATGGAGGGAGAGCAGGAACCAAGGAGCAAGGCATGTGCACGACAGCCCTGGGGGTTGTCATCATCCCGGAGGCTGGCCTTAAGGAGCAGGCACCGGGCTATTCGGCAGCAGAAGGCTCCGATTAGGAGGCAGCAGTACTCGGGGCATGGCATCTCAGGGAGTCAGGTATTGGCCATCAGGCAGGAGGCAAACTTGCACCTTACCCAAAGGATTTCTTCTGTTTTTGAGCATTTGGGGCACCAGATCTGGGCAGAGGGGCAGTGGGCAGGGAAGGCAAGACTCACCATGGCTAGGGCGGAGATTTCACTGCGTCGGGCAGAGAGGCGGGCTAAGATCCTCGAGGAGACTTGCAGAGAGTGGGAGACAAGCATGTTGGAGTCCCTACAAGCCCTTGAGGTGAGATCGGAGGCCCTCGAGGTGAGATCGGAGGCCCTCCTAGAGGAATTGGATGCAGTGTTCGATGATGCCCGGGCCGAGAAATTGAGGGAGCATGGTGAGGAGAAGGACTAGCCATCTGCCATTGTATATAGTTCTTTAGGTATACGTTTTCTTTTCATTTTATACTTTTTTTGGAGTGTTGGACTATGCTCTGCTTTTTGTACATAGTTATATTTGTGTGTCATTTTGTGGATTTTTATTTCCTGGTTTGGTGTGCATTTGGGACATTGGACCTCATTCATTTTCATTTTTTCCTTTCTTTTGTCTTCACCATGGTGGAATATTTTTTAATTTTTTTATTTGGATTTGCTGTCTGGATATCATTTATGGACATTGACTTTATTTGTGACTTTTCCATCTTTTGTTTACATACACTGGATTTTCATTTGGACATTCTTACATTTGATTTCTTTGTTCATGCACCTTTTTTATTTTTGAAAAAATATGAATGACATTAATACTATTTTTAAATATATTTCATTTATTTTACTCCCAGTGATGTTTGCTCTTTTATCTTTTCAAAGTTTGACGCTTCCTTACTCTGTTATGTGTCCCTGCTAAGGACCATTGTTGGTCATGTGTGTGAACACTTGCATGCATGTGTCATGTTTGACATCCATTTGCATGGGGAATATTCTGGCGTGCAAGACCAGTAGATGGGTGTCAAGGTGGAGTTGGAGTGTGCACAGTGTAGTGGCATTTGTTTTCACATGTGCAGCACAATGTGTATTGTTCCTCACTGTGTTTAGGAGGGTGTTGAGTGGGGTGAGTGATGGGAGTGTAAAATGTTTTCAATTTTGTGCCAGGACCTGGTTGATGCAGTGTAACACACATGCCATGCTTTGCCCCTCACCAAAATTTCTTTGTCCTTATTTCATTGTCTCTCGTGTAGTTGGCCATCTTGCTTTGCAATTCCTTTTTTCAATTGGCATGGTTTTACACATGGACACAACAGTGCTGCAGTATTGGTTGATATGGCACGGTATGATTGCCATGTACTCAATCATGTGCTTGTGCTTTTGATACTCCTCTGACCTGATGAAGTCCTGTGTGAATCTGCTATGGTTAGCTCGCTACCCTCTGAACTTGGCAAAAGGTCCCTCCAAGGTCGGAATGGCCCAGTAATTCCTCATTCAAGGAACCCGGACCCGGTACCCAGTAAGGGGGTAGCCATGCCACTAATAACGGCATGGTTATCTCCTGCCTAGTAATGACCCCCAATGTCACCTGCCCTACCAAGTTTCTTGTGTCTGTCTTCACTCTCATCCCCCTCCCAGGACTCTTTGGCCCTTTGGACAATTGTGTACATGTGCATTCAGAATGACAGGTCATTTGGTTGTATGTCATGTCATGTCCTTCACACATGGGAGGGTCACTGGTGTGTTTATGAGGTTATCTGTTCAGGTGATGTGTGCTCATTGAGGCTCATGCCGTGGCACGCCAGGCCAATGACTCTTCATGTGACACAAACCGAGGGTGCTTTGCATTCTGTCACTGTGTGATTATTTGTACATGTGGATTGTTTTCAACAAAAACAAAAACTGATTACCCCCCTCTCTGTCCAAAACTGCGATTACTGGTACCACAAAGGTTATGTCTTAATAATCACTGCCATTTTTATTTATTCACATAAAAATTGTTATTTTAACAGTTATTAAAAAGCATTAACTTACAAATCACAGCTATGATCAAAAATTACAAAAAACATAGCAAAAGGGGATTAAAAAGCCCATTGGATGGGGTAGGAGAAAAATGGGGAGGAAATGTTGTCAGTGTCTTCAACCTATATTACTAAGGTAAGTTAAACGCTCCTTGATGTTTATTTAACACTTTTATCGAAATTTATTTGAGCATTTCATCATATATCATCAAACATTTTTCTCTAGAACTCTAAACTTCATTTTCTGTTTAGACAAACACGCACGACTTATTCTGTTACCGTCATTTAGATAGTCAACATGTTTTGGCCACTTTCCCGATAAGACAATATCTCTAGTGTCCTTTTTATGTTATTCTACAGCCCTTCTTCAGGACAGGAGCATTTATTTTCTCATTGCATTAGTCTTCTATACCCCCATGGTATACAAATGGTTGCACTACATCAAAACATAAACACAACTTAATGATCCATGGTGAGACTAGATGTTACAATATTATGACAAATCTACATATATTCTATTACTTAATATATTCATTGCCACACAGAACCTGTTCTGAGGCAGTTTATGTACCAGTACATTTTTTCAGAGAACACAAAACAAAGGACAGGATATTTTGCACCATCTTCAGTATTGCTCTCCCTGTATGATCGTCTTCATACTAGATCTTAGCTTTTAGGCAATGGGGGTCATTACGACCCAGGCGTTAACCATGGCGCTATTAGCGCCATGGTTGACGCCGGTATTTTACCGATTTCTCCATGGTGGATGGCGGAATTACCGCCCCATTCCAAGGTTGGCGGGGCGGTAATTCCCCATTCACCATTGGCCCTTCCCCATTCCCATTTTTGCCCCTATAGGGCTCAATGGGAATGGGGAAGGCGGTAATTATGGTACCGCAAAGTGCGGTACCGTCATTACCTCGAAAGTCCCTTTGCGGGTTCCTTCCTTAACGGCTGCAAAACCAGCCGTTAAGGTGGGGACCCGCAAAGGGACCTCGTAATTAGGCGGTAAGGGGTTAACGGAGCCGCCACCTTTTACAGCGCCATTAACCCCTTACCGTCTGGGTCATAATGAGGCCCAATGTCTCTATCTTGCCACAACTACATTTCCGAAGAATTATTATCAGAATTCTGAAAACATTTGCTTTTCATAATTTACCTTTTGGACATTCTTTTTAAACATGAAGTTAGATTTCATATGACCCGACGTATTGTCATTCGAAATGGTTTCGAACAGACGAAAATGCCTAGTCTTTTGACGTTAATTCTTTTTTTCAAAGTTATTTCTTGCACAGCTTGCCACTGCAAATGTATTATACACACTAGTCATAATACAATTCATGGGCTCAGAAGTAGCTTCTCTCTAACGTGGGTTCTTTTAAGCCTGCTACTTCCGTGACCAGCTCCATATCTCGTTACCAAAACCATAATCAGGGTATGGAAAATTAACAGACATAAGCCTCTTTGTGCCTCATTATTTTCCTGTGTTATGTGCAGGCGGTATCACCTAATCTTAACTCTAAAAATCCCTACTTCCTTGATTTCCTTATCTCTTGCCAAACGATAGCTGGAGACAGACATGCAAACTTACTTCAAAAAGGATTGGAGATCGGCATGATTTTTTACATGATTTTTCCTGCACGACTTTCTGCTGCAAGGATTGAGGTAATATTTTCAGTTCCCTTATGCAGGCTTTCCGCTGCAAGAATTAAAGCATGGAGTCATGGTAAAGTTTTAGGCACACATTCAGCATGTGGGCATGATTGAAAAAAATACTTTTTTATGCATATCCATTTTTCAAAAGCAAGCCTTGGTACTTTGAAGAAAAAATGAAAAAGAGGGTGGCACTAAATTTAAGCAGACGTTCTCCTAGCTTCTCACCACCATTAAAATTGTGGCTGGGCTCCCGTCCTGTAAAGTTTGCTTACTGTGTGACTTTTGCAAGGGGCCTAGGCTGGTCTGTATGTCAAATCGAGTATCCTTCTCCGGTATCTGCCTCTAGAACTTGTTTTGTTTCAGAAAGACGCTATGCTCATATGGCAGTCTTTTTTATATGTTCTATTCATCTCACGTGATGTTTGTCTTTTTCAATCATGTGATTATCATCACCATTTTGGATGTTATCTCGAGTGCTCGATGGGCAGCCATCTTTAAACGAAAAAATGCATTTACATTGTATAGACCCACTGAGGTGTCTGTTTTTGTATTATACACTTTATCACACTTTTAATTTTACAAAAACATATTTTCTCTTAAAAAGAAGACTGTCTATAATCACTGTTAGCTATATTTACTTGACATGCTTCTGCGACTTATCCTAATGCCAAAATTTGAATTTTCATCAAATATTGAAACCCATGTGCGCTCTGATTAGCACTAACTGTGTCGCTGCGTAAAACAAGGGAAACTCATCATGCAGAATTTCTGAAATAGATGACATGATTCAATAAATTGGCAGAGGGGTGTAGGATTGGAGACTGATAACTTGAGGGACATTCCTTCCAAAGTGTGTCTCAAATAAATGTTTCTTTTTCCAAACAGATGTATCTAACTGGTATATACAGGCATAGTATAGTGATTCCCAGGGACCAATTTAAATAAAATGGTCAATATCAAACAAATAGCCAGTATCAAACTTTTATTAAACAAGATACCTATCACTGATTATCATAAGGGTCTTAAATAGATCTTTCATGTATTGTGTGCCTGAAGTTGGAATCCAACAGATGTCTAAGATATGGAGGCAGGCTGGAACTTGTTACTCTAGAGTTCTTACATCATACTTTTTATTGTATAGCACATCATATAAATGTATTCCACTCAATTGAAGAGTTGAATCCATTTTTCACTGTATCTAGCTTGCAAATCCAACACTGTTCATTTTTGGATTGCAGCAAATCTCTGTTACCAACCCTCTCTGTAGGTTTTATAACATTGATGACAAACCAGAACATGTCTGTATGTTTATGTTGGCGTGCTATGAAATGAACAACCAGCGGTTTGTTTTCAACCCTGTTTCTTAAACACAAACGGTGTTCACAAATCCTCTGTTTAATTTGATGTTTGGTCTTCCCGATATAGATTAAATTACAGGGGCATTTTATGCCATATATCACCCATGTTGTAGAACAATTGGTAAAGTTGCATAGTTTCCAATATTTTCCTTTTAATTCAATTGTCTTGATGTTCTTAGTTAATGGACACACTGAGCACTGCCCACATTTAAAGTGGCCAATGACTGGTGGAAGGTCCCATAGAGTCTTTGGATAGCCTGATTCCTTATTGGATATGTGTGCACTAACATATCCCTCAAATTTCTTTGTCTTTTGAAAGCAAATATTGGCACTGGAGGGTTGAATTCCGCAGTTTTAACAACATGCCAATTTTTCTTTATTATTTTTGTGAGTCCGTTACTAATGGGACTAAAAGTGCTAATACATGTGATCTTGTCTTCTTGTACCTTCTTGTGGGGATTTAAACATCTTTCCCTGTTGTTGTGTTGTACTCTTTTATAGGAGTTATGAATTATCCCTTTCGGGTAACTGCGGTCTTTCAACTGTTTTTTAAGCTGTTAAGCTTGTTGTGTAAACTCAGCAATGTCAGAGCAACTCACTTTGATATACACTTTATAATGTTGGGATATGGTTGCAGTCAGTAATTGCGTATGGTCAGCTGGGACACTGAAGCTTGTGGGCCAGGTGTATGGTTTTCTTTGGTGTTTGCAGGATATTTTGTGGCAGGAGGCTAAGCTTGGTGTCACTACACAGCAAGCTAGTTCCTGAACATTCCATCAACAGAGTGAACGTGTGTCACTATGTCAGCATCCAGCATGCAGGTGATGTCCAGTCTGGAGGGGGATGCCTGCAGGTTACCCTTATTGGTGATGGGGGCTGGCTGGGGTGTCCAATGTGGCAGGGGCTGCCTGCAGACTGGGGTGATGGAGGCTGGGGGTGTCCAATGTGGCAGGGGCTGCCTGCAGACTGGGGTGATGGAGGCTGGGGTGTTCATTGTGGCTGGGCTGCCTGAGGGCTCGCGTGATGGGGGCTGGGGTGTCACAGGTGTTGTGGGCTCTCTGCGGGCTGGGGTGATGGGTGCTGGAGTGTCACAGGTGTTGTGGGCTGCATTCAGGCTGGTGTGATGGGGGCTGGGGGTGTCCCACGTGGAAGGGGCTGCCTTCGGGCTCCGGTGATGGGGGCTGGGGTGTCACATGTGTTGTGGGCTCCCTGCGGTCTAGGGTGATGGGGGCTGGGGTGTCACAGGTGTTGTGGGCTGCATGCAGGCTGGGGTTATGGGGGCTGGGGTTGTCCAATGTGGTGGGGGCTGCCTGAAGGCTCGGGTGATGGAGTCTGGGGTGTCACAGGTCACAGGCATACCCCATCCGCATCAAGTTTTCATGCGATTTGGCTGGGGGGGCTGTAAGCTCGTCCAGGGATAGCGTGGGGGCTTGCGCTGTGTTTCGGCATTTAACTTGCTTTTTACTACGCGTGGGGGCGTGTTGGGGGCATTACTGGCGCTGCTTGATGTAGCAGCCTCCACGGCTAGTGATGCCTCGGGAAATCGATGAATACGCGTGCTGCACAATTGTTTTTTTGCGCCACGGCTGGCGCACGCTCCTTTCCGGCAGCCGGTGCTTGCACCTTTTCTGCGCTGGATTCTATGAATCGGGCCCCATATGTTTTGTACAAATGTTCCCCAGACATTGAATTATATTTGAATTACAATCCTTCTATCAGCAGAGTACTTTGTTTTGAAAACATTATCGGGTTGTTCTACCAGTAGCAATTACAGCATTTAGGTTGTCAACACACACATCAACCAAGTTCCTTTTAATGACTCAGTGGTAGAAACAATGCAAAACATTTTACTTTTCTGTCTGATGTGCCAACACTTAAGAAAACAAGTGTAATTTCTCCTCTGTTCCTTTATGATCCGAGTTGCAAAAGGAGATATTTTTTATGTATCAGAAAATCAATATTTACAACCTAGTCAATGATGATGTATTTTAAAGTATGCACACCAACTAGGCAAAAAGCAGTGTGTGATATGTACGTGTGTGTTGTTTACTCCTCCGGTGCATTCCTTTTTACTTATTTTCTTTTATGGTGGTATATTTGTATAACACTCTAGATTAAAGCAGTGTATGTGTAAACTCTTTTGCTTATTTTTTCTTTATATGCCTGTATGTTTTTAGAATTCCTGCTTGTCTTATTTTTAATGAATATTTTATTTGAAATAATCAAGACTATTTGTATTCCAACTGAGGCATAGAAAGTGTTTCAGAGTGAATGTGGTAGAGAAAGAGGAGAAGGGAGTTTGATAGTCATAGAGATAAACATAGCAAGAGAGACCAACAGAGACAGATGGTGAGACACTTAATTTTTTTATTTAGTAAAATGGTGCAGTTAATTCTGTTTCTGCTCATATAGTACCTGTGCACCTTTGCTGTAACCAATGTCCTGACATCTATAGCCCAGGTATGTGGTGGAATAGAGTGGGTTCAAAGGTGCTTCCCTGACAGCTGCTGGTATGCAAAGTAAGGCAACCACTGTAAAGAGTTTTGGCAGGAGGGGAAACAGTGTAATGTGCATTCCGGATGAGTCCACAGATGGCAAGGTTGGACCTTTGATTGCACCTCATGACTCCAAATTTGCCCCCAAAAATATGAAGTCTTCGGGGTTGAAGGTAGAGACCCTGGATAAGTGGATGCAGATGATGTTGGTTTACAAATTGAAAAATCATGTAGATATGGAAATCTGGTGTTCTCATGGGTGAGATGGAAATGTGATTTATTGTTGTGAATGTCATATAAATCAAGTTTAAAAAATAAAATGTGGTGCCAGCCATACTTAGACTTACTAAGTCCATGGTTGGTGTTGGAGTACAATGTGCCCTATCCATTACTCCTTCTAAGCATCAAATGAATTTAAAGTTGTACAAATCTTGTGCACCAGTTAATATAGCAGATTGCACTATTGATGAATGTATGGGCGAGAGATGCCTTTTGGTGGCAGAATTGTCTTAATCTAGTCAACAGCCCAAATGCTGGCCTCTGCTACAGAATTCCACTTCTTTGCAACTGCGGAAAACATCTAGTATCAATCAAGGCCCTGATTACATAGCATAGAATCACATTGGTGTACATAGAATTGTGGAAGTGAAATCTATGGATTGCAGTCCATTCTTAAATACAAATAACCTGCTATATATATTTGATCAAATATAGGAGATGAAGATAATGACCTCTGCGGATATGGAGTAAGTCAATATGCTGCCTTTCTCCTTTATCTTTCCCTATTTGCGGACAGTTCATTGTGAGCAACAACAGACTAACACCAGAGCTGTATAACTGACATGTCCCAACACCATGGTCAGGCAAGGTCAGGCAATTACTGATCATTTCACATGCCTGAATCCCATCACGCATCCCCAAATGGATAAAAGGCAAAGCACAAAAGTACACTCTGAGCAAGGAAAAGCACACAAGAAAGTAGTAATTCAAAGATGACAGTTTAACACAAGAAGAAAGGCAGCGAGACCAGAGAGGGTTGCCAGGATGGAAGTACCCTTGACGTCTAGAAAAAGTTATTTTCATGAGCCATGGAAAGTGGGAAGCCCAAGACTGGGAACTGAAGCTGAAACATCCTACACTGTGCATGAAAGGTATCTGTGGCGCTTC
Source organism: Ambystoma mexicanum (assembly GCF_040938575.1). Lineage (NCBI taxonomy): Eukaryota > Metazoa > Chordata > Amphibia > Caudata > Ambystomatidae > Ambystoma > Ambystoma mexicanum. The sequence goes on from NC_090936.1 coordinate 392,352,473, forward strand.
TGTGTTGATAACCCAGGCCAGGAGGAGTTATTGCCGCTGTGGTACTATTCTTGGCTCTGGCAAGAAAGCCATACCAGTAAAAGCAGCACAGCCACTGACTTCGGAGAAACTGATATGAAATCAGCTTGTGTTTGAACCAAGGTTGCAAGCGACACATTGTACGAAGACATCCACAAAGGACAGTTTTTGAAACACATGTAATGAGAGGCACGAAAAAGTGGAAACTAAAGGAGTGAATGTATTTTGAAAAAGCCAAATAATACACTGTGTCTCATTATGACTCTGGCGGTAGCTGTGCCGCCTGCCACCGGAGTCATTTTTTTCCTGGTGCCCGGAATGGGTAATTACCGGGGCATTACAGCACTGGCTGACCCAGTAATTGCCCATTCCCGGGTGCCAGAAAACATTAGTCCCATTCCCATTGAGCCCTATAGGGCTCAATGGGAATGGGGAGGTCGGATGCACCGGCACCATTCGTGAATGGTGCAGGTGCATCCAACATGGTCTGCTCGTGGGTGCCGGTCTGCCCGCCAGTTCTGACCTGCGGGCAAAAAGGCACCCGCGAGCAGACCTCGTAGTTTGCTGGTCCGGTAACAATAGTACCGAGAAGCTTACCGGTACCATTGTTATCGGACCGGCAACCTTGTAATGAGGCCCACTGTGTACAGAGTGGTCTGATGCCACGTGAGTGCTCATTCGAAGGTCTCTGTTAGGTATCCAACTGAATGGCAATTGCAGGAACTTTGTATCGAAGTGGACCTGCGACGGGTCAAGCTAACCCCTGTGCACATTCGAAAATCTTCGATATCAATAAAGTGAACTGCAATTGGTCCAAGCCCGACTGAGGGAGACTAATTGAAAGTGGAAAAGGGATCTGAGCCCGGCTGATGGGATCTGCCTGAACCGTGAGTCACCCGAGATGGAATATTTTTGGAACTTTAAAATAAAGGGATCTGAGCCCAGAAGAGGGGGATCCACCATAATAGGAAAGGGATCTGGGCACAGAAGAGGGGGATCAACCATAACAGAAAAGGGATCTGGGCTGGGCTGAGGCGTTCCAGGGAGAGACACCAATCACATAATTGTAAGAAGAAAATAACTTTCTATTTTTGTTTTATACATCACTGATGCTGGAATTGGAACTGGATGCTCGTGTCGAGGAAGCCAGAGTGTATGCTTGTCTTGAATGAACCGCCTTGCCCCGTGCTGAAAATGTGAGGAAGGGAGGCCAAACATCTTAACTTGTCATTTTGTGAACACATTTTTCTTTTTTATGAACATTACCCCACACTAGTTGTAAAGTAGCAGTAAGGATTGGCAATAGGTTTTTTAATATAGGCCCTTTTATTGCTCCACTAGGACTACATTATTATTATGTGATGGTTATAGCTTGCTCCCATCTGTAGATTTTGGTGTTTTTCACCCCCTTACGAAAGTTCAATAAACACCCCTGAACTGTGGTCACTTGTGTCTGTCTTACTTCGATACCACGCCTTCCTTACAGTGGTGATTTCAATGCATGTTGTATTATGGAATTAGATGAGTGGCTATTTAAGAGTGGTTCACATACCAATACAAAATTGTCATCTAAAGGTAAAAAATGTAAAATTTACCAGATAAATAAATTGATGCTGGAACACCACTTAGAACCACTCACGCCTAGGGGGGTGGAGTCCTTGGTTGAAGTTAGTACCCAGCAACGTGGTGCTATCTCTTCCTGTTTAGAAAGTATATTTGTTTCCCAAAAATTGCAGAAGCTGCTTATACATTTCGAGATTAAAAAAAAAATACTTAGTGACCATTCTCTATTATTTGCCACTTTTAATTTAGAGGTATTGATTAAAAGAAATACATTTTTGGCAGAGGCACGTATGGGTATATGTAAAGGTGACTTAGGTAAGTTATTGGACATTATATGGCACCATTCACAGCACAATTCCTTTCCTGTGCAATTAAAATGGGGAACATTCCCAATATTTGATGTAGAAATACATAAAGAAATAAAATGCTCTCAAAGGCGCATCAGCAAGATTCATTGTTGCAGAACTTACACATCATCTGAGCAAAAGGTTTGATTGCAGGACAACGTGCTAAGTATAAAAACTGGATACAGGGCCACAGGCATGGAATCACTTTTTCCAAATGGAAGATGCTATTTAGCTTGTCTAAAACCAATGACTCTCATAAGTTTGGTATGTGTATCACAAGTGTCTTGCGGATGCAGTGCCTAGAGAGATTTGTGAAATCTCTGAGTCCCAATGGTCTTTGTATATTAAGAAATTGTACTGGGATTCTACTTTGCCAGCTTTGAAGATTGTGCAAGCATATCCGGCTACGGGTTGTCTGGAGGGAGATGACTTAGAATCACCTATTTATGGTATTATTATTACTCTCAAATCCCCCATAGCCCCTGGACCGGATGGCCTGGCTTACATGGTCTTGAAGAGAAATCGACTTTATTCTTCAAAAGTATTGCCAATACTTTATGCTAATATACTTGCCACTGGGGTCGTTCCAAGTAGTTGGTGTAGATCGGTATTCATACCGGTATGCAAGAAAGAGGAGTATGCAGTGCTCAGTAACTATTGTTTGTTGGCTATGTCAGATAGTTGCAGCAAGATCTTTGCTACCATCTTATTACGGGACTTGACATAAATGGCTGAAAATAAGCAGGTGCTACATCGCCAACAATTTGGTTTGCAGAATGGCCTTTCTATGACACATGCTATGTGGTGTTTACAACTTCTCTTCGCTGACACTTATTGGAGTGGTGATAAGGGGCCTCATTACGAGTTTGGCGGCAGCCATGGAGCTATTAGCTCCATGGCTGCCGCCAAACCGGGTTCCTTTACTGGGTTCCCAAAATGGGAAATTACCAGGCCATTCCGAGTTCGGAGGGCCCGGTATTTCCTCCATCTGGGAACCCGGGCCCGGACCTTCCCCATTCCCATCTGAGCCCCCATAGTGCTCAATGGGAATGGGAGAGGGAGCTAACAACGGGCCGATTATAACCGGCCCATTGTTAGCTCCCTCGTCCCCTCGCGGGACCCTGCCAGGGGACCTCGTAATTTCGCGGAACGGGTTCAAAGGGTCTGCCTCCATTAGCGGAGCCCGTTAACCCGTTCAACGAACGTCGTAATGAGGCCCAAGGAGTTATATGTAACCTTCATAGATTACACTGCCAAATTTGACTGTGTTTCCAGGACAATTTTATGGCAGAAGCTTGCAAATTGGGGCATCAATCCACAGTTGTTAAATCATATTAGAGCCTTATACACAGACATATTTGTGGTGGTTTGAATGGACCAGGCTGGTACAATGACCTCAGCAATATCTCCTAACAGGGGTCTTAAATTGGGGTGTGTTTTTGCACCCCTGCGTTTTAACCTCTACACAGCTGACTTAGACACTGTTTTAAAACAATGTTATAATAACCCCCCTCAAATAGGTGGCCTACAGCTTTTTTTTTTTTTTTTACGCAGCTATGATATGATATGATATGATTGTTTATTTATATAGCGCCTATACACAGTGGGCCTCATTACAACCTGCCAGTCCGGGACTGTGAAAAATCTGTGACGGCGGTAAAAATGTTTCCGTGTCCGCAAGGTTGCGGAAAAACCGTCTGATCACACGCTGTTGGTCGCGCGCATCACACGGACTCGGAAATGTTGTTACCGCCATCACGGAAAACCCCACGGAAATGGAAATAACACAGCCACAAGTGGAGCAAAACCCGTGTCAGCCTCTGCCGCCACGGACACGGAACCGGAAATACCATGATCGCCAAAACAGGAAACAGAGAGGCGGCCATCATATAAAAGCACAATCCATTGCCATCCAGAGCCAGCACAAGCACAATCCTAACTCTGAGAAGCCAAAAGGGACCACCAGCATGTCTGCCAGGATTCCTGCTCAGAGGCGGCGCAAACAGTGCTTCAGCGAGGCGGAGCTAACCGTCTTGGTGGAGCACATTGTGGACAATGCGGAGATGCTGTTCAGCGCCGACCAACGGCGTGCCACACAGCAGCGGAGGAAGGAGGTGTGGGCCGAAGCTGCACGCAAGTGCACCGCTGTGGGCGTGACAGCGAGGAGCGTGAAGGACTGCCACAAGCGGTGGGACGACCTGAGGCTGAGGGTACGCAACCTCATTTCCACGCACCGCCAACGCAGCAGTGGGACAGGCGGAGGACCCCCTTCCCCACTAAGGCTGCAAGCATGGGAGGAGCGTTGCAGCAGTGTCCTCCACCCAGAGGGAATCCATGGGATCGGGAAGGCTGAGGCAGGAGTGAGCCCACCTGCAGATGCCGGTAAGTGCCCAAACATGATTGCCACATGAAAATATGCAGTGGTGAGTACTGGGCCAAAGGACCCATTAACAACCCCCCCCCCTCAGGCAGTGCATGTGTGGGCCAAAGGACCCATTAACAACCCCCCCCCCCCAGGAAGTGCATGCGTGGGCCAAATGACCCATTAACAACCTCCCCCCAGGCAGTGCATGTGTGGGCCAAAGGACCCCTCATGATCCGTATGGCAACCAATATCACATAATGCATACACCAGCAATCAGATGCATGTGACTAACACTATTCAATGTACAATCTTAATGACGCATGTGATGCACCCATCTGCCACCACAACAACACTAATTGCATGCCCTTTGTGACCCCACAGCCATTTCAAGTGACAGTGATACTGCACAACAGGCCCGCCAATCTGCACCGGCAAGTACACAAGCCACCGCCACCACACAGGAGGATGCTGCCGGCAGTTCTGCACCTCTGGCCACATTACCAGCCACTACAGATGTGCCGCCCACCACCACCACCGACATCCCCACCGTCTCCACACTGCCTGAGTCTAGACAGGTGCCACGGGAACCTATCATGGCCACCCAACACACCACTGAAGGCAGCAGCACTGAGGAGGGGGCGGCCTGCAGTGATAACAGTGCCCCGCAAGAGCACTCGGAAACGGGGCCACAGGGGGAGATGCCCACATTGGAAGACCTGGGCGCCTTCCATGAGCTGGAGTTCAGCCCCACATCACTGGGGAGTCCCATGAGGTCACCCACCCCATCCATGGCCGAACTGAATGCCCGCATGCAGCGGATGGAGGACCAGCAGGCTACCCTCACCCAGCTGGTGGAGAGGCAGCTAGAGGAATCCAGGCTGCAGAGGGAGAGCTACAGCGCCTCAGTGCGTCGCCTGTCGAGCTCCATCGGACGCTTTGCGAGCACTATAGTAACCCTTGCATGCCATGTGCGGGAGGGCAACGACCACACCTCCAGGCTTGTAGAGGCCATGTTGGTTGGCCAACAGGCAAATCTGGCATGGATGCCCTCAATCCCAGATTCTGCGCAATCAAACACAACCACCCCATCCAGCTCCACTACTGCCAGTCCAAGGAGGCACTCGAGTAGTCTAACGGGTCCCTCGGGCAAGGTTGCACAGGCACAGAAGCGCACACGGAAGTGATGGCATGTGTGTGGGGCAGTGCAGGACACATGTGGACTACAAGGGTGTGAGAGGGGTGGGCACGTTTGGGTGGTGGGGTAGGTAGATTTGGGGGTTTGAACAATGGGGCCTGGGTGGGGGTGGGCAAGTTTTGGGTGGTGGGGTAGGTAGTTTTCGGGGGTTTGAACAATGGGGCCTGGTTGGGGGTGGGCACGTTTGGGTGGTGGGGTAGGTAGTTTTGGGGGTTTGAACAATGGGGCCTGGGTGGGGGTAGGCGCGTTTGGGTGGTGGGTGGCCCCGGGTGTACAGCTTCCCTAACCAATGCACCTCCTTCCCTGTTGTTATTACATCAATACATCACCATTTCGAATCAAGACATACATGTGTGGACATTGATCATTTATTTTGCAGTGCAACTATTAATTCATTGTCGTCACCATGTTCGTGCATTTCTGTGAATGTGCTGTGACTCAAAAGTAAATGCGAATCAGGGCATCCCGTGCTCTCTGGCCATCATGTGGACCCCCAAGGGGAGGCGGTGCCATCCCATCCCCATCTCCATCCCCATCCCCATCTCCATCCCCATCTCCATCCCCATCTCCATCCCCATCCCCATCCCCGTCTTCCTCATCTGCGTCTGGTGGCATTGGGATGTTCCTGCGCAGGCATATATTGTGCAGCATGGCACATACGAGCGTGATTTTACCCGTCTTCACTGGGCTGTACGTGTCCTCTCAATCATTCCACGTGTGCGGATATGAGCCCTATTGTATGCCTCTTCATGCCTGTTCCTTGGTCTCCATACAGGTGTCATCATCCATGGCGTGAGTGCATATCCCGCATCACCTACATGGGATGTAGATGGGGGAACATGTCAGTGTTTGTGGCATCATGTCCTCATCTGCTGCTGTGCATTCTTGTATCATCATTCATTCATGCATATGTACCATGCAGTGTATGGAGGTATGTTTTGGGCATCACGATGTATGTCGCTAACTGGATATGGGCCTACACATTAACTTGCATGTTTACTGTGCCCTGTGGGTGACATTTGATTGTGTGCATGTCACGGTGCAGTGCTGTCCACACATGGCAGAGTGACTCCACTGTACGGAAGTAGTAAATACACGTCGTTTCATTTACATGCCTCTCGTGCCTTTTGAGACAGTGTTTCAATTGAGGGTGGGTGTCTGTAGTGGCACAAGGTTCATGGGACAGTGACAGGATTGGCTGTGCCAGCGTGTGCACGGGCACATTGTGGTGCCCTGTCATGTCTTCCTTCATGATGTTTGGCATCCGCTGTGTATTTGGTAGATGGAAGGGGGGTGATGCATGTGCGGTCACAGCGGCACACTCACAATGCTCATTGGCCTGGACACACACACACCACTTCGACAGGGTTGTAGAATCGTCAGCTGTACTCACCCAATAGCCATGTGCTTTGTCCGGCATAGCGTTCCATGTACCGTGGCAACGTGGAATTCCGCAGTACCATTGAGTCATGTGATGAGCCTGGGAAACATGCGCAGCAGTGTGTAATCAGTTGCATGGCATCACAAACCATCTGGACATTCAAAGAGTGATAATGTTTCCTATTGCGGAACACCGCCTCAATTGCACGTGGTACTGTCAACTCAACGTGGGTGCAGTCAACTGCGCCTATGCAATTAGGCATGCCTGCTATGGCATGGAAGGCCAACTTGGTGGCAATGACCTCGGGGAGGGTGCGCGGTAGGGCTATGTGTTCCGACACATGGCGCAACAGGGCATCCAGTACCTGTACCAGGATTTTTGAGAAACAGGGTTGTGATATGCTGTGCAGCTCACCAACCATGTGTTGATAGGTGCCAGTGCCAAGGAAATGCAGTACTGAGACAACCTTCAAGAGGGGGGGATGGCGGTGGGGGTGTCAATTTGGTTGCTGATGTTGTCCTCAATCATGGGGGTGATGTGCAGGATTGTTGCACGGTCCAGCCGGTATAGTGTGTGGATCTGTCCTGGGGTGAGGTTCCAGGGTGAGGCCCTGATGCGTGGTATTGCTGGCTGGTGGCGGGGTTGGCTGGCTGGGCAATGGGGTTTGCCATAGCTGCAGGGTTGGCTGGTTGCCGCCTGCGCCTCATCCGCCTACGCCTCCTCCTCTGCGCCATTACTGCCACCATGTGCAATGCTGCCTGTTGGTTGAGTAGGCCCAGTCCCAGTGCTACTAGACCTGCTGCCTGCATGGTTCTGTGTTGTGTTGGGCTGGGTGTGGCCCTTTTGTAGGCTCCCAGTGGCCTGCTAGGTCCAGCTGGGCTGATTTGGTGCACCTGTGCCCTGATTCAGTTCAGCAGGCAGTGTATAACGGCATGTTTGCGGTGGCGGCGGTTCCGCCACCGTGATCACGGTATTTACGCCATTTTTTTGCCGGTATTTCCGTGTCCGCGCTAGTTGTGATGCTCACAGTGTTTCATGTTGACGGTAACGAAGGGGTTTCCGTGTAGACAGACTTAACGGGACCCCTATTTCCGCGGTGGCGGTTGAGGGTGGTGCTATTACCGGGGCCGCAGGTCATGATTGGGCGGACATGGAAACGGTGCCGGTATGGTTTTACCGGCAGTGTTAATTCCGGACCGGAGTACTTGTAATGAGGCCCAATGTGTTTCAAAGCGCTTCAAGGCAAGGGAGGGAACAAGGGAAAATACAACCACATTCTTACAGGCCATGAACAGTAAGGATGTGAAATTAACTATCGTACTCGGCCTGACGACATTTCAGATAGTGCAAGAGCTAAGGCATAGATAAGCAACGGAGGGGGAGAGTGGGAAGGAAATGGAAACAGACAGGCGACTACCGTACTAGGCCTGACGACATTTCTGGTAGAGCCGGAGAAAAACAAAAGGTGAGGGAGAGGGGTGCAGAAAGGGAGGGGAGGAACAAAACAAGCGACTATCATACTAGGCCTGACGACATTTCAGATAGTGCTGGCGGGGTGGTGGGGAGGAAAAAAACTGTAATGGGAGGGTGGAGGAAACCGACGAGGTTGCTATCATATTAGGTCCAGGGACAATTCTGATAGAGTAAGTGCATAGAAGAAAGTAAGGGGAGGAGATAGGAAAAGGGAGAAGGGAAAGGAGGAGAGAAAAGAGAGTAAGCAGTTTTTTGGACCAGACTCCCTGTGTCTTCAAAGGACATTGGATGCTTTGACTAACTATTCAAATGAGAATCAGTTAAAAATAAACCATACTAAGCCATAAGTACTCCAAGTCCATAGGAAGGGAAAAAGGAATATCCAATATGCATGGTTTGTGGGTGGGGAAAGGCTAGATATAGTCGCCTCTTACATGTATTTGGGTTTTCTGTTTCCATCTGCCAGTAGTATGGGTGTATTAAAAAATATATTACAACAAAAATAATGAGGAAATGGCGAGAGATTAGGACGTTTATTGGAAGTGTGGTTGGGCCGTCCATTGAAGGATACTTGGAGCTGTATATTAAATCCATCATACCCTGTATCCTGTATGGAATGGAAATACTACTAAAAGGAAAATACTCTTAAATGGTTGCCCGAACTCGAGGAGAAATTACTAAGATCATTGCTTGGACTCTCCCTGACTGCGCCTGTTGCAGCACTTATATTAGAACTAGGAGTAACCTCCATTCTTACGCTATGGACTGTAGTGCGGTGCAAGTGCTTAGAAATATTATCGATATAGGCCTTACTCACCCTGATAATATACATGCAGATTTCGGCCATCAGGTTTTTGTGAGATCGGACAATGTATCCTATCTGGAACTATAATAACTGTAAAGGAGCATCTGGAGGCCATGTGTTTATCGGAAAATGAATTAGAAAATCCAGGTTGGTTTTTTTTTAGAAATTTAAATCTAAATCAATGGGTTCGGACCGGAATACATCTATGGACGAATCGTCTATGCAAGGTTGATAACAGGACTTTGTACAACAGTTTTGAATTGTGGGTAGAGCCAGTAATTACCTGAAAAAGGTGTGCCGACAGGCTCTACAATGCTTTATTTTACAACTCGGATTAACCTTGTTTCGGGTTGGTGAATTTACAGGAGCATGGGAATAAATACATTTGTCACATAGAATTTGCAGATTCTGTTAGGCACATTCTGACTGGGTGTGAATCGATTTAGTGAATGTTACGATAAAGGGCTTTGCGCTAACTATCTGAGATACCAGTCTGACCAATTTTGGGTTGCTCTGTATGCTGCAGAGTCACTGATAATAACAACTGCTGGTCATCATGTTTGGGAACAAATTATGGTGCTGATGTAGATTGAAGGTATAAAGAAGTAATGGGAGAAATTAATATGGATTGCACTTGTTTACGATGATAGTGAATTTAGTATGTTTCTAATGCTGTATAGATGTCTTTTTATTGTTCTTGTATGTCATTTTATTCATACCTGTTTTAAAATGATCTAATTGCATATCGATTGGATGTATATGTGTATTCTTATAATTGCCAAATGAAATGTATTGATTACATTTTGTAAAATTATGTAAAAGGCTATAATTAGCAACATGTATTTTCAATTTTTTTTTAAAAAAAAGTACCTGCAGGCAGAGGTGACATTTGAACTGTCTGCACCACTGATCTAAATTCAAATGATTGTGGAATCTAGACAGTCTTGTGGCATCTAAATCTGTAAATATAAGCCATGTCGGGTTTGGCATGGTAACTGCTAGAATTATACATTTATACATCTCCAGGAATTTCATCACACAAGTGTCTGCCCGTGAGCATGGTCTAACTATGACAGGAATGATGTTTATTGGCATTTGGGCTGGTTGTTGCCCCTTTGATTGATTCTCCAGCAGGATGGGTAACACACTCCCTCCAGGGCATAGAGACATCCCCAAGGATGCCTCTAAGGGTAACACCTGGTACGACTCTGAACTGCAGCCCTGAAACGCAAGTTCAGAGTTGTGGAACGGAAGTGGCAGACCTCTGGCTCACGCTCTGACAAACTGGCCTGTCGCCTGCTCCAAAGACAATATAGACCTTCCATCCGCACCAAGAATAAGGCCTACATCCAGGCATGGGTCTCTGGTGCATCCAACAACATGGCTGAACTCTTTAAAATCGGCAGCGAACTAGCCAACCCTTCCACAGTTTCTTCCTCACCCCTCCCCTCCTAAGCCCTCTACATCTCATTGGCCACATATTTTACCACTAAAACCTAGGATTATGATCACCCGTGTGTCCCTCTCCCTCCACCCCACTGCACTCCCTTGCCTCCTATGGACCCCACCCTCCTCCTTCATCTCTCTCTTCCTTCTCCCCTGTCACAGCTGATGAAGTCACCAGAGTTGTTCGCTCCACAAAGCTCTACTCCAAACAGGTTTCCCCCTGCTCCAACAGAACCATTAAGGACAACATTGGCTCTATGGCCCCTGCAATTGCTGACTTCTGCAACCACTCTTTTGCCACTGGATCTTTCCCCTCCTCCCTTAAGCACTCCCTTGTGTGCCCCATCCTGAAAAAACCTTTAACAGTCCCAACTTGTCCAGCCAACTACCGCCCTATTTCTATTACCCCCTTCCTCATGACACTCCTGGAGAAGCTGGCCTTCCCTCAACTTACTTCCCACACTGAACTTGTTGGCAGTCTCCACAACCATCAATCTGGATTCCGAGCATCCAGAGGCATGGAGACTGCTCTTCTGAACACCCATGAAGAACGGCTTGCATCTCTGGATTCTAACTCTCCAGCTGTCCCCATTCTACTTGATCTCTCCTCTGCCTTTGACACAGTCAACCACTCCATCCTCATAAACAGCTCTATTAAATGCAGAGTATCTTTGAGTGTATACTGGACTGGCTGATTTCCTTCCTAAGTGACTGTCCATCTCAGATTATTCTGGCCACCTTCTCCTCCCCTACATCTTTCTCCACCTGTGGTGTCCCTCAGGGCTCCAGCCTCTCCCCCTGGCTCTTTAACACTTACCTTGCTCCACTGGCACTCCTTACTTCCACCTTCTCCCCTAATTTCCAGTGCTATGCAGATGACACACAACTCGTATTCACGATTCCCGCTGACCCTCTTACTTCTTCCATCATCCCAGACTGCTTATCTGCCATCCAGTCCTGGTGCACTTCCAACAATCTCTGTCTCAATGTCAGCAAAACTGAGATCCTTCCAATTGGGACCCCTGCTCCCTCTTTCTTCCCCTCGCTCTGGCCATCTTCTATGGGCTCTCCCCTTCCCCTTCATCTGAAACCAGAAACCTTAGAGTCATCTTCAATTCCACTCCCTCACATTCAGGACAGTGCCAAGAAGTCTGCCTTTCAACTCTTCCTTCTCAAAGGAATTCTCCCTTTTCTCACTTTCCACCTGAAGCTCAATGTTACGAGTGCCCTGGTTCTCTCTAGGCTAGATTACTGCAATAGCCTTCTCCTGAATCGACCATCTTCCTCCCTATGACCCCTCCAGCTAATCCAGAATAGGGCAGCAAAACGTATCCTAGGCCTCAAGCTCAGGGACTGCATCTCTCCTTTCCTAAAAACTCATCATTGGCTCCCGGTTGCTGCAAGGATCAAAATCAAATCCCTCTGCATCATCCATAAGGCTGTCTGTGGCTGGGGACCACGCTATCTGCACCTTGCGCTTACTAAATACTCTCCCTCTAGACCACTGTCTTCCTCTGGCACCAACTCTCTATGTATCAAATGATTCGCTAAACAGAGGGCCGGTGGCCGCTCTCTTTCCTCAGCTGGCTCCCTTTTATGGAACAACCTCTCCCCTCCATCTTCATCTTGAGCTGGATCTCCTCAAGTTCTGCAAGCTCCTCAAGCCCACAGCATTTGCCTTGGCACCCACGGGCCTTTGCCACTTTAGTCCTGCATTTACCTGTTTATTGCAGCTGATCACTGCCCAGCATTTCCCACACTGGGCACTTACATCTGCTGCTCACTCACGAGCACAGACACTCCAGCACTTACCCGCACTCCCTCTTCCCCTCTCCTTGCACTTGCACGTTCTGAATGCTCACAAGGACTAGTAGGTCCATCTTCAGCTTTATCCTCCATTGTATTCATTGTTTTCAATCCCATGCTCCCTCCCTGGTGTCATTGGAAGCCAACTGCTCCTGAACACACCAGAACAATTATACATATTTATACTACCCTGCTCGAGGCAGACGTGCTACCTGTTACCTTTGTGCCTTCAAATGATTGACACAAAGGTAACAAGTAAAATTAAAACCACCTACTATTGGTGGTTTGCGAATGGTTGCTATTAAGACCCAATAAAGGCACACAAATAAAACGGAATCGTGTAAAGTTTTGCACCGCACAAGTAATCCACTCTTAATGGACAAGCAATGATTCGGGTTAACAGTCACAAAAAGCGTAAACCTGCTACTGGGCGGGTAATAATTTGCATGGGCGAAATCGACCGTTAGGCACATAGAATTTACAGAAGGCCTGTGTGAAACGCCGCAAGGCGAACCATTCTGGCCGCTGACGAAATAACAGAGAAGGCTGAAACAGAGTGCAGATTTTGCGGATCGTGCAGAAGCGGCAACATTTGCGTAAACTGCCTGTTTTGCAGTGCCAGCAGAAATGTCGCCCATCACTGGTTACACTATAGCTCAGATCTTTAGAGTGCAAGGCTTTTCACGGTCCAGGAGTGGATTGGGTTACTAGTGCATACCAACAACCAGGTCCATCCCTATCCCAACTCCACCAATAACAATGCTGCATCCTGATCACAACCTAGCTGCAACTACTTCCCAGTGAACCCCACAAACAGATGGCATCCAAATACCACCCACGGATGACATATTACTCTGTCCGTTAACCCACACCATTGTTGAAACCTTTCATTACTTAATGAAGGGTGAATATGTGCGTAATGCTCTTTGCCCTGAGTGATATAATGCAGTAACTGTTTGGGTTGTACGAAAGAATGCACATATGTCAGGAGCACGGACAGACCACTGCCCATTGATAACCTATAAGTTAATGCGTGCCAATAGCAATGGGTTTAGAGTCTTCTGTACTCGAAATTTTGAGAGGCTATGCAGTGGTAGGTTCTCTCATAATCTTGAGGGTGGGGGAGGTGGGGGGCGGGGTCCAAAGAGCCGGCATGGATGTTGCTCCCTGCTTTACGAATAGATGCCATACCTCCACCCCACAATCTTCCCAAACACACAAAAATAGCTTTCCCTACATGTGTATATTTATTTCCTAATTTTATCTATTTATGGAAAATACGTACAGCTGATTGCTAGGGTTTAGTATTGCTCTGTGGAATGCTATTGCAACTATAGGGTCACAGCTCTTACAATATAATACATATTTGAAAAATGAATGGTCTTGTCAGATTGAAAAATATGAGTGCATACACTGCCATGATCGATTAATGTCTCCTCTTATGGCCCTCTGAAGATGGCATGTAAGTACTACTATGAAGGGGACAGCATCTAGAGAATGACAGGTGCAATGCCATTTCAGTCGTTCACCGCATTGGGGAGGATTATTGATAGTTGACTTATTTCGTTTTAACTAAAGATGGTGCATCGCTGATAGGAAAACAATCAGTAATATGAAAAGGGATCACTTCCAATAGCTGGCATATCATATCAGAAAAAATATTGACCTTGCCTGTCAGGTGAGATTGCAATTGGCAACTAATGCTGTTCATCAACGTTACAATAATTCGCTGCTAAGCCATTTGGAGATGGGCAGGCCTGCAGGTGTCGCATTTAGACTCTGTGTAAGTCTTGCATGATATGGCGTTCATGCTGGTTTGTGTTCCCCTGCCGCCATGATCTCATGTAGTGCCCATATAAAATGCAACAGCACGACACGGTAGTCGGGATGATGACTTATTTTCATTTATATTGTTGCCCGTGCCTGGCATATGAAAACTTAAAATACACACTGGTGTTGCTAAGCAGCCTTGTTTTTAAATACAAAATGTTATTTTAGTTCTGCTTTAGGAGTTTTAGTGTGACGTGCTGGCATATTTTTATTCTATTATAAAATGGCAAGGCAACCAACGCAATTTTTAAAACGTGTCAGATTCTGCAAGAATGTGCTCTTAAAAAAATCACTCTGTCACAGGACTTTTTCAATTACGAAACCGGTGCTTAAAAGCATCGTAACCATCTTAAACGTTTTGGAATGTAAATACGTTGCCCCTCTAATTTATATTGACCGCACGTCGTTTCACAGCCATAAAGGGGTTCCTCTCCTTGTGTGTGCAGGCTACCCGTTCTGCTGTCATGTAAGTATTATTTCTAAGTAATTTAAAAAAAAACAAAAAACTTGTTTTATCTCTTTTTGATCAACTGAGGTTAGGCACTTTGTATTTAGGCAACTACAAGTAAAGTATTGAGGTATTTCAAAGATAAGAACACGTCTCTGGTTCCAGATGGCCGGCCAGCGGGTTGTCGAGCCCACTGAAAACACTGTAAAGGCTTTCCGGCTCTGTATTTGCTTTTATGTTGATACATGCTGGTCTGAATCCTGCCTAGGCCTAATCCGATTTACTACACAATGGCAAACAACAAATGGGTGAGTTTGATATTCCTAATCTCAAAACCTGGGAAAAATGCGGATTAATATAAGCAGCATTTACGTATTTATCCTTTTGAATCTTATTTGCCTGTTGACACCGTTTTTCTGTTTGTTAAGGTCAAAGGCGCTGCTCGTGCCCACTGTATTTTTAAATCACTACAATACCACTAGCGATGGCCTTTGGCAATGGCTAGAGGGCAAGGTCTTTGGCCATACCCACTGTCAATGTTTTAACACCACTAAGCCATGGCTTTCGCCGATGGCTAGTGGGCACGGCTCCTGGTTGGAGGGAGAAAAAGGGGTTGCATAAAGGGGAAAAACAGGTGAAGAAATTATGTATATGAGATAAGAGGAGAGAGACTGAGAGATATGATATGATATGATATGGCATTCATAACGCGCCTGTACACAAGTGTTTCTAGGCGCGACATGACAAGCAGGGGGAAACAAAAGGAGGACAAAACAGCGATCTTACTAGGACTTGTGTCATTCAGATCGCACAAGCACAGTGAGGGGGGGAGGAGTGCAAAAAGGGGTTGGGGGATGGAGAAGTGCAAAAAGGGAGGTGAGAAGGAGAAGTGCAGGTAACAGAGTGCAGCCAGCCGGTGGCTAAGTGCCAGTAGTCGCAGGGTGCAGCCAGCAGGTGGCTTATAAGTGCAGAGAGAGTGTGGACTGTAGGGTTACAGATACAGACCACAGTGCTGGGGGGCCAAGAGGCAGTGTGAGGTGCAACTGGACAGGCAGGGACCTGGCCCCAAATTCAGAGGGTGACCAGGTGACCAGTGCGTGGAACAGATAGGTCATCAGCAGGGGAGATGAAGAGAGAAAGCGGAAGTGAAGAGGAAGGTCTTGAGTTGCTTCTGGAACCGAAGATGGTTCTGCTCAAGCTTGAGAGAAGCAGGGAGGCTGTTGCAGAGGGAGGCACCAGCCAAAGAAAGAGATCTTCCCCCAACCTTCTGCTTGGAAAAGCGGCTGACCATCAGAGAGTTGGAGGTGGATGAGCGGAGAGCTCGAGAAGTGACATACTTAGGAAGAGAGAGTTGGAGGTAGTGAGGCTCTAGGCCCCAGAAAGCTTTCCGGACAATGCACAGGTTCTTGAACTTGATCCCTGTCACCACCGGGGGCCAATGAATAGATTTCAGAGCGGGAGAGATACGATCCCTGGCTTGAGTCAAAGTACAAGTCTTGCTGTCCTGTTCTGGATAAGTTGTAGAGAACAGAGAGTAGAGACAGGAAGATTTAGAAAGAGGATGTTGCAGTAGTCCAGCCTTGACAAGACCAGAGCTCTGGAGACAGTGGGATTCTGGGGGAAAGTGAGGAAGGGAAGAACACCTCTGAGGAGATGCAGCTGATGGTTTGACTTCTTAGAGATGTCAGAAATGTGAGGAGAGAAGGAGAGGGTGGATTCGAAGATGACCCCAAGGTTCTTAGCATCACAGGTAGGAGAAGGAAGAGAACCCAGAGTGGGCGACCAGAGAGAGAGAGAGACAGACAGAGAAGGACACACGTTTGTAAATTCCAGAAATAAACGTTTTCAAAAGGGAAGAAAGGAAAGAGCAGAGAAGTGAAAATTAAGAGCACTGTAATTGGTGAGTATCTTTGCCTCCTCCCATGAGCCTGCTCTGGCTACAATGTACCTGATAAAAAGAAAATTCAACAGCACAATCACAGGCCAGGGACTTAAATGTTTTAAATCATTGGCTCCTGGCTGAACATTCATTCAGTAAGTAATCACACCACTAAGGTTCTCAAAACAAAGGGTTAGACAGCCAGTCAATCTGATTGGCTCCTAAAACTGCCACTCACCTCAGTCCAGCCCAACGGATGCGACTAGGCCATGTGAAATCACCAAAGAGAGTCAGTGGCTGGGCTCACTAAGAGCCTATTGGTGAGCAAACACCATTTTAGGCCTGCTTCATGGTTCCACTCAAAGGAAGCCTTGAAAACAACGGGATGAGAAGGGGAATTACAAAATTAATTGGTAACCCAATGGCTCCCAAAAAGGTAATTTGTGCTACCAATGCGGTAAAGCAGCTTGCTCTCATGATGAAGCCAAAATAAATAATAGCCTCCGGGATACTCCCCAAAACCAATTAAGGGTGGTATTTGAGGACACAATTCACCCTTAAGAGGCACCTGTGGGCAAGGGAACCTAATGTGCAACCCCAGACCATACACTCTTGAGGAGTCAAAAAGGGGTTTCAATGATAAAGGGACTTCAGTAGAGGTTCTCTGATCACCAGCAATAGGCCAGTGAACTAAAAAAGAGAAATGGAAAATACGAAAATGTAAGCAGTCCCAAAAAAGGATCCAAAGAATTTCCAAAAATTAAATTCTCGCTTAACACTTATTATAGCATAACTTAAATTCACTGAACTGCAAAGACTACTAGAAACAATGCAATTCCTACAAGGCATTGCTGAGGGACAGTAGTCTTTTAAAAAGGAGGGAATTGGCAAAACAGCAAGGGAAAGAGTGAGAACAAGTTGTGCCAAGGAGCAAAAGTGAACTGAATAATAGGTTGATCAGGTGATCCAAAAACATGCTGGCAAATCGTAATGCCATATGGAGAATTCACTGTTTGTGTGTGCAGCTCCCATAAAAGAGATATTGATGAATGAATGGAGTCTGTGAAGAAAGCCAAATGTACTTTATAAAAATACTGCCAACATCCCCCAAAATCCCCTGGTCCAAGAGACATTTTGATGGAAAATCCCTGCCCTTGTCAAATCATTTGGATAAAGAAGTGCTTCATGTTGGGGAAACAAGTTGCAGACTCTAAAGAAAACATATATATACGTAGGGTAAATTAATCCTGCTTGTTGGGAAACAGATTCCCAAGTCCCAGAGCAAACTGAAAAATCACCTGAGTATAGAACCCTTACATTTTGGGAGAAAGTCCCACAGCACAATGGTACTGAGTGTAAAGAAACAATGTTTGTGCAAAATTGAGCATTACATTCCATACCAATCTAAAAGATCAGGTGTGTAAAGAAGGCATGTTGGGAAACCAATGGACAAGCCCCACCCTGAGAAGAGAATTCATTACACAAATGCAGGCATGGAGTACATAGAAAATACGGCATCCAAGTTATTTACCACCTGCAGTACTTTCTACATATCCATGCCATTAATATTCCATGCAACCCCAACCTAAAATTGGGTGGTATTTTAAAAAGAAGATGCATTTCAAAGACCAATTCATGTTACTGTTACCACCATGTCTCTTTTGAGTCTCCTATTGTTTCTTATATTAACACCTGGGTATGTGGATGGTGGCTCTGGCTGGACTTCAGGCATCCATTGCGTTCATGCTATTTGCAGTTTTTATGTTTGTGAACAAACCCAGCTCATGTGGTTGCAGTGATGTGGTTTTCCTAACAATCACTATAAAGCTGGCCTGGCCTTTTATCCAGGGGTACACATATCGGTTCAATGATGCTCTGTGCCCTACTGAGTGGTAGCAGTCCACTGTTCATTTAAAATATCCCCATTTTGCTCAGTACTAATGATTTGGTCAGTGGGCCGTTACCACCCGGTAGAGGACATCATCGTTTATTTTATCACATTATCTGCCAGAGGAAATGGTGTGGATTTGCACAATCACAGTGGGCCTCAATAGGAGGAAGCCGGTCTGTGAAAAACTCTGATAAATTGGCTGGTACTACCGGCTCTGGTATTTTTCCTAGCATAATCCGAGTCTGCTGGTAGCGGCTGTGAACTACCGGCAGGCCTGACCTGCTGGGGGTTCAGGCCCCTACCGGCAGAAATATAACTAAATCACCAGCACCGTTCACAAAGGTGCCAGGATTCCAGGAAGTGCTGCTGGATCCCTGGAATGTGAGCTTACCGCCGTTGTTGGCACCCAGTAACACCGATATATCGGGTGCCAGTAACGGTATGGCAATTCTGCCAGTAACCTGTAGACTCATAATGAGGGTCAGTGTCTTTAACTATCTGAAAGCACTCCCATATTAGATATCTTATTTCTGTTACAATGTGTGCAGCTTTAGCTTGAGTCACTATAATATGGGTTTCGTGGCTTTATAATCACTTGAGTTTTAAAATCGTATCTTATGTTATATTATGTTATTGAGTTTTTTTACAGAACATCCTTGACATTTGCACGGTCTCTTGGTGCTTTGGGGACAATGAAAATAGAGTGTTTGGTGAGTTAGTGGAGAGACAGGGAAAATACAGGATAGGTATGTTGTGGTCTGGAGTAGCTGGGTATTTTGCATTGGCCCGTTTCTAGGTGGGTTTTATTGAGTGTATTGAGAACTCTGTGTTCAGTGGGAATTCTTGTGTGCCCATGGTGTGAGGACGCATTGTCCATGGATTGACATGTAAGATGGTTGAGAGGTGTCTATAAGCGTGACTTAATTGCCATGAATAGGTGGCTTGTGTCTGAATGTAGATACTTAGGGCCTGATTCACAGAACATTTTCCTATGGGATTGTGCCATTATAAAACGCTTCTGTGAAACAGGCCCTTAGAGTTTAGCTGTGGGAGGCAGTCCGTTGAGACCCTGATACCCTGAGACCCTGATAGGTGCTTGGTTTATCTAACCAGTGTGGCAGTGGTAATGTCCTGGATCAGGTGTGTTTTGGGTTACATAATTGTGAAAAGTCACCCATAGTATTATAGGGTGGTTTGATATCCCTGTCTATAGATTTTGTGCATCCACTGTTCAGTTAATTCAGTGAGAAAAGCCAGAAATACATACATGATCAAACTGTATCAGCAAGCGGGTAACAGTGGATTGCATTCGCTCAAGTGTAGAAATCAAAGCCACTGAGAAGCATCTCACAGTGAGATACATACCTGTGGGACACCAAGCAGATGACTGTAATCAGAAAAATCAGAGTTAGTCCACTGTCCCTGTAAATCCCTAAATCCTTTATCAAGTTTGATATGTGGGCTAGTGAGCAACTCTGTTGGTCATGTAATTTGTGTCTACAGTGTTGTATTGTTGAAGAGAATCAACATCTGTATCGTGTTGAGGTTTGGTGTTATTTGTTTATCCTCATCCATGTAGTCATCTGTGTGTAGAAACATTTAAGGACCTAGTCATTTGGCTGTCTTTTTGATGATGGTTTATGTTTTGAATGTGTGTTTGCAGCAGGTGAGCTGTGCTTTTTGATGAGTGTCACAAGATTCGGCAAATATATATACTCCTCAAATTATGTTGTGTGAGTTTTCTCTGTAAGGAGGCACCAGGGTGGGGTGATGTGAAGAACTATGAGGGCAGAGGTGTTGCTGGCTATTACTTTCCAGGTCATCCCAAATGGATGAAAGTGCTGATTTCCCTCACTGGTTTAAAACACACAGTGGCTTGTTTCAACATATTGTGAAAACAAAAAGGAGATATCGAGGCTGAGTACCCCAAAAGGAAATAAACCAAACACGGGTTACAAAGGAACATACAAAGATCTTTATTTTATACTGAACAGTTTCAAAGGAGAAAGCAACAGATAGCTATCGGCCCTCAGTACAACACAGCGAACTGCAGCGTGGTTCGGTATGCTCAGTGAGTGTGACTGTACATTAGAATAGTCGCACTTTATATACCCTCGAAAACATGATGTTCAACCCATTTCCCAGTTAATATAAGTTAATGCATTACGGATCTATGGTTCGTGCCGAGTTCACGCATCTGTGCACTTAGAGTTTACCTTCAATGTACTCATTAACAAGCCTTACTGGAAACAGTATATCTTAGGATTTCATGGTAAGCCTTATAAACAGTTTTATACAATGTAGTCAAGCAAGCGTTCACGTTTCATTATTTGAATACATTGTGTTTTACATATGCTCATGGATTAGCTTTGTTGGTTCAAGTAATCCTCTACACACAGGTCAACGAAGGACAAGGTCTCAGTTCATG
Organism: Ambystoma mexicanum; assembly: GCF_040938575.1. Lineage (NCBI taxonomy): Eukaryota > Metazoa > Chordata > Amphibia > Caudata > Ambystomatidae > Ambystoma > Ambystoma mexicanum. Next base: position 392,373,348 of record NC_090936.1, read on the forward strand.
ACCCCAACATGTAGCCTGCAGGCAAGTTATACATTAGTTTATACAGAAGTCAAGACAGCCATGTATGTATTCGAAATGACATTGTCCACCATCTTAGAAAACAGGGTGACTTTAGAGGGAGAGCCTAAAATGGCGGATCGATCTAAAATGGCGGCTTACACTGATCTAAGGTCAAGACCTTGCAACGCAGATTTCCTCGCAAGTGGCTTATAAGCAGCTTGGCATAGGCAAATATACATATATTCATACAGTATAGGAGGCACGATATAATTTCCCGTTCGACAATATTGTTCAAATCAATGAGTTCTATGATTTGGGTTTAAACATAGCTCTCCTTGATATTTGCTGGGAAGTGTATGTTGGGGATTGGTCAGTAGTTTATGGAGTCTTCTGGGTTTCTAGTTGTGCTTTGATCAGTGTTTATTTTTTTAGCCGTCTTGAGGGATAATTGCAAGATTACAGTTGCTAGTGATGAATTCACGAGTTCTTGGACAAAGTTGCCCAGGGTTTCCTTGTAAAATGTTTTGTTACTTTTTCTTAACCAGTCTGGAAAGTTCCAATGTGGTGATGTGTTTTAAGTCATTAAACATTGGTGTGCTTTCTGGTGGATGTTAGTACAGTTTGTTTTCAAATGTGTTCGTGCTCCATCTTTGGCTTGTCAGATGTTTTTATCTTTTTCTTCTAAATGGGTTAGTAACATTTTGGAAAAGTATTTAAATAAAAAGGTTTGAGTTTAGTTGTATAAGGTTGGATTTCTCATTGGATTGATTCTCTTTCTGTGCATGCGTTGCTGTTCTGATGCGTTCTGCAAAGTGTAGTGTATTTGCCTGTAAGGTGACTGTTGTGTAGATTTTAATCTGTCATCATTATGCTGCTTTCTCTTGACGGTTAAACCTTTATCTCTATGACAGCTTCAAATTATTGGGGGTTTAGTTCCCGAGAGATCAACCAGGCTTCCTGTTTTTGTCTGTTGGGTTCATTGTGTCATGGGTGGTAGAACACTCAGTGCTTTCTAAATCCATTTGCAGCATGCCTGAGCTTTTTCATAAGGGATTCTGTGGTGTAGGGTTGTTAAGCTTGGCTTATTGTCCTCCATTAGTTTTAAAAGGTATTCTAAGTCAAGTGTTTTGCAAGCTCTTCTGGTGATGGGTGCCTATTTATCATGCGTTGCAAGTACGTGTCTTGATAATGAAAAGGACCATAAGAGGTTAATTTGCTGTGATCATTTTATGTGTGGAGGTGGGATGTTGCACATTTCAAACAGTGCCCGCCTTATATGTAAGGTTTATCAGTACAACCACTTTGATTGCGGGGGAATAATAAGCACCAAAGCACAGTAAGAAACACAAGTTTAAATCCTTCAGTTCAGTCAAGATCCATTTAACCTGTGTACGCTGTCATGGGAACTACATTAATTAAAGCACAACTGCAGCACTGCCATTCATTATTAAGGATGCATTCAATTTAGACACACATTCTCCCTTTCTGAGCAGGAGAAATAATAGTTTGCAGTTTCAGATGCAGAGGACTGAGCTCCACCATATGAAATGGGACAGGTATTAGTGCATTTTCAATTTGCGCAAGCACTTGATGAAGATGATGCTAACCTGTGTCTGCTCCAAATGTGGTGTCAACTAATTATGCACCGATTTGGAATCTTTTGTTGTAATGCAGCGTTTTGTGTTTTTTCACAGAACACTGCAGGAGAGTAAAATAAATAAAAAATACAAGCTCAAGAACTGATGCCTTTTTGCAATGTGTAAGGCACATTTTAACAGATGACCTGTCAGCCCTTCTTTTTCCGTAAGTTGTTCTTTCAAACAAACGGTATGGCAGTTGCAGAAATTACTTAACCAATATATCCTGATGGGTAGGGATTTTACTGGGCCAGTTAGTGCCTGGACCAGTTAGAAGCCTGAGCGTAGCAAGTGCTTTAATATTAGATCGGGCATTACCTGCCCCAGTAGGACCCACCGCCCTGAGGGGTTTATTTCTATTAGCATCCCAACATGTTTATCAAAAGGATAATATTTGTATTTTGCAAATTGAGAAATGCCACGGTTGACATTTCTCAACTTAAACAAACTACAAACAAAAATGTCCCCATGAATTAGCAAGAAGAGAACTACACACAGTCCTTTCTCCATTTCCATGTTGGCCATTCCCGTGATGGAGCTACAGCGGGAACTCTGAGTGTTCCTGTTGCGGGACAAGGGATTGCAAGGTAATTGGGGCAGGCGTGGGCGACAGATGATGAAATTGTGGGTGTGGGGTGGGGGAAGGAAGGAAAGGGATGTGTGGGGTCAAGGCACACTACCTCATTCCAGAGGATTGTGGCCTCCTGCTTCTGAAGAGGTTCAGAGTGGGTGCTTTACAATGAGGTAAAGACTCCATTCTAAGCCTCTTGTTTGGCTGGGGTCTGCCCACCCCACCTCCTCAAGCCAGGTGCTAATAATGAATATTTACTACTACATTTTTGCCAGCACACATTTACATTCATTTATTAATGTTCATAGGCAATAATGGGTTTATTTTGCTGCGTAGTGCATTGTGTAGTGCATTGATATACAAAGAACCTTGATCAATTGCCATTTTCTCTATCAATCAGTTGTTGACCTGATGAACTGGTAAATAGTACAAACACAAAACCTATGTCAGAAGTTCTGTCATATTTACAATGACTGGAAAAATGTATGTGAACCCGTAGGCCCTTTAAGTGAGGTAACGATTCATTGGATGGATGGGGATGCAGAATTTACTCTTACACCAATAATAAGACCGACTTAGGAAGTTGGTAAAACATAACTGTTTTAATATCAACTGTCTAAAACAGGGAGTACAACAGACATCAACAGACTTTTGCTCAAGTCTCTCAACATTTTACATGAAAAAATACATTTATATAACAAAAACTTGTCATCATCGACGTCATACTACGTGCAAAATAAGAAAAACCTAACTGGGAACGTGGTTGGTTTACCGGGAACATCTAGGTATACTTTCTATGGGGGATAGGATTGTGATTGGGTCTCTGTAATCAGGTGGACAACTTATGCCCACCCCTAGTGCAAGTCATCTTCATTGTCATCAAATGCACAATGTTTCATTGGCTCTCAAACTATAGAGCTCTTTGCTATGTGGCCCTCTATGATTGATTGGCACACTTGAACCCTTCTGGAATATTCCACTCACTAGCAGCTCACAAGCTGGTACCCCAGGGGCTTGTGAGTGGACTTGACCATGCCTTCCCACCCAATTAGCCTATCATCCATCATCACTTCTGCTGTCTGCCATTCAAATAGTCTTTGAACTGGGCCTTGCAAAGTATCACTGTGCCTCTGAATAGAAGGGAGTACGAGCACATTCTTATCTTCAATCTTGATGTAGCTTGCCCAAAGTCTATTTCATCTACCCCATGTGACAGCAGACCATGTTTTAGCTCCTTTTTCATATTGTATACTATTACATTAATAAGACTTGGCACTCATATTCTTTTTCCATTGGACCTCAACAGAAGCTCGCCTTGTTTCTCACTTTCATTGTATCTTCTCAAATAGATAACCAGTTTCTTGGCTGGCTCAACCCTTGACACTGGCCAGGCAAGCCTTCTAGATTCTTCCTCCATCTTCAGCCGTCTTTCTTTGCTGCACCATACTTTCAGCCCTTTTTGCTCTGGGGTCCTAGTTTGCTAAAATACGACGTGGAACATCCAGATTCTATACACACACACACATATATATATATATATATATATGAAAAAAATGCCTTTTGGAAAAAGACAGCAAGTGGAGTGCACTCCAGAGAGCAGCTGCAATCAAGAACCAGTATCCTTGCAGCAAAAGAAAGTGGAAAGAAACTCCTCAGCACTCCTGGCAACACGTTTTCTTTATTGGTGTGAGTACATCAGGAAGGAAAACAAAAACAACGCGTTTCGCGGTGCACAGACCGCTTGATCACGTGGGTATATATATATTTACGGCACTGCCTGCAGTATATTATTTACGTATAGCCAGCATTCATGATTACTTAGTCTACTTGCGTTGCAGCATCTGTACAGTTTATAAAGTGATTTGCATTTTCTTCAGTGCTCTTCGCATGTACAATCTTCATTCCCGCACATGAAATCTTACTTGACTCTTCACTTTGTCATCAGATTCTATAATGTCCATATAGCTTCCTCCTTGGCATCTCTTTTTAGTGCGTCATCTCTGCTTCATATGAAGTCACCATCCTCATGCGTTCATTGCATCATACTTCAAGAACCTCCCTTAAGAGACCCTCATCTCTCTGTGGGTACATCATGTAGGGCTTTCTCAATGGATACCTGGTTTTGAGGTTTCTTCGTGGGATAGGTACCAGTACTGGCATTGTGCATTTCTCAATTTACGGCTTCCAACATATAGGCAAAATAGGGGCAGGATTTCCAGTAGAGGCATTTGGCTCCTCCTCAACATATGTCATTATTTTTTCTTTGATATCTGTTAATGAATGCATTTATTTATGTTGTAAATAGATGAATTAAAAAAATAATGTGCACTGTTTAGATAATGGCTAAGATTAAATGCTTTTTGTAATGCACTTGTTGAAAAATAAAATAAAGAATGCATCAATTAAAACATTTAAGGTTTGCTGACCTGTACCCCAAAATAAACGTGCAACCTTTTGTTGTGATATTTCATTCCACAGCACCTGCATTGATAGGTGTGTGGCTGTTATGACCTCTGCACACAATTGCATCCAGGGTGTGTCTGTGTGTTACTCTTTTTACAATTTGATTGAGATAAAGCTTTGTCATTTAGAATTTTAGCACTCTGGTGGGAGTTTCATTAATTTCTTTGAACTAGATGCTAACATTTTCTGACATATTTAGGTGCTTGTGTTCTACAATCAGGTTGGAGATGGTGTCGGTCAGAGTCGAGGTTGAGGAGCAACTAACATTCAGGAATATTTTCGGTGGAGTATTTTTACACTTAGGTGATCCATGCGGGCAGGGGTACTTTGCTATTTTTCCTCTTTCTAATGTATGCAGAAGAGCTCAAAGTTGATAAAATGTATATGAGGACCCCATTTGATAAGGAGGTTATGCAAGTCTGTTCTGTGCTTTGACATAGACTACACAGTAATAAGGTTCCAGTGTATCAAATTCTCCATCAGTGAACCTCTTGCTGCTCCTGCTTTTGGACCTGGGTTTCTCTTTCTGTAATGGGTGAGGTTTCTGCCATGTGTTTCTATTTCTTACTAGTCTTGGGCTTGAGGGCACAGTGTTGGCATTCTCTACTGCGTTGGGTTTCTTGTTGAGCTGTTCTAGTAAGTTACTAAGTTAGGTTTTTGGCCATTTTGTTGTTCGACCAAATGTTTTCCTGTGAAACCATCTGTTGCTGTCTCGTGGGAATGCCAGTTCTTTGTGTTGTTGGAGGTATTCATGTGCTGGACTCAGGTTTGCATTATTTAATGGGTCTTTGGTGCTGTGCAGAGGCTGGCTCATGTCAGCTCAGATATGGTGGGTGTTCCTGGTGTAGAACGTGGCAAATAAACGTGGGTTCTGTTGTGTGTTTGAAATTTTGGATTGCTTCCTGATTCTTCCCATTGCACGGTGGTTTGCTGAATCATTCTCCTTGGTTTCCAGCTGCTGGTGTGTTCAGGCTGTGTCATGTGGTCGATAGATAGGGAAAGATGCGCAGTGTTCTCAGGATTGTGGTCTGCTCTCTTTGCATATGGCAGTACTCTGTTGGGTGAGATTTCTTGCAGTGGTGTATTCATTGATGGCTGCTTCCATTCTAGTCTGGATATCTTTCCTAGGGTGTGGCATTTTGAAAGTGATCTATAGTATGCGCAGCCTGCAAGATGGTCGCGACCTGCTGAGCTCCGGCACCAGTTCACAATCATCCGATATCGCTACCCTGTAATATGAGCAAGATAACAGAAAATTAACAAACCTGTTCCGGAGTGGCTGGCGCTCAAGTCGGGACAGTTTGATCACTCTGCAACATGTCGCAACTGAGAAATGCCTGATCATTCAGGCACTGGCCTCCTGAGCCTGTCAGTCATGTAGGCTCATGCAGCGAGAGGAGAAATGCCGCTCGGTGGCTGGGGCGACCTAAATCCCACCCGGTGGCGGGTTGGAGGTACCATCATCTCTAGTGGCGACAGAATCCCGACTGCACTGTGATGCACAACGGCTGGGGCCGGCAGAGCCGAGCGCAGAGATGCACACTGCAGACCGGTGCACCTGGCAATGCCAGGCTGGCATTGACAAGCTGGGGACTCTGGCAACGTCAGGCCCGCCCCTGCACTACCCGCAGGCAAGTGAGGGTGCAGTGCACGGGGAGCAGGCAGGGTCACCCCCGGGACATCTGATGGTGGTGAGCACATAGCAGGAAAGACACAAATAATGAGGGAGTGCACCTCATGCCCAAGTGACACTTCATTCGGTCCCTCATGGTGGAGCTGCATCTCATACCGGCGACTGATAGATGCGGCAGGTGGTGCTGCAGGAAGAGATTGGGCCTCACAAACCACAGAGTGGGCCAGAGGAGATGGGGCAGTAGGGAGAGACACACTCAGCATTTGTGGGTTGTGTCTGGCCGGGTCTCGCTCCGCCTGTCTACTATCTTGTCTTGAGTGGCTGGCCTCTCATGCGGTAAGCAGAAACAGCTCTGAAAGATCTCAGCACTGGATATTTGCTCCTGAATGCTGCAGTGATCCTGAAAAGTAGTGCACCTGTTCGTCTGCCAGGACTCGGTGGTCCTAATCTGATTACAACTGTGGGGGTCCTGCTATTGTGCGGCTACATCTGGGTGAGCGAAGCTGGGGACCACGTAAGCCTCCCCACCCTCTGGTCCAGGCTTGCCCCTGCAGTGACGAAAAGGGGGTGGGCACATTAGAAACAGAGCATTATGGAGGCTTTTACCAGGAAGATGAGCAAGCCCAGGCAGGAAACATACAGTGGGCCTGGTGACACTGCTGGACTTCACAGAACCAACATGCTCGACATATGACAAATAATGGAAAGTATGCATTCTAGGTTTGTCACTGTCAGTGGAAAACCTGATGACATAACCTCCAATATCACCACTCTGAAGTCTAAGATGGAGTGTGAAAGTGCTAGAGTCATGGAGGCAGAAACCTGCATCGGAGCAGCCAAAGATGACAAAATATGATTGAAAAATTAAGTATTCACAATATATATAAAAGTGGCTTTTGAAACACTGCTTAAGACGCTCCTAGGCAACCCAACATTTTTGGCCGCTTTCAGATTGGAGAGGGCCTGCAGGTCTCCAGCGGCAACACCCAAAGCTGGGGCACCACAAGGCCAGTGATTGTCCAGTTACTGAACCATCAAGTCTTGATCTCATTCTCTGCACGGCTAGAGAGAAAGGCCCCCTCCTCTATTTGTCAGCAAATGTACACATCAATCCTGATTTCTCCATGGCAGTCCAGATGCAGCACTGGTCATTCTTCGAAGTGAAGAAGGTGCTGAGTGATAAGGACGTCCAATATGCAATGCTACTCCAAGCATGCCAAAGGGTTCAGCACAAGGGGAAAACACACTTCTTCAGGCTGCCAGAAGAGGTGGCGGCATACATAGAGGCACACATTCCCCTTTCTTGTCGAGCCACTGGAGACGTGGAGAACAATGGTCAGATTACCTGAGTCATCCACGGACAAACCTAGGCCGACAGACATGTGCAGAGTGAGCTGCGGTGGTGTCTGGGAAGCCCCTCACTATTACATGCTATGCTTGTTGTTGTAGATGACTACTACATCTACTTTGTCTGTCCTTCTTCTTAGGGGCATGAGATGTTTGTACACGTTCACTTATCCTGATATATAGGGGTTGGTGATGGTAACAAGAGCTACCAGAGGCAAAAACAGTGTTGTCTTGGCAGACACGGATCAGCTTACCGAGAGCAGGACCACTAAACTGGAGATAAACACTTGCGCTGCACAGGTTGATGGGGTACGAACAACGGTTTCTACTGTAACATGACAATAGTTAATATGTTGAGTTGGAATGTTCATGGAATAGGCAACTATACTAAAACCAGGAAGATCATGGTGTGTGTCAATAGGCATAACATTAAGGGTGCCTTCCTCCAGGAGACACAGTCCACAGCGGCTGGTAACAAAAATTTGGCCACTTCCTGAGGGAACAATAGGTGTTTCACGTCCTTCTTGTCCCAATCTAAGGGGGTCCCAACCAGGCTCAGACTGGCCTATCTGGCATTAGGCCCATGACTCAACCAAAACCGCAAAATGCTAATGTGGCCCCCTTTTTGGGTCAAAGAGTCCCACTTTTTTGGCAAATGTGGCCCAGTTTGATGAGTTGCGTCATCATGCGGCTAGTCGTTTTTACCAGTGTTGCTGAATAAATATTCTTTAAAATGCACAATTTGCATCACATTTTATCAGAAAACTCTCTCTTGGGTACTATTCAAACATTGTCACAAAAGGAAAGAATTGCTGTTTGAAACAGTGGACCACTTTTTCATTGGTGCCCTAGACAATGTTATGCCCCAATCCGACCCTGGTCCCAACCCTGATCCATAAAACCCTCAACTATATGTAGAGGGGTGTACACATTGATCCTGATGTCAGATACGTTACAGTGCACTGTATTGCGGAAGGAGTAGAAATGCTCCTGGTTAACACTTATGGCCCGAATATTGACACTCCCAAATTTTATGACAACGTTGGAATCATTATAGAAATGTACCCAGAAGTACCTATCATCTGGGAGGTCGAGATGAAAATGATCTTAGACCAGCGGTTAGATCAAACGGGAGTAACACCTAGACCTCTGTCTAAAGCTGCGTGCAGACTACTTAGTCAAATAGATAAGCTCAAATTGAGAGGTGTTTGGAGGGTACTGCATCCACATGAGTGAGAGTTCACATTCTACTCTTCTGCGCATGACCTGTCATCCCACATCAATCTCTTCTTGATCTCATAGCACCTTATTGGGAAGGTACTGGCCGTGGACATCCTGCAAACACTCTCAACCACCCTCCCATAATGCTCCAGCTCGTGGAGATTCAAATCAGATATATGCATTGCAAGACAGTTTTTAGGGCTGACATAGTGACGGATATCCACACCTACATCACCTACAACACCCCTGAAACTGCCTCATATGGCAGGCATTTATTATGGGGATGGTCATCTCTAGTGAATTTGGGGTGCTCAAAACCATTTGGCGTGACCTGGAACGCTGTGGAAGTAGACTTAAGGAGTTAGAAAAGAAATACAATTCCACGACATGACCTGCCCTTCTCACAGACATACATAATATGCTCGAGCATTTTCGAGAACATGTGTTGCTATAGGCGATATGGTGAGGGAGATCGACCGCGGACAACACTTGCAAAACTGTTAAGTACAGAGAAGGGTTCAACACAAATAGATTGTATTCTTGATGAGCAAAGGGTTATTAAATACTCAGACCAGGAAACACTCAGTGTCTTTAGGCAATTTTATGCGACTCTATACTGTGCCAATACACCCAATGGAGAACAGGTCATACATTCCCTACTGGACAATATCCTGATATTCAGACTATCAGAGAGCGCCAGGGAGCAAATTACCATGCCCTTCACTGTCGAAGAAGGCATGCTAGTCATTAATGAGCTTCATAGAGGTAAAGCGCCAGGTCCGGAAGAGTTCACTGCTAGGTTCTACATGGCATATGGTGCAATATTGGGCACCCACCTGTTGCAGGTATGGGAAGGGTCAACGAAGAATTCCCTCCTCCCAGAGTTGCTTGACAAGCTACAATAACTATATTACTCAAATCAGAATGCTGTTGCTGATTAATGTGGATACTAAATTCTTTGCAAAGATCATAGCGACAGTGACGAGACAGGATTCATGCCCGGATGGTCCACCAAGCTAAATATCCACTGTCTGTTTAATGCCATGTCCCGCCTGTCCCCTAAAGCCTCTGCAACGGCTGTGACCCTTGATGCACAGAAGGCATTTAACATGGTGTCCTGGGAGTACGTATGTGTGATATTGGAGAAATGTGGGCTCGGGAATCAAATGTTAAACACCATTAAACAACTTTACCAGTCTGGTTGCTGGAGTATTTGTGAATGCACGCCTATCGGAGCCTCTTCTGGGAAGGGGTAGCCTCCAAGGCAGCCTGCTATCACCAAACCTGCTCGCACTGGCTATCGGACGACCTATGGCACACTTGATCAAGGAGCATCCAGACACCGGAGGATCTGCCTAGCGGGACGTCCTGAAATAATCTCCCTCTACGTGGATCATGTACTTCTGTATGTCATGGACCCGCACATACACTTTGACCTAATAATGTGCAACATCACGCACTTTGGTGAATGCTCGGGCTTCTCGGCAAACTACAGAAAGTCCAAAATCTTCCCCTGAACTGACAAAACAGTGAGGCAACATGGAAATCACCCCCTTAAGTGGGCAGCTGATAGGATCAAACATCTGGGACAATGGCTCACTCCTCTCTGATAATTACACTGCTCATGAAGCGTACGTCTCTGAAGAACTGTGCAGATGTACACGTATACCAATCTCACTTGCTGACAGGCTAGCCCTGGTAAAATGATTCTCTTGCCCAAACTGTTATACCTTTTCACTAATGTAGCCATATGACCTGGCAAATAATACCTTGCCAGGCTTCATGGCCATCTCTCTCGATTCTTGAGGCATGCGGGAGAGATACATATAAAGTGGGCAGAATTAACTCTACCTTACGACAAGGGAGGGTTCTCAGCACTGCACTTTGAGATCTATTGGATGGCCACCCATGCACAATTTGCATCCTACTGATATGGCATTGATGGTGTCCCTCCACATGTTAGATTGGAACACTTGGCAGCTGATAAAAAGAACATAACAATGTTAATAACAATGTTAATACTTGATTCCCCATACAAAGATGACTGTCCATATGACCTACTCCGCACCACAATCTGTGCATGGCCAGCTATATTTGCAAAGACGGGGCTGATACATTTGTATTATAAATGGCTCCCACTATAGAAATTCCCTGGCCTCTCTCCTACCTGGGATGATTCTCGCTGCATGCACAGGGAAATGTTGAGACACTGGGGGTTTGAGGACTCATTCCCAGAGGGGAGATTCCTCACTTTGCAAACGTGGAAACAAGGGCATAGGGGTACGACAACAGAGGTTTTGCGATTCTACAGACTAAGAGCTCTGGCCTCCAAATGGTGGGAAGAGCACCCAATAGAACCCTTGGACAATGAGCTCCTTGTCTTTATCTCAAACTCTTATGATAGTCCTAAGATACTAGCTTCACTTTATAGGATGCTTATGGGTAAGGCAGAACTACAGATATCTAATGTGAGACAATAGTGGGCAGAGGATATGGGGACAGACCTACTAAACAAGCAATGGGGTAGGATGTGCTCCTTGTCCAAATCTTTGTAGTTGAATACTAGATTCAAATTGATCCAATGCAAGGTATTGAACAGACTGTATTATAAACCAAACAAACTTTAACAAAAAAAACGAACTGGACACATATGGTAGGTGCCCAAGATGTAAGAGCGAAAACACTGATCAAGTGCACATGTTGTGGAGTTGTGGCAAACTGTGTGATTTTTGGGGCCATGTGTTGGATACTCTGTCTCCGGTGGTGAACCGCAGATTGATGCACTCTCCCATGACTGTGCTTTTTGGGTCATTGAGAGACATTCCGTAGAGAAGGCTCTGATTCTTCCGAAACATGTGATGCCACATTGCCAAGTGGTGTGTATTGAATAAATGGTCCCCCACTGGGAAAAGAATGGCTGAAAGAACTGACATGGGCAGAGAACTGTGAAGAGTTTTATGCAGGTAAGTTGCCAAGCATATCTAAGGCGAAAGATAAATGGTGTGAATAAGGTGTGCATTTAGCCCAACTACAGTCACATAAGTGCACTGGCGGTCACTGTGGTTGCACAATTTTATTATGTCTTAAAATGCCAGGCCTCTAATAAAATGGAATGTATATGCTGTAGGGGCTCAAGCCTGCTATGAATCATTGTACAACAATTTGGTGTTGTACTTATCCATGCATTGATCTGTCTGTCTATAAAAAAAAAATTAAAAAATTAAAAAACTGGGAGCCTAGTACTGTAGGACAGGAATCAGCATGAGATACCAGGGGACCTAATCAAAGAGGCACTCCTTGTAGTACAATCAACGTGAAACAGATATCACAAGGGGACACTTGTCACAATGGGAAACCTTAAGATCAACATCACATTGAGCCACCCAGGATCAAATTATAAAGGGACACCTTATGGCTAAATCAGAGTAAGATCACAGTAAGAAAAAATATATAATGAGACAGATAGGGATAAATCCAGAGTGACACATCCTAGAGCAAAATTACAGAAGGCCTCATCAACTGTTCCCAAAGGGATTTAGTTATTCAAGAAATAACCACAATAACACTATCCACCTACCAAAAGAGCAACATACTACTCAGGAGTATCAATACCAAAAGAATACAAACATATATTTATATATATTTATATATATTTCATTGTTGTATTTAGTTTCAAATTAAAACTTTTACAACATTACATATACAATAGCAATGAATATCATTACAAAAAACATATATATAATTCATATGTGCAATGGAAAGTAAGCGGTATAGTGCATACATCAAAGACATTTCTTTTAGAACACCATGATGACCAAATTAATCAAAAAGACTTAATCTGAGTGTTTCAGTAAATTACATAACACAACAATTCATATATAGACAAACAAAATGTGGGGTACTATTGCAAATAGGCAAATGTACGGATTCTTGTGCAAAATAACAACATATCTTCTTTCAATGGAAGAAGTGAAAATATGAGCAATTTGTTTAAAAAGAAACCGAGAAAGAGTGAAAACAGGTACTCCACATATACATAATTAAAGAATACAACAATAAATCCATCATAAATACAACAGCAAAAAGTATATTTTATGTTGGTCTTTATAAGGAGAGTAAATTCCAATGGAGCAACAGGTTTTAAAGTGCTAATTCCAGTTCGAGCTTTGGAGGAGTCACATATCTCAACCCTTCTTGGAGAAGAGGGGTGGATCGTTTTCATGCTAGAGCTATACATAGCTACATATCCCAGAAGAACAAAGCTGTATGACAAGAACAACTAATATGCTGTGATATTCGGAACATAAATTAGTCAGAGGGAGATTAAGGTTAACACAAATTAGTATTAGAGTGAAAGCCTTACCCAACAGCATTTCAGACCATGAGAGCCCACAACATGGAAATTGAACCCAAGAGAGTAAATTGTATAATATTAGTGATATAAGAGAACAGGGTCAAGCAGAGTGCATAAATTCAGACATAGGATTGAAAATGAACCATGGTGTTGCCTATGTCAATTCATTTTAAGGGCCAATGCCTTGTTGATCTGAACCAGGAGCTGGGTTAGTGTCAACATGATCTTAAGGTTAGTACCCATCATAGAGCGTGCCCGCAAAGATTCACTTGAGAGGTGGGTCTCATCAATTAGATCTTGCCTAAATGCAGTGATGAGCTGATGATTAAAAAATATGCGGAAAATCACCAAATGTTTGTGTGTTTCTAGCTGATTGACAGCTTTGCAAAACCTGCACTGATCTACATTCAATTGGAGTGTGTAGGGGCCCAATGTTTGATCTTTTCATATGTTCACATCTGGATTAGCTTAAATCTTAAATACTTCTCCCGTGCCTTACTCGACGGAAATCGTAAAAGGTATAGCTGGCGTGGGTGTCTTTTTAAAGAAAATATTGCATTCTCCTTGTAACAAGTATATTGACTCAAGGCATCAACCATTCTGCACCAATCATAATCGAAGAGTTTTTTTTTTTTACGTGTCCAGGTCTAGTCAATAAATCATCACGCCCTAGACCAATTTCTGAGAGAACATTTTCCATGTTTAGTTGAAAAGAGACAATAGAAGGGGGTTTTCCATTTTCCAGCATTATGTGCAATTCCTCATAAAGAGAATTGGGAGGGGGCATTCATTTTGCTATAATTATCAAGAAGCATCCACTGATAGCATACAGAAAGAGTGACAAGTCCCAATTCATGTCTCAATACAACATTCGGAAGAGAGTTTGCTAAATTCAAGCACTGCTTCCATATTCTAGCTTGAAGTTGATCTAAAAAGGAAAGGACTTTGGCTAAGCAAATGTCCAGCCCATAAAAAGGTATTGGCTCAGCTTTTAGTGAATAGAATTCAAACAGGGGCCCCATAGTAAATTTACAGAGTTTTAATCCGCATTTGACAAATTAGCGGTTTAGCTTTGAAATTAAGGGAGGCTCTCCACATTTCCAACAATTGTATATCTGTAAGATTATAACCCAAGTAACGGAAACATGGGCACGTGGAATATGAAGTTCATTAGCAGACCACACATAAGATACCACTTTGCGTTTTAAGTTATTAAAAATAATGATCCTCAATTTTTTTGCATTGCAGATGAGATTGAGGCAGTTGGCATAATGTGCAAATAGATGGAGTTTTCCCCTGCGGCCCGAAAGGGATACGGTCAAATAGCAGAATGTCGTCGGCAAATACCAACCAATTGAGCGACAGACTGCCAATTTTCACCAGAAACAAGACTGTTGAATCCCAGATTTTGTCCATGTCAGATAAGTAGAGGTTAAACAGGGTTGCCGTCAAATTGCAACCCTGCTTAGCCCCCACATATGTTGGAATAGGTTCTGTAAGTGACCCTTTGTATGTTTTTTCTGACCATGTAGCTTGTGTTGGTGTGGAGTTTCACCATCAGCTTAATAAGAGGCAGCGGGGAAAACATATTATAGTACCTCTGGATCGTCTACACATGACACCAAATGTGCTATTCTATCTCTGCTGAAGGATTGGGTATTGTGCTCACCAATGACCTTCTTGTCTGTAATAGGCACATTGGTTAATGTGTAAAGGACCCAGTTGCATACTACTCGGTGGTGTAAATTGGCCTCTACACTGTATATTCCCACCTCTGACTTCTCTAGCGATCTGCTGAAACAGTACTCTAGTTTTCAAGTCTCCCTTCTTCTTTCCCACTCTTTCCTACTCTGAATTAACTCTATTTTCATAGTACTGAGCCATATGTAATGATTGTGATTTTGCTTGCCAAGCGCTTTCAGAAGTCATTATCTGTGATTGAATTTCAGGCAATAATGTGCATAGAAACTTGTCTACAAACAGCCTTTTCCCTGACTCTGTACTCAAGTATTGACGGCTAAAGTCTGAAAACACTTGCTCAAATCTGTTAAAATACTCAGTTGCACCCTCTGACTTCAAATGTACACATGCCGTAAGCTTGTCCCATATGATTCTTTTCTCGGGAACCAGAGTTTTTAGTTTAGCTACTATTCTGACTGGCAACATTAGTATCACCTGTGGTGGTTTCTCCCCAGCATTCCTTTCCCCATCTATTCGCACCAAGTTAACCCATGTATGACCCATCCCTGCCTCATCATCTACAGTTCTAATCTGCTTCCATACATCAGCAGGAAGGATCACGGGAAACAGCAAATCTGTATCACTCAGCATGAAAACTGATGAATGCAAGACAGATTCAATTTCTTTATAAAATCCTGTTGGATTCTTCCTAATATCTGAAATTGTTTTTCTAATGGTATTCACTTCCTGTCAAGAAAATGGGACATGGGCAAACTGTGAGACATAATGTGCTTCAATAGTAGTGGCTGGTGTACCTGCTGTGGCATTTGCTGGAATTTCTACTTTCGGAACACATGTCGGAGGAACCTCTCTCATTGGCAATTGTAAGGTAGGCAATTCTGAATGCTTATTAAGCAATTTATTACGCTAAATCAAGTGACAAAGTAGTCAAAGCAGTATCGGGCGAGAATGCTCTTTTATAAATGACCATCAAATCTGTGGGACAACAAACCTTTCTCTTCAAAAACTCATATTGTAGATATTATACCCTCACTTGTAACACTTCGCTTTGCATTGCCGGAGCATCCTGACTAAATATGTCATGCACTTCAATGGGAGAAATTGAAACATCTGAAATCCATCTAAGAGCGTCTCTTGTGCAAACGCGCATTTCTTCACTCATTGATTTCAATGTAGGAAGAAATTGCTTCTGCCCATATGAGGCTTCCAGTCTATTACCATCTAATTCATCTTCCTGTAACCGATCTAGCTCCCTTTTAAATTAAAATACCCTCTAAACA
Organism: Ambystoma mexicanum; assembly: GCF_040938575.1. Classification (NCBI taxonomy): domain Eukaryota; kingdom Metazoa; phylum Chordata; class Amphibia; order Caudata; family Ambystomatidae; genus Ambystoma; species Ambystoma mexicanum. Next base: position 392,389,555 of record NC_090936.1, read on the forward strand.
TGCTCATGTACTTTCTCCGCAGTGTCCCTTGAGCGGGCAAGGACATTAAAATCCCTCATCCCCTGTGGGGCGTTCATGTCCGTCAAAACACTCCAAATATCAGCCAAATGCATTCGGGAATACTTTCCTGGACAGAAATCGCAACTAAAACAGCTGATTCTTCACCTTCTTCTATATATTTTTTAGCCCAGGTATACAATTCTCTTTTTCTAGCTTTAGATACTGTACCACAAGTCATTATTCTAGAATCAGCTCCCGCCCCTTCAATCACTTCAAGTGGAGCAGAACCATTTGGAAAAGAAAGTTTAGACAAATTGTGCTCAATAGGTAGTGGAGACACTACTGCTGGTGGTGGAGACGAAATTAGGGGAATGGCAATTGTCAGTAAGGGTGGAGGTGCAGGAGGAGGAACAACAGCAGGAAAAGGAACAACAGCAAGAGGAGGAACTACAACGGGAGGAGGCGCAACGGCAGAGGGAGGCACATAAGGAGGAGGTGCAGTGGGAACATTTCTACGTTCATTTAACAGTTTATGAATCAGTTCATCTGAGGTATGAAAATCCTGAGACGGATATATCTTCTGCACATCAAGGGAAAAAGCCCTATCGATACTTCTAATAGATGCAGACTGCTTTTGTTGGTCATACAATCGTACTTTCTCAGCATTAGTCATGTGCCTACGTGCATGCTTTCTTTACTTCTGAGTTGCTGCATAGCTTCCTTTCTCCAATTTTGATTTGCATCAAATGCTGCAGGCCTAGCCTTTTTCTTCAACAATATAGATTCTAAATACTCTAAACGGGCAATTTCAATACAATCATGAACTGGCCACTGAAGTTCGGAAACATATCTGGTTTGTCTGTGCCAAATATCATTAAATACAATACTATTTAGGCTGTACTTACAATAAATTAAACAAGCCGGTGACCCAACAGGTGGCGCCGGTTGGCCTTGTCCCAAAGATTGTCTATCTCTGCGGAATAATACCCTGAAAGAGTATGACAATTTCCCAGGCATGTCAGATTACTGCTGTTACTTGGCGTTGTTTGTACTCGCAAGTGCAAATCTGCAACCAATAGCATGAATCTTAGGAATCGGGGCACGACTCACCTGATTTCAAAACAAAGGAGGTCTGATTGGATTACAAAGGATTGTCGTGGTTGGCAATTTCGGCAAAGAGCCTGCCTCGATATGGGGACCCTCATCAAGATGTCCTCTCGAACCACTTGCTCACCATCCAGGGATCGGATTGTGCTGTACTGTCGAGGTGTCGCATCTCATACAAGGGGCAAATTCACTCTCCGATCCCGGTCCGATAGCCACATCTCCTTGTTCAGCGAGGTGACATCAATCTTGAGGGTCACTATTCGAGCGCCATCTGAAAGACCAAAGGAAATATTGAGGCTTAGTACCACCAAAATGAAATACGGCAATCACGAGTTCAGAGTTATAAGTATACTTTTTAATCAAAGTACAGATAGCTATCTGGCTCTCAAGCGTCTTGCAGTGTGTACCAGCAGACACTTTGATGGAAGAGAGTGCAGGACATCACGAAGCATGCATTATTTATACACAGTCCCAGTCATTGTCCAGCCCTTCTCCAAACTAATATGTTCCAAAAAGTGTTCATGCCCAGTTCACATGACAAATATGACAATATTGTCTTTAGGTTTAAGACATGTGTTTCTATACATAGAGTACAATGGTGGCGAACTTTGTTATGTTTGGCCATGTAGATCTTCCCTTGTTCTTGAGATTAAAGTAAGTTCAGTTTCAAAAAAACAAATACAATGTGCTTCTGCAAAGGCACATAGTAGATGTCCAACATTCAGTTCCAGTATTTGTATAAGGCTGAAGCTATTGGTGAAGACAACACTTGAATTGAGAATCATTTGGACTCCAAGGTCTCTAATCACAGAAAAAAAATCTGCTCTAAGAAGCCTCAATGTTGACATAGTTCAAAGTTCATTTAGCTCTGCTGCAGCTGAAAACACAATTTACCATTTTAGGAAAGAAAGCAGGAGTTAGAATCAAGATGGTGGATGGTTCTAAAATGGCGGCGAAGCCAACTGTAGTGCTGAAATGTCCAGCATTTTTGGAGGTTTAAAGGAATCACATCCCAGTCCTTGAACAATGACTCAATACCCAACTACAATCCCAAGGTCTGTTGACCTTATCCTCCAGGACTCGTTCTCCTTTATAGCAGATACTCTTTAACCTTTGGAAATATGAATATTAGTCACAACTTCCCAGGCAGATACTTTGGAAGAATGGAGCAATCCACTTTCTTGCTCATTTCTAACATAGAGACCCGGTGGAGGTCAATTTCCTCATTTGTTTCAGGCACCTTTTAATCTTCCTGAGATGTATGAATTTGGCAGGCCATCTAAGTAGCAATTTCCTTTTCTACTGCTTTCTTATCTGAGTCTTTTTTGTATTGGCTCTTCTTTTTCCTATTTAGATTTGGCTCTGCGGTTATACTGTCATTTTCCCCTAAATGTATTGAGTGAAGGCATTTCTGGGCTGATTGATTTCTGTTTATAAATTCATTTTTCATATATTTTTTTATAAAACATTTGTTATTGGTATATGCAATTTCATCACAAGCACAGTAGATTGTTTCAACTGAGTACATTTCAACACATGTCTGGGAAAGTGACAACCATACCCTCTTCCAGTTCAACCTCATGCTTCCTCACCCTTTATCTCTATCAATGTATTCTCTCCCTCCCTTGGAATGGCCCCACGTACAACATTCAAAGTAACCAAAAATGTGTACTTTCCTCCCCGCCACCTCATCTATGTCCCAATTGTCCCTTTACCCATTTTTCATATTTTTGATTATTTGTCACTGAGGACTTATTTTATTCTTCGGGGTTACTAGCACAGGTGGGGATTGATTTGATAAAGAATCAGTTTTAATATGTATGGGGAAACAGCCAGACATGTTCTCACCCACTGTATCAAAATGGGTGACATCTATATGAACAATTATGGCCCATGTGTGCATAATTACAAAACTACACTCAGTGAAGCTTTCTGGGATATTTGTCTGAATCGGAATCACTATCTTTACAAATTGCACTGTGGAGAGTATGGAAACAAGTGGCAGCAAGCCTCATATAGACCCTATAATAAGGCTACAAAATGCACACAGACATTTTGGCATTGTATGAACTAGTTAATATGCCTGATATTAATTAGAGCCTATGTATGTGCTTTGTAAGAAGCAGATAAGAGAAGTGTTGGGAAAATTGTGTAATTTGGAAATTATGTATTGGAACCCTATTTTGTGACTATTTTGTGGCTATTATGTGGCTTAGGTATGTATGAATGAAAGACAGTAGTATTGTAATTTGAAGTTTGGACACTCTAGGTTATATACCGTTTAGTTATTGGTTAGCATTTCCCAAATATGATGGGATGTAATTATGACCATGCTAATTAATATTATGCTAATCACTGTTAACCTCTGTGTCATTTTAAGGATGAGTTTTAATATTTTTTCTATGGGTAGAGACTGTATGATCTATTAATTTTGATACAGATTATGTATGATTGCTGCAATATATTTGATATTTGGTATATCTGATACAGATGATACATGAGGCGTGTGAAATGGCTAAAATGTGATTTGATTATGAATTTTAAATTGTTAAGTGATTATTTACGTAAAGTTTTTCGATTTGTTAATTGTGTATTTGTGTAAAGTTCTTATTGAACTAATCACAATAAAGTTTATGTATGTAATATGTATGTCTAGCTTATTCTCAACCTATTCCCCTCTGACCTCGCAGGCATAGATCGAGGATTATGAGAAGTAGTTAACAAGATAGACTCTTCTGTACCATCAATACTAGTTGGTCCACTTCAAAAAGAGTATTTGCCTTCTGTTGGCTATCCATTTAATTCAATTCAGTGAAGTTAGCTACATATGTTACTATAGGCCTTGGCAGGTTAGAGTGGAGTATTTTCCTTAATGTTATCATTCAGCCTCACTAGAAATTGTAAAACTAAGGTGAGAGCTGCCACCGATGAAGTCCCTAAATAAAAATCCAACCAGCATGGGATAGTAGATTTATCCCGTACTGGGAATAGAAGTGAGGCGTCAGCAATCAGGCAGGTGTCAGAATGCTCAGACCCATCCAGTACAGGTGGGACCTTGTGCGCACCCTACATTTAACTGCACACACACCCTCCTGTCCCTTACAGGGTATGGAATCATATTTGTCACAAGCAGGCTGTTACGCAGTGTTAGGAATGAGCCAAGAGAGGTAGCTTGAGTGGTTATTATATTATGTAAGCTTGGTCCCTTTCCACATGCAAATTAGTACAACTTTCTTCACTGGGAAAATAGTATGAGATTTTGGCCCGGGCAGACCGTAATGGGTTCTCACCGATCATTGTTGATGAATGCGCCAAGCTAGGGGGAGAGATGCCTGTGTGGGGGTATCTAGGACCCTTATTTTTCCATGAAAAGTCTTACTTCTTAAGTTGTAAGTCACTGCACCCGGTCTAGGCATTGCCACTTATGAATTGAAGAACTTACCAGCACACATCTCCTGCAATTGTAGCCAACTGCACATTTGCTGCACTTGTCCATGCAGCACCTTGTGCTGTTAAGCAGCTCTTGAGCGTTTCAGAACCTCATGACCTCACTCCCGTTCTCCTCGTGTGCTTGCACCACAGCAGCGTTAGACCGCAGGATCCAGAAGACTGCAGCCAAATGAACTTTTGGCGCACTTGTCTTTATCGTCTTTCAAACATTATAATGTATTTGATAATTGTTCAAAATGTGTGCATATTCATTTTCCTGATTTTCCTCATGGTTTTATGCCAACATTCAAGCATGAAGTGACTTAGGGACACAAATCACCCTGACTAAATGATATATAAAAGAGCTTTAATTATTACTTTCTGAGTCTCCGCAGTGTTTAGTTCTGGATGTTTACCATTTATTTTGGTCATGTATCCCGGTACGGGGTGATATGGAATTTTCATATAGTTTTATACTAATATATAAGAAGATTTTCCTCATTAGCGAATCAAGCTACGAATGTAACACATGGGGCGATCACTATGCAGCAATTTGTATACTACTATAAGCGGAAATAAGGTATTGTAATAGGGCGGGAGGAGGTTTGAATCCCTGTGTTGCGCTCTGCTATTAAGCAATTATAGAAGAATAATGATTATAATTATAATATCCCACTCACCCTCAGATGACAGCTAATTAACTCAGAATTAAGATCACAGTTTTCCAATATTTTCTGTTTACAACATGAGGAAGTTCATGCTTTCCTTGAATATCAATTTCATAAGAAAAACAAAGAAAAATGTAGACCATTGAGGGCCTGATTAATGGAATGTTTTGCACGGTTCAAAGTGACTTTGTACCGTTGAAATGTGACTTTGCACGGTAAACACATAACCCTGATTCATGGAACTGTGTAAAGGGTATTTTGTCAGTGTAAAGTCAGAGAAAAGTCAGTATAAAAGTCATTTTTGGAGTAGAAAATGACTTTGCAGTGCAAAAATACACTTTGCACGGTCCCATGAATCACGGTTTCTGTCGGCCGTGCAAAGTCACTTTTCAGCAATGCAAAGTCACTTTGAACCGGGCAAATATTCCATGAATCGGGCCTTGGGTGTCTAACAAAGGGAACGAGTCTCAACATGACTCCTTCTATAATGTTCAACTGAGAAAGCAACATGTCCAAAACCAAGGCTAGCTCACCTGCCGCCATATTGTGGTTGAATTGACACTATGATAGAGCTTGTAGAGTGACTAGTACTCTTTTTGGCCGGAGTCAGAACAAGCACAGCAACGCTTCATATTTTCAGGACTCTATATTTTCAAAAGCAAACCTTTAAATTCATAGACGTCATTCTATATGACACTGTGTACGTTAGATTGTAGGTGGCGATATAGACTCATCAGTATATATCTGCAAATGTAGTGCAGTAGTGCAAGCATCACAGCGGGACACTGAGGAGCCCCATTAGAGTGGGACCCTGGAGCAAAGTTACAGAGGGGCAAGAATTTTACACTGGAAACCTAGTAGCAAAACTCCAGTGGGAATCACAATGGGAACAGCAAAGAAGAGTGAAATGACTGTGTCAAACAGAGATACTGTCAGGCACAACCTCATAGAAATATCACAGCACCACACATTTTAGGAGTAAAATCACAGTGGATTACAAGTGAGGGGTAAAACTACAGACTGGAGCAAAGATACATTGGGACACATCCTAGGAGTACATTATTATAATTATTGGTTTTCAATAACGGTTTCAACACGGGACCGGGATGGTGAGGTGTTATGCTTCCACAACGAGCGCGTTGCCAGTCATAGGTTCCGCTAGGCCTAAAATGACAGTAGGTAGCCGAGTTCCTGCTCCTCTGAAGGGGCCAAGAGGGGTCAAAGCAAAGGTTGCAGATCACACTCATGCCAACATTGCTGGTGCTCAAATCCCTTGAATGCTCATAGCACAGCTATGCTGGAGAAGTACGGATGAGGTGACAGGGAGCTCTCACTAGACGTGCAAGAGGTTGTTTGACACCCTAAGCCTATCAGGGGCAAGGCATGTTCTGCAGGTCACTTAAAAAAGGCTCGGGTGTGGGCCAAGGCAAAACATGTGGGTCACAAAGTGAACATTTAAGTGAAAGGTCAGGTACACAAAGGTCAAAAATGCTTAGAGCAAAGCTCTGGTACCAGTGCTGGAGGTGGCTGCCTACGCATTATTCTTTTTCTGGTAACAGAGTAGCTGATTTTTGTTTTGCTGCAGTAGTCAAATCTTTCACTTCCCTCTTACAATCAACATTGGAATGCAAGGCATGTTTGAAAAAGACAAAAGAGTCGAATACAGATTTAACGGATTCTGTAGATGAAAGGCGGTGTTGCTCTAAACACAGTTTTAAACACATACGTATTTCTCTCTGAAATGAAGGAAAATGAAATGTTTGACATTGAGCGCGCTATTTTTATCTGTGCCCGCGGTGTTGCAGGTTTATATACTACTCGGTTGCTGTCATCCCTCGCCGCTTCGCTGGTGCCCTGGTGATATCATGTTTATTTTACAGGGATGCCCGGCTGTCAGTCTCCTTCCTTGATGGGCTACTCTGAGCTCTCCTCGGTTCCTGGCAGGGTGGCCAAGTTGGCACAATGGTTTCGCAGGACACTTCACTCAGGGAGGTGCATCAGAAGCGGGTTTGTGGTGTATGCGGAGCGTATAGTTCAATGCAAACCCCCCTCGCCTCAGTGTGCACTTTTATTTTAACATGAGCAGCATAACATACAAATATGCTCCTACGTTGTTTTCAAAGGAAATAACTGAGTTCAATTCATTTTAGAATGGAATTATTTAAAGAAAACAACGTTTAGAAATGCATACTGAATTTATTAAGAATGCATTTGAAAAATAAATTAGGAAATATGAATCATAAATGTGAAAAAGAAAACAAAAAACAATAAAACATATACAGAGGCAATCCATTTGAAATGCCTAGACAACACAAGACATAGGGCCCAATTCATGGAATGTTTTGCATGATTCACAGTGACTTTGCGCTGCTGAAAAATGACTTTTCACTGCTGACAGAAACCCTTATTCACGGAACTGTGCAAAGTGTATTTTTGCAGTGCCAAGTCATTTTAAAGTCATTTTTGCTGTACATCAGATGAGTGTCACTCTCCCATAAGATGTCCTCATAAGTTCCCGCCTCCTCCAGCTCCACATCCCAGATGTAAACAATGGCATATGTCTCATCCTCTCCTATCAACAGACCACTGCTGGCAGGTGTGTTCATGAATTTCTACTGCTCCATCCTACACACATCTGGTGAATGTGACTTTCTCATAAGCTTCTGTACATTTTTTCTGTTGCCGGGTACTAATGCTTTATAGTGAGCTCTTTAATCAGACATCTGCATTCTAAGCCCTTTTCGAGAACTTGCAAGAGACTTTGAAACACTTTCACCTTCTCACCCTCACTCTGCATGGGAATCTGATCTAGCTATGTCGACACCTTTTTTTGCACCTTCCTGGACCAAACATGTTCCCCCCTTTTCCCTCAAGATCACTCCCATGCCGAAGGTTTTTTAAGCAGCACTGCATCCTCCCCCTCTCTCATTTTCAACCGACTGCTGGTGGTATTATAATATATCTTCATCATTTCTCGACCAGCTGTAGAAGCCCTCTTTTTGTTACCATATTGCACCCGTAGGAGTCATACCTGCAGAAACACCTCTAATTACTTGTGCTGCCTTGTGCGAATACTACACCTACATGCTATTATCTAACCATATTGCCTGTTAACCTGTGTAAGCTAATTGTGCGCTGCCTGTCGCTTGTCATTACTTTATTGTTACCATATTGCACCTGTAGAAGTCATACCCGCACAAACACCTTTAATTACTTGTACTGCTTTGCGCGAATCAGCCGTGTGTTAACACCAACTATCACCTGTATTGTACATGTTGACCACATAGCGTTGCCCTAACAAACAGCCGCATCATCGTGCCTCAGTCTCCCTTTGTATTGCCTCCATACCGAATCAGGCGGAATAGCCCCTGCTACTAACCATTATTAACTATTGGCCTCCTAAGCACTAGTCACCTGTGCTGCCACAGCCCAACTTGCTCCACCCTTGCACCCACCCCCAACTATGTCTTATCACGTCAGTCTATTGCAGTGTTGCCTGAACCAGCCCTAACTGTATGACACAGTGCCATCTATTAACAGTGACGCCCCGTACTCGGCCACCTGAAACAACACCCTAACTATCCCTGGCGCTCACAACCATCCTGATTAGTACATAGTGCCTTAACCAAAGGATTGTAAAGTCAGTTACTCCTGTTCAAGTGACTATGATAAACTACTATGATGGCATTCAGTCCACTAATGTCTTGCATCTGCCCTAGCTTACTGAACGACCTTAGTCATGACCTACACCCTGACTATAATTGTAACTGTCATAGCACTTATTTCCATTTCCCTTGCCGCTCCACAACTAATTTGCCACTACAAAATGGCAACCAGAATCACTAAGGCACTCACCTGCCACAACCTCTCCTTAGCCCTAGAAGTGAATACGAACAGCGCCAATCTCACCCCTAATTCCACAGTGATAATTAAACCACTACCACATTTCAACCTTATCAAACCCACCTACTTCCTGCCTTCACTCCTCCCCATTCAGAAGCAAACCCACAGTCCCAACGACAATATACATCTGACCCCCGAACACATGACACCTACCGAATGGATCCAATGCTTCACCAACAGGCCTAAACCTAACCAACCTTGTGCCACTAGCTGGAGAAATCATAGACTAGGCGCTAGACTCTCTAACAACAATCTACGTGCCATCAATCCAATCTACCGCAAATTTAAAATGACCCAGCAAGGTAATCCCACCTGCCCAACCGCACAAACTTAACTAAGAGCATAACCCAGGACACTCAGACAATCAAGGGAGCCCTTATTAACGCCAGATCCCTAGTAGCCCATGCCACAGAGATAGCTGACATCATTAGAGCCAACCAATTAGATTTCCTAGCGGTTACGGAAACATGGCTCCTCAAAGCAGCCGGTCCCGCCCTCTCCTTAGCGGTCCCGCGTAACTTCTACATCATAAGACAAGACAGAGTAACCTCCAAAGAGGGAGGGGTAGCTTTCATCTTTAAATCCAATCTGGCCTTAAGAGAAACGGAACTCATGACATTCCCATCTGCAGAACAACTCTCAGCCAAGCTAAGTCTATCGGCCACATGTACCATCACAGTGGACTTGATCTACAGACCCCCTGGCCCTCTGGGGTCTTTTGAAGAGGACATAACTCCCCTATTGAACACTAACTCCAAACCTAGCACCCAAATTATTATACTTGGTGACTTTATCTTAGGTCTGAATGATCCTAATGACCCGAACGCCACCATAGTAGCAAATACTATCACAGAGGCAGGTCTCACTCTCAGGAGCTTGGGACCCACCCGCATAAAGGGTCGTACTTTGGATTGGTTCGCAGACATCAACTGCAACTCCTGCATATCCACCACCGAGCCTTGCCCTTGGACAGATCACTATCTGATCTCGTTCAACATTCAGGACAGTCTACAAACCAACTTAACTAAGCCCATGGCCCCTTCTGCCCAAACGAGATGTAAAAAGAACATTACAGTAGCCAACCTCCTTCCACTGCTCCACCCTATAACTAACACCAGACACCTGCCTCCTGACCCAACAGATCTTGTAGATCTGTTCAACAACACAATCAACTCAGCCATTGATACCATCGCACCCCTGAAACTTAGTAAAGAAAAACCTATTGCTCAACTGAACTCATGGTTCACCCCCATCCTGAAAGCCCTTTGCAATAAGAAAAGATAAACTGAATCCAACTGGAAAAAAAAACCTTCAGAGCAAAATAAGAATCTTCTCACCTCCCTAACCGAGAAATACAAAAAAGACATTATCAACACCAAAAAAGAAAGCTTCAATGAAAGAATCAAAAAAGCCAGTCCAAGCACCAGGGAAATCTTCTCTATACTAAGAGAATTAGAAGCCCCAGTCCCCCCTATTAACTCGTGCATAAAAAACAAAATTTGGTGCACGGACATCCAAAATGCCCTTTGTAACAAAATATCCATGCTCCAAGACAGGATTACAGCCAAAAAGTCTAGCTTACATAGTATAGCACTAAAAACTCAAGATGCCATCTTTCAAGAAGTAACCAACAACCAAATTAAACCTTGCTGCCAATTTAACTTCAAATCGGTCTCCACCTCCACTAGTGAGGTTGTGAACATAATTCGTCCCTTAAACCATCCCGGTGTCTGGGGGATACATGTCCAGCACCAATTATCAAAGAAGCAGCAAGGGCCTGGCTTCCTTCATCACCACCCTCATCAACCCATCCTTCAAATCCTGCTTAGTCCCTACCAACCTTAAGGACGCCTGGGTGCTAGCACTATTAAAAAACCTAACTTGGATGCCAGTGTCCCCACTAACTACAGACCGATTACGACAGTACCATTTATCCACAAAATTCTTGACAGAGCCACCTAGCTCCAGATCCAATCCTACCTGGAAGTAAATAACCTACTAGGCACCCGCCAATCGGTCTTTAGGTCATGACATGGGACTGAGACAGTCTTACTTGACCTTAAGAATCAACTGGATGACCGCAAAGACAAAGGAGAAGCATCCATTATCCTCATCTTGGACTTATCCGCTGCATTTGACTTGGTTGACCACAAAGTCCTTTGCAACCACCTGAAATCAGCCACCCACTTCTCTAAAGATGCTGGCACCTGGATAACATCCTTTCTAGACAACAGATTCATCAGAGTATTTTCACCCTCATCTGCAGCAGACCCAGTTCCAATCACGTGTGGAGTACCACAAGGATCTTGTGTCTCCCCCACTTTGGACAACATATTTACAAAGCCCTTATTAGACATACTTGACAATCTGGGTGCCTCATACACGAATTAGGCTGATGACACTCAGATTCTCATACCCATCCAAGGAGACTATGACAAAGATGTAGATCTGATCAACAAAATCTACTTAATCATACAGTCCTGGATGGCCACCCATGGATTATGTCTTAACGACAAAAAAACTGAGCTCTTAATCGTAGGCTCCACCAACAAATTGAATAAACTCACCCCTCGATACAAGTCCATTACCATCGACAGAATCAAGATTAAGGTAACCAACAAAGTAAAAGCCCTAGGTTTTTACCCGGACTCGGCTCTTAACCTCAATAGGCAAGTAAACGCCACAGCTTCTGCCACTAGTTAGACATGCAAATTGATCCACGCATGCAAACCCTTCCTGACTAATGAAAGTTGCACCACAATAACACGTACACTAGTATTATCCAATCTGGATTACTTCAACGCACTTTATCTGGGCACCAGTAAACATAATGTTAACAAACTTCAGAAACGTCAAAACAATGCTTTAAGATTGGCCATAGGCATCCCCAAATCACAACACATCTCACATGAGAGACGCGTCATCAACTGGCTATCCATTAATTACAGAATTAAGCTTAAATCACTAAACATCACACATCAATGCCTTAGCAACAAGGACCCACATATTTAACCAACAGATTCATCAAACATATGTCTGAACGCCCGATCAGAAAGGCCCAATCTAACAGTATCGGAATTCCCAACTTCAAACTCACCAAAACAGGAGGAGCCAGCTTTCCAGTCAGGGCAGCCCAACTGTGGAATTCCATCCCTGATACATTAAGAGCTTTACCCTCCTTCCATCTATTCAAAACCAACATCAAAAGATGCCTACACTCTGCTGACAAGTGATTACCTCTGTTAGCACTCCCGATGCCCTTTTCCTACACGTATGACTGCATAACATACAACATGCTTGTATGTTTCTGTAAATTTTTGTATATTATTGCATATATGTATATATTATCTGCTGCTACTACAAACCTTAATGTATGTATCCAAGTGTGATTATTATCTGTTACCTGTAACCTAGTAACCTTCATAGCGCCCAGTTGCCTCAGGGTCAGGTGAGCTCTATAAATAAATAAACAAACAAACAAACCACCACGTTGTCGTCTAATGACTCAATTCTAAAGTCATTGCTTTTCATGTACTGAGATGTCACAAGATGTGTTCCCTTTTGGTAGCAACTACATCACTGCAAGCTTCACCAACCAGCTATTTTTTCATATCTTCTTGCACAGCAATGTGCTTTTAATTTATGTTGTGTGCTTAATTCTCTTGACTGGTCACCCAAAAAATGATAACTTCTTTAAATCCCCCATAGTCTGTCATGAGCTATTTATCAGACCGCTCAACTCTATAGGCTCACCGTGAAGAATGTGTGGTGTAGATAAATCAGACCTTTCTGACACCCTTGCTAAGAGGTCCTACTCTCCTACTTTTCTATTCTCATGTGATTGCAATTTTGGTTTTGTGCTTCCCAAAAGGAATGAGCAGTGTTACAAATGCGCCTCTTATACCGAATTACCGACTTTCTCAGTGTCATTGGGGTATTGACCCTTATCTTTCATCAAGTGGTTTGTTTGCTGGAACATGTTTTGATTTTTCGATCACAAGCATGGACCTAAAAGTCACCACATGGCAAATTATTCTGGATGGAAAGACAAAACTGGATAAATCATCTCTTCCTTTCCCGTCTTGGGTCGTCATTTTTCTGTGCAGTTCTACGAACAGTGTAGACTGCGTACTACATAAGGTCCGGCTTGTGCAATGTCTCAATATCCATCTATAGATCTGCCACTAATGTATGAACTATGACCCTTTTGCAGGACACTGCCCTTCTGTTTGCATATGCCTTTCTTCAATCTATTGTTGATGTTGGATGCCATTTTACTTCCAAGATACAATTCCCAATGTGGAACAAAAACTTAAGTCATCTTCTGGTGCGCATTGCCATTAAATAACAAAAAAGAAAATGCTGAATCCGCGTTTACTGCACATTTGTGTGAAAAAGAAATCTTGAATCCCATAATACTGAACAAGGGGAGCAGGGGCTGTAGGGGTGTCCCCCGCTCTCCTGGAGAGGGGTCCAGGCAGCAGGGGTGTCCCCTGCATGCATGAAGAGCACTGCGGCAGGAAATGAAGAATTGAAAAATAAAAGGAAAAAGGACCCCGCAAAGGAAGTCCCTACCCACTCTTGGGATAGGAGACTTCAGTTGCATGGTTGACGGGCGAGACGGGGAACCAGCGAGAAGGTAAGTGAGTTGACAAAAGGTAAGTAAGGTTTGAAATGCAGTGGGTAGGGGGAATGCGGGAAAATATGATCTATGTAATCACTGCGCACCACCATTTTGGAATTCTACATTTTCATCTTCGAAGTTGCGGGGTACGCAGTGATCCCATAGATCCATCTTGGGTCAGATATCATGTTACATTTTTCCAGGGGCACCCGGATGCACTTGGTTCATCCCCTCTCGAAGTCAGCAGCACTTTGATATCGTTGAGGCCGTGGTGCTTGTTTACCACAGAGATGGCCTTCTCTCACATGGCCTACAATAGATTCTAAGTACCCTCTCTTCTTATCTGTGAATCTGTACCTGCTTTCGGAACCCCAAAAAGCTGGGGGTAGTTCAGCACATGGACTTGCTTCTTTCTGGGCTCGGTGGAGGTGCTCCTGCTTCAGGGGGAATACGTTAGTCATCACTGAATGTACTTATATGTTCAGGTTTTTGGCAAATGTCTATAAGTATACACTTGAGCAGGGTTTGTTTGTTTATTTGGTATAGCGCAAAAACCAAACCCGCAAGGGTAGCTGGGCGCAGGCAGCACAAGGATACTTGAGAACTTGGTTACAAGAAAAAAAACGGTTATACAGACAAGATGAACGCATGTACAGGAAGTACAGAAATACAGAAAAGCAGATAGAGCAGGTTGTCTAGAAACCAGTAATCTAGTTATACTCATCCGCAGTCTCTAGAATAAGTGGTGGTATGGCGGTCAGGCTAAGTGTCGATGGAGTGAATCCAGGTGAGGACTTTCCGCCTGAAGCTAGTGTAGGGTTGATCCATTCTGAGGTCAAGGGGGAGTCTGTTCCAGGTTTGAGCAGCTATGACCGGGAAGCTGGATCCGCCCGCTGTGCTCTTTTTATATCTGGGCACCACTGTGTAGACATTCGTCATTCTGGTGGGCCGGTTTGAGATTCTCTTGTTGACTCTGTTTACCAGGTAGGGGGGCGCTATGTTGTTAAGGCATTTAGAGGTAAGGGATAAGGTTTTAAGCGCAATCCTGTCTTTGATTTTTAGCCAATGGATATTCTTCCTAGCGGTGGAGATATGAACTGTGTTAGGAATGTTTAAGGCTACTCTGATAGCGTTATTTTGGAGCGTTTGGAGTTTGTCATGGATGTATTTGTTAGAACCAGCATATAGGGCATTACAGTAATCCAGCTTGGATATGATAAGTGCGTTCGCTAGAGTGATGCAGCTAGTTTCCGTTAGGAATGGTCTGCATGCTCGGATCAGTTTGCAGGTGTATGCAGTGGAGGATGCTAGTGAGTTGGTTTGTTTCCTGAAGGTGAGTGCTGAGTCAAGATAGACCCCGAGAGTTTTGACTGCGGGCATCACTTTAATGACATTATTGTCTATGTTAAATGAAGCATAATTAGGGCCCAATTTTTTGATGGCCAACTCTGAGCCAAGGATCAGTAACTCAGTTTTGTCGTCGTTCAGGCAGAGGCTGTGAGATGCCATCCATGCCTGAATGAGGAGATATATCTTATTCACTAAGGCTGTGTCCGCCAGGAAGTTGCCCGAAAGGGGGATAAGGATCTGCGTGTCATCTGCGTAATTAGTGTAGATGACACCCAGTCTGTCCAACTTGTCGAACAAAGGCTTAGTGAAGATGTTATACATCGTTGGAGATACACATGATCCTTGGGGGACACCGCATGAAACTTGTGTGGGATCAGCAGCTGCTACGGGGGAGAATACTCTCATTGTCCGGTTTGCCAGGAAGGATTGTACCCAGGTTATGGCATCACTTGAAAAATGAGCGGCAGAACTGAGGTGATTGCATAAAACTGCGTGGTCTACCAAGTCGAAGGCCGCAGAAAGGTCAAGGAGGAGTAGCATAGCTGATTTGCCATTGTCCTTCAACTCGTCAATTTGGGTCTTAAGGTCAATCAGGGCTGTCTCGGTTCCATGAAGGGAACGGAAGCCTGATTGCTGAGAGCCTAGTAAATTGTTAGCTTCTAAGTAATCCTGAATTTGCAGATACGCTACTCTGTCGATGATTTTGAGCAGGAATGGGACGGTGGTGATGGGTCTGTAGTTTGTCGGTATAGCAGGGTCAAGTGTTTGTTTTTTTAGGAGGGGGAGCACCCAGGAATGTTTTAGGTTATTAGGCACTAGGTTTGACTTAAAGGATGCATTAATGAGTTTAGAGATGAAGGGGGCTAGATCTCTAGCTGCATCTTTTATGATTTGGGGCGGGCAGTTATCTCCTTTGCAGTTGGATGGTTTTAGAGATAGTATGATTTTTTCTGTCTCTAGTATGGTTATTTGTCTGAAGCTGAATGGGTGAGGAGTGTTAGGCTGGTTTAGGGGCAGCTCTGAATGAGGTATGGGTTCAGTTTGCAGGAGCAGGGCGGCTTTTTTATTTGCAATTTTGGTTTGGAGCATACTAATTTTGCCCGCCAGGGCATTTTGTATATTGGTGCGCCAGAGTTTATTTTTAGGGATGTTATCAGTCGGGGGTATGGGTGATTCCATTTCCCGGAGGATAGAGAATAGTTCCTTGGTATCTGATTTAGCCTTAGATATTCTGTTGTTAAAGGTATTCCTTTTGGTGGTTATAATTTCCTTTTTATACTGTTTGGCAAATGTGACTAATTTGATTTTGTTCTCCACCGTGGGTGAGTGTTGCCAAATTGATTGTAACTTTCTTTTTTGGATTCTGAGGTCTTTCAGCTGTGGTGTGAACCAGTTGTTCAAACGACAGAGTTGTTTACTTTTGCGAGTTTTGGTGGGAGCAATCAAGTCAAGTGCCTTAATCATTGTGCTGTTGTAGACTTCCACGAGCAGAGTAGGGTCTGTAGTATTGTCTAGATTGTCGAGTGTGGGAAGAAGGTATGGTACGATTCGTTCTGCTGTGATATCTTTTTTGTTTCTGGTGGGGAGAGGTGGTGCCATGAGTATAGGTTTGGGTCGGATAAGATCAAGTGAGGCGTTGAATACAATTAAGTAGTGGTCGGTCCAAGATTGTGGCAGAATGTTGGTGATGCTAATGTTGCAGTTCCGATCAGTAACCCAGTCTAAGGTCCTACCTTTGACGTGAGCGGGGGAGGAGACTTTTTGAGTTAAGGCATCGTCATTCAAGAGTGTAGCAACGGATAGGGCGTGTTTGTCATTACAGTCATTGAAGCCCAAGTTAAAGTCTCCCAGTAGTAGGATTTGAGCATGGTCTTTAGTGTTATTGGTTAAGATACTAGTTAGGTCATCTTCAAAGGATCCTAGTGGTCCAGGTGGTCTGTAGATGACGTGCATAGTGAGGGTACAGTTGCACGAGAGGTGGAGTTTAGCAGTAAGG
Source organism: Ambystoma mexicanum (assembly GCF_040938575.1). Lineage (NCBI taxonomy): Eukaryota > Metazoa > Chordata > Amphibia > Caudata > Ambystomatidae > Ambystoma > Ambystoma mexicanum. Next base: position 392,406,632 of record NC_090936.1, read on the forward strand.
AGTTCACATGATTGAAAAAGTACGTTAGTGGCTAATTTGACGGGTAGAGTGGATTTGTGGATAATGGCTAGGCCACCTCCTTTGGTATGGGGTCTGTCAACTCTTAGAAGTTGGTAGCCATCCGGTATTGCTAGCATGATGGCCGGGCCAGCCGCCTCATGAAGCCATGTTTCGGTTATGACTAGTAGGTCTAGATTCTCCTTAGCTAAGGTGTCAGAGATCTCTGTAGCATGAGCTACCATAGATCTAGCATTGACTAGTGAGCCAGTTAGTGATAAGGTATTGGCTGGTGTAGTAGTAGGAGGTTGTTTATTTTTGGTTCGGGTGTCTCTTTGTGATGGTGTCTGGTTGGATGTTGTGATAGGGGAAGATTTGGTAAATTGCGAGCGTTTGTTTGCTAGATCAATGTAGCCTCTGTGGTTATGGTAGGATGATGGTTCATGTAGGCTGGGCAATCTTGCCCTCAGTCTCATGTTTCTATCTTTGGGAGGGTGTGAGGCGGCAAATGCAAGTGCCATAGTGGTGAGGAGGCTCGGTATAAGGTGACGTTTTTGGTGTGGGGAGGTTTCCATAGTGGTCATAGGCAGGGAAGAGTTGGTAAGGCAACTCCAGGTTTGGACTAAGAGTGTAGGCTGGTGGCGTGTGCAGGGTGTGTGTCTAAATTAGTTATGGTAATTAGGTGGCAAGGAGGTTGAGCAGTCTAATGAGGTAGTCTAGGCGGGAGCAAGAGTGCTAAGACCTAGGTAGGCAGGCGAGTTGGGCAAGTATAAGTGATGGCAGGCAGGCAATGCAGGTTAGTTGAGTAGGGCAGTATTTCGCCTAGATGCGAGAGTCACAGCGCAGCCAGAAATCACATTAAAAGCATAGTAAAAAAACCAGGGCAATGTTTCACCTAGATGCGAGAGTCACAGCGCAGCCAGAAATCACAATGTTTCACCTAGATGCGAGAGTCACAGCGCAGCCAGAAATCACATTAAAAGCATAGTAAAAACCAGGGCAATGTTTTACCTAGGTACGAGAGTCACAGCGCAGCCAGGGTTATATTTCAAAGACTCACAAATTCCCACTCCGTTGGCCTAGTGTTCCTTTTTCATGCCCCTTCACTTCACTGCTGCTTCTCACATTTGCCCCCTTAATTCGCCGGCCAGGGGTTAAATGATTGCACGATGTTGATACATGAGCAATTAAAGGAATAAAGAGCAACACAAAAAGACTGCTATGTGTGACTTCACCCCTCTCTCTCCCACAACACCTGCTCTATAGGGTCTGCTGGTATAATCAGCGAGGTGTTGATTTGCATATAATGTGAAGAAAATTGAAATTTAAGGAATGTGCAACGTTTAATGTAGTGACTTTTATCCAGTGCTAAAGCTTTCATAGTTTCGATAAATGATTTTGAAAGGTAAACCCAAGTTATTTCAATGGACTATAATTCACCTAGCCACAGACATATGTGTTTTCCGTCATTATGCAGTGAAGTTAACGACAAGAGGCCCTTTACAGTTCTTTGCTGGTTTGGGCAATGGGAGCTGAACTTTTAGGTCAGCGGTAGACCACGCACTTTGGAAGGTACACAGGCTCACATTTAATTTCTGGTTTGCACTTGCAAATTAACTTTTAAGCTGGTTTGTGTGTCAGCTTTATCTTGGTGAAGGATTCGGTCATTTTTGGGGGCAGCTGATGTAAATCAAAACATATTTTTGGTTATAAAGGTTAAAGAACTGCCAGCACTGAAAACAGAAACTCGCTTTGTAACCACAGACCAGGATGTGTGGACATGGCATTGTAAGAGGGTTTTTTCAGGGCTAGCCTTGTAGGCCTACATCTTGTTCAGTTTACGTAAAACCTGTTTGCCCACACACCGCAAAAGTACACACTGTAGCAGCGTAATTTGGGTTTTCATTTTGTCTATACTGAATTTTGTTAAAGTAACTCAATCAGATGCTGTCAGATTTACGTACTTAATAGATTAAATATTTATTTCTTTAAAGTGGCTTTCATTAAAATAAGGCCAGCTGCGGTAATATGTATAAGAACACTTTGCATATAGCTTAAGAATCTTTTCTGAGTGCAGTCAACAGCTCATGTGACCCCGAAGAACTGGGGCATGTTTTAAATTCTAGAAACCTAAGGCAAATGTGGCATTACTAATTCCATGCAGTCCACTTATAGCATATTATGACAGAGACGTAAATAAAGTGCATAAATTAGAATTTGACAATCCATCCAGTAAAAGATAAATACATTAATCCTCAGGTGACTACCAATGAAGAATACCACCCACCCTGCATAAATGTTTAATTCTCACTAACTAGCACAATAGGTTGTTTTTCTTAGAAACTTACTGGCTTACATTTAGTTACGCATCTGTTCAGTAATCTTAACAGACTTGTGAAAATAAGGGTTGAACTCTATGTACATGCTTATTAAACTGCTTATTGCTGAGCATTTCTTTATTGAATTTTACTTTTAAATTTATGTAGCGCCCAAACCCGAAGGTATCAAAGCTTTGCTACAGGATAACTGTAGAGCCTGTTTTATTTTCTTCCCTGGTCCGTTTAGTATTATAAATACTCCGGGCCAGGAACAGACTCACCGACACCACCCCACAATCGCAGACCAGTTGCTCTGGTGGGGCGCTGAGCAACCGGCAAATAAAAGAGTTATCAATTTCGGGAGATGGGCCACAATACTGAAATCCCTCCTCCACCTCCTAAACCGCCCCCAGACCGTTCAAGTCAATCAAGTCCCCTCTCACATCAAGAGGAGATTTCCCCCTGACTCGCCACACCAAATGGGAGCTTCAGGTCCAAAACAGAGATGGCCCGCCTCCAATCCGCCCACCTTCACCAGAGACTCTGCCTCTTCAAACCTACAGTGTCCAAGCAACTGCACACCAACTCAACCCTTACCTTGCATACAACCTCAACTCTCCAAGCCACATTACATATAGACCTCTCGACCACTCCAACCACCCTAGCCCCCCCACACAACCTCCAACTCTGCATCAGCCATCTGCCTCTTCCCCCTCTACCTCAAGCCCCCCTCCCCTCTGTGGGTGACCCTCCTCCACATTAAGCGCCGCCCCAAAACATTACCCCCAACTCTCCAAGCTACACCACCAATCAGCCTTCCAACCACTCCATCCACCCTAGCCTTCCCCTTATATCCTCAAACTCTGTGTCTGCCACCTCCCCCTCTGCCACGAGCCAGATCCAACCCCTTCCCTCCACAGACTATCTTCGTTCACATCAAGCTCCCACTGAGCACCTTATATCACAAGCAACAAAGAAACAATGAATAAACTGCCTCATCAATGCCAAATCCATGTAAAAAATGGTCATAATATACACAATCTAATCATCACAGAATGCCCCGAAATCCTCTTCATCACCGAAACATGAACTTCCAGGATTTCCTCCCAATTTAACATAAAGCCTTCCCACTGGCTACAAGCAAATTTTCCATAATCAGGCCAGCAGAGCGGGCAGTATTGCCATCCTCCACAAAGCTTCTCTCTGCATCTCGCACATTGACAACCCACCGCCTATCCCAGACTGCAAATCCTGATCTCGCCTCATCTGCATAGCTTCCTGCTTATATACTGGCCCCTGGGATACAATAGAAGCTTTGCAGAATCCCTAAGCGACTCTGTTGCAGCCATCATGCTCTCCCATCCCTGCCTAGTCATATTAGGGGACTTCAACATCTGGTTTGATATGCCCCTTATCCCAATGACCCGATTGTTGCTGGGCAATATAGAAACTTTGCAACTAATGCAGCTAATCTCAGCCCCAAACCACTGTAATGGTCACACCCTAGATAACATCTTGGGATCCCCCAACCAGCTCACCACATTACCACCTTGCCTGCTCATATGGTCAGACCCTTCCACCATGCTTTCATCCTATCCTCAGGCCCATTTGAAAGCCCCTGGATCACCAACCCAATTCTGCCCCTGGGAAGAAATCAAAGTGACCCCAGATCTGGCAGAGGTACTACTTAACTCACTAACCACCCTTTGTCTTTCCCCACAGTCTCAATCTCTGACTTTGATTTCAGAATCTCTGAAGCACTTAAAGCTTTCTCATCCATTAGATTCTTCTCAAATTGAAAATGCCCCTCGGCCAGATGGTTCACTCCAGCCCTCAAAAGAATTACAACCTTGAACTATACCCTAGAGCCCACATAGCGTTCAGACCCATCTTCACTCAACAGACTAGCCTACCCCTCCCAGCTGAAGCTCTATCATGCAGAAGTCTGCAAAGGCAACATATCCCATTATAAGAACAGAATCTCTGAAGCCACAGACCCATCCAGGGAACTGTTTAAGCTCCTTGATGAATTCAACAGCCCTGCATGCTCCACCAATCCCCCCATCACACACAATCCCTCTGTGACTCTCTCTCAGAGCTCTTCCACAACAAAGCCCTAGAGAGACACACCTCTATTCTCTCTAAATTCCCCCCACCTCTCCCACGCCATATCATGCCCGGTAACAGACCTCCACCCACCCTTCCACTTTTCTCCTCCTTCCTTCGGCTCTCCCCCCAAAATTTCTTCAGCTACTATCAACAAGATCATAGATGCTGCTCAATCAGGCTTTAATCCATTAAGAGGAATATACTCCTGCTTAGTTTCCATCTGGGGAGATCTAAAAATAATACACTGACTCAGATGGATGCAATGCCCTAATTCTGTTTGACCTCTCTGGAGCATTCTATACGATAAACCACTCCATCCTGACCAAGAGGCTACACACTCTAGGCATCAGGGATATAGCTCTCAAATTGATATCCTCCTTCCTCTCCAACAGATCACAAATGATTAATTTACCTCCATTGTCCTTGGTAGCCCTGGCAGTCCCCCAGGGGCTACCACAAGTTGCCTCCCTCTACCCTCTCTTTAACCTCTACCTGAGCCTGCTGCCTGCTCTCATTCAAACCTATGGTTTATATTGCTACAATTACACAGATGACACCCAACTCATCCTCCCAATGTCTAATAGGACATACTCTTTCCCTCCCGATCTCACATCCTGCCTCTCTGAGATAGAACCCTGGAAGATGACCAATCACCTTCTACTCAACCCAGGCAAAACTGAGATGTGGGAAAACAACCCTCTTTGCCCAACCCACCCCACGGCCTCCCTCTCTAATCCCCCTACCCCCACTTCCAAAACAGTAACAAATCTCAGTTGCATTATAAACTCAGGCCTGACTCTATCACATCACGTCAACTCAGTGGTAAAAATCTGTTTCCTTCACATATGGATGCTCTGCCACAGCGCTTCAAGGGTATACCATTGTCAGTAAGCACTATACAAGTGACATATAACATAACATAAGGTTTCCACACAGTCACCGTTCTTTTTTAAATCATCATTTCATGCCCAGAATATGCCAACACGCTATACTTAGGAGCTCTCTCCCAGCAGTTGAGAAAACTCCAAAGAGTGCAAAATACTGCCCTGAGACTCCTGCTAACTTTAGATAATAGTGAACACATCTCTCCTTCCCTTAGAGTTCTCCACTGGCTTCCGGTAGCTCTGCGATCTTGCGTCAAGGCAATGTGTATCACTCATCAAGCCTTCTACAACAAAAGACCCAAACCCTGCAGCAAAAATGTACTTGCCACAGACGGAATAGACACCTCAGAACAGGCATATCACTTCACCTTGTAATTAGTGATTGGTATCTCTCTAGAGGACTGTGTACTCCAGGAGACCAGCAATGGAACGGACAACAAACTTGATTTTCCGTAGATGAATATGCATTATCACCAACACGCCCAAAGCCAACCACATATTTTCTAGCCTACAAAGTTGGTACAGATAAGAGTACTTACTAAGGGTGGTATCTCTGTCTTATTGTCTTGATGCCTAACCCCGGGCATCCGGATCAAGCCCATCAGCCCCGGGAGCAGACATCCAGATATTTAATAAAACCCCAGCAGCCCCGGCGCCTTAGGCGCCAGGCTCATACTAGAAATCAGTCCTGGCGCCATAGGCGCCAGGCTCATAGTCTTTACTTACCTCATGCAGACCATGCTGCAAATGAATCCAAGCCAACGTGAGGCCTGGATGGGACTATTTTACTACAGGGACTATTTTTTACTCAGGTGTGGTTCTAGGGACTTCTTACCTGGAACTACTTTGGAGGCTATTTAAACCACGCTCGAACAGCAGCACATGCTTCGCGTTATTCTGCATCCAGCAGGGTAACGCTCACCGTGCCTGCAGTCAGCATCCAGTCTTCAGCCACGCCCGTCTCGAATCCAGAGATCCTAGCAATAGAAGAAAGAAGAAGAAAAGGTTAGAAAACAGATATTATTTCAATCCTTACCTGAATTCCGGATTCATCACGTCTTCGAACTTGAAAAGGACATTATTCTACACGCGTCGCATCGCCAGCTGCAGCGCCGCGCCATACTCACCAGTCCTCACAGCATTTTTCGATCCGGCACAGCCTCCATTATTTTCTCCGCCGAATTCCACCATCTAGCGGACAAAAGAAACATAAGGTGAGCTGAAAAATCCAACAAATACAACCTCTCCACCATAGACTTACCTGATTAACAACCAGAGGTATTATTCTGTAACAAACCGCAACTTCTTACGCCGCGCCTGTAAGGAGAGAGAAACCAGCCATTTAAACACACGCATCTTTTGCCAGACAGTGTTGGGTAATACAGTCTCTTATCTGAACACCATCAGCTGCCACAGGACAATCTTCCCTTGGACCCAGCTGCAACACAAGAAAGGAATGTACAAGAGTGAACATCGGACATATTGAACTCTTTGAACTTTATACTTACGGGTTCACGGCTGGAACCTCGGTGTCAATATTCATCCGGAACTCTTCCAATGTCTTCAAACCAGTGAAGTAACTGGTATCTACGCGCCCCTGCATTCCACGCAGGATGGAGAGCTCATCATTTACAAACATAAGGTGAGCTTACTGAAAGTGAACCAGTGGTGATTAGTGGGGAGAACAGTGGGGTGCCATTACTAGAATCCACGGGTAGCTAAATCCCTTTCTCCACTTGCAGGAGAATACTTCTACGGGTCAAGCAGATGAGGTTAGGCCGTCCAGTCCAGTCTGTCATCTCTGCACTACGCTTCACGTTGGAGGAGGTCGCAGCTGTCCGGTTCCGATCGACGCCCCTGTGGGAGCCAGGTGAGCCTAACAGAACGCGAAGACTATCTACAAATCCCCACCCAAGCGTTATGGAAACCTCCGAAACAGACCAACTAGCCCAATTATTAGGGGAACTTAGGGCGGAAGTGCACTCTGCGTGCCAAGAGACTAATGCCCTCAGGAGAGAACTGATTGTGTCAAAGGAACGCACAGATGATCTTGCTAGACAACTGCTGCAAAATCAAGCGGGGCAAACACCCCTACCTAGACTCGGGGGAAACCCAGCTCCTGTTTATTCGAGCAATCCTGTGCAAGTAATCCTACCAGGGGCTATTCCTTTGGCTCCACCTGAACGCTTTGCTTGGGACCCAAAAAGGTTTGCAGTGTTTATGAATCAATGCCGCTTACACTTTTTATGCAGACCTGGAGCTTTTCCAAATGACCAAGCAAAGTAGCCTTTGTTCTATCATATCTTAGTGACAGCGCAGCTGACTGGTCAATTCCACTAGTCAACCAGGATGATCCTCTTCTTCGGAATTTTCAGGGTTTTCAAAGAAGCATGGAAAGACTGTTTGCCAGACATTCACAGGGACAGGCCCTGGATAACAAACTTTTATTCCTACGACAGGGTAATCAGGATCTGCTAACCTATATCGCAACCTTCAATAGGTTGGTGGTGGAAACCGGATGGCCGGAGGAGAAACAAATTACATTATTTCATCGTGGGCTTCGGGGAGAACTCAAAGATGTTTTGGCTCAAGTTGTGAACCCACCTCAGGATTGCGCAGAATATATAGACTTAGTGGTCCAGTTAGACCACAGACTTCAGAATAGAAAGGCTGATCGAGCTAAGTTCGAGAGTAGGGTATGGGTTAAACCCAATGTTACCCCCAAAGGACCCTTAAATCAAAAGGAAAGAGAAAAGAGACGGCAGATGCAATTTTGTCTGTACTGTGGAACCGCAGGACATTTTCTATGGGATTGCCCTATAAAACCACCCAAGAAAGTAGTAGGAGTTGCTGACAAAAGTTAAATAGATCATGATTCGGGAAACGACCACACCCGACAAGCGTAGAGGTCCGCTTGCCGAGCTTAAAGAAGGACACTCAGACCTCCCACCTAATTATACCAATGGTCCTAATTGATCCAAGCAAGCCATCACGTATGCACGCAGTAAGGGCATACATTGATAGCGGGGCTGTAGGAAACTACATGGACCACGAAATGGCCTCAAGGATGTATCTACCCCTTTGCAAAAAGACTGCTTCGGATGTCATCACCACAGTCGATGGAACTGAAATCGCCTCTGGGCCTGTAACTCATTCCACTACTGAACTGACACTGTTGGGTCAAGATGGGCATCGAAAAACTATTGTGTTTGATTTAATCAAGGCCCCGCAATTCCGAATAATTCTGGGTATGCCATGGTTGGAAACACATAATCCTTGTATTGATTGGCGAGAGAAGAGAGTGACCTTCCCAGATTTTTTACACACCTGTTACCCGGAAAAAACCTTGAACAAAAGCCTGGCCACCGTTACAAATCCAGTTGTGCAGTTACCTCAGGAAAATCAAGAATTTCAAGATGTTTTTCAAAAAGAACAGGCAAATACCTTACCACCTCACAGATCATACGATTGTCAAATCAACCTAGTACCCGGTGCACAACCTCCATGCAGTAGAATCTACGCCCTTACGGAACCCGAAAATCTTCACTTACGACAATATCTGGACCAATACCTTGCTAATGGCTTCATTCGTCCATCCAAATCTCCTGTATCCTCAGCTCTATTCTTCATGCCTAAAAAGGAAGGTGACCTTAGAACGTGCATAGACTACCGCACATTAAATCAGATTACGGTAAAAAAACGATACCCTTTGCCTCTGGTCCCCGAATTATTAGACCAAGTAAAGGATGCTTGTATCTACACTAAGTTAGACCTCCGAGGGGCATATCATCTGGTACATGTAAAGAAAGGAGATGAATGGAAGACTGCCTTTCGCACCAAGTACGGGTTATTCGAATACCAGGTGATGCCCTTCGGTTTGTGCAATGCACCAGCAGCCTTCCAGTATTTTATGAACGATGTCCTTCGTGAACTCATTGACGTCTGTGTTGTCATATACATAGACAATATTCTAGTGTACTCCTCCTCAGAATCAGACCATGTGAAGCACGTTAGTGCAGTCCTTGAGAAACTACACCAGCACAAGTTATACGCAAAATTGGAGAAATGTGTTTTTCATTCTACAGAAGTTGAATTCCTGGGATTTATCCTGACTCCAAAAGGGGTTCGAATGGACTCTCGAAAGGTGGACGCAGTCCTCAAGTAACCATCACCCAGTTCAGTTAAAGGGGTAGAAAGCATGCATGGATTTGCTAATTTCTATTGCAGATTTATTCCTGAATTCTCACATATTGTACAACCCATCACAGCACTTTTGCGAAAAAACAAACGTTTTTTGTGGACTGAAGAGGTTGAAAGAGCCTTCCAAGAGCTAAAATCGAGATTCACGTCTGCACCTGTCTTAAAGCATCCACGCCCTGAGCTTCCATACATAGTTGAAACCGATGCATCCAGTTTAGCCGTGGGAGCTGTCCTGTCCCAGAAGGATCCCGAAACCTGTCAACTTCATCCAGTAGCATTCTTGTCAAGAAAGTTCTCTGCACCCGAATTAAATTATGCGGTTACTGATAAGGAATTATTAGCCATCAAGTCCGCCTTCAAGGCTTGGCGACATTATCTTCTCGGTGCCAGGCATACCATCACTGTAATCACCGATCACAGGAATCTGCAGTATTTGAAAACAGCCAAGGCCCAATCATCGCGTCAACTTCGGTGGGCATTATTCTTTGCCGAATTCGATTTCGTGATCACTTATCGACCAGGTTGTAAAAATGGCAAGGCAGATGCCCTATCCTGGATAGGGATGGGAGAAGTATATTCGAACCCGGAACCGGTGCCTTGAATTTCAGAACAAAGAATTCTTGGCATAACTACTCTACAGACTTTAGAAGACATTCACTTAAAAATCCAACAACTTTTCGATCCAGCAGCCCTGCAGGACTGGGTAAAGAAAGGCCAAGATTATTCAGTAATCAATGACCTGCCTTACTATCAAGGACGTCTATTTCTACCACACAAGGAACTACAAGAACTAGTCATCTCCAATTATCATGATGCCCTTATGTAAGGACACCCAGGTATGGCAAAAACTGAAGCTAAAATTAAAAGACAATTCTGGTGGCCCACCTGGCGAAAGGACCTAAAGTCATTTGTGATGTCTTGTGGTATCTGCGCCCAAAACAAAAGTCAGAAGAAAAAAACAGCTGGCCTTTTACAACCTTTGGATATTCCACCTACACCATGGCACACCTTGTCTTTAGACTTCATAATAGATCTACATCTGTGTAATGGATTTAACACCATTCTAGTTATTGTGGATTTTTTTTCCAAAATGGCCCACTTTATTCCTTTAAAAGGATTACCTTCCGCTTCGATTTTGGCAAAGGAATTTCTCGAAAATATTGTTAGATTCCATGGATTTCCTTCAGTATTGGTCTCTGACCGAGGTAGTCACTTCATTTCGCAATTTTGGAAAAAATGCTGTCAATTGGCGGAAATCGACGTAAGGCTATCAACCAGTCACCACCCCCAAACTGATGGTTAGACGGAGAGGACCAACCAGACTCTTGAACAATACCTACGTTGTATGCTACACCAAACCGAAAGCAATTGGAAAGATATTTTATGGATTTCCGAATACGCATACAATAACTCTGTACATTCAGGAACCGGACAAAGCCCCTTTTATACTGTAAGCGATATTCAATCAACACTACAGCCAAGTCAATGCCTAGTCTGGGATGCTGAGGAAAACCCTTATTAATGTATTTTTATGTCTAGTTCAGTACTCTGGATGACCACCCTTGTATAACACCCCCCTCTTAGAATCCCCCTGACCCCACTGAGCCAAGAAGTAGGTTTGTTTTGCAAATTAAAAGGGTTATTTGAGAATTTAAACAATATATATATATATCACACTTTATAATAAATGAATATCTGATAGTACACTTGGACATATGATGTTGATCAACAATGGGTAATCTGGCACTAGCACACTTCTTTACAATCAATGAGGAGTTAGTATAGGATGGATAAAGTAGCAAAAATACTTTTATGATTTCAAGGGAAAAGCAATGAGGAATAAAATGCAGTACAGAAATACTTGACATGATTTTAGCAAAAGATAAGATAATCACTTTTTCTCTGGCAATTCACCCCCCTCCCCTATGCAATGTAAGAAATGGAAGGAGATGGAAAGAGGAGCACACAGTTCTCAGGAATGCAATCAAATACAATACGAAATTCAGTTCCCCCCAGCAAGCTTAGAGGAAACAAGTAGGAGTTTGAAACATAGGCCCAAAATGCTTTTTAAATGTGATGCAATGGATGGGAAAATGTGCCAATGATTTTAATTCCCTCTAGAGATTCAGGGTGAGTGCGAGATGCGTGTTGGTATTAGTTCAGGCTCACTTTAGCAATGCTCTATGAGTTATTACCAAGTTGCAAACGGATTTTAACAAAGGAAAGAATGGAGCTGCTATTTTTGACAAGTGGAGAAATTGAGCCAAAATCACAAATCACTGTAAATTTTGCGAGTGCGTGTCTCGCGATTGCGGTAAAAGTATAAGGAAGTCAGTTCTAGGCTTGTTGGAAAGCTTAGATTCTAAGCTTTTCAGAGGAAAGTTAAACCACGTTCCTAGCACAAACGGTTCCAGAGATACGGATGATTTAATAAAGGTAGATTTTCGGGTTTAAAGTAAACTCAAAATGACAGGTGACAGCTTGCAGCTGCAGAATTGACAGGTGACAGTTGTGCAGCTTTACAAATGACAGATGACACGATTTCTAGGAGGCTGTTCTACTTAGGTTAAAATAGTTTGGATTAGATTATTTTAACTAAGAGATTGGTTCTGCACAGTTCTGCTAAGTACTCACAATATAAATTTGAACTAGGCCTCGTCACGGATCTGGTCAACACTTCCGGCTGCGGTTCTGTCTGCTCGGCGGGTCAATCAGGCACCGGTTCTGCTCACAGCGATCTGGGTCAGCTCTGCTGGTCTAGCCTCTCTGGATTCAGCGGCCTCTGGTTCTGGATACTGCTCTGCTTTCCGGTCCGGATCAAGTGGATTCTGGATGTAACAATGTTTTCTGGGTACTGTCAAGAGTTCTTGGCAAAAAAATTCAGACAGCTCGCCCGGCTGTGGAATAGTTTGCAAATGATTTTGAGGCCTGCTGACAAATACTTTTGCTTGCAGTGGGCCTTCTTGGTTCAAAGTTATGTAGTCTCTGTTTAGCTTGGAAGTCTAAGTGTTGGATCTCTGGATTTGAAGTCGTCGGTCAGCATACTCCGCAGCAAATGGAATTGAATGTCTCTACCTGTCCCAGCAGGCTCTCTAAGCCAGGTTTCAGCTAAATGTCACTTTTTGTTCCCAGTTTTCTACTTTCAAATCAAACTGACAATTTGTACCTATACATTAAATAATTACTTCCTTCAAGTCATTTCAGAATATGGTTTTACATTCTTCCACCTCTTAGCAAGTCTTTCCTTGGTCTGGTTTTGTTTCATTTGTTCAGTTTTACACAAAAGTCTGGTGGTTTTAAAACGCCGGCTTTCTGATAGTGGTGAGTACTGGTAATGCAACCATTTTTGGGATTAAGAAAATGAATTCCCGCCAGTTCTAGGTTGCTTTTGGCAATCAGCATTGCCCCTTTTGCAATGGTTTCCGGCTACTGTGTGCAGCCCAATGGTGGTTTTAGGCAGTGCCCACAACATAGGCAAAAATGGGTGGCAGCCTATTCTTCATGTTTTCCCTGTGCACTCTGTGGGGAGTTCTGGCCATCATGATGTTTTCCATGCCAGTACTGCACAGTTTTATGGTAGGGCTTGTATGCATGGGTAAAACATCCCACAATACCATATATGGACATCATCCTCGAACCTCAGAACTCGATTCGCCTCAACACTTAGAAATGCCTGCAGTGACTCATCTGCACTCCACTATTACACAAGCCTTTAAGGAAGCAATAGAAAACTTAAAACAAGCAAAGAAGAAATACAAGAAAAATGCTGATCGACATAGAAGTGAAACTCCACAATACCAGATTGGAGATCAAGTTTGGCTGGCTACAAAACAAATACCTCTAAAGGGAACTCGAACTTTCAATCCTAGATATTTGGGACCTTACACCATTAAGGCTATTATCAACCCAGTGGCCGTCAAATTGGAATTACCCTCTAGTATGCGGATTCATCCTGTCTTTCATGTTTCACTTCTAAAACCAGTTCAACCTGGGACAAGATTAACCAAACCACCTGACCCCATCCTAATAGATGGAGAACCTGAATTTGAGGTAAAGAATATTATGGACTCTAAGATGGTTAAATTAAGACTTTTTTATTTAATCGACTGGAAGGGTTACGGACCAGAAGAAAGGTCATGGGAGCCTAGTGACCACGTTCATGCACCTTGGCTGGCGAAGAAATTCCATCAGAACTTCCCAGACAAACCAGGACCAAGGGGAAGAGTAACTTTAGGAGGGGCCTTGGGGGGGGAGTGCTGTCATGATGCCTACCCCCGGGCATCCGGATCAAGCCCATCAGCCCCGGGAGCAGGCATCCAGATATTTAATAAAACCCCAGCAGCCCCGGCTGGGGGCTGTCTGGGTTCAGTTGTGGCGCCTTAGGCGCCAGGCTCATAATAGAAGTCAGTCCTAGGGCCATAGGCGCTAGGCTCATAGTCTTTACTTACCTCATGCAGAAAATGCTGCAAATGAATCAAGCCAACGTGAGGCCTGGGTGGGACTATTTTACTACAGGGACTATTTTTTACTCGGGTGTGGTTCTAGGGACTTCTTACCTGGAACTACTTTGGAGGCTATTTAAACCACACGCGAACAGCAGCACATGCTCCGCGTTATTCTGCATCCAGCAGCGTAACGCTCACCGTGTCTGCAGTCAGAATCCAGTCTTCAGCCACACCCGTCTCGAATCCAGAGCTCCTAGCAATAGAAGAAAGAAGAAGGAAAGGTTAGAAAACAGATATTATTTCAATCCTTACCTGAAATCCGGATTCATCACGTCTTCAAACTTGAAAAGGACATTATTCTACACGCGTCGCATCGCCAGCTGCAGCGCCGCGCCATACTCACCAGTCCTCACAGCATTTTTCGATCCGGCGCAGCCTCCATCATTTTCTCCGCCGAATTCCACCATCTAGGGGACAAAAGAAACATAAGGTGAGCCGAAAAAGCCAACAAATACAACCTCTCCACCATAGATTTACCTGATTAACAACCAGAGGCATTATTCTGTAACAAACTGCAACTTCTTACGCCGCACCGGTAAGGAGAGAGAAACCAGCAATTTAAAAACACGCATCTTTTGCCGGACAGTGTTGGGTAATACAGACTCTTACCTGAACACCATCAACTGCCACAAGACAATCTTCCCTTGGACCCAGCTGCAACACAAGAAAGGAATGTACAAGAGTGAACATCGGACATATTGAACTCTTTGAACTTTATACTTACGGGTTCTCGGCTGGAACCTCGGAGTCAATATTCATCCGGAACTCTTCCAACGCCTTCAAACCAGTGAAGTAACTGGTATCTACGCGCCCCTGCATTCCACGCAGAAAGGAGAGCTCATCATTTACAAACATAAGGTGAGCTTACTGAAAGTGAACCGGTGGTGATTAGTGGGGAGAACAGTGGGGTGCCATTACTAGAATCCACTGGTGGCTAAATCCCTTTCTCCACTTGCAGGAGAATACTTCTACGAGTCAAGCAGATGAGGTTAGGCGGCACAGTCCAGTCTGTCATCTCTGCACTACGCTTCACGTTGGAGGAGGTCGCAGCTGTCCGGGTCCGATCGACGCCCCTGTGGGAGCCAGGTGAGCGTAACACTTATATCACTTTTCTGCATGTGACTTGGATGTCAACTACATATCAGCCATCAATAATGGTGTCCTGCACATAATGTACAGCAAGGACTCAACTGTGGACAGTTGCCCTGAGGCTTGACAAGCTTCTTGCATTACCTTTGACTTTTCTCACACTGCAACCCATAGAATACCGCTGATTCCTATCGAAAATTCTGTCAAGCAGTCACATAGTCACTGACACAGCACTCTTCTTCCATATGCCGTTGCAATATGTGCTGAATACATAATTTCCTTAACATAGTCCTCGCTGCTTATCACCGATTTGGCACTAAATGTTCATCTGCATTATAGAGCTGGTGTCATTTCCATGTCTGCACAGACTACGGTCTTCCAAAATGTGTTCATTCACCACAGTGCTTCAAGGCCATACCAACGGCAGTAGGTGCTATACAAATATCAAATAACATAACATAACATATGTAGCATTATCAGAGAAGAAATGTCTGAATGTCACAATTGAATCAGGGGATAGAGCACATTCTTTTCCCTGAGGTGATGTCTTGTCTTCCCCCTATTGTGCCTCAGATGTTGGGAGCCTGAAAGGATGGCACCTATGCATGACAATTACAGGGCTTTACAATTCACAAGAGTCACTTGTGAAAGATACTGTGGTTTTAGCAGAGGAAGAGATCTGCAGTTATTGATAGTTCGCCATGGGCAGCACACAGATTTTTCTGGGCTGTTCTCAACACATGCATCCACTGTTGTGAAAGGTGAAAACCATCCACAAGATGTAATTATTCCACTGCACCCATGCCACATGTGGGTATTTCAGCATATTAAGGCATGTTCATTCTAGTCACCACCCTCGTGGAATAAGTAGACTGCCCAAAAATACCTTGGAGCTCTTCTCCATCTTCAAAATGCATGTTTGCCTAGCAGTGCCTTGGCATTCTCCTCCACTTACAAAACGCAGATGTATTCTCCCTGCGGTGCCTCCTCCTCTATCTAGAAAATGTATGTGTGATTCTTCCTGCCATGGCCTTCTCCAACTACAACATGCATGTCTACCTAACGCTGCCTTAGTGTTCTCCTCTACGCGCCCCTGCATTCCACGCAGGATGGAGAGCTCATCATTTACAAACATAAGGTGGTGATTAGTGGGGAGAACAGTGGGGTGCCATTACTAGAATCCACGGGTGGCTAAATCCCTTTCTCCACTTGCAGGAGAATACTTCTACGGGTCAAGCAGATGAGGTTAGGCCGTCCAGTCCAGTCTGTCATCTCTGCACTACGCTTCACGTTGAAGGAGGTCGCAGCAGTCCGGTTCCGATCGACGCCCCTGTGGGAGCCAGGTGAGCGTAACACTTACATCACTTTTCTGCATGTGACTTGGATGTCAACTACATATCAGCCATATATAATGGTGTCCTGCACATAATGTACAGCAAAGACTCAACTGTGGTCAGTTGCCCTGAGGCTTGACAAGCTTCTTGCATTACCTTTGACTTCTCTCACACTGCAACCAATAGAATACCGCTGATTCCTATCGAAAATTCTGTCAAGCAGTCACATAGTCACTGACACAGCACTCTTCTTCCATATGCCGTTGCAATATGTGCTGAATACATAATTTCCTTAACATAGTCCTCGCTGCTTATCACCGATTTGGCACTAAATGTTCATCTGCATTATAGAGCTGGTGTCATTTCCATGTCTGCACAGACTACGGTCTTCCAAAATGTGTTCATTCACCACAGTGCTTCAAGGCCATACCAACGGCAGTAGGTGCTATACAAATATCAAATAACATAACATAACATATGTAGCATTATCAGAGAAGAAATGTCTGAATGTCACAATTGAATCAGGGGATAGAGCACATTCTTTTCCCTGAGGTGATGTCTTGTCTTCCCCCTATAGTGCCTCAGATGTTGGGAGCCTGAAAGGATGGCACCTGTGCATGACAATTACAGGGCTTTACAATTCACAAGAGTCACTTGTGAAAGATACTGTGGTTTTAGCAGAGGAAGAGATCTGCAGTTATTGATAGTTCGCCATGGGCAGCACACAGATTTTTCTGGGCTGTTCTCAACACATGCATCCACTGTTGTGAAAGGTGAAAACCATCCACAAGATGTAATTATTCCACTGCACCCATGCCACATGTGGGTATTTCAGCATATTAAGGCATGTTCATTCTAGTCACCACCCTCCTGGAATAAGTAGACTGCCCAAAAATACCTTGGAGCTCTTCTCCATCTTCAAAATGCATGTTTGCCTAGCAGTGCCTTGGCATTCTCCTCCACTTACAAAACGCAGATGTATTCTCCCTGCGGTGCCTCCTCCTCTATCTAGAAAATGTATGTGTGATTCTTCCTGCCATGGCCTTCTCCAACTACAACATGCATGTCTACCTAACGCTGCCTTAGTGTTCTCCTCTACCTGCAACATTAATCTGTGCCTCGTACTGCCTCAACATTCTCCTCCAAGTACATACTGCATTTGTGGTTGCCCAGGTTTCGGCCTTCTCTTCTGCATGCAAAAGGAAGATGTTCCTTTAACTCGTGTTAGCATTCGCCCCCATGAACAATATGCGTGTGTACATAACATTGCTTAGGCCTTCCCTCCCAATAACAAAATACACACGTGGATAGCACTGCCTTGACGTTTTCACCATCTACAAAAATGCATGTGTGCCTATGACTGCTTTGACTTTCACCTCCACTTGCAAAATGCGCATGAGCCTATCTCTACTTTGGCCTACCACTCTGCCCTACAAAAGGCACACTGCCCAACACTGACTTGAATTCTACAGTACTACAAAATACCAAATTCAACCAAAACCTTGTGTGCTTACAAAATGCACAGGAGCCTAACACCGTCTGGCCTTCTCCCCTACTTACAAAATGCATGTGTGCCTAACACTCCCTTAGCATTCTACTCCACACTGAAATACATGTTTGGGTTTCCCTTCGTTTGTCCTTACCCTCAACTGCAAAAGGCACACATGCCTAATATTGCCTTGGTGTTCTCTTTCTCCTACAAACTACTTGTGTACCTAATTCTGCCTTGGCATTCTCCTCAACCCGCAACACGCACAAGTGGTTTCCCCTGCTTCAACCTTCTCCCTCCCTCACTTATAAAATGCTTGTGTGCCTGAAACTGCTTTGATCTTCTGCTCTGGCCTGCAACAAGCAGATTGCTCAACCCTGCCTTAGCTCTCTTACTAGCCTACAAAATGCATTAGTCTGCCTTTCTATTCTCCTAGCATCCGTTCCTAGAAGTTCTTTGGACCTAACACTGCTTTGCCTTTCACCTCCACCTGCAAAATACGTGTGTGACTAACAATGCCTTGGCCTTCACACCTGCCTACAAAATGTATATTACTATTTCCTCTTTCCGCTGCCTAAAAGCATATATCTGCTTTGACGATCTTCCCCATATACAAAATGCACATGTGTCCGTAACACTGTTTTGCTCTTCTCTGCATTCAAATTAAAGTTGGTTTAACACTGCCTTGTTGTTCTCCCCATCTACAAAATGCATGCAGCTTTAAAACCGCTATTTTCCTCTTCTCTATGTACAAAATGCATGTGTGCTTAACACTGCCTTGGCATCTAACCAGCCTACAAAATGCAAATATGCCTAAAAATGGTTTGGTGTTCTCTGTCTACAAAATGCATCTCCATCTTAAGCATCCACATGTGAGTAACAGGGCATTCATGTTCTCGCTCACCTAGAAAACACATGCATGGGTCTCCCTGCTTTGGTGTTCTCATGACTAAGAATGCTTTGGCAATCTCCTCCATCTATATAATGGATGTGCACCTACCACTGCTTTAGCATCCCCCTTACTAAAGGCAAGTATGACTAACACTCCCTTGGTGTTCTCCTGGTTTGGTGTAGTCCCATTACACCTGCAAATTATGTTCTCTCAAGCCCAAACAACGCCCTTCCCTAATTCCCTAACTCTACAGAGTCACTGTTATCATTATCTTGAAATATATATTTTTTTAATTTAGTTTTTTTATTCGTGTTTTCGTTCAATGTATAAACCTTTCACTATTACAACAAGAGAAAAAATAGGAATACAAGAAGAATACAAAGAAAGCATTCTCATACATATTTACAATAAAAGAGGGAAAACATTTCCCAAAATAAAAATGTCCAAAATAGCATTGCATTTACATCAATTACCATGTTAAAGTTCACAGGAGAGTAAGCCTTCTGTACATTATTGTACTTACACTGCCATGTTATCAGGGTAAGGAAACCGCATAAGGCAAGTATCCCACTCAGCCCATGGCCTCTCATCGAACTAGACCACATAAAGTCATTGACGATTTCCGTCCCAAGATATCTTTTCCTTCTGGCGTTCAGTGCAGGACAATCTGATACTAAATGCTTGATTGTTTCTTTAGCAGCCATATTGATACAAAATCTACAGGTCTGATCGCCCTGGCCCGACTCCCACTTACTTGATCTTTTTAGAGTCGGGATTTGGTTTAACCTAAAGCAGAGATACATTGTCCTTAGTCTTATGCATGGAAAGATCAGAATATGATTTGGGGGCTCCTCCCTTTTAGTGAGAAACTTACCATATTCCCTGTACAAGGTGTAAGTTTCCACTTGGTCAGAGAAGACCACCCAATCATGTCTGAAAAGCATTCTGTGGCCAGACTATAAGAGCGTTCTTCTTTGGTTGAACCTAAAAGTGAGAGTATTTCAGTAGTGTAGTAATGTGTTCCTTGAACGTCGTGATAGTATCCCCAGATTCTCTAATGTGTTCCTCGCCCCAACTCTGATAGAGAGACATGGGAGGTGGATTTCATAATTTTGCATGCTATGCCTTTTTTCTCCACTTGGCTCTGGCTCCCAACTTTTACTTCGGCATCGCCATAAAAACTATAGCATAACATATGTCGGAATACATGGAAAAATACAGAAATACGCACTAGATGTGCCACGATGAAACCGAATACCATAACATCATTATCCTATTTGGGTAACTTTGCCATAACAAGAATGGTTGGACTTGGGGGGACCAGTTACTCTGCTTCAGAGTAACAGACTGTCTAATCCTTATTGAACCAGTGATTATACCGGAACATGTTTCTAAGCAACCTGCACCGTATATGTTGGTTGCAAAAGCAAAAGTCACCAACTTGTCAGCTGTGCCCCTGAACAATAACAGTGCTTCTTGTAAATATCTGACATTACTTTTCAGCAGAACAGGCTTCAGTAAATTGTTTCTAAGCCCCAAATAATAAGGACATAAAAACAAAAATGCACATTGCCTTCCCTGCCATGTAAATATAAATTACAGAGATTGGTGTCAGTTACCCGCCACCTAAGAACTAGCATATTCAGTGGCAACATTCCCGGCCTGTGCTTTGCATCCAATGATCTCATCATAGCAATAGTGATATTGCAGTATTTTTTGTTTGACCTTGGCCTTCGTCTGCAAATGTATTCATTCTGTATTGTACCATGGTTGCAGCATGCCCAGTGAAGCCAGTTCTTTCCTCACATGTATGCTCCACTGGATGCTACTACCTCCAGATTGCAGCAGTAAGTCACTCATGACCTTTCCGTATTTAAACAATTCAGGCGTAGCCCAGAGTCGTATCCAGTATAAAGTGGGTCTGCTGGTCAAAACATTTGCCACCATTGACTGTGTTAATTCAATGTGGAGAGGGGCATTGAGGGTGCCCCTTGGGACCCCTAAAATTGTTTTTAAAAGGCATTTAAGTGGTTTCAAGTTGCACAAAGTTAACATAAACCCAAGTATCGGCTACATATAGAGCAGCTGCCCTTGCCTGCGCATTATAAAGGTCAAGGGAGAGAGAAAGTCTGACACCACCAAACACGCTGGCTAGTTTTAACAGGGCATTGATTGTTATGTGCAGTGTGATCTCTGCCTTCTCTACCTGTGCAGACCAAGTACCTTTATTTGCAAATCGAGGCACAGATTGTCGAAGGTATCTACCTACTCAGTAAGTTAGCCCCACTATGGTTGCCCTCAACCGAGGGCACTTCTTACTATTGGCCAAACAAATACCATGGCTTTAGTCTTTGAGATGTTTATTGTAAGGCCACTCTCGATGCAGCTTGTATGGAGTGCATCGACTTGCCTTTTTAGACCTTCTGGAGTTTTCAAAATCAGAACAGCTTCCTCGGCAAAGAGCAAGAGGGGAAAGGTCAGTGCCATTCTCGGTGCATCCGTTTCTACCTGGCACAAGCCAAGGATCAACTTATTAATATAAATGGAGAATAATGTGGGCGCCAATAAACAACCCTGGTGTACACCAATATTGATTTCAATGGGGCACGTTGTGTTCCCTGCCAAGTTCCATCTTACCTTCCCTACTACCAGTGTTCAGACTGATGATGGAGCGTAAAAGGCCCACCGGTATGTCATTATCTTATATGTCCCTTCAGAGTTTGTGGCGTGGAACTCTGTCAAAAGCGGTCCTGAGGTCAGTAAAAATGGTACAAAGGTTCTGTTTCCTCAGGGCTACTCTAAAAGCCTGGTCCTCTGTACTCAGACCACGTTGGAAGCCTTCTTGAAGGTGTCTCATTGCAGATGACTCCTTTGCCCATGCCACGTGGTGTGTCAAAGATGTGCATGCAAATATTTTTCCAGAAGCATCGAGCAGTGGTATAGGTCTAAAATGTGCAAGGTTGTCCCTTTCCCCTTTCCTGTACACAGGGATTATGGTTGCTTCGGTTAATGATTTGAGTGCTTTACCAGATACAATCACTGCATTATAGATAGCGCATAGTGCGGGGGGCCCAAATGGAGTCTTCTTTCTGAAAGAGATCGATACAAATAAAATCAGGCCCTTGTGCTTTGCCTGCCTTCTGGGCTAGAATGGCCTCTTTAACTTCACAAATGGTAAGGCGTAGATCGACAACCGGGGGGCCTAAGGGATCATCAGAGATAGTTGATGGGCGTACCATGCTGAACAGCATCAATCCATAAAGGTCTTTGAAGTGTTTAAGCCATACTTCTTCGGGAATACTCCCGTGGATGGTATTGGATTGCTCAGAAGTTCCTCCCGCTACCTTTTTCCAGAATGTTGTGCTGTTTTACTGTTAACAGAGGCCAAAAGCTCCTGCCACTCATTCTTCAAGAAGTTAGCCTTCTTCGTGGTCACCAACATCTTGTAGGATGACCTCATATCTCTCAGACTAGTATCATCTGGGGCTATGGGGTTTTTCACTTCCCTTGTAAGATCTGATTTAGCGTGGCAGCATTCACTAGTACACCATCTAGTATGTTTTAATGTACCTTTGTGGACCACTTTACTGGGCTTGGTGATAAAGGGTGCTATGTTGGTCATCATGTTTTCATATGTTCTGATCAACTCACTGCTGCATAGCTTGTGGCTAAGCACTGCATGGTAAATCTGCGCCTCCATCCCCTTAGTTAGGACATCCTCCCAGATAATTATCTTCCTATGGTTACCAGTGATTGGCAGTAGGTTGATGTTACATTCGTCAGTAGCCCTCTGTGCAATCTTTAACCTACTTGTTCATCTAACATCCCCCTGTATGCACTGTCCTAACTGCCATTACTGTGTCACTACTGGAACTAGGACCTAGATGCCCATGGGCTCTGTGTCCTACTACAAATGTAAAAATAAATAAATAAAATAAATCAACTTGTTTTAGAAGGTTGAACTTGTGTTCCTGTTAGTTTGGCATGATGTGCTTGTGTGTGCAAACCTTGGGTCGTTCCGCTGATGACAATGGTGTGCAATGCAAGCAAAGCAGGAGATGACTCACCCTGTGGGGATAAAGTGCATGAAAGTAGTGGGTTGTATGAGTTCAGACACAATTCGTTGACATTACGCCATCATGGGGCAGGATAATGCACATTTTGCTGGTGGTTTATTCTGTATGCATTGCCTGTTTCCAGCACATAACTTTTTAAACATCCTCTTTCATTGCTTGCAGCCCATCAACATACGGAATTAAATAGGTATTACAAGTGCTTATTGATACATTATTATTAGATTGGTTTTGAAGGTAAGGACATGAACATGAGTCGAACAGCACGAGGAAAGCGGGGGTTTGCGAATATAGTTAATGAATTCAAGGTGAGTACCTGTTAAGTGCCCTTGAAAATAATAGGAGCAACACCAGTGAATATGAACATTAGTCTCATGTCTGCATAACTGAGTCGTTTACCCAATCCTTCATCCCTGCCAGACATAATCTGTCACGGCAAATCTCACGCCTGACATCCCATCACTAGAGCGATGCAATGCTCCTCATGCACACTTCCTGCTCGGAGGCCCGCCCGTATAATCAATTAGGAATGAGAATTCACCTGAGCTCTCCATGCTCACCTGCACGCATCAGCAGCTGGCACCGGTGTACTGTTTAGTGACAAAAGACAGTGAACCCAGCTGATAGTTACTCTCAAACTGACATTATTTTGAGGCCCGAGGACTCTCATTCCAAAAATGAGATTTTGGGCAAAAACCTGTCGTTTGCGTTGCATAATTTGTTCTTCAGTTAGGACTGAGAGAAATAATATATTTTTTTAACAAGTCTTTTCCAGACACACAAGTCATGAGTTTTTTTTTAAACTCATGCTGAATATTCTTCTATAGTATAAATAACTGACATTGGAGTTGCGTTCAAATATATTTATATTTACTCGATCGTTTCAGAGTGTAGCTTCCTCTCCTCAAAAAATAAAACATGTCAGATCACCAATTACCAGCCGTGCTAGTATCTCCAATGTCTTTGCTTCCTAGTCATTTATGTATGTATGTATGTATGTATTTATTTATTTATTGTTTGCTTGTTAGAGGCTTATAAAGGAAGCAAATACTGTTTCGAAGCACCCACAGGGCAACAGGGAGGGGACAAAGGTTGCTAAACAATAACATTTCAATACAACAAATATAAGAAGGGACAATGGGGAGGAGAAGACACAGCTACTATGTGTTGTGAGCGTTCAGAACGTACAAGTGCAGAAGGGAGAGGGTATGGGATATGTGCTGTTGTGCTGGTGGGAGAGCAGCAGGTGAAGTCCTATGAAAAGTAAGTGCAAGCCTCCAAGGGTGGAAGGTGAGCCGAGGCAAGTGCAGAGAATAGACAGCAGCTGGGATGATAGCATGTGGGAGGTCAGGGCATTGGGGATGCATACGGGCCCTGTACACCAATCAAGCTACGGTGCGATTAACAGGGGAGAGAGGGAGGGAAGGAAGAGGCAAAGAGGAAGGTCTTGAGGCTCTTCCAAAATTTAAGAAAGTCCTGCTCAAGACAAAGAGGGGGGGGGGCTGTTCCAAAGTAGGGAGCCACCTAAGGAAACCGATCGACACCTGCCCTCTGTTTAGCGAACCGCTTGACTCACAAGGAATTGGTGCCAGACTAGCAGAGGGTTCTAGGGGGAAATATATAGTCAGAAAGAGTAGCAGATAATGTGGTCCCCTGCCCCAGACAGCCTTGTGGATGATACATAGGTATTTGAATTTAATCCGTACTAGGGAGCAGTGAAGACTTTATAGGGCAGGAGAGATGCGGTGCCTGGGCTAGAGGCCAAGGATGAGTCTTGCTGCCCTATTCTGGATTAGCTGGAGGGGTCACAGAGTGGACAAAGGTAGAAATCCTTTGAGAAGGAAGAGCTGAAAGTGGGACTTCTTGGCAATCTACTGAGTGTGAGGGAGGAAGGAGAGAAAGGAGTCGAATATGACCCTGAGGTTTCTGGGATCCGAAGATGGAATCGGGGAGAGCCCATGGAAAAAGGCCAGAGTGAAGGGTCCCAATAGGAAGGATCTCTGTTTTGCTGGCATTGAGGCAGAGATCATTGGAGGTACACTAGGCCTGAGTGGCAGAGAGGCAGTCAGGGATGATGCTGGGTTGAAGGGAGTCTGCAGGAAATTTTAAGAAGAGTTGTGTGTTGTCAGAATAGCACTGGAAGTTGGGGAGAAGGAGGAGATGAAGCATGCCAGCAGAGTAAGGTAGATGTTAAAGTGCCAAGGTCAGAGAATAGAGCTCTGGGGAATGCCACAGATGGAGAAGGAAGTAGGCGAGAAGGTGCCCAGTATGACTTTTGACAAGCAATCAGGAAGGAGGTCAGCCAGTCCAGTGCTTGCTCCGCAATACCAAGGGTGTCATGTAGCCTTTTTATGAGGATGGAGTGGTTGACTGTGTCAAATGCAGAAGAGAGATCAAGGAAGAGGAGGACAGCAGGGGAGTTGGAATCAAGGGATGCAAGCAATCAATGGCCATCCTGCACCAGGAACCATTTCAAAGTGCACTGTCTCAACTACAAATGTCTGCACAAAACTACACCTATGTATTTGCACAACAAAAATGCTCGACACTCCCCAGCACAGCTGCTGCTATCCGAGGACTCCAATCTTCTGACTGTTCCACCTTCATTCTGCAAGAACCAAGATGACAGACGCTTGTCGGTCCTCAGCCCACAAGTATGAAATGCCCTCCAATGGATCTGGAGTTCTTACAAAGCTATATCTGTGCTTATAGCACAGGGAACATTC
Source organism: Ambystoma mexicanum (assembly GCF_040938575.1). Lineage (NCBI taxonomy): Eukaryota > Metazoa > Chordata > Amphibia > Caudata > Ambystomatidae > Ambystoma > Ambystoma mexicanum. The sequence goes on from NC_090936.1 coordinate 392,432,248, forward strand.
CTGTGTTCTAAGACAACTTCTTTTCTCCTCGCCTCTGTGATCCCTGTCTCCACATCTTGAAATGTATATTTGCTTAGCACAGGGGTGACATTTCACCCACCACTAATGCTCGTGTTTTGACTTCAAAATGTGGTTTAAAAAAATAACTTTTTTTTTTTTTTATTTATAACGTCAGCCTGAAGTGCCACATTGCGAGCAGTGTGGCATCAGACTTTTGCTACAAAGTAACAGCATTCATCAAAATTCATCCAGCCAAAGCCTGTTCACGGTGCTGCATAGATGATCTAAAAAGAAGATTCAATTTCATAGAATCGTTTGTAGGTTTCCAAGATTCAAAGCGTCTATGTAGTCTATTACCGCACAGCTTAATTTTATGCTGTGCCCGGCTACAATGTAGGACCACCAGTCTCGAGTATTACAGTCAACTGGAATATGGTCACTTAGGTAGTGCATCCTCTTTGAGGTGGTCTTCGTACATTTGGTGATGAGATGTCCTAATGATTCTATTTCGCTGTGACAAAAGCGACATAGATTGTCCTTAGCTTCTTTAAAGTGACGAACCCACATCATTTCCTTTGTTTTGATTGCATTTAATCGAAGTCTTAGAAACTGCTCACGATGGTGGCGAGATGGACAGTTCGTTAGGTATCTACTTGTGACATTTAGTTTGTGTTCTCCGATTCCAGAATCTAGAGTGGTCTTCAGCTGCAAACGTCGCTCGTTGTTCTTTATCCAGCACCATTGTTCAAATTTAGTTTTTATGGATTGTGGTCTCGTCACCAGGTCATACAAGGTCAGGTCAGCGTTTGATAAGGTTGATATCATTATTTGTTTCCACTCATCTAGCAATTTCGAATTTCCTGTGGTTTTTGCCCCGGCAAAGATTTCAAATGCTGGCGCTCTAGGGGTTAAATTCATTTTACGTAGTGCCGTTAATGATTTCCACATTACGTGAGTGTGTAAAGAATTTAAGAAGAGTTCATATCTTATATGTATCATCGAAATGTACGGGGGGAGCTGCAGAACTCGCCGCCAGTAGATCCCTTCTAGCTTTTGCCAAAACAGGGCATCGATGTTCCAGCCAGCCTCTGAACCAAAGGTAATTGCTGGAATCACTTTTTGGATGTAAAAGGTCAGGGCTGGTGCTAGGGTGAACTTTCCAAAATTTCTATTCAACAGCTGGCCTTGAATGCTATATTGAGTCATTCTGTTGACCATGTCAACCTTCCAATGATGTTCATGCACTGAATTGTTAAATGTTATTCCTAAATATCTGATCGAATTGACTACCTCAAGTCGATTGTCGTTAATTTTCCACACAAAGGCTTTTTGTTTATTGGTGTGTCGTTGACCAATAATGACTATCTTGGATTTTTCGATGTTTAGCTCCAAATCATTTTTTTTAAATAATCGCAAAGATTTGTTAACTGGCGTTGCAAGCCTATCTGTGTTTGGTCCAACAGAACCACATCGTCAGCGTAGATTAAGCATCCTAATTCATTATTGTTCAGTTTTGGTGGAAAACAACGCACATCCTTACGATATGCTGGGAGGTCAGAAATGAACAATTTGAAAAGTTCGGCTGCTAATGGGCATCCCTGTTTTACACCGGAGTTTGTTGAAATCGGCTTGGATAATAGGCCTTCATTGTTTAGTCTTATTTTGATTGTAGTCTCCGTGTGTAGGGCTCTTATTGGTGCAACTAGATCACTCGGACACTTCCAATTTATTAATTTTTGCCACAATTTGCTGCGATTTACACTGTCGAAGGCACCCCTCAGATCAACGAATGCCAAGTATAGTCTCGACTTTGTTTTTAGGCTTTCAAGTTTTAATATGTTTATTAGCAGCAGGTTTACCTCCACACCTACGCCTTTTGTAAAGCCTGTTTGCCGGATATCGATTATTTGCTCTTGTGTAGACCATGACGTTAGCCTTTGTCGTAAAAAGGAGGCGAAGATTTTTCCTATGGTGTCAAGCAGGGCAATCGGGCGATAGTTGGTTGTATCAGCCCGGTTGCCCTTTTTATAAATTGGCACTATAATCGCCACACTCCAAGAGTCTGGTATCGTCATTGAATTGGACAGACGTGCAAATAATTGTACAATGAAGATAGCCCATTGTTGTACGTTCTTCTTCAGCATCATATTGGATATTAGGTCTGGACCTGCTGCATGCGAGTTTTTAAGAGCCCGTATTGCAGCTCTGATCTCTTCCACAGTTGTTTGGCAATTCCAGGATGATAACTCATTTGTGGGTATATTTGAGTCTTCATGAGCTGGGTTATTAAAGATGTTAGTAAAGTGTTGTTTCCATGTATCGGCATCAATCGTGTTAGATGGTATTTGATGGTGTCTCGAATTGCCTGTATTCAAGGTTGTCCAGATTTCCCGTAGATTCTTCTGAATTAGATGTTTCATCAGTTGCTCAGCTTTGTCTTGCTCAATTATTAGTTTCTGAGATTTCAACCAGTTACGGTATACTTGGCGACGCGCACGTTTTGCAACTTTAGTTGTAGTTGTCGCACTGGCTGACTTGTCAGACTTCTTTAAGGCTCTAATATCGCGTCGCATAGTCTGTTTAGCTTGAGTCAAGATCAAAGACGATAGATGTTTGTGGGTTACACCCATAATGCGATTAGCAGCTTTTGTTGTGATAAAGTCCAAGAGCAAGGGAGCGTAATTCACAGACAGATCACTGTCCTGACAAAATTGTTGGCGTAATTTTTCAATCTTAGGACTGTCGATTCTAAGTCTATTTCCGCCAGTATTTACGGAGATTGTAGGTTCGTATGATCTTTTTTCGAATAACCATTCTACCGTGCAGGCCAGTCTGAGAAGTTTGTGATCGCTACTTGGCATGGTTCTTATTGACAGTGTCAGGTCGCTTTCAAAAAGATGTTGGGATATCCAGAAATAGTCAATTATTGACTGTGCATTTCGAGATGACCAAGTTGACTGAGGGGGTTGGTCCCCTGTAACTTGACCATTTACCATATAGCAGTTTCGATTCCGTAGTGCCTGTCTCCACTTAAACTCTCGACTTTTTTCTTCATCTCGAGTTAAACGTTTAAACGTCTTTGTGGTAGAATCGTGTTTAAACCATGAACAATTTAGGTCACCTGCACAAATTATAGATAAATTCTTATTGACAGTTAGAGACCTGTCAATGCAAGATGTTATTGCGTTTATGAAATTTTTAGTGCTGATTTTATTTGGATTCCAATATCCGTTTAGGACAAGCAAATGTTTCCTTGTGTCTAACTTGTCGTCTGTTGTCTGGAGCAGTGCACTCTGCACAAAAGGATTGGGATTAGAGGACTCAACAAGACTCCACCTGGTGTTTATTTTAATCATCATTAGTAAACCAGAAGATGGTCGCCCCTTTGGGTTTTTGATTGCCGGGTTTAATAATGTCAAAAAGCCATCTCGTGACGGAGGGTCACATAACCAGGTCTCCTGCAGACAAATGACGAAGACTTTTTCTAGATCGACGTCAAATTTGTTGAACAAGTGAACAAATCCTCGAGTATTCCAGGAGATGAATTCACGAGTGCACTTGTTTCCAATCCCTGGTGGCTAGCATCGTTCAGCATCCTTGTTATGGTGAGTGATTTTGGCAGAATGGTTATTGTTTGATCTTGGGTTCTCCTTGGTGGTCATGGCTCTGCGTAGCTCGGCGCATCTTTGCTTTTGCGTTTCTTGAAAGGTTTGTTGTCCACTTGGGTTTGACCTATCGAGTCTTGAGCTCGTAGGTTCCACAGAGATGTCGAACCCAAACGCTAACAATTCCTCTGAGGCTTTCACAATAGTGTTTCGAACTGAGACCGAGGTAATATGTAGTAGAACCTGGTCACAGCGATTTTCTGTTGCATATTCAACAATTCGTATATCTTCAGATAAAATCGTTCGTAGCGATGGTATACAGGCAAATCATTTCAATACATTGTTGCGGTTCAGGTTTAGATCACGATCTTCACGGTTTAGATTTTGTAGTCTCAATTTACTGGTCATCGGACTTAAGCTTTTTCTTAAAGATGAGGAGGCATGAGAAATGTAGCAAGCTTGCTTCTTTTCTTGGGAGCGTGTGTATTTGGGATTCAGCCGTGCCAGCCAATTGGAAGATGGCCTCGAATTTGGTAGCCCCTTTTTTTGGTTTATGTCTTCATCCACATCAGGATTTGTTCTGTGTGGCAATTCATGAAGAACATCATCAGGCACCACAATAGGGCCAATAGTGGGGTTGCTGGATACAGCATCGTCGGAGTAGGTCGAAAGATTACAGAGATCGATTTCTTCGTCCGATGACTTACTCGTTCGGCTTTCGCGGTCTGATTCCGCTCTTTGTCGTTTGCTCGCTGGAGCAATAAGACGCCCAAGACCTTCAAGATCATTGTCCGCATGAGTAATGTTTTCTTTACTAGACTTTGGTAGTTCTGTTCTGCTTGATGAGGTTAACCTGTTTTCTGGCATTATATTTCTAATGAAATTCTGTGGCTTCGCATTACTAGCGCGTTTTTTAGTAACGTGTGTTCTCTTTGCAAAGGCTGATTGGCAAGCATGTGAAAGCAAGGCTTTTTGATCAGTAGTCGTAGAGACCTTTATGGCTTTTGCCGCGCCTTCAAAGATTCCAAAAGAAGTCAAAGGCAATTTGGGTGGCGCACTTATAGCTGAATAGAATGCTTGGTCGCTCAACGTTGGCGCGGGGGCAGGTGCGGGCAAGGATGCAGCCAAGTTCCTTTCTCCATTGTTAGCAGCGAGAACAGTGGAGGGTGTTTCTACAGCTAGAGCAGCATCATTTATGTTTTGTGGACGTGTTTGCGATGGTATTGAGGCCTTGGTTGATCGTATGGATGCTTGAGAGATTACTGGGACGGTGTTTGAACACATCATAGTTGATGAATGTCTCATCCATTTCACAGCTTCAAGTAACCCATCATATAAGGTGTCATTTTGGCAATGATGCCGTGCTGCCAGATCACTCAAACGTTCCTGCCATCGCATCGTATGCTCAGCTTCCTGAGACAGTTGTGATTGTAAGAAATTTGTCACGCTGTCAAATTTGTCCATTTTTTCCTTGAGGGATAGGATCAGTGATATCTGGTCTTTGTAGGCCTCCTGCAGTGACTCATACATCTTCAAAAACGGAAGCAGAGCTGCAGAAGAGGCTGCTAGAACGTTGTTATAAATCTGCATCGCAGCCGCTGAGGAAAGACTTGGTTTTGGGTCAGTAGTGATTTTGTCCGCCGGAGATGAATGTGAGCAATTTGTATTTTCTATTTGGTGCTCACTGGAAGACGACATATTCACTGCTGCAGTGACAGAGGTGTTCTGTGGGAGTTGTGAAGATTTTGGCTGTAGATTCACATTTCTTGGAGTACTAGAGGAGGCCATATTGGAAGTGTGGAATCTCGTCTTGATATGAGTTATATTAGTGGTGCTATCGTCTGCACCACCAGTAATTCTTTTGTCACATGATGTCGGACGCATTTGATTTCTTTTACCTGTCAGGCCACGATCAGGAGTTACACGTGATCTGTGCGAGTAATCGCTTGCAATGTCAGAATTGCGACTGAGTTGATTAGTTACGTGGACTTGATTAGCATGACAGGTCGTCGGCTTATGAAGAGGCTGGATGATGCCTGACATCGCATGTTCCTTTGCTTGTTTTATCAAAATGCAATCCGGGAAACTGTGTGGCGTTACTGCTTTCGTCGTCCTAGAATTGACAGTTACAGTTTTCGGTTCCAGTGAGACACTCGATTGAGTTTTGTGTATTTGACGAATTTCAGCTTCAGCGAGCAAAGAGACGTTGACCACAGCCTCAGGATCTTTAGTCAAAGGCATCGCACTTCGCGTTAGCCCATCGAGTGCAGTCAAGTTGTCAATTTGTTCCTCGTCTTGCGAGGCTTCCATGATTTCTGCGTCTGTGATTTCGAAAGGCGTGAAGAATTCCTCAGTATTTTCTATTAAGTTTGGCGTTGGCTGAAATGTGTGATTAAGCTGAGATGATCGTGAGGAATCTAAGAAGAATGGAGGTAGGTTGGTTAGGGTTAGTAGTGGTCGTTGTAGGGAAGCATCTGAGTGCCCGACATCCTTCACAGTAAGGGCACTCGCTTCTAATTTGTCAGGCACAGACGCAACCACAGACACAGGCGTGGCCTTCTCTGCATTGGGTTTGGGCGTGATTTGTGCTGCCCCAAGAACTGCTTGATTGATTACACACTCGAACAAAGGTGCGGATTGCCCACCGGCGTTAGAGTTTTTGTGAGCAGAGATCGATTGTGAATCGGTGCTCACAAGCTCTACAAGGGTCGCGGCACAGTCTTTCTTTGACCGTTCCGCGCTCTTCGCTCTAGCATTTGAGCGTGACGTAGTTGTAGTCAAGGCTTCGTGGTCACCAGGGGAAGAGGAGATCACTGCGGTCTCAAGTAAGGTCACAGTAGTAGGAACAGGTGACACAGGTGCTGGTTGGAGCATATCAACCATTGAATCTATAGATACAGGTGATACTTTGGACGCGGGTCTCTTTGAAACAGAACTTACCTTTGAAGACGCAGGGACAGAGTCTGCCTTCAAGGCTGTCCACGGATTCTGCATCCGCCGTTGTTGTATTGTTTTGTGCCTTGTTTGGGGGCCCCCAGGGGCAGTTTGAGCAGTCATTTCGCAAGACCTTGTGCACGGAGCTGCCAGTCGCGGATTGACGCAGACTGACTCTGCGCACGACTCCGCGCGCGCTCCGCGCTTGACGTGGAGTTTTGTATTCGCCGCCCACGGCCCGCAGCCAGCAGAATTAAAGCCGCAGTGCTTAGTTTAGAGCACGTAGTGAAACACTTGGCAAAACACGTAGCTGCAGCTCCTCACGACACAGAAAAGGCAAGTGGACTGACGCAGACTGACTCTGCGCACAACTTTATGGTTAAGCAGATGACAGTTGCATCTCTTCTAGATGACAAGTTAAGTTACCCTGTTTGGAAGGTGCATGGAGGTTATACTCACTAGAGGAATAGTCCTCATAAATCTTAGATAATCTGTTGAAATAAGAGGGTTCAGCAGTTGTTGAACCGGCCTTCCTCGTGTGTTTTACAATTCCTATTTTTCTTTTCAGGGCATATTACTAACAGGTAAGAATATTGGTTCTATGTCTAATGATCATCCACAGGCGGTCCTTTTGATAAACCCTAACTTCCCCCTACCACAAAGTGGCAGACAAGTTGCTATAAGCAGGGGCATATTGGTTAAACTCTAATGGTCGAAATATGCAACTGCTCGCCCTCTCAAAAAATCCATCCCTCCACCTGCCCTTCTGCCCTACCTCAGTGTTCTCTTTATTTCAAGGGGACCCCAAACTGAACCCTCTTTCCTATCACTCTCTCCTCACTCCAGACTCTTCCAAAATTATCTCTGCTGCCCCAACACCACACACCTTGGCCCCAATGTTATCATATAATTTCCAAACCTTCATATCTTTCCCTAACTCCTTTGCCCTACCTTCTCCCCCCTCAAGGTTGTCTTCTAGACAGGGAGTTCCCACTGACCATCCCCTACCCACAACCTCACCTTGCATGCATCCCCCACCTCTACCTCACCCTACATGCACCCCCCACCTCTGCCTCTACCGCCCCGTACATGTATGTTACCCTGTTTTTCATTTAGTGTTCGATTGTGTGAGTAGGTGGACCATCTTTTAAAGTTGCTGACTCCTGCCTGTCGACCACTTAAAATGTCTGGGCACTCCCAACAATAAGCAGGCAGCCAACCTCTAGAACTAGTACCAGCATGTTCACAGCATGCATCCTGGTTATCAAACTATTGGTCGTACTACACTGTATAGTAACCTTCCCAAAAGAACACATCAGGGACCAGGGTTTTATTCAGCTAAATGTTCAACCCTGCCACTGTCCACAGTCTCTTCCGCTTTCTCACTGTATTTTCTCACAATGATTTGTTGGATCTCAAAGGCTTAACGCAGGATGGATTGTGCCTGTCCAGTTGTTTAAATATGCTCAAACTCTGTATCAGCAACAAATATTTGGGTAGAACATTGCAATTACTTAGTAATTAAGCACTCTGTAGCCTCAAAGCCTTTAGAGAGTACACTGCGTACAAAGGTACGTGGTTCCCACTGTCAGCACAGGAACACTTGAAGTTTACTTTACTAGACAAGGCTAGCACACCAAGAGGAGGAATTAACAAACGCCTGAACATAATAAAGTTGCTCTGCTGGTGAGAGAGGATGAAGTAAACGGATGCACGAGGCTTAATCTATATGTCTAGCTACCCCTTTAGTACATACGTTTTAATAATATGGGTCTCTGTATAGCAATATTTTAGCTTATATTCTCAATGCAGCATTGTGATATGAATGAGTTGTAATTAGGATGGATGTAAGACCTCGGGTCTTTGGCACAGCTTGTGTACATATACACGTGCTTGCGGGACTATATCACTTCCAACAACAGATTTGGATACTAAACAATGCAATCTAAAGTGACGCCTTGGTATATCCTGGCAAGATGTCTCTTTTAGCAAACATTAATCTAGGACTAGCCTTTAACAATATAGAAGTTCACTCAATATTCTAAGATGCAGCGCAGGAGATGTGCGAGCTGCAGCAGTAACACAAGAGTAACGTATATCCCAGGAGGTGACGTAGCACTACTTGTGCATTTCCGGTTCGAGTGGAATGAGATCCTGAAGAAGCGATGGCTAGTTACGCACATGTACATCTGCATCAATGCATTGCACTTGTTCCCTGTGTCTTCTGGGGTGATATGACCTCTCACGGTGTTAGACCAGAAAAGTAATCCCGTAGCCGAATGATACGTATAATATGTTGGCCAGAAGCGAATCACATCATGTGACAAACATCGCAATCCGAGAAAAATGAATGTAACCAAAGGGAGTCCATTTTGTGAAATGCCAGCCATTTTCTTTTTTTCTCATTGTTAACGCTTTGCAAAAATATTCTATGTTTTAGATCCGCATACAGTGCGAAGCCACGGCTTGAACTCTGAAATGCTAACGCATAGGAATGTCAAACCGTACAGCAATACATTGTTTTTCCCTCTCACTAAGTCCTTGAAGTCGAGCAGAAGCCACGTCTAATCAGTAGTCCAGGTGCCGGTTTGTCTTGCAAGCACTGTTGTAAAAGGCAGTTAAACATGAATTATATTCTCCTAGCGGTGCTCCTTCATGGAGGATGGTAGTTTCTGCTTCAGAACTATTTGACCCTTAGCTCATGAGCCGTAACAAACAGATAACGTAGTATGGAATGTTTCTCTGCTAAGAACAAGATATCCTTAACGAGCCAGAGCTCCATGTTCCTAATAACAGAAAGCTGTCCCTGCTGCCTTTGCTCGAATAACTATGTTTAGACTGAATGAAGACTTGTCATAACGTGTCATAATTGTCAATCACTGAACCCTAGCCTGTATGACATGTATGAGGGTGGGGCGAATTGCTTTAACAAAGAATGATGCATGATGTATATATATTGCTGCTTGAGCGCTGTTCGCTCTCTCGCATCTCACGGGGTCTGGGAACACACATCGTGAGGCGTTGAGACCCAGTCGGCCGACTGAGAAACTCTGAATAAAACCAGACTTGTTTGGAAAACAAACCTCACGACTGACGTGTCATTTGGGGTATATGGTTATTGTGCCTTTTTTTTCACATGCAGTCTTTACGGCCTAGCAATGGTTTTGAATTCCTGGATGCTCAGGCAGACTCTATGTGAGCACATCAAGGTCATATGATTTGCATAAGAACTGTTTCAAAAGGCACAGTATTTACACTGTGATAATAGAAAAATGTAACATATGAGAACTAAAATGTGTTTTTTTTCGAATGCTGGAGTGTTGTTTCCAGTACTGTTCCTTACACTGGCTTCCACATTCTCCTTTTAAGAGAAGTATAGCTCTGGGAGAAACTGAATAAACCAAGATTGAGTTGTTCAGTCCCAATATGATATGATATGATCGTTTATTTATATAGTGCCTATACACAATGAGTTTCAAAGCGCCTCAAGGCAAGGGAGGGAACAAGGGAAAATACAATGACATTCTTACAGGCCATTATCAGAAAGGATGTGAAATTAACTATCGTACTCTGCCTGACTACATTTCAGATAGTGCAAGAGCTAAGACATAGATAAGGAAGGGAGGGGGTGAGTCGGAATGAAATGGAAACAGACAGGCGACTACTGTACTAGGTCTGATGATATTTCTGGTAGAGCTGGAGAAAACAAAAGGTGAGAGAGAGGGGTGCGGGAAGGGAGGAACAACACTAACGACTATCATACTAGGCCTGACGACATTTCAGATAATTCTGGGGGGGGGACAAATAAGGGAAGGGGCGAGGAGACAGATGAAGTTGCTATCATACTAGGTCCAGAGACAATTCTGATAGAGTAAGTGCATACAAACAGTAAGGGGAGGATGAGAGGAGGGGAGGAGATGGGAAAAGGGAGAAAGGGAGAGGAGGAGAGAACAGAGAGTAAGCAGTCAAAAAGAGTGGAGAAGCAAGAGGGGAGATTGAATACAATTGCAGAAGTCAGTAGTAACACATAATGTTGCAAGCCAAGATACAAGATGAAGATGGGAACAGCATGATTCATGGCCACCATGAGAAAAGTTGATGCACCATGAATCAATGAAGTCCATAAAAGTCAAATCCAGCATTGGCCACAAGACGAACCATATGATAGGCGCAACACATGGCCCTTTCTCAAGTGGTGGTGCTAGATCATGTGTTTGAGAGGGTAGGAGATCAGGGGAATACTTGGGATTGCACAATACGCTGTATATTTGAACTTCATTGTTACAAGGTCATATGTTACAAATTACAGCACAAAGGCATATTTCTGTGATGGTTTGCCTGCTAATATATCAGGTGACAGTGGCAACATTTTTATTTTTAATGAATTTTCAGAACACAAAACCAACATTGTGGATATCTTCTACACAAGCAAAGGTCTAAGGTTTTGCTTTCAAACTACTTTATTTCTTTATAATGTTGTAATGATAGACCTGTTCAAGTTTTGTTTCCTCAAAGCAGCCTGTGGGCCTGATTCACAGAAATGTTCTATTCAATCTCGTTGAAAAACGCTCTGTGAATCAGGCCTGTCTCTTGCAGGATTTTGATGTGCATCCAGAGGGAGGCTGGTCTAGTAAAATAGATCGGAGTCAAAGTCTGTTGCAGCAGATGAGCAAATTAGCATTACACAGACCTAATTAATGTTAAATTTTGTGTGTTTCTGAACTCAACTCACTTAACATTCAGTGGGCCTCATCACAAATTGGGCGGTAACCCTTAAAAGTATCAGTAACGGAATTACCGCCAACAATACCGCTTTGCAGGATCATGAGCCAGCGCAAATACTGCTGACTGTAAAATTAGCCGATACTATTACAGCCGGTGCTATCTGTTCTGGCCACACAAACCGCAAACACAGCCACATCACAAGTCCATGTACGGTGGTATTAGCACCGAAAACCGGTGATAAAACCTGCAGAAAATATGGCGCAGTTACCTCCAGCTTCCATCTGAAGGTAAATGAACATAGGTGTCAGAAGTGTAGCCACAGGTGAACCCAATCTACTCCAGACGGCTACATAAGGCACACCCCTACCCCAAACACTGTTTCTAACACCATGCTGCCACTACCCACTGTGAGCTGGGACAGGAAGCTACTGATGCTGTGCCTGGAAATTGAGAGTCAGGACCACCAGGCCAGGGCACACTATGGGGGGGAGGAGGAGAGCCCAAGCAAGGCGTGTACTGATCCCTAGTGTCAGGTCCTCACCCTGGACCCTCACTAACAGCCATTTGGTCACCCAGTACCACCTCAACCGGGCGATTATAACTGAGCTGCTCACCACAATACAGGACGACATAGGGAGCAGGATCATCATATGGACAGCTCTGCCCCCACTGCTGAATCTAGTGTCGGTCCTACAATTCCCTGGAACTGGGACCTTCCAGCACTCTGTGGCCATGATGCATGGCATGGCAATCCCCACATTCTGCGCAGTGTTGTCTCAGGTGTTTGAAGCCCTGTTGTGCTAAGTGCAACGCCACATCTCACTGCCTACCACCGCAGCCCAGGTCAATGCCCAGGTCAATGCCATGAAGGCACAGTTCTATACAGTTGCCCAAATGCCAAACATGATCCCTGCCCTGAACTGTAGTCATATTGCGTTGGTGGCCCCAGGCCCATGAAGCAGTGTACTACAACCACAAGGACTACCACTCCCTGAATGTGCAGGTGACCTTCAACCCCAACCTGTACATCACCCACTGCTGTGCCCACTACCCACTACCCTGGTTCCACCCATGATTCCATAGTCCTACGGAACAGCACACTGCCAGGATACATGGAGAGGCAGAGAGGACTATGGATTTGGATAGTGGGTGAGGTGAAATGCTTGCATGCATGCTCTGTGAATTACATGTCCAAATAGGGTGGAGGGGGTGGTTAGAAATAACTGCACAAAGCAGAGCATGACAAGCAAATGCAAAATCCATATCTGATCACCTCCCGCACCAACGTCACAGTACAGCCCAGGGAGCATGCACATGTTGGACTTACCTGGATGGAGTAGCTCATGTACACATACAGTAACAACTAGAAACACAGACATGACTGCAGGTACCAAAATGCAACATGCACTAACCAAGCAATGCTGACAAATGGCCAGATTTCATCACACAACAACCCTGCCAGTATCACAGCCATGCACTCATATGCGCCCAGCCCACAATGATGACCCGGTGGCCCCAGATGCTCAGGGAGGGCCCATGGGAAACACAGCATGCCTCAAGCATGGTGGAAATACACTGCCACATGGCAGCCACCATGTCAGCTGTACATGTCACTGACAGACACCTTATGTAACATATGCTGCAAGAGAACAGGCTTCATGTGAAGCAGAAACAATGCATGACACAAGTGACACAGCATGCACAGACATTGAATAGATACATGACGTGAAATGAAGGCACACTTGCATGCACAAGATGTCCATTGTCCTGATATTGTGTAAGAACATCCCCGCACCTTACACCGTGACAAATGGCTGTACCTCCCCCCATGCAAGTGACTCCGGATAGCTACAGCTGCCCTGGTTAATGACCCCTATGCGTGATCCAAAAACACTGCAGGATATTGCCTACAATAACGCTCACTGCAGGACCCGTGTGTGCATTGAGCTTACCGTCAGCCTCCTGAAGGCACGTTTCCGCTGCCTCAACCCTACCGGTGCAGCCCTGATGAACGTCCAGAGAAAGAAAGTGGATACAATTGTGCTTGTGTGTGCCATGCTGCACAATATCTGCCTGAAGAGAAATGTTCAGCTATCTCCTGCCGTGGACATGTCACCCCAGAGAATGAGGATGCAGTGCCTTTGGCAGAGGCAAATGCACGCATTGCCAGAGATGATGTGAGGGATGGGAGATTGGCTCGCCATGGACTGATAGACAATTTCTTCTGACACTTTCACATGACAAAAGCCATGCACGACTGTATGACACTCACCTCTATAAAACAACACAACAATGAAACAATCATGAATGTCCTTGCATTGATGAATTTTAACAGTTTTAATGATATGAAGTGCCCCAATAATTCCACGTCCCCGCCCACCACCAACTCCCCAGCAGACTATCCCCCTCGCTCCTCCCACGAACAACTCCCCAGCACACTACCCCCCTTCCTCCTCCGACCACCACCTCGCCAGCACACTATCCCCCCTCCCTCCTCCCACCATCAAGTCCACAGCACTCTATCCCCCCTCCTTCCTCCCACCACCAAGTCCCCAGCATGTCCAATCAGGGCAATAAGTGTCTTGATCTCAATTATACCCGTCGCCTGTTTTCCTCCTGCCAGCCCCGGGGATATTGAGCACAAATGCCACTGGGACAGGCGTCTTGGTGTGCTCTGCTGAGACTCCTCTGTGGGAGTCATCGAATTGGAAGGTATGAAGCCTCGCCCCTGGATATTGTGGAGTGTGACCTTTGTGCTCTTCCGGATGGCCTATGTGAGTGCTGAGACATCTTCTGTCATCTCCCTGACCCGCTGCCCGAATACTGTCAGGATGGCCGTAGTGGTAGCTGCCTCCACCCAGTTCGTCATCATGGACGCACAATCTGCGGGTGGCCCCTTGCAGGTAGTCATGATGTGTCCTGCAGGTGTTCCGAGTGTGTGTGCCCTATTGCCTCCATCTCCCTCTGCCTCCGCTCTATCTACTCTAGCTTCTGCAGCACAGTACTGCTTTGGTGGTGAGTACCTTATGGGAGGGGGCTGTGCAGTGGCTCTGGTGAGCCATATGTCAGGGGAGCCATAGGAAGGCGTGTCAATGTCTGCCTCAGGTGTCTGAGCATGTTGGTGGCAGCGAGGGCACTCAGGGATTTGTACATGCGGGCAGCAGTGAGGGCTCTCAGGGGTTTGTGCAAAGTGGCGGTGGTGAAGGATCCCTGGGCTTTGTGGCCCTTCTGTAGGTGGTGACACAGGACTGGTTTCCCCCTGTGTCTCCACATTCATTCTGCCTGGATGTGTAGCCTTGGTCTCAGACCCTCTAGCTGTGGGAGTGGGTGCAGTGGGACTTGAAGTGGTTCTGGTGAGCTGTAAAGTCGAAGTGGGCTTGGCCCTGCTGGGTTGTGGTGTCTTACGGCAAGACATCCAGCTCATGTGGTGAACCTTGAGGGCCTGAATGCAGCACTCCGAGATGAGCCTGCCCCCACGTCCCCCTCCAATGCCTCTGCCAATGTGTGAATGTCTGAAGGGGACATGGGAAATGTTGTCAGGCATGGTGCTCCCAAGTGTGTAGGCATGCAAGACACATTTGCTGTGGTACAGAGTGGAACCTCACACATTTGGGCAGATGGGCATGGTTGGTCAGGGGAGATTGCATTTGGGAACAACATTGTGGAGATGGTTGCAGCCATGAGTGTGTGACACATGGCCAGATGGTCTTTTGCCTGTGTGTGGGGAGGGTAGGGTGTTCATGCTGGGGCAGCTGATATATGTCTTTCATGCTCATGGTCCTTCATGTCCCCACACCCCCTGCCCAGTTGGCACTCACCTTGTGGGGTTGACTTACCCTATGGCACTGACATGGCTCTGTGAACCACTGCTGTGCAGCCAGCAGGGTTGCGTTTTGGTGTACAGTTATTGACTGGCTAAGCCTGTGATGATGTACGGGCGTGTACTTCCATGTAGCTTATCTGCCATGCCAACATAGGGCAGGTGTGCTGTGCCCGCAACCTGCTGGTGTGACTGCTGCACAGTGTTGTGGTTGTTCATGCACAGCAATCCCACTGGCACTTGTTGCACCAGCAGGGGTGTGGTGTGCATGGCACTTGGATAGGTCACTTGCCATCCCTTCCCACTGTTGTTACGCTCAGGAGTGCCCTTGATGCCCCTGTTCCACGGCTGCTGAGGAGGGTGGCTGATGTACCACCCCTCACTTCACCCTGTCTGCATGCCCAGCTTTTGGGTCTTCTGACATGTGTCCCTGTCCACTGGGACATCTTATGCTAGGCTGTCATTTGGCATGCACTTTTGCTGGGGTTGGGGTGTTAACTCACCTCCTGCGTCCTGGCTGCTGGCACCCACCTCTGCACCTCTGACTCCCTCTATTCCGTCCATATCCAGGAGTGTGATTTCACCACTTGCAAAACAAAGAACGTTGTGTATACCATCACATGCCCATGCGGGTTACAGTATGTGGGCATGACCACAAGGAAAAATAACGACGAATAATTGAGCACAAGACATGTACTAGGACAAAGAAAATGACAGCCCTGATGGTGTCACACTTTTTGCAGAAGGCCCATTCAGAGATGGATTTTAAGTGGACAGTGATTGAGCAGGTGAAGATCCCGAAGAGAGGAGGCAATATTACAAGTCTCCTATTATTGAGCGAACAAAATTGGATATTCAGATTATAAGCAGATACCCAGGGTATAAATGATAACATGCCCTGGCAGCAGATGTCAAGCCTCTAATGTGGATGGGATATAAGCAATATGATATCTAACTGCTGCCAGTGACTTAAGGGCAAGCAGTGAACGTGTTTCCCCAAGTTAACCAACAGGTGGGCCTCTCTTTTTGAGCAATTTACAGGAGGGAATTGCTAGGGATAACAGCATAAAACGGGCTCGAATAGTCATCCTATTTGATTAAGGTTAAGTTAATTATTTACACCAGATGGGAACAAAGTGTGGGATTCAATTAAGATGACCCTACTATAAAATGGCCACAAGCCTCAACTAACAAGTGCAAGTTTCTGTTTGGCCATCTTAACTGTCCAGTATTGACTGAGATACGGAAATGAGTGCTCGTTCTTACCGTAGCACATATTGAGTGTGCCAGTAGGAGGACGCATCTAGGAGGAACCACTCGAGTTGACGGGTGGTGGACTAACATTTTTTCCAAACCATCCAGAGGTTAATACAAATACATACATATTTATTACACTGGATTGCACTTACAACAAAATCCTTGAACGCAAGGGTAGCAGCCGGCGGGACTGGTTTGTGGGCAGTAGTATGTTGGCATTACACTGCATATTATGAATTGAGAAGGAAGAGCCTTGGCTAAGCATTTGTTCCATGTTGTCATCCTGTAGAGAGTTTCACAATGGCGAAATGGTGTTGACATACTAGATGCTACCCAGTAAGAAGTTGATGAGGCATAATTCTGAACAAATAATGACAAGAACATCCATTCCAAATATGTGCAGGTGAGTGATCATTGATAATGGTAGATGTTGGCATGTTTTAAGTGAATTAATCAAATGTTGTCTTTCTTAATTGTCCCTACAGGTGGCAAGTACAAGAACACAGGCACATATTCAATGTGTGGATTGTTCTGGCAATACAGTCAAGCAATTTGAAGATCTGGAAGCAACCCAGATGTTTTTTTTCTGTCCTGAAGAAGGTGGTTTAAGAAGCTAATTACCACTGAAACTGGTTGACCAATTTGGAATGAGGAAAAGGAGTTTGATTACATCCATGCAAAATTGTGGTTTTTAGAAGTAGCCGAATGAGCAGTGTGACACAAGCTCATTGTGGATTGTGTGTGTAAGCCTGATTCCCATTGGTTTACATTGTTCACATGTTGTTTTATGTCAGATGAGTATTGACACTAGTCTAATGAAACAAGTGTCTACAGGTATATCTAAATGAATATCTATGCATGGACATACCATATATGCCTTGGTGCTCTTTTATTTGTTGTGAATAGTCTGGTCAGTAGATGAATAAAAAGGAATGGTACCAGTCCAGTACTATTTATGTACATATATTTTGTATGTGGTTGCAGACTAACATTGAGGTGGTAGACTTTTAGGGAGCGTTCCTTGGATCTTTTCATCCTAGAAAGACAGCCCATCACTGCAAACCAGGGGTATTCACTCTATGAGGGCATTAAGAATCTTTTGATAGGGACATATACCTAGTTGTCAGATCACACACATTTTGTCTTCCATCTTTTTGAGGAAGAGATTTGATTGAGTTGGGTGCTAAAGAGGGTGTTTTGCCCAACAAGCCCATTTCGTGTTAAGGTACCAGAATGCATCACCATAGCTTTCCATCTATCACAGCTTTTGTTATGTGCACTTTGGTACTTAACAGCATTTGTAAAAAAAGGAGCCTTTAAACTTACTCTTTCTCAAAGTCTTTACTGAACCACTTGATACTTTAACTTTGCTCTGTGTGAGAAACCAAACAGTGTCTCACCTACTAGTCCCCGGGGATCTCTCTCTCATGTGGCCAGGACACGACCATCTCCTTTGGATCCAGACCCTGGGCGTGGAGCAGTGTGGGAAGCTCACCTGGGTGAGGGGTCTTCGGGGAGCGTAGGTGAGGCGACTAATGGTGAGACGTGGTATTCCTCCCTTTCCTGTACACATGCCTATTTTATTGGATTCTCCAATGTCCCAACCCCCGACCCCCTTTCTACACTAACACTGGGCAGAGGAAGAGGGCAACTGAGATTAAAGAGGCTAACCCTTACACATCTCTTTGAGCATGTCCCACTAATCAGGTCAGGCAAAGTCAGGCACTTGACTTTCAGTGCATACATCTGATACCAATTAGCTCACATCCCATGGGTAAAAGGCGGAACATAGAGACACACTCTGAGCAATATGGAACAAAAGCAAGAGCAGAACGTCTGGGGAAAGACAAACCTACTGGAGAAGAGCAACGGACCGAGGGAGGAGAGAAAAGGGTAGAGAACCCCAGGAGTTCCCTGCAGGAGGTTGTTGCTTCCAAAAGGCAGCGAAAGACACATGGGGAAGGCCAAATCCCAGAGAAGGAGACTGCATTGTGTTTCAAGGACGCCAGCCACCCTACCGGGTGAAAAGCAGAGTTAGGAAGGTGAGGCTAAGCCTGTGGTATTAACCCTGACTTGTGAATTAAGAACTGCAAAAGACAAGAAAGAAATACACGCAGCCAGTGAGCTGGCAAGCGACATGAAAGACCAGTGTGTGTTAAGGAAAGATTGAAGTTGCAACAGTATATCCCAAAATTGAAGGCTGCTCGTGTGTGGATGAGATGCGAAGGAAGGCAAATCTGTGATAAACTTTGAAGTACTGATAGCTGTAAAGCCAGCAAGACTGAGCAGTGGAGTGTTCTGGCGCAAGCAAGCAGCCTACATGAAAGTCTCTGTGAAAGGTGAAATGTTTTTGTTATAAAGCAATAAAGTGAATGAACTATACAAAACGTAGTGATCAAAATTGAGCCTGGAGTAAGGGACTGGGGGGTAAAAAGGTCAACATCAAACTTTTGTACTTATGACATTGAACTACCCAGACCAAGAGACACTGGGGCAAATAACGCAAGAGTGTGAGTTGAGGGGAAAGTCAAAGTGGTCCTATAGAGGTCTATAGTAAAAGCCACGCCATTCAAAAGTCTATAGCATCAGGAAAAGGTCTGAGCCCAACTGAGGGAGATCGGAAGTGTGATACGTTAGGGGAAGGGAATCCCACAAAGGATATGAATTAAGCTTGGGGAAGGGACTCCCTGCAAGTGTTGTGTTTGAAAGGTCCGAGCTTGACTGAGGGAGACCTGCGTTAACTTTTTATTGAACTGTGTTTTGCAAGCTGGAAATAGAGACTTTAATGTGGAAGGCCAGGCGGGCCTTATCCACGTTTTGAACTGACTTTGTTTTGAGAACCTGTGCCAGAGTGTGTCATCCTGTCCTCGGAGACCGCCTTACTCCATGTTGTCTAACGTGGGGAGGAGGGATGACTCAGCCACATTTATTCTTTATATTTTAACACTGATTTTCCTTTGCATACATACTTTCCTTTACATACTTTTTGTACAAGAGATAGGACAGCCATTAGGTTTTGTTGGTGTAGGCCATTTTGATTTGACAGACTCCACTAGGACTGTTTTATTTATTATCTGATGGTAGAGACTACTCCCGTACTAGCGATAGTGCAAAGTGGGAGCTTTTCCAAACCTGGAAAATGTAATAAAGGTTTCACAAATTGCACCTTTTGTGTCAGTGTCATACTTGTGATACCATGCCTCCATTACAAAATGCTCTCTTTCCCTCACATCCATTAACAGATGCTTACTTTATCTCCTTTTACCCCAACATGGACCATGATGGCTATTTTTCACTCACAGTCTATAACAGATTTTTTGGTACTTTAACTACATTTCCCAGAATCCAGCATCAGGGCCAATACGAGTAACAATACTTACAGCCTTCCTCTTCCACTCAAACGATCCCTCAGGTATTGTCCTCACTTTATCTCGGTTTTGTTTGTCAGGTTGTGGATTCCCAGCATCTGTTACTTGGCTGGCTTCTTGAAGAACACAGCCCCTTGTACCAGACACTAGCCATGTGCAAAACATCTCTCAGTCCAGATACCATCTGCATTACTCCATCACTGATATGACTTCTCACGGTTTCCTCTCTCCCCTGCTCCAGAGTGATGGGGTCTTTTGGGCTCTCCACAGTTCTCACAGCAGGGATTTTTTAGTTCTCTCTTGTTTCACCTATCAGCTGCCTTCACACCACTGCCTACAGGACTCAGAACAAAGAAAACAGATATGGCTCTCCAATCCCACCTACACCCGGTGTGAACCCAAACAAAGTCTGTCTCATGGCACTCTTGGGTTCATCTCTCCTTTGGTATCATCAGTTGCCACCTATGAAATATCTCCACCACTTCTTAACCTATGTGGTACATCGTCCTTTCCTTCCTTTTACTCAGAACAAAAATCCCACTATCTGATAATTGTGGTCACATTCATATTTTTCAGTTTAACTGTCCTTGTTCCTCGGGGTTCTCTGTTCCTGACCTTTAGTTATATTGTCTAGGGAGGGTAGAGTATAAAACTGCAGGACACCTTTTTTGATCTCTCTGGAGGAGGTTTGTGAGAGGTCACTGTTCTCTCTGTTCCCATAGGCTCTGTATATTCTTCCACCTGTGTCTGCAGACAACAGATAACAATATTTATTGTGGTCACGTTTTTTACATATCCTCTCACTTAGTTTCAGTAGGAAGTACCAGTTTTAGTCACCCCATGTCTGCCGTACAACATACTGGCCGGTATGTTGCACGGCAGACACTTGCTTCATTGTTTATTTGCGGCTGTGACTGTGGAGATTAGTCTCTGAACGGCCGCGTGGGTGCGTGTGGCAGTTTGAAACACTGCACTGATTCGAAGCACATTTTGTGTTTTGGGTTTTGTGTTTTATTTTTAGTTGTGTTTTTTTTCAAGCGGGTTGCACCACAACTTTAAGGCCTTGGAAAATGGCCAATACCCTTTATTCATTGAAATCGTGAATGCTTGCTGATCTGAAAACATCAAGCGCTTCGCTTGTTCTCAAATCAATGCCAATAAAACCTTCTTCTGTCAATGCCATGAAACGCAAAATGCTGGAGCATACGAGAATGATACAGGAAAAAAAGACACGTGCTGGTGATATTTGTGACTTTTGCAAACCAGCAAATGTCATGAATGATAACTTACAACCTGGGAACCTGGGGTTCCCTTACAAAAGATCGATAGTGCTCCACCAGTAACGGTACAGTGTGGAGACTCTCATGACACTTCTTTTACTGACACTCAAATGATGTCATTAGACTCTCATCGACAACCAACTAGTAGTATGGGTTAATCTGTTGAAGCAAGAAGTAAATTGTCACAATGAACGGAACTGTCACAATCTTTACCCCTGCCAAATCAACCAACTCCAGTGTCTACAATGTCTGTCATTGAGCTTTCATCTCCCATCTCTCAAGTGCATACTGATGACGAACAGGTCAATAACTCTAACAACTCTATTGGCAATATTTCCATCATTGCATCAACATCTTTCAAAGACTCTGATATGAACAGTTTATATCATTCACCAAGTCTTTTTGATAATTTTATTCAGACTGTACCATCAATTTCATCAACCAGAACAAGACATAGATCAGTAGCGAGCAGGAATGGTGATGCGACTTTCACAAATATCAAACCACCTATGCAATAACAAACTGCTTTCTTGGAAATAACTCTAAAAGCCATGAACATGACCATTATGACCCTTACGAAATTGTTTGAAACTCTGGATTTCAAATTAACACAGCAAAACAAACAAATAGACCAAATCTTAACGTGGATGGGTGAGCTAACTAAAGAAAACATTCCTCTGAGACACACTGGATGAAGATCAACATTGACTACACAGGAGCTTGCTCTTAGTGAAAAGAGGCACGGTGGTGAACTAACAAGACTGTTAACAAACTGTGTACATAGCAAAAGTGTTTTACCTGAGTTTGGGTCTGTTATCGATATGCAGATAAGTACCAACGGTATGACTGGGATGTATTAGTCTGGAGCAGTGAGTGGATGCAAGGAAAATCTACTAATTGATCACAAATCTGTTAGTGGTTAATTGGAAGAATAGATCACAAACAAAAAGAAACAGCCATCTGACTCTCCTCTGAGTCCTAATCCGATAAATCTTTCTGATAATGAAGGTGTCTATAATTTGTTCAATGTTAAAATTGGTGTTTGGTCAAAAGGGGTTTCCACCAAGAGCTCGAGATAGTATCAAACAATTTGTCAAGAGATTAGTATCTAAACACAAATCCGCCGTGGCAACTCGAGCGGTGACAACCAAGTACAAAAAAATAAGTATTAAAGAGTGTGATAATCCTTCACGAAGTTTTAGTCAAGTTAAGGATTATTTCCCCTTAAATGATCTAGTTGCAGGAATTGCAGCTTCAGCTGCAGAACCAGATAAATCGATGGTATCTGTAGTAGATAGTCAACCTCAAATGGAAATAGTTCATCAAACTGATTCTCCAGCAAACAAATGTGATGAGGATCGTGATCTGATCATGGCCAACATACGTGCCCAAATTGAGAAATCCATTGCACAATATGTAAAATTACAGCAAACGTCTGCATGTTCAAATGTCAAACTGCATGATTTGACGAAGATTGATGCTAGCTCACTCATTGGTGGCAGTCAACTTCAATTTCCATCACCTAGACAACAAGTACACTCACAAACCATGTTGGGTAGTACTATTACTAGAGTAAATAGTACTGTGAACCAGGAACCTACATCCCAGAATGTGGTACCCACAGAACCTAAAGTAATAGGTGAGACATCCTCTTTAAGGTCTACTGTTAGTCCAAAACTACCCAGGGGAATGGCTCTATTACTAAGAGGCAGTAGAGCATGATATGATCCAAAACATGCCCAATAAGCAACTACTTCCAGAGGGAAAAATGTCCAGCTTTAATACTGGATCGAAAAAAGTACATTTTGAGTCCGAACTCACACATTCAAATAGCTGTCATGTTTCAGACTCAAAGAATAGTACAAACACACATAGTTGCGAGACTCTCCCTAAAGTGACCAAAACATTAAAAACAAAATGGGACAATTACCATCGTCTCATTCTTAAATGCCGACCTACACCCTTCACAACAAATGTCCTCAACAGGACAAGTATTCTGGCCATCTGTGAAGAAGTAGGCAGCCTGCAAGATATTACCTCACTAGATATCGAACAGGTAGAAATTGTTAATGATAATGACCTGTCAATTGTCAGGCTGTGGATACAGTCAAATGTGGTCAGAAAATATTTGTGGGAGGCCCACATGGACATTTTTGACCTACGGTTTGTTTTGGCCCAGGACCCTGTTTTTATTGACGACAATGGTGAACAACAATTGGTAAGCAAAATGGTTCCTTTTTCTCACGACAGACAAAAATCTGTCTTAGAATATGGGGGAGCAAAAAACACAGAAAAATCAACAATATGTGAGTTAGAGAGGAAACCCAATGAGAAAAATCTATAACCAAGAGTAAAAAGTGAAAAATTGGCAATGTCATTAATAAATTGGAACACATGCAGGTTTTCACATTGATGGGGTAGTACTGAGTTTATTGCACCATTTAACATCATACTATTGCAGGACCCTGGCTACTTAATAAACCTATATGGGAGGACCACACCGTCATCTTACATCCTGCTAAAATGCCTTCTAAAGGTCGACCTTCTTCAGGCTTAGTAATTGCAGCAAAAAATCAAAGGGATTGGTGCTTAACAGAATGGGCAGCCCCTAACCTGTACATGTTTATGGGCAAGGTAACACATCCTGGAGGAGCACTGCAAATCATTAACATGTATAGAAATCCCAAGGGTATCACAGATGATGTTATCTTTTCAGATCTAGAACAATTGATGAATATCATACTAATGACTCCAGAAATTACGAGCACCATCTTGATGCAACTGTTACCATCTAATAATGCCAAAATGAATGTGTCCTGTCAAGGATGGTTCTCTTTGATGAAAGAAAGACATTTTAACATGTGTAATGGTTCATTGTTTGGGGACATACCTGCCGCTTTCACCTGGCGGAGCGGGCAAAGCGATTTTATAATCGACTACATTTATGTTGATTCAAATACATTCAATTCAGTGACAAGCTTTAAAGTGTTGAATCATCCTAATGAACTCCTTGGATTAGAGTGGGCGGTGGATAAACCATTTTGTAGTGTTAACAACGATGGACTACATCAGCCAATGGTCATTAATAATGCAAAAACACATTTCAGCTGGAACACAAATGCTTTGACTCTCCTTTAATATCAATCTTGAGAGTAGCTACAGGGATGGCGTTTCATCAAGCAACGTATACACGTCTTATTTGCATATGTACCATAACTTTCACCCAAGATCGACTCAAATGCATCAGAAGCCAACACATGAATTTGATGTCCAAGTGCAAGCGAGGAAATCTATGGTGAGAAAACAGAAAAAAGAAATTGCGCTTACTAACATCCCTGATAAGAACAAGCTTATAAGTGCACTAAATTGCAAATATAAAAATTGGTTACGCTCACATAGATTCCTAATGTTAAAAGCTGATGGTGACGCAATGTTGCAATCCATTTCCGCAAAAAATTCAGCACAAATCTGGGCTCTTATTAACATTGCTACACATGCGACTCAGAAATCGGTGCAATTAAATGGCGTAAATGAGGATGACTGGGTGAATTATTACACGAATATGTATGCTTCACCGCATGAGAACATTCAAATTACTGTGTTAGAGCCATCAAATTATGAAAGATTACTGAAGAGGACATTTTGTTTTTCATTACTAAACTTACCAACTCACAGGCACCAGGCCCTGGTGGCCTCAATAATTTTATGTTTATACAGCATCCCACTCTTTGGGCCAAAATCTTACATGAAATATTTAGGCAAATTTTAGTAACGAAAACAATTCCTCCGTCATGGCTCTCATCGGTCATAGTACCCATTTACAAAAAGGGCGATCGGGCTTGTGCGAGTAATTATAGACCTATTGCACTGCTCAATGCACCCAGGAAATTATTCTCAACATTTATTTTGAGGGATTTCAATAAATGGACCTGTGAATTTTGTAAAAGAGATCCATATAAAACTGGATTTATTCAAGGTATGGGCACCAGCATCTATTTGTTAACTCTCACATCAGTCATTTCTCATTATACTATACTACATCAACCACTCTGTCTCATTTTCATCGATATGCGAGCTGCATTTGACTCTGTGTCAAGGGATCTGTTAATAACAAAATTTACCTTACATGGGTGTCCATTTTACCTCGTTTCTCTCATCAGAGATCTACACACGGGCAATACTATACATGTTAGGCTCACATTGGATGGTAGATTAACCTTACCAATTAACACCCATAGAGGACTGAGGCAAGGATGTACCCTTGCCACGGCTCTCTTTAATTTCTTTATCTCAGAAATAGGTAGAGCCTTCACTAATATTTTTACTGATGCACCAAAGCTAGCAAATAGACTGGTACATTTTTCTTTTCTATGCGGATGATTTGGTATTAATTTCAAAACGCCAAAAGGGCTCCAAAGAGCTCTGGATGCTTTGTCGGAATATGTTGATGCAAATATGTAATCCATAAATTTGGAAAAAAACAAAATTATGAAGCTCAACCAATCCAGGAAACATCACACTCAACATCAAACTTGGACCCATAAGGGGTACAAATTACAATGTGTACAACAGTACTCTTATCTGGGCACAGTCATAGCAAGTCAGCGAAGGGCCGAAAAATACAAGCAAATCATGAAAGCTAAAACAACAACCCTTACTCTTTAAGCTACCACCATACAAGCTAAGTATGGTCAATTTACGGTTAGGCCAGCCATTTCCTATTACTCTCAAAAAGTCGAACCTATTCTTCTATATGCTTCGGAAACCAAGCCAATTGTAGAGGATAAGGTATGGACTAGTTTGGAGGGCACATATTGGCATAGTATTTTACATCTTCCATCATGTACTCCTGTAGCTTGGATATTGTATGTGTTTGGGTTAATTTCCTTGCATGCTCAGTAAATGTGGCAAGTTGTTTCCCTATTTAGGAAGTGTATTCTTGCTCTCAACATAACTACAGTATTGGGATTACTGTCTGACTATGTTTTTCCTCCACAGACAAATTTATCTGTAAGTGGTGAAAGTTGGTAGTTCATGCCCTGTCATTAGCAGATGTGACTCTACCCGTTCTCATACAAAATCCGATGAGCGTGAAAACAAACTTTTTCACAAAGATTGGATTGTCACAAGAGAAAAATGCAAAACATATGGTGGTTTCAATGATAACCCATTTGCTGAAAAGAAATATAGTAATCCAGAACAGTTCACCATAAAATCTCCTTCCCAGTCACACAGAAGTGATTTTATGCGATTGAGATTCAATCTGTGGCACACTCGTGAGGTTTTAGCATGACAAAGAATTATCAATCATTCTGAAAGTTACTGTTGTTTTTGTATGAAGTGCGATCAGATTGAGACACTGAGACACATGCTAGTGGAGTGTGCAGGTCTGATGGATAAGTGCCTTACATACTTCAAAGATGCAATGAAGGACTATCAAGAGTGATCTCCAGACTATCTCTGGAAGTGTATCCACTCTGGGTTGCTTACACACATACAAATCAATGCAATTGGTTTCTTGAATGAACTGAACCTGAAAGAGACACAAATATAGAGGTTGAAAGAGTGACACTGCACTTTATTCGATTTTGAATTTGTGTTAATTGAATATATATTGCTTTTAGTTGATTTTATTGACCCTCTTAGGTGTTTTTATTTTGGATTTTTTCACATTAGTATTTTGTGTTTCTTTTGTTTTGGTTGCATTTTGTTTTAGTGCTTTGAGGGTTGTAATGTTTGTTGAACTTGTAACAACTTTGCAATTGTAAATGTACATGATTAATTGTTAGTGATTATCTAAAATGTTTTATATATTGAAAAGTTGACTTATGCCAGCTAAAGCAATTAAAAAAAAAAGTTAATATTGGGTGCGGGCAGGTTGGAAATTCAGTGGTTGCTTCTACTATCTGTTTGAAGCTAATCCTTTTCAGTGCTTTTTATCCCTGTGTCCGTTTTCCTTTATCACTTTCCACACTATTTTGTTGCTTTATGAAACTCACTATATTGTTTGTCTAGTTAGTCATCCATCACTCACCCATGACCCTTCATTCTGCGACCACACAGCGGAACCAGTTCAACTCACATTCTACTCTGAGTTTATCCACAGACATTCATAGAAGCCTTTTCCGGTTTGGCATTCCCTGTTCCTTGATTGTTCTTAAGATGACTGCTGGATGTTCACTGCCTTTTCCGTAAAATCTTCTGATAGATCTTTAGGACTCAGAAGGTCAATGTTTCTTGGCTGCATTCTATGAGTGACTGTGCCGATCAGTTGCCCACATGTCTTAACAGAGATGATGATGCATTCCTGGTCAGAGGCACAAAGTGGCAGATTCGGTTTAAGAGGTCTTTGGATATGTCCTTAGAAGGTAACAATGGTACCTTATCTCCAATTTCAGACGGCAAAATACTATCGAGTTGGGGAGCATTGTTTTGAGAAGACACAATGTCACTGAGTTGCAATATTTTTGATTGAATGCTGTGTTTGGCACAGTTCTGTTGCACAGTTAGATGCCATGATATTTATCTGTCGCTTGAAGTACTTAAGACAGTCTCATCTGATAGAACGTAGGTGGTGTTGCCTCTATGAATGGTAGGTTAATTGGAGAAAGGTCATTCTTCCTGTTCCACTTCCAGGGTCTGTGCAGCAAATACTGTATACAGAAAGCAGACTACATGTTCAATGATTCAATGTTCTCTGTGCAGACCAAGTGATCGCCCAGGGAATTGGCCACCAGTGTTTGTTGACAATGGATTCAAAAAGTCCATCTTCACTACTCATGGGGTGAACTATTTGGTAACACTCAAAAAGGAGTCTTTATGTGATTGCTGTTGTTACAATAATTTTTCATGAATAAATGCTTTAAATTCATATGATTTTCCAAGTTTTTAAAATGTGTATTTCTGTCACAGTGTCTGATGTTATATTCACTTGCAGATACATGCTTGATTAACACTTTTATTGCCAAAATATATTTCTAAGGGAATAAGGACAATTGTATATGTCCTAAGTGGTGAGAAAGGGTTAATGGGGGTGCTGGTGTGTGTCCATTTGATCAGATGATGTTTTTTAAATGTTTAAACCAGATGAGTTTATGAGATGTCTGCTGTCTGTGAGGGGTCAGTAAGTTGAGAATCCAGACTATGCTTAGTTTTCTCAAAGTTTGAAATGTTATTTTAAATCAAAATAAACAATAAACCCTAACTAAGCCCACTCTACCAGGGCATTCCCTTCCTAGTGTAGGATTCAAGAGACAACTTCCTAGCATTCACACTACTAACCCTCCCACCAACCAACATAAACACTTAAAGAAACATTAAAAACAACATAAATGAAAGGTTACCAAATAAAGGGTCTGGGATGACTTTTCTGGGCAGATCTTTCTACCACAGCAATGTCCCAAAGTCAGTTCTTCCAAGCAAAAGAAAAGTCTTGAAAAAGTTCCAAAGAAACAAAAGTTCACACAAATAAAATTTCACTGGTAACAGTTCTTCGCTTGATGAAAAGATTCTCCTTTCAGTTCCAAAAAGAAAAAAAACACCACTATAGTTTGGCAAGGCACTCTTCTCTCTCGTGTTGTAAGAGAGGGCAGCCTCCTTGTCTTCCCTTACATCTTGCAGCTGCCACCAAAATCTGAATTAGCTTTCAACCTATTTTTCTACTTGCCTTAAATAGTCTTAACTCTATAGTTTTTAAAGGTGTTGATTTGAACAAGTATCCAACTCCCTTCCACAGCTTCAATGACACTGTTTCTCTGTGGTTATCCCAAAGTTCAGTGCCACACATCCAGCCTTGGATAACCTTTGTCACCCATATGGTAAAGGTCTCTGAGGTAACAATAGCTTCAATTAAATTCAATTCAATTTATTAGATATACATTTAGCAACGAGACTTTGTTTAACACATGACATACATTTCATATACAAGAAATTTCACAATTCACATAAAATAGCCGCAGAAAAGGACTCAAGAATTAAGCGAGAACAATTTTAACTAAATGCATATAAAATTGAACAATAAAATATATTAAATTTGTATCATATCCTTGCATAAAAGCCAACCATAAAGAAGGTATTTCAATCATAGTGGTCGCATTATAATATGCTTTAAAAAACTTCAAGCGTAGAAAGTCTAGGAATTCACATTCTGTAATCAAATGGAAGATTGTCTCGTTAACTAGATTTCCACATAGGCGACAAAATGTGTGTCGATAAAACAATTGATTACTCCTACATTTTGATGATAATACTACTGTCGCAATTTAATTAATAGATAAGTACGAAAAATGTGTGGACTTGGATAAGCAGTGATATATGTAGGAGGAGATGTTCTAGATATTCTTTCATTACTATAGTCTCCACTAGAAGACATACTCCCGACATGAAGCATGTTTTCCATGAATGCTGCCTGTTTTATATCGCCTGATAGAAATGTGTTATTACCCTCATGTAGCCATTTGTTATGAGTTTTCTTTAGAACACCAATTGTGCCTATCGGTATGTTGTCCTCAAGACCTAAAAAGACCTTCATATAGAGGACATTAAAGGTATCTGTTTGCACAGTAAGTAAGCGTTCAAATAACAATACACATTGGGCTGTATATACATTCCAAATTCCCTTTAAATTAAATTCAAGGTATAAGTATTCCACGCTTATACATTGGGGGAGGCGGAATAGCCTCCTCAGTAGTTTTGCTTCAAAAACAATTATATGTTTCTTAAATTTATGGCCCCAAATTGCTACTGTATACGACAACATAGCCAAAATCTTAGCATTGTAAATGGACAGAACAGTGGATGCACAATAGCCATTATTACGTCCAATGAATGCACTTAGTGCATTAACTGATATCACACATTTACATTTCAGATCAGCCCAATGTAAGTCCCATTTGATTTTATCATCAACAGGAAGACCTACATATTTGTAGGATGACATTTGCTCAAGCGATTCAGTGGATAGTGTCCATAGGGATCTTTTGGGTCTAAGTTTTCAGGTAAAGACCACGATTTTGCTTTTGGCAATTTTAATCTTAAGGCGATTGTCTTCTGAATATATTACTAGAGCACTCAACATCAATTGCAAGCCTGCAGGCGTACGTATAGTCCAAAAGTATAAGATCGTCTGCGTAAGAGAGCCAACCTATAGTAATATTCTTAATTTCTACAGGGTTTGCAGAGTGGATGTTAAATGCAGCATACATGTCGGCTGAATATAAATTAAATAGAATAGCCGCAATCATGCAACCCTGTTTTACACCAGAGTTGTTAGGCATAGATTTAGATGGTCTAGCCACTGCGTTTAGGTACAGTTGTATCTGCATGGAGGATCATCAACATACGAAGTAAGCCTGGAGGAATCCCCCAAGCATCCAATTTCTGCCACAACCGATTCCTACTAACAGTATCGAATGCGTCAGAAAAATCGATGAATGCACAATGTACATCTAGGTTACACCGCTGCCAGGAATGTTCAATAATGGAACTCAATATAAGCAGATTGTGTGAGGTGCTTGATTTATCTCCAAAACCTATTTGGTTAATTGGCAGGATCTTATTGTCAGTGATCCAGGTATTCAACTTGTTTAGGAGGATTTTAGTGAAGATTTTAGAGGTGGAATCAAGCATGGTTAACATTTGGAAGTTAGATGGATCATCCCATGCCCCTTTTTTGTGTACAATCAAGATGTTACTAGATTTCCAAGATGGCGGCAGTATTCCATGTTGACCAATGTGCGAGAATAGCACATGAAGGTTGGCTCCCCATAATGGGGGGTCACTTTTAATTACAAGATTGCAGATGCCATCATGGCCAGCAGCACGTGAGGATTTTAATCTGTCTATGATGGTTATGATATCAAGAACCAAGCTTTACATTCCCATGGAGTTTCTGGAATCGATAGGGTCGAGTCAGTAGATTCAGCTCGACCAAGGGTAGATTTAATATATTTCACCCATGTGTCCTCGTTGATAAAATTTAGAGTCAATTCACATTTTCTATTCTTCAATTGCCATATCCCATTGCCATCACATGTTAAGGCGAGTCTGGCGATTTTCTGCCATAGGTGCAACTCCAGTTCTTTTTTGTGAGTTTTTAGCCAGCTTCTATAGGAGCATTTTAGAGCCCTGATCTGAGCTGTGATCGAAGGCTCAGGGGTCACACAGTTATGGTGGTGCACAATGTTTTTGATTTCATGCCACAAATTTCTTTTTGCAATTTGAATCATTTTATCATTGCCAGTTCTTAAAGGCAGAGGGAAATTAGC
This sequence comes from Ambystoma mexicanum, assembly GCF_040938575.1. Lineage (NCBI taxonomy): Eukaryota > Metazoa > Chordata > Amphibia > Caudata > Ambystomatidae > Ambystoma > Ambystoma mexicanum. The sequence goes on from NC_090936.1 coordinate 392,463,502, forward strand.
TATTTCCGAGACTGTTTTATATGATCGTTGTTCTATGACCTTACTTTGAATTTCAACCATAATTGATGAAAAATTATTGATCATTACATTGTTCAAATTTGTATCAGAGGTACAGGATCGTATGAAGTCCGGTAGTAGTACCTGGGCTGTATTTTTTGCATCCTGATTGTTGTTCTTTTTTCTCAGAATACGATTGTGGCCTTGATTAAGTGATATCTGCCCATTCCTATCATATTCCGATGTAGACTTATGTGCATTCTTGGTATCAATAAGGAGGCATAAGGGCAGATGGTCACTCTCATCACGAATAGCTACTACCATATCGATAATATATTGGCTTTGGTAACACTAGTTCTCTGCTCAACTTCAACCACTTCTAAAACTTCAGCTTCATTGTTTAGAATGTTACAAAAAGTCAGTTTTCTGATAAAAATAAAATTAAGCACACACAATTTCATTTTACACTAGAACTGCCAATACAAAAGCTGTGCGTCCTTACCTTTTGGTCAGCGTATAGCCTCCAGGGGTATTGGGAAACAATGCCATATGCATGACCTCTTCAGATGTTAAATCTGTTCTTGTAACATTTTGGGAAATTCAATTCGAATTCAGTAGGTTTACCGGCAATGCTCTTTGTGTTAACAGCATCCACGCGACCGCTCGGCATCAAGTTATACTTTACAATAGGAAAAGAAAATGCTTCAATGCATGCGGGTATTTCAGCTTTGATAATCTTATTGCGTGTTACATTTCCCTTGTTAAATCGTCTTCCCACTTTGAACAACTTTAGCTCGCTTGAATATGTATGTGAGTGACAATAAAGCTGGCTACAGTTATCTGCAAGGTATTTTGGTTGATTTGGAGTTTGGAGCTTCTCTTTCCCAACTCCACAATCACTGCGTCTCCAAGCTGCTTCTACTTCCCAGCTTGGTTTCTTCTATGGCTACTGCTGCAGGCACTCTTGGGACCCACAACCCTCTGCTGCACGGATGTCCCCGATCCGGCATTCTCAAAGGAGAGACTTCTACTCTCCAGTTTCCCTTAGCTTGCTCTGCACACAGGCCGTGGGTGAATGCACGACTTCAGCTCTGCAATCAAAGAAATTAGGCACACCTGAAAAGACTGCCTGTTTCTGCCAGTCCCTTCCAATGACGCCTCAGCCAAACAGGGTTTGTGAGCACAGGACCAACTCAGAGCCTGCAGGTGAAATTTGGTCTTCCTTTGCTCCAGCTTCCCTTCTGTGCTCACACTTCCTTGTGAACTGCTAGCCTTGTGATATACTTCTTCTGCTTCTGCTACTACCGACCTTACTCCTCCACCTCCAGCTTCTTTCTACTGCTCCTCCCTGCAGCAGCATTTTAAGCACCTGAGGTGGGTTAATTGGTTTCAGGTACATGCCCTTAGAATTAATTGCCTAACAATGCCAAAAACTATTAGGCTTGCCTGCCTGACCTGAGCTCCTACATGTCTCTTTATTTTTTTTATTTTTTTAAAAAACTTTGTTTTATTAGCATTTTTTATAATATAACAAAAGGGCTCAAGGCAAATTCAAAAAGATATACAAATAGCTGGCCCAACAACCCTCCCCCTCCCCTCTCCCACCCCAAACGGACCCTCCCCCCTTGAAACTTTGACCCAGATGGGTCTCCTTATTTGGGGAGACACTGCGGAAGCTTTATGTGTCCGGAGCATGAGAAAGAACTTGAACGTTGACTACGTTTGTGGCTGTACATCGTCCACCATACCCCGGGCCGTGGGCGCCCGATCCCTCCTTTTTTCCTCCTCATGGGTCAGTGAACGTCCCATCCCGAGGTCTGCTGTACCCCGAACCAGTTCGCTTGGAATGTGCCCAACTCGTTATTCATCATTGCCGTTAGTTTGTCCATCAGAAACATGTTCTTGACCTTTTTCAACCAGACCTCCTTCGATGGGGTATCCGGGCTCTTCCATTTTTGTGCCAGGGCCACGCTCCCCGCCCTCAACATGGTTTCCCACATCCTTGGGTATCTGGATATGCCTGTGACCTCTGGGGGGAGGCCCAGCAACATTTTTAGGGGGTTCTGGGGGAGTAGTTCCTCGGTAACTTCAGCGATCCAGCCCTGTACGTCCTCCCAGTATGTCTGGACTTTCGGGCAGTGCCACCACATGTGACCTCTTGTACCGACCTGATCACATCCCCTTGGACATGCGGGGGACACTCCCATGAACATTTTCGCCAACTTCGCAGGATCCCTGTGCCACCCCTGCAAGATCTTGAAATTGTGTTCCATGTCCGCTGTAAATAAGTTCCCATGGAAAGCTATCTTAAATATCCTTGCCCAGGCATCCTCAGAGATCTCCTCCCCCGCCAAATCGTTCCAGAAGGTACGGAACCTCCTCCTCTCCCCCAGGTTGACAGTGTTCAGTATTCTATACATCCCTGATACCGCCCCCTTCCTGGAGGTCGCTGTGTCCACAAGTTTTTCGAAGGGGGTCGACTGTCTTTTCAAGTTCTGTCCCCAGGATTGGTCGCATAAAATCCCCTTCAAGCAGAGATATTCGAAAATGGAGAGGGTCCCCCGCCCCAGGGCTTCTCTCATTTCCTCATAGGGCCGGAATTCCCCCTCCTTGAACATTTTCCCCGCCCATTCCATCCCCGAATCGGACCAGGATTGAGCGTTGCGGAACCCCCTGCTTCCCAGTCTGAGGGGGTGACCCCAGAGCGATGACATCGGTGACGGCCATGATGTTAGGTGCGCCGTCTGGGGGCTTTCCCGCCAGATCGACCAGAGGACTCCCAACGTTGAGTGTGATTTTAGTCTATTCGGAATGAACTTGCTTGGGGCCCACAGAAGGTCCCTGACCTTAAGTGGGTGGGCGTCCATGTCCTCCAAGTACATCCAGTATGTACCCATCCCCTCCTTCATATGTTCAAGAAGTACACGCAACTGGGCTGTGCGAAAGTAGAGTTGGAAGTCCGGCAGCCCGAACCCTCCCTCCTCCCTCGGAAGGGTCAGGATTGCTCTTGCTGTCCTCGGGGTCCTACCCTGCCATATAAACTCACGCACCACATTCTGAAGGACCCTGAAGGTTTGGTCGGGAACACAGGTTGGGAGGGCAGTGAAGAGATATAGTAAGCGCGGGAGGATGTTCATCTTCACAGCCGTCATGCGGCCGTACCAGGACAGGATCATTGACCCCCATCTCCTTAGATCCGCAGTGACCCTTGCCATTACGGGGTCATAGTTAGCTGGGGCGAGGTTGGAGAGGTCCCGGGTGAGGAGGACGCCCAGGTATCGGATGGAAGCCTTCCCTACTTTTATCCCTCCCAGGCTGATCAGGGGGTCCAGGGGGGTCCCTCGTTCTCATGGGGAGCAGGACTGATTTAGAGGCATTGATCTTGAGCTCCGAGAGGCGACCATATGCAGCCATCAAGGACATGAGGGGGGGGAGCGAGGATCCCGGGTCCACCAGGTAGGCCAGGATGTCATCGGCAAACAGGGAGAGTTTAAATTCTACTTCGCCTCTCTGGATCCCCTTGATGTCTGGGTGTGCTCTGAACGCTATGGCCAGGGGTTCCATGGTGAGGACATAGATGAGGGGGGAGAGCGGGCAACCCTGCCGCGTTCCCCGCGAGAGGGGGGAAAGGCTCTGACAGCCTGCCATTCACCTGAACCCTGGCCTTTGGGGCCCTATATAGCGCCGCCACCCAACCCATGATGTGTGACCCAAAGCCCATTTTCTGGAGGGTGAGTTCCATGAATCTCCACTCCATCCTGTCGAATGCCTTTTCTGAGTCGAGCGACAAGGCGCACGCCTCTAGGTCCGACACCTGGGCATAGTGGAAAAAGTCTATGGTTTTTCGGATATTGTCAGAGCCCTGTCTCCCCCTAATGAACCCCACCTGGTCTCCGTGGACCAGCTTCGGCAGGATCCCCTCCGTTCGCCCCCCGATAACCTTAGCCAGGATCTTTACATCGGTGTTCAGCAAAGAAATTGGGCGGTAGGAGGAGCACTCCGAGGGATCCCTACCGTCCTTGGGGAGCACCACTATAATTGCCTCTATCATGGAGTCCGGGAGGGGACCCCCTTCCAGCACTGCATTGAATACCCTAACCAAGTAGGGGGATAGGGTTGAGCAGAACCTCTTATAAAAATAGACCGAGTAGCCAACCTCGCCGGGGGAAGTACCCCCTTTCATCCCTCTGATCACGTGCTCCACCTCCTCCTCTGTCACCGGGGCCTCCAACCCCTCCGCCAACTCCCTTGATAGGGCCGGGATATGTATTGTGTTCAGGAACCCCTCAATCTCCCCCTCCCTCCCGTTGAATTCGGACGAGTATAATTTCTCATAGTATTGGCAGAAGGCCTCCCCAATGTGGGATGTGTCGTAACCTATCTCCCCCCCCTCGCTCCTTACTGCTTTCACTAATCTGCTTCTCTGTACCTCCCTCAACTTCCAAGCTAAAATCCTGTCCGCCCTGTCCCCTTTTTCGTAATACTTTTGTTTGACCAATTGAAGGCTTCTCTCTGTCTGGTGGAGAAGGAGGTCCCTCAGCTGGAGTCTACAGTCCTCCAGGGCGGCCACCTGGCCTCGTTCCAAGGGGTCTGTGGGGAGCCCCCCTGGTTGGAGTTGGGCTATTTTCTCCCTCAGTAGTCTTTCCTGGGCCTCCCTCTCCCACTTTTTCTGGGCTCCCATTTTGATCAGGACTCCTCGTAGGGTAGCCTTAAAGGCATCCCATAGGGTATGCACACCTACCTCCCTATTATCGTTAAGGTTGAAGAAATCCGTGATGGCCTCAAGAACTTCCTGAGGTAGTACCTCATCCTTTAACAGGGAGTCGTTGCACTTCCACCTCCCCCTGCGTTCGCTTAATCCTCCCCTTGCTATCGTGATTCGGATCAGGTCGTGGTCGGACCAGGGAATGGAGTCAACCCTATGGCCTGAGGTAAATGGGTGCAGGATCTCGTCCACCAAGATATAATCTATCCTGGAGAACGACGCATGGATAGCTGAGTAATATGTGAAGGGGGGGTGTTAGTTCTGGGGATCGGGATCGTGTCCATCAGTCCCAAGTCTAGATTAACCCCTTGGAAGTTACGCGCCATGGTCTCGTCTGACGCCCTGGAGGGCTGCGGGCCTGTGCGTTTTCTGTCCCGGGTTGGGTCCAGGACCATGTTGAAGTCCCCCCCCCACCACCACCGAACCATGAACAAAGTGCTTGAGTTTGTCCCCTACCTCTTCCCAAAATAGGGTTTGGCCTTCATTTGGGGCATAGATTACAGCAAGGGTGAGCGGGGCCCCCTGAAGGGACCCCCGCAACATCAGGTAGCGGCCCTCTGGGTCTTTCAGCATGGCCTCGTTCTCGAAGCCTGTATTCCTCGATACTAAGATGGCAACCCCTCTCTTTTTGCCTTTATGGGAAGCACTGAAGACCTCCCCTATTCCTCCTCCCCGCATTTTGGGCTCGTTACCCCGCGGACAATGAGTCTCTTGCACAAAGAGAAAGTCGAGGTTGGCCCTTGTAAATTCCCTGCAGACCAGGGATCTCTTTGTGGGGGTGTTTAAGCCCTGTACATTTAGGGAGCCCACAGCCATGGGGGGCAGACTGTTAGTCATAATCTAAGATTTCCTCTCTCCCATTCAACGTTCTCAACATGGCGTGCTCCCTTGGTTCGACTTTTCGTTCCCCGACTACCCCCTCCCCTTCCCTCCGGGTGGGCCAAGAACAAAACCCCAACTGCCCCCCTTCCCCAAACCGTAACTGAACTACCCCAACTTCGTGTCCCCCCTCCCCCTTCCCCGGCGTCCGGCCAAATAGTTCTGCCATCCCTAGCTACTGGTCGAACCACCAGCCTACCCGCTGCAGCTGGGCATTCAGTGGAAAGCGTGTTTCTGTGAGCCTCCCCTCCCTCCATGCCGTGCCGTCCCCCTCATGGCTCCCCCATACTTGCTGTTCGTAGGGACGCTATTAATGGTGAATCCGCTGGCTTTTCTGTGTATCCCACATGACTCGGTGGGTTTCCCCAGGTCTCAATCCTCGGGATCATTCCGCTCCCCCTCCTTGACTGGCGATGGGGTATTCATTTTCCTATATTTCCTTGCGCCAGTTTTTCATCTCCTGTCTTTCGACGGGCCCGGGCTCCCCAGGGTATCCCTCCCCGGCCCCGACGGGGCCCTCCTGGGATTCGAGTCCACAACGTAGTCCTGGATGGCTCCTCGTATGTCGTCTTCCGTGGTCAGAGTTGACCGCTGGCCCATGTACTCAAAGGTCAACGAGAAGGGATAGCCCCAACGGTAGCGGACACCCCTTTCTTTCAGCAGGAGTGTTAGTGGGCGACACATCCTGCATTTGGCCAGGGTGTAGGTGGAGAGATCTTGGTAGATTGAAATCTGGGCGTTGCTGTAGGTGATCTCCCGAGCCTTCCTGGCTTCCTCCAAAACCTTTGTTTTTTTCGGAGTAATAGTGGAACCGGACCAAGATAGGCCAGGGGCCCCCCGCTCTTCCCCCAGCCCTGTGCACTCTATCGAACGTGGATTCCGTAGTCATTTCTTCAGCAAAGAGGAGGGTGATGATGTCTCTCACCGTGCGGGTAATGTCTCTCTCCGTTTCCCCTTCCTGTTCCGGTACCCCAAAAATTCTGAGATTGTTCCTCCTTTCCCTATTTTCAAAGTCCTCCATCTGCCTGGACCTTTCCTCCTCCCTTTTCTCCAGGGCCGCTATCCTCAGTCCTAGATCCATCTCTAGGGACGTCGATGATGTCTGGTTGGTCTCAACCTGCAACAGTCTGTATTCGACCTTGTCCACTCTTTCATCTATTTTTTCAAATTTCTGGGCAATGTCAGATCGCATGTCCCTGATCTCCTGTAATATGGAGGCGAAGCCTCTTTCCATGGCAGACGTGGGGGGTCCTGGGGTCTCCGACTGTGCAAGTCCCTTGGGGGGGCTTGGGCTTCTCTTGCTGGACGCCATCTCCTGAAAGCGGAATTCCTGTAGGGTTTGCCGCCAGTCCATCGGGCTCCCCCCCCCCGGGTTAGCCAGCGGTTTCCCTCCTGGGGCCCTCAGATCGGGGACGCGATGACGGGAGAGGAGGGGGCCCCCAGGCGAGGCGCGCCCCTCCTTTACCACCGTGTACTGCTGCAGGGGGATTTCACCGGGCGGGCACACGCCCCACCGTCTCCAGGCGGGGGCCACACACCCGGCCCGAAGGGGCCGCAGTCTGCTTAGGCTGCCGCTGGTCTTTATGGGCCACAGGATATGTGCCCCCCCCCTCAATTCACCTCACCTTCGTCCCCAAGGGTGGAGGGGGAAACGATGTCGTCCCCGGGTGGGCACACGCCCCGCCAAGGTCTGGCGGGGGCCTCGCTCCCGGGGTCCGTGTGTAGCTGCTGGGACTCTCCTCGTGGGGGCGGCGGGGCCCCGGCCTCAATCCGGGGGGGCACCACACTTGCCTGTCCCAGATGGATCTTCCCACCCCGGGCCTTCCTTCTTCACGGCGTGCGGGCGAGGGCCATCTCGCCCGCCCAGTAGAACTTCGCCTGGCCCGGGCACTTTCCGTTGTGGCGTGGGGCCAGCTGTCCTGCTGGGGGCGTCCCCCCCGGTGCTCTGAGGTTCCCGCACCTCTCCAGAGAGTTCACCAGCGCGGGTCCTCCCAGCGCTGGTTTCTTCCCGTCAACGGGGGTGGGGGGGAGGGGCGCAGGTCTGTGGCACGGATCGGGCCATCCCCCGCGATCCGCCCTGACCCCCGATCGCGGGACCAAGTGCTTGATCGGGTCGAGGGATCGGTCGAGGAAGGCGGGAGAGGAGGGAGCCCTCTCTGTGTGCGCGCGGCTTCCCTGGGGCTCTTCTTTGCTTCTTCGGCGCCACGGCCGCCGAGGCTTGGAACGGCCTCATCCCAGCCTGGCACTGCGGGTCTCGTTCTCGCGTTTCCGGGGGCCACGAGCGTCGCTCCTTCGCTCGTTGGGTGCCCGGAAAGCTCCTCGCGCCCCTCCGTCTTGGGGGGTTTCGGGGGGGCTCAATCCCCTAATACAGCCCTGCTACAGCGGGAGCAGCACGATCAGGCAGCCATTGCCTGCGCGCCCCCTGGTGGCCTGCTATATGTCTCTTTAGCCCTCTTCTTCTTCACAGTACCGCAGAGATTCTGCGACATGCATTGCATTAGAGAAAGTTTACATTTCTCTACATCTTTAAAAGGGTTACGTAGAGATTTTCCTCCCTTGATATTATTATAAGAGTTAAAATGTTCAACATTTTTAGAGACAGATGGGGCAGAAAAAGTCACAGATTTGCTGCTCCTGTTGGCATACCTTTGGCATTGTGGAGGATATGGATTTTTAGAGGTATAAAAGATTGTTTTTTAGGCTCAACACTAGATTGGAGTACTTCTCTAGATTTTACCTTTTTACCCTTAGTAGGAGGTGGTGATGTTTCAAAATGGCAATATGCCAATTCCTCTAATTTTGGGTTACAAGTATTCTTCTCCCAGAGAAAGTACTGTGTCTCACCCTGCAATGTCCTCCCACAGTATACCCAGGATTGGGGATGGGAAGCATCTGCCCTCTCCTGGCCACTTCGGAGGAGACTTCAGAGATAATTTAGTGGGGGATCTGCAGGTTTCTCCACATGTCCTTGTCATCTGCAAAACTAAGGATCGATGGATGAAATATTTTGAATACATCGCAACAATTAGCATTGCTTTTTTAGAATCTCCAAGCCATTGTTTTTCAGCCTGCAATGCCCTTACCGAAGGGGAAAGGACAATATGCTAACAAGACTTGATCTCTTACCGAAGGGGAAGGACAATAGGCTAATAAGACTTGATATCACCACAATAAGAAGCCAGCCTAGACTGATGGGTCATATCTTTTCTGATTGAGACTACATGTGACCACAGATGTGTTTTAGCCTGTTTGTGCATCATCATTGCTCCCATTGGTAAGAGAAGCAAGACTGATTGGCATTTTGTTGATAACTTCCTGTAAGGGTGCAGAAGGGCTAACAATGATGAACTAGAAGCGGCCCACAACAACATTCCGAGGTCCCTTAGCGACATGGTGAGTTTAACGCCTGCTTTTTGCAGGCGTTAAAATCCATGGCGCTAAGGGACCTTGGTGCTAATTACGCCACCGTAATTTACGGTGGCGTAATTAGCGCCTTCCCCACTCCCATTATGCCCTATGGGGCAAAAATGGGAATGGGGAAGGGTAAAATGGGAAATGGGGATTTACCGCCCCACTCACCTTGGAATGGGGCGGTAAATCCGCCATCCACCATGGTGTAAACATAGTTTACACCATGGTGGTAAGGGTACGACCCAGGCGGTAACTTACCGCCTGGGTCGTAATGAGGCCCTATGTCTACAATTAAAGACATTGGATCTTAATGCTCAGAGTTTGCCTTATGTGGTCTGCTACCTATTAACACACTATGGAAACGTGTTCAAAAACAAGAGAATAATTATTTATCAAGACACAAAAAGTCTGTAAGGTGTTTAAGGGAGCCAAGGTGAAGTGGGGAGCTATACTATGGGCCTCATTCCGAGTACGGCGCTAACCAATGGCGCTATTAACGCCTTGGTTGACGCCGTACCCGGACCGGCAGCGCCTTGGTGGATGGCGGAATTACCGCCCCATTCCAAGGTTGGCGGGGCGGTAATTCCCCATTCACCAAGGCTCTTCCCCATTCCCAAATGAGCCCCCATAGGGCTCAATGGGAATGGGGAAGATGCAAATAACGGTGACCGTTCATTACGGTCACCGTTATTGGCTTGGAGGCCCCTTTGCGCCCTCGACTTTAACACCTGCTCAAAGCAGGCGTTAAGGGCGAGGGCGCAAAGGGAACTCGGAGTATGGCGGTAAGGGATTACCGCCACCGGTCTCGTTACCGGTGGCCGCTATCCCTTACCGCCATACTCGGAATGAGGCCCTATATATGGGCAATTAAATATCCTGCATAGTTCTGAACACTAACATTCCTCTTTCCCTTTGCTTTGCTGTGCTTTTAAACACATGGATGAGACATTTGATTCCCTTTTCAAGAAGATAAAGAAATAACTTTATTATAGCTTAAGCATTAGCTGCCCATAGGTCACAGGGTTGAAGACTAAAATGGAGTAAAATAATATTATGGCATTTATTTAGCAGAGATCTTGCTTCGAGCATCTCCGGAGCGCTTTACAGAGGTATACAACAATACCGATACAGAACGTTTACAGGTATACAACAGTGCAGATGCATAAGGAGCGCTTTTCAGAGTTAACTACAGAACATATATACTGCAGGGGTAGGACATAGAGGGGCACAGAGGAGGGGTACAGCTGTACAGGGTGGTGGGGAGGAGAGGGGTGGTCAGCGTCTAGCGAGTTAGTTGGTGCGAGGGGCAACGTGATGGCATAGGTGTTGAGGAGAGACTCCTTGAAGAGGTGGGTCTTGAGTTTTTTTCTGAATTGTAGGAGTGTGGCGGCGAGTCTGATGCTGACGGGGAGGAGGTTCCATAGTCTTGGGGCATAGGCAGAGAAGGCTTCTTTTCTTGTCCTTTCCTTTTTGCAGCAGCAGATTTCAAGTCTGCACGTGACTTGGCTTCTGGTGGTGCGCTATGCACCAGAGACACTGAGTTTCTTGGCTGATAGCTGGGTGACTTGAGGCTGACTGCCTTCAAGTCACCCAGCTGCCTCACGGACATGCTTGGCAAACTCTAGGTTGAAAATGGTGTGCTATAACGTAAGTCAGACCTGTCAGTGGTTTGCTGTGTAAATAATATTGAGGTGTAGCACTGTGCAGTAGATGGATTCTTTATTACTCCAGGTCCTATTGTGCACTAGAGAAGCAAACGAAATGTACTGTATGAGAGTTAGCTCAAGGAGAAAGAAGGTAAACCAACATTGGAAATGGCACATTGTGTTCTGCACATGATTACACATGCCCAAGTGGCTGAGGGGTAGTGTCTGTAACATGATGGGGGGAAAGGGAGAATGTGTCTTTTCTGCAGTGTTTCTGTACAGTGTTGTTGAGCTGTACAGCAATGGCATGTTTTGGAATGTCCAGGGCCCTCACTTATGATTTGTGACGTGGCTACAGGGAGGTGGGTAGTTCATGCAAAACACTGCATTGAGATATATGAGATCTTCACAGTAATGATGTTCCTTCATCATACATAAAAAACCCTTTACCAATATGGTGTTTTGAGTGGGAAAGCACCTGCCCACTAAACCTCAGTCAAAGCATCAACATCCGGGGCACTCCTAACATGACCTGCGATCCATAGTCATCTTTTAAGGGATAATATTTCTTTAAATACATGTTGTGGGGCGGTGTTGCCGTATGTACAAACGTTTTTTTTTTGTCTAGGCCGTCTGAACACTACATATACTTATATGGTCTGCAACCCCATATTTCTGCCTCTTTTGGGGTGGGTCCGAGCCTGATTTGCATATGGTCTTTCCCCTTTTGTAATGGCTTGGCAGGCTAAGAACCATGGTCTGGAGGGTTGCCCCAAGCAATGCCAGGGGTTAGTATGAATTCCAAACCTTCCAGCCATCACCTCCTTTGTTTTGCAGATGTCTACCTTATTTGCATACATTGACTTGACATACATGTTCAATAAATAAATCAATACATTACACTGAGATAACAATAGATTAACTCAGTGCTATGTTAGGCAGTGGAATGTTGCTTGTGGGCTAGCAAAAATATTGGTGCAGAAGTGACAGTTGGAAGAATATTTATTGAAAGGATGGGTATGAGCACAGCCTTGATGAACTAAAGTTGGTATGAGTGGTGACATTGAAGATGGTGCAGCTGGGCAAGACATGTGCTTTTCCATCCTCAGGAACTCCTTCTCCTTCTTCTTGCAGTGATGAAACTGGACAATATGAACCTTGAGTAGACAAGTGACCTGTTCCTCAGAATAAGGCACTTTTCTGACCTATCCAAGTAAACTGTTTTTATCCATGGCTGATACTGATCAAGCAACTTTTCAAATGTTTGAACACTACGTATACCATCCCCCAGAGAGTGTTTGCAGATACGCCCAATGACCTGCTTATCCTCTGTACTAATGGCTCTCAATGGTTAATCATTCAATGGCACCCTTGCACTTTTTCCTTCCAACCTAGGCGGGCACATGTGCTTTACTATGGGCAGCAACTGGGACTGGGGGTCAAAGAGGAATCCGATTTACTGACGGGCACAATTCTAGTCCTTGGAGTAGTGGTGGGGCGATTGGACTTGGTAGCTGCACCGCTGCCAATCTAAGAGGAGTCACATGGGTATTGAATTGTAACAGTCGGTTCTAGCGTGTGGGCAGCGTGTTGAAACGAGGAAGAGGTACATGGGGGTCAATCCAGAGATGGCTGCTAATGGGTGCAGTAGAAGACATGAGGAGTGCTGGTCATGATCTTTGAGGGTGCTGTACGCCTGGAATGGTGGGTAAAACGCATGGGATTTCACTCCTCCGATTCTTCCTTAATGACACATTCATGGTGACAGTGCTCTCTTTTTTCACCTTGTTTCTTGATCTGGGTAGCCAGCTCCTCATATCCCTTTTCTACAGAGAGAGATGTCCATCGTTATTTAGAAAATAAAATGCATGCCTTTGGTTGGACAGCTTGTAGTTCCAGGTGCCGGGCTCGTTTGCAGACACTCATAATACCAACTTTGGGACCACGCCTGTGCCATATTTCTTTGGCCTGCTGTTTGTCCTCTTCCCGATCATCTAGTTAACAGGTTGTTCTGCCCTCCACACTTTCCACCACTTATTTGGGTCATTTGGTTTCTAATGTTTCCGGGATGTTAATGTCCTGTACATGGTACTACAGTTTGCACAGTATAAAGTGGGGGTAGAGGGTGAAACAAAATGGTTTTGGAAAGCGATCACATTTTAGTAGTTGGAGATGAACATTTATGTTGAGTTTGTCGGAGGATGGTTCTATTTAAAAGGGATGGGCCTGTTGAAATGAAGGAAATACGACCAAAGCATGTGACAGCCTCGAAAATAAGGTGTTTTCAAAAGATGGCCCTTAACAGGTAAGTAAAGAACAAATAGGATTCTTAAAAATTCAACAGTGCATTTTTCAATGGGTCTCTGTTGTTCGTTTGCTTTTAAATTCCCCAGAGTATAGAACATATATAAATAATGTAATCCCATTTACAACGTCTTCCAGGATCACAAACTATTGTTTGTTTGGTCTGGGAAGAGACAGGGAAAAGACACACTGTAAAGAGCAGTAACTTACCCTTGACAATGAAGAGAACGTTGCTCTTTCTAGGGTCACTGAAACGTTCTTGTCGTCAGGGGAGGTGTTCTCGTTTTCCTTTTCAGCTCTTTTCATTTTGAAGGTAGTCACATTAGGTCCCAGCATTAGCCTTTCAGCGAAGTTCAGCTGTTTGCTTGGCAAGGTCTGCTTGGTGTAGAACTTCTTGGCTTCCACTGACAGTCTGCTTCCAATCCCAAATTGGGTCTTGGAGAATACTGTGTCCAGACTTACTTGAACCTGCCAAGTTGTGCCACTTTAGAATATCTCTCCCATGTCTCTGTACAACTAGGACCAGTGACAAGGCAGACGAGGTTGTATCATGCAAATTATCTTTGTTACACTGCACTAGGGTGTGGGGGGGTTCACCTTGAAGACATGAATTAACACCTTGCAAAGAAGCCATTCTTATATGCTTGGTTAGCAAGACATACACAAAGATGTTTTAAGACCCTACTATTGTAACTGCGTTGTTATTCTTTGAAATGCATTTGATTTGAGGAACTTGCGACTGTGAAGGCGGGAGCCCCTGGTAAGCAAGCACTAAAAATATAGAAAAACAAACAAAAAGCAGCGCCAAGTTGCAGTGGTCTTGCAAGAGGCCTATTACCTTCAATGGTATTATTGGACAACATGTGCCTCTCAGCTGATGAGTGATTACATTGCTTACTGCATCACTATTAACCCATTTTCAATTTTAACCAGACTACTTAATGCCCAGGTGAATATGGTCATCTTCATTTAAGCACGTACTGTACAAGGAACTTTTAAATTAGAGTGATCCATTGTAATGGAGACATTGTTGTTAAAAGGCCGAACCATAAAACAAATCTATCATCCAATGTATTTCTTTTTTATGGTGACAGAGGACTTTGGGTGTTTTCTGATTGAATTGGAGGGTTCGGATTGACACCTGCAGGGATGCTATGCCTGTCTACTTGGGATGCAAATGAAGCATAAAATAGTCTTACTGGCTACTTTGGGGAGTGATGGATGCACAAGAGCAGTATTTGGACATGTTCCTCCCAGTTAACATTAGAGAGCAGGTGGGTGGGTACACGGGAAGCAAATTAAGTGATTGGTGGGACTATTGTACTGGAGCAAATAGAAATGTTCACACACTTCCTTAAAACCTCGACGTTCCAGCACGTATTGTCAACATGTACAATTAAATGCTTGAGATGATTATGCAGTGACAAACAGTACCTGCTTTGCTGATTAGACAGGGTAAGGTAAGCCAATAGCCAGAAAATATTGTAGTTCAACAGAGTCGAGGGTATCCCGGTAAAGGCCCTAATATAGGGGCACAGGCTAAGTGTCCTGGATGGCCTTCAGTAACTACAGAGAAATGAACATGATTCTTAGGTATGATGCAGCAAGCATAGCAGCAAGGATGCTGTCCTAGAGTCAAATATATCATACACATGCTACATATCTTTATAGAGCACATTTTCATCCCAGTAGGTTATATTGGCACTGATAACAGATGTTTATTGTTACCCAACTCAATCGTTTTCATTGTATCAATTGCAAAAGGATAATGGACTGCATGGACCAGCTAGGATTCAAACCATGAAGTCAAACACAGATTCCTGTCATGGATCCAGTAGATCACTCGCTGACCCACTGGCTGGGCAACGTTTGTTTGTTTTGTTTGTTTATTATTTGTAGTGCACACCTAACCCAGGGGTAGCAGGGCGCAGAAGCAACAAGAGGATTGTAAAGCTTAGGTTACAGAGAGCGCACTAGATGGAGTCCAACTGAAGTTACATTGCTGGAAACATCAAAAACATTGAAAACCGATACAGCAAGTTATAATTGCAAGGAAATATACATAGTTTATGGGTTATATAATATGTCTAAGCATAGAGGATCGGTGGATATACACAGTTTATACACCACAATTTACAGTATTTATAGTATAGCGCAGCAAAGAAGTACATTAAGTGTCATGTTCCTTGATCGAGAGGATGGTATTGGATCTGAATTGTAGGTAAGGAAGGTCTTCCCTGAGGGGAGGTGGTAGGGAGTTCCAAAATTGTGCTGCTTTAACAGGAAATAGTATGCTTGAATCTTGGCACTAGAAGGAGGTTAGAGTTGGTCTTTCTGGTGGGGCGGCAGGATACCAGTCTAGTGAATCTCGATATCAGGTATTGGGGGGCAGCTTGGTGGAGGCATTTGTGAGTCAGAGAGACAGATTTATCAACGCTCTGTCTAAGGTGATACAGTTATTGGGTGAAAGGAAAGGTTTGGCTGCTCTAATAAGTTTGCATGTATAAGATGTGGTGGATGCCATAGCAATAACTTGTTTTTTGAAGGTAAGTGTGGAGTCTAAATAGAAGCCGAGGGTTTTAACCTCCTTGACTACGGTGATGTTGTAATTGATGTTGTAATTGTCAATTACAAAAAAGAGTTGTTTTGGCCTAGTTTATTAAGGTTGGGTGTGGTACCTAGGATGGGGAGTTCTATTTTGTCATCATTCAGGCATAGACTGTGTGAGGCCATCCATGCCTGGATGATGAGGTACACTCTATTTACAAAGGCCAAATCCTTGTTATAATCCCACGTCAGCAGGATGAGGATCTGGGTATCATCAGCATATTTTGTGTAGGTGATATCCAGACCATCTAGATCATCGAAAAGGGGCTTTGTGAAAATTTTGTACAGTGTAGGGGAGGCACAAGATCCCTGTGCCACGCCACAGGTAATGGGCATGCGGCAGCAGCTGCTAGTGGCATAGTACGGTTGTTGAGAAAGGATTGAATCCAGTTGGTTGCCTCTTGGGAAAAGTGGGCTGCCGACTGTAAGTGATTGCAGAGGATCTCATGGTCGACCAGATCGAATGCAGCTGAGAGATCAAGAAGCAGCAGTAATGCTGTTTTACCCTCGTCTCTCAGCTCATCTATCTGTGCCTTGAGATCTATGAGCGCAGTCTCAGTTCTGTGCTGGGGTCTGAAGCCTGACTGTCGGAGTTCTAGAAGGTGGTAGTGTTCAAGGTAGTGTTGGATTTGTTGGTACGCTATTATATCAAGGATTTTGAGTAGGAACGGCACTGTGGTGATAGGACGGTAATTGGTGGGAGTGGAGGGATCTAGATTAGCTTTTTTAAGGAGTGGGAGGACCCAAGATTATTTCAAATTATTTGGTATGGTGTCTGACGTAAAGGATGCATTTATTAGTTTGGTAATAAACGGTGCAAGTTCACGAGCTGCATCTTTTATCAATTGTGCAGGGCATAGGTCCCCATGGCAATTCGAGGGTTTGAGAGTAAGAATGACTTTTTCAACCTCTTTGGTGGATAATTTACGGAAGTTAAAGTGGGGAATAGGCACAGGAGGCGGCGTCAGGATGGATTGTGACATTGAGGAGCTAGTGTTGCTGCATTTGGAGTTGGAGAGAAGGGAGTCTTTTTTATTACTAATCTTGGTTTGCAGGGAGGTAATTTTTTTTCCATACATTTTTATTAAGAGTTTCACATGTAACAAACACAGAAAGAAACACAAAGACCCAGTTTCCCCCAACCTTTAACCCCCCCCTCCTCACCCCTCGCCCTCCCCGGATCCAAGAGTACAAGTGGAAACCCTTCTACAACAGTGAACTGAAATGAAAATTAACATTTGTGTGCCTCGGTTAGACTGGCGAGACACAAAAGCTTAATGACATGTGGTTTTCAAAAGAGTTCATGCACTAGCTAGAGCATTTTGTATACCTGTGCACCAATTTCTATCCTTGAGGCATGTGTCAGGCGTCTGGACAGGGGATTCTACCTCTTTCTGAATTACAAAAAGCTCTTTGGTGTTAGATTTGGCTTGAGAAATTCGCAGGTTATAGGAGGTTTGTTTAGCAAGGACGATTTCTTTTTTATACTGGGAAGCTAGTTTGCTCAGGTTTTTCTTATTATTTTCTGAAGGATCTGACCTCCATATTTTTTCATAGCGTCATTTCTCCTGTCTGATAGCCTTAAAATGGGGAGAGAACCAGGTATTCACATGTTTGCGAGGTTTCCAATTTTTCATCTTCAGTGGTGCTGTGTCATCAAGGGATGATAGCATTACTTCATTATACAAGTCTACCATAGTAGAAGGATCTGTGTGGTCCGGAATGGCATTAAGAGTCGGTAGGATCAAAGGGATAAGGTTTTCAGGAGCAATATTTCTTTTGTTTCTGGTCGGGACAGCAGGCATGTAGTGTGCCAGCATGTAGTGAGGCATGTAGTGTGCCAGCAATTTAAGGGGGATGGGGAAAAGTCTGTGGGCCTCATTACACAGTAGGCGGTGGACCAAGGTGCTATTAGCACCTTGGTCCATGCCGGTAAAATACCGGCACCGCCTTGGAGGAAAGGGGAATTACCGCCCTATTCCAAGGTTGGCGGGGCAGTAATTCCCCCTTCCCCCATTGCCCTTCTCCATTCCCATTTTTGCCCCATAGGGCATAATGGGAAAGGGGAAGGTGCTAATTACGGTACCGCAAATTGCAGTACCGTAATTAGCACCCTGGTCCCTTTGCGGGTTGGTTTTTTAACGCCTGCTATAAAGCAGGCGTTAAAGTACCAACCCGAAAAGGGACCTCGTAGTAAGGCAGTAAGGGTTAACGGTCACCGGTACCATTACCGGTGACCGTTAACCCTTACCGCCTTCCGTGTAATGAGGCCGTGTATCTTTAAGCAAACTGTATGTCATGGACTCCACCCTCTGTCAGTCCATTTAGGAGGTTGGTTCATCAGGGAAGGGATAAGCTTTGAAACATCCAGCGAGGGGCAATTCCGATAGCAAGAAGTCCTGGCAGTGTATATCTCAGCTGGTCCCCCTTGGCTTAGGTTTGTTCCATCTAGTTGCAGAAGAAGTCTGGTTTCTGCAGAAACCTGCAACACTTTGCCTTTAGTTGCAGAAAACAAGACATACAGCACAGCTGAGCCTCATTCATGTTCCTCTGGTGATTCTTCTTTCAGGTGCCTGGGGCACATTCCAGTCATATTCTAATCTTTTTGTCATCCTAGTCTATTCTAATCATATTCTAATCAAGGTCCAGTTCCGAAGGCCCTGCCTATGCCCTTCCCCTCCCTCCATTCTTTGTTTGGCAGCAACTATCTCCTACACTGGCTTCAGAGGCCCCCACTGCATATCTTGACTCTGAGGTAAGCCCACAGGGGCTCTGTGGATAATTTTCAACCTGACTGAATTTGTGTATCGAGTGCATTCATTGCATTCACATTGAGGGAAAAAAGAAAATGTATGTTTCCGTTTTTTGCAAAAAAAAGTTAATTTATCTGTTTGGTTGCAGTTTGTTAATACTGCTGAGTGTCCCTGTCCTGCCTGCCACCTCCTGTTCACCAGTTGCCATAAAATTCCAGCATGGCTACCGACGATCTGCAGGCAGAGGAGTGCCTGGCCTGGCTGATGCTGCTGCGCTGTGATTCTGCCTCTTCCCCTCAAAGAACCAATCAGGTGAGCCAGAAGGTAAAGCCAGCGCTCCTCCCAAGGCCCGCTCCGATGGGCCTGTCTGTGCCTGTGCGGGCCTAGCTGGTCAAGTGGGCCCATCTTTTTTACTGCAGACTAAGACATGGGGCCTCATTCTGACTGTGCCAGTCCGGTAACATTGGATCCGGTAAGCCTACCAGCACTGTTGTTACCAGACCGGCACAGTAGGACTCTGCGGGTGATTGCTATCCTACCCACCGGTGTCAGACCTGGCGGGCGGAACAGCAGACACCGTTATTAACAGTGCCGGTGCTTCTGTGGTCCCCATTCCCATTGAGTCATATGGGACTCAAATGGGAATGGGGATTAACAATTTACTGGTGCCTGACTTCCCGGAACGCCAGGCTTATTTTTTTTTTATTTTTTTTTTTTATTTGTATATAATCTTTCTAGATTTTTTAACAAAAGTTTCCAAAAAAGAGGACGGCTTATAATACCCTGGTGTTACCGGAAAGCAAGGCCCGGTAAATATTGTAAGTCTGGCGGCTACCCGCTGGTAGCACCAGCAGGGTTACCGCCGGACTTGTAATGAGGCCCATGGACTTTGCTGGGCACTGCATCCTAGCTGCCTTGAACAGTGGCATCCCTCCAGCCATCACGTGAGTACTGGCTGTTTCACATTGGCCTTCAGCATCTCTCATGGACTCACACCTTCTGCCTTCTTGGCATTTCTCACTGCCTCATCTCCACTGACTTATGTACCCTTACAGAACCCCTACAAGGAAGATGTTCCCCTCTTATTTTGATTCCTCCCTGTACAGTGCTCCCTCGACATTACCACATTTCTGTGCGGCTGCCTGTAAAACTTGTGTCAGCATATTCGTTTTTAGGTGTGCCTTGCCCATGCATTGATTGTGACTGTTTGTTTCAAAATCACTTTTAGGTGTGCCTTCCCCATGCATTGAGTGTGACTATTTGTTTCAAAATTGAACTTAGTTTTGCCTTCCCCAGGCTTTGATTGTGACTGTTTGTTTCAAAATCTAATTTAGGAGTGCCTTCCCATGCATTGACTGTTTAAAAATCAAATGTAGGTGTACTCCCATTATGTCAGTTTGCCCTGCTAGTTAAAATCTTACATACTCCCTTGCTCTCTGTTCTGTCCTTGTCCCTTGCTGCCTGGTACCCCTTTTCACCCCCACTGTTTCTCCCCATTCCTATTGTGATTCCTTGTTGTGTGTGTCCTCCTGTCAAATCACTCCCTCCCATGTGCCCAGCTGATCATCTGAGTTAAGTGTAGCACGTACCGTGCCGCTCTCCGTCTCTCCTATCTTCTCCAACTGCTACTCTATCTCCGACCCTTCACTGCTCACCAAGTCTGGCAGGAAGAAACTTATGCAGGACATGCTTGGCTCCACCAGAGAGACTCTCACCGACATCCTCTTTGTCGTTCCTTCCCCCGACCTATGGACTTTTCATATGTTTGCTCTTCTCCATAATCTTCCTCACACATCAATGCTGGCACCCACTGGGAGGTCGTTCTTGCCCCCTCCTCGATTTACAGGGTCATCATTAATGTCATTAATGTCTATACAAATGGTACCGTCTTGGTACAAGGGCT
This sequence comes from Ambystoma mexicanum, assembly GCF_040938575.1. Taxonomy (NCBI): domain Eukaryota; kingdom Metazoa; phylum Chordata; class Amphibia; order Caudata; family Ambystomatidae; genus Ambystoma; species Ambystoma mexicanum. The sequence continues at coordinate 392,483,767 of NC_090936.1, forward strand.
TCAACCTAACCCTCTTCTTTTTGATTGGATCCCCCTCATCTTAAGAACTTTCCACCTTCCTCCTCACTGGCTGCCTTGACAAGTGCTCTTACGGCCCCCCAGGCTTAATTTCCTCCACCTTGCCACACCACCTCTCTTACTATGACTCCTTTGACTTCTTCTACAATCCTGGCTCCCTTGCCCACACACTCAGCACTGACCTTGTGTTAGGAAAGATTTCGTAATTGTAGGGAATTTTCCTTCCATGTGGCAACCCCTAAACTTTTTGCTATTGTTTTTAACCTTGTTCTTGACTTTGCCAGAGAAGTACAGCCTTCTGCCGCACTTCTCTGGGCTTTCGCTCCTTTCTTACGGGGAAACTGACATGCCCTTAAGACAGTCAGTACCGGGGAACGTGGTTTCCCGTAGTTTCTTCTATCGTGTCGCAGCTTTAGTGCAACACGACACAAGAGGGCACTGTAAGCTAAGTTACAGCTCTCTTGGGTCTCTAGCCTTCTACAGGCCCTAGATACTCTTATAGGATGGTATTTGATCGGTGCAAGTCATTCAGGGACTGGAATGGTGGCAGCGATCGTTTTGTTTATTTTGAGCTCCTTTTGGCGTTCTGAGCACGTTTTTGCACTGAACCCAAAATGGTGGCCTGGCTCCCAAAATGGCCAGGCCGCGAGGCTCCTTGGTCCTGTCCACTGTCCGTCTTGCTCCCTTCACCTTCCCCAGGTCCGGCGACCCGGGGCCTTCCTTATTTGGGCATGTACTTTCCCGCGAAACGTGGTTGCTTTCGCGGGCTTCTACATGTCGTTTGTGTGCCTCCAGGGTGTGGGCTGGGATGTCTGGTCCCAATACACATCCTGGGTGCCAGAGAGTCTAGGGTGGTGTGAATGCCTGGGACCACCGTGGTCCGTGATTGGTCCACGTATGGTATGTGTTTTGATGAGCGGATCTCCCATTGGCTCCCCTCCGTTTTGGCGCGAAGGGAACCGTGGATAAGAGGGGGCTGGAAACACCACTACCATGTCGATCTCCTGAGTTCTCACGAACGAAGGAATACAGGAGCCAAGTATCCTGCAACTACGAGGCTGGACCGAGGAATCGCTGGTGACCCGCTGAAGGAATCCTCCTTTGCACTGCTGTCGTCCGGAGAGCCCCTGTCCTCCTTTGATCGAACCAGAAGGCCTGTACTGGTGCTTCGACCTTTGGAATAGCAGGAACAGCTATTCCCGGCATCTTCAACCATCTCCTGCCAAGTAAGCCTTCGGAAGCGTCTCTGGGCCATCCAGTTGACTGACCAGCTTACCAAGGAGTTTGGCTCTGCAACCGCCGCCAGGTTGTGTTGTATTGCGAGTCCTTGTCCCTCTCCCACGCTTCGTACGCTTGGCGTCCCCAGGTCTGAAGGGAGGAGGGTTCATTTGGCTCGAATACACACGGCCGCTCCGTTGTCCTGTGCGGCAACAAAACTGTGCCGGTTTCGTCGATTGGGACGTCTTTTTGCTCGACATGACTACAAAGCGTTCCCTGCTCTTCTGAACCTGCCAGCTGCTGAAACTATCGTGGAGAAGCCTGGGTCTGCTTGCTTCGGGGACCGGTGAGTAGTATATCTAGGATCTGGTCGCCCTCCTGCAGTATCCCATTGCTTTTCCCTGCTGTGTAAAAACAGCACCCTTTTGCCGCGCTCGCGCTCTGCTTCTGCCCGCTGTGGAGGCTGCGCTTGAGCTGCGGAACCTGTTCTTCTTCTGCTGTGCACTAACGTGAACTGCCTGACTTCCTCCAAAGAGCTTCCCCTTGTGTCCGTCGGCACCGGCGTGGCAGGTACTTTGAGCACAAGGCTCCACTCTTCGCAGGGCTCGGACTTCCATCTAGTTAGGTGCCTATGAAGGCGAACTGAGTCGAAAGCATTATCGCACTGCCTGTTTTCCTTCCCTGGCAGGTGGACTACATATTTCGTGCTTTAAACGCTTGCGACTGTGTATTTGTATATATATTGTGTTGATATGGTATGTGTTGGTTTAATATTGTGATATTGTGATTTTCTCGCTACGGTCATTATTTTAAAGGCCTTAAAATAAATGTGTATCTATTTTTGATATAACAACTGTTTGGAGTAGTTTGTCAGCGCTCTTGCTTTGTGTGCTCACTGCGGGCTTTCAGTCACCCTCACCCCTCTTGAGACCTAGTCTTGACCGCCGCGATCGCTACCTTGATTGGTCTGGCTTGTCCAGAGGTTACCCTGTTCCAAGTAATTAGGTTGGCCTTCTGAACTTCTGCGGCACCAGGACAGAGTTCAGAAATCCGTCTTAACAAATTGGTGTACAGCGGTGGGATACGACTGAAGGTATCCAGTGTTGCGCTTGAACTAAGGCATTTCAGGTTATTCCAAACAGTACACGTAGTGAATTGTTATAGTATAACTTTAAAAAGGCCATAGTCCTATCAAACAGTATGGAAACAAGTACGTTGTTAACTTTAAATGCTTCCAAATCAGAAACGCTGAAAAAGATGTGTGCGGAGAGAGGTGTTTCCTCTCAAGGCACGAAATTGGAAATGATCCAAAGAATCGTGGCGTGGCAAGAAGCGCAGCTTGACGCTATTACTTCTGAGGACAGTGCGGAAGGTGGTGGGGCTGCTCTCACTGGTAGAACCGACGGTTCTGCCGCCGCACTGTTCCACCGCGACCACGAGGACAGGGAGGACGAGCTGTCTAATGTTTCCTCTGCCAGTGCTGATGGGGAGGCTATGCTTGAATTCAAGAAGCAAGAGCTGCGGTTTAGGCAGCAGGAGCTTGAATTCAGCATAGCCAAACTAAAAATCAGTGAGCATTCAGAGAAACGTCCCGGGAAAGGTCTTATTAGGTAATGATCTCAGAGCTTTAGGGCTCGTAGGAGACACTGCCGAACGACCCTGCACACGGTCTCAAGCACGGGCAGCATTGGCCAAGTCCAATACGCCGCCCCAGCCGAAGGGGCAACCCAAGGCGAAAGGAGTCTACAAGTCAAGACGGGGGAAAGAGAATATTCCCCCGAGCTCGCCTACCACTGCGGTGGAGGAAGTTGGTCAATCGCCCGAGCCTGACGAGGAGGTGGCGATGCCTGAAGTATTCGACCCCAACGATCATCCTGAACTAAAAGACTTGTTAGTTGAAGGAGGTCCTGATAGGGACGAATTCAGTAAAGGCCAACGTGAGTGCCCATCTCTGGAAGGCCTAAGGAGACAGGCCTGCTCCCAGCTTGAGGGTGAACCTCCTGGGAAGCATAGGATTTATTGGGAAGGTGGACTCCTGTATAGTGAGCCCACAGAGTCTACAGAAGGAGACCATAGGAGGTTGGTGGTTCCCCTTGCTGTTAGGCCCTTCCTCCTGCAGTTGGCGCATGAAGTTCCCCTTGCTGGTCACCTTGGTATGAAGAGGACCAAGCAAAGGTTATCCATGCACTTCTACTGGCCCAAGATGGGGGTGCAAGTAGAAAGTCACTGCAGGAGTTGCGCCTCCTGCCAGTTCTCTGGTAAGGTTGGCGCGACAATCCAAGCTCCGTTGGTACCGCTCCCAGTTGTGGGGGTACCATTTGAAAGGGTAGGGATCGACATCGTCGGTCCCCTTGACCCGCAAACATCCTCGGGCAATAGGTTTATCCTGGTGCTGGTCGACCATGCAACCAGGTATCCTGAGGCCATCCCATTGAAAACTGTAACTGCCAAGTCAGTTGCAAAAGCTTTACTCGGCATATTTACTAGGGTTGGCTTCCCTAAAGAAGTTGTGTCAGATCGTGGCAGCTACTTTATGTCGAAGTATAGGCAGGCTATGTGGAAAGAATGTGGGGTCACCTACAAGTTCTCTTCTGCATACCACCCCCAGACCAATGGTCTGGTGGAACGTTTCAACAGAACGTTAAAGAGCATGATTGGGGCTCTGGAGGAGCCTCAGAGAAGAAAATGGGATCTTCTTTTACCATGCTTGCTGTTTGCCTACCGAGAGGTACCACAGGAGGGTGTTGGCTTCAGCCCCTTCGAACTTCTGTTCGGTCATCCCGTACGGGGACCCTTAGCCATTGTCAAGGAGGGATGGGAGATGCCCACTCCCCCTGTTACTACCAATGTAGTTGACTATGTGCTAGGGCTCAGAAAACGGATGGTACTTCTGATGGGCTTGGCTAGTGATAAGTTGAAGGCAGGGCAAGCGCTGGTGAAACATTGGTACGACCAGAAAGCTTCTCTCATCAACTTTACACCTGGTCAGCAAGTCCTGATCATGAATCCAATAAGGCCTCGCGCTTTACAGGACAAATGGTCAGGCCCTTACACAGTGGTGGAGCCCCTGGGTGAGGTGAACTATTTAGTGGACCTTGGAAGGCCTGGACAGGCTCCAAAAGTGTTCCACGTGAATAGGCTGAAGGCTTTCGTCCCAAGAGTCGAAATCGCAGCACTGCTACTGGCGTCAGACGTTGAGGAAGAGGAGTCTGAACCTCTCCCCGACCTGTTCCAGGGCGGTCCTTCAGATAGCTCCGTTGAGGGTGTCCGAGTGGCCCCTCACCTGACTTCTGATCAGCAGGCGGAGGTGAAAAGTTTGCTTAGGCAGTTTTCCCCCTGTTTTCACAGTCCCCTGGTTTGACACCTTGGTGCAAACATAACATTGACACAGGAGACAGTGTACCTACCAAAAGTAGGGGATACAGGATGTCGGATAAAGTACGGTCTTATATTAAGACCGAGGTCAACAAAATGTTAGACCTTGGGGTGATTGAACCCTCTAGTAGTCCTTGGTCCAGTCCTGTGGTTCTGGTTCCAAAGGCAGGCACTTCTGAATTGAGGTTCTGCGTGGATTACAGGGCTCTGAATGCTGTCACCAAGACAGATGCCCACCCCTTGCCTCGAACAGATGAGCTGGTGGATACTTTGGGTGCCTCCAAGTACCTCAGCACGTTTGACCTCACTGCTGGCTATTGGCAAATAGCTTTAGCAGAACATGCCAGGGAGAAGACAGCATTTTCTACTCCAGACGGCCTTTACCAATTCCGGGTAATGCCGTTCGGGTTGAAGAATGCACCTGCCACTTTCCAGAGGCTTGTGAATCATGTGTTGAATGGGTTGGACGAATTCTGTCTTGCATATCTGGACGATATAGCAGTTTTCAGTGCCACCTGGGAAGACCATGTGAAACACCTCGGGATTGTGCTCCAGGCTCTTCAGAAAGCCCACTTGACCATAAAGGCGAGTAAATGCCAGATTGGACAAGGCTCAGTGGTTTACCTTGGACATGAAGTAGGTGGAGGGAGGATACAGCCTCTACCCAGTAAAGTACAAGCAGTACAAGACTGGCCTACCCCCACTATGCAAACCCAAGTGAGAGCCTTTTTAGGACTCACGGGGTATTACCGCAATTTTGTGGCAGACTATGGTACCATAGCTGCTCCTCTGACTGCCCTCCCAACTCCGAAGAAACCCAAGAAGGTAACTTGGACCGACGAGTGTGAGAAGGCCTTCAATGGCTTGAAAGACTCCTTGTGCCAGGCCCCTGTCCTAAGGGCCCCTGATTATCAAAGACCTTTTATCGTGCAGACGGATGCCTCTGACACTGGGATAGGAGCTGTACTATCACAAGTAGATGAGAAGGGTAAGGAACACCCTATCGGTTTTATTAGTCGCCAGCTTAAGGACAGAGAGCTCAGGTGGTCCACGGTAGAGAAAGAATGTTTCTCTGTAGTGTGGGCCCTAAGGAAGCTGAGGCCCTACCTCTATGGGACCCACTTCACTGTGCAGACTGACCATAAGCCGTTAAAGTGGCTAATGAACATGAAGGGGGAGAATCCAAAGTTGCTTAGGTGGTCCATAAGTCTTCAAGGCTTCGACTTCACTATTGAGCATAGACCAGGTGTCCAACATAGCAATGCTGATGGGTTGTCCAGAATGTTTAACCGACCTGAACAAGAAACTCATCCAGGGGTGGATTAGTTCCCCCTGTCCATAGTCTGGGAGGGGCGAGTGTTAGGAAAGATTTCGTAATTGTAGGGAATTTTCCTTCCATGTGGCAACCCCTAAACTTTTTGCTATTGTTTTTAACCTTGTTTAACCTTCTGGTTCGATCGATTCGTCGATTGGGACGTCTTTTTGCTCGACACGACTACAAAGCGTTCCCTGCTCTTCTGAACCTGCCAGCTGCTGAAACTATCGTGGAGAAGCCTGGGTCTGCTTGCTTCGGGGACCGGTGAGTAGTATATCTAGGATCTGGTCGCCCTCCTGCAGTATCCCATTGCTTTTCCCTGCTGTGTAAAAACAGCACCCTTTTGCCGCGCTCGCGCTCTGCTTCTGCCCGCTGTGGAGGCTGCGCTTGAGCTGCGGAACCTGTTCTTCTTCTGCTGTGCACTAACGTGAACTGCCTGACTTCCTCCAAAGAGCTTCCCCTTGTGTCCGTCGGCACCGGCGTGGCAGGTACTTTGAGCACAAGGCTCCACTCTTCGCAGGGCTCGGACTTCCATCTAGTTAGGTGCCTATGAAGGCGAACTGAGTCGAAAGCATTATCGCACTGCCTGTTTTCCTTCCCTGGCAGGTGGACTACATATTTCGTGCTTTAAACGCTTGCGACTGTGTATTTGTATATATATTGTGTTGATATGGTATGTGTTGGTTTAATATTGTGATATTGTGATTTTCTCGCTACGGTCATTATTTTAAAGGCCTTAAAATAAATGTGTATCTATTTTTGATATAACAACTGTTTGGAGTAGTTTGTCAGCGCTCTTGCTTTGTGTGCTCACTGCGGGCTTTCAGTCACCCTCACCCCTCTTGAGACCTAGTCTTGACCGCCGCGATCGCTACCTTGATTGGTCTGGCTTGTCCAGAGGTTACCCTGTTCCAAGTAATTAGGTTGGCCTTCTGAACTTCTGCGCCACCAGGACAGAGTTCAGAAATCCGTCTTAACACCTTGTCAACCTCTCCCATGCTGGTGCCCTTGTCACCCACTGCTGATGCATCAGTGACTGCCCTGACCTCGGCAGCCCCTCCTCCACTGGCTCCCTAGCCTTCTATTACTGTCCTGGCTCCCTTGCTTGCACTACCTTCGTCTCCTATGCCTAATCTTGCCTCTACCTCTTTTTGTCATGGTTAAGAAGGCTAGACGTGCTGCCTGTATATGTGCACCTGTTCCTGCCCTTAATAAACCACTTCTACACCCACGTACTAAACGATGCTCCAGGTATGTGCTGCCTGCCTTAAAACGGGGTCAGCCGATTAAGAAAGTTCGGCAGTTGTGTTTTCCTAGCAAGTGGAGATTGCCATGAAAACTTGGAACTCAGTTGCAAGGAAGTAGAAGCCGGCGTCCTGGACGTCAACGTTCGGCTCACGTCACTACTCCTTTTTAGTTCCACCCCTTCTGAGCTTTGTTGCTTCTGAATATGCTGAAATGTTCTCGTACCTGAAGTTACAGGTAGCTTGCTTTCTCGTCTTGCTCTTTGGTATATCCAGTGCTTTTCTTGTCTTGTACTTACTTACCCTCTTTGACCTGGATTGCTCTACCGACTTTGCCTGTGCCTCCTCATTGAATTGTACGGAATCATCGGTTTTCAAGACTCGGATTGCCTTCATCCCCCCCTGGTTTGTCTGCTGCCCGTCAAGTTTTCGACTCAGATAACTCCCACGACCTTGCTTCTGTCTTGGTCCTGGATTTTCGGCATTGAACGCGGAACTGTTTTCTAGGGATTGCTTCGCCTAGTGTCTTCACCTCCAGGTGCTTCCTGCAAATTTTAATGCGGTCACAAACTTGGACTAAAGACTTCCTATGGTGTGTGCTTAGGCATCCTCATTCCGTCGGGACAGGTTTTTGGGACTTATTAGGCATCAGCGTTCCTACGGGAATAGTTTGAATTATTTGGAACTTTGTGGTACGAACTTTGTCTCACCTTTTGGTTCATTAAGACTTAAAGAACTCTGGTGGTAAGATATAATCCTCTGTTTCCTCCTGCCTCTTTTCTTACCATATTTCCCACTGAACTATTGTACGTTTCATTTCTGACCCAGTTAACCATTGCTGTGCTAGTGTTGAAATATAGACCCAAATTGAAGTCCTGCATAAATTAGTACAGGTTAGTGGGGATGTTGTTTTTTTTTGTTAACTCTGGAATACGTATTGATATTTTTCACATTAACATTACGTGTTTCCATTGCAGCCACGGTGTCTCAGGGTATTCAGTCTTTCAATTAATTGATCCTTCTGCATGTTTGTTTGTACATTCAGAAGGTTACATTAGTGGGAAGAATTCTTCTTCTTCACGATGGGGTCAAGTTTTGGAAGGAGTATTCTGACACTTTGGCACACACACAACACTTACGGTTGGGACCTCTGTTCCCTGCACCGCCCCCTAAATCTTTCAAAAATGGCAATCTACTCCACGTTGCCAGACTCTCCGCAGTCAAGCACTCCTCTGACATGTGCCACCTCCTTGAACAAACACCTGGACCTTGATGTTCTTGCTCTCACTGAGACTTTGTTTAAAGACAGCTCTGGCACAAGTTTCTTTACACCTCTTCCTGAAAGCTACAAGATCCTCTCTAAGCCCAGGCTCACCACGTCAGGAGGGGGAGCTGCCCTGATATATCCTGAGTGGATCGCTGATTCTACGATTCCCACTCAGGCATACTCGTCTTTCGAATGCCTGGTCTGCAGGCTCTCTCCCCTGTTGTCAGGCAGATCATATGCAGTACCCTTTAGGAACACCACACAGAATTAAGATTACAAGTGTAAGTACAAATTCACCTTTGGTACAAGCCTGTACTACACAGTAAAGTGGTAGCGATGGCTGAGCAGCCAGACTTATCTCAAGAGTAAAGTGAGCAGTATCAGAAGTTACATAAAGGACAGTAATTACTATGGTTCAAACAAACACTGATTCAAGGTTTCTGAGTAAAAGAATATACATTTATTTACACCATCCATTATAAAACAGTTCACTAATATAAAGCAGCAGAACATCAAAATCTTAATGCACTACACCCCACCCAATCAATTCTGGACAAGTTAAGCTCAAAATGAAGTGTGAGCAAAATGGCACTACAGCAATTTAAAAAGGGAGGGAAAGACTAGGTTATTCAAAATCAAGCAGCACCAACAAGTAATAATAAGCAGGGCAATCTAGAAAAGGCTTACTCCAACTAGGATTCAAATCAATAGGCCTGGGCCAATGTTAATGGTTCAGTGTCTTTGCAGAGGATCACACAGGTCAGAGTAGTTCACGGTTAAGTCTTTGCCAAGAGTTCAAAATGAAGTTGGTCGGAAGAGAAGTTATTTAAAAGATTAGAGAAGGACAAGCCCTCAGATTAGCAAAAGATTTAAAAGACTTTCATTGCGGTCGACAGAAGAACGACCGGATTTGAACAGTACCTTAGTAGAAGAAAAATGCTGTAGCTGAGGCAGAAGTTCCTGGCAGGTCCTGCAGGCTCACGATTCCTGAAGCGACTGTCGGACTGACAAGAAAGAGGAAGACTGAAGGGTCCTGCACTGCCCAGGGAAGAAACCAGCAGCAGTGCAAAGCGACAAATAAAAGGTGTGCTCCTTAAAACCCAAACAGGGTCCGGTCTTCCTGGCTATTCGGTTCACTGTAGCGATGCACAGAAAATTCGACCAGGAGAGGGAGGCCTTGCTTGGCATTTGGCAAACTGGTTGGTCCCACCAGCTCAATGGGAGAAGATTCCGTGCAGATCTTCCCTGTCGTCGAAGTTTCAGGCGATTCGGACCCGCAGCAGGGCTTCACCGGGAGGTTCGATAGTTGCAGTAGTCTTCTTCCTTCAGCTTCTCTTTGGTTCTCTCGATCCAGTGGCGACTCTGCCTTCCAAGTCCCAGAGACCTGCTTTTTATGCAGTTTTCCCCCATTCTCACAGCCTGGATGTCAGTCACACAGCAGGGTGGCTGACCTGGCAGGACAGCCACCTAGCCAATCAAACTAGAGTGCGACTTGGGCCTCCAAGAAGACCCTGTGCAGGGGGCCTTAAACCCCTCCCTCACATCCTGTCCACCCAAACACTCAGGCTCCTAAGTGGGGCTTCTGTGCAGAAGCCCGCCAAAGGACGGCGAACAAAGGAACCAAAACACGAGAAAGACCTTTACAAAAAGAAATGGTGAATAAACACAACCAGAACCAAATAAAATTAAAAGGGGTCCAGCGGATTAAAGTTTGAGGCTACCACCATAGCCTCTAACAGTACCAAGACGATTTTCATAGTCTGTGGTAGGAATAAAATGGTAGATACCACTGCCACCAGCCAAATCTTAGAGAAAGGGGAACGAAATAATGTTCCATGAGAAACAGACAAAAAGGGATAACTATAAACCGTTTCCAGTAGTCTATGGAAGATAGTTTGTACTGGGTCTGTAAATTTAAAAAGGCTAGTAAAGTCAATGGCAACTTTACATGTTCTAGGAGACAGTATTCAGTCCCAGAAAATAGAGCTTAACGTAGGAAGTCTAAAAAGACAACCCTGTTTCACTGCACTAAAGGTGCAGTGTGACACACAGTAAAAAGGTGATGCCTATGGAGTAGGTGATACTCCACAGTCTATGAACACAAAAATGTAAAACACACAGCAAAACACATGTAAGAGTGGGAAAAAAGGCTCACACTCTTACCAGGTGAAAAACATAAATCCTGGAAATCCAGCAAAGCTGCTGAGGGACTCTGTAGGTAAGGGAAATTAGTCATTCTGGGGAATTCACCCTAACACCTGTCTCCTCTCTTACTCTAGCCACCTTCTGTGGAATGGGCTGACCTGGCATCCTCTCTCTTGTCTTCTGCCTTCCAACTCCTCCTACTGGGGAATCTCAACATCCATCCTAAAACTCCTGACTCTTCAGGAGCTTTCCGTAATCTATGTGACTCTCTATCTTGCTCCATTCTACCCTCTTGCCCGACACACACTGCTGGCCACAACTCATCTCCACAGACATCCCTCTCTTTGTTCCTCTCACTACTCCACTCTCATGGACAGATCATTCTCTTCTTGACTCTCACCTGAAGCTGCCTTTTCCTTTAACTTTGGCATACCCTGCACTGCCTCCCACCTACAAGGTATTCCAAATCATGAAAAAGTGTCAGTGGCTGCCTTTTCCTCCACCTCTGCCTGTCCACCTACTATTTCGGTGAACTCCCACCCTTACACAACCTTCTCCAACTTTCACCTTTCCATCACAAATATTTGTGACATCCTTGGTGTCATATATGCTGGAGAACAGGCAGGGGCAAGATGGGTTAAAGCCTGGCAGACTAAACACGCCTTGCAGACATCCAACATCCATTTACCACACTCATGCAATCAGGTGTATTTTACAGATAGCCCCAGCCCCCTTTGGGGAATCTGATTGGCTCAGGTACACTTCCTATACACTCAAGATGGCCCCTGGCAGACTTCCTGTGAATCCTGTGAATACAGGCACGTTCTAGCCTTTGGGCATGGTTGGCTGTATAAGCCATGCCCAAAGGCAGACCCGTGCTTCGTGTTGCAACTGTGGCTCCGAGCAACACGCTTACCGCGATCCTCGACTTGTTCATTTCTCGGCTTCATCCCCGCGCTGTTAGCAACATCACTTACCCAAATCTACTTCGAGATCTTAAAGTAGCGTTCATAGTTCTTGCGCACGTCTTCTTTGGTGGATCCCTTCGAGAATCACCTGTGAAGAAAGAAAGAACAGGATTAGAACTGGTAATCACTGTTGTCTACCGCATGCAGAACTCGCCACCTAGCAAGGTCCCTTAGTGACGCGCAGAACAACCAGAACCGCCCCGCATAGGGGAACTAGAAACTTACCTGCAAACACATCCGATCCAGTGAAGTAACTGGAACTAGAACCTACCTGCAAACTGGAGCTAGAACTCACCTGCAAGTAATCCGAAACAGTGAAGCAACTGGAACTAGAATTTACCTGCAATCTGGAACTTGAACATACCTGCAAGTTAATTCAAACCAGTGAAGCACCTGGAACTAGAACTCATCACTGGGTGAAGAAACATGGTGAGTGGCAGAACAGAGACTTAACCGGGACCTAAGGAAGGTCCAAGGGTCTCAGAGATACAGCGCCCCTTCCTAGTTCAGGATGGAGAGCCCACCCAATCTATCTTAAAGGTGAGCCATACTCCTACACTTCGATCAGAGTATACTCATGGGGAGGAAGGAGAAAGGGGGATTGGGGCCCTTATTCAGGCAGACTAAGCAGCTCACATCTCTCTCAACAGATACCTGTGGTAACACTCCACTACTCCTTGGAAAGGGTCCGGAAGGCTTCATCGCTCCCGCAGAGACTCAGGTGAGTGTGACAGAACACAAAGACATTTTCGAAACACTCTGCCTGAGCGAAGGAGACTTCCGAGGTTGACCAGTTGGCGCAATTGTTAGGGGAATTGCGTGCCAAAGTGCATGCGGCTCGTTCGGAGACCAACTCATTGTGACGAGAGTTGATGGTGAGATAAGACTAAGGATTTGGCTAGGCAGTTATTTCAGACTCAGGCAGGTTGGTCCCCTCTTCGGGGTGGGGTTCCTCAAGGGCCGAGCCCAATACCATCATCGGCAACACCCGTACAAGTAGTCATCCCGGGGAATGTATCCTTGCCCCCCCCCAGAGATGTTCACAGGGGATCCCAGGCGGTTTGGAGCTTTTATGATCAGTGTCGTCTACACTTTTTGTGAAAGTCCGGACTTTTTCCTACGGATCAGTCAAAGGTAGCCTTTATGCTCTCGTATTTAGGGGTCATGCAGCGGATTGGTCGGTTCCGTTAGTCAGTAAAGAAGACCCTTTAATATGGGACTAAGCTGGTTTCCAATGAGAGTTGGCGAAACTCTTTGCTCGCCGCAGACAGGGTGAAGCACTTGATGAGGAATTATTGTCCCCCCGGCAGGGTCGCCAGGAATGTATTGCTTATGTTGCCACTTTCAATCGCCTGACTGCTGAATCGAACTGGCCTGATGTAAAGCATATCACGTTGTTTTACCGGGGTTAACGAGGAGAAATCAAATGCATCCTTGCCCAACTAGTTAATCCTCCGGATGACTGTGCTGAGTATATAGACTTGGCTATGCAACTAGACCACCGCCTACAGAACCGTAAGGCAGATCGGGCCCGTACGGAAAGTCAGACAATTTACGTGCGGCCTAAAGTAAACTCGACCCAGCAACACACAGAATCACATTCCGAACCCATGCAACTGGGGGTTCTTCACGGACCTCCTACTAAGGCTGAACGTGAATGAAGACGCCAGGAACAACTATGTTTGTATTGTGGCCAATCAGGTCACTTTCTTCGAAACTGTCCCGCAAAGCCTCCACGAAAGACAGTAGGTGCTATGGACAGTACCAAAGGAAAAGATGATGAGGCGGGAAATGCTGATGCCCGGCAGACTTAGAGGTCGGTTTGTCAAGCACAAGAAAGATCCATCTGACCTCCCATTTTACAATTCCATTGGTCTTGGCATCCCAACAACAACCAAACAAGATGCATGCACTCGGAGCGTTTATTGACAGTGGCACTATCAGGAATAACATGGACCTAGAGACTGCAGGCAGAATAGGGTTCCCATTTGCACGAAGAGGAACACTGAGAATGTGACAGCAGTGGACGGAACTCAATTGCTTTCAGGCCCAGTAACTAAATGCACCGCGTATATCACATTAATTTGCCAAGACGGTCTTAGGGAAAGCATCTCATTTGGTCCTATAGCTGCTCCCCAGTTCCACTTGATACTCAGCATACCCTGGTTGGAACTGTACAATTCACTTATAGATTGGCGTGCCAGAACTTTAACCTTCTCCAGGGAATGTAACCACTGTTATCATCAGGACCGGGAAGTGAGACGCCCACTGCCAGCATCCTTTAAGGAAATATCAGGCTTAGGTATGATTGGAACGTTACCTACGGAGTATCAAGAATTCCAGGATGTTTTCCCCAAGGAGCAAGCCAACACCCTATCCCTTCACACAGTGTTTATGATTGCCAAATTGATCTGATACCTGGGGCACAGATACCTTGTAGCCGGATTTACTCCTTGACTGAAAAGGAAAACACTCATCTAAGGACCTATTTAGACCAATATCTGGCAAACGGTTTCATCAGGCCCTCTAAGTCCTCCGCAGCCTCGCTGCTTTTCTTCGTTCACAAGAAAGAGGGCGATCTACGCACATGCATCGACTATAGGGCTTTGAACCAAGTAACGATAAAGAACAGGTACGCATCACCATTTATCCCGGTACTACTCAACCAGGTGCAACAAGCCCAGATTTTCACGAAATTAGATCTTCGCAGCGCCTACCATTTAGTACGCATCAAAGAGGGTGATGAATGGAAGACCGCCTTCCGGAACAGATACGGTCTATTTGAATACCAAGTGATGCCCTTTGAGCTTTGCAACGTTCCAGCAGAATTCCAACACTTCATGAATGATGTTCTCAGAGAACTGCTGGACTTTTGTGCAGTCGTATACATCAACGACATCCTTATATATTCTACCAACGTGCAAGAACACGTGACGCACGTAAGAGCTGTGCTTCAAAAGTTAAGGGAAAACCATCTCTACGCCAAACTCGAGAAATGTTCATTTCATATCACCGAAGTAGAGTTCCTTGCTTTTGTATTATCACCAGGTGGAATTAAAATGGACAACCGAAAAGAGGAGGCAATCGTCACGTGGCCGTCACCAACATCAGTAAAGTGCAAAGCTTTCTCGGTTTTGTGAATTTTTACCGACGATTTATACCTGAATTTTCACATCTTGTTCATCCAATCACCTCCATGCTACGCAAAAAATGAAAATTTGAGTGGACACTAGAAACAGAAGAAGCTTTCCGGGCCTTGAAGGACAAGTTTATCTCGGCACTGGTGCTTCAACACCCACAACCAGACCTTCCCCACATCGTGGAAACAAACGCCTCCAGTGTGGCTATGAGGGCTGTCCTATCTCAACAAAGTTCAAAAACGGGGTGCTTACATCCCATGGCTTTCTGGTCCAATAAATTTACTCCAGCAGAACTTAATTACGAAGTTACTGACAAAGAACTACTGGCCATTAAAGACACCCTGTCTGAATGGAGACACTACTTACTTGGGGCCAAGAACACCATGACCATCATAACGGATCATCGAAACCTACAGTATTTACACTCTGCAAAAGCACAGTCATTCCGGCAGCTCCGATGGGCCCTATTCCTGTCCGGTTACGACTTTGTGATTACATATCGACCCGGAGTTAAGAACGGCAAGGCTGATGCCCTCTCTCGCATAGGCAAGGGTGAAGACGCTTACATCACCCCCGATCCGGTGGATATCATTCCCAGTCATAAAATTCTGGGGCTTTGTGGGGGATCTCCCACGTTGTTAGAACTCCTCCAACAAACTGTTAGAGATACCTTCCCAGAAGACAAAAAGAAGGCCTGGGACAAAAGAGGACAACAGTTCACTATAGGCAATGGTTTACCTTACTACCAAGTTCATATTTTCCTCCCATCTTGTACTCTAGAGATGAAATTATAACCAACTACCATAACTCACCTCTGGAAGCCCATCCAGGGATTAAAAAGACCCTTGAGAAGGTCAAGAAACATTACTGGTGGCTGACATGGCGGGAAGATGTGACCAAGTTCGTAAAATCTTGTGAGATCTGCGCTCAATACAAAACATCCAGACAGAAACAAGCTGGTCTGTTACAAGCCATGGCAATACCACCGGCACCTTGGCATACCATCTCAATGGACTTCATTACGGATCTACCTTCGAGCTCTGGATATAATACTATACTAGTAGTTGTCGATCTCTTCTCCAAGATGGCCCATTTGCTAGAATTAAAAGGAATCCCTTCAGCATCAACCTTAGCACAGGTTTTCCTTGAGAACGTTATAAGGGCACATGGATTCCCCTCTGTGATTATTTCGGATAGGGGAAGTCAATTTGTGTCTTCCTTCTGGAAAAAATGCTGCGCTCTGGCTGGGATCGAAATCCGATTGTCAACCAGTCACCATCCCCAAACCGATGGCCAGACTGAACGCAATAACCAGACCCTCGAACAGTATCTTCACTGCCTCTTACATCAGACCAATCAAGCTTGGACCGAACTCCTATGGATGGCTGAATATGCCTATAACAACTCAATCCATGCTTCGACACAGCAGGCTCCCTTTTATACTTTGTATGGCCAAAATCCACGAACCTCAGTGTACGACCCACCGGAAACGATTGAAATGCCTGCGGTAAAAAAGTTACATGAGCGAATAACTCAAGCAGCACAAGAAGCAACCAGACTTTTGCTGGCAGGCAAGACTACACAGAAAATATATGCAGACCAACATCGGAGGAAAGCTCCAGATTACCAAGCAGGGGATTCTGAGTGGTTGGCGACTAAATATATGGCCTTGCAAAAGTAATCAATCCCGGATCCATGAAACTAACCCTAACATCTAATATGCAAATACACCCAGTATTTCACGTCTCGTTATTAAAACCTTTACATCCTGGCACTCAAGTGCAAGTTCCCCAGACACCAATGGTGGTTGCAGAAAAAGAACCCGAATGCAAGGTAAAACATATCCTGGATTAAGATCGTCAAGAAGACCCTATACTATTTGATAGATTGGAAGGGGTATGGACCCCACGATATGTCATGGGAACCCAGGGAGAACATTCACGCCCCTCGTTTACTCTGCAAATTCCACAGGGACAATCCCACCAAACCCAGGTCAGGAGGTACACTGTTAGGGGGGCCTTGAGGGGGAAGACTGTCATGTATGCTGAAGAACAGGCAGGGGCAAGATGGGTTAAAGCCTGGCAGACTAAACACGCCTTGCAGACATCCAACATCCATTTACCACTTACACTCAGGTGCATTTTACAGTTAGCCCCGGCCCCCATTGTGGAATCTGATTGGCTCAGGCACACTTCCTATACACTCAAGATAGCCCCTGGCAGACTTCCTGTGACTCCTGTGAATGCAGGGCACGTTCTAGCCTTTGGACATGGTTGGCTATATAAGCCACACCCAAAGGCAGACCTGTGCTTCGTGTTGCAACTGTGGCTCCGAGCAACACGCTTACCACGATCCTCGACTTGTTCCTCCCTCGCCTTCAACCACTCGCTGTTAGCAACATCACTTACCCAAATCTTCTTGGAGATCTTAAAGTAGCATTCAGAGTTCTTGCGCACGTCTTCTTTGGCGGATCCCTTCGAGAATCACCTGTGAAGAAAGAAAGAACAGGATTTGAACTGGTAATCACTGTTGTCTACCACGTGCCGAACTCGCCTCATAGCAAGGTCCCTTAGTGACGCGCAGAACAACCAGAACCACCCCGCAACCGGGAATTAGAAACTTACCTGCAAACATATCCGATCCGGTGAAGTAACTGGAACTAGAACCTACCTGCAACTGGAGCTAGAACTCACCTGCAAGTAATCCGAACCAGTGAAGCAACTGGAACTAGAACTTACCTGCAATGTGGAACTTGAACATACCTGCAAGTTAATTTTAACCAGTGAAGCAACTGAAACTAGAACTCATCACTGGGTGAAGAAACACAGTGAGTGGCAGAACAGAGACTTAACCAGAACCTAAGGAAGTTCCAAGGGTCTCAGATATGCAGCGCCGCTCCCTAACTCAGGATGGAGAGCTTACCCAATCTGTCTGAAAGGTGAGCCATACTCCTATACTTGCATCAGCGTACACACACGGGGAGGAGGGAGAAAAGGGGATTGGGGCCATATTAAGGTAAACTAAGCAGCTCACATCTCTCTCAACAGATACCTGTAGTACCACTCCACTACTCCTGGGAAGGGTCCGGAAGGCTTCATCGCTCCCGCAGAGACCCATGTGAGTGTGACACTTGGCTCTATCATGAGGGTCTGACTGAAGCCTCCTAGAAAGTGCAACTCTTGGTACGACTCTCATCTAGCTGACCTTAAACTCATGTGCAGGGCAGCGGAGAGGGAATGGGGATCTTGAGATGCACCCTCTGATAAGCTGGTCTGTCACCTTCTGCAAAGGCAATATAGACTCTGCATTCGGCACAAGAAAAGAGTCCATATTCAAGGCTGCATCTATGTTGTCTCCAACAATACGGCCAAACCTTTCAAAGTCTGCAGGAGCTGGCCAAACCTACTGCAGCCTCATCCTCTATTATACCCAGCCAGGTCCTTTTCAGAGCCCTGGCTGCACACTTCACCACCGAAACACAGGACATCCTTTCCTCTCTCTCCACCGCACCCACTAGTACACTATCATCTTCTGGGCCCCCCTTGGTACCCCCACCACCTTCCCCTCTCTCCTCCTTCTCTCCTGTCATACCGGAGGAGGTTTCTGGACAAGTCCGGTCTATGAAAGCCTCCTCCAAACAGGTAGACCCTTGCCCCTCTAAAACCATCAATGACAACATTGACTCCCTAGCACCAGCCTTAGCAGACCTATGCTGCAACCTCTCCTTTGCCACTGGAGTATCCCACACTTCCCTCAAGCACTCTCTTGTGCACCCTCTGCTCAAAAAACCCTCTGCTGACATGTCCATTTTGGCTAACTATTGCCCGATCTCCATCACCCCTTTCCTGGCAAACTCCTGGAGAAGCTGGATATCTCTTACTTACCCTCCACAGTGAATCTGTTTTTGTCTACATGGCCATCAGTCTGGCTTTAGAGCATCCAGAGGCATAGAAACTGCTCTTCTGAACACCCATGAAGACCTGCTCTCAAACCTTGACTCCATCGCTCCCTCTATCCTCACTCTCCTTGACCTCTCCTCTGCCTTTGATACAGTAAACCACAACATCCTGAACTCCTGTCTCCCTGATACCCTGGGCGTCTCAGATTAGGCCCTGGCTTGCCTTGTGTCTGTTCTCTCCGACCGTCCCTCCCAGGTGGAACTTGGGTCCTTTCTCTTCGCTATTACACTCTCTCCTTGTGGTGTTCCCCTGGGATCTAATATATACCCCTTGTTCTTCAATGTCTACATGGCCCCTTTGGCCCACAAAATCTCTGCTTTCATCTCCAGCTTTCAGTGGTATGCGGATGACACACAGCTCTCTTTCCAGCTACCCTCGGCCACTTCCTCCTCCTTGTTCATTCCAGACTGCCTGTCGGCAATTCAGTCCTGGTGTACTGCTAATAACCTCTGCCTTAATGCCAGCAAGACTTTGATCATCCTCATTGGGACCCCCGCACCCACTTTCCCACTCTCACTCTAGTCGGCCTCCCGTATTCCTGTGCCCCTACCCACCAGTGCGACAGAAAACCTAGGGGCCATCTTCGACTCTATTATCTCCTTCTCTTGTCACATCCTGAACATGACCAAAAAGTCCCACTACCAGCTGTACCTTCTCAGATGTATTCTGCCTTTTATCATCTTCCCCCAGAGGTTCACTGTCTCCAGAGCCCTGGTTCACTCCAGACTTTACTACTGTAACAGTCTCTTTCTCAACCTTCCTACTTCTACTCTCCGACCACTTCAACTTATACAGAACAGAATCGCAAGATTTATTCTTGGCCTCAAGCCCAAGGACTGCATCTCTCCAGCGCTGAAATGTCTCCACCGGCTCCCCGTTGCTGCAAGGATCAAGTTCCAGACCCTCTGCATAGTCCACAAGGCTTTCTGGGGCTTGTGTCCTTACAACCTACAATACTCTCTTCCCAAATACTCTCATTCTAGAGCCCTTCGCTCAGCCTACTCCAACTCTCTGCGCGTGACCCGTTTCTGTAAACAGAGATTTGAGGGTAGATCCTATCCTCTGCAGGTGCTTCCCTCTGGAAGAGCTTCCCTACCTCTCTTCTTCTTGAGCCGGCCCTCCTCAACTTCCAGAAAATCCTAAAGACTTTCCTCTTCTCTTCCTCTTTCTCCCTCCCTCTCCCCTGCTATCCCCCTTCGTTCCGCTTCTTTCCCTCCCTCCTTCTCATCCCCCCTGCTCAGTTAGCTATTTGCCCGAAGCACCTCCAGAACCTCACAGGCCCCAGGCTCCCCCGCCAGTCCTGCACTTGCCTCCAGTCCTCTGCACTGTGCCTGGCTCTACAGCAATATGCCCCATGATAGGGACAATCAATCTGCACTTAACACCGCCCATGCCGAACTGGGTGCTCTTGTCCCCTTCGCACTTACTGTTCTGCGCACTTACTCAACCTTTAATGCTCTAGGCCCATCTAGTATAGTATGTTTGTCCAATCCTTCCTCTTGCCCCCACCCCCCTAGTTCTAGTCGTGCTTGAAATACTAATGCATAGGTGCATTGGACGACCAACCACCAAGTAATCTGAATTGTTCACCAGACCAGTACTGATATGATATGATATGATATGATATGGCATTTGTAACGCGCCTATACACAAGTGTTTCAAGGCGCGACGAGGAAGGTTTTGAGGTGCTTCCGGAACCGGAGATGGTTCTCCTCAAGTTTCAGGGAGGCAGGAAGGCTGTTCCAGAGGGAGGCCCCTGCCGCGGAGAGAGATCTCCCCCAGCTCGTTGCTTCGAGAAGCGGCTGACCCTGAGGGAGTTGGAGACAGATGAGCGTAGGGCTCTGGAAGGAAGATATTTAGGAAGAGAGAGTTGAAGGTATTTAGGCCCCAGGCCCCAGAAGGCCTTGTGGACAATGCAGAGGGTTTTGAACTTAATCCTCGCAGCCACTGGGAGCCAGTGTAGAGATTTCAGTCCTGGAGAGATACGGTCCCTGGGCTTGAGGCCAAGGACAAGTCTCGCAGTTCTGTTCTGGATGAGTTGCAGAGGGCGGAGAGTGGAGGCAGGCAGATTAAGATAGAGGCTGTTACAGTAGTCCAGCTTCGAGAGAACCAGGGCTCGGGAGACAGTGAGCTTCTGGGGGAAGGAGAGGAAGGGAAGAATACCTCTGAGGAGGTGCAGCTGGTAATGTGACTTCTTAGAGACGTCAGATATATGAGGAGAGAAGGAGAGTGTGGAGTCGAAGATGACCCCGAGGTTTTTTGCCTTGCAGGTAAGAGCAGGAAGAGGGCCAAGAGAGGCCGGCCAGAGAGCTGCAGGGAAGGAGGGAGTGGGTGTGCCGATGAGTAGGATCTCAGTCTTACTAGCATTAAGGCAGAGGTCATTGGCAGCACACCATTCCTGGATAGCAGACAGACAGTCAGAGATGAGGGAGGGAGAGGAGGAGGCCGAGGGTAGCCTGAAAATGAGCTGGGTATCGTCCGCATAGCACTGAAAGTTGGGGCAGAGGGCGGCGATGCGGTGGGCAAGGAGTGCCAGATACTGGTCGAACAGCCAGGGGGAGAGATTAGATCCCTGGGGAACGCCACAGGTGGACAAAAAGATGTCAGAGAGGAAGGTCCCAAGTTGGACCTGGGAGGGTCGATTGGAAAGGAAAGAAGTCAGCCACGCCAGAGCCTGACCAGTGATACCCAGGTTATCACGGAGACAGTTGAGCAGGATGGCATGGTTGACAGTGTCAAAGGCAGAAGAGAGATCGAGCAGAATGAGAACACACGGAGTGTTGGAGTCGAGGTTCAAGAGCAGGTCCTCACGGATGTTCAGGAGAGCAGTTTCCGTGCTTCTGGCCGCTCTGAAGCCAGATTGATGGTCATGGAGACTATCAACAGCTTCAGCATGGAGGTTAAGCTGGGAGATGGCCAGTTTCTCCAGGAGCTTGCCCAGGAAGGGAGTGATGGAGATTGGGCGATAGTTAGCCGGACAGGAGGGGTCGGCAGAGGGTTTCTTAAGGAGAGGGTGCACAAGGGAGTGCTTGAGGGGGATGGGAAGACTCCAGAGGCGAAAGAGTGGTTGCAAAAGTCAGCCAGGGCAGGAGCCAGGGAGTCGATGTGGTCCTTGATAGTTTTGGAGGAACAGGGGTGAATCTGTTTAGACGAGACTTTCATAGATCGGACTTGTCTGGAAACCTCGTCAGCAGAAAAAAGGGGAAAGGCAGAGAAGGAGGGAGGAGGGGTGGCTGCAGAAGGGCCAGGGGAAGAGCAGGGAAGAGAAGGGGGGAGGTGATAGGAGGAGAGTGAGGGCAGGATGTCCTGCGTTTTAGAGATGAAGTGGGAGGCCAGTGCAGTTCAGAGGGCCTGGGAGGGGACAGGAGAGGTAGAGACTGCAGCAGGGTTGGCAAGCTCCTTGCAGATTTTAAAGAGTTCAGCCAAGTTGTTAGATGCCGCAGAGATGCGGGCTTGGATAAGGGCTCTCTTCTTGGTGAGAACAGAGAGACGGTATTGCCTTTGGAGCAGGCCAGTTTGTCAGAGGATGAACATGAAGCACGCCATTTCCTCTCTGCCACCCTGCACTTGCGTTTTAGGGTGACGAGATCCGAATCATACCAGGAGTTACATTTGGCTTTGGGCTTCAGGCGGATTTTCATGACAGGGGCAAGGATATCAAGATTATCAGATATAGCAGAGTGGAGCAAGGAGAGGGCTGTGTCAGGGTGGGAGTCAGCCGAAGGGGGAGGGGGGCGAGAAGGTGGCAGCGAAAGCCGCAACTGACACGCGCTTCATGGGTCGGATGACCGAGAAGGTACTGCAGTTCATGATCTGATTGTTTCTTCTCCCCCACTTTTATATTTTCTCCTCTCACCTTTTGTCAAACACTTCACTAGTAGATATGCCTCTTGCCTAGTATGCCAGTTATTGTTGTTAGATCATGTGGAATCTCAAGGCCTAAGAATGTTGACCGTATTCCCTTGTTCCCTTCCTGTCTTGAAGCACTTTGAAGCAATTCACTTGTCTATAAGCGTTATACAAATAAACAATTACAATTACAGTCTTATTCACCACACACGTCAGAAATACAGCAGCCACCCAATCAGTGATGTCTGCTTCATTTATTTATTCATTTTATTTATTTATTTTGTCATTTATAAAGCGCTCTAAACCCTTAGGCATCAAGGCACTGTTTACATAAAAAATACAACATGCAGGCAAGGTAGTACATCTGTATTTCATTATTGCATGTTAGGTTGTCAGCAAAATAGGTAAGGACAAGCTAACGGTAAGCTCTAGTTTCACGATCTTCACAAAATTGTCACGTTTTTAGGTGCTTATGGAATGCCCAGTAGGAGATTTCAGCTCTTAGTGATGATGGCATCGCATTCCAGTTCTTAGCCGCAATCACAGTGAAGTTGAGCCCTTCCGATCTTTGATGTTTAAATCTTGGAGTGGTGAGGTGCCGCGTGTAGGTAGAGAGGGTAGGTCTGGTGGATTGAGTTTTGGACAGAATTCGAGACAAATAGTTTGGGGCACTGTTAGCAATGCACTTGTGAGTGATAGCAAGAGTTTTAAATAAAGTGCGATCATGGATAGGCAGCCAGTGTACTTCTCTTCTCACCACAGATATTTGATATATTTTAGAAATTTTCAGGGCTGTTCTAAGGGCATTGTTTTGAATAATTTTTAACTTATTGATGTTCCGAGTACAGGTGCCAGCAAATAGGGAATTGCAATAGTCTACTCTGGATCCTATTAGTGCTCTTGCTAATGTGATGCAGCTGTCAGAAGATAGGAAAGGTCTACAAGCAGTCATTAGATAAGTAGTATAGGCTGCAGAATGGGCAATTATATTTACTTATAAGAGAGAGGGGCGAGAGTGCACAGCTTACTTTCTTGATAGTGTATTTCGTTTCCAATGGAATGTTATTTTGTAAATAAATATGTTAATGGGGTGCAGCCCACTATCATGTGCCACCGTGTTGGGCACAGAAAATGAACATGGAGAAAAAGAGACCGAGGCAAAAGTGCCTTCGGTGTGGGCCGCACACCCTTGATTCCCACTAAGGGTTAATCGATTTCTTTTGTGATCGTTATTCAGTTAATAAAATCCAACTTCAATCGTAATTCACAGATATGTATAATTTTTCAATTGCTGTGTTTATAAAGCTCATAAAAAATTGTGCTTAATTGGTTAAACTTCACCAAAAAAGCTAATTATCTCAGTTGAGGCAAAACAGAAAACCCATCTGGCTAATGCATTTCGGATTGTATCCTTCGTCAGAGCCAGGTTAGTACTTATCTTCCTTCAGAGGGCTGAGCCAAGATTATGGAACTTTAGGGAACTCTGATCCGGATTTCTGCAATTATCTGTAAACTGGTCTCCTCATCTGGATCCAAATTGGAAATGACAATGGATTTGTAGGTTCCATCGAGTTTCTTCAACTGAAGTTG
Source organism: Ambystoma mexicanum (assembly GCF_040938575.1). Lineage (NCBI taxonomy): Eukaryota > Metazoa > Chordata > Amphibia > Caudata > Ambystomatidae > Ambystoma > Ambystoma mexicanum. Next base: position 392,507,855 of record NC_090936.1, read on the forward strand.
CGATCCGACCGCAAGCAACTCAGTCTTGTTGCCGTAATGGCATAGAAAGTGATGTGCCATCCAGGCCTGGATGGTATGATAGACCTCACCTAAAGTGTTTGTGTCAATGGAGTTGTTTCCTGTAATGGGTAGGAGGATCTGGGTATCATCCCTATAATTAGTATAGGAGATTCCTTGAGTGAAAAGAAGGTTGAAAAGTGGCTTCATGAAGCCATCCAAAAGAGTGGATGAGACACAGGAGCCCTCTGGGACACCACAGGTGACGGGGATTGGCTGGCTGCGGCTGAAGGTGAGAATACTCGCATAGTTCTATTAGAGAGGAAATATATTATCAAAGTGGTTGCCGAAACAGAGAAGTGAGCTGCTGAGAAGAGGTGTTCAAAGAGAATTTGGTGATCAACCAAATCGAAGCATGCTGAAAGGTTGAGCAAAAGAAGGAGAGCCATCTTTGAATGCATCCATTTGATTCTTTAAGTCCAGAAGTACTGGTTTTGTGCCATGACCTGGCCAGAATCCTGATTGGTGTAAATCCAGGAGGTTATTGTTTTCCAAGTGTGCCTGAATCTGAAGGTATGCTGCTCTGTCTAGAATTTTGAGGAGGAAGGGGACGGTTGTGATGGGGCGATAGTTGGTAGGAATCTTCAGGTCTAGCGTGGGTTTCTTGAGTAAAGGTAGGACCCATGCATCTTTTAAACTAGCTGGAACTGAGCTGATGGAGAATGTGGCATTGACAAGAGAGGTAATGAAAGGTGCAAGTACTTTTGCACAGTCTTTAATTAATGAGGCCAGGCATATGTCCCCTTGGCATCTAGAAGGTTTGAGGCCTTAGATAATATTTGTTACCTCCAAATCTGAGACAGGTTTGCAGACGAAAGGGGGATTGTTATGTTGGAGGGATATGGATTTAGCCTAGAAGAGGCATCTGTTGTAGTCAGATTGTTTGTCTATGTCAGGATCTTCTTTTGAAGCAAGGCTATTTTGTCATAAAAGCCGTTTGTATGTTTGTGCATCAAAAGGATGTCTTTCGAACAATTATTAGGCGGGGCGCTGGAGATTCCAATTCCCGTAATATGCTGAAGAGCTCTCTGATTGATGATTTGGCTTTGACAATTTGGGCATTGTACGTGGAGCTTTTTGCATCAATTATTACCAGTTTGTAGTCTTTTGCTTTCGCACTAAAGTGTGTTTTGTTAGCAAATGTAGGATCATTCCTCCAAGCAGTTTCGATTGCACGTTTATTTGTGCAAAGTATTTTAAGGGGTGGAGTGAACCAGGAATGAATATGGCTCTGTGTTTGAGCTGTACGTGTCCCCAGGGGGGCTGTGGTGTCTAGGGCCCTTAGTAGGGATAGATTATAGGTCTCAACCAGCAAGGTTGCATTGCTCGAGGTGATTTGAGGGTCAGTGAGGGGATTTAAGAAAGGCAAGATACATGCTGGGATGGTAATCTGAGAATTTCTAGCGAGCCTGGCAGATAAAGGAGTTGGTGTTGCATGTGGTTGATTCTCAACAGAGATGCCGAAGGAAATTATGCTGTCATCTGACCAGGAGCAACTCACGTTAGAGACAATCGTAATGTTGCAATTACGTTCAGCTAGCCAATCTAGAATTCAGCCTTTATTATGGGTAGAACCCAGGATGCATTGAGTGAAGCCGAGGGCCTCGATGGCATTTGCTAAAGCCAGGGCATTGGAGTCAGTACTGTTATTGTAGCGTAAGTTGGCGTTACCCAGAAGGATGATTCTAGAGGAAGGCTTAGTTTCAGTTGAAAGGAGTTTGGTAATGTCGTCTCCAAAGGACAGCACCGGGCCAGGTGGTCAATAGATAAGATGAAAGGTTACAGTGGCTGTGTGAGAATGCAATTGTTTTACAATCAGTAGTTTACCTGATTGGATGGACACGTTATTGGCTTCTCTAATGCCTAGTGAGTCTTTAGCAATAAAGAACACCCCCCCCACCCCTCTGGTATCCGCTCTGTCTTTACGTAAGATTGAATAAGTCTTGGGGATTGAAAGGGGGACGGTAGGGCTGATGCAGAGTGCAACCATGTTTCTGTAGGCTAACAAGTCCAAGTCATTAGATGTGAGCAAATCACAGATGTCAAGGGCTTGGGCCATCAATGATCTGGCATTAATGAGTGCTGCTTTAATCAGGATGACTGAATTCTGGCTAGGTTTGGTTGGTTGGCAATTCTGCTGAGACAGATGTGGGTTAGGTGGTGGTGAGGGAGGGCGAAGCCCTGAAGTAGGGGCCATGAACTTAGGGTCATTATTTAGTGGGGACGTCATTGTGTTGATGTAAGGTGAGGTAGACCCTGTGAGGACAGGGGCTGCAGTAGCTAAGCAGAGTTGGGTCCAGGTAGGAGGCAGTGCTAGGTCTAGGTGGTCTGGGACTCCTGTTCTGAGCAGTGTAGAGCAGTCCATAGGATAGTGATTGTTATTGATTGTGGAGAGTGAACAGTTGACTAATTTTGTGTGATTCAGCTGCTAAACTCCTGTTTGGTATTGTAATGGACTTGTGTCAACTGTCTATGCTGCATGCAAGTTAGTACTTGCTTTTGAAGTAGCTTGTATTTTCGCTGTCCCTGGGTTAGCTTCAGCATTGGGAAATACATTTCCCAGCCATCCCAGCACAGTACACATCAGGCTACATGGCGCACCTGCGCTGGCGCACCTTGAACTAGCCAGTTTTGACCGGTCCGTGCAAGGTCGCGATGGAGCGATGCCTTTCTGAGCATACTCTAACTCCATCTAGACATGGTAAGACCAACCACTCATTTCCTATCTTATCTCGGCAAACAGTAAGATTCTACACTGGCACAGTGCAATTCCGCTCCGCCAGCCCCTCCTCTGCGGATATGGGATACCATGATTACCTTAATTTGCTACTAACAGTCCTAAAAGCACGCCCCTTAGCCATCGTCGAAAAATACCTCTCAATGAGATTAGAGCCCCCACCAGTCCCACTCCAGAGTATTCTCCCCCTCCCCCCACCATTATCGCTCTCTATGACTCTAGTTTGGGGCTTTCTGGAATAAGATTCACAGCTGAAATGTCTCTATCCAAATTTCAGCCTGATTCTAACCCTCAGCTCCCCCTTCAATCGCACAACAGTTCGAGAACGCAGTGGCCAGCTCCCCTCACAACCAACTAAGCCCTCCCATACCTCTGGCTCTAGAATATGCTTCAGCAGATAAGTCAGCAGTGCCTGTTCAATTGGCCAGAATCCTAGATGCTAGACCCCCTGAGAAACCACCTAGCAGTAAAAAGCAAGCAGCAACAAATTTAAAATGCGTGCTACTCAACACATGCTCACTCCCAAAAAATGCGGCTAACATTCGGGATTACATTATTGAGAAGGCCTTAGATCTTCTGTGCCTTATTGAGACATGGACCAATGAATTTAGTGCCCCAATAATTGCTTTAACCTCACCTGCAGGCTACGCCACGATCTGCGAGAACTGCCCTCAAGGCCATGGGGGAGGGGCAGCCATTATTGCTAAAGATCATCTGAAACTATTCCGATCGCATTGTTCCTGCACTAATTGCAAAATTCTACATGTTAAAATGACGCATACGGAGCATAGTTGCATTAACTTTGTATAAGTGTACCGCCCCCCTATAGACATGCCCAACTTTGAGGATGACCTTGTTCAAATTCTTAATGGACTACATGGCCCCAACTGCTCCGCCCTGCTAGTCGGGGACTTTAATAGATGGCGTAGTGACAGAACTGTACAGCCAAGCAATTGTCTTGGAAAAATCACTAAACATCATTGACTACAATCTACTCAATGACACACATACCCATAATAAAGGGCATACTCTTGATTGGGTAGTGGCTAGGAACCTCAGAGTTAATATTGTGGATACTCTCCGTTGCATCTGGCCTGACCATTGTTTCATTACTTTTGACATTCTTATTCAAAATCCACCATCCAAAAGTAAGAACCCTGTGAAAATGGCAAATAAAAGTCACAGTGAAAGATCTGGAAGATTGTCTGGATGACATCATGACCCCAGCCTCAGATCTAGACCAAATGACACATTTACAGAAATGTTACTCAATCAATGCGCACTAAGCTGTATAAAGTAGCCCCCATCAGGGTAAGAGACAAGGCCTTGCATAAGAATTGGCACGCCCAAAACCTAAGCCTAATGAAAACAGGTGAAAGACAAGCTGAGACAAAGTGGCTAAAATGCCCCACAGAAGAAAACATACATTCTACAATAAGCAGATTGAAGAAGCTCTTCGATACTGTCAAATCCTTAGAGACACCTAGCACTCTTTCCATGCCAATGGACCTTACTGACCAAGAGTGACTCGAAATATAATGAGCTTTTCAAGCAAAAGTAGATAATGCACGTTGTCGAATTAGGATTGAATCCGCAAAAGATTTGCTAATGCCCTTTCCCTCTCATGCAAATAAATACATAAATAAATAAATTGGATGCTGCCGCATGTGTTATAAATAAGGAGTTTGCATTCTGGTCGGGGGCCTGGGCCTCTGCCCTGCGCTTAGTGCAGGTAGAAGGCGAAACAAGAGGCTATGTTAGATTGGCCAGGGGAACTGTTTTTGCGCAGTTTAGAGCAGGGCATTGTATTACAGACTACGTGTTTATGAGGTCGCGCTTGGTGGCCCACATTGGGCACAGGTAGGAGTTATGAGGGGGCAGCATTGGGCCAGGGCTGGCATACGCCCACCCTTTAGGTGAGGTTGTGCCCACCTTAGAGATGGATCCTGGGAAAGTGGACAGGGGTCGAGGCCCTGGGCCAAGGAACCAGGCTTAGTGCGAGCAGGAGTCAGAGAAGGTGGTGCTATATGCTGTGAATGTCGGACATTAATGTTGCTGAGCATTGTAATGCATGGCGTTGCGAGTGGCGCAGTTCAATATTTTATAGCTATGAGGTCATGGTCGAGTGTCACAGTAGTTTGGTATGGACCAACTGCCGAGTTTCGAGTGTCTGTGAAGATTTTTAGTAACACTCTGGCTGCAATTGATGAAACGAGCAAGATTGGAGTCGCTTATTTCTTAAGAAGTTACATGGGGGTTTGGCAAAGAGAAGCAGCTAGCACAAGGAACGCATAGCTGCAAGCACTCAGGTCGTGCGCACTTGGAGGCACATGTTCCTTGTAGAAATAAATGAGGGTTTGACAGCGTAGAGCTAATAGCAAACGTTGCTCATAGTGGCGTACGCAGGTGACGTGTGCTCTTGGAGGCGCTTGTTCCTTATAGTGTAAAAGGCCTTTCTTGCGGCCTGGCACAAAATGAGGTTTGTCCATGTTAAGAGGCACTGAAGACTTACTAAATCGCGGAAGGGATTATATGTCCAGCAAAGGGAGGCTTTTTGGATGTAAGAATGAACTTCAAGTCACTTGTTCGGGAGTGGAGGAGATGAGGGTGGGTTTGTTCGGGGTACGTTACTACAAGGGGTAAAAAGGTAGCAGGGTGGAAGGAGTTAAAAGGTGGTAACAATAAAGGCATTGAGAGCTGCAAATGCCATTTAGTTATGGAAGCGAGGACATACCGTTGGTCGAATGTAGTGCTTGGGTGGCCATCTACAGCCTGACAGGACCAGACTGTGGAGGTCAGAGTCCTTGGCAGTTGGCCTTTGCAGGTGGGCGGTGTTACCTGCCTATCCCACAGAAGGCACGTAGATATTTTAGAAGTGTCCTCATAAATGGCCAGCCCTCCACTGGATTGATAGACATTGGGACTAGCATGACTGTGGTGGACAGGACCCTTCTCAGAACAGAGGACTATGCAGGTGCTCCTCTGAGAACCACCAGGTTAGCTGGTGGCCCTCCCAAACTCTCTCCTGTAGCCCTAGTCACCATTCGGATTGATGACAAGACAGCAAAGCTTCCTGTCCTGGTTCAGCACAATGTACCTAGCAGCATCTTGTTGGGGAATTACTTAGTAGAGATGGGGTTGATTTCTGATAGGCTACCCCTGGCTGCTACTGTAGTCCCTAGGTCACAGGCCAAACAGGGGCTGACTGACAGTCAGTTACCCAAGCCAAATAGGAAACCTGAAGCTAAAACAAACAGGAAGTAGGCTATCTCTGTGAAGGGGGCTTCTTCTCTTCCAATTGTTTCAGCAGCTCCAAATGTGGTCCCAGCTCCTGAGGGACTAGGCCCAGTGGTAACCCTAGGCTCAACTCCTGAGGGAGAAGAGTCAGGGGTATTCACTCCAGACGATCACCCAGACCTCCAGTGCATGTTGGCTCTAGGGCAGATTGTTGTAAAGCTCAGAGAGAGTGCCACTCTCTTGAGGGTCTAAGAAAGCAGGCACAAGGTGAAGTGGCTAGGTCTTTTAAGATTTGTTGGGAGGGTGAGTTCCTTTATAGTGAGCCCACTCAGCTTGAACCTGGTGCAGCCAAGAGTTTGATTGTACCCAAGGTATACAGACCCTTCCTTTGGCAGTTGGCACACAAGGTACCACTAGCTGGTCATCTTGGCACTAAGAAGATCAAGCAAAGGCTCTCAGCCCACTGTTATTGGCCCAGAGTGGGAGTAGAAGTAAGTGGAAGCTCAGTGCAAGACCTTCCCCACTTATTAGTTGTCTGGCAAGACTGGAGGCAGTGACATTGGTCCTCTGCAGCTTTTCCAGTGGTTGGCACACCATTTGAGAGGGTGGCCATTGACATTGCTGGTCCCCATCATCCTTCCACATCAGATGGACACAGGTTCATCATAGCCCTGGTAGATCATGCTACCAGGTGCCTTGAGGCTATACCCCTTAGGACCACAACTGCCAAGGAGGTTGAATGGGCTCTCTAGTGTTGGTTTTCCTAAAGAGGTGATTTCTGACAGAGGAACCAACTTCATGTCTAGTTACATGCAAATTATGTGGAAAGAATGTGGTGTAACGTATACGTTATCCTCCTCCTAGCATCCTCAGACCAATGGTCTGGTTGAGAGATTTAAAAAAAAAACTCTCAAGGGCATGCTGGATGCTTTGGAAGAGCCCCTAAGGAGGAAAGGGGATCTACTCCTACCATGCCTGCTGTCTGCCTATAGAGAGGCGCCTCATGACGGTGTTGGTTGAAGCCTCTTTGAGTTCCTCTTTGGACATCCAGTGAGGGAGGCCCTTGCCTTAGTACAAGAAGGTTTGGTAGCCACCCCTCCAGGTCCTGTCAACCAAGTGGGGGACTATGTGTTAGGCCTCAGGAGGAGGATGGCAAAGATGATGGACCAGGCATCAGAAAAACTTAAGGCAAGCCAAGAATTGAACAAGTAATGGCATGGCTTAAAGGACTCAACGGTGGAATGAACTCCTGGTCAGGAGATCCTTGTGATGGAGCCTACCAAACCTCGAGTTGTGGAAGATAAGTGAATGTACCCTTCAGGATAATCTCCAAGATGGTGAGGTGAACTATTTGGTTGACATGGGTGTTCCTCGGGTAGCCCCTCAAGTCTTCCATGTCAACAGGTTCAAGCCTTTCCACAGGAGAGGAGAATTCTCATGCCTCTTGCTAGCTTCAGAGCAAGAAGAGAACGATAGTGAGCCCCTTCCTGTTTTGCTGCATTGCAACCCTCATGATGGCTCACTGGAGGGAATGCAACTCTCTCCAGATCTGACAACAGAGCAGCAGAGGTCCTGCAGGGCCTTGTCCCGCAGTATGTCCCTCTGTTCTCACTAACACCAGGCCTCACCCCATGGTATAGGCACAATATTGACACTGGTGACAGTGTACCTGTCAAAATCAGATGCTACATGATGTCAGACACTGTTAAGAACCACATCCAGGCAGAGTTTGCCAAGATGGTGGACTTGGGTGTTATTGAACCCCCAAACAGTCCATAGTCCAGTCCAATGGTCCTTGTCCCCAAGGCAAGTTCCCAGGCATGCACCAAGGATTATAGGTTCTGTGTGGACTAATGAGGAGTCAATGCAGTCACTGACACTGATGCACAGCCATTGCCCAGGGCTGAAGAGCTTGTGGACAAGATAAGTACTGCCAAGTTTGTGAGCACCGTTGACCTCACCTCAAAGTATTGGCAAATCACTCGGACAGACCAGGCCAAGGAGAAAACAGATTTCTCAACACCAGAAGGGCTTTACCACTTTAGGGGTATGCCTTTTGGGTTAAAATGCCCCTGCCACCTTCCAAAGGTCAGTCTCTCACGCTCTCAGTGGACTGAGGCCTTTGTTTGGCCTACCTGGATGACATTACTGTCTATATTTCTACTCGGGAAGAGCATTTTACACACTTGGATAAGGTGTTGCATGCCATGAAAAGGACCAACCTCACTATGAAGGAAACCAAGTGCCAGATAGCACAGGGGAAGTTTTCCTACCTTTTTTCTTTTTCGATTTTCCCATCACCTTTGGTATCTGACTTGCTCCCATCCGTAACAACATCTTACTGTAGACGGGACCTACGCTCTTTCAATACTCCCTTTTTTGTTTCCTCATGTACTGCTACTCTCCCCCTCACACTTCTTTTTCTGCCTTGCCTGCTGATGAGGCTGCCTCTATCTTGCCATCTTCTCTTTATTTCTTTATTAGATGATCTCTAAACAAATTCCAATTTTAACCTTCTCATAAACCTCCTCAACCCTGGCTTTCTTTACATTTTTGTGCCATGGAATGTGTACTTCGTCACCTTGGGCCTTGAACATCATTGGCACAAGTCCAGGTCCAAGGGAGATAGTCTGTCTTATTCTTCTTACCATGTGCTCTATGAAGGTCTCTTGATTTCTGCTAAACGTTCCAACTTTTTTGATCTTCTACATACTCAGTCAACTCACCCTAAATGTCTATTTCAAACTCTCTCATGTCTTCTTTCTCCTGCAAATCCTGATCACTCCAGGTATTATACTCTGTTTGCTTCTGAACTTGCTTTGTTCTTCTCCTCAAAGGTGGCCTCTCTTGAGGCTGTCATTGAGTCTAGTATTATTGCTCCATCATTACCTCTTTATACTACTGTCTCTTCTTTCTCTCCTATTTCAAATGATGAGACTTCACTTGTGTTAACACAGACTCATCCTACCGCTTCTCCATGTGACCCTATTCCACCCGTTCTTATTCCTAAAATCTACCCTTCTCTTGTTTCTGATCTAACTTCATTTGTCAATACTTGTCTCTTGACTTCCGTTTTTCCTGCCTCCTTGAAACATGCCTCTATTCTTCCTATTATAAAAGAATCCTTGCTTCGATCCTTCTTTGGCCTCTAACTTTCATCCTATTTCTCTTTTACTGTATCTTTCTAAAATACTTAAACATCTTGTTTACTTCTACCTGTGTTTCTAATAATTCTATTCTTCCTTGCTTTCAGTCATGGTTCTGCCCTTTTCGTTCTACAGAAACTTCTCTTCTTTCCGTCTCTATCTAATTTCTGTACATTACTTTAAACAGTCATCTCTGCGTATTCTTTAGACTTGTCTGCTGCTTTGATACTGTTGATCACTCTGTTACTTTCCTCTCTTTTTTGCTGTGGGATCTCAGGGTCTGTTCTTTCTTGATTTTGGTCATATCTATCCAAAATAATTTTTTCGGTCTCTTGGGCTGGGTCAATTTCGGATTCTTTTTCACTCATCCATGGTATTCCCCAAAGTTCTGTTCTAGGCCCATTTCTCTTTATCCTTTATACTTCCCCTATGTCTGAAGTAATTTCATCTCTTCATCTCCCTGACCACTTTTAGGCGGATGTGTTATACCTGTTCGCCGGGGCTCTTGCTTGGATCTTGAAGTCTGACTTCTAGCAGCTGAGCTGAGATGAGATGCATAACATAAACCAACTCAACACCCTCCCCTGGTACAGAAACTGGAGTCAGTTCTGATTCGACTCCCAGTGCCACAGGGATGGCACTTCCCTGATTTGCAAGATGTCAGGAGAGTGCAAGCATTGACAGGGAAGGCGACAGTGGATCCGATGGCACAGAAGGAAGGTGGTCAATACGATGAAGCAGGAGCAAGGATGGTAGGCAGGCAAGAAGAAATTGATGCAGGCACGTAGATTAGTAACTAGACCAAAAAAAGTCCAGACACGCAGAGGGAAACCGCTGGGCAACCTGGGAATAGTAAGGCCAGCAAGGAAGCAAGGAACTCCAGGGAACAAAACCGGCAGAACAGAGGAAGCATGACATGGAGAAAAGGACCGAAGGAGACAGGGGGCAGGAAGGACCCTCAACAGGGCAGAGAGGCAGGGCCAGTTAGGATCCTAGGTAAGGCTGGCAAAATTAGGGGTAGGCATGGCCAAGCACTCAAGGCAGTGGAGGTGAGAAACCGACTAGCCGGAACCGTGTTGAGACGCAATGAGCAATCAGCTTCCAGCTGAGATATTGCATTGCAGGATGAAAGCGAGGCTAGGAGGACAAACGGAAGCAAATGGGTAGCCCTTAGGGCTGTGCATACGCAAAACGCTGAACGCAGAGGTCCGCACATGCGCATTGGCGGGGTAGTGGCAGTGCCCGATGCCTGGAGCCCCACAGATACCGGTCCGGAAAAGCCGCTAGCGTGGATAGAGGTGCCAGGACGGGCTCCCGCGAGCCCCCCGATGCTGCACAGAATGGCGGTTAAGTGGCGGTGTGACAGGATGATACTTAACTTCTCTTATCTTTTTCTTCTTTCACTCCTGAAATTCACAATAAACTCTCTACTTTCTTGGATGACGGAACACTTTTTCCCTCTAAAACTATCCCACCTCCTCTTTCTCCTTCCTCAATTTCTTTTCCTGCTTCCCAGCTTCCTATTTTCACTATGGCCCGTAACCTGGGAGTTTACTTTGATTCAGCACTATCCTTTTCACATCATATCTCACCATCTTCTCGAGCCTGTCATTATCACTTGTATAACATTCGTAAGGCTCGTCCTTTCTCAACTTTTAACGCTACTAAACCTTTGATTTCTTCACAGATTTTATCTCTGCTTTTCTACTGTTCTGTTTCTGTATTTGGTCTTCCTCTCTCTCATCTTGCCCCATTGAATACAGTCTTCAATGCTTCAGTTTTTCTTCTCTATCTTCTTCCTCCATGTGATTCTATTATTCTTTCTCTTTTTATGCCTGGTTGGCTCTCCTTTTACTCATGGCTAAATTTCAATTTTCGGTGTTTAGTCTTTAAATCTCTCTATAGTCTTGCACCAATCTATCTTTCCTCGCTGGTATCTTTTTATACTCTGACTCGTTCTCTTCGCTCCCAGTCTTTATTTCTTCTTGCAGTCTCTTTTCTTCCCTGTGCTAATTCCCGTTTTTGTTCCTTTTCATTGTTAGCTCCTTTTCATTAGAATTTTCTCCCATTTTCTCTCTGCTCTATTTCTTTGTACTCTTTATTTCATTCCTCACTAAAGCCTCCTCTTGTTGATATTCATTTACAAGGCTCCATACTTTTAATTTTGTTATTTGCATTATCATTTTATTGTACCATTTTTATAACCTATGTACAGCACTTTGGTTTAAAGGTCTTTATAAATCCCAAATAAAATATATAATAAATACATAAATACCTTCCTTGGTCAGGAGGTAGGAGGGGGTCAAATCCAACTCCCTAGTAAAGTATAAGCTGTACAGGACTGCGAGAATCGTTCAACTCAAACTCAGGTGAGAGCTTGTTTGGCCTTCACTGGCTACTACAGAAACTTCATGGCAGACTACCGCACCATAACTGCCCCTCTGATATCACCCAAACAGCCTTAGAAGGTTCACTGGAGTGAACACTGTCAAAGGGCCTTAGATGGCTTGAAGGAAAGTCTGTGCAGGGCACCTATCTTGTGTGCCCCTGACTACATAAAACTGTATTGTGCATACTGATGCATGTGACATTGTAATTGGAGTTGTCTTGTCTCAGTTAGATGACAAAGGGAATGAAACCCCATCATTTTCATCAGTAGGCATCTCAAGGGTAGGGAACTTAGGTGGCCCACTGTTGAAAGGAGTGTTTTAGCATAATTTGGTCATTTAGGTGTTTGAGACCTTACCTTACAGGGTCTGCCCTTATGGTCCAAATTGACCATAAGCCCTTAAAGTGGCTTATGCAGATTCGGCCCTCATTACGACCCTGGTGGTAAGTAAGCTACATTACTGCCATGGCGTAATCATCGTTTACGCCATGGACCGATGGCATAAAGAGCGCCATATTCCGACCCATCGCGCACGAGCATTACGCCATGGCGGTAATGTAAACTACGCCATGGCGTAAACAGCCCTTACCGGCATCGAATGCCGCGCTGGGTGACCTACCGCCACCCATCATTGCGCCGACCGTAATCAGCGGGCCCCGTAATCAGCGGGCCCCGTAATTAGCGGGCACCGTAATTAGCGGTCACCGCAAATAAGCGGAACCGGAATTAGTGTCATCGCGGCGGAACGGGAAAGAGCACAGCGGCCATCTTTAAAAACACAATCCATTGCCATCCTACCCAACCACACTACATTCGACCCTGAAACCCTGTGAATCGCATTACCCACCCATTTCCACACCTAACCATGCCAAAAGTTGTTAAAAAATACTGCGACAGGCAGCGGCAGGACCGCTTCAGTCGCGAAGAATTAACCATGCTGGCAGAAACGCTGCAGGAAAAGGCAGACGTCGTCTTCTCATCAGAGATGACGAGACCAGCCATAGCCCGGAAAAAAGCAGTATGGGAACTCGTGGCACAACACGTCAGTGCCGTAGGTACCACCCCACGCACCGCCAGACAGTGCCGCAAAAGGTGGGATGACCTCCGGCTCAGAGTAAGGGGCATACTGTCAGCAAACCGCAACCTGGGACTGGCAACTGGCGGTGGAGCAGACTCCCCACTGAAGATGCAGCCATCGGAGGAGACATGTGCCTCATTGATCGGCATAGAGTGCATTGAGGGCGTCGGCGGAATGGAGAGAGGAGCCCCGACATCAGGAGACACAGGTAGGTGCCTCCAATTCAGCATTGCAAAACACCCTGAATCACACTTACATGGGAATCACAATGTCGCCCCATATGGCAAACGCAACACATCAGCAGTAGACCCACACCCTGCACACATGCAGCATGTACACTCTACAGCAGGCACACACATTCCTGCATGCTCAACCCACCCAAAAGGGAGACAACCTGTATGTCACGGCCTACAAAGTCCACCATCTATTCATCTAAACCATGGCACTCATCATAATGCCTGCTCAATGTCCGCTGAACCATCAATAACACTTTCCCTCTTCTGCTCCACCACAGGCTCACACTCGGACACCGGCAGGGACGAGAGTGGCACCACCCCAGCCAAGAAGACCAGGACAGAGGGAAGAGGCCACCAACCATCCACCTCTGCTGGACCCATGGCCAACCCACAGCAGGCCAAAATTCCTGTTGCTGAACAGCCCAGGGCAGCAATTCCCCCCGAGGAAAGGGACATGATGGCACCCACGGCAGACCCACAACCACTGCTGCCCACTGAGGGGATTGTGTCTGCGGGGAGCAGTACAGTCGGGGAGACTGCAGCCATCGCAGCCTGTCTGACAGCGATGTGGCGAATGGGGATGATGACATGGAAGGTCCCCGCAACACCCAACTTACCTCCCCACACCTGTCCCCATGTAGCCTGCATGGACAGGACACACAGGGGCAATCCCCTGGAGGTTCATGGCCAGCCACTCCAAGCCCAGTGGGAGTAGGGGAAGAGGGGAGTAGTCCTATTGGGCCTGCAATTGCAACCTCCATTGTGCCTGATTTCAGCCAGGTGCTGGACCAAATATCAGCGAGGCAAGAACAACTGGCGTCAATCCTAACGCAGCATGTTTCTGATTGTGGAGGTGCCAGTTCAGGCATGGAGAGGTGTGCTGACAGCATCAAGGCAGCCATCCAATCAGCAAGCATGAACATATGCACAGAACTAGCCGCAGTGCGGAATATGATTGGTGAACTGATACGGACAATCATGGACACAAGGCGTACCGAGCAGGCCGGTGCCTCCTCAGCTGCAAGTTCGGCCCCATCCAGCCCCGTCCGCAGGTCATCCAGGACCCGGAGGAGTACAGGGAGGGGGCCCCAGGTTCCGGGACAGGGGGCTGCCAATAGTGCCCGCCCAGTGGACCACTAAAACATTACCCACTTCACCACAGGCACTGGCACTCCTTTGCAGGGATTTCTGGGGGGATGGGGAGAGGGGATTGGGTGTGTTGGGGTGTTCAGGGGGGAGGGGGGATTGGGTGTGTTGGGGTGTTCAGGGGGGAGGGGGGATTGGGTGTGTCATAACTTTTCAGAAGCACAATACACTTTTTCGTTTATCACAAACCAAATGTGTGGACATTGCTCATTGTGTATGTGTGCTTTATTGTTGTACAGTCTACAATGTGCATATACCAGACACACACAGTGCCCCAAGTGTCGTCCACATGTTACACGCACACGCTGTGTGTGCTAGAAGTATTGGTCAATGAGATTCTGATGCATTTCACGCCCCTCCTGTGCATCGCTGCCTCCTTGAGGTGCTGCCCCATCCCCACCCTCATCATCCTCATCTTCAGGTGGTTGCAGTTCTGCGTCAGGGGGCAGAGGCACGTTACGTCTGACGCACATATTGTGTAGCATGACACATCCCATGACGATCTTCGCAACCTTCTCATGGCGGTACAGGAGTGCCCCGCCAGACCTGCTGAGGCAGCGGAAACGTGCCTTCAGTAGGCCAAAGGCCTGCTGTATCACCACACGGGTATGTGCATGGGCACGATTGAAGTCCTCCTCATGCTGGTTCTGTGGGTTCCGGACTGGTGTAAGGAGCCACCTCTTCAGGGGATAGCCTGCATCACCTGTAAATGGGCAACAATGTATGTGTCAGGAATGAGATTGCTTTCTGAACATGACGCGCCACCATGCCTTGCATTCAACTGTTACTTTGCACCAAATTTAGTTGTGCTAATGGATTCACACTATGCAACCGGTATATGTTCATGGCTCTCATGTACTGTTTTGCATGCCAAGACACAATGCAGGGGGGACAATTGCCTTGTGAGTGCCCATCCACTGTGTCCGGTCAGGCTGTTACTTTATGTGACCTGGCACGTGTCCGGTGAGGTCAAAGCTCACATGATTGCAACATTGCTGTCTGGCTCATTATGACCCCAGGGAACAATACTGGTGTCAATGGGGGGAGTTTGTGGGTCTTGCTGTCTGTGTAGTGGTGCATTGATGTTCCTGTCCGTCATGTGCCTCCTTTGTGCGCAGTTATGGGGGACAGGCCTTTCAGTTGATGGTGTTTGGTGACGTGCATGTAGGTCCGTTCCTTTGGAGTCAATGTGGTCACATTTTGTACAATGCACTTGCAGATGGTTGTGTCATGGTTGGGGTACACTTTCATTCACATGTTAGGGCTGATTAGATCAGGCATCATGTATACAGTTGTCAGATGACGTGAGTGCTGCCTCAGGGTATGATCTGGCTACTGCTAGTCGCAGCCATGTGACGTATGCATCATCCCCCCCCCTTTCTGCCAGGTGAAATATGCATTGGTACGTCGATCACCTACACACTTCGCATTTCCATGCTCATGACATTAGACTCACCGAGTAGGCAGGATCTTGGGCCTGCATGTCGCTCCATGTAGCGTGGTATTGTGGAGTTCCGAAGGACCATTGAATCATGGGTTGATCCGGGGAATCGGGCACAACAATGTGTGAAGATCCTGTTGGAGTCGCAGACCATTTGCACGTTGATTGAGTGAAATAGTTTACGGTTGCGGTATGGTACCTCCATGGCATGTGGGACCACCAATTCAACATGGGTGCAGTCGATGGCACCAATGCAACCAGGTATGCCAGCTAGTGCATGGAAACCCACTTTGGTGTTGGCAACTCCTGGGCAGGCCGTGGCAATGAGATGTGGTCGTCTGTGTGCTTGAGGAGGGCATCGAGCACTTGGATCAGTGTACGTGAGGATAATGGTTGGGATATGCCATGCAAGTGGCCGACTGTGTGCTGGTAGGTGCCTGTGGCCAGGAAGTGGAGCACGGACACAACCTTCAGTAGGGGCGGGATGGCGGTGGGTGTTTCTATCATGCTGACGATGTTGTTGTGTATCATGTGCACAATGTTGGTGATGGTGTCCCGGTCCAGTCGGTACAGGGTGTGGATCTGCTCTGCGGTGAGGTTGAATGGACTGGCTCTGATGCGTGGGATTGGGGGCTGCCTGCGTGGTGCCACTGGCTGTGCTGGTGGGGCTTGCTGGGCCTGCCTTGCCCTCCTTCTCCTCCTGCGTCTCCTCTGTGCAGCTTGTTGTTGTTGTTGTTGTTGTTGATGCAGTTGTAGCACTCGCATTGCTATCAGGTCCTCCAGCCCCAACATTGCTAGTCCTATTGGTATCATTGTGGAGTGTGACTGGGACTGGTAGGGGTGGGGTGTGCTCTTTTTGCACTGGGAGAGTCTGTATTGCCTCCACCTGTGCTGATTCTGTGCACCTGTGGCAGCTGGGAACACTGCACATGGCCATTTACGGTTGGTTCACGATGGCGGAATTAGCGCCATGGCGGTAAGGTACTTTACGGCCTTGGCGATGGCGTTAGGGGCATGTCCGCTTGGTTTGTGATCTGCGTAGCTTTGCGCCATGCCGGTATTTACGGCATGGTGGGTCGCGCGCGCGCGACCTTGGTGCTGTTAGCGGCACCGTAAACTACGATGTCGCTAATTGCACTTTCGCGGGTCATAATCGGACCTAGCGGAAAACGATGCCGGTATTCATTTACCGGCATCGTTTTCCGCTTACCGCCTGGGTCGTAATGAGGGCCGAAGTGTGAAAACTCCAAACTGTTCAGGTGGTCCATTAGCCTGCAAGGTCTAGAATTCACCATTGAGCATTAGCCAGGTAAGAGTCATGGCAATGCAGATGGCCTTTTCAGAAGGAATGTTGACCATTTGGATAAGGGTAACAATCTCGTGGGAGATCAGTTGCCCTAAACTCAGTCTGTGGAGGGGGAGTGTGATGCTGGAAATGCTTTTGGAGGGGCAGGCTATCCTAGTCCTTGTCCACCGCTTCTCTGTTTGTGTCTTCTTTATGTGTTCTGCCACGGAGGTCCATCCTGGACCTCTGGCAGTGTAGCCCTTCCAGTTTTCCTTTTGGTGAACAACACCTATGGGATACTCTTATGGCATAATTGGGTGGGGGTACAGCCTCGTACCGCTTATGTGTGACTTCTGCCCCTGTGTGTTGCCCACAGCACCCTTCCATAGGAATCAAATGATTCCTGAAAAAAGGCAAGATGGCCAGTGTGGTCTCTTGGTTTCAATTGCCTTTTACCTTGTTTCCCAAAGTCCTGGGAAGCCCTGACTCTGTCCCTTCCTTCTGACAGGCTGTTGGGTGAAAATGCCATATATGACTCTGGAACTTCTGCATCCTGTCAGACTGACTTGAGCCTTCACATGGGTGTCTGGTTTCGGCGTGTGACACAATGCCTGAGACAGCCCTGAGTAAAACTGGTATGAATGCTGTTTAGTGTGCTGAAAGCTGTGTCCTTACCCCAATCAACATTCTTTGTTATGGGTGTTTGGGTGGAGTGAATGGCCTGAATGTAAGTGAGCCTGATTGACTGCCTGCCTGCATGAATGCCCTTCTGCTTGATTGGTTGACTGAGCCTGGCTCAGCCTGAGTGGATGGAGAACACATGTGGATATCTAGGGTCCCTAGACACACCAATTTGTTCAAAAGCTAAAGTCAAAACTGAAGCTGATCTCTGGAGTCCAGCTGGAGGTGGAAGATCGCGGCTTTTACTCTACACTGAAATCCAAAGGCTGCTGTGCCTCTCCAAGGACTGATACAAGAGAGCACCTGGATAGGAGCCCTCTACCAGAGCTGCAAGGGACCATCATGCAACCTGCTTCTCTTTATCATGAGTACCCTGGAAGCACTTCTTGTGCCTGCTGTCTGGAGAAGGGATCTTCATGAATCCAGAAGAGGAGTGTCCAAACATCTCGAGTTGAAGAAGTCCATTGGTCTCACCAAGGGTTTGGAGGATTGATTGATTGATTGATTTGTTATTTATTATGAGTCTATAGACAAATGTTTCAAGCGCAACCAGCCAAGGTAGGGGGAACAAAGGGAAGACAAACCAAACGTACCTTCAGTAAACATGTGGGGTCCTCCACAATAGATTAGTTTTGCCTCACGTTAAACCTATGGAAACATATTGAAAGCTTTGATGTGGCCATGGTGGGGAACAGTGGCCATTATCCATTGGTCCTAACCTTCAAAGGCTTAATATCTGTGGACCCTAGTGCTTCTAGTGTCTTATTTCGTATAGAAGCAAATGCCTTGTCCCGTAAGAGAATCAAGTAGGGGAAGATCCTGGACTGTGGCTTGCATTAGAAAATCTTGGCCAGTCACTGGTCCTTGGTTTTAGGGATCCTAGTTGAATCAAACGAACATGGTGTAGTGGTGGGACTATTTGTGGGAGTCCTGGAAGCCTTATCAGAAGGTTTTTTGAGGGTCCCAAGATTGACAGGTGCACTAGGTAAACGGGGGTGGTTTGATGAGAAATGCAAACTGGCAAAATTGGCACTTTTGTCTGCAATGAGGTGTCTGGCAGTCGACAGACGCTGCATCGCACATGCGCGGACTGCCTACCGAAGGACCCTTGAGCATAGGAAATGGGATCTGGAGACAATTGCCTGGGAAGAAATCCTGGAGGCTATAAGGGTTAATGACTCAAAGGGCTTTTGGAAATTTGCGTCAAGGAAGCCTATAGATAGTCCTCTGGCGACTCATGTGGAGGCCTCTGATTGAGTGACTTATTTTGGTACCCTATATGACGATGGCAGAGCAAGAGAAGAGACCAAGAGTGGGGGAGTAGACTACGTTTCTCTCTGGAGGAAGTAACCAATGCTATTGGGACACAATCATGTGACTGAGCGCCTGGGCCGGATGCCATACCTGCAGATCTTTTTATGAGCCAGCTTGATCTTTGGGGTCCGTTGCTGACGAGTACCTTTAATGCCTGTCTAAGTTCGGGCCGATATCCCCCATCATGGAAGACAGCTACAATCATCTCTATTTTTAAAAAAGGGGATATTACCAAGCCCTCTTCTAATCACCCAATTTCGCCCCTGGACACAGCATTCACAATTATTGGATGGGTCTTGTTGGGGCATTTGGAGTGCTGGTTAACCGAGAGTAATGTCCTCATGGATATTCAATTCGGTTTTCGTCCAGGCCTGGGGACTATGGAGCAGGCACTTAACCTGTATTTGTTAATATGGAATGTTGTGTTTTGCTAGGGTAAACGGTTTACCTCGCTTTCATGGACTTAAGTACGGCCTTTGACAAGGTGGATCACACCAAGCTGTGGGCCGTGCTGGAGTCCATGGGCTGTCCGGTTGATTTTGTGACCGTTTTGCGGGAGATTCATGCTAATACCAAGGCCAATGTTCGGTTTGTTCAGAGGGGAGGTGCACTGAGTGGTTTGAAATTATATTGGGAGTATGCCAAGGGTGTGTACTGGCACTGCTCATCTTTACCCTATACATCAACGGGCTACTGCAGGCACTTTTAAACACTGCTGCAGATTTTTTACGTGTGTGGGGCAGACCAATCCCCGTTTTGACGTACGCCGATGACACGGTGCTCATGGCCAGAACACCTAAGGCATTTCAGGCATTGGTCGACGCGTACGCCTTATTCATGACAAGCTTAGGCCTTAAAATAAATTTAGTTAAATCAGCGGTCATGATTTGCAGTGCAAGAAAAAAGCTGATCAAGATGCGCCCTGTTGTTTGTGTGGGGGACATAATCCTGAGGGTACATGAGTATGACTACTCGTGTGTGCGGTTCTCTGAGTGTTTTTTTAGTAAGGCACATGTTACAAAACAATCTTTGAAAATGTGCCAACATCTGGGCGGCCTTAACCGTTTTCCCTCTAGGTGTAAGGGCCAACACCTTGAATCTACACTCAAGGTCTAATCCATGCAGGTTAAGGCAGCTTTCTTATATGGAGCAGCCATCTCGGGGTTTGGGGATTTCAACAGCCGAGTGACATGCAGGCGAAGGAAAATCGTTATTTTAAAAGGCTTTTGGGACTTCCCGGCTCATCATCCTGT
This sequence comes from Ambystoma mexicanum, assembly GCF_040938575.1. Lineage (NCBI taxonomy): Eukaryota > Metazoa > Chordata > Amphibia > Caudata > Ambystomatidae > Ambystoma > Ambystoma mexicanum. The sequence goes on from NC_090936.1 coordinate 392,527,855, forward strand.
GCATATGTACACAGAGAACTAGGAATACCATTTCTGGAGGATGAGTGAGCTATAGCACCTGGCCTATTGTGGCTTAGAATCTGGGGAAATCCGAAGGCTGAGTTGTGCCATTTTATAATTAAATCAACCATGTGTATGGACTTGTGGCAGAAGAAACCTTGGCTTAAATTCGTACATAAGCAAACGTCCAGGGTCGACTTGGCGGTTATGCCACCTGTAACTTCTACAAGAAGGTGGTAACCAGGGAACAAGCGGCCACTTGCACTAGTGCAACGTGGCTTTCGCACGGAGATGCACACCATTTATCAATTAGTTGTTCACTCGTCATTCAGCCGTATCTTACTTGGGCTAGGGTGGGTCACCATAGCTGGTTTATCACTAGGGCTCGCTTTGATTTCCTGTGTTTGAAGGGAACACAGCAAAGTGGACAGGCTACTCAGACGATTCAAGCTGTCCTGTCTGTGCTACCCCCTCCGAAGATTTGGCCCATTCTGTCCTGGCTACTCAATCATTAGAGAGCACACCATTTTGCAAGTATTGAGATGTGCTGGATTGCGCTCATATTGGCCAGCGCTGATGCTGCTATTAAAGGCAGAAACTATATATATTGATTGGCCCTGCTTTCATATTTGAATGTTGCAATGTCTTTGAGAGGAGGTGCTATAAGAAGATGTGTTCTAGTATCTTAAATTATCTTGTAAAGCGCGGTTGTGTATTGTATTAATTATCTCTGTATTTTAGAATGACTGATGAATTGTTCTATTGTGATATTCAACTTGTGCTTATGAATTGCACTGTAGATTGTTTCATTCCATTGACCAATGCTTTATTAGTGGCGACTAATGTATTGTCATGTTTTTAATTGTGAAATCTTTTTTGACATGTGTTTATTTTAACCTCCATGGGTTCCCCCCGCCTCCCGGTGCCAAGGTCTTTTTTGGTGAATTTGGTATTTTGCCATTCGATGCCTTCTAATGTTTTCTGTTTATTCGGACATTGTTTTGTCCGAATAAACTCAACTCAAGCCAAACTATCTTACTAGGTCTAGTGTCATTTAGATTGTGCAAGTGCGCAACAAGAAGTTCAGCAGAGAGGGTACAGGGGGGAAGTGCAATCAGAGCAGCAGGGCTCTGAGCTAAGTGCAAGGAAGTCTGAGACTACATGGAGCAACCCAGCCAGGTAGTGCCAGGTAAGCCAGACAGCAGTGCATGGTGGGTCAGGTTGCAAGTCAAGGGGGACTGGTCAGCGGGGTGCTGGTACCCTGGAAGACTCAGAGGACACCAAGCAGCCAATCAGCAGATGGATGGAGGAACAATGGTAGGTTAGCATGGGAGAGGAAGCAAGAAAGAGGAGGAGAAAAGGAAGGCCTTGAGGATCTTTTGGAACTTAAGGAGATCCGTCTCAAGGCAGAGAGAGGCAAGGAGGCCATTCCAGAGGGAGGCACAAGGATAGGACATAAATCTAACCCCAATCTCTGAATGGAAAAGTGACTGACCTGCAGAGATTTAGAGGTAGACGAGTGGAGGGCTCTAGAAGGAAAGTAATTAGGAAGAGATAGGTGATGATAGTGAGTGCCACAGCCCCAGAAAGCCTTGTGGACAATTCAGAGGGCCTTGAACTTGATCGTTGAAGCCACAGGTAGCCAGTGGAGGGATTTCAGGTCTGGAGAGATGCAGTCCCTGGACTTGAGGACAAGGATAAGTCTCTCGGTCCTGTTCTGGATGAGTTGAAGGGAGTGAAGAGTAGAGTTAGGCAGATTGAGAAAGAGACTGTTTCAGTGGTCAAGCCTAGAGAGAACCCGAGCTCCGGAGACAGTGACCTTCTGGGGAAAGGTGAGAAAAGGGAAAATACCTCTGAGGAGGTGTAGCTGGGAATAGGCCTTCTTGGCAAGGTCTGTGATGTGGGAAGAGAAGGTGAGAGTAGAGTCAAAGAGGACCCCAAGGTTTTTTCCCTCACAAGAGGTTAAGGGGAGAGGGCAAAAGGGGGCGGCCATAGTGAGAGAGGAAAAGCAGGAGAAAGGGGTCCCAATGAGAAGGATATCAGTCTGACTGGCATTAAGGCAGAGATCTCTAGAAGTGCACCATGTCTGACTAGCGGATAGACAGTCAGGGATGAGCGAAGAGGAGGAGGTTGATGGTAGCCTGAAGAGAGCTGCGTGTCATCTGTATAACACTGAAAGTTAGAGGAAAAGATAGATATCAGGGGGGCCAAATGGGCCAGATAAACATTAAAGAGCCAGTGAGAGAGGATAGGGCCCTGGGGAAAACCACATGTGGAGAGGGAGGTGGTGGAGAGAAATGACTCAATCTGAACCTGGTAAGGTCAGTCCAAGAGGAAGGAGGTCAGCCATGCCAGGGCCTGATCCGTGATGCCCAGGGTCTCGCGTAGAGGATTAATCAGGATGCCGTGGTTGACCATTTCTAATGCACAGAAAAGGTCAAGGAGAATGAGGACAGAGAGAGTGATTGATTCAAGGTTCGAGAGCAGATTTTCATGGGTGTTCAGGAGAGCTGTTTCCATGCCTCTGGCTGCTCTGAAGCCAGACTGATCTTCATGGAGACAACCAACAGATTCACTGTGGTGGGTTAGCTGGGAGATAGCCAGCTTCTCCAGGAGTTTGCCCAGGAAAGGGGTGATACAGATAGCATGATGGTTTGCCAGAATGGAGGAATCGGCAAAAGGCTTTTTTAGTAGAGGATGCACAAGGGAGTGCCTGCAAAGAGCTGGGAAAGAACCAGTGGTGAAAGAGTGAATTCAGAAATCGGCCAAGGCTGGAGCAAGATAAACAATGTTGTCCTTAATGGTTCAGGAGGAGCAGGGGTAACCTGTTTGGATGAGACTTTCATAGGCCAGACTTGTCTAGAAACATCATCAGGTGCTACAGGAGAGAGGGAGAAGGGAAGGAGGGGTGGGGCAGCAGAGAAGGGCCTGTGAGTGGTAGATTTAGAGAGAGGAGAAGAAGATGGGAGTGCAGACAGAATGTCCTGGGTTTTAGTGGTGAAATGAGAAGCCAGAGCCATGTTGAGGGCCTGGGTGGGTGTAAAAGAGGAAGATACAGCAGCAGGATTGGCCAGCTCCTTGCAGATTTTAAAAAGTTCAGCCATGTTGTTAGAGTCCACACAGATGCAGGCTTGAATATCCACCCACTTTTTAGAGAAGATGGAAGTCTGCATTGCCTTTGGTGAAACAATGTATAGTGAACCAGTTGAAGAGACGGGTGATCTCTCGTGTTAATATATATATTTTTTTATAAATATCAACCAATAATTCTAATTATTCGATCAATGAAATCAGTTTTATTGTGTCACACATTTTTTTTTAAATATACAAAATACATTCTACAATTCTTTCAATTCTTTTTTTATTTTTTACAATTTTATCAAATAACCTGTATTTCTTCAAGGTTAATTCTAAGACACCAAAGCTCACATTTCAAAATATACTACCACTCATTCACTCTCATTCTCAATTCCATTCATACTTTTTATCTTCTCTCTCCAACTCTCTTTGGTTAGATATGACAGTTTTACTATTGTGATTTCTCCTTGGGTTCAGTTCTGTTACTCAGTCAACCCGTCTGTGTAGATGTTAATCTCACAGATTCAAAATGTCTACACGTGTTTCGGTTGTTCCTTGACCACTATTCGGGTCTTCTTCATACAGCAACCTTCTTCAGGACGCACAGACAGCAGCCCTTCTAAGTGCTGTCTTTTACGGTAGGTTGAGCCATGGTCCCTACAAAGCCATTAAAAACACTCTCAGATCTGTGTCATCCCTCTCGTTATTTTATAATATAGTTAATATACAAGCACTGACTCATAACTAGTCATAATCTGACTCACCTGCAGTTATCAATCGGCACAGATGGTTCAGATGTGGGTATTAATCCATATTTCTGTATGGGTCCTTGTTTCCCCAAGCTGGAACGACCTAAACGGTTTCAATACACAAGATTTTACTATTCAGCAAAAGCATCTTGATCAGAAAACTTCTTACATTAATACATGTGCCCAGTGGGCAAAATGACCTTGAAAAGATCACACAAAAAATGAAGAAGTTGACCAGAATTGACATTCACAGAAAATGTATGCTTGAATATCTTAAAGCAGGCATAATTCCGGAGGGTCTACAGGTTAAGAATATCACGAGTATATTTGTTGACGACCCCAAGTTCCAGAAGAACTTCAGTGGGGTTGGCTCAGGATTGGATTATCCTGATAATAGAGACAGCAGACAAAGAAGTACAAAAACAGGGAAAGGATTTGGCCGACCTAGAGAAGTTATTTTTGGACAACAATAACATTCAAGGTGCGAAAAGAAACAGCTAGAAGATCTCAAATTAGAGATACAAAAATTCAAGCAAATTAATCTTGATAGAAAAAATAAAATAAAAGAAGAAAAAACATACCCATATCTTAGGGAAGGGTTTTTTACAGACCTAGTATTTGGTCAAACAACACGACGCAACAACAAATATGTATCTTTTTCCAACACATTTGGATCATCAAGTGGATCAGATCCATCACTCAAAAACCAACCAGGTACGAGCACAAACACTGGAGGAAGAGTGATGCAACGGCAACAACAACAACAGGGTTTTCAACAGGGTTTTCAGGGACGGAACCAAAGAGGACATCCAAGGCAAGGCCGGGCATGAATAATTCAAAATAAATTTGAATTATTGGTTGATATTTATAAAAAAAAATATATATCAACACGAGAGATCACCCCTCTCTTCGACTGGTCCACTATACATTGTTTCACTGTTGACAGCCTGAGGGACCAGGTGTAGAATCAGACATCCCGACTGTTTTTTGATTGTATTGCCTTTGGACCAGGCGGTATGCCAGTTTGTCAGAGGGTGTGCCCAATGCCCCCACTTCCGCTCTTGTGTTCCAGAGCGACCAGATCGGAGTCGGACTTAGAGTTGCACTTGGTGGCAAGCTTCAAGTGGATCCTCATTACAGGGGCAAGGAAATCCAGAGTGTTAGGGCTAGAAAGGTGAAGGTTGGACAGGACTGTGTCACAGCAGGAGTCAGCCGCATGAGTAGGTGGGGAGAGAAAGTGGAGGAAAAGACAGCCAATGTCATTCGCTTCATAGGTCGACTGACTGAGAAGGAAGGTGGCAGTGCTGGATGGGGCTTTGTCAAGGGCAAAAGAAGTTTCAAGTGAGAAGAATGAAGGAAGTGGTCATTTCAGCAGAGAGGAGTAGTAAGAGGATTAGAGAGCTAGATGTCTGAAGAAATGAGAACATCCAAGGTGTGTACAGCTGAGTCTGTCAGACCAGAGTGTAGAATGGAGAGGGAAAGAGAGTTGGATAGGTTGCAGAAAAGCCCAGAGGAAGCATCTGGGGAGTCCAGGTGGATGTTGAGATCCCCAAGGAGGAGAAGCTGAGATGTAGAGGAAAGGAGGTGAGATCAGCCCAATCAGAGAGGAATAGGGTGACCTGGCCAGGTGGCCTGTAGATAGTGGCCAAGATCAGAGAGGCCGGGAGAGATAGAGAGCCTCCAAACGAGGCATTCAAAAGAGGAATAGGTCTAAGTGGTGATGATGGAAGCAAGGATCCATTCAGGAAATATGAGGTCTACTCCACCTTCAGGCCTTTTGAGCCTGGGCTTGGAAAGGATATTGTAGCCCTGAGGGAGGAGTGTGTCAAAACTTGTGACAGTGCTTGCCTTAAACCTTGTCTTGGTTCAGGAGTTCAAGGGGGTGGCAGATGTCAGTGGAGTGTTTGACAGCAGAGCAAGAGTTAGGAGTAGCCACATGGAGCAGGTTGACACTTTTGAAAGACTTCCGGGGCGGGGGGGTAAATGAGAGAGGAATACCCATTGGAAGTGGCAGGGGAGCCAGAGAGGTGGAAGGAGGAGGTGGCATAGTAGCCAGAGAGGTCATACGAGGGGGAGGTGGAGGAGCCAGAGAGGTAGTAGATAGCAAGGAAACCAGAGGGGTTGAGGCTGGATGTGGTAAGGGAACCAGAGGGGAGGTGGCTTGCAAGGGAGCCAGAGAGGCAGTCGATGGAAGTGAAGCCAGAGAGTTGGAGGACCGAGGTGGGTAAGAGGTCAGAGAGATAGTAGATGGCAAAGGAGCAAAGGTCATCAAAGATGTAGGTGGCAGAGGAGCCAGAGAAGTGGTAGAAGGAGTCACAGGAGAAGGAAGGAACTTGATGAGGCAAGGGAGGCACCTATGGAACAGTAGGAGATTGGGCTGAGGACCCTGGACCATGATGGTGCAATTTAGATAGACATTAATGATGACTCTGGAGGACAGGAAGGAGGTCAAGAGAGCCTCCCATCGGGTTCCACTGTTAATTAGAAAAGAGGGAGAAGGGGAGAGATGTGCGACCATATGAAGGAGAAGGAACGACAAAGAGGATGTCGGTGAGGGTCTGTCTGGAGGAGGCTGTGCCATAGGTGTCCGCAATGGGAAGGCCTGAAAAGGAGACCAGGGTATCCTTCTTGAGCTTCTTCCTTCCAGTCTTAGTGAGAGAAGTAGGATAGAAGATAGTGAATCAGTTGGAGAGTATGGGGGAACACGAGAGCAGAATAGAGCGTGAGATAGAGGAACGGGAAAGTGCAGGAGAGAAGAGGAGAAGAGAAGGGGCACTGCACAGAGCTACACCACACAAGGTGCACATGAGGGGATTTGGTAAGGGAGAACAGAGGGAAACAACAGGCAACAACAGAGCGCAGATGCAGACGAGTAAGCAAGGGCAGCAAACAAGCAGTGAGTGGAAACAGAAGTGGGAGGCAGGCTCAGCTCAGCCTAGGGAGGAAAAGGGCCTGGAGGACACCAATAGTAACCAACAGAGTGTGAGGGGACCTATAGAATAATATTAAGGGTTATTGGCACAACAGTAAGCCGTGTGCAAGCACGCTCAGGAACACTCATCTATAGGGAAAAATGCAGGAGAAATGCACAGAAACAGTGATAGAGGCCAAAACATTCACCTAGAAGGGAAAATAAAAAGGAGCAATTGTGACAGCTGGAAAACCATTGCTGTCTACCACCCGGAAGAGGGGGTACCCTGGCATAGTACTGCTTGACACCCAGAGCTACAAAAGTTCCAAACTGTTGACGAATATTTCAAGGGACATTCTTGCCATCATCAGTGACCACTTTTTTCCTGCCAGAGAAGGTCCAGGGTTGCTGAGTGCAGAGGAAGGTCCGCCAAAGGGTTTCCTGTCACCAGAATCCAAAAAAGACGTCCCGAGGGTCCAGACTTGGGGAGGGTCTGTAGTCCACTCCAGTGGTCAAGTCCAGGTTACTCAAAGCCATCCAGACATCCATGCTGCGGATGCAGCACTGAAGAACTGAAAGGAGGAAAACTGCATTATTCTGAAACCTGACACCAAAGTGATCTCCGCATCCGTCGCAGCCAGAAGTCTTCGAAGGTCCCCGGGTTTCTTACTATCATCTGCCGAGACTTTGAGAAGCCCACAGCAAGTTTGATCTTCCCAGGTCTCCTAAAGTCAGAGACATTTTTGAGCAACTGAGAGCACAGCGAAGAGCAAAACTGCTGCATTTCAGAAAGATTTTAGATCAATTTTTCTTGTTGGACTCGGAATCCCAGTGTCTCCTTCTTCCAAGGGGGGTCCATACTCAAGGGGATTTGCCGAGTGAAACCGAGAAACTCAGCCACTTCGCCTTCCAAGGCACCCAAGGTACTGTGACGAGTAAGAGCATCTTCTAGCCTCAGGAGGCACCCAAGGGTCCCAGATTCATCTTGTATCCTGTTTTCATGTGGCCTCTAAAGTACTTTGGGGTGGTAGAAAGTAGAGTGTTATTGAACTTTTTTTGACTAGGCTTTAAAGACAAGATAAATTACTCCTTAACTGTTCCATTACAGGTTGCCCAGGTGGGGGGATCCTAACACAGAATTGTGTATCTAGTCTAAAGAAAGCATTCTGCCACTGTTCACAACTAAACTGGCTTTTTCCCCTAATCTATGCTGTTACACCTCACTTAAGAATTCACATTCCTATTTGAAACTGTCAGCGGTTGGTGCCTTTATTACTGAATTTAAGTATTATGTGGTACCACATAGAGTGTTTATATCTGCCATTCTTTGAATAGAACTACCTCAGTACAAAGTGTTATTATTTATGCATGTATTACACAGCCACGGTAGTGGCTGTGTAGTTATGGTTAAGTTGCTAATCCCATAGGAAGAGCACTTTTTGGGTGGCTTATAACTTCGCTCTCCCTGGACGAGTCGTCACCAAACTTTGCAAAAACGGTATATGGCCCACTCTGATTTTTTTGCAAAGTTTGGTACGGGTGGGGGCAATGTTATAGGGGGGGTCCCAAAATTTCTTTTTTTCCCATACACTGAATGGGGAAAAAACGTTGCGCATGCCTACAGCCCAAACCGCTTGACGGGTTTTCACCAAATTTACGGCAGGAGCAGCGGCTTGGTCCCGAAAGCGTGCTTTTGCAAATTTGGTGAAAATCCGTCCAGTAGTTTTTTTTGAAACCATCAAAAAGTAGGTCACAAAAAATTAGTGATATCTTTGTCCGCTAATCGGCTTGCGTCATGTCTGCGGACATGTGGCGTGTTCACTGATTGGATGGTGAAGAGCGTGAAATGCATCAGATTGTTCCCATGCACCCGCCATCTTGGATCCGCTGACAGCGTGACGGCGAACAGAGGCGAAATGCAGTTTTGGGGAGTGTTTTGGTGTGCAAGAGTGCTTGGGGAGGTTTGGGGAGTAAGAGATGGGTCAAATACTGTATTTGTTTAGGTGGCAGGTGCTCCTGATGTATTTGCCATGCCCGCGCTGTTCGGGATGTCCGTAATTAGTCACAATGAGGGGTGTCCTAAGGACAGTATTCCAGTCCGTGCTGTATGCAGGCAAGATGAAACTGTTCTAAGGAAACGTGCGGTGTCCGCGGACATAAAATTGCCCGTATGGCACAGTTAAAATGTTTGATTCTATGGGTGTGATATGCTGTGGTGGTTGTGGCCAGGGCCTAGAGTCTTAGGTGAATGCCCAAAGGCCATGCATCCAAGACCGAAGTTATAAGCACTGAAGTTATAAGCCACCATGTGTGCCATATGCTGAGGTGGTTGTGGGCAGGGCCTAGAGTCTCGGGTGCATGGTGCATGTTAGTGTATGTATTTTATAAAGACTTCATACATTGCATAATAGACATTTCAGCTTTTTTTTACCCTCATATTTAGTAGTATACAAACCAGTGTACTATGCAATTTGCTCAGTTTCTGTGTTTGTTTTTCAAATCATTGGGTCTGTGGGGAAAAAAATCCATGTCAGATTAAAAAAAAACTTTTTTTGTTATGCTACAGTCTATTTGTTTGTTTGTTTTCAGTGTACACTTGTTGTTTCTGGCTAATGTTCTATCTGTTGGCTTGTTGCAGATTTTTGGAGCAGTTAGATAAATGTCTATTTTTTCTTATAATTTAGTGGTATTGATTTATCTGTTTGGTTGTTATAGAACTTGGGGCAGTTAGATACCTGTTGGCATATTCTACCAGTTTATAGTTTTTTAATTGAAGTTTTGTTAATGTTTAAGTACAGATTAGTTATTAAATTTTGGTTTTAAGAAGATTAAATAAGTGTTTGTAAGACTTGCTGGTAATCTCTGCTTTAGAGTAAAGGTACTATCATTACATTCGAACCATCCACATTTCTTTTTTATATATGCAGTGTAGTGACCTGCATTGGTTGTTGCTCCTGCGTGGTAGATTACACCTATTGTTGTGAAGGTTTTCTTACCAAGTGATACTTGACCATGTGAGAATCCAGTCAGCTTGCAGTTGTTTTTTGGTAACATCTGCATTGTAACGTAGAAGCATTAGTATTACGTATTTAGGCCTCATTACAAGTACTTCGGTCCGGACTTAACACTGCTGGTATAACCATACCAGCACTTTTACCGCGATCGCCGAATTCTGACCTGCGGACCCGGAAATAGCACCACCATAAACTGCCATGGCGGAGTGAAAGCACCTGTAAACTCCGCCTGCACGGAAACCCTTCCGTTACCGGCAATACTAAACATCACGAGCATCACAAGTAGCATGGACATGGAAACACAGCCTGCAATACTACGCATCATGGCCTCATCCTGGAACCTTACCCCAGGACAGATCGACACATTATACCGGCTGGACCGTCCAACAATCCTGTACATCACCACCATAATAGAGGACGTCATCAGCAGCCACATTGGCATCCCCACCACCACCCCCCCTTCTAACGGTTGTGTCTGTACTGCATTTTCTTGGCACCGGAACCTATCAACACACAGTTGGTGAGCTGCACGGCCTATCATAACCCTGTTTCTCTAAAATCTTGGTACAGGTACTGTATGCCCTGTTGCGCCATGTGTCTGAACCGATCGCCCTACCCAGTACTCTTCCCGAGGTCATTGCCACCAAGTTGGCCTTCTGTGCCATTGCAGGCATGCCAAATTGCATAGGTGCAGTGGACTGCACCCACATCTAGCTGACAGTACCACGTGCTATTGAGATGGTGTTCCGCAATAGGAAACTGTACCACTCACTGAATGTACAGATGGTATGTGATGCCACACAAGTGATAACACATTGCTGTGCACGTTTCCCGGGCTCAACACATGACTCAATGGTTCTGCAGAATTCGACATTGCCAAGGTACATGGGACGCTATGCTGGACAAAACACATGGCTATTGGGTGAGTACAGCTGCCAATGCCCCGGACCTGTGGAAGGGGTGTGTGTGTCCAGGGCAATGAGCAATGTGAGCGGGTTGCTGCGACTGCACATGCATCACCCCCTACCCAATCACTGAATAGACAGCACAACCCAAACATCACAAAGCAACACATGACATGTTGCCACAGTGTGCCCGTACACAAACTGCCACTTGACACACACAGCCAATAATGCCACTGGCCCATACACCTGGAGCCACTGCATACCTCCACCGACAATTTGCAGCACTGCCCTCTAAATGCACATGGTGCCTGCACATGAGACATCCTGCATCAACAACATCATCAGAGTTGACCGATTGACTCTGCCATGTTTGCACATCACTGCACAATGCCATACTTACCAACCAATGTCACCCGCAGGGCAAAGTACACATGCACACCAATGCGTTGGTCAATGTCCAGATGCCAACGTCCACTAAAATGACCAAGGAATGGTAATCACCCACCGGTCCAACCACTGCATGCCACATTTGCATGAATGAACAATGACACAAGATTGCACTGCATCTGATGAAGACATGATACAACAAACACTGACATGTCCCCCACATCTACATCCCATGTAGGTGATGCTGGATATGCACTCACGCCATGGCTGATGACGCCTGTACAGAGGCCAAGGAACAGGCATGAAGAGGCGTACAACAGGGCACACGTCCGCACACGTGGCATGATTGAGAGGACATTTGGACTACTGAAGGCCCGGTCCCGCTTTTTGAGCAGATCTGCTGGATCACTGCTGTACAGCCCAGTGAAGACGGGTAAAATTACACCTGTTTGTGCCATGCTGCACAATCTGTGCCTGCGCAGGAACATTCTGATGCCCCCAGACGCAGAGGATGAAGATGGGGATGGAGATGGAGACGGAGTTGGGGGTGGGGAAGGAGATGGAGAGGGGGATGCGGATGGGATGGCTCCACCTCCTCCTGGGGGTGCACTAGATGGACAACGAGCACAGGATGCACTGATTTGCATTTACTTTTGAGAGACTGCACATTAACAGCATTGCATGGATATGACGATGCCAGTAAATACATTGATGTACTGCAAATTAAATGATGGATGTCCACTCATGAATGTTTTTTCAATGATGATATATTCATAACCTTACAACAGGGAAGGAGGTGCAATGGATAGGGAAGCTGTACACCCGTGCCCACTCAGCACCCAAACCTACCCAACCCCAACCAGGCCCCAATACACTAACCCCCAATGGACCTCCCCCACCAGCCAAACATACCCACCCCCTTACACCCTTCTAGTCCCCATGTGTCCTGCAGCGCCAAACAGACATGCCATCATTTGTGTGTGCGCTTTGGCGCTTGTGCATCCTTGCCCAAGGGCCCTGTTAGGTGACTCGAGCGCCTCTGTGGACTGGCAGAGGTGGAGCTGGATGGGGTGGTACTAGTGGATGGCACTGTTGCTGGCATTGGTGGCAAATGTGCACGATATGCCTGGTGGGCAATCAACATGGACTCTGAGATACTCGAAGTGTTGTTATTGCCCTCCCGCACATGGCGTGCCAGGGTCACTATTGTGGTGGCGAAGCGTACAATAGACCTTGAGAGCCGATGTACAGATGTGCTGAGGCTCTCCCTCTGCAGCCTTGATTCCTCAAGCTGCCTTTCCAACAGCTGGGTGAGGGTAGCCTGCTGCTCCTCCATCCGCTGCATGCGGGCATTGAGCTCAGCCGTTGAGGTGGTAGGTGACCTCATTGGACTGCAGAGTGATGTGGGGCTGAACTCCAGGTCATGGAACGATGCCAAGTCAACCAGGTTGGGCACCTTCCCCTGTGGCTCTAAATCAGACTGTAATGCTGGGGCACTGTTGTCGCTACCTGCTGCCTCCTCTGCAGTGCAGATACTTTCTGTGGTGGGTTGTGTAGGCATGATGGGTGCCTGTGGTATCTGTGTTGCAGCAGGCAGCATGGAGATGGTGGAGGTGGTGGTGCTGGTGGCTGGCACATGTGTACCAGATACTACTGGGGGCAGAGTTGCAGAACTGCTGGCAGCATCCTGCTGAGCAGGGGCGCTGGCTTGCACACATGAAGGAGCAGATTGCCTGTGCTGTTGTGCGGTGTCACTATCACTTGATATTGCTGTGGGGACACAGAGGGCAATACAATTAGTTTTGTGGTGGTGACTGATAGGTGCATCTCATGCATCAGACATGTTGATCAGTTAACAGTTGCATTTACATGCATATGCTTGTCGACGGTCATGTATTGTAGTGATGTGGACCATCATCTGCATTATGATTGTGTCCTTTGGGGCACTCATGCACTGGCTGGGGGGGTTGTTAATGGGTCCTTTGGGGAACTCATGCACTGGCTGGGGGGTTGTTAATGGGTCCTTTGGGGCACTCATGCACTGGCTGGGGGGGGTTGTTAAAGGGTCCTTTGGGGGGCACTCCTGGCCTCAACGTGTACTCATATGGCATTCATATTTGTGCACTTACCAGCGTCTGCAGGTGGGCTCGCTCCTGCCTCAGCATTCCCGATCCCATGGACGGCCTCAAGGAGGAGGACACTGCTGCATTGCTCCTTCCATGTTTGCAGCCTCAGTGGGGAAGGGGGCCCTCCACCTGTCCCACTGCTGCGTTGCCGGTGTGTTGAGATCAGGTTCCGCACCCTCAGTCTGAAGTCGTCCCACCTCTTGTGGCAGTCCTTGATGCTCCTCGTAGTCACACCCACAGCGGTGCACTTGCGTGTAGCACGCCGTTGGTCTGCACTAAACAGCATCTCAGCATGCTGCACTATATGGTCGACCAATAAAGTTAGCTCTGCCTCACTAAAACACTGTTTGCGTTGCTTCTGGCCAGGAATCCTGGCAGACATGCTGGTGGTCCTTTTTGTCTTCTCACTGTGTAGATTTTGCTTGTGCTGACTCTGGATGGCAGTGGATTGTGCTTTATATGATGGCTGACTCGCTGTTTCCGGTTTTCGCGATCATGATATTTCTGCTTGCGGGTCCGTGACGACAGCGGCGGACACGGTTTTTACCCTACTTGTGACACCACTATGTCCATTTCTGGGGTGTTTCCGTGGCGACGGTAATAAAGTTTTCCGCGTCCGTGTGGTACGCGCGACCGACAGCACGTAATTGCGCGATCTTTTCGCAAACTTGCGGACGCGGAATCTTTATTACCATCGCCGTGGAATCACCGCTTTCCGGACCGGGAAACTTGTAATGAGGCCCTATGTGTTTGTATTAGTAAGGTGGAGCGATGATCTGAATTGCAGGTAGTACATAATCTACCATGGTTTGCATTTTGTACAAGTTGCTGAAACGGAAACGATTCACAATTAGGTTTGAATACATACACAAAGCGCTCATTAGGGATTTGTTCCTGTGCCACATTGTTGCAGAGAGTGCATGTATGTTTCAACATGTATGAAATCTGGAAGATTTCATTTATAGGTATGATTTGGTTTTCCAGTACTTGTAGTAAGTACATTAGAAATTCTTGTGGATCTTCTTGTGAGTTTATAGTGAATTTCACCATTCCAGCACAATAGTCCAATTCTTGTCTTATTCCATGAACACTATATGTGTTGTCAGGATTGTTTGTTGCAGTTTTATGAAGGACTAACATTTGCAAACACAATTGGTCTGTACTGTGTAAGTAAATGTTGTCAAAAATTAGTGTCAATTGAAATAGAATATTCATTCCTACATTTGCGTAGCAATTTACACCAGTTATATTTGAACATTTGAATGGACCAGATAGTTCTGTGTACAAGTCATTTTTTCAGAGTGTGTATTGCTTCTTTGAAGAATTACCTGAGTTACTTTGAGTAATAGGTTGTTCTTTGGTTGTGGTAATTGATGAAGTATGAGCTTCTTTTACTCTCTTTTGAGGATTTGCAGTGAGATCCTGTTGCATTTCTGTTTGAATTAGTTTTCTTTTACAATGTTTTCCATTTTGTTGAACAGGATATGTTTTTAGATGGGGGGTGTGTAGTGAACGTGGTCTATTGTATTCTAAAATGCAAGCAATATCAGCGTTTACTTTACTTGCATCAAAGTTGATGAGGAATAGACCGTCAAGTGTACGTAAGCGTGATAGTGCTACGTAGCTCATGCCTTCTTTAAAGACTGTGTTCCCAATATCTATCAATGCTTTGTCTAGGGTAAGACCTTGTGATTTGTGAATGGTGACTGCGTATGCTAGAGTTAGAGAAAATTGTTCTCTGCGTACATACATGTCTTTGAAGAGAAGGAATCGAGCTGTTGAGTGCCCTATCCTTTTTACTTCTGAAAGTTTGTCAAAGAGAATATTGACAAACTGAATGTTGTTGTCACGTGGGTATGCTTGAAAACCAACAACTGAAACCAGTGCTCCATTAACTAGTCCTTGCTCCACGTCAAGGTTACGTTTAAGCATTACTCTACAGTTTAAGGATTATTTTAATATTTTCTCCAATCCAGCTGTGTTGGAGATTGAATTTTCTAAGGTATTTAGGACCTCATTACACGGATGGCGGAGAACCATGGCGCTATTAGCGCCATGGTTCATGCCGGTAAAATACCGGCACCGCCTTGGCGGAAAGGGGAATTACCGCCCCATTCCAAGGTTGGCGGGGTGGTAATTCCCCCTTCCACCATTGCCCTTCCCAATTCCCTTTTTTGCCCCATAGGGCATAATGGGAATGGGGAAGGCGCTAATTACGGTACCGCAAATTGCGGTACCGTAATTAGCTCCCTGGGTCCCTATGCGGGTTGGTTTTTAACGCCTGCAAAAAGCAGGCGTTAAATTCCCCAACCGGCAAACGGACCTCGTAGTAAGGCGGTAAGGATTTACCAGTACCGGTAAAATACCGGTACTGGTAAATCCTTACCGCCATCCGTGTAATGAGGCCCTTAGTCTTGTTGTGGCTTGTTGACACATGGGTGGTGTCATACCATGTACGTCCAGTTTGTCTGTGAAGCAAATTTCAATTATTGGTTGCATTTCTTTTTTTCAACATTGTTTCATTGAATTTGGAACAGCTTGCAAGAGTTGGCATTAAGGACATACAATTGACATTTGTGTGTGCTAATTGTTCCATAACATCAGTAGCACATGAGTTATGCCTTAAAGTGCATGGATGTGCCGGGTTTTTAATATTGCTTGTGCTTCTTGAGATAGTACACCAACTCTAATACTTTTTTAAATGTTGGCGTAAATGAGGTCTGCAGATTGGCGCATGTTTTCTGTTAATTCTCTGTATTGGACATGTTGCCAAAGGTTGACATTTCTTATGCTTCCAACAGTTTTACGGCAGAGTTTGTGTCCTAAGATTTTAAAAATAGGTTCACCTTTCTCTGGTGTCAATTGAAGAAGATCTCCGAAAACAATAATGTGTTTTCCTCCAAAGAGCTTTTCGTAGTTTGTTTTAAGTACTTCTTGCAATCTGAGGTGAATCAAAGCCAACATTAGGTTGGAGACCATGCTCACTTCATCCATTAGTAGCATTTTCATTTGTTTTAACACCATGCGTAGTTCCATTGCAGCTTCTGTAGAAAGTTTGTAATATTCTTATTTGTTTGGTGTTCTACTGGAAGCAGTAGTAATCAGTGTAAAGTGACACTGCCTATGTTGTAGGCAGGTAAACCTGTGGGGGCAGTTACAACAGCTGACAGTTTGTTGTTTGTCAATTGTTGAAGGAACTTGCTGATGATTTTGATTAAGAATGTTTTGCGTGAACCAGCTTCACCACCGACGTATAGTAGTATAGGTTTGTAATTTTGGCAGGTACATTCTTTATTTTCATGTTGTACACCATATACAATTTCTTTTGTTACTTCTTGAAAAATGGTACGCTGTTCTTTGTTCAGTTTTGATTGTAGTACAGTTAAGTCTTCTGTATCTGCTTCTTAGTGACACATGGTGTTCTCTACTTTTGTCATAGCTAATTCTGCCCCATTTGCTCTTAGTGGCTGTCCCAGTGGTTTATGACTTCCTGTTACAGAGGTTGACTACTGTCGGGAGTGTCCTGATCTAGTTGGGCCTGGAGTTCTTCTTCGTGTTGCTATTCATTGTGCAACATTGTTTTGTACTGCATATAGTTTATATCGGTGATAGTGCTTTCATTTGCTTTGAAAGCGTCTTCATAGGAGTCATAGTTTTCTAGTATCTCTTCTTCTTTTCTCCATGTTTTAAAAGGTTGTAGCAGGGACATGTGATATGATTAATTAAGCTTTGTTTGGTAGGTTTCACTAAACTGCCATCACAATCTGTCACTCTTTATCTACCTTTTTTTTCATCAGGTTTTATATTATTTTTGTATGTGAAGTTTTGGGCTATGTGGTATAGACACATGGTTTCCAAAGTGGTACTCCTGTTTGGGTAGTATGTTTTTCAAAATGTCTTGGCTGTTGGGATCATTGTTGGCTATTGTTTCTATGTTGTCGTATGATTTGAGAACTCTTTTTCTAGATTTAGCAGGACCAAGACTTAGCCATACTCTATTTTCAGGTTTTCCATACAAAGAAGTACCGGTTAAACAATCTGCAGCTTCATAGGAGCCACATTCTCTATGAGAGAGCATTTTTATGCCTAAGCTGTACAATTTCTGAGATAGTGTTTTGTCGGATGATAGGTCATTCCAGAGGTCTTGAAGCTCTGTTTTTTCTGCTTTTGTTAAGTAGGCTGTAACATATTGTGCAACTACATTGGAATTGTCTGCAATGTACTGCACATCTATGTTTGCATTCCATAAGAGGGCAATGATTGCATTGTAATCATTGATATATTTTGCTTCTTCTGTTCTTTTTATGTAATACGTGTTCTTAGGTGATTTACCTTTAACACTATGGGCCTCATCACGAGTTGGGCGGTAACGGCGGCGCTACTAGCGCCGGCGCTAATAGACCTACCGGCAAACCCCTGGTGCTATCAGCGCCGGATCACGGGTTTGGCGGAAGGGTTATTGCCCATTCCCCATTGGGCCCATTCGGGAATTCCTCATTCCCCATTGGGCCCAATGGGGAACATTTGCACTATTACCGCCAGCGGATTTCCCGCTGGCAGTAATAGCGCCGAAAATCAGCAATTTTGCAGCGGATTTCCCCCCAGCTCAAAGCTGTTGCTCATAGCTCTGCAGTTTCTGTGAGGTAATTATGTTGGAGGCATATCTTTTTTGTTTTGGTATATTCCATTTTACTACATATGGTATTTAAATGGATGGTTGATGTTTTAGATATATAGGTTCCACTTCTTATTTATTATTACATATAATGGGCCTCATTACGACCCTGGCGGTAAGGGGTTAACGCCAGCGTTAGCTGCGCCGACCCCTTACCGCCAACTACGAGGTCCCTTAGCGCCATGGCGCTTTTAACACCTGCTTTTAGCAGGTGTTAAAATCCATGGCGCTAAGGGACCATGGAGTTAATTACGCCACCGTAATTTACGGTGGCGTAATTAACGCCTTCCCCACTCCCATTATGCCCTATGGGGCAAAAATGGGAATGGGGAAGGGTAAATGGGGATTGGGGACTTACCGCCCCGCCTAGGTCGGAATGGGGCGGTAAGTCCGCCAACCACCATGGCGTAAACGTAGTTTACGCCATGGTGGTAAAGTCACGGCCCAGGCGGTAACTTACCGCCTGGGTCGTAATGAGGCCCAATGTGTTTATATGCTGCTTTTTGAACTTGTGCAGTGTTTATATGGCATGATATAACAATTTAAGATACCCCCTGAGTGTTTGGGTAGTGTTGATGTCGTCCGCGTCCGTTCGCGGACATACGCACAGTCCGCGGACATCAAAATCATTAGTAGGGGGTTCAGTATGTTCTATGTTACAAGAATATAAAGTAAGCGAATCGTAGTAAACATCTATCAAATTTACACTATGAAAATATATATTTCGTAAAAAAACTTTGATAAAGGGAGGTTATGGTTAAGTTGTGCTACTAAAAACCTATGAAATTCAGTAGAAAAACTTTGTTAAAGGGATGTTATGGTTAAGTTGTGCTACTAAAAACCTATGAAATTCAGCAAAAAAACTTTGTTAAAGGGACAGTATGGTTTGAAGTAAAACCGAAAAAATCCTGAAATTCAACAGTTATGGTAAGCTAAGCAACCATAACTCGCGCCACCACTGTGCACTGCTAAGACTTACATCCAGGACATCAAAGATGACATCACAAATGTCATTGATGATATTACTGATGACATCACATGTCTGGCACCCCCTTCTTTCCTTTACTGACATATCTAGGCCACATGGTTTTCTTCAGTAACAGTCAGGAACAAAACATTGACAATTTACTATATTTGTAGACTTATCCTTCAAGTATGTTCTTACAGTAATTCTCTTAGGGTCCAGTCACATCATATGAAACATACATAGGAGAAGACACAGACTTGAAAGACAGCAATCCTTTCTGTGCATGAAGATAATCAATATGGTTATCAGCACTTTCTGATAGTTCTTTTGTTTTTTTATTACTGTACTTTCCCTGTATATGCTCCACACCTCCAGAAAGGGTGTGAGGGGTGCACTCTGGGTCCCAGCTAGGTGTACCTTTCCACAGTCCAGTTGATGTTCTCCTCCTAGCGATCTTTCTTGCCTCTTGCAATCATCAGGGAGGCAGTAGTTCAGGTGATTGTTCAGGTGTTGATGGTTACTACCAGTGATGGTCTCAGGGAATTCTGGTTGCTGTAGTCATTCAAGTAGCCAGGAAACAACTTACCCTCCAATTACAAAGTGTAAAACCCCAGTTGGGGGCAGGGGGGAAAACCAACAGTGTGGGTCTCCTGAGTAGGGGCATGTGTCACCCCGGTGCCGCCACCTCTGGAGCCCAGGACTCCCAAAGAACATTTGACAGAAAAGGGTGTGAGGGGCGCACTCTAGGTCCCAGGTAGGTGTACCTTTCCACAGTCCAGTTGATGTTCTCCTCCTAGCACGCTTTCTTGCCTCTTGCAATCATCAGGGAGGCAGTCTGTTCAGGTGTTTGTTCAGGTGTTGATGGTTACTACCAGTGATGGCGTCAGGGAATTCTGGTTGCTGTAGTCATTCAAGTAGCCAGGAAACAACTCACCCTCCAATTACAAAGTGTAAAACCCCAGTTGGGGGGAGGGGGGAAAACCAACAGTGTGGCTCTCCTGAGTAGGGGCATGTGTCACCCCGGTGCCGCCGCCTCTGGAGCCCGGGACTCCCAAAGAACATTTGACAGAAAAGTGTGTGAGGGGCGCACTCTGGGTCCCAGCTAGGTGTACCTTTCCACAGTCCAGTTGATGTTCTCCTCCTAGCGCGTTTTCTTGCCTCTTGCAATCATCAGGGAGGCAGTCTGTTCAGGTGTTTGTTCAGGTGTTGATGGTTACTACCAGTAATGGCCTCAGGGAATTCTGGTTGCTGTAGTCATTTAAGTAGCCAGGAAACAACTCACCCTCCAATTACAAACTGTAATACCCCAGTTGGGGGGAGGGGGAAAAACCAACAGTGTGGCTCTCCTGAGTAGGGGCGGTGTCCGGTCAAATGGTCGAAAATAAAAGATCAAATGACCATTTGATCGAAGGTCAAATGGTAGAAAAAAAATGGTCGAATTTATTTATTTATTTATATTTTTTTTGTTTTGTTTGGTTAAAAAAAAAATAATATCGAAAAAGGGGGGTTGGGGTGGAACCCCCCACATAAAAAAAAAAGTTAAAAAAAAATATATATCGACCATTTTTTTGACCATTTGACTCTCGTTCAAATGGCATTCGATCATTTGGTTTTCGACCAAATGACCTACAACCGTAGGGGCATGTGTCACCCCGGTGCCGCCGCTTCTGGAGCCCGGGACTCCCAAAGAACATTTGACAGAAAAGGGTGTGAGGGGCGCACTCTGGGTCCCAGCTAGGTGTACCTTTCCACAGTCCAGTTGATGTTCTCCTCCTAGCGCGCTTTCTTGCCTCTTGCAATCATCAGGGAGGCAGTCTGTTCAGGTGTTTGTTCAGGTGTTGATGGT
Organism: Ambystoma mexicanum; assembly: GCF_040938575.1. NCBI lineage: Eukaryota > Metazoa > Chordata > Amphibia > Caudata > Ambystomatidae > Ambystoma > Ambystoma mexicanum. The sequence continues at coordinate 392,548,513 of NC_090936.1, forward strand.
TACTACCAGTGCTGGCCTCAGGGAATTCTGGTTGCTGCAGTCATTCAAGTAGCCAGGAAACAACTCACCCTCCAATTACAAAGTGTAAAACCCCAGTTGGGGGAGGGGGAAAACCAACAGTGTTGCTCTCCTGAGTAGGGGAATGTGTCACCCAGGTGCCACCGCCTCTGGAGCCCAGGACTCCCAAAGAACATTTGACAGAAAAGGGTGTGAGGGCCGCACTCTGGGTCTCAGCTAGGTGTACCTTTCCACAGTCCAGTTGATGTTCTCCTCCTAGCGTGCTTTCTTGCCTCTTGCAATCATCAGGGAGGCAGTTTGTTCAGGTGTTTGTTCAGGTGTTGATGGTTACTACCAGTGATGGCCTCAGGGAATTCTGGTTGCTGCAGTCATTCAAGTAGCCAGGAAACAACTCACCCTCCCACACCTCCCACCTCCCCCCAACTGGGGTTTTACACTTTGTAATTGGAGGGTGAGTTGTTTCCTGGCTACTTGAATGACTACAGCAACCAGAATTCCCTGAGGCCATCTCTGGTAGTAACCATCAACACCTGAACAAACACCTGAACAGACTGCCTCCCTGATGATTGCAAGAGGCAAGAAAGCGCGCTAGGAGGAGAACATCAACTGGACTGTGGACTGTGGACTGAGAATTCCTCAGGGAATTCTGGTTGCTTTAGTCATTCAAGTAGCCAGGAAACAACTCACCCTCCAATTACAAAGTGTAAAACCCCAGTTGGGGGAGGGGGGAAAACCAACAGTGTGGCTCTCCTGAGTAGGGGCATGTGTCACCCCGGTGCCACCGCCTCTGGAGCCCGGGACTCCCAAAGAACATTTGACAGAAAAGTTTGTGAGGGGCGCACTCTGGGTCCCAGCTAGGTGTACCTTTCCACAGTCCAGTTGATGTTCTCCTCCTAGCGCGCTTTCTTGCCTCTTGCAATCATCAGGGAGGCAGTCTGTTCAGGTGTTTGTTCAGGTGTTGATGGTTACTACCAGAGATGGCCTCAGGGAATTCTGGTTGCTGTAGTCATTCAAGTACCCAGGAAACAACTCACCCTCCAATTACAAAGTGTAAAACCCCAGTTGGGGGGAGGGGGAAAACCAACAGTGTGGCTCTCCTGAGTAGGGGCATGTGTCACCCCGGTGCCACCGCCTCTGGAGCCCGGGACTCCCAAAGAACATTTGACAGAAAAGTGTGTGAGGGGCGCACTCTGGGTCCCAGCTAGGTGTACCTTTCCACAGTCCAGTTGATGTTCTCCTCCTAGCGCGCTTTCTTGCCTCTTGCAATCATCAGGGAGGCAGTCTGTTCAGGTGTTTGTTCAGGTGTTGATGGTTACTACCAGTGATGACGTCAGGGAATTCTGGTTGCTGTAGTCATTCAAGTAGCCAGGAAACAACTCACCCTCCAATTACAAAGTGTAAAACCCCAGTTGGGGGGAGGGGGAAAACCAACAGTGTGGCTCTCCTGAGTAGGGGCATGTGTCACCCAGGTGCCGCCGCCTCTGGAGCCCGGGACTCCCAAAGAACATATGACAGAAAAGTGTGTGAGGGGTGCACTCTGGGTCCCAGCTAGGTGTACCTTTTCATAGTCCAGTTGATGTTCTCCTCCTAGCGCGCTTTCTTGCCTCTTGCAATCATCAGGGAGGCAGTCTGTTCAGGTGTTTGTTCAGGTTTTGATGGTTACTACCAGAGATGGCCTCAGTGAATTCTGGTTGCTGTAGTCATTCAAGTAGCCAGGAAACAACTCACCCTCCAATTACAAAGTGTAAAAAACCCCAGTTGGGGGGAGGGGGAAAACCAACAGTGTGGCTCTCCTGAGTAGGGGCATGTGTCGCCCCGGTGCCGCCGCCTCTGGAGCCCGGGGCTCCCAAAGAACATTTGACAGAAAAGGGTGTGAGGGGTGCACTCTGGGTCCCAGCTAGGTGTACCTTTCCACAGTCCAGTTGATGTTCTCCTCCTAGCGCGCTTTCTTGCCTCTTGCAATCATCAAGGAGGCAGTCTGTTCAGGTAGCCAGGAAACAACTCACCCTCCAATTACAAAGTGTAAAACCCCAGTTGGGGGGAGGGGGAAAACCAACAGTGTGGCTCTCCTGAGTAGGGGCAAGTGTCACCCCGGTGCCGCCGCCTCTGGAGCCCGGGACTCCCAAAGAACATATGACAGAAAAGTGTGTGAGGGGTGCACTCTGGGTCCCAGCTAGGTGTACCTTTTCATAGTCCAGTTGATGTTCTCCTCCTAGCGCGCTTTCTTGCCTCTTGCAATCATCAGGGAGGCAGTCTGTTCAGGTGTTTGTTCAGGTTTTGATGGTTACTACCAGAGATGGCCTCAGTGAATTCTGGTTGCTGTAGTCATTCAAGTAGCCAGGAAACAACTCACCCTCAATTAAAAAGTGTAAAACCCCAGTTGGGGGGAGGGGGGAAAACCAACAGTGTGGCTCTCCTGAGTAGGGGCATGTGTCACCCCGGTGCCGCCGCCTCTGGAGCCCGGGGCTCCCAAAGAACATTTGACAGAAAAGGGTGTGAGGGGTGCACTCTGGGTCCCAGCTAGGTGTACCTTTCCACAGTCCAGTTGATGTTCTCCTCCTAGCGCGCTTTCTTGCCTCTTGCAATCATCAAGGAGGCAGTCTGTTCAGGTGTTTGTTCAGGTGTTGATGGTTACTACCAGTGATGGCGTCAGGGAATTCTGGTTGCTGAGTCATTCAAGTAGCCACGAAACAACTCACCCTCCAATTACAAAGTGTAAAACCCCATTTGGGAGGGATGGGGGAAAACCAACAGTGTGGCTCTCCTGAGTAGGGGCATGTGTCACCCCGGTGCCGCCGCCTCTGGAGCTCGGGACTCCCAAAGAACATTTGACAGAAAAGTGTGTGAGGGGCGCATTCTGGGTCCCAGCTAGGTGTACCTTTCCACAGTCCAGTTGATGTTCTCCTCCTAGCGCGCTTTCTTGCCTCTTGCAATCATCAGGGAGGCAGTCTGTTCAGGTGTTTGTTCAGGTGTTGATGGTTACTACCAGTAATGGCCTCAGGGAATTCTGGTTGCTGGAGTCATTTAAGTAGCCAGGAAAAAACTCACCCTCCAATTACAAAGTGTAAAACCCCAGTTGGGGGGAGGGGGGAAAACCAACAGTGTGGCTCTCCTGAGTAGGGGTGGTATCCGGTCAAATGGTCAAAAATAAAAGATCGAATGACCATTTGATCGAAGGTCAAATGGTAGAAAAAAATGGTCGATTTATTTATTTGTTTATTTATATTTTTTTTGTTTTGTTTGGTTAAAAAAAAATAATAATATCGAAAAAGGGGGGTTGAGGGGGAACCCCCCACATAAAAAAAAAAGTTAAAAAAAAATATATATCGACCATTTTTTTGACCATTTGACTCTCGATCAAATGGCATTCGATCATTTGGTTTTTGACCAAATGACCTACAACCGTAGGGGCATGTGTGACCCCGGTGCCGCCGCTTCTGGAGCCCGGGACTCCCAAAGAACATTTGACAGAAAAGGGTGTGAGGGGCGCACTCTGGGTCCCAGCTAGGTGTACCTTTCCACAGTCCAGTTGATGTTCTCCTCCTAGTGCGCTTTCTTGCCTCTTGCAATCATCAGGGAGGCAGTCTGTTCAGGTGTTTGTTCAGGTGTTGATGGTTACTACCAGTGATGACCTCAGGGAATTCTGGTTGCTGCAGTCATTCAAGTAGCCAGGAAACAACTCACCCTCCAATTACAAAGTGTAAAACCCCAGTTGGAGGAGGGGGAAAACCAACAGTGTTGCTCTCCTGAGTAGGGGAATGTGTAACCCCGGTGCCACCGCCTCTGGAGCCCAGGACTCCCAAAGAACATTTGACAGAAAAGGGTGTGAGGGCCGCACTCTGGGTCCCAGCTAGGTGTACCTTTCCACAGTCCAGTTGATGTTCTCCTCCTAGTGCGCTTTCTTGCCTCTTGCAATCATCAGGGAGGCAGTCTGTTCAGGTGTTTGTTCAGGTGTTGATGGTTACTACCAGAGATGGCCTCAGGGAATTCTGGTTGCTTTAGTCATTCAAGTAGCCAGGAAACAACTCACCCTCCAATTACAAAGTGTAAAACCCCAGTTGGGGCAGGGGGAAAACCAACAGTGTTGCTCTCCTGAGTAGGGGAATGTGTCACCCCGGTGCCACCGCCTCTGGAGCCCAGGACTCCCAAAGAACCTTTGACAGAAAAGGGTATGAGGGGCGCACTCTGGGTCCCAGCTAGGTGTACCTTTCCACAGTCCAGTTGATGTTCTCCGTCTAGCGCGCTTTCTTGCCTCTTGCAATCATCAGGGAGGCAGTCTGTTCAGGTGTTTGTTCAGGTGTTGATGGTTACTACCAGTGATGGCCTCAGAGAATTCTGGTTGCTGTAGTCATTCAAGTAGCCAGGAAACAACTCACCCTCCAATTACAAAGTGGAAAACCCCATTTGCGGGCAGGGGGGAAATCCAACAGTGTGGCTCTCCTGAGTAGAGGCATGTGTAACCCCGGTGCCGCCTCCTCTGGAGCCCGGGACTCCCAAAGAACATTTGACAGAAAAGGGTGTGAGGGGCGCACTCTGGGTCCCAGCTAGGTGTACCTTTCCACAGTCCAGTTTGTAATTGGAGGGTGAATTGTTTCCTGGCTACTTGAATGACTACAGCAACCTGAATTCCCTGAGGCCATCACTGGTAGTAACCATCAACACCTGAACAAACACCTGAACAGACTGCCTCCCTGATGATTGCAAGAGGCAAGAAAGCGCGCTAGCAGGAGAACATCAACTGGACTGTGGAAAGGTACACCTCGCTGGGACCCAGAGTGCGCCCCTCACACCCTTCTCTGTCAAAAATATATATACATATACAAATCACTATGCACTACATGGCTAACATAATCCATCAGCAAATAACAATGGAAGGATTCGGATAGAGCGTGGTCACATTGTTAACACAATATGAATACTAAATATTCTATGCTAATATTATGGCAATAATGTTAAGGTAGTCTCCATGCAGGATCAGTTATTCACAGACTGCCATTAGGAATCCCAAACAATCGGAATTTTAAAAAGATGTGGTGTTCCAAAAATATCATATGCACTTGTGAAATCAAACAAAGAAATTATATAAATGAAATTCTCAAGCAAATGAAATGATGTAAGCACAAGATGTATGAGAAAGTTGGCAATACACGTTGTAAGAAAGCATTTCCAATATGGCACCCATGTTAACCAGGTTAAGTGCAATGCATTTTTTCACATGAAAGTGAAGAGGGACTACAACATCAGATAAATGTTAAATGGAGATACCTGTTTTCTATGTTTACAATCCGACGAAGCCCGGAAGGGTGAAACGCGTTATTGTTTGTTCTCTCCTGAAACTGCTTGTCCACCGTGTTTTTCTGGCAAAATAAAGGACGTGTGATGAAGTTCCTTTTTTGCATCTGGTGCATTTTTACTTGGGAGAAGAGTGCCGCCTAAAAAAGCTTTGGATAGCTTTTTTTCTTGTTTTTCTTTCTTCGACATATATATATATATATATATATATTCAGTGAAAAAACTTTGTGATGTCATCTTTGATGTCCTGGGTGATAGTCTTAGCAGTGCAAGGTGGTGGCGTGAGTTATGGTTGCTTAGCTTACCATAACTGGCGAATTTCAAGGGTTTTTCGGTTTTACTTGGAACCATAACGTCCCTTTGACAACGTTTTTTCACTGAATTTCATAGGTTTTTAGTAGCGCAACTTAACCATAACGTCCCTTTAACAAAGTTTTTTCACTGAATTTCATAGGTTTTTAGTAGCGCAACTTAACCATAACGTCCCTTTAACAAAGATTTTTCATTGAATTTCATAGGTTTTTATTAGTGCAACCTGCGGCATCCCGGTGTAGGAAGGAAAATCTTTTACCAAGATGGCCACCATGGAAAGGGAAGGAGGGGTTTATAAAGAACACAACAGGGCATGAGCGGGGGGTGGGGGGGAACAGGGGAGACACATGGGCATGAGCGGTGGTGGGGGGAACACGAGAGAGACACGGGGCATGAGCAGCGGGTGGGGAGGAACATGAGGGAGACACGGGGTATGAGCGGGGGTGGGGAGGAACACGAGGGAGACACGGGGCATGAGCGCGGGGGGTACAGGGCACAAACGGGACATGAGCGGGGGTGGGGGGAAAGGAGAGAGACAAGGGGCATGAGCGGGGGCTGGGGGGAACACGAGAGAGACATGGGGCATGAGCGGGGGGTGGGGGGTAACACGAGGGAAACACGGGGCATGAGCGGGGGGTGGGGGAACACGAGGGAGACATGGGGCATGAGCGGGGGGTGAGGGGCAACAGGAGACAGACACGGGGCATGAGCGGGAGGTGGGGCCAACAGGAGAGAGACACGGGGCATGAGCGGGGGGTGGGGACAACAGGAGACAGACACGGGGTATGAGCAGGGGGTGGGGAAAAAAGGAGACAGACACGGGGCATGAGCGGGGGATGGGGGGAACAGGAGACAGATACGGGGCATGAGCGGTGGGGTGGGGGGCAACAGGAGAGACACACGGGGCATGAGCGGGGGTGGGGGGAGGGAGAGAGACACACGGGGCATGAGTGGGGGTGGCGGGGAGGGAGAGAGAAACACGGGGCATGAGCGGGGGTGGGGACAACAGGAGGCAGACACGGGGTATGAGCAGGGGGTGGGGAGAACAGGAGACAGACACGGGGCATGAGCGGGGGATGGGGGGAACAGGAGACAGATACGGGGCATGAGCAGGGGTGGGGAGAACAGGAGACAGACACGGGGCATGAGCGGTGGGGTTGGGGGCAACAGGAGATAGACACGGGGCATGAGCGCGGAGTGTGGGATACAGGAGACAGGCACGGGGCATGGGTGGGGGCAATAGGAGACAGACACAGGGCATGAGCGGGGGGTGGGAGGACCAGGAGACAGACACGGGCCATGAGCGGGGCATGGGGGGTACAGGAGACAGACACGGGCATGAGCAGAGGGTGGGGGGCAACAGGAGAGAGACACGGGGCATGAGCGGGGGGTGGGGGGTACAGGAGACAGACACAGGGCATGAGCGGGGGTGGGGGGCAACAGGAGAGAGACACGGGCATGAGCGGGTGGGGGGAACAGGAGACAGACAAGGGGCATGAGCGGGGGAACAGAAGACAGACACGGGGCGTGAGCGGGGGGTGGGGGAAGGGGAGAGAGACACACGGGGCATGAGCGGGGGTGGGGGAGGGAGAGAGACACACGGGGCATGAGCGGGGGGTGGGGGGAGGGAGAGAGACACACGGGGCATGAGCGGGGGGTGGGCGGGAGGGAGAGAGACACACGGGGCATGAGCGGGGGGTGGGCGGAAGTTAGAGAGACACATTGGGCATGAACGGGGGTGGGGGGAGGGAGAGAAACACGCGTTGGGTGGGCGGGAGGGGGAGAGACACACGGGGCATGAGCAGGGGGTGGGGGGAGGGGGAGAGACACACGGGGCATGAGCGGGGGTGGGCGGGAGTGGGATAGACACACGGGGCGGGAGCAGGCGTGGGGGGGAGGGAGAGAGACACACGGGGCATGAGCGGGGGTGGGCGGGAGGGAGAGAGACACACGAGGCATGAGTGGTGGATGGGGAAGGGGAGAGACACGGGGCATAAGCGGGGGTGGGGGGAGGGAGAGAGACACACGGGGCATGAGCGGGGGTGGGGGGAAGGGGAGAGACACACGGGGCATGAGCAGGGGGTGGGCGGGAGGGGGAGAGACACACGGGGCATGAGTGGGAGTGGGAGAGGGAAAGACACACGGAGCAAGAGAGGGGGAGGGCAGGAGGGGGAAAGACACATGGGGCAAGAGCGGGGGTGGGCGGGAGGGGTACAGACACACGGGGCATGAGCGGGGGTGGGGTGGAGGGAGAGAGACACACGAGGCATGAGCGGGGGTTGGGGGGAAGGGGAGAGAGACACGGGGCATGAGCAGGGGTGGAGGGGAGGGAGAGAGACACACGGGGCATGAGCAGGGGTGGCCGGAGGGGGAGAGACACATGGGACATGAGCAGGGGTGGGCGGGAGGGGGAGAGACACACGGGGCATGAGCGGGGGGTGGGCGGGACGGGTTGGAGAGACAAACGGGGCATGAGCGGGGGTGGGGGGAGGGAGAGAGACACATGGGGCATGAGTGGGGGTGGGGGAAGGGGAGAGAGACACATGGGGCATGAGCAGGGGGTGGGGGGAAGGGGAGAGAGACACACGGGGCATGAGCGGGGGGTGGGCGGGAGGGGGAGAGACACACGGGGCATGAGCGGGGGTGGGTGGGAGGGAGAGAGACACACGGGGCATGAGCGGGGGTAGGGGGAAGGGGAGAGAGACACGGAGCATGAGCGGGGGGTGGGCGGGAGGGGGAGAGACACACAGGGCATTAGTGGTGGTGGGGGGGAGGGAGAGAGACACATGGGGCATGAAAGGGGGTTGGGGGGAGAGAGAGACACACGGGGCATGAGCAGGGGGTGGGGGAAGGTGAGAGAGACACACGGGGCATGAGCAGGGGTGGGGGGAGGGAGAGAGACACACGGGGCATGAGCGGGGGGTGGGGGAAGGGGAGAGAGACACACGGGGCATGAGCGGGGGTGGGGGGAAGTGGAGAGAGACACACAGGGCATGAGCGGGGGTGGGGGGAAGGGGAGAGAGACACACGGGGCATGAGCGGGGGGTGGGGGGAAGGGGAGAGAGACACACGGGGCATGAGCAGGGGGTGGGGGGAGTGAGAGAGACACATGGGGCATGAGCGGGGGGAGGGAGAGAGACACACGGCGTTCGTGTGCAGGCGGCAGATCCTGCTCCTCAGCCCTCCGCTGGCCACCGTGTACCAGTGGCGTGAGCGGGGGGCTGGAGGAACAGGGGAGACATGGAGCATGAGTGGGGGTGGGGGGACAAGAAGGACACATGGGGCATGACCGGGGCTGGGGGGAAGGGGAAACAGACACACGGGGCATGAGCGGGGGTGGAGGGGAGGGAGAGAGACACACGGGGCATGAGCAGGGGTGGGGGGAGGGACAGAGACACGCTGGGGTGGGGGGAGGGAGAGAGACACAGGGGGCATGAGCGTGTGGTGGGGGAAGGGGAGAGAGACACAGGGCATGAGCGGGGGGTGGGCGGGAGGGGGAGAGACACACGGTGCATGAGTGGGGGGTGGGGGGAGGGAGAGAGACACACGGGGCATGAGCGGGGGGTGGGGGGAGGGAGAGAGACACACGGCGTTCGTGTGCAGGCAGCAGATTCTGCTCCTCAGCCCTCCGCTGGCCACCGTGTACCGATGGCGTGAGCGGGGGGCTGGAGGAACAGGGGAGACACGGAGCATGAGTGGGGGTGGGGAGGACAAGAAGTACACACGGGGCATGAGCGGAGGTGGGGGGAAGGGGAGAGAGACACAGGGCATGAGCGGGGGGTGGGCGGGAGGGGGAGAGACACACGGTGCATGAGTGGGGGGTGGGGGGAGGGAGAGAGACACACGGGGCATGAGCGGGGGGTGGGGGGAGGGAGAGAGACACACAGCGTTCGTGTGCAGGCGGCAGATTCTGCTCCTCAGCCCTCCGCTGGCCACCGTGTACCGATGGCGTGAGCGGGGGGCTGGAGGAACAGGGGAGACACGGAGCATGAGTGGGGGTGGGGAGGACAAGAAGTACACACGGGGCATGAGCGGAGGTGGGGGGAAGGGGAGAGAGACACACGGGGCATGAGCTGGGGTGGGCAGGAGGGAGCAAGACACACGGGGCATGAGCGGGGGTGGGGGGGAGGGAGAGAGACACACGGGGCATGAGCGGGGGGTGGGGGGAAGGGGAGAGAGACACAGGGCATGAGCGGGGGGTGGGTGGGAGGGGGAGAGACACACGGGGCATGAGCAGGGGTGGGGGGGAGGGAGAGAGACAAACGGGGCATGAGCGGGGGTGTGGGGAAGGGGAGAGAGACACACGGGGCATGAGTGGGGGGTGGGGGGAGGGAGAGAGACACACGGGGCATGAGCAGGGGTGGGGGGAGGGATAGAGACACATGGGGCATGAGCAGGGGTGGGGGAAGGGGAGAGAGACACACGGGGCATTAGCGGGGGTGGGGGGAAGGGGAGAGAGACACGGGGCATGAGCGGGGGATGGGCAGGAGGGGGAGAGACACACAGGGCATTAGCGGTGGTGGGGGTGGAGGGAGAGAGACACACCGGGCATGAGCGGGGGTGGGGGGAGGGAGAGAGACACACAGGGCATGAGCGGGGGGTGGGGGGAAGGGGAGAGAGACACACGGGGCATGAGCGGGGGGTGGGAGGGAGGGAGAGAGACACAGGGGGCATGAGCGGTGGTGGGGGGGAGGGAGAGAGACCCACGGGGCATGAGCGGGGGTTGGGGGAAGGGGAGAGAGACACACGGGGCATGAGCGGGGGGTGGGGGGAAGGGGAGAAAGACACACGGGGCATGAGCGGGGGGTGGGTGGAGGGAGAGAGACACACAGGGCATGAGCGGGGGGTGATGGGGAGGGAGAGAGACACGCGGCGTTCGTGTGCAGGCGGCAGATCCTGCTCCTCAGCCCTCCGCTGGCCACCGTGTACCGATGGCGTGAGCAGGGGGCTGGAGGAACAGGGGAGACACGGAGCATGAGTGGGGGTGGGGGGGACAAGAAGGACACACGGGGCATGAGCGGGGGTGGGGGGAAGGGGAGAGAGACACACGATGCATGAGCGGGGGTGGAGGGGAGGGAGAGAGACACACAGGGCATGAGCGGGTGTGGGGGGTAAGGAGAGAGACACAGGGGGCATGAGCGTGTGGTGGGGGAAGGGGAGAGAGACACAGGGCATGAGCGGGGGGTGGGCGGGAGGGGGAGAGACACACGGTGCATGAGTGGGGGGTGGGGGGAGGGAGAGAGACACACGGGGCAATAGCGGGGGGTGGGGGGAGGGAGAGAGACACACGGGGCATGAGCGGGGGTGTGGGGAAGGGGAGAGAGACACACGGGGCATGAGCAGGGGGTGGGGGGAGGGAGAGAGACACACGGGGCATGAGCAGGGGTGGGGGGAGGGATAGAGACACATGGGGCATGAGCAGGGGTGGGGGAAGGGGAGAGAGACACACGGGGCATTAGCGGGGGTGGGGGGAAGGGGAGAGAGACACGGGGCATGAGCGGGGGGTGGGCAGGAGGGGGAGAGACACACAGGGCATTACGGTGGTGGGGGTGGAGGGAGAGAGACACACCGGGCATGAGCAGGGGTGGGGGGAGGGAGAGAGACACACAGGGCATGAGCGGGGGGTGGGGGGAAGGGGAGAGAGACACACGGGGCATGAGCGGGGGGTGGGAGGGAGGGAGAGAGACACAGGGGGCATGAGCGGGGGTGGGGGGGAGGGAGAGAGACACACGGGGCATGAGGGGGGGTGGTGGGAAGGGGAGAGAGACACACGGGGCATGAGCGGGGGGTGGAGGGAAGGGGAGAAAGACACACGGGGCATGAGCGGGGGGTGGGTGGAGGGAGAGAGACACACAGGGCATGAGCGGGGGGTGATGGGGAGGGAGAGAGACACGCGGCATTCGTGTGCAGGCGGCAGATCCTGCTCCTCAGCCCTCCGCTGGCCACCGTGTACCGATGGCGTGAGCAGGGGGCTGGAGGAACAGGGGAGACACGGAGCATGAGTGGGGGTGGGGGGGACAAGAAGGACACACGGGGCATGAGCGGGGGTGGGGGGAAGGGGAGAGAGACACACGATGCATGAGCGGGGTTGGAGGGGAGGGTGAGAGACACACGGGGCATGAGTGGGGGTGGGGGGTAGGGAGAGAGACACATGGGGCATGAGCGGTGGTGGGGGGGAGGGAGAGAGACACACGGGGCATGAGCGGGGGGTGGGGGTAAGGGGAGAGAGACACGGGACATGAGCGGGGGGTGGGCGGGAGGGGGAGAGACACACGGGGCATGAGCGGGGGTGGGGGGGAGGGAGAGAGACACACGGGGCATGAGCGGGGGGTGGGGGGAAGGGGAGAGAGACACACGGGGCATGAGCGAGGGGTGCGGGGAGGGAGAGAGACACACGGGGCATGAGCGGGGGTGGGGGGAGGGATAGAGGCACACGGGGCATGAGCAGGGGTGGGGGGAAGGGGAGAGAGACACTCGGGCATTAGCGGGGGTGGGGGGATGGGGAGAGAGACACACGGGGCATGAGCGGGGGGTGGGGGAGGGAGAGAGACACACGGGGCATGAGCGGGGGGTGGGGTGGAGGGAGAGAGACACACAGCGTTCGTGTGCAGGCGGCAGATCCTGCTCCTCGGCCCTCCGCTGGCCACCGTGTGCCGATGGCGTGAGCGGGGGGCTGGAGGAACAGGGGAGACACGGAGCATGAGTGGGGGTGGGGGGGACAAGAAGGACACACGGGACATGAGCGTGGGTGGGAGGAACAGGAGACAGACACAACACTTACTGTGCAGGCGGCGAGGAACAAAGATGGCAGGAGTCTCTGAAGCCAGACGCACTGCACACTTTCACCGCATCCAATGAGAGAGCACATCAGATGTCCGCGGACATCACACAAGCTGCTTGCCTAATCACTGTCCTGTCCGCGGAACGAACAGGGAAGTGCGTCTGCGAAGCGAACACAGATATCACTAATTTTTTTCACTTACATTTTTGTCATTTTTTTAAAAACTACTGGACGGATTTACACCAAATAAAGCAAAGCATTCTTTCGGGACCAAGCTGCCGCTCCTGCCGCAAATTTGGTGTAAATCCGTCCAGCGGTTTGGGCTGTAGGCGTGAGCAAAGTTTTTTCCCATTATGTCTATGGGGTAAAAAAGTTTTGGGACGCCCCCTATAACTTTGCCCCCCCCGGACGAATCCTCACCAAACTTTGCAAAAAAATTCAGAGTGACCCAAATACTTTTTTTGCAAAGTTTGGTGAGGATTCGTCCAGGGAGAGCGCCCAAAAAGTGCTCTTCCTATGGAAACACCAACTTTACCATAACTACATGGCCACTAACGTGGCCATGTAATATATATATATTCAGTGAAAAAACGTTGTCAAAGGGACGTTATGGTTCCAAGTAAAACCGTAAAACCCTTGAAATTCATCAGTTATGGTAAGCTAAGCAACCATAACTCACGCCACCACCGTGCACTGCTAAGACCAACACCCAGGACATCAAAGATGACATCACAAATGTCATTGATGACATCACATGTGTATGTACTTTTCATGAAATATGTGTACAAAGGATTCTTATTATAATGTTGCGAAACAAGTGTCAAGGATCATTTCAATAACTATCATACCCTAATTAGTGCATTGAACGATGCATTGATATAAATAGCATTCTATCATGGGGTTCTATCTAGTATACTAAGCTACTAATGCAGAAAAATAGCATTGTGTGCAGTGTACAAGATGAAGGTATAATATTCGTAATGTTAATATGTTGAATAATGAAATGATAATTGTTTTCTAAATAGATTTTTGTGTACTATAAATATGTAATAAGTAGCTAATAAAACAAATGTATTACATAATTGCATTACTATAGACAAAACACAAAGACACAAGAACACATACCAATATGGGTATATACAGGGAAAGTGAAGTTAGCAAAAAAGCACAAGTAGTAGCAGAAACAATTCATAATTTAACTGATTATTTTCATCCAAATAAATGATTGCTCTGTTTCAAAGCTGCTATTTACCCTAGGTATATGTATCACTTGATGTGATTGGACCCTAAGGAAAGTAGTGTGAGTACAATGTATATATGACCATATACAGGGAAAGTACAGCCATAAAAAAAAAACAACAGAACTATCAGAAAGTGCTCATAAGTCTATTGATTATCTTTATGCACAAAAAGGATTGCTGTCTTTCAAGCTTGTGTCTTCCCGTATGTATATGTTTCATATGATGTGACTGGACTCTAAGGGAATTACTGTAAGAACCTACTTGAAGGATACGTCTACAAATAAAATTAATGTTTTAGTTTCTGACTGTTACTGAAGAAAACCATGTGGCCTAGATATGTCAGCAAAAGATAAGAGAGTGAGCCAGACATGTGATGTCATCTGTGATGTCATCAATGACATTTGTGATGTCATCTTTGATGTCCTGGGTGTTAGTCTTAGCAGTGCACGGTGGTGGTGCGAGTTATGGTTGCTTAGCTTACCATAACTGGTGAATTTCAAGGGTTTTTCTGTTTTACTTCGAACCATAACGTCCCTTTGACAAAGTTTTTTCACTGAATTTCATAGGTTTTTAGTAGCACAACTTAACCATAACGTCCCTTTAACAAAGTTTTTTCACTGAATATATATATATACATACCCCCATTTTGTTTATTTGCGAACATTTCAGGACACTGCGAGTGTTCTTAGAACAGTTTCAGTTTGCTTGCGAACAAAACGGACACATATTGAGTCCTCAGAACACCTCCCATTCAGTTTATTTAGAACATTTCAGAACACCCGTGATGTCCGCAGTCAAATTGAACACAAAAAGAACGTCTAATACATAAAAAAACACAACTTTCATCCTATCTCATACACTCCCACCCTCCCCAAACACTCCTACACACCAACACACTCTACTAAATACAAATTTTGAACAAAGTTTCACTACGCTGTCCACGGACGACCGCAAAACCAAGATGGCGGGCGTTACCGAAAATGTGATGCGCTTCACGCTCCATGCCGTTCAATCAGTGAACATCACGCAAGCCGATTGGCCAATCAGGACACTGTCCGCGGAGCGAACAGGGAAGTGTGTCCGCGGACCAACAAAGATATCACTAATTTTTTTTTACCTACTTTTTGGTCATTTTAAAAAAATCTACTGGACAGATTTTCACCACGCTTTCGGGACCAAGCCACTGCTCCTGGTCCAAATTTGGTGAAAATCCGTCCAGCGGTTTGGGCTGTAGACGCGAGCAAAATTTTGTTCCCATTCAGTCTATGGGACAAAAAAAGTTTTGGGACCCCCCCTATAACTTTGCCCCCACTGGACGAATCCTCACCAAACTTTGCAAAAACATTCAGAGTGACCCAAATACGTTTTTTACACAGTGAAAGTCAGAAATAATCATGGACAGTGGAAGTGCAAAGTTTGGTGAGGATTAGTCCAGGGAGAGCGAAGTTATACGCCGCCCAAAAAGTGCTATATAATTATTACTGAACCTTAGAGTTTATATAAGGAAACTGTGTTATCACCTAACATAGTTTGTGGGCAGTTATACTTTTGGCAGGTGTGGGATGTTGGTGAAGAGTAGCAGCCGCGATAGCCTTCCTCCAGCTGGACTCCAGGTATCCGCTTTGGTTTTGACTTCAGCCTCTGAACAAATTGATGAGTGCAGGAACGCTAGTTATGCACATTTGTTCCCCATTCACTCAGGCAGAGCCAGGCTCAGTCAACAAATCACGCAGAAGGGCATTCATGCAGGTAGGCAGCCAATCAGGCTCACATGCATTCTGGCCATTCACTCCACACAGACACCGATAACAAAGAATGTGGATTGGAGTAAGCACCCAGCCTTTCAGCACACTAGAATGCATTCATACCAGTTTCAGTCAGGGCTGTCTAAGGCATTATGTCACACCCAGAAACCAGACACCCACAACACAGAATGTGAGTTGGCTCTCAACTCCATTCACACAGGTCCCACCCCAAGGGTCTACCCACAACACCAAGCCACTGGGAATTCTCCAGTCAGTCTGACAGGAGGCAATTCCAGAGCCACATATGGTATTTCCACCCAGCAGTCTGTCAGGGGGAAGGGACAGATTCAGGGTTTCCCAGGAATTTGGAAAACATGGTAAAAGGCAATACAAACCAAAAGGCCACAATGACCATCTTGCCTTTTTTCTGGAAACAATTGCTTCCTATGGCAGGGCATGAGTGTCCCAAACATGGAGGACACTCAGAGCCATAGTCAAGTCAGCATGTAGCTGCCTCCAGCCCATACCATGTTCTGTGGGTAACACACAGGTGCACAAAAATACACAAAAGTGGTACAAGTGTGTACCCCCACCCATGAGTGCCATAAGGGTATTCCATGGGTTTTGGTCACCAAAAGGAAAACAGGAAGAGCTGCACTGCCAGAGGTCCAGGCTGGACATCAGTGGAAGAAAACATAAAGAAAACACACACAGAGAATTGGTAAGACAAGGACAAGGAGGCCCTGTCCCTCCAAAGGCATTTCTAGCTATCCCATTCATTCAAACATGCTCAGGGTTCTTCCCAGGCACACACACAGGATCTGATTTAGATCTGAGTCTCAGACATCCTATTTACACAACAGGCCAACTGGCTGCTCTGAGCTCCCACCCTTGTGCATCAAGATAGCAATGGCCATGTATGGTTGTGATGAATCAACCTCGGGGGTACCAGAGTTCCAGGGGTGACTATATCTTTTTTTAAATCAGCCCCACACCTCTAATACACCAGAAATGATCTGAACAGATTGGAATACCAAGAAAATGATAAACTCCTTGACCAATTTTGGTAACTTGAACCGAATGGAGGCTTATCTCTGAAAGATTGTGGATTGTTGGTTAGTTGCAACACAGCAAAAATAAAATTATTACCCAATGATAAAAGCAGTGTCCAGTCAAGGTTGTATTAATAATATCTACTGTATCAATCACAACAGACAGTCTAATGACACTATGAAATACAACTCACCCTGTATCGCAATGCAGAGGACAGACAGTAGCTAAGAAGGTAAAGGGATGCACTAAAGGATACTGACAGGAGGGGAGTCAGTATGGCTAAAGACGACAACAGTTTGTTAAGTTGTCTTGGCTTTAGCACAAAGTGAGTAATGTATCTTAAAATGTCTCTAGAGGCCTTCAGGTAAATACCAGGGTAACAGAACCACAACGTACCTTGTGCTGAAGATGTTCTTGGTGCTCGACAGCGTCGAGTGGGCTTCAGGGTGCTTTTCCACCTTCAGTGACAGAGTTTAAGATGGTAGTCACTGCGGGTATCAGGCGGCATGATGGTTTGGCTAGTAAAACTGGACAAACAGCTGCAGCCTGGCCTACATGGAAGCTCAGGGTCAGGAATCATTGTCTCAGTGCTGATCAGTGGTTCTGAAAGCACTGATCATGATGTCTCTTATGTCTTTAAGCGATGGTGGCTTGATAGTGGTCAGCGTTGCCGTCGGTTGTGGATCGAGGAACTGAACTAGCTTGAAAATGTCCTTTAAGGCAGCCGTCAGCAGAGGCTCATTGTGGCACTTATCCCAGCTTCTTCAATGGGCTTGTGTCATAATTTAAGGTGGATGGCCATAAGCTGAAGAGTGTGTTGTAGCCAGCTGCCTTGTCCTTGGTTGTATGTTCAGAGACCTTATGGCACTTCCTATCCAGGAAGCTTGCTGCAGAGCCCAGTAGGGCACAGTGTGTGCTGGGTGGGTACTGGTTCTGGAGCGGCTGGAGAGTCCTCTGAGATATGTATCTCCCTCTGTTCACTGGGGTTGTTTAGTGGAGGGATCTTGCTTCCCTCGTTGGATATCCTGGCCTTCCTTCACTGGCAGACAATGTATAGCAGATTGTACCTTCAGCCAGAGTCCAGGGTTGAGTTCTCCTTTCTTACTTCTTGTTAAGTCTTCAGATGATCTGCCAAAAGATGGGCTTTGCCCTCTTTTAAAGCCAAATGGGCCCCAGTGATTGGTGTAGGCTAAACATACCTTAATTAACCAATCCTGGGCTCCCTACCATCAATCTCCTGTATGCGTGAGGTCATAACCAGAGTGCTTTGCAACAGAAAAAGTAAAGGGGTGAAAACAGGAACATGTCGTACCATAGAACTAAAATTGTGAAATCCTTCTTTCAACAGAAAGAGTTCTGGGCTCGCTCCCTTGTGACACTATGTCCCCCCCATCTTCCTGTCTGTTGTTTCAAAGAGTCATCCTGGTTAATAGTTCTCCATGTATGGTCCTTGTTAAAGTGTCAGTTCTCCCTTAAAGCTGTGGCAAACCATAATGTTTTGTTCGTGCAAACCACATTCTCATACCTTATGAATGGGGCCCCCCTAGTGGGATTGTTTACTGTAAACAACAGTCCCAGACATGACAGTTCACTGTCATTGATACTGAGGGTGGGAGCTGTCTGTAGGTTAACACAGTTACATAAGAAAGGTGGTTGGGTTTCCTGTCTCCTTTGTTAACCTCTGCAGCCAGGCCCCATGTGGGCCCGTTTATAGTACCCTCTGTTGGTATGGTAATCGCTGCCACAAGCTGCAGGGTCTAACAAAAGAGCAGGGTGGATCAATGGAGCCTTTGTGAGTTAATCAGGCTGGCCATGGCAGGGGGAAGGTTGGTCCGCCCCGTCCTAGAGATGACATTGTGCATTCCTTGGCTGTCACATTCCAACTAAATGTGGAAGGGGCAGACAGTGCTTGTAGGCTTTGTTCTGCCTGGGGTACACGGGTCTATGCTTTTGTCATGGTGTGAACATAGTAAAATGTGTGTCGATTAGCCCCACATATTTTCCTGAGGGTGGTCTACCATCATTCCATTTCATTACAAATTTCAAAAAGCACAGACTGATTGTTGAATTCCTCACAATGGTACATATTTTTTCCATGCTTGTACTGTAAAGAAAGCCTAGAGTTGGAGTCTCACTGGACTTTGTAACATGGTCGTAATTTTAGGTTGATTTACCAGGAACAAGCCCTTGTTCCCAAAATTTGGCAAAACAGCTCTGCAGCAGTGTGCGATCATTTAAAAGACAAATAAAAGGAATCCAACCAGCTATGCAGGGGGACCTGATAGAGGGAAATACTACAGGGCACCACTGAGTTATTCCTCATTTTGGAGTCTTTGAAGACTCAATGGGGATAGTTGTATTACTGCATTTAATAATTACTGCATGAGATAATTACTGCATGTTGTAATGCTTATTTATGGTGGTAATAACCACCCAAAAGCAGAGAAGTAAAACACAGTGTTGAAAAATATCATATATTATACCACTATCTCTAAACTTATAGCCAGCACCACATATTTTTATCTTTAAAGGTCCTTGGATTGGGTTTCAAGGCGGAAAACAAGGTTGTAGAATCTTCAGGGCAAGCAAATGAATCAGGGTATTCACACAGGTCACAGTCAATTATTTAGAGGTAATAGCTCTGTCATGTGATGCCTTGCTATTGGTGGCTTATTGTCTGTTTTTACTCATCACTATCCTGATCACCATTCTAATGCCCATCTTATACTACCATCATCATCATCACTTTCACTTTATTCAGCCATGAGGCCATTAAAGTACAACATTACAAGTATAGCAACAATACAACAAATATATCAGATATACTGTCCATCCACATTAATATTGAAACAACCACTAAAACCCACTGGAGCAAATATTAGCCTGTGGGCTCCCTACCCATTTAAAGGGCCTCCGTTTCCGGCAGGTGACTTTTTAGCCCAATACTCACTCCATTTTCCGGGGTGGGCCCCAGCTCGGACATGTTGAAATGGGCTAGTTTAATTTCAACACCTGGACTCGCGCTGGCAGGTGCGTCCAGTATTTCTGGGTCCTCCACATCTCACTCCCTGTTGTTGGTCCCCCCGCCCCACCTTGAAATTCTATGAGGGAAACTAATAGTTTCTTTACATACCCCAGTTTTGGCAGGGACGTCATTTCACCAAGGGGTAGCGGAAGTGACATCACAATGCCACGCCCCCACGAGTGACATACCAGGAAGTGATGTCATTTGACCACACCCCGTGACATCACAGGAAGTGGCATCATAAAGCATTATCCCTCAGTACACTAAGAAAAATATGTTTACAATATCACTCTATTGTGACATTTCATACAAGAATGGATCATCATTCCCTGCTCCAGATGTAGCTGGATTATCTCCTCGGCTCCTGGTAATATGGCATTGCAAAGCCCATGCCTTTCAAGGCCGTAACTTGCAATGCTGTGTGGCCTCTCTGTGGCTTTACTCTTTTGATCGTTGTGTATTCAGCAATAAAAGATCTTTGACTTTAACCCATTCATTAAACTCTGCTACCAACGTTACACACTGGGCTATCTTTGCAATATTGATTCTCCAGTCGAGGACCATGGAAGGCCATTATTCGTTATTAATGCCCCGTGTTGTGCTTGGCAGTCCAAAATTCGAAAGGATTGCAGTGAAACCATTTACTAATGAGCTTATGCCTCGTGGACTGGACTTCCAAAATGTATTTCTCACTATCAGGATGCCCACCTATTCAACCAAAGTGCTGCTCCTTATAGTGGTTTCACCTACATTTAAAGTTTAGTGCTGCCTCTTTAGAAGTCTCCGTAGAGTCTCCCTGTATTTAAGGGTGACTTTGAGCTCCAATGGTAGACGAGTGTCGGGCTCTGCTGAACAGACTGTCTCAGAGCACATCAGAGATAATTCAAGATACAACGGAGAGACATCTTTGTGATCTTTAGGGGGGGTGGGGCACCGAAGAGCAAAGCTTTTTTTTTTTTTACTTTAGAAATCCTCAGCCGCGCACAGAGCATAGCACACTGAATTGGCTAGAAAATGAGAAAACGATGCAAAGCGCTATGAATGTAAAGGAGGTTAGGTAAAGGTGGTTAGAGGGAAATACAGCCAGCCATGGGCATGCAGGGGCCACAGAGGAATGGGCGAGGACTCAAAACACACAGAGGGTAGTGATTCTATACATGGTCCCCTTCCACTTCCCCCACAGAAAACGGATAGCCTTGGCAGCCTGGCTCTCTCTCTCTCTCAGCAGACAGTGCGTACCCCGGGATATGCACTCAAGGTTACACTGCTCAGCAGGGCTTAGCTTTTGGCAGGGATGTGGCTCTGCCTCTCTGTCAAAGATGAAGAGTTAGTCTGGGTGGTTCCTGGGCAGTCTCGGCTCTGGCAGGCGGGGCAGTACCTCGGGGTGTGCACACAGAGCTTCCCGCTGGTCCTGCACTCTTGCATGCCGTCCCTTCTCTCTCTATCCGGGGCTCCTAAATGCAGACTGCAGCGCAGCCTCCAGCCGGCAGGGCTACTGGCCGCTGCTCCATTAAGGAGCTTCCAGACTCCAGCATGATGGCATTCAGCGGCCCGGCCTGCCAGGACTGTAAGGGAGCGTCTGCAAAGAGCAGCCTCACTCTCAGGGGACAAAAGGGGCGGCTAGGAACGACACGATAAGGGGAACATGCAAGGAGTCACGAAGCAGGACTGGAGAGCACTAAGTGTGTGGGGCAGCAGAACAGCGCAGGCAGCACACACGTGCCCCGGGCCGCAGTCAGTCACACAGCCACTGCCACCCCCCCGAACTACTCACTTGTTTTCTGGACAGAGGAGGAGCGTGTGTCTGGAAACCACGTGGAAAATGGAGGACCACAAACACGGCATGCTCATAGCTGTGGCCACTCCCCTCCTCCTCTGATTGGACAAATGCCAGGGGTCGCAAGAGATTGACAGAGGTCGCTGGCCAATCAGCAGCGGTCACTCTTGCGACCTCAGGCGACCCCTAAATGACATCCCTGAGTTTTGGCAAGACCCTGGCAGAGTGACAGCCGCCAATAGCCATTGCCCCTTTGTTTTCAAGGGGATAAAACAAGGTGCATCTGGGGTAGATGGTAGGTGGAAAGGACAGCTGTTATAAGCCAGTGAACTGCTCTCAGCACACCCTCGGGCACACCATAACCATCAAATTCCCCAACCCCATTTATCTTAGTTGGACTAGGACTATCGGGGGATCGAGGGGAAAGGGGGATTGTACATCCTATTAGTGTGCCCTGCAGAATGACATACAGCACCTTTTATCTCAGTTAGGGCCATTGTCCAGCAGAGCCCCACCCTGTATTCGACTTGCTTCGATAGAATTCAACAAGGCCAGGTGGGCAGAACCAGCCCCATGGCAGCCGCGACCTCCACTTCAACTCCCCGCCCTTCATTATGATTGGCATACATGGCAAAGTGGATTTTCCACGGTAATTTGTGGGGATTTGATGAAATTCAAGGTGTTTCGGGGGGCATTGGGTGATGCAAAATCCATGAAATCTGTGGTATCCCCTACATCCTCCTTTAAGGTAGTAACCAGTTCTGACATGTCAGAGCCAGGTTCCTCACAAGTGCCCTCTGTGCCATTCCAAGGGTCTGTGCCCCACCACCCGCGGCCGATATAAGTACCTGTGACTTTGGCCATGCTGTGCGAGTCTAATATACAATCCATACTCTCACAGTGTAAGACATTGTTGGCTTCCTTAACGTCAGTGGCTTTTACTGTATCATTCTGAAGATCCGAATCATTGAGGGTTTGCATAGTATCAACAAAAAGATATATTTCATTAATCAAAACGTTGGCCGTACCTGTTGGTTTTGGGGGGGTGGGGTTTGGGGCATCTTTTAGTTATGCCAGGCAGGTCATGTTCTGTCAGGATTTTCCGTTTAGGAATTGCGGCAGACATGATTGGCAGTGAAAGAGGGGAGGCATCTGCAGAAGGGAGGCAGCTGAATGACTGTGCTGTGGTCCGTGGGGGATAAGCAGTGGATGGCTCACTGGTCTCACACGCCGCAGTGGCTCACATGTGCCGCACGGTAGGAATCTGCAGGTGCTATGGCGGGAGCTGTGATAGTACAAACAGTACGAGCAGAACAGCAAAACAGCCGACTCTCAGGCCCACTCCACTTTGCTGCCTGGGCTGGGGGATGTATTTAAAGGTCCAGGATAACGGTAAAGGATCAAGGAGAGCCTCCTCCCTTTACTACACAAATTGACTAGACACTCATACAATACCGATTACGCCAACCAGAACACCCTTTCCCTACACACACTAACACCATCCAAATTCCACACTTCACCCATCCAGAAACCATCAACCCAGCATTTCTCTGGAGGCAGGCCTCTATATCAAGCAACCAAGCAATATATTTACACCTGGTGCACCCTTCTGGATGCAAATAACCAAGGTGCCTTCACTACAACCCACTTTGAAACCGAGCAAAACAAAGCCTGGTTGCTTCCAATCGGCTAACAAAATAACAGCAATTCAATCGTTCAATACTCTTTCTACTCCTACTAGTCGAACCCAGACACATTTCTTTCAAATCCCAAAACTGCAAGATACCATGGAAATGCCAGCAGTGTGCTATGCAAAAACCAGTAAAATAACATGGCATAATGTAACATTTTAACTGTAGGTTTGCAAGCAAAGACACTTCTTGGGAAGTCATTTCCCCCAAAAACATTTGGTGTGCTTGAAAAAGCATGAAAAACTGTTAGAATGTATGATAACAAGAATTCTGGTCATTTCAAGAAGCCCGAAAAAAGGACTCAAAACATGGGTTTGGGACCACACCTGCATAATCCCTTCCTCTCACATGACATTCTTGGGATACATTATTTCAGATACTCCTGGTATTATTAATGTGAAAACTACGCTATAGTAGAGGGCAACAATGCTTGTATCTCAAGCATTGCTAATACATAACAATACGGCTCCTATTCATTCAATTTTACCTGCCTTAAAGTTCCATCTAGGCAAGGCTGTTCTGAAATTGATTTATGGCCAGGAATTGTTTTACAATTCTAAACTTAAATGCCTAGAAGTATGGAAAGCTAAATTGTGGAGGCGGGCTCTAGGTGTGCCCAACAGTGTGCCGCCCCAGACAATATGATTGATTCAAACTAGGTCTATCCTCTATTTCTGTTAGGGTACAGTGGAATCTGCTTTCCCTATTTAGAAAAATACTTATATCTACTGGGGATTCTTTGTACGTGAATCTGCTTGAAAGTATACAGATAATTTGTGTTAGGAAAAAACCCAATGTTGTGAAGACAATTGAGACACATTATGCACAAATTCTTAATTAAATCAATATCAAATCCAAATAAAGTAAAACAGAAATTATTGGATTTTGATTGGATAAAAAAATGTGGAGAAACACCATGGATACTTCTCCATGTTGCATCTAAGTAAAGAATATAAGAAACAAGGGGTGTCTACGCCTTACATTGCTAAGTTTCCCGACAAACAACACAAGCAAACCTTTATGCAGGTGCGTTGGCACTTACTCCATACAAAAGAAATTCTTGCATGACGTGGCCTAATTGATCTTGGGGATTTGGTTTGTCGATGTTGCCACTTAGATAAATCTGTTGAGTCAACACAAGATTTATTTTCCTTTTCTAAGGAATTGAACACAAAACGAGAACATTATTTGGCAAAAATGTATCCTAACCACCAATGGGCTAATGAGCAAGAAATATCAGTGTCTGAGCAGGTGTAACACTTCAGAAACTCTTGCTGTAGCCTCGTTTTTCAACTCTTTGAACCTACAAGAAGGTTATTCCACCAATTATACTTCATTGGAGACGACAGCTTTATAATATGAAATAACACTTCCTGCGTTTTTCTTTTATCCTTCTTTAACCAAAGTAAGTTTTATCATTTCATGTCTGAGTTTGTGATCATTTCACTGCGTAAGGTTTTGGTGATTTTCTTAAATTTTATATGTTTTATTTGAATGAGTGGTTTTAATGAAATACATATACGTTTATGTTTTTTTTATATTGTTAATTTGGTTAACTTGATTTTGTTTGTTTAACGATTTTACATTTTGTAAAGGTTATTTAACCACAAGCAATGCAAAATAAAGAAATTCTAATAGGGTGCAATTATTAATGTGAGATCATTGGTAGGGAGGCATGCACCCACAAAAGTGAATGTTCTAACCTTTGGTCAACCAAAACAGTGGCAGTGACCAAGCCTGAGTTCTGTGTAGCTACTTTCAGCCTAAGATGCTGACATGCATTGTACACACGGCATTCCCCATGCAGGCATAACGGCCCTAGAAGCAGGGATGTTATTTGGGGGCCACCAGAGGTTGCAACTTTGACCCCTGAGTTCTCTCTTGCTACCCCTGCAGTCTCCCTTGCTACTCCTAAAAAAAATATATATATTTTTATTTTTGTTAATGTAAGCTCCTGGGCTGGCTGTGGCTTGTTACTGGAGTGGCTGACTTTCTTGTTCAGGACTCTTAAAAATGGTTGGTTGGGGGTTGCACTAGTGTAACACTTTAAGCAGTGACCCTAAATAAGCAAGAATATAAATAACAAATAATTTGTATACATTAATTGCTAGACTCATTAAATGTTTATTTCAGGTACACTTCAGGAGGTGAATCCCTGATTTAGCCTGTCCTTAAACACCTGAACTCAGCCTTTCATCCTTCTGAGTCGATAAATCAGTACCAACACAGGTTGGGTGATATTGTATGCATATTTGTTGTATATAAAGCACTTAAGCGTAAGTGCTTTATAATAACACATCATTATCATTGGGCCTTGGATCACTGCTTGCATTCACAGTAATTTTGTAATGTGGGCCTATACACACTGATATTAACGATACATATGGTGATCCATTCTTGTATGAAATGTGTATCACATTATAGGGATATCGTAATGTAGCATACATCTATGCAAGTGTACACCTGCCTGACCGAGTAGACCTGCCTGGACAGATCATGGCTCCTTGCTTTGGAACCCTGTGACAGAGGAACCAGCACGAGCTGGTTGTTCGAGGTTTAGAATGGAAAGACAAGATTGAACATCAACATCTTGCATCCACGAAGGAGTTAGACGTCTCCCACTTCTTCCAATATATATATATATATTATAATCTTGTAACTCCAATCAATATACTTTCCCCGTTACCAATCATCATTGTGTACAGCTTATCATTCCAACTGCGATACTACAATTGGCGACGAGGTTGCTCGTACCTGCTCTGCCGTCGTATGCTGTTGTGCCTGCCTCTGGAGCCGCTCCGCTCACACCCGAGCATTGCAGCGGCCCCGGACAAGCTTCGCATGAAGTAACATGAATTTCTTTCATTTCCTGCCCCAGACTGCGCCTACCGATGTGACGCTCATTAGAGCCTACCGGTGAGCTGATCCACGCAGCGTGTTGTTGTCCTGTTGAACACTTTCCTGTTGTTTACGCGCATGCACGTTGCGTTTATATTTGGGAAACGAGGAATACTTATGATGAAGTGCCACTCTTAAAGTGGCATACACACCCTCTTAACACTGTCTTGTTTCTATGGAGGATTATGCAAGTGAAGCAATTGCACGCTGAGGAATCTTCACACAGTGTTAATGTATAAGTAACCTCTAAGGGTGAATTCTAAAGTTGTGTGTATTTTATTGCCATGATTACTTGCAACATTATATGGAACATATACATGGAGAATTGCATGCACAAAAATTCAGCCGGATGCTGCAATATTCATAGCAAACACAGATGTGAATCAACAATATATTAAGGAGTGTTTAAGCACAGTGTTACACAGATAGCACACATAGCTGTGAGGAAGGTTATAACAAGCATAGCCACTGTCCATCACTATACAGTGTGCTATGGCATTCAGCAGTGTTCCCCCACCTGCATTCTTCATGCCTGACACTAATGAGCCTGGCATTCCATGGAAAAGATGGATTAAATCCTTTGAACACTATGCCGGAGTTGTTTGTGGCCCAAATTGTAGTTCAGAAAAAAGGAAGTCACTTTTGTTACATTGTTTGGGCCTGGCAGTCCAGGAGAAGTATGAAACCCTGCCAGATTTATCAGCAGAGGAAAGTGCGGACATCAATGAATATGAGCGTGCAGTCAAGAAGATTGACAAACACTTTGAAAAGAAAATAAGCATTATTTTGGAGAGGTACAAATTTGGCAAGAGGACACAAGAGGAGGGAGAGAGTGTTGAGAAATTCATCACTGCACTAAGAAAACTTGCCAAAACATGCAATTTCAATGATCAACTCGATGAAAGACTAAGAGACCAGTTTATGCTGGAATGTCGGAGTACCAAGGTGAGAGAGAGACTTTGGTCAGAAAGTGATCCATCACTAGATGTCGTTCTTCATGTACCGAAGGAAGTAGAGCACACTGAGTGTGTGAAAGAATTAGAAAGTAAAGTCAAACATATGCAGATCGAAACCAATAACATGAAATCTGCCAAAGTGGCCTGCAATGTCACGGAAGAAATGGAATCCATATCTATGATTAATAATCCATCTGCTAAATGTAAGACCTCAGCCAGACAGTACAAGCTGTCGCAATCTGACAAATGGAAGCTTAGAATTAATCAGAAAGGATATTCCAATGACCGCCAATGACCGCACCAGGAAAGATAGTCCTGATAACCAATTCACAAATACAAGAAGAAGATGACAAGAAAGATGCTATAGATGTGATAGTGTCGATCACTGGGCCGATGATCCATAGTGTCCAGCTTTAAACATTATAAGCAGCAAATGCAAGGGTAAAGGTCATTATTCGAGGTGTTGCAAATTTCGCAAATCTTCTACAAATTGGCTAGGGGGTAATTCAGACAGTGGTCACAGTTGCAGAGAGGAAGGTGAAGAATGTGTATTTGTCATAACTGGTGATGATGATGAAGAAGTCCTAGAAAGTCCCAAAGCCATTGTTTCAATTGATGGTGTGGATTTGAGTATGATGATTGACACTAGTGCTAAGTACACGTTAATACCACATCACTTATGGAACAAAAAAAACATGAATATCTCCACGAAACTGATATCAACCATCAACCCCAGAGCTTATGGTGGAGTAAGAATTGACACCATGGGTTGGTTTTGGGGGAAACTGAAATTTAAAGATAGGAGAGCCAAAGGCAAAGTTTACATCACTAGAGTGGGTAGGACACCACTATTAAGTTGGACTCACCAGAGTAAACGGCAAGTCAAAGTAGATTCTACTGCTGAAGAATCCGTTTTTGCCATCAACAATGATGTGAAGAATAGCTGTGATGAAGCTAAAGAGAACGTTGTTGATGTAATGCAAGCTGTTTTTCGTGACCGTTTAGGATGTCTCCATGGTTATGTACACGAGATACAGTTGAGACCACATCATAATCCAGTTGCTCAGAAATTGAGGAACGTTCCGTTGTCCATGCGTAATGAGGTCAGAAAGGAAATAAGAAGCATGGAGGAATGAGGCATCATTGAAGGTATTGATGCCAGCGAATGGGTTTCACCACTTGTGGTCATAAGAAAGAAATAAGGTAAAATTAGAATCTGTGTAGATATGCGGGAATTGAACAAATGTGCCTGACCATCATCCTCTCCCCAATATACAAGAAATTATCTCCACAATTGGACCTTCAAAGTTCTTTTCCAGCTTGGATTTGACGTCTGCGTATCACCGGATTAGATTACATGAATAATCCAGACATCTCAGAGCTTTCATTACGCCGGATGGCCTTTACCAATTCAAGAGAATGCCATTTGCTTTGGTATCCGCCGCATCAGTTTTCCAGCGCAATTTGTTTGATGGGATACCTGGTGTAATTTGCTTCCAAGATGACATTCTAGTTTATGCTGACAATCAAAAATTGTATGATGAGAGACTTAAATATGTATGTGAGTAGTTATACAGAGCAGGAATTACTTTGAGCAAGGATAAGTGTAAAATTAACCGCTCTGAAATAGAATATTTAGGGCACAAGATCTCTGCCGAAGGAATTTCTCCTAAACCCCAATTAATTAATAGTATCAATAAGATGCCCAGACCATGCAACAAAGAAGAGGTTCACACATTTATTGGAATGGCCGAGTACTACTCCAAGTTTGTTCAGGATTTTGCCATTCACATCGTTCCTTTATGAGAATTACTCAAAAAGAAGAGTTTTGAGTGGAACAATGACTGCGAAGAAGAGTTCAATTTCATTAAAATTGCTATAGGTTCAGCTCCAGCGTTAAAGAATTTCTGCAGCAGCAGGAGAACTATCATTACAACTGATGCAAGTAATGTTGGCCTGGGGGTTGTTGTCACACAAGAAGATAAAGGGTGTGAAGTCCTTATTGCTTTCGAATCTAGGTTACTGAAGGGAGCTAAATTATCATATATTGCAATTGAGAAAGAAGCATTGGCGATAAAATGGGCAGCTGAAAAATTCAGGAGTTTCATATGGGGTAATAAAGTGGAATTTCGTACAGACCATAAACCCCTGAATCATGTATTCATGTCAAAAGGTTTGGACAAGGTTTCTAATAGAATCAGGAGGTGGGTGATGCTTCTTCAAGAGTACAATTACACAGTATGTTACGTGCTTGGAGCTAAGAATGTCACGGCTGATTGTCTGTCACGCCTAATGAATATTTCGGAAATCACTGATAGAGAAGATGACATGGAAGTCGTATTAAGTGTAGAGGAAGCATCGATTTCAAAGATGGAATGGGACAATGCTGACGGTAAAGATGAAACATTTAAATGCTTGAAGGATCTACTACTCAACAATCAAAGTCCATGGAACAAGAACAAGTTTGAAGACGCAAACCTGATGACATATTGGTCTGTTGCTGATGAATTACATTTGCACGATAAATTCATCATGAGGGGAGATAAAATAATCCCTCCACGGGTCTACACCAGAGAGTGATCGAGCTTGGACACGAAGGTCACCAGGGTATTATATAGACCAAACAAAGGATAAGGAATGATTTCTGGTGGCCGGATGTGATCTGCAGATACAACGCTACATCAGAGACTGTATCCTTTGCAGTAATAGTGGAAAAAGCTGTATGGGGGTGAAACAGCCTATGGTGACCACTGAGATTCCTAGTAAAGTGTGGAAGGATGTAGGAATGGATATTGTAGGTCCTGTGAGTAGCAATGGGGTGCAGTAATTGGTGTCTGGTTGTTATGGATCTCCTCACCAGGTGAGTGGAAGTGTTGATTACACCTAGCATTACTGGTAAAACAGTAACTGATTTTCTGTCTACTGTATGTGAAAGAGAGGGATACCCAGGGAGCAATCTTTCTGATAATGGCACCCAATTCAAATCAAAAGAGATGGCAGATTTTTGTAATAAATACTCCATCGATCACAAAAGAAGCGCTCTATATATCACCCCCAGGCAAATGGTGTGGTGCAGCGTTTTAATAAGGTACTGAAAGAGACTATTTGAATGGCTTGGTCAAATGGTTTAAACTGGGAGGAAGCGTTAAAGGAAAGAGTAATTGCTCACCGTTTTACACCGCATTCCACCACAGGTATTTCTCCTTTCGAGTTAAGCAGAGGAAGGAAGGCCAACACAAAGTTAGCACCATTGTGGTTAGATAACAAATGAAATGGGGTCAAAAAGGATTTTGGCACTGTATGTGAAAAGATCAGGAAGGTACAAAGGAAGAACAAATGCACCCATGATAAAAGGAGGCATATGGATAAGTTTGACAAGGCTTCAGTGATGGGGAAGCTGGTCAGGATTCGACTTCCTCCCACTCTCAGAGTGGGCCCGTGTAAGTGGTCTAGGCCAATCAGAGTTATAGAGACATTTCATCACGCTGTCAGAACGGAAGATGGAAGGATTTGGAACATAGAGAGGGTATGGGTATGTCAAGGCAGCAAATATGACTGTCGTGGTGGTGAGAATATCAGATTGGGTGTGAATGGTTTGGATCAAGGTGTGAAGGATCATGGAAATGATGTTGGAGTGAAAGATAGGGGAAGGGTACTCAGAACAAGGGTGATGTCAAGAGATTTGCTGAAAGTGTATCCAGACAAATCTGAAGTTGTTTCCTTGCCAACTCTTTCCAGAGACGCTGCATGTAAGTCCAAATGGGGAAGAACATATCGCGTACCTAACGCATGGAGGACTATGTGTTATTTTGTCTGCTGTTTAAGACTTTTTGTTTTTTGTTTGCTGTACATTACAAAGGAAGGGAGATGTGTAGCATACATCTATGCAAGTGTACACCTGCCTGACCGAGTAGACCTGCCTGGACAGATCATGGCTCCTTGCTTTGGAACCCTGTGACAGAGGAACCAGCACGAGCTGTTTGTTCGAGGTTTAGAATGGAAAGACAAGATTGAACATCAACTTCTTCCATCCAGGGAGGAGCTAGACGTCTCCCTCCTCTTCCAATATATATTATAATCTTGTAACTCCAAACGATACCAATCATCATCATCGTGTACAGCTTATCATTCCAACTGCGATACTACACGTAAACATATAATTGTGTACTTAGGAACGATGCTATGTGATGCCCGTTCATGTTTTGTCAAGGGGTGAAAGGTTGTGTGCCTTCGCTTCCCATGATGTCACTGCGGGTTAGGTCAAATGACATCACTTCCTGTGGTGTCATCAGAGGTCAAGGGTCATATGATTTTACTTCTGCTACCCTTGTCATTTTGGTGAAATGACATCCATGCCTAGAAGGATAAAAAGCAGGCACCTAGTGGTAAAACAATAGACAGCTCCTCCCGTGTCTGATTTGGCCACATCCCTGGATATTTTGAGGCCAGTATAGTGGCAATATGTGCAGCTAAAATGGCCGTTTCTGGAAAAGAGAACACGCCGAAATAGCCCTTTCAAGTACAGTGTAGCCCATTTTAAATAAGTTCCAACAAATGCCCAGAGTAGAAACTGTGTCTACAAGGCACTTCTTCCTGAGGTCATTTCAGAAGTGGAAAAATCAGTAGACATTTCCACAAGGCTTCTTCAAGCGGTTGCCTTCACTTTTCCAAGTGCCCTAACCATAACGTGTTGTGGGCGGGATTACCACGGCGATTAGCATGTGAGTGAGGGCTGCATCGGCAGCAGTTCAGACACTGGGCAGATGATGATTGATAGGCCCCAGTGGCTAGACGCGAATATCCAGACGTGGCCGCCATTGGCTCCATGATCTACCCGGCCACGCCTACATCGTCATTTTCCACGTATGTGTCTATGCTTTTCAACTCTGCAACGGACATTTTTTCGCGTGTTGCTGCAGTTCGTAAGTTAAAATAAATAAATAAATAAGTAGGTACTCCATAAATCTCTCTCGAAAGCGATGTGCAATTTGATGTGAATGAGCCCCTTTTTGTGATTATTTGTAGCTTTTGCTATTAATAGCCCGCAGCTGTTGCCCAAAGCTTCTGAAAACCCCACTTAATGAATGCACCAAAATGTGCATTCCTTCACGGGCTGGCAGCACACCTTAAGCTGTTGCTGGAAAGAGTGGGCTCCGGACGCAGCACTTTCAAGCAGGCAGGTATCATGAATTGGCACAAAAGATTCGAAATCCCATCAAATAGCCGCCCACTGAGTAATATTCTTATTTAGCATATTATTTCCTGTAGACTGTTTATGTTAAAGCTAAATAAAGACATTCTTTTAGATCGCTAGACCTGCATACAGGTTGCCCTGTTGCCTCACTGGTTACATGCCACATTTGGGTCAATGGGATCCCAGTGCTGCGAGTAGGAATAACACACGACATGCCAGCTACCGTGTAAAATACTGCCACCAACATCTTCAGCGGTCATGGGGCCCATCCATCTTCCACAGAGCAGGAACGAAAATTCAAAATGTATTTTACTGAGAAAAATAAATAATGGTTCAGATTGATATGCGCAGCTGCTGGTCCGTTAAGAAATGTGCGCGTGTCTTTGGAAGGAACATAAAAATTATGTTCAGAACACTGAGGCTTGCAGGCCAAACTTCCGTGACAAACATGTTGGGAAAATAAAAATCTCATTAATAATAAAAACCGCAGACTATTTATGGACACCATGTCATCAGGGATGATGATAGAAGAGGAGTGAGGCCCTGGGACCACCATCGGTTATATAATAATATCTATTTATCTATCCATCCATCCATCCATCCATCCATCCATCCATCCATCCAAAACAATCCATCAGGCAACTGAGCACCACCCATAGTCTCAAAAGCAGGCATTGAGGGGGGAGTTATGTCCATGGACATTAGAATAACAATGCTTTGATTTTAAAATTAACACATTGCAGTGTATGATTTGACAACCTTCTTACTGCAGTCAAGCAGCACAGTCTCACATTTTAAGCTTGGCAGATAAATCAGCTAGATCTTCTTTGAGCACAACTAAAGCATCATGGAGTTCCATTTTGGATGGCTTAGTGCTGGTCCAGGGAGAGTCTTTTTACCAAAAAACATATGGCGCAATTCTTACCCTCGCCAGCATAGGAATCTTAAGTAGTCTTTAGAGGCGAGGATGTCTATGTTTTCATCTGAGAGTATTAGGGACCACTCTTGCTACAGAGTTGAGTAGGATTTTCAGGCAATGCAATGTGTCTAAGGATAAAGCATTCTGATAGTCAACCTTAATGCCAATTTGCACCCTGTGCGGGGGAGACAGCCAAGCAGGAGTCATGGAACATGGGCTGACACTGCTAGTGTTAGCCTGAATACCAAGCTGCCTGAAGGCTGGTTCCCCTGCCCGGCATCTTCCCCCACCAACCCTTCTTTTTTTTCCCCCTCCCTCAATCCCACTTACCTGATTGCTGCAGCTCCTTTCCCAGCTCTGTTTGGCCGCCATGCAAATGGAAGGCTCCATACAGAGCCCCACCTTCCTATTTCATAGCGGTCATTTTGGTATAGTATTTGCTCTTTGTGAACGGTACACAACAAGTCGTCCCGTTCACAGAGAGAAAGGACTTTCAATTTGAAAAAAAAACTACACGGGCGCTAATGGCATTATGCCCTTCGGTGGCGGTCCAACCCTGTAGGTAACAGCCCACCACTCTCGTTAAGGGACCACTCGCTGCACTTGGGTGGTGGGCTGTTACCTACAGGGTTGGCTAGCCACCTAGGGGCTTATCATCTCATTAGGGCCCTGCAACTGTGATCGCCTAAGACATATAGGATCTAATTTGTTAAAGTAACATTGAATGGTACGTTTTGGATTTTGCCATGGCCCCAATTTGCTGTTCCATGCACATGGAGGAGTCAAGAGACACATTCAGACATTTTCAATGCATTTGGGTTCGAGCAACAGTGCCAGAGATGAGAATCTGGTCGTAAAGTTTTGAACTGGTTATAGTTCGAGGCAAAAAGCAAAATCTCAGTCTTAGGTTAAAGCGGAGCCAGCTGTCCCACTTTTGACATTTGACCTTGTCATGCATTGTGTGGTCAAATTTCTCTGTGGGTTATCCCTTCAGTGTGAAATCAATCGATGTGCCTTTACGGTTGTTACGGAACAAGTCTCCTCCCTTTCACTTTACCTGATGTCAAGAAAGGAATTAATCCATCTTATAGCCTGAACCAACATCTTCACTACTGTAGTTAAACCTATAACCAGAATGGAGTAGTTAACGATTTTTAAAACGGCTGATATTGCTAGATGTAATTGCATGCAGTGAACCACCAATGCTTACACATATTGTTGGCTCTTTGAAATTTTCAACACTCCCAAAGAGAAGAGGAAAAGTGAACAGCAAAATAACAAGGAATCATTTTGCTCTTCACTCTTACTCTCTGCTTTTGGAGAAATAAAACACTGCATGCAATGATGCTTTATAGCAGACTACAAATGGAATTGGCCTGCTCATTAGCAGCTGCTAATAGGAGGAGCATTTAATTGGAATCTTTGGTTTTTAGGTCTGCATGAAAATCTCATTCAGGTGTAAAACCAAATGCTCAAACCATAAAAGTGATGGGTGGAAGGTTTTGAATTTATCTGAACCACTCACACTGCTTGGGCGACCTTTAACTCCACTGTTTTTTAGCATGTCTACACCATTGCAAAATGGCTCCAGCTATATTCAAATCAGTTAGGCACTGCCACCAATGGGAGCAGCCCTGCCCGAACTGCCAGGCCAGTTCCCCTCTGTGCAGAAACACAAGCAACCTCAGACATGTTTTGGCCTTGTAGAGGCTCATGAGTGAGGTGCAGCTTGGTTCCTTATGGCATGGCAAGCAAATGACCAATGTCTGGGCATACCCTCTCTCACCGATGCTTCCCTGTCCCTGAACCCTCCTCCAACCCCTTGCCTCCTATGGCCTCCCACCCTCCCTCCTCCTCACTCTCCTCCTTCTTCCCTGTCACACCTGATGAGGTCACCAGATATTTCCGCTCCATGAAGGTCTCCTCCAAACAGGTTTACCCCTTCTCCTCCAGAACCATTAAGGACAACTTTTGCTCTCTTGCCCCAGCACTTGCCGACTTCTGCAACCACTCATTTGCCACTGGTTCTCTCCTCTCCTACCTCAAGCACTCCCTTGTGTGAGCCTCACCTGAAAAAAACCTTTGTCAGACCCCACCTGCCTAGCCAACTACCACCCTATCTCTATCACCCCCTTCCTTGGGAAACTCCTGGAGAAACTGGCCTTCCCCAACTTACCTCTCATACTGAACTTGTTGGGGATCTCCACAGCTATCAATCTGGATTCTGAGCATCCAGGCACGGAAACTGCTCTTCTGAACACCCGTGAAGAACTGCTCACATCTCTGGACTCTACCTCTCCAGCTGTCCTCATTCTACTTGATCTGTCTTCTGCCTTTGACATAGTCAAACATTCCATCCACATAAAATGGCTCCCTGATACCCTGGGCATCTCGGAGTGGGCACTGGACTGGCTGACCTCCTTCCTAACTGATCGTCCATCCCATGTTATTCTGGACACCTTCTCCTCCCCTATCTCTTTCTCCACCTGTGGTGTCCCCCAGGGCTACAACCTCTCCCTGCGGCTCTTTAACATGTAACTTGGTCCACTGGTACTCCTCATTTCCACCTTCTCTCTTAACTTCCAGTGCTGCACAGATGACACACAACTTTTCTTCAAACTCCCCGCTGACCCTCTTACTTCTTCCATCAACCCAGACTGCCTACCTGCCATGGGTTCTGGTGCATTTCCAATGATCTATGCCTCAAAGTCAGCAAGACTGTTAACCTTCCTATTGGGACCCGTGCTCCCTCTTTCTTTCTCTCACTCTGTCCATCCTCTATGGTCTCGCCCTTTTCTCCTTCATCTCAAGGCAGAATCCTTGCAGTCATATTCATCTCCTCTCTCTCCTTCCTCCTTCACATTCAGGACATTGCCAAGAAGTCCCAATATCAACTCTTCCTTCTCAAAGGAATTCTCCATTTTATCACTTTCCCCCAGAAGCTTAATGTTACCCGAACCCTGGTTGTCTCTATGCTTGACTAGTGTAATCACCTTCTCTTAAATCTACTCTCTTCCTCTCTACGACCCCTCCAGATAATCCAGAATTGGGCAGCAAGACTTATCCTTGGCCTCAAGCCCAGGGACTGCATCTCCTCTGCCCTAAAAATTCTTCACTGGCTCCTGGTTGGTGCACGGATTAAATTCAAATCCCCCTGCATCATCCACAAAGCTATCTGGGGCTGGGGACCACGCTATCTGGAACATGCTCTTACTAAATACTCTCCCTCTGGATCCCTACCTTCCTCTGGTACCAACTCACCTTGTGTAAGGCATTTAGCTAAGCAGAGGCCCGTAGACCCATCTCTTGCTTACGCTTGCTCCCGCTTATGGAACAGCTTCTCCCTTCCTCTTTGTCTTGAGCCGGACCTCCTCAAATGCTGTTATCTCCTCAAGACTTTCCCTTTTATTTCCTCCTTCCCTACTTCCCTCCTCTGCTAATCGCACAGTCACTATGATTGGTGAACAGAGCCCTTATGTACTCTTGGTACCCCAGACCTCCCACATCCAATCGCCTCAGCCTCTGCCTACACACAGCACTTTCCTAAGCACCCCCTGGCCTACTTCATTGTAAGTCTGCACTTAGCTACTTATTGCAGCTCAACGCTCCCTAGCACTTGCTATAATCGGCACCCATAAGCAGGAACACTCCAGCACTTACATCCCACTGCCTCTTCCCCTCTTCTCTCTTCGCACCTGCGCATTCTGAATACTCACAAGGCCTAGTAGGTTTGTCTCTATCCTCCAGTGTATATATTGTTCTCAATCCCATGTTCCCTCGCTGTTGCCCTGTGGGCGCTATGAAACACAATTTACTTGTTGTATAAGCGCCTAACAAATGCACAATTAATAAAATTAAATAAATAAATAGGGAAACAAATTGAAACCAAAAAAGTGATGAGTTGTAGGTTTCAAATGAATCTGAACCACTGGGCCTGCTCTGGGCATCCTTCCACAACACAGTTTTCTAGCTTTCTGCACCATTGCAAAATGGGTCTAGCATATGCAAATCAGTCAGCTACTGCCACCAATGGGAGCAGCCTTGCCTGAACTGCCAGGCCTAGTGAGCCAAGCTACTCCTCACTGATGAGGCCCATCTTGACCGGAACATGTTTGGGGATGTTTTTGATTGCGTGCAGAAGGGAAGTGACCAAGCTTATTTTGCATATGGTTTTTCCCATTTTGTAATGTCTTATCAGCTGAAGGAGGACAGTCTGGAGGGTTGCCCAAGGCAATGTCAGAGGTTAAGACTAATTCTAAACCTTCCAGGTAGCACCTATTTTGTTTTGTAAAACCAAATGCTCTTCCGAGATGGTAGAGGAAAGCAAAGTGGAGATGCTCTTTCCAATTTTCTGCTCTCCTGCGGCTCAGAAGGGCAGCAAAATGTGCTTGAGTGTGAAAGTAAATCATAAAAGCATTTTACACTTCATTTTTGTGCCTCAGAACATTGTAAAATGAACCACAGAGGAGCTCATTTTGAGTTCCTTGTAAATCACCCGGAGAGGACCTGCTATTTTTACACTTTTACATAGGCAGGTACCCTCTGCACAATTTTCCACTTTTGCATGGTGGAGTACAAAAGTGGAGTGTAAAAAGGTGGTGTACATGCATGTACGCCACCCGTTGGCTCTCCAACACCTAAAATGAGTACACGCTACCTGTCATGTTTGCATGGTAGGCAGAGTTTACATGGATTCCTTTGAAATCCGTCTGCTGTTTGCTTTTGTTAAAAGCTGGAAGATTCTGTAGGAATCCAAAGCATTTGCATCAATATGCTGAAAATTCATGCCAACAAAAATGCTGCAGTAATTGAATGGCTTAGAGGAAGAGTGAGGCAAAACCATAACTTACGATCCACCACTCCTTTCCGTCATACAAATGAATGAAAATATAGCGAAAATAAATCAATGTGTACAATGTTTACGCACACATTTTATGCATTGTTTTTACTCCACCTCATATGGAAAATGAGCTCCAGATTGTTTAGAAGGATGTGGAAGCAGGGTGTATTGCCATGGTTTGTAGTACTGTGACGGAGAGGAGTTATGGATTTTATAAAAATGACAAAACTCGGGACTTGTTGCATTGTAGAGTATTGCAGAATAAGTAAGGTTTTTTAGAAAATGCTGGTAAGGGAATCTACCCCATTCTGTAGTACTATGCTATAGGAGTTTTAACAGAAGGCTATGAAGAGAGCAGGCTTCCCCGGTTATGCAGGACAGTAGTCTAGGGGGTTGAAGTTATTGGAAAGAACGTGCCTTTCCCATTGTGCAATATTGCAGGTAAGAGGTTTTAACAAGGGTAGGCGTTCAAAGAGATGTACTGGTGTATGCGAATTTAACGGTAGTTATAAAGAGGGGTGGCCTTTCCCTATTATGTAATATAGGGAAATATGTATTGACTTTTAAATATGGCAAAACTAGGTAGGAGGCACCTGCTTGCTTTATAACAAAGGGCGACTCATAGGCGGCAATAATGCAGATAGTTGTTTATTGGTTAAAAAGTATTTCAACCTTAACAATGTATCATTCTAAAACTATATCAAACACTTTCCACATATTTTCCAATTCATATTTAAATCATAAAATAACCATGCACACTAAAATATCTTCTACAAAGTACCTTCACAAAGCACAATAAATAGTGTATTTAAAAAAAAAAAGATTCACAATACAGTACCATGATTTAAGAGCAAAACGAAAAATGCTGTCAAATTATTCAGAAGTGAGCACACAATCTTCACATAACTTAATAGGAACACAGCCTTCCACTTCAGCCCTATTCCCATTCCAACAATTAATCCCTCATTTGTTTTCTAAATTTAAACTCCTGACAAATCGAACCACCGTTAAAGACGCGGACGTTGTGGAGCCCGAAACATCCTTAACCACGACTGTTCACTCTTTATAAAAGACATAGAGCGAATAAACTCCTTGAAATACATCACACAGATTAGCAGCAATTTATGGCAAAAAATAATCAAATTTGTCATAGTTTTCGCTTTGGTCTTTTTATTACAAAACCTACAGAACAATTAACCTTCCAGCAACACCTTTCTTCTCAATAAAAAAAGGTTCTATCTGAATCTCTAAATGTCGCGCGCAGCGAGCCACTGGACAGGGAAATACTCTTAGATAAGTGGCAATCTGGCCCAGCTGTTTGTGTTCCAATCCTGGGTATTTGGAAGCGTTGTTCTCATGACACTTCCTCACTGTCCTACCCAATCATACCTATATAAAGACAACTTCACCCTAATAGGATCAGTCTTCAACTCTTTAGCAAAATGAGTAATTTGTCTTAAAATCTCATGACAAATGTTCAGCAAAATGCTCACCGATAAATCTTGTTCCCTAATCCCTGCCAGGGCCAGATCGACAGATAAAGTGTCAGGAGGTTGTTCAATAAGTTTATTACATGACTGCATAAGCCTCCAATGGGCTCTGACCGCCACTGAATACCTAGTTCATACCTCATGGCTGCCAGTGGGTATGGCTTTTGGAATACACAAACCTTTCCGCCACATGTAACACTTGATTATTACCAAATGTCCATTGCCCGCAGCTGCATAGATTCAATACCATATATTGATTTGGGGATAACTTTCCCCTCATAGTACTTAATAAGCGGCGTCAGAGAAAACGTACATACTTACGTTTTAAGACCTTCATTAGTACAACCAGGGGGACCATTTTATGTTTAAAGTAATCCTTCATCTGTTTCTTGCTAGGTCGGGCCAGAAGTACAAAGCCAAGATAAATCAGGCTATCCACTATCTCCAACCTTTCTTTACCTATTTGCCAAACAGAAAGTGTGTCTTTTCCTACCTCTGGCCAGCCTTAACATTTTTGTTTTACAACCATTGATTCTAAGGCTGTTTGAGGAAGTACAATCCATAAACTTTC
Source organism: Ambystoma mexicanum (assembly GCF_040938575.1). Classification (NCBI taxonomy): domain Eukaryota; kingdom Metazoa; phylum Chordata; class Amphibia; order Caudata; family Ambystomatidae; genus Ambystoma; species Ambystoma mexicanum. The sequence continues at coordinate 392,588,316 of NC_090936.1, forward strand.
TAATCAGACACTGGAGCCCTACTGGTGTTGAATCAAAGAGTACAAAATCATCTGCATATGAGAGCCAGATTATTCAAGTAAATCCAGTTTCAGGTGAAATTAGTGAACATTTCTCCAGACTTTCACCCACATCTAATAAAAATATATTAAAGAGGAAAGCGGCCAAAATGCACTCCTGCCACAATTATCTTCAAGTATCAATTCTCCAAGATAGAGCACCAGATAGACCTCTCACTTGAATGTTATGTCCCTCATAAAGCCCCATTATTAGTTGAAGGACATCTTCGGGAATGCCCCACTTCAACAGTTTCCACCACAAATGTTTCCTATTAACTAAGTCAAAACCTGACGTCAAGTCTATTGACTCCACATAGATGTTGTCATACTTTCTGATCTCGACCTTCCTCTGCATGCGATTAAGAACGTAGTCATTAAGATTTGTACCATGCATCTTTCTGGAGCCAGTTTGTGGCTTCATACACCTCCCAGCTTCGATGGGGCATTGTTCTAGATGAGACAGCAAGATAGATGCACAAATCTTGAGGTCTGCATCACAAATAATCACTGGATGGTAACTACGGGGAACAGTGATTAAACCCTTTTTTTTATAGATGGGTATAACAGAAGAGGTTTACAAGGATTTCGGAATTGTATTACTTGACACCACATCGTTAAACAACATGACAAGTAACATAGCCCAGTCCATTGAGCTAACTTTGAGCAACCAATTAGGCAGTTTATTTGGGCCAGGATCCCTTGAATTACTAGATTTACTAATAATGTATTGAATCGTACAACAATCAAATTGGATAGTATCAGGATATTTCACTGATGACAGTGAATTCTCAATCCCTACATACAGGGGCCTTTCAACGGAATAGAGATGTTAATGTTAAATTAAATATTAAATGTTAAAGGTATTTGTACCGCGCACCGTCACCAACGGAGAAGGTCCCCAGGCACTCTGGTGGATCTGCAAATGAGAAGGTGGGATGGGTTAGTAAGGTGAAGGGGAGTAGGATAGTGAGAGAAGTGGTGTTCTGTTGGCAGCTTCAACTTGGTATACACCGGGTGCTGATCTTTAGTGCGAGTATCAGATCAATGTCAGTCTTTGTTTGCTGTTGATGCAGCTTATGTGTTGTTGCAGTGTTGTGAAGTGTGTGCGGGTTGTGCGAGACATGGTTGTGTGAGTTCTTTTAGTGAGATAAGTATGCGGAAACGTTGAGCTTTTTTTGGTTAGTGGGTTATATGATATTTAACAAGCTAACATTCACAATTCTGTCTAAGTGTGGCATCTGCCAACTTTCACAATCCTATCAAGAAGCATTTCAGGTTAACGTTCATGATTCTATCCAGGTGTTGGACATGCTAACATTCCCAAATCCATTTAAGTGTTCCACTTGGTAATCTTCATAATTCCATCAATGTGTGGCACATGCTAACATTCACAATCCTATCTAGGTACAACGCAGGCCAGTGTTCACAATCCTGTCACGGTGAGTGGCAGCCTGAAGTTCACAGTTCTATCTAGGTGTGGCGCTTGCTAACCTTCATAATCCTATCTAGATGTGACGCAAGTTAATGTTCTCAATTATAACTGTTGGACTGGCTAACCCTCATATGCCATCTAAGTGTGGCACATGCTAACATTCACAATCCTATCTAGATGTGAGGCAGGCTAATGTATACAATTCCATCTAAGTGATCAACAAAATGTTCAACCCATTCAGTTTCCCCCACTGCATATATCTGACTCGCCTCTGACCACCCTCCATACTATTCACTACTTTCCAGAAATTGCTTGTGTCTTACTGTTAAGACAATTCAGCATGAATTGTGCATCCTGCTATAATACGTGGCATGTTGATTAGTACTCCAGTTTTTTAAATCTCTGCCTAATTCTTTTAATCTGTTCCACCTCGTTGACCAAGTTCAACTTCTTTCCCTTAACTGCTCTAATGTCGCACCTCATCAAATGTTTTGCTTCAGCTACTGTCGGATCGTAGAAATGCTTACATTTTCCAGAGTTTTTCAACAAAACTCACACACTTTTCTGACCAGAGAATACCTTCCTCAAACTTTACTCAAGAGAACCTTTGTTATTAGTCAAATCAAATGTATTCAATTTCCACTCAAAGGTGGTATTGTTTACCAGTTTTTCCACATAGTTGCTATATCTTTCAATAGAACCCTTATTCCAAGTGATTTGATTTCCCCTACAATTTGTGGTGAAATCACTAGCATTGCCAATGTAGAGTCCATAAAATGTACATCCATATTTGTTATACAAAACCAATGATCACTCAAATCATTTTGCACAATGTTCAGGTCTCCACACATCTCAAGCAACCCTAGATCCACAAACAAGTAATCCAAATTCGAATCACTTGTCTCCCAGTGACAAGTGGGTTTACTCAGAATGCCACCCTATAAAGATCCATTAAGCATGTGTAACCCTATATTTGACAAACAACTTAGCCATTTATGGCCATGTTTCACCATTTTTGATCTTCAACGTTTTCATACTACGTCATCCTATTTCAGAGAAGAATTCAAGTCACCTACTAGACATTACCAACCATCCACATTGCTTTGTTCCCAAACAATAACCTCATGTTGATTAACATCTATTGGCACTGAGGGGTTGGAGCATTATCAGGTTTTCTTGAGAGAATGACTGACTTTTCTCCAACCCCTCATTGCCAATAGATGTTAATTAACATGATTTTCTTATAAACCCTTCAGCCGTGTACCAACAAACTTCTCCAGCTAACATTCCATGCTGTGCTGAAAATTTACTGATAGCCCTAAAGGACAGACTTGATTTTATAGCATAGAGCAAGCTTCCAGCTGGTCTTCCTCCGACCTCCTTAATGGCCAATTTTTCACAAATTACATACCCATCCAATTTGGGGCTGGACCATAGCCAAGCCCCCTGAATTAAGACTATTGCATGACTTCTCAAAAACCTCCCCAACTTAGAATGTATAAACAGTTGTTTGTTTCCTCTAGAGGTCCAGGAAAGTACAGTAAATGTAGAATCACCCCTAAAGACTGGGATACTGTTACGGGAATCTAGAAGAGGACAACAAAGCTCCTGTCACCCAAGACCAGTCATAATTAGCTTCTGGTTCTTGCTCTCTGAACTGAGTTCTTTGTGCCTCTCTCTAACCTCTTTCAAACTGCTGAACTAGCATACAAATGTTTCACAAGTAAGTCTCCCAAACCATTGGGCATCCCTGAGCAGCCTGAGGCCACTGCCTCTGCAAATATATTCAATGACATCAAATCCATCTTATGTTAAAGGCACAGACTCTAGAATGACGGTATCGAAAACAATCTGATACATAATATCTAGCCTGAGCACATCATTTTGTGTGGGATCGATGAACTCGACCTTTTCAATATTTTTCATTGATATTGCCCTGAGATCTGGCACCTTTGTAAAGAGGGCCAAAATACCAATATGATGCAGTTTTAGCTGGTTACCATCTTGAAATTATTTTCTACCATGATCTTGTAAGGTCTCCCTTCAGTTTGGTCTCACAATGACTTTGCCCTTCTGTCCATCCCAACTGGGTAATTCTCATCGACCTCCCACTCACTACACTATCTTGTTTATCAAAATCTCTAGCCCCCCTCAGTACACTTGTGGCCATGGCACAACCTTTATTGATCTGCCCAATGACCTCCATCTTGTTATTCTAAGCTAACCTTCTACATTCCCCCTATGCTGAGCTCAAGTCTCCCTTCAATATACTAAAAACTAGGGCCCTGAAAGGGGCAATAGAATCAGACTTTCCACCATCCCCATTGTAGTCCAAGCCCTGACCCATAAGGCACCCATCCTCCTGATTTCTTACAACCTTCCATTTATTTTTAGAATCACCACCTGAAATAATTAAATCTCCCACTGCCACTTCATGAATATTTTTTTAGTCTGACAGGATCTCCTCAATAGCCTGAATAATCTGTAAGTGTCAACTACTCTGTGCCTTAGGAGTTCTAACCAAGTGACTTTTTACACAATCTCAAGTAGAGGGCACATTGTGTCTATGCTCACCAATCCGCTTATTATTCGAAATATCCCTGCAAATTACCCTAGATTTTGAATCTTTACCATGGTCCTTCCTATTTTTTAATTTAGTGTCATTATTTTCTATTTGCCTACCTGTTGATTTCCACACCTTAGCACTGGGTTTAGTTATACCACCATCACTATTTGATCCAGCATCCATACTAACAAGTGTCAATGAGCTACCCCCATTGCCATTCTTTTGCTTTGTCGAAATAAGAGTATTTTCACGACGCCTGCAGCCTCTCACCCTGTTTGTGTTGCAAGTGTACTACCAATCAACCCACTCGATTGAGCCCAAACAACACTCACCCCCTCCCGACCAACAGACGTTATTCTCAAGTGCTCAGTGTCTTGCCGTGAATCCACTTTATCCATGAACACAATATCATAGTAACTAGTAGTCCCCATCAAACTGCCCTCCTCTTCCAAATCCAATACGTTTTTGCATCAGATTACAAACCGTGACTCCTCTTATGTGTTACCAGTGAGAAGGAGCCAAGTAACCCCACCTCAAGCATCGCGCCCATGTTGCCTATATGCTGGTAACCAGAATGTGAAACATGTGCAGTGCCAGTGAAGATACCAATACCAAGGGGAATCCTGGAAGCAAGGTTCCCATTGAGAAAGCAATACCTGCATAAACAACAAAATGATGGCTATTTGAATGAAATCCCAGAAGAGAGAAAAGTGAGCAAAAGGGAAGACTGGTGATGTTATACGAAGCAATGAGCTACCCCCATTGCCATTCTTTTGCTTTTTTGAAATAAGAGTATTTTCACCAACACTGGCAGCCTCTCACCCTGTTTGTGTTGCCAGTGTACTACCAATCAACCCACTCGATTGAGTCAAAAAACACTCACCCCCTCCCGACCAACAGACGTTATTCTCAAGTGCTCAGTGTCTTGCCGTGAATAAACAACAAAATGATGACCATTTGAATGAAATCCCAGAAGAGGGAAAAGTGAGCAAAAGCGAAAACCTGTGACGTCACACGAAGCAGGGCAGATGCACCCAGAAGAGATGAAGAGGCAATAGAACATAAACATTGTATGGAAGGAAAGGTCTGTAGGACCCCCCTCACCTGCGTTGCCCACCTACGTGAGGCTCATGACTCGTCAGAAGCCCCCCATGCACCTGGGCCCGGGAGGCAAAGTGGCTGTGGACCGACACGTGAGGCTGCACGGCGAGTAGCCTGGCATAACATAGACACCATTTTGTAATAAGCAAGACTGCATTTTAAGTGTACTGAACCCAGGCCCATGCAGAATAGCTGGCATACAAAACTGCAGTTTAGCCCCCACTTGACTGCACACGGATAGGCCTGCACTTCCCCCATCCTCCACCCCATGTTAGATCCACTGAAAGCCCATTCTCACGAGCAACTAGACACGAACAAGAAACAGAACAAACACTGTATCATTTTCCTTCCGCAGTATATCATTGCCCTAGGACTGACTGGACTCGTAGTTGGAGTCTGGAAAAGAACAAAAACCATCCCCCTCAAACACACCCCGACCCCGTACCTAACCCCGGCACAGGTATGGTGTCCCTGACCCCCCTGTTCAGTTCCCCAGATAATGTGTTAACCACATATACTAAACCCTTGAGTCTCTCAGCATTATTCCTGTTGCCCAAGAATGTGAAGTAATCAATGGTAAATGTATAATACAGGCCACTTATGTTAAAGCAAAGTGACCCCGCATACCCTCAAGATGCTTTCATGTTCTAAGGTCCAGTGTATAACTAGTCGAAATATTTACCCTGTGCCATCCAATGTTTGCTGCTATTGTAAAAAGTATAAGTGAAAAAGCAATATATAACATGCTTGTGTAACTAAATGTGACTTATTACATGTAAGCCACGTAGGGCATCGAATCAGTTTATGGTACAATTGAAACGTTACATTAATATTCTGCTTTTGTGCTCCTGAGGGTATGACCCAAGCTGATACTACCTCTAGTTTTATTCGTCCGCCACTTTCATGAATTACAAGTATTAAGACCGACTAATGTTATGTACTGTATGTGATATTGACAATTCTCTATTTGTTATGGATTTAGAAATATAGACAAAGGTAAACAACGGAAATGTGTAATTCCCCAAATGTTCCCAGCCTTAATATTTATCCCCTCCAATGATATAGTGTGCCGCCCTGTGAATAGAGAGTTGCTTAGTGCTACAAGGCCACCTCCCCCTCCTCCCGCCAAGGCCCGCAGGGGCTCGCTGGTGAGCGAGCTGCACAGCCTCACTTCCCCACATTCCTGATGGACCAGCTTCAAGTATTTACCTCCCCCATGGCAGAGACCGCCTTGGCTAGGCCAAATTAATTATTAGCTACCTGGTCCTAAATCCCGCCACCTTTGAGGTGCCAGTTAGGTGCCCCCACTGACCCAATGGTAACCCAGTTCACCCCAAATCCAACAGACGACAAAGGCAGTTATCCATACTTGTGCAAACATCCCTCAGAGTCATCCTTTACTACACCAAACAGAGTAAAATGATGAAGACCGCCTGACCCATGCCCCCTGATAAGATACCTGGTCCCACAGGACTGGACACCTTGAAACTGACAATTTTATAATGATGTATAGAAACAGACTTGTATTGCATATTGTTTTCCTGTGTCCCCTCATAGGTATTAGGTTAATGTGTTAGAAGTTTTAAATAACAACTTGGTATAAATGAATGTGATGAATGGGTATCAAAGGCCACAAGGGCAAGTTTCTAGAACTATTGTGGTGAATCTTGGTTGACAGCCAGGGCTCACAAGCTCCACCCCCGATGAGCCCAGCTGACCCAAGCACGTTGGGATGCCACCACGTGGATCTCCGGCAATCATGGAGCACTGAACCTATAGCTCGACATCGCCATCCAATCCCCAAGACTCTGTGGCCCCTATAGCTTACCTCATGCATGTCGTGTATTTGTAATATAACTGTCTTTGCTATTGTCAGACAGAGCTCTCTCCGAGTTTGCAGAGTCCTTTGCATGCCCTATTTGATTTAGATAAAAGCCTTTTAACTTCACCAGCACTTGGTTGTGGTCTCATTCCCTCCTGGGGTGTGTCCTTTATTGCCTCTCATTACGGGGTGCTTTCTACCTCATTAGGGGGCGCTTACTTTCAACATTCTGTAAGTGTGAAGAAAGTGTCAAAAACATTTCAGGATTGAGATGAAGATGTTTATGCTACACAAGTGATGAAAATATCAAGTCCTTTTACACGTGTACAGTTTCAAAGAACCGCAGCACACATATATATATAAGTGAGTAAACTATGGGAGATTCCACTTTGCATTTTAGCAGAGCTGGACCAGAAAAGGAAGGCTTTTTCAGTGTGTCGCTGCTGAAAAGAAATTGAATTACAGAAGTGAATTAAAGAAGGGTGAGGCTGGACCAGCCCCAAGAAGCCAAGGCCGCTCTGGGCAGGAATGATCAGACGGTACCTAAAAACGTGTGAAAGAACAAACTCCTGTTCAAAAGACGGGCATGAAAACAATGAAGACATCAGATGATCATTAAATAATATTATTCTAAAGGAACCAAAAGCTCAAAACCATGATCGTCAGTGACGTGGAGCGCTAAAAATGGACAAGTGTAATGTGCTACGCCTATGCAAGGAGATAGAGTATGCTATACTCCCTTTTATTCTCAGACATGAAGCACAAACTCAAGGCCAATCTTCAAAGGGTTAATTGACTGGCAGACAGCAGTGTGATGATGGATAGGATACTAATTGGTGGGAAGCTATGGTCAAGACCAACCAACCAGCACCTGGAGGCCAGACTGCATGCTGCCGGCGTATGTGGAAAAGTACTGACGGATGTAAGGGTGCCAACCAATTATAGAGGGCCATGTAATAAAGAAACCTATAGTTTGTGTAACCAAAGGAACATTGTGTATTTGATGACATTCATAGTGACCTGTTTGAGGGGAGGGCTTAGTTGCCCCACCTGATACTAAAGACCCTATCACTCTCTTAGAGATGTATAGAACCTATACCTAGATGTTCCCTTAGACCCAATCACTTTCTCGAATAGGTCTTTCAGTTTGCCACGTAAGATGATGTTAGTAACCACGTAGGAGGATGTCACCAATGACAAGTTTTTGCTAATATTATGCTTTTTTTATAAGATTGAGAGAGAGCAAGAAGATCAAACACATTTTCGATGTTCATTGCAACTCCCTGTTTTAGACAATTGCAAATAAAACAGCTTTGATTTGCCAACTTCCTGAGTTAGTTTGATTATTGATGTTTGAGTGTCTTCTGCATCCCCATCCATCTCAAATAATTGCTACCTTATCTTAAAGGGCTGGGTCGAGCACCCCGGTTAACGTGGTAGCAGAGAGATGATGGTTAAAAAACTGTCAATTTAGTAAGCATTGAGGTCACGGTAATATCGGACGTCCTCTGCCATTTAGCTGAGAGGACGTGAAGCTTCCTGTAGATAGCAGTAATTGATTTAAAGAATCTCGCAAGTGCAGGTGGGATGGGTCCCTTCGTTTCATATGGAATCCCCTCCCGGTTTATTCAGGAAGCTGAGCGGATGGAAGGCTGAAGCGACTGGTTGAGGAGGCGACGATCCCGAGAGTCGGAAGTTGAAAACGCGAATGGTGAGTAGACTGTGTGAGGTGGCAAAACATGATTGGGCAGTGAGTGGAGAGAGTGATAAGAGGAAATAAGTAATGCAGGTGGTTGGGGTAAATGACTTGAGACAACAAAAGTCAAGTTAATAGGTAAATAGCTCGAGACAGTGAGCGTCGAGTTAGTAGGTAAAAAAAACTTGAGATGATGAACATCAAGTTAATAGGTAAATAGCTTGAGAGGATGAGTTTTGAGTTATTAAGAAATTGATTTGAGACGCGGATCGTCAAGCAATTAAGGACTGTGAAACGGGGAGCGTCACAGTTAGGTTAAGCCCAGAAACCTACACCATAGGGACGTTAGAAGGGGTCATATCCAGAGTCCCAAAAGTGGATGATGTAGACTACGGACAAATTTAAAGATTGTCTAAAGGGAACAATTTACACTCCGTCAGAGTATTTTATTAGGGGCAAGGATAATCATGAAGAGCATGAGCAGAGAGTAGTCACGAGGAGCGTAGACTGAGATATACGTAGGCTGGTCAAATCTGTCAATTTGTCTGTTTGTTTTATGTGTTGTATAATGTGTATGTGGTGAAGAGTTAGTGAAAAATGTAAGAGACGTGAGAAGAAAGTACAGATATTTAAAAATGTATTATTGGTTTTATTAAATTTAACTGATGATGTTTAGTGAATAAGTAAATTGAAATAAAATGTGATATCAAAGACTTGGAACTGCGACGATTGGTGCACGCTCATATTGTGTTATTTTTCTGAAACTTATTTATAAAGTGTAAAAATAACAGTGAGTATTGACAGTCAAGTGTGACAAGTCATAATGGAGGGTATTACTCTACTTATACATCTATGTTAGTAGTTGCCAAAACACGCACCCAAGCTTAAACAGTACAGTGCAGAATTGGTTAAGGGCATGGCAGATAAGATGTTCATGCCATGGCCACAAGGGGGAATCACTATCAAAAGCAGTTTTGCAACACATGTCGACATACTTGCACTCAGCATACATGGGAAAAAAGTTAGAAAAGAGGCTAGCGAGCTTAGAGCTCTGAAAAATGTACCCGGAGGAAAGGGAAGATCATCCTCCTGAAGACTGGATGCTTAACCAGTGCAAAGAGGGGGGTGAGTAGCCTTCTGCTCCCCCACCATGTCTGAAATAAATTACTATATGATATGATATGATAGTTTATTTATATAACTCCTATACACAATGTGTTTCAAAGCGCTTCAAGGCAAGGGAGGGAACAAGGGAAAATACAATTACATTCTTACAGGCCATGAACAGTAAGGATGTGAAATTAACTATTGTACTCGGCCTGACAACATTGTAGATAGTGCAAGAACTAAGACATAGATAAGGAAGGGAGGGGGGAATGTGGAAGGAAATGGAAACAGACAGGCGACTACCGTACGAGGCCTGATGACATTTCTGGTAGCGCCGGAGAAAAACAAAAGGTGAGGGAGATGGGTGCAAACAGGTAGGGGAGGAACAAAACAAGCGACTATCATACTAGGCATGATGACACTTCAGATAGTGCTGGAGGGGCATTGGGGAGGAAAAAGCCAGTAAGGGGAGGGGGCAGGGGGAGGAGACAGACGAGGTTGCTATCATACTAGGTCCAGGGACAATTCTGATAGGGTAGTCCATATAAGAAAGTAAGGGGAGGAGATAGGAAAAGGGAGAAAGGAAAGGAGGAGAGAACAGAGAGTTAGCAGACAAAAGAGTGGAGAAGCATGAGTGGATAGTGAATACAATTGCAGAAGTCAGCAGTAACACATAATATTTCAAGCCAGGATACACGATGAAGATGGGAACAGCATGATTCAGGGCCACCAGTACAAGATGCAAAAGAAGTTCAGCATGAGAGTTGAGAAAGGGTGACGCACCGTGAATGAATGAAGTTCATAAAAGTCAAATCCAGCATTGGCCACAAGATAGTGATAGTGAAACCAGAATTTATCAGGACAGACCCCTGCAGAAATAGGCTTGAGGGGGCGAGGGGGAAACAGGGTAGGAGAATCAAGCAAAAATGGCAACATCTGTGTGCGAGAAAGGTGGGGGCACAAGAGAACATCACAGGTGACCACAGGGGGTGGGGATGGCCTGTGTGGACAGAGGGAATAACACATGTTGGTGCATGCTTTCCTGCTGTCTGAGCAGGGGGTCGGGCCCTGGGTCCCCCTGGTCTGAACAGGTCCAAACACGAATTGCCCTTTTCTTCGTCTACCCAGGTCCAAACAGGAATTGCCCTTTTCTTCATCTGCCCTCCGCTTAGGACGCCTGGGTGAGAGATGCCCTTGAGCTAATTGTTAAGAGCAGGCAGGAAGAGGCAGGGCTAAGAAGATGGGTGGTGCTTAGGCCAGGTGACCTAGATACACATTTAGGAAGACACCAGGTGGGCGGGGTTTGCTAAGTGGTGAAAAAGAGCAGCAGGTAGGAAGGCACCAGGTGGGCCGGGCTTGCTAAGTGGTGAAATATAGCAGCAAGCAGGAAGGCACAAGGTGGGCAGGTCTTACTAAGTGGTGAAAAAGTGCGGCAGGCAGGAAGGTACCAGGTGGGCGGGGCTTGCTAAGTGGTGAAAAAGAGCAGCAAGCAGGAAGGCACCAGTTGGGCGGGGCTTGCTATGTGGTGAAAAAGAGTGGCAAGCAGGAAGGCATCAGGTGGGCGGGGCTTGCTAAGTGGTTAAAAAGAACAGCAGGCAGGAAGGCACCAGGTGGGCGGGGCTTAGGTCAGGTGACCTAGATCCACTTGCACCTGCTCCCCATCTGACTATAGTACGACGGAAGACGGACTGTACCCATTAAGAGAGCTTACGGCAGCAATAGGGCCCAGCAATCTGGCATATAAATTGCCTGCGCATAGCAGCAATGAGAATCCAGAAAAGACTCGAGAAAGAGATGTGATTTCTAAAGTCCCACAGGACAAGGCGAGAAGTCAACCAAGTACATCCTTAAATATAGCGTGGGAAATAAAGAGATGTTTGATAGGAGAGAAAGATAAGACTGAAGAGATAGCGCTCATACAGAACGAATGGATGGGATGGTCAGATTTTGCTCAAACTTGAATGAAAGAGCATTGAGGAAGTAAGGCAAAGGGAAGATCGAGGCGAACAAAATAAAAAAGATAAAGAATGCGAGGAATGATTGAAAGGAGATGAGGCTAAAAGAAAGGATAGACAAAGACGGGAACAGATGTATCAAGATGAGCAGCTAAAAAAGAACGAAAAAAGCAAAGAAAGTATGATAATAGACAGGGCAATTGAAGAACGAGACAAACTAGAAAGAGAGAAAAAGAGGAAGAGGAAGAGCAGAAAATAAGAGATAAAAGAATGCAAGGACGCCGAGATGAAGACATTTGTAGGCCAAATGAGAGAAGAGAGGTGAAAAGACAGGAAGAGGACAGGGTAAGATGAGATGCAAGGAAGCAAAGAGAACTTGGCAAAGATATAGAGCGCAAGAGAAGGCAAAGAACACGCAACATTGATTGCAGAGAGAAATAATACACGGAGCCTAATCCAGTAGTAGCATGGGAAGATATAGAAGAATTCTTCCCAACACATGTGCCAATACCAGGTCTGTCTAGAGCAAATCTAGAGGATGAGTTTGATATAAGAAGCATTGGGGACAAAATCTATAAGGTCTATCATGAGATGAAGGCCAAGAAAGAGCCGAAAGGAAAGGGAAAAACCAATCGACTTAAAAGTACGCAGTTGCACACAAGGAGGGAAGTTTGTACAATCTCCAGGATAGAGCATTGTCTTTGGGCAGGCTAACTCCGAATAGAGATGAGAAGGAGGGAAGTAACATGAGTTGGGGACGGGATATGTCAGACGAGGACAGAGTAATCTTCCATGGGGAGGAGGGAGATAACGGGCAGAGAAGTAAGATGGTCAGATCTATATCTACCTAAATCGCAGACTTCAGAACCTCTGGTGCAGCTAGATTGAGCTAAAGGGCAATCCCATAGTGAGAGGGGGAACTTGCCACCTTATGTGAGCAGGTTAAGGTCGCTGCTGGGAAGAAGTCGGTGCAGAACCATTGTCCATGCTATGGACAGACAGACGATGGGGATGATTGTGAGTTTGGGATCTCACAGTTTCCTTTGTTAGAAAAAGTAGGGGCCCGACCGCAGTATATAGCATGGCCACAAATGGATAAGGATAATTTAAAGTGTAAACTTCTGAGTTTAACTTCCGGTGCTGGGAAATGGATACATGAGTTAGAGAAAATGACAGGAGGAAACACGTTAGCTATAGGAGACATGAAAGGTCTTCTAGCAGCTATCCTTGGGGAGAGAGATGATGACATTTGGTCAAGAGCCAGCTACTCGAGTGTTACCGCATAGAACACGGCTCATGATGGAGTGCCATTTAATAACTGTGGAGCGGCAGTCTGGAAAGCGCTTAGCGTGCAATATCCAGATACGTCAGATATGGGAGCTATAATGGCACGAAAGATGCAGGAAGCGGAAGATCCTCTTGTTCACGTTCAGAATTTTCAGGAGGAACGGAGTTTGGAAACGCGGGAACTGTGGGGGAAATCTATACCTCTATTCTACAATACATTATGTCAAGGGCTGCCAGATAAGGTGCAGAAAAAGCTCAAGAAATTGGTGGGTATGGAGGCAAAACCATGTTCAGAAATACATCTGACCATGGCGCATTATTGCTAACTGTTGCAGAAGAAAATTAAAGGAAAGATGATGGTAGGAAAGGTGAAGAAGCAAAGTTAGTGCAGAAGAAATTGTCAAAGTACGCCATAGAAGGGGCAATGTTGACTAGTGGAGAAGGGCCAGGTTTGCAGCAAGCTGCAGCATATCACATGGGAATAACAAAGGCAGTTTGATCAAGGTAATAATGGGTTCGTGCCATGAGATAGGGGAGGTTTCCGAGGAAGAGGCTTCCAGAGTAATCAGGGAAGTTTCCAGAATAATCAAGGTGGGTTTCAGGATATTCAAAATGATAGCCAAGGCATGCAGGGAAGGCGAATTAGGAGGCTTCCTCCAGTATGTTGGACATGTGGAATGACACACACATAGGGCGCATGTGTGGGAGTCAAGGGTATGTGCAAAATGGGCAGTTCTCAAAAGGGGGGACCACTTATCCACCTGCATATAGCTAACAAAGTAGGGACGGGTTTGCCCAAAATCAAACAGTGCAGCAAGCACAGGGAAAGCAACAGGCTTTGCAAAAGGGCAGTCACAGCATACACCCATGCAGATACAGCAGCGCCCAAACATGGGACATTTAATGACTCCTAGGATAGGGGGTGTTACCGTTAAGGGGGGGAATCTTTTTGCTAATATGATGCTTTTTTTATAAGATTGAGAGAGAGTAAGAAGATCAAACACATTTTCAATGTTCATTGTAACTCCCTGTTTTAGACAATTGCAAATAAAACAGCTTTGATTTGCCAACTTCCTGAGTTAGTTTGATTATTGATGTTTGAGTGTCTTCTGCATCCCCATCCATCTCAAATAATTGCTACCTCATCTTAAAGGGCTGGGTCGAGCACCCCGGTTAACGTGGTAGCAGAGAGATGATGGTTAAAAAACTGTCAACTTAGTAAGCATTGAGGTCACGGTAATATCGGACGTCCTCTGCCATTTAGCTGAGAGGACGTGAAGCTTCCTGTAGATAGCAGTAATTGATTTAAAGAATCTCTCAAGTACACGTGGGATGGGTCCCTTCGTTTCATATGGAATCCCCTCCCGGTTTATTCAGGAAGCTGAGCGGATGGAAGGCTGAAGCGACTGGTTGAGAAGGCGACGATCCCGAGAGTCGGAAGTTGAAAACGCGAATGGTGAGTAGACTGTGTGAGGTGGCAAAACATGATTGGGCAGTGAGTGGAGAGAGTCATAAGAGGAAATAAGTAATGCAGGTGGTTGGGGTAAATGACTTGAGACGACAAAAGTCAAGTTAATAGGTAAATAGCTCGAGACAGTGAGCGTCGAGTTAGTAGGTAAAAAAAACTTGAGATGATGAACATCAAGTTAATAGGTAAATAGCTCGAGAGGATGAGTGTTGAGTTATTAAGAAATTGATTTGAGACGCGGATCGTCAAGCAATTAAGGACTGTGAAACGGGGAGCGTCACAGTTAGGTTAAGCCCAGAAACCTACACCATAGGGACGTTAGAAGGGGTCATATCCAGAGTCCCAAAAGTAGATGATGTAGACTACGGACAAATTTAAAGATTGTCTAAAGGGAACAACTTACACTCCGTCAGAGTATTTTATTAGGGGCAAGGATAATCATGAAGAGCGTGAGCAGAGAGTAGTCACGAGGAGCGTAGACTGAGATATACGTAGGCTGGTCAAATCTGTTAATTTGTCTGTTTGTTTTATGTGTTGTATAATGTGTATGTGGTGAAGAGTTAGTGAAAAATGTAAGAGACGTGAGAAGAAAGTACAGAGATTTAAAAATGTATTATTGGTTTTATTAAATTTAACTGATGATGTTTAGTGAATAAGTAAATTGAAATAAAATGTGATATAAAAGACTTGGAACTGCGACAATTGGTGCACGCTCATATTGTGTTATTTTTCTGAAACTTATTCATAAAGTGTAAAAATAACAGTGAGTATTGACAGTCAAGTGTGACAAGTCATAATGGAGGGTATTACTCTACTTATACATCTATGTTAGTAGTTGCCAAAACACGCACCCAAGCTTAAACAGTACAGTGCAGAATTGGTTAAGGGCATGGCAGATAAGATGTTCATGCCATGGCCACAAGGGGGAATCACTATCAAAAGCAGTTTTGCAGCACATGTCGACATACTTGCACTCAGCATACATGGGAAAAAAGTTAGAAAAGAGGCTAGCGAGCTTAGAGCTCTGAAAAATGTACCCGGAGGAAAGGGAAGATCATCCTCCTGAAGACTGGATGCTTAACCAGTGCAAAGAGGGGGCTGAGTAGCCTTCTGCTCCCCCACCATGTCTGAAATAAATTACTATATGATATGATATGATAGTTTATTTATATAACGCCTATACACAATGTGTTTCAAAGCGCTTCAAGGCAAGGGAGGGAACAAGGGAAAATACAATTACATTCTTACAGGCCATGAACAGTAAGGATGTGAAATTAACTATTGTACTCGGCCTGACAACATTGTAGATAGTGCAAGAACTAAGACATAGATAAGGAAGGGAGGGGGGAATGTGGAAGGAAATGGAAACAGACAGGCGACTACCGTACGAGGCCTGATGACATTTCTGGTAGCGCCGGAGAAAAACAAAAGGTGAGGGAGATGGGTGCAAACAGGTAGGGGAGGAACAAAACAAGCGACTATCATACTAGGCATGATGACACTTCAGATAGTGCTGGAGGGGCATTGGGGAGGAAAAAGCCAGTAAGGGGAGGGGGCAGGGGGAGGAGACAGACGAGGTTGCTATCATACTAGGTCCAGGGACAATTCTGATAGGGTAGTCCATATAAGAAAGTAAGGGGAGGAGATAGGAAAAGGGAGAAAGGAAAGGAGGCGAGAACAGAGAGTTAGCAGACAAAAGAGTGGAGAAGCATGAGTGGATAGTGAATACAATTGCAGAAGTCAGCAGTAACACATAATATTTCAAGCCAGGATACACGATGAAGATGGGAACAGCATGATTCAGGGCCACCAGTACAAGATGCAAAAGAAGTTCAGCATGAGAGTTGAGAAAGGGTGACCCACCGTGAATGAATGAAGTTCATAAAAGTCAAATCCAGCATTGGCCACAAGACAGTGATAGTGAAACCAGAATTTATCAGGACAGACCCCTGCAGAAATAGGCTTGAGGGGGCGAGGGGGAAACAGGGTAGGAGAATCAAGCAAAAATGGCAACATCTGTGTGCGAGAAAGGTGGGGGCACAAGAGAACATCACAGGTGACCACAGGGGGTGGGGATGGCCTGTGGGGACAGAGGGAATAACACATGTTTGTGCATGCTTTCCTGCTGTCTGAGCAGGGGGTCGGGCCCTGGGTCCTCCTGGTCTGAACAGGTCCAAACACGAATTGCCCTTTTCTTCGTCTACCCAGGTCCAAACAGGAATTGCCCTTTTCTTCATCTGCCCTCCGCTTAGGACGCCTGGGTGAGAGATGCCCTTGATCTAATTGTTAAGAGCAGGCAGGAAGAGGCAGGGCTAAAAACATGCGTGGTGCTTAGGCCAGGTGACCTAGATACACATTTAGGAAGACACCACGTGGGCGGGGTTTGCTAAGTGGTGAAAAAGAGCAGCAGGTAGGAAGGCACCAGGTGGGCGGGGTGTCCAGTCATAATTTCGAAAACATAATTTCGAAAGTCAAAAAAGTCGAATCAAAAATGTCGAAAAAAAAAATGTCGAATTGTTTTTTTTTTCGATATTTTTTTTGGGCTCTAGTTTCTGTGAAAAAAATAGGTAAAAATAAAAAAAAAGGGGGGTTGGGGGGGAACCCCCCCATTTCGAAAAAAAACGTCATTAAAAAAAAATCGACATTTTTTTTTTCGACGTTTTTTTTTCGACTTTTTGACTTTCGAATATTTTGTATTCGAAATTGTGTCTATGAACCGGTGGGCGGGGCTTGCTAAGTGGTGAAATAGAGCAGCAAGCAGGAAGGCACAAGGTGGGCAGGTCTTACTAAGTGGTGAAAAAGCGCGGCAGGCAGGAAGGTACCAGGTGGGCGGGGCTTGCTAAGTGGTGAAAAAGAGCAGCAAGCAGGAAGGCACCAGTTGGGCGGGGCTTGCTATGTGGTGAAAAAGAGTGGCAAGCAGGAAGGCATCAGGTGGGCGGGGCTTGCTAAGTGGTTAAAAAGAACAGCAGGCAGGAAGGCACCAGGTGGGCGGGGCTTAGGTCAGGTGACCTAGATCCACTTGCACCTGCTCCCCATCTGACTATAGTACGACGGATGACGGACTGTACCCATTAAGAGAGCTTACGGCAGCAATAGGGCCCAGCAATCTGGCATATAAATTGCCTGCGCATAGCAGCAATGAGAATCCAGAAAAGACTCGAGAAAGAGATGTGATTTCTAAAGTCCCACAGGACAAGGCGAGAAGTCAACCAAGTACATCCTTAAATATAGCGTGGGAAATAAAGAGATGTTTGATAGGAGAGAAAGATAAGACTGAAGAGATAGCGCTCATACAGAACGAATGGATGGGATGGTCAGATTTTGCTCAAACTTGAATGAAAGAGCATTGAGGAAGTAAGGCAAAGGGAAGATCGAGGCGAACAAAATAAAAAAGATAAAGAATGCGAGGAATGATTGAAAGGAGATGAGGCTAAAAGAAAGGATAGACAAAGACGGGAACAGATGTATCAAGATGAGCAGCTAAAAAAGAACGAAAAAAGCAAAGAAAGTATGATAATAGACAGGGCAATTGAAGAACGAGACAAACTAGAAAGAGAGAAAAAGAGGAAGAGGAAGAGCAGAAAATAAGAGATAAAAGAATGCAAGGACGCCGAGATGAAGACATTTGTAGGCCAAATGAGAGAAGAGAGGTGAAAAGACAGGAAGAGGACAGGGTAAGATGAGATGCAAGGAAGCAAAGAGAACTTGGCAAAGATATAGAGCGCAAGAGAAGGCAAAGAACACGCAACATTGATTGCAGAGAGAAATAATACATGGAGCCTAATCCAGTAGTAGCATGGGAAGATAAAGAAGAATTCTTCCCAACACATGTGCCAATACCAGGTCTGTCTAGAGCAAATCTAGAGGATGAGTTTGATATAAGAAGCATTGGGGACAAAATCTATAAGGTCTATCATGAGATGAAGGCCAAGAAAGAGCCGAAAGGAAAGGGAAAAACCAATCGACTTAAAAGTACGCAGTTGCACACAAGGAGGGAAGTTTGTACAATCTCCAGGATAGAGCATTGTCTTTGGGCAGGCTAACTCCGAATAGAGATGAGAAGGAGGGAAGTAACATGAGTTGGGGACGGGATATGTCAGACGAGGACAGAGTAATCTTCCATGGGGAGGAGGGAGATAACGGGCAGAGAAGTAAGATGGTCCGATCTATATCTACCTAAATCGCAGACTTCAGAACCTCTGGTGCAGCTAGATTGAACTAAAGGGCAATCCCATAGTGAGAGGGGGAACTCGCCACCTTATGTGAGCAGGTTAAGGTCGCTGCTGGGAAGAAGTCAGTGCAGAACCATTGTCCATGCTATGGACAGACAGACGATGGGGATGATTGTGAGTTTGGGATCTCACAGTTTCCTTTGTTAGAAAAAGTAGGGGCCCGACCGCAGTATATAGGATGGCCACAAATGGATAAGGATAATTTAAAGTGTAAGCTTCTGAGTTTAACTTCCGGTGCTGGGAAATGGCTACATGAGTTAGAGAAAATGACAGGAGGAAACACGCTAGCTATAGGAGACATGAAAGGTCTTCTCGCAGCTATCCTTGGGGAGAGAGATGATGACATTTGGTCAAGAGCCAGCTACTCGAGTATTACCGCATAGAACACGGCTCATGATGGAGTGCCATTTAATAACTTTGGAGCGGCAGTCTGGAAAGCGCTTAGAGTGCAATATCCAGATACGTCAGATATGGGAGCTATAATGGCACGAAAGATGCAGGAAGCAGAAGATCCTCTTGTTCACGTTCAGAATTTTCAGGAGGAACAGAGTTTGGAAACGCGGGAACTGTGGGGGAAATCTATACCTCTATTCTACAATACATTATGTCAAGGGCTGCCAGATAGGGTGCAGAAAAAGCTCAAGAAATTGGTGGGTATGGAGGCAAAACCATGTTCAGAAATACATCTGACCATGGTGCATTATTGCTAACTGTTGCAGAAGAAAATTAAAGGAAAGATGATGGTAGGAAAGGTGAAGAAGCAAAGTTAGTGCAGAAGAAATTGTCAAAGTACGCCATAGAAGGGGCAATGTTGACTAGTGGAGAAGGGCCAGGTTTGCAGCAAGCTGCAGCATATCACATCGGAATAACAAAGGCAGTTTGATCAAGGTAATAATGGGTTTGTGCCATGAGATAGGGGAGGTTTCCGAGGAAGAGGCTTCCAGAGTAATCAGGGAAGTTTCCAGAATAATCAAGGTGGGTTTCAGGATATTCAAAATGATAGCCAAGGCATGCAGGGAAGGCGAATTAGGAGGCTTCCTCCAGTATGTTGGACATGTGGAATGACACACACATAGGGCGCATGTGTGGGAGTCAAGGGTATGTGCAAAATGGGCAGTTCTCAAAAGGGGGGACCACTTATCCACCTGCATATAGCTAACAAAGTAGGGACGGGTTTGCCCAAAATCAAACAGTGCAGCAAGCACAGGGAAAGCAACAGGCTTTGCAAAAGGGCAGTCACAGCATACACCCATGCAGATACAGCAGGGCCCAAACATGGGACATTTAATGACTCCTAGGATAGGGGGTTTTACCGTTAAGGGGGGGAATTTTTTTGCTAATATGATGCTTTTTTTTATAAGATTGAGAGAGAGTAAGAAGATCAAACACATTTTCGATGTTCATTGTAACTCCCTGTTTTAGACAATTGCAAATAAAACAGCTTTGATTTGCCAACTTCCTGAGTTAGTTTGATTATTGATGTTTGAGTGTCTTCTGCATCCCCATCCATATCAAATAATTGCTACCTCATCTTAAAGGGCTGGGTCGAGCACCCCGGTTAACGTGGTAGCAGAGGGATGATGGTTAAAAAACTGTCAACTTAGTAAGCATTGAGGTCACGGTAATATCGGACGTCCTCTGCCATTTAGCTGAGAGGACGTGAAGCTTTCTGTAGATAGCAGTAATTGATTTAAAGAATCTCGCAAGTACAGGTGGGATGGGTCCCTTCGTTTCATATGGAATCCCCTCCTGGTTTATTCAGGAAGCTGAGCGGATGGAAGGCTGAAGCGACTGGTTGAGAAGGCGACGATCCCGAGAGTCGGAAGTTGAAAACGCGAATGGTGAGTAGACTGTGTGAGGTGGCAAAACATGATTGGGCAGTGAGTGGAGAGAGTCATAAGAGGAAATAAGTAATGCAGGTGGTTGGGGTAAATGACCTGAGACGACAAAAGTCAAGTTAATAGGTAAATAGCTCGAGACAGTGAGCGTCGAGTTAGTAGGTAAAAAAAACTTGAGATGATGAACATCAAGTTAGTAGGTAAATAGCTCGAGAGGATGAGTGTTGAGTTATTAAGAAATTGATTTGAGACGCGGATCGTCAAGCAATTAAGGACTGTGAAATGGGGAGCGTCACAGTTAGGTTAAGCCCAGAAACCTACACCATAGGGACGTTAGAAGGGGTCATATCCAGAGTCCCAAAAGTGGATGATGTAGACTACGGACAAGTTTAAAGATTGTCTAAAGGGAACAACTTACACTCCGTCAGAGTATTTTATTAGGGGCAAGGATAATCATGAAGAGCGTGAGCAGAGAGTAGTCACGAGGAGCGTAGACTGAGATATACGTAGGCTGGTCAAATCTGTTAATTTGTCTGTTTGTTTTATGTGTTGTATAATGTGTATGTGGTGAAGAGTTAGTGAAAAATGTAAGAGACGTGAGAAGAAAGTACAGAGATTTAAAAATGTATTATTGGTTTTATTAAATTTAACTGATGATGTTTAGTGAATAAGTAAATTGAAGTAAAATGTGATATAAAAGACTTGGAACTGCGACAATTGGTGCATGCTCATATTGTGTTATTTTTCTGAAACTTATTTATAAAGTGTAAAAATAACAGTGAGTATTGACAGTCAAGTGTGACAAGTCATAATGGAGGGTATTACTCTACTTATACATCTATGTTAGTAGTTGCCAAAACACGCACCCAAGCTTAAACAGTACAGTGCAGAATTGGTTAAGGGCATGGCAGATAAGATGTTCATGCCATGGCCATAAGGGGGAATCACTATCAAAAGCAGTTTTGCAACACATGTCGACATACTTGCACTCAGCATACATGGGAAAAAAGTTAGAAAATAGGCTAGCGAGCTTAGAGCTCTGAAAAATGTACCCGGAGGAAACGGAAGATCATCCTCCTGAAGACTGGATGCTTAACCAGTGCAAAGAGGGGGGTGAGTAGCCTTCTGCTCCCCCACCATGTCTGAAATAAATTACTATATGATATGATATGATAGTTTATTTATATAGCTCCTATACACAATGTGTTTCAAAGCGCTTCAAGGCAAGGGAGGGAACAAGGGAAAATACAATTACATTCTTACAGGCCATGAACAGTAAGGATGTGAAATTAACTATTGTACTCGGCCTGACAACATTGTAGATAGTGCAAGAGCTAAGACATAGATAAGGAAGGGAGGGGGGAATGTGGAAGGAAATGGAAACAGACAGGCGACTACCGTACGAGGCCTGATGACATTTCTGGTAGCGCCGGAGAAAAACAAAAGGTGAGGGAGATGGGTGCAAACAGGTAGGGGAGGAACAAAACAAGCGACTATCATACTAGGCATGATGACACTTCAGATAGTGCTGGAGGGGTGGTGGGGAGGAAAAAGCCAGTAAGGGGAGGGGGCAGGGGGAGGAGACAGACGAGGTTGCTATCATACTAGGTCCAGGGACAATTCTGATAGGGTAGTCCATATAAGAAAGTAAGGGGAGGAGATAGGAAAAGGGAGAAAGGAAAGGAGGAGAGAAAAGAGAGTTAGCAGACAAAAGAGTGGAGAAGCAAGAGTGGATAGTGAATACAATTGCAGAAGTCAGCAGTAACACATAATATTTCAAGCCAGGATACACGATGAAGATGGGAACAGCATGATTCAGGGCCACCAGTAAAAGATGCAAAGGAAGTTCAGCATGATAATTGAGAAAGGGTGACGCACCGTGAATGAATGAAGTTCATAAAAGTCAAATCCAGCATTGGCCACAAGACAGTGATAGTGAAACCAGAATTTATCAGGACAGACCCCTGCAGAAATAGGCTTGAGGGGGGCGAGGGGGAAACAGGGTAGGAGAATCAAGCAAAAATGTCAACATCTGTGTACGAGAAAGGTGGGGGCACAAGAGAACATCACAGGTGACCACAGGGGGTGGAGATGGCCTGTGGGGACAGAGGGAATAACACATGTTGGTGCATGCTTTCCTGCTGTCTGAGCAGGGGGTTGGGCCCTGGGTCCTCCTGGTCTGAACAGGTCCAAACACGAATTGCCCTTTTCTTCGTCTACCCAGGTCCAAACAGGAATTGCCCTTTTCTTCATCTGCCCTCCGCTTAGGACATCTGGGTGAGAGATGCCCTTGATCTAATTGTTAAGAGCAGGCAGGAAGAGGCAGGGCTAAGAAGATGGGTGGTGCTTAGGCCAGGTGACCTAGATACACATTTAGGAAGACACCAGGTGGGCGGGGTTTGCTAAGTGGTGAAAAAGAGCAACAGGTAGGAAGGCACCAGGTGGGCGGGGCTTGCTAAGTGGTGAAATAGAGCAGCAAGCAGGAAGGCACAAGGTGGGCAGGTCTTACTAAGTGGTGAAAAAGTGCGGCAGGCAGGAAGGTACCAGGTGAGCGGGGCTTGCTAAGTGGTGAAAAAGAGCAGCAAGCAGGAAGGCACCAGTTGGGCAGGGCTTGCTATGTGGTGAAAAAGAGTGGCAAGCAGGAAGGCATCAGATGGGCGGGGCTTGCTAAGTGGTTAAAAAGAACAGCAGGCAGGAATCACCAGGTGGGCGGGGCTTAGGTCAGGTGACCTAGATCCACTTGCACCTGCTCCCCATCTGAATATAGTACGACGGATGACGGACTGTACCCATTAAGAGAGTTTAAGGCAGCAATAGGGCCCAAAAATCTGGCATATAAATTGCCTGTGCATAGCAGCAATGAGAATCCAGAAAAGACTCGAGAAAGAGATGTGATTTCTAAAGTCCCACAGGACAAGGCGAGAAGTCAACCAAGTACATCCTGAAATATAGCGTGGGAAGTAAAGAGATGTTTGATAGGAGAGAAAGATAAGACTGAAGAGATAGCGCTCATACAGAACGAATGGATAGGATGGTCAGATTTTGCTCAAACTTGAATGAAAGAGCATTGAGGAAGTAAGGCAAAGGGAAGATTGAGGCGAACAAAATAAAAAAGATAAAGAATGCGAGGAATGATTGAAAGGAGATGAGGCTAAAAGAAAGGATAGACAAAGACGGGAACAGATGTATCAAGATGAGCAGCTAAAAAAGAACGAAAAAAGCAAAGAAAGTATGATAATAGACAGGGCAATTGAAGAACGAGACAAACTAGAAAGAGAGAAAAAGAGGAAGAGGAAGAGCAGAAAATAAGAGATAAAAGAATGCAAGGATGCCGAGATGAAGAAATTTGTAGGGCAAATGAGAGAAGAGAGGTGAAAAGACAGGAAGAGGACAGGGTAAGATGAGATGCAAGGAAGCAAAGAGAAATTTTCAAAGATATAGAGCGCAAGAGAAGGCAAAGAACACGCAACATTGATTGCAGAGAGAAATAATACATGGAGCCTAATCCAGTAGTAGCATGGGAAGATATAGAAGAATTCTTCCCAACACATGTGCCAATACCAGGTCTGTCTAGAGCAAATCTAGAGGATGAGTTTGATATAAGAAGCATTGGGGACAAAATCTATAAGGTCTTTCATGAGATGAAGGCCAAGAAAGAGCCGAAAGGAAAGGGAAAAACCAATCGACTTAAAAGTACGCAGTTGCACACAAGGAGGGAAGTTTGTACAATCTCCAGGATAGAGCATTGTCTTTGGGCAGGCTAACTCCGAATAGAGATGAGAAGGAGGGAAGTCACATGAGTTGGGGACGGGATATGTCAGACAAGGACAGAGTAATCTTCCATGGGAAGGAGGGAGATAACGGGCAGAGAAGTAAGATGGTCAGATCTATATCTACCTAAATCACAGACTTCAGAACCTCTGGTGCAGCTAGATTGAACTAAAGGGCAATCCCATAGTGAGAGGGGGAACTCGTCACCTTATGTGAGCAGGTTAAGGTCGCTGCTGGGAAGAAGGCGGTGCAGAACCATTGTCCATGCTATGGACAGACAGACGATGGGGATGATTGTGAGTTTGGGATCTCACAGTTTCCTTTGTTAGAAAAAGTAGGGGCCCGACCGCAGTATATAGCATGGCCACAAATGGATAAGGATAATTTAAAGTGTAAACTTCTGAGTTTAACCTCCGGTGCTGGGAAATGGATACATGAGTTAGAAAAAATGACAGGAGGAAACACGTTAGCTATAGGAGACATGAAAGGTCTTCTAGCAGCTATCCTTGGGGAGAGAGATGATGACATTTGGTCAAGAGCCAGCTACTCGAGTGTTACCGCATAGAACACGGCTCATGATGGAGTGCCATTTAATAACTGTGGAGCGGCAGTCTGGAAAGCGCTTAGAGTGCAATATCCAGATACGTCAGATATGGGAGCTATAATGGCACGAAAGATGCAGGAAGCGGAAGATCCTCTTGTTCACGTTCAGAATTTTCAGGAGGAACGGAGTTTGGAAACGCAGGAACTGTGGGGGAAATCTATACGTCTATTCTACCATACATTATGTCAAGGGCTGCCAGATAAGGTGCAGAAAAAGCTCAAGAAATTGGTGGATATGGAGGCAAAACCATGTTAAGAAATACATCTGACCATGGCGCATTATTGCTAACTGTTGCAGAAGAAAATTAAAGGAAAGATGATGGTAGGAAAGGTGAAGAAGCAAAGTTAGTGTAGAAGAAATTGTCAAAGTACGCCATAGAAGGGGCAATGTTGACTAGTAGAGAAGGGCCAGGTTTGCAGCAAGCTGCAGCATATCACATGGGAATAACAAAGGCAGTTTGATCAAGGTGATAATGGGTTCGTGCCATGAGATAGGGGAGGTTTCAGAGGAAGAGGCTTCCAGAGTAATCAGGGAAATTTCCAGAATAATCAAGGTGGGTTTCAGGATATTCAAAATGATGGCCAAGGCATGCAGGGAAGGCGAATTAGGAGGCTTCCTCCAGTATGTTGGACATGTGGAATGACACGCACATAGGGCGCATGTGTGGGAGTCAAGGGTATGTGCAAAATGGGCAGTTCTCAAAAGGGGGGACCACTTATCCACCTGCATATAGCTAACAAAGTAGGGACGGGTTTGCCCAAAATCAAACAGTGCAGCAAGCACAAGCACAGGGAAAGCAACAAGCTTTGCAAAAGGGCAGTCACAGCATACACCCATGCAGATACAGCAGGGCCCAAACATGGGACATTTAATGACTCCTAGGATAGGGGGTGTTACCGTTAAGGGAGGGAATCTTTTCACGGGCACGGGAATAAGCATGTACCCACAATAGGACAGCTCACTGAGTGACTTGATGTGTTCAATACTATCTGTGACTCCCAATCCTAAAGAGGAACCGAGGGTTGACGTCACTCTAGGAGGCTAATCTTTTCTTTTTTGGTAGACAAAGGTGCAACACACTCATGCATACAAGAGGGGAAATTTACATTATCTGGAAATGCCATGAATGCTCAAGGTTTCACAGGAGCTACAAGTATAGTTCCTTTTACTGAAAGATTGACAGTCTCTATAGGAGAATGTGATATGTCTGTGCCATTGCTGTATTCGAGGCAGACACCAGTTTATATACTAGGTTTAGTTTGAATGACAAAGTTGAACATGAAGATTTCATTTACTGATGAAGGCATAGTGTGTTCAATGCCAGGAATGCATCATTTAAACATGTGTGAATTTATCATGGCATTTACAGGGCACATGGCCAAACTAGGGGTACCATTAGAACCAGAGGTTTTCACTATGGGGTACGCATTTTGTTAACATGGTTTAGTGGGTACGACTATGAGAATACCTGATGAGTTTTTATTCAGGCCAATGATACCTATGGATGAAGAGGGAGGAGAAGTCCTTCCCTTAGAGTTACAAGCAGCTATAGTGCACGGAGAAATAGCTATGCTTGATGGAGTTGATAATTAAGGCAGACGATGGAGCACCGTGATTGCCATTGGAGAGGGTCACAGATTGACTGACGTCACTGACCACGATATGTTTAGGGACCACCTGTCAGATGACGAAGTAGTATTTGAAATGAGTGTTACTTATTGGGTAAGGGCAATGAGACGTGAAGTTTCTCAGAAGATGGTGATTGCACGGCAACGTCTTGCATTTTTTGATGAAGACATGGCAAAAAGTGCCAGTTTCCTTATGGACTACAGGCCCTTATGATGTAGGCCTATTAAAAGGGGTTGGAGAAGTTAACATTAAACTGAGGCCAGGAACAATTTTGGCTCAAGCACGACAGTATCCGTTGTCTCGAGAGGCAGGCAAGGATATTTTCAAGATGCCATGATTGATTAAGGCATTTTAGTGACGTCAGAGTCACCATGCAATACCACAGTGTATCCGACTAAGAAATCTAAAGGGGGGTTGTGGTGTTTAATTCGTGACATGTACACAATTAATCAGATTGTAGAGGCTGAGTTTCCTCTAGTTCCTAATCCGGCAACAATCTTGTGTAGTATCCCTTTTGGGGCATGATAGTTCTCTGTGATTGACTTGAAAAAAATGTCTTTCTCAATCCCATTGTATGCAGATTCTCAAGATCTGATGTCATTTATATTCAGACTGACTAAGCTAAAAAGCACAAGATTACATCTGTGGTACTGTGAGTCCCCATCAATTTTCCACAGAGTCCTGCAGATGGACTTGAGTAATCCTGATTTGCAAAGTGTTGTGTTGCAATACGTGGATGACATTTTAGTCTGCAGCACCTCAGAGGTAGAGTGCAGCCATGATTCAGTTCAGCTAATGGTTATTCTAGCAGAGAAAGGATATAAAGTGGACAAGGAAAAATTGCATTATTGCCAAGAAGAGGTGTTATCTATGGGGCATTTAATCTCACATGATGGAAAAAGAGTTACACCTGAAAGGGCTGAGGCTATTTACATGATAAAGCACATGAACATATTGTTGGGACTATGCAATTATGTTCGAGCATGGATATTCAATTATAGTTCATATGTAAGCTCCTTGTTACAGGCTCTGAAAAAAGCACAGGCAAGTCAGTTAAAAATCACCTGGACTGTGGAAATGGAGGAAGGGTTTGATGAGTTGAAAAAAGCAATTTGTACAGCTCCAGTCTTAGGGGTTCCAAGTTATGCAGAGGAATTCTTCTTATTTTCGCACACAAATGGTACAGTCATGACAGCAGTACTCATGCAGAGAACCATGTTGAGGTACAAGCCTCTATCATACTACAGTGGGATTCTGGACCCAATAATCAGGGGTCACTTCCCTTGTGAACAATCTTTGGCAGCCACCGCGTTCACCATTGAGAAAGCTGCCAGCATAGTGATGGGGTGTTGCATTATATTATTTGTTGAACATACTTTGTTTGCTATTTTGGGAAAACCTAAGGGTACTTTTATGTCTCAAAGGGCTTCTGGCTATGAGGTGGTCATATTGAGTCCAACGATCAAAATAGTGAGATGTAGAATAGTGAATCCTGCCATGTTTGTAGCGGAACCACTGACAGAAGACGAACATGCATAGGATTGTTCGAATTATGAGGAATTCTATGATGAGATACCGAGGGTGAAGGAAAATGCTTTAGCAGCTGGGGAAATCCTCTTTATTGACGGTTTGTCAAAAACTGATCAAAATGATGGGCAAAGATATACAGGTGCTGCTGTGGTAAAGCAGAGGGCCAATGGGGAGTTTGAAGTATTGATAAGTGCATGGCTACCATCTCACTTTTCAGCACATGCTACAGAATTAGTGGTGCTGATAGTTGCGCTCGAGAAAAATGCAGCCCAGGATGTAACGATGTACAGTGACTCAACCTATGTGACGTTGACAGTACACGCAGGGCTAGTATGTTGGAAAAGGAGGGGCTACCTCCCAGCAGACAGCACTCCAGTGCAACATTGCACCTTATTGGACAGTGATATTAGAGCACTACAGCTCCCAGCTGCCATCACAGTCATCAAGTGTGCAGCTCACACTAAGAGAGCAGACTTTATTTCACACAGAAATCAAGCTGCAGACAAAGAAGCAACACGTGTTGCATGTTCAGAAGACATAATGAACTTTGATAGGCCTGATTTGAATGAAAAAATAGTGATGATGATGAGTGTGAATGACAGTTTTAACAGTGTATCTAAATCTCAAGTGATGGCAATTCAAGGTGAAGCACCACATCATGATAAAGATCTCTGGACACCGAGGAGGTATTCATTGTTCAATTGTTCAATGTTTTCCTCAAACACTAGACATGTTTTTCTATACATAAAACACAATGCTAACATTTGTTTTGAAGCTTAAAGTTAATCCAGTTTCAAGGAAGGATCACAAAGATTTCTGCAAAGCTACACGGTTTTAGTTATTCACCATTCTGTTAATTGTTTGCATGAGGATGACGCTATTGGTACAGACAACATCTAAATTACTGTTCAGTTCAACTCTAGTTTAGCTCCAAGATTTCTTAGTGCAGGATAAACAATCCACTCTCAGCAGCCACAACATGTTTATCTGCGTTTACACAGTGCAAAGTTCATTTTTCCCCTGCTGGACCCGAAAACACAAAGTTTACCATGAGGCAGAAACAGGAGTTAAATAAAATGGCGGATGATTCTAAGATGGCCGCCTAGTCAGCCTTATTCAGGTTCATTTAAATGCGATTTTCAGTGCCATGTGTATGTGCTTAGGTCAATTTTGGTTATCAAGCAGTATTTTGTGAAATATACTTTAAAACGTGTTTCCTAGATGGGGAATATGTGAAGTGTTAAGATAAGATAATGGCTCCCATTTTGTAAACAAAGTCTTTGAGCAAATAAGCTTGTAGCTTAGTATAAAGCACAAGTTCTCTTCGACTTAT
Organism: Ambystoma mexicanum; assembly: GCF_040938575.1. Lineage (NCBI taxonomy): Eukaryota > Metazoa > Chordata > Amphibia > Caudata > Ambystomatidae > Ambystoma > Ambystoma mexicanum. Next base: position 392,617,744 of record NC_090936.1, read on the forward strand.
CACCTGCAAGCGAATGGAATCTGTGAGAGCCTCAATGGCTTGCTTAAGGAAAAGGATAGCTAAATTGAAGCTTACTTTGAAGAAAGGATGGTTACATTGTCTGCCCTTTGCATTATATGCATTAATGAATCAGCCAGACTCTGACCATCATTTTACGCCCCATGAAATAGTGACAGGGAGGCAAATGAGGAAACTCCTCACTCCTCCATCAAGAGCTAGAAGTGATGCCCAGACGAGAACAGAAATGTTAGGAAATGAGCTACATGCCTACTTAACATGTAGGATCTTTGTCATTTCAGAACAACTCCAGCCGACGGGGTGTCAGGCTCAGAACACAGACGAAGACCATACAGCAAATGGACAGAAAGAATTACTACTGCCTAGACTTTTTCCCGGTGATCAGGTGTTAATCAGGAACTTTGTTCGTAAGTGGCATGAACTGCGCTTTCATGGCCCCTTTATCGTGGAAGATGTCACACCTTTGGCAGTAAAACTCTTTTGAAGACGAGCTTGGATATTCCTCAGCAACATGAACGTCTACACCCAGAGAGTTCCCCTCACCCCCACCCCAGTCGGAAGCAAAAATCAGAGAAGAAGTTCAGCACATGCAGACCAGATCGATGACGAGGAAGAAGGACGCAGAGATGTCCAATAGACAGATAAAAACTACATTGGACTGTGGTTCTATAGAGACATTCCTTATAGCTACTATATAAGGAGTGAAAGAGAAAAGCTATTTGCTCTTGAGCCACAGGAGTTTGTTGACATTGAACTGAGACACATTAAAGTCTTGATCGAGAAGGAAAAGATGTCAGATTTGGAATTCCTTTTCGATAACTGGAAGAGGGAACAGTTCCCGATTCCTTTTTCACTGAGTTTCTTTTTGGATGCACCCATGGTAGTGCCTGATGCCTCGTCCAGCGGATCATTCTTACTGTTTTTCTCTTGAATCTTCATGCATACCCTGCACTTATGGGGAGATCTGTTAGTGTTCATTTGTTCCTGCAGGATTCTAAAAATGGTCCAATCGTGAGGAGATTGCTTGAAGTTATAGTACAGCAAGTTCTTCAGGTTCCTGCGTACAGTTTGGAAAACACAAATGCCCCTATCTGAGAACAATGCCAATAGACTAGTTGGAATGGTCTTTTATTTCCTGATTGAAGAACATCCTCATCTTGTTGGAAGGCACACTGATTTTCCTACTTTCCTGAGATATACAAGGCACCTAGTGGCACTTAACCAATTGCTAACTGACATTAAAGAGCAAGTTAGTTTATTTTCTGAAGCAATGCAGTGAGCATCCTGAATGAGGCTTTCGAGGGAAGACATTCCGAACTTACTATCCTTGGTCTTCTATTACTGACTGGAAGCATCCTCAATTAATTTGACGAAAGGACAACTCCTTTGTGTACATCAGGAATCCTGCTAATCATCCTGCAATTTGCCAGATGCTTGAAGAGCTTTTGGAGCAGATCCAGATGCTGCCAGAGTATTTTATGATGTTGCCCGAATAAAGTTTGATTTTTCCTTCCTTAAAAAAAGATTAAGAATGAGCAACATCGATAGCAATAATAATATGGCTATCAATGAAAGGCCACGGCGACTAGCAAGGAGCTACTGCTGTGTCAAGTGGGCCTATTGGTATATCATGTATTCCTGCATCTTGTTTATTGTGATTCTTCTCTCCCTTACCAGACATACTGTCTATTATGTAGACCCAAATAGAGCAAGGGTACCTGTATATCTTCCTATGCAACATGAGGGTACAGATGTGGCAACTACAAGACAACCAAGACCTTATGTAATTGTTCCTACACTAGGAGCACATGAAAAGACACCCAGTTCACTGACCAATGGCCCTATGAGTCCCTCAGTAAGAAGGACCTATGATGAAATACTTCATAAAATGATTAAGAAAGCGTATGAGTCAAGAGGGAGACACAAGAGAAGTGCTAGGGAGATTGATCATGAGATGAATGATTACCTGGATAGTACAGCACATTTGGGAAACACCATTTGGTATCAGCACATGAAAGAAGTGGTGAGGAGACCCTCAAAGGAGGAATGCTATGTATGTGCACTCCTGCCTTATAGTATAAGGAACTCTTAGAATTTCATAGCTATTGAAATAGATGTCCTGACAGCACATTGTCTATCACACATTGCATACTGCTGAACAAGGGGTCAGTTCATGGGCTGAACAGCCTATCGAAAATGGGCAACTGAATGGATGATTCGGATGAAGATGACTATGTTCAAGACACAAAGACAAGACTAAGAGCGCATACAAAAAATCATGTGATCAGATACGAACAGCCTGGAGTAAAAGGAGCTAGCATCAGATGGGAAGTAAACAGAAGACTAGAGAGTCCAGGAAAATCTGCAGAAGAAATGTGAAGATGGAAGGAAAGAGGACGGATGCAAATCTGGAGTTCAGTACTTTCACCAGATGGATGGGAAGGAGGTCTGGTAATATACAGGTAATAGTTGGTCATTATAAGACAACTGTAGAAAATGCAGAAAAACCATTGTGGTCAAAACTTGCAAAACTATTGACATGGGTCAAAGATAAAGGAGGGCAATTGTAGATAGTGCCTCTGGAAAGTGCAAAGCTCTGTTTCAGAAACAATGGCACAAGAAAAGTTGGGGAGAACCAGAACTGTGGTCGAGTCTTTGAGGCACCAGGAATGAGCATTGGAACAGCAGTGATAATGGATCACTACTGGGCTTGTGGATCCAGAGCTTATATGAAGCTGCCCAAAGATTGGGGAGGACTATGTTCTATAGTAAATGTTCATGTTCCAGCTTTCGTGATTCCTAAAAGTGACCTGAACATTGGCAAATTTCCGAAAGCAGATGCTCATCTGAAGAAGAAGAGATCTGTGGCGCTGATAAATCGAGTGAAGAGGGAGAACTATTTCTCAGCCAAGTCAAAAGAAGCTTTTGACTCCATTCCATATGAATACAGATTGTTCAGTCAGACTTCATTGATATTCATAATAATGTTCATGCCAAGGATCCAGACAGCAGCGAATACAGATAACCAGATGGGAGCTGTTGCATACAAAAAACACAACTATCAAGGGATTCAATGCTACCAGGGAAGAGCTGAGGGCCATACGACTGATGACTCTGCAGAACAGATACGTCCTGAACATGATCACGGTCATGGATGGAGGTGTTTGTGCTAAAATTGGAGAATCATGTTGCACATTCATACCTTTTCAATGATAACGAGAATGGCACCTTGACAGAAGCCACAGATATGCTGACAAAGCTACACATCCAGATGATAGACGAAATGGAAGATATTGCTGATGACAGTTGGTTTGGATCACTTTTTTGTGTGTTCCACAATGGATGGCAGATATGTTCAAGTTCCTTGGACCTCTAATAGTGATGTTGTTGCTCATATTCTGTGGAATCAGATTGGCTATTTCACAATGCTAGAAGACTGCAAATAAAGCAATAGAAATGAAGATCATGATTGATGTTGAATCAGGATGGACAACTAAGGAGCTAACAGATGAAGAAATCAGAGATTATGTGAAATCCAGCATCCATGCACCCGAGGGAACAAAATTCCTGTACCCAAAGAATCCCAAGAAATCACAATCTCCAACAAGCTCATTTATCAATGCCCAAGCAAAAAACAAATGTCCCACAGCTCATGTGGCCTCACACTGCGTGGAGTTTTTGATTCCCATGTCCCTGGCAAGCTCCTGCAAGGTAGAGGATGGAGGAAAACCTAGTGATGTTCCCTCTTTGAACCCTGTTAGCAGTGTAGGGTTACTGAAGTCTTCCCCTATGGCAACCCCCCCACGGTTGGATGGGGTGGCACAATTCAAATATGATTCCCCAAGAAGCTCCCTGGTAGACACTGAGAGTAACATCACTTTCCGGGCCCTGGTGGGACTGGAAGGTCACCCTTATTAATGAGCTGAACAATTGTGCTACGGCTGTGGATTTTTATGCTTGGCTTGTATCCCTAGACATTTCTGCAGAGAAATATCACTAGCTTGCACTTGAAAGAAGTTCTCATATAGTCCAGGCTCCATCTATGTGCCCCCTCAAAGTGAACTGTTCTTCTCTTACAGACTTTCCGTTGAATGAAGTTGACTTTCATATATACCCCCCCCCCGGGGTTGATGGTGTTACTCCCAACCCAGAGACCATGTTACCTACGAAGGAGGTATCTTCTCCACCCTTCCATCCAGGTAATAAGCAATTACAGAATCACTGCTTTGCTGCCCCTGGGAAAGTTCCTCAGTATGGTCCCGGTGAATCCATAAATCCTAAATCGTCTAATCTACGGAGTCTGCGCTCAAGAAAATCTAACATGTCAATTCCTAAAGATGACTCTATCAAAGCTTTAGTTCTGGAGCACTGTAATTTCATCATTACAAATGTCATGAAACCTGTTCAGCGAGAACCGAGAGATGCCATGTGAAACAAAGTTCTCACACGGATCCGCGCAAGATCCGGGCCTGGGGTTGTCTGCTCCTCGAACTTGAAGTTCCTGCAGAGGATAGAACTGGATGACTGGTGCGAACAGGGATTGTATATTGGTTGGGTGTGGAGTCAGTACCCTGTCTCTTTACCTGAGACAATGTAAATACCTGCTCAGGGGCTCTCCTAACCTCAGACTTTTAGTTTGAGCCGGATGTATATTTTTCAAACCCTGCGTTGATGGGTCCAATCTGGTATATTCTATTGTGCCTTTCATTGTGCCTTCTGCTTTTGTACTGAATGTTGCTGTTTGTAGGTTGTATATTTGTGAACCATGCTTTTGTAGCACCTTGAGGCCAATGGGCAAAAAGTGCTTTATCAGAACTTGAAATAAATAAAGAAATAAATACATACATGTGAGGAAATGGATCTACTGCAGTTCAAGTGGACAGTGCATGCTTGTGACTTGGAACAAAGATGAGCATGTGAAATCAGCTTGATGCCTGAAAGGAGTAATAAAGATATGGGCCCCTAAAAAGCATTTTTTCAGAAAAGGATGTCTAGATGTGAAGGATGATGGGAGAAAGGTTGATAAATCGCCCGGAGGGGGCATTGGAAAGCAGAATCCAAGTACCCCAACCTCAAGTATTGCACCCATGTTGCCTATATGCTGGGAACCAGAATGTGAAACACGTGCAGTAGCAGTGAAGATATCGATACCAAGGAGAATCCAGGAAGCAAGGTTCCCATTGAGAAAGCCATACCTGCAAACACGACAATATGGTGGCCATTTCAATGAAATCCCAAAATAAGAGGGAAAAGTGAGCAAAAGGGAAGACTGGTGACATAACATGAATCAAGGCTGATGCACCCAGAAGAGATGAAGAGGCAAGAGAACATAAACATTCTCTGTGTTAAGAAAGTGTTGAAAATAAGCAACATTTACAGATCGAGATGAAGATGTTTATGCTACAGAAACGATGACGATATCAAGTCCTTTCACACATGTACAGATGTAAAGAAACACAAGTAGACAAAGTATTCTTAAGGCTAGCTATGTAGTGAATAGATTGAGGCATTCACCAACATATATATATATATACATATATATAAGTGAGTGAACTATGGACGATTCGACTACACATTTTAGCTGAGCTGGACCAGAAAAACGAGGTTTTGCCATTGTGTCGCAGCTGAAAGCAATCGAATTGCAGAAGTGAATTAAAGAAGGGCGAGGCTGGACCAGCCCCAAGAAGCCAAGGCCGCTCTGATTCGGAATGATCAGACGCTACCTACAAATGTGTGAAAGAACAAACTTCTGTTCAAAAGATCGGCACAAAAACAATGAAGACCTCAGAGGTTCATTAAATAATAGTATTTTAAAGGCACCAAAAGCTCAAAACCATGGTCTTCAATCACGTGGAGAGCTGAAAATGGACAACCGTGACGTGCTATGGCTATGCAAGGAGATAGAGTATGCTATTCTCCCTTTTATTCTCAGACATGAAGCACAAATTCAAGGACAATCTTCAAAGGGCTATTTGACTGTCAGACAGCAGTGTGATGATGGATAGGATACTAATTAGTGGGAAGCTATGGTCAAGACCAACCCGCCAGCACCTGGAGTTCAACCTGCATGCTGCTGGCATATGTGGAAAAGTACTGGAGGATGTAAGGGTGCCAACCAATTATAGAGGGCCACGTAGTAAAGAACCCTATAGATTGTGTAACCAATGGGATGTTGTGTATTTGATGACGTTCATAGTGACCTGTTTGAGGGGAGGGCTTAGTTGCCCACCTGATACTACAGACACCATCACTCTCTTAGACAAGTATAGAAATGATAGCTAGATGTTCCCTCAGACCCAATCACTTTCTCCAATAGGTTTTTTTTAGTTTGCCACGTAGGACGACGTTAGTAACTATGCACGAGGATGTCAGCAATGACGAGTGTTTGCTATATAAGATGCTTTTTATAAGATTGAGAGAGAGCGAAAAGATCGAACTAATTGTTGATGTTCGTTGTAACTCCCTGTCTTAGACAATTGCAAATAAAACAGCTTTGATTTGCCAACTTCCTCAGTTAGTTTGATTATTGATGTTTGAGTATCTTCTGCGTCCCCAGCCTTCTCAAAGTATTGCTACATGTCCTCTTGTGGAGGCAAAGAATTTTTGACAGATATCATTTCCCCAGAATCTTTTACCGGGGTTCTTTGCATAATTGGGGAAACAAAAGAAGTCTGTAACTTTGCAGTAGCTTGTGAAAGATCTGATTTTCCTGTGTCTTTTTCTAAATTCAGTAAGGACCTGAGCTGCGATGTATTGTGTGCATTCTCCAATTTGACAATTAGTTCCTGTAATAACATAGTTTGCTGCTTCACTTCCATTTTAATATCCTCATACAATGTGGAAAATGTCGAAAGTACATCATTTAGAGCTACCAATGCCCTTTTAGCACTTTCCTCTGTAACTATTTAGAGCTCTCCAGATGGAGTGACGGGAGCTTTCGTTGCTGTGGACCCAGTGTAAAAAATATAAGAAGACATAGGGCCTCATCACGAGTTGGGCGATAACGCCGGCGCTAGCCCTACCGCCAAACCCCCGGCGCTAATAGCGGGGGATCACGAGTTTGGCGGAACGGGTATTGCCCATTCCCCACTGAGCCCATTCGGGAATTCCCCATTCCCCATTGGGCTCAATGGGGAATTTTCGCGCTCTTACGGCCGGTGGATTTCCCACCAGCAGTAATAGCGCTAAATTTCAGAGGATTTCCCCCCAGCTCAGAGCTGGGGGGATATCTGCCAAACCTGTGATTTGGCGGACCCTTAAATCTGGCGGGAATAGCGCTACCGCCGGATTTAAGGGTTACAGCCAAACTCGTGATGAGGCCCATAGAATCAACACGGTACTCACTGTCCGCATCTTAAAAAAACTGTGAAGTGGTTCCTGCTATATTATCACCCAGAGGAATTTGTTGCTCAATTGATTCTAACAACTCCACATCAGTAATTGAGGGCGGCATCAAAACTCCAACTGCCGATACCCCCACCAATTCAGCGTCAACTGTTTGAGATGTCCTTCCAAAGCCCTCTGCATTTTCAAAGAAACAGGTCATTTTCCGTTGTTCCCTCGGCCCAGAATACATGGCCTCTTCATTCACTTTAATATTTGCAGAATCCCCCCCCCCTACCTTCTCTCAGGGATAGAGGGAGCGGAAGGGCATGGGCCATCTCAAACATAGGTTCATCCAACGGTGGAACCCCAGGATTAGTTAGATTGTTCACTCACCAAGTACCTTCAATATCAGCAAGAAAAGTAAAGCAGCGAGATTCCAACTACGCATGGTGGTAATAGTCTGCATCCCACTCACCAACCGCAGGATGCCCTGCAGATATGCAGATGCATATATAATTACAAAGAAAGAATACTAAAGCTACTGTCAGAAGGCTAAGGAGGGAGGCACAATACAGAGCATTAAAGGTAGAGCAAGGAGGACTCAGTATGGGTCTGGAACAGACTGCAGCTATGTTCTTTGAAAAGATGCGTCTTCAGCCATTTCCTGAACTGAGCTGGGGCAAGTAGTCTGATGTCAGGCAGAAAGTGGTTCCACAATGTTGGTGCCTAGTTGGAGGCGGCATGTTTCCTGATCTTTCCATTTGGCACTGTTGGTTTTGGAATGTGGAAATGTCTAATGTTCTGGTGCAGGCATACAGGGTGATTAACGGCAGGGCAGAATAAGTAGGCATACCGAATGATCCACCAACAATATTTGATAAAGTAGACATTTTGGCATACCCTTTTACACTATGTATGATAGAGCGACAGCTTAACTTTGGTTTCTAGTCAACATTTCTTTATTTTTTTTGAAACTCGGGGACATTTCCGCATAAAAGCGTTCCACTCTCGCTCAGCGAAGTTGGAGAAAACCGAAAGGCAATAATTATAGGAGCATGTTTTTAATTCCTAAAACATTACGTGTCATTGCTGACTCTCGGCCTCTGCATAATTATCCTTACAGGATGTCCAGGCAAATTAGCAATTATAAGCAATTAGTACTCAAATCACACACAATGAGTGGAGCAAGCATAACATCTGTTTAGTTTAAGGGAGTGGTTGTTTTATTTGGTGGAAAAAAGCTTAGCTATAACAACTCACTGCTCTTAAGAATCTCAGCCTCTCCGGCTTGAGGCTGATTTGTCTGTGTTAATGTGTTGAAACAATATGTTTGATTGAATCAATGCACGATTGGATTGTCTTTCAAAAATAACCAAACACAGCTTTTCAGTAGGTGCTTTATTTTACTCTCCCGAAGGTGGCACTGAGAAGCACCCTTTATTCAGTTTATGAAGCAGACATTGCCACAATAAAACACCCATCTGCAGCAATAAATGATCACTTGAGGGTCTTGCCATCTTTCCACTGTGCTGTGGTGCCCACTGAGCACGATCATCCAGGTTTAGGGCACTGCTAGACACTTTCACAAGTCCTGGGTACTGTATTTGCATTTCTTTTGTGTACACTGCATTACAGATATCAAGACTGTTTCTATGTCTAGATGTTGCTTTATTACCACGAGTCCAGAAAGGCTTAACCCTTCACTACAGCCCAGATGCTGCTTGCAAACGGTCTAAGCAGCATCAGTCTTATTTCTTGATTATCCCTCTCTATTGTGATATATCCTGCTTGTACTTTGATTTAAAAACAGGGGTGAAACAGGACCACCTTTCACCACACCACGTGACCTTCATCCAATTGCTTAGCAGTCATTGAAATTGGCTGTTCCTTCTTCGTCTGCCCCCCTTAGATTAATTGTGGCTGGTGTCACTATGTGTCCCCCTGCGCTGAACCTATTCACATATGCACTACAAAGCTTCACATGAGCACAATGAGAAATGTGCGGTGTGAAGGAACTCATGGGGGACACAGTAAAGACAGACACATGTGATCATAGTTCAAGGGTGTTTATTGAACAATAAAGGCAGGGTTGAAAACACCTAAACTAAACCTACATCTAAGATGGGAACAAGCATTGGCCATCAAATTAAAAATAAGGCAGTACTAGTGGCTTGTCAAAACAAAAGGGCCTATACTAAGAACAAACTACTGCCAAATCCTTACAACTAATCACAGAAAGAGTGTTGCATTGGGTATCAAAACAAAGGAAACAGTGTTCAAATGATAAGTCAGAATGTGATTGCCTTGCTGTCTCCTTTCCCCAAGTTTTTTAGCATGGGACAAGGTGGGACTTTGGAGCACAGCACAGGCTCCAGACTTCCCAGCAGGAACTAACAGTTCTGCATCAGCTATCAGGTTCTTCGATGGTTAAGTCTCTTTTCAATAAAAGTCTCTAATCTTTGAGGCCTGATGCTCTCAACAAGCAAACCCAAACGTTCTGTTCTGCGACCACTTCAGGTGATGGCTTCATCTAAGAGTCCCCCCTCTTCTGGGTGCAGACCCTTCAAAAATTGTATCAACAAATTGACAAGACAGTTTCCTTCTCAATGAACTTTAGTGATAGTTTTCAACCCCTGGATCTCCATCAGCCGGGCCCGGATCCCAAATGACAAGGGGACACTTCCCTTTCCCTAGTCTGGCAATACTTCTTACTTTTACAAATCTTAATGTCTTTTTAAACAGGTTTTTGGCCTTTTCCCGTCTTTGTCGGTTTCCCTCTGCAGGGTTCACTCTCACTGACTTTTCTGATATACAGTTCATGCACTAATTTTCACCATGCGGGATTCACTTCCCTTAGCTTTTGCAATCACATGCCGGTCAAAGACTTTCAACGGTAAAGAGGATTTTACAAGACCCCTGTATGACCACTTTGACCTTTCTTCGCCTCTTCCCAAGGGCTACTGTTTACAGTAGTTTCTACCTTCGGCTAATTGCCCGGAGTTTCCTGCTTGAACACCCACGTGGTGCCTTACTCCTCTGTTGCTGGGTTTCCCCTTATTTTATCAATGTATGATTAAGCCTTTCAAAGTTTAAATTAAGCTTTGGCTACTTTTCATTTAACACAGTTCGGTTTCTTATCAATTCTCCCCTCGACTCACCAGCTGTGATGAACCACGTGCCTTTCTTTATCCTTGGAGTTAAGGTTGGTACCTACGAGACCATCGTCCTTCCCCAGCTTGGTTATCTGCGGAGGAGGGTCTCACGTACCGTAGACATCTGCTGCAACACATGCTGGCTATTGTTTGTGGTCTTATACTTTCTGCAGAGGTGGCACAGGCCTTGGTTGCAAAGGGCAAGGTTGCTTTTGTCCTTCTCACCCTCTCTGTCTGAGCCATCTTTCTCCTTCTTTTGAACTGCCATGCTGAGTTAGCTCTCACGTCAGGCGGTCTGCTGTGCTGTTATTGTGCTCCACCTTTTATCCCTGTGGGGACGGGAAAGGGCCATCAGGTGTGTGTGATTCTGGTCAATTGCCTGACTTTGCCTGACGCTGGTACAGGGACATGTCAGGTAAACACCTTGCTGTTAGTCCGTTGTCTTTCGTGTTGTGCGAAAGTGTTCATGTGGAAAGAAGGGGAAGTGTTTTGGAATATCTTACATGGTAGGCTGGGAAAAGGTGTTGAAATAAGAAGGGGGATACCGCCTCTTGCCCGGTGGTGTCCAACTCCCACTCCCCAAGTACCCCCCATCCAGGTGATCCTCCCTCACTGGTCCAGCCCAAGGAACTGGATCCAATAGTGATGGCTGTGTCCTGGCCGCCAGGATGACAGATCCCCGGGGACTAGCTAGGGAGTTAATTTCAGGTTTCTCACATACCCTTCCTCGATGCGATGTAGCACTTTTGCTTCACAGGGGAACCGGAAAAAGAAAATCTACATTTCCCTGCTCTTTTCATTTTTGGTGTTCCACAGTGAAACAATAGGTTTGTAGGTCTAGAAACCATAATATGACCCTTAGGTTGGATTCTTTGCATTGGCTAATCCAAAAAAGGGATGAGTGGTCTGCACAAGAGATAACTTTTGTCCTAATAAGTATCACCTAAAATGGATAATGGCCCACTTGATGGCCAGGGATGCTAATTCCAAAATGGAGTAATTCTTTTCACGTGCAAACCTCTTGAGACTGGTGAACAAGATGCAATGTTCTAATCCATTGCAAACATGGGATCGGACGGCTCCTAATCCTGTGATGGAGGCATCTGTCTGTAAGACACACTCCTTAGAGAAGTCAATTACCTTTAGGATTGGGTTCTGCACAGTGTTTGCTTCAAAGTGTTATAACATATTTCATCCTTGTCATTCCAATGAAGTTTCTGGGGTTCGGCATTCTTAAGTTTATCAGTCAGCCGGGCTGTTTTTCCAAAATGTTAGGGAAGAATCTTCGATAGTACCATACTAACCCGACACAAGCTCTAAAATCTCTTTTAGTTTTGGGAGTTGGTGTATCTAAGACAGCTTTTACCTTCTCATGTTGTGGTTGTAAATTTCCATTCCAATACGAAGAAGCCAAGATATATTACAGCTGATTGGGTCAATCTGCAGTTAGCTGGATTAGCAGTAAAACCAGCGTTTCTGAGGACTTTCATGATGGTATAAAGATGGAAGAGAAGGTCCTCTCAAGTGTTGCTATAAATGACAATATTGTCAATATAAGCTCCACAGAAATCAGAATACGGTTTAAGGATTTTATACATGAGACTTTGCAAAGTGGCTGGTGCACTGTGTAGACCGAAAGTTAAGATTTTAAATTGGAATAAATCTAACAGCATGGAAAAATTGGTCTTTTCTTTATCTGGTCCATAGACAGGAACTTGCCAGTATCCCTTGGTTAAATCTAGGGTAGATAGAAAGGTGGCTGCTCTGATTTTATCAATTAGGTCGTCAATGCGTGGCATGTGATAGGCATTGAAGTCCAATATGGCATTAACTTGATAGAAGTCAATGCAGAATCTCCAGGAATGGTCAGGTTTAGTGACCAGCATGATAGGAGAGGACAATGGGCTTGAAGATGGCTCAATAATGTTGGCTTTCAACATTTTGTTGTCTTCCTTGATCACTATCTGCTTACAGGCTTCTGGGAATCGACATTGGTTTAAGTGTACCACTTTACCCTTAGGTGTTCTGATATAGGGGTATGTATTCTTTACTCTCCTTGGTTTTTCTGAGAATACATCAGGAAATTAAATGACTACATCCTTTAAGACTTGTTGGTGTTGAGTAGAAGGAAGAATTCAGAAGGAATTAAATCAAAGTTATCTATGTCTTCGGGAATCAGACAGGCTAGTACTTTGGCATTGGTGGCTGATGGGTTATCTTTCCACTCTTTCAAGAGATTTACGTGATATAATTGGATTTTCTGTTTCCTATCTCGTTGGGCTACTTGATAAGTACTGGTTCCTATTCTTTCTACTATTTCATAAGGTCTTAGCCATTTGGAGACCAGTTTATTCTGGGAAGAGGTCTAGTACATTCTGTCCTATAAGAGAACAATCTTAAACTCACTTTCTTATCATAAGTGGCCTTTTTTTGGCTGTGAGCCTTTGCCTTGTGAGAGCAAACTAAGTTTCTGACCAACTTCATATGTTTTTGCATTCGGGGGTGGTTTGCGAGATGGGAATAGGGGCCTCCTCTCTTTCTTCCCAGGTTTCCTAGAGCATGTCCAGGACATCTCTCGTTCACTTCCATAGAGCAATTAAAAGGGCAATTCAATGGGAGAGAAACCTGTGAAGACTTGGAGGGGGGGTTTCCTCACTGCAAATAGTGTCCATGGGATCATGCAGTCCCAGTCTTTCCCGTCCTTGTCTGCTAGTTTTCGGAGAATTGACTTTAAGGTCTAATTGAATCTTTCTACCAGGCCATTATTTTGGGGATGGTACACAGAAGTTCACAAGCTGATAATGTGTAGTAACTCTTTGACTTTGGCCATAAGTTTACTCATACAATTCAAGCCCTGGTCCATTAGTATTTCCTTGGGGAGACCGACCCTGGAGAAATACGGTAGAAGATGTTTAAGGATCTGCTGGATGGTATTATTTCGCATTGGAGATGCCTGAGGATTTTGGGTTGCATAATCCACGATCACAAGGACATATTTATTGCCCAAACTGGAGGTTTCTAGTGGTCCAATTATGTCAATACCAATTCTGAAAGAGAGGACTTCTATAATCAGTAACAGATTCAGAGGAGCAGGTGATGGGATGTGTGTGCTGGTCTTTTGACACATTTCCAAAGTTTTAACATCGGAGTGGATGCCGGGCCAGTAAAACTTTCCACTAATGTGTCCCTGGGTTTTAGAGTGTCCTAAATGCCCCCACGTAATTTGGGAATGTGGAATTTCCAGTACAACCTTTCGATGGCTTTTGGGTATCACCAATTGTGTTTTACCATACCTTCTGGGGAGGTTTCTTTTCTATAAAGCAGTCCTTGTTTATAAAGAAAAAATGACTCCCTTCCACAGTAAACACACAACTGCATTTGTCGTCTTCTTTCTCTTTCCTTTTGAGTTAAGGGTCTTTTAACCCCCCGATCTGCATAGATTCAGATGCATCTGTTCCTTTGGGTGCAACGTTGGGTTTAACCAATACCCGATTCTCAAACTTAGCTCGATCAGTCTTTCGGTTCTGAAGTCGGTGGTCTAGCTGGACCACTAAGTCTATAAATTCTGTGCAATCCTGAGGTGGGTTCACAACTTGATCCAAGACGTCTTTGAGTTCTCCCCGAAGTCCACAATGAAACAATGTACTTCGTTTTTCCTCCAGCAACACGGTTTCCACCACCAACCTATTGAAGGTTGCAATATAGAGCCTGATTCGGGAAACGACCACGCCCGACAAGCATAGAGGTCTGCTTGCCGAGCTTAAAGAAGGACACTCAGACCTTGCATCTGATTATCCCAATGGTCCTACTTGATCCCAGGCAGCCATAACGTATGCACGCAGTAAGGGCATACATAGATAGCGGGGCCGTAGGAAACTATGTGGACCATGAATTGGTGTCAAGGATGAATCTACCTCTTTGCAAAAAGACCACTTCGGATGTCATCACCAAAGTTGATGGAACTAAGATTGCCTCGGGGCCTGTAACTCATTCCACTACAGAGATGACACTGTTGAGTCAAGATGGGCATCGAGAGACTATTGTGTTTGATCTAATCAAAGCCCCACAGTTCCAGATAATACTGGGGATGCCATGGTTGGAAACACATAATCCTTGTATAGAATGGCGAGAGAAGAGAATAGCCTTCCCGGATTGTGCACACACCTGTTACCCGGAGAAAACATTGAACAAAGGCCTGGCTACAGTCGTTAACCCAATCATGCAGTTACCTCAGGAAAACCAAGAATTTCAGGATGTTTTTCAAAAAGAACAGGCCAATACATTACCTCCTCACAGATCATACGATTGTCAAATCGACCTCCTACGCGGTGCACAACCCCCATGCAGTAGAATCTACACCCTCACGGAACCTGAAAATCTTCACCTACGGCAATAATTGGACCAATACCTTGCTAATGGCTTTATTCGTCCTTCCAAGTCTCCTGCATCCTCAGCTTTATTCTTCGTGCCAAAAAAGGAAGGTGACCTTAGAACGTGCATAGATTACCGCGCATTAAATCAGATTACGGTAAAAAACCGATACCCATTGCATCTGATCCCCGAATTACTAGACCAAATAAAGGATGCTTGTATCTACATTAAGTTAGATCTCCGAGGCGAATATCATCTGGTACGTGTCAAGAAAGGAGACGAATGGAAGACTGCCTTTCTCACCAAGTACGGATTATTTGAATATCAGATGATGCCCTTCGGGTTGTGCAATGCACCAGCAGCCTTCTAGTATTTTATGAACGATGTCCTTCGTGAACTCATTGACGTCTGTGTCATCGTATCCATAGATGATATTCTAGTGTACTCCTCCTCAGAATCAGACCATGTTAAGCATGTGCGTGCAGTCCTTGAGAAGCTACGCCAGCACAAGTTATATGCAAAATTGGAAAAATGTGTTTTTCATGCTACGGAAGTTGAATTTCTTGGATTTATCCTGACTCCAAAGGGAGTCCGAATGGACTCCCAAAAGGTGGACGCAATTCTCAAGTGGCCATCACCCAGTTCAGTCAAAGGGGTACAAAGCATGCTAGGATTTGCTCATTTCTACCGCAGATTCATTCCGGACTTCTCCCATGTTGTACACCCCATCACAGCACTTTTGCGAAAAAACAAATGCTTCTTGTGGACCGAAGAGGCTGAAAAGGCCTTCCAAGAGCTGAAAGCGAAATTCACATCAGCACCTGTCTTAAAGCATCCACGCCCTGAGCTTCCATACATAGTAGAAACTGATGCATCCAGTTTAGCCATGGGAGCTGTCCTGTCCCAGAAGGATCCTGAAACCGGTCAAATTCACCCAGTAGCGTTTTGGTCCAGAAAGTTCTCAGCACCTAAGTTAAACTATGTGATTACCGATAAAGAGCTATTAGCTATCAAATCCACCTTTAAGGCTTGGCGGCACCACCTTCTTGGTGCCAGGCATACTATTACCGTAATCACTGATCACCGGAACCTGCAGTATTTAAAAACAGCTAAAGCCCAATCATCACGACAACTTCAACGGGCATTGTTCTTTGCCGAATTCGATTTCGTGATCACGTATCGACCAGGCCGCAAAAATGGCAAAGCAGAAGCCTTAACCCGAATAGGGATGGGAGAAGCATATGCAAACCCGGAACCGGTGCCAATAATTCCTGAGCAAAGAATCATTGGCATAACTACTCTACAGACATTAGAAGATATTCATTCAAAAATCCAACAACTCTTCGATCCAGCAACCCTGCAGGACTGGGTAAAGAAAGGCCCGGACTACTCAGTCGTCAATGACCTACCTTACTATCAAGGACGACTATTTCTACCACACAAGGAAATACAAGAACTAGTCATCTCCAATTACCATGACACCCTGATGGAAGGGCACCCAGGTATCGCAAAAACTGAAGCGAAAATTAAGAGACAGTTCTGGTGGCCCACTTGGCGAAAAGACGTAAAGTCATTTCTGATGTCTTGTGGCATTTGTGCCCAAAACAAAAGCCAGAAGAAAAAATCCGCTGGCCTTTTACAACCTTTGGATATTCCACCTACACCATGGCACACCTTGTCTTTAGACTTTATTACAGATCTACCTCCATGTAATGGATTTAACACAATCCTAGTTATTGTGGATCTTTTTTCCAAGATGGCCCACTTTAATCCTTTAAAAGGATTACCTTCCGCTTCAATTTTGGCCAAGGAGTTCCTCGAAAACATTGTTCGAATACACGGATTTCCTTCCGTATTGGTCTCTGACCGAGGCAGTCAATTCATTTCACAATTTTGGAAGAAATGTTGTCAATTGGCGCAAATCGACGTGAGGTTATCAACCAGTCACCATCCCCAGACCGATGGTTAGACGTAGAGGACCAACCAGACCCTTGAACAGTACCTACGCTGCATGCTGCACCAGACCGAAAGCAATTGGAAGGATATTTTATGGATTTCTGAATATGCATACAATAACTCAGTGCATTCTGGAACCGGACAAAGCCCCTTCTATACCATATACGGACATCACCCTTGAACCTCAGAACTCGATTCGCCTCAGCACTTAGAAATGCCTGCAGTCAGTCATTTACACTCTACTATTACACAAGCCCTTAAGGAGGCAACAGAACATTTGAAACAAGCAAAAGAGAAATATAAGAAAAATGCTGATCAACATAGAAGCGGTGCTCCACGATATCAGATTGGGGATCAAGTTTGGCTGGCTACAAAACACATACCTCTAAAAGGAACTCAGACTTTTAATCCTAGGCATTAGGGACCTTACACTATTAAGGCCATTATCAACCCGGTGGCCGTCAAGTTGGAATTACCCTCTAATATGCGGATCCATCCTGTCTTTCATGTTTCACTTCTGAAACCAGTTCAACCCGGGACTAGACTTGCCAAACCACCTGACCCCATCCTAATAGATGCAGAACCTGAATTCGAGGTAACAAATATCCGGGACTGGTTAAATCAAGACTTTTTTATTTAATCGACTGGAAAGGTTATGGACCACAGGAAAGGTCATGGTAGCCTAGTGACCACGTTCATGCACCTCGGTTGGTGAAGAAATTCCATAGGAACTTCCCAGACAAACCAGAGCCAAGGGAAAGAACAACTTTAGGAGGGGCCATGGGGGGGAGTGCTGTCATGATGCCTACCCCCAGGCATCCGGATCAAGCCCATCAGCCACGGGAGCAGGCATCCAGACATTTACAAAAACCCCAGCAGCCCCAGCTAGGGGCTGTCTGGGTTCAGTCCTGGCACTGTAGGCACCAGGCTCATAATAAAAATCAGTCCTGGCGCCATAGGCGCCAGGCTCATAGACATTACTTAACTCATGCAGACCATGCTACAAATAAATCCAAGCCAACGTGATGCCTGGATGGGACTATTTTACTACAGGGACTATTTTTTACTTGGGTGTGGTCCTGGGGAACTTCTTTCCTGGGACTACTTTGGAGGCTATTTAAACCACGCCCGAACAGCAGCACATGATTCGTGTTATTCTACATCCAGCAGCGTGACTCTCACCGTGCCTGCAGCCAGCATCCAGTCTTCTGCCACGCCCGCGTGCCTGCAGCCAGCATCCAGTCTTCTGCCACGCCCGCCTCAAATCCGGAGCTCCTAGAATAAAGAGGAAGAAAAGGACAAGGTTAGAAAACAAACTTATTTCAAATTCCTCACCTGATTCCGGATCCATTTCATCTCCCGACCTGGAAAGTACATCAGTCCTGCACGCGTCGCTTCGCCAGTTCCAGCACGGCACCATACTCACCAGTTCTCACAGCATCTTTCGATCCGGCACTGTCTCCATCATTTCTTCGCCGTACTCCGGCACCTAGGGGCACAAGAATAACAAGGTGAGCCAAGGGAATCAACATATACCTCTTACCACCATAGACTTACCTGATTTACCACCGGCGGTAATATTCTCCATATCTTCATATGGCGCATCTGTAAAGAGGGAGAAAAACAACACGTTAACGCATGCAATAGTTACCGGATACCGTTGGTTAACACAGACTTTTACCTGAACACCAGCAGCAGCTACGAGACCTTCTTCTCACAAACTCAGTTGCAACTTAAGGAAGGAAGGGGACAAGAGTGAACATCGGGCACATTGAACTCTTTGAACTTGATACTTACCAATCCCGCCTGGAAATTCAGAGTCAAAGCTTACCGGAACTCTCCCAACGCCTTCAAACCAGTGAAGTAACTGGTATCTATGCGCCCCTGCAAGACACGCAGGATGGAGAGCTCATCTTTTACAAACATAAGGTGAGGTTACTAGGGGGTATCGGAGATGATTAGTGGGGGAGAGCGAGAACAGTTGGGAGGCCATCACTAAAACCCACAGGTGGCTAATCCCTGTCTCCACTTGCAGGAAAATACTTCTTCGGGTCCAGCAGACAAGACTAGGCGGGCCAGTCCAGACAGTCATCTCTGCACTACGCATCACGTTGACGGAGACCGCAGCTGTGCGGGTCCGATCGACACCCCTGTGGGGTCCAGGTGAGCGTAACACCCACGTGGTGCCATACTCCTCTGTTGCTGGTTTTCCCCGTCGTTTATCAATGTGTGATGCAGGGATATTGATGCAAAAAGAGCACAAGTGGGGGTTTCATTGGGTAGTATGCAAATGCAGCCATTTCAAAGTAGGCGAAAGGCACAACCTTTTAGCAATAAGTCAGCAAGCAATCATTTTTGGGAAAGCATTTAGCCAAACCAGCAAAATGGGTTTAGTTTTGGAAGCATTTAGTACAGTGTGCTGTCATTTTAAAATTCAGAAAATGTGCATATTTTACAATTTGGATGTTTTCATCTGTCTGGAACTGCATTGGAAATATATAATTAACTAATCCTATACTAATTTGTCCCACTAAAAAATTAACTGTTCTTCTAATATATAATGCAGTTCATTAAACACAGCGAGATTCATTCCATTTTAGTGTTCTTCTATGGAGAGGAGAAAATATGCGACAGGAAAGGAAATTGAAACAATTGCTTTCTACTCTGAAGTTTCCATTGTCCTGACAGGCGAAGAGATAGTGCAGGACATCCTTGTGATTTGATTGGTAAATGAAGGGGTGGAAAAGCTGATGTCAATGGAGGGCTGACCTAAGTATTACAGATAGGGAGAGTTTTTTTAATGAGCTGAGCTGAAAAAAATAGGCTGAGCTGTTGGGGATCTGAATGCGAACAGCCAGGGATTCAGATGCTACTGATGTTTCTTTGAATGGGGGCTCGGTGAATGCAGTTTTGAACACAGCTAGCAGCACATAAAAGGGACGGCTTGCTAGCATTGAAACCGGAGGAGTTCCAAATTCTGCCTGTTAGCTGTGAGGTTGCACTGATAAGTCCTGACAGCAAGAGCTTTAAACTCCACCTGCCTGGGTGAGTGAAGTTAAGTGAGGAGTACGGAAGTGGCTGACTTTTAATTAGATTATCTTAGGGTGCTGAAGTTATAACAAGAAATTATGTATTTTTGCCAGACAATGTAGCAAGTCAGTGTTAAAAAAATAAAACGTGTCAGATTTCTCTCTGCATAGTTGCTATTGTGAAGTGCTTGTTTCTGTTGTTTTTTTTCTATGTTATCTTTTGTAGGCTCAATGCTGTGACCAAGGTGGTAAGAACAAATGATTGTAACATCACATAATGTAACCTTGTTATCTTGATTGTGTAATACATTGCGTACTGAAAGTATATTGGGCTTTTTTGTTGTGTTTTATTTCATGCGTCTATTGGTCATTCTTCAAGGGAAATTATGAGGGTTTGATGTTCATGCTGGGGTGCCAAAGCATTTGCCATTTTATCACCAGTGCTAAAAGTAGTAAACAAGGAAGAGCATATATATATCTCTTTGCAAGGTAGGAAGGTGTGTGGATGTGTTTTGAATGTGCTTTTCTCTGCATGCTGTGAAGAGAAAGCAGTGCCTCAGAGCACATAGGTGACTGAATGTACATGAGTCAGTAACACGGGTTACATACAATAAGTGGCATTCTGAATAAACTCACTGGGTTCCCTAAAGGTGCTAAGTACACAGAGTACCTGCAGACAGCCAAAGGTGGGACACAATTACAATCAGGGAAAGTTTGTTCTATGATGGGGCGATAGTATAAAAGACCTGCTCACCATTATACCACAAAAATAAGGTGATTCTAAAAATAAGCCGCTAATATAAGATAACAATATATTATCTTCAAAATAGGGTAATACTGAACTATCTCTAATGGTAAGAACAGTTTACGCCAATATACTGCCAAATTATTACAGTAAGAAAATACCACCAAATTCAGAAAATGCACCAAAAAACAAAAACCCCAACATAAGTGGTGCGTCGGCCCTGTGGGAACAGACTGTAGAGCAACTATTGGGCATGGAAAGTGTGTTCCACACCGTCATACATGCATTAAGGAGAAAAACATGAAGTTCCAAAGGAGCAAAGAGGCAGATTTAAGAAAGACAACGTATGCATTGATAAAATAACTAATGTGGGAGTAGATGTGAACGTTAGGACACCCGCCCTAGACAATGAAGATGCTGATAAAATGCAGACAGGAAAAATAAGTACTAAAAAGGAAGGTACAGTTCAGTCACCAGAGTTTTTTGAGCGCCTTATTTTTCAGGAAATCAAAAAGGCTGATATCATGCCAAATACCAATAAATGTCCAGAATTACAAAATGACAACCTATCATATGATGTTTATAAGCATGTTCAGTTGGAGAATCGCAGTGTGAACGCTGGTGATCCCGGACAGAAGAGCGAACAGTGGCCACTCTCGAAATGGTCTCTGAACATGGAGAGATGGGCAAAGTCTGTCAAAATGAAATGGAAGAAAGGAGGGAAAATGTCCTTTCAATTACCAATGTTCTTAGCCAAGAGTGATAATAATATGCAATTCACTTGGTGACAGCAAACTGTCTCATTGGAATCATAAGGTTACACAGAGTGAATTTTGAACATCCCTTTGGATTGAGAATCCAGAGACTCTGGCAACACACCCTGTGCATCTACATATCTCTCAGGGATATTCCCAAACACCATATGTTTGAAATCTGCAGTATATTGTGATGTTTCTATTGCCATTCCTATCATGGAATTCTCTTCTAAATAAATGTCTTGACACCCTTTATTATCCACCATGATTTTGAGGGACCCCTCCCCAATATCACTTTGGCTCGCAGGGGTCCCCACAACAAACCATTGCTTAATCATAAAGCAAAAGTGAAGCAAACCCAAATGATGCCTATAAATCCTGACACGCATGTGCAGCCTTGACCGATTTCTGTAATCAATCTTTCGCCACTGGATTGTTCCCCTCTTCCGTTAAGCACTCCCTTATGCAACCACTCCAAAAGAAGCCGTCTGGCGATCCTGCCTGCCAGGCAAACTATCGCCCAATCTCCATCACCCCTTCCCTGGGCAAACTGTCGGAAAAGCTGCCCATCTCCCAGCTTACTCTCTACACAGAATCTGTTGGTTGTCTCCATGACCATCAATCTGGCTTCAGAGCTGCCAGAGGCACAGAAACTGCTGGCCTGAACACCTGTGAAGATCTGCTCTCTAACCTTGCTTCCAGAATTCCTTCTGTCCTCATCTTCCTTGATCTTTAGGCTGCTTTAAACACAGTCAACCATGCCATCCTGATCAATCCTGATCAATCAACTCCATGAGAACATGGGAATCACAGATCAGGCACTTGAGTGGCTGTCCTCCTTCCTCTTCGATTGCCACTCTCAGGTCCAACTTGGTCCCATTCTTTCCGCTCCATCCTCTCGCTGTGGTTTTTCAACCTCTATGTGGCCCCTTTGACCCACCTGATCTCTACATTCTCCTCTAACTTTCAGTGTTATGTAAATGACACTCCGATTTCCTTCAGGCTCCCCTCACACTCCTCTCCTCTCGCGCTCATTCCCGACTGTCTATCCGCGATTCAGGATTGGTATGCCTCCAGCGATCTCTGCCTTAATGTCAGTAAAATGGAGATCCTTCTCATTTGGACTCCTGCCCTTGCTTTCCCTCTCTCACTCTGGCCACGCACCTTGGGCGGCCCGCTTCCTTCGCCTTCCTGTGAAGCAAACAACCCTGGTGTCATTTTTGACTCCACTCTCTCTTTCTCTCCTCACATCTCAGACATTGCCAAGAAGTTCCACTACCAGCTGTTCCTCCTCAAAGGGACTCTTCCCTTTCTCACTTTCCCCCAGAAGCACACTGTCTCAAGAGCCCTGGTTTTCTCTAGGCTGGACTACTGCAACAGCCTCTTTCTCAATCTGCCTTCCTCTTCTCTCCAGCCTCTGCAACTAATCTAGAACAGGACTGCAATACTTATCCTTGGCCTCAAGCCCAGGGATCATATCTCTCCAGCCCTGATATCTCTCCACTGGCTCCCAGTTGCTGCAAGTATCAAGTTCAACACCCTTTGCATTGTCCACAAGGCTTTGTAGGCCCGGGACACGCACTACATCCAACGCTCTCTTCCAAAATATCTTCCTTCTCAAGCCCTCTGCTCAGCTATCTACAACTCTCTAAGGGTTAGACACTTCTCCAGGTAGAGAGTGGGGGGGGGAGATCTCTCTCCTCTGCAGGTGCCTCCCTCTGGAATAGCCTCCCTGGCCCTCTCAAACTTGAGCCAGACCACCCGAAGTTTCGGAAGCAGCTCAAAACTTTCCTCTTCTCCTCTGCTTTCTCTCTCTCCCTCCCCTGCTGGCCTACCTGACCTGTGTCTGCTGTACCAACTGGTTGCTTGGCTACCCTCGGTGTCTCACTGAGTCCAGACTCTTTCTTGATCAGTCACCCTTGCACTGCCTCTGGCCCTACCATGCACTTAGGGGCTTTAACTGTAACCTTACACTCCCTTGTTCTCCTTGCACTACCCAGAGCTGCGCTGCCCTGGCTGCACTTACTCAGAGCATTGTTGCCCTGTCTTTCCCTAGCCTCTCCCTTCCACTTCCCCCTCCCTTTCCCCTTGCACTTCTCGTTCTCGCACTTCCACAATCTGAATGACACAAGGCCTATTAAGATTGTTTGTCTTGGCCTTCCTCTATCGTCCCTCCTTTGTCTTGTCACGCCTAGAAACACTTTTGAGGAGGCGAGTTATAAAGGACTTTTATCATATCATTTGATCACATATGCCCAGAAAAATATACAATGCCTCAGTAAGAAACGGCTGAACTGGCAGCACCCAAATGGGAGTCTAGCCAGGCAATTCACTTAGCAGGACAGCTTTATCAGAAATGCCCAGTTTAAAAAAAAACTCTCTAGCCACAAATACCATATATCATGCCTGCTTAGCCTGGACATGGACAGCCGTTGTGATTTGTTGTACAATCCTGCCCCCCCACACATTCCCTTTACCTCCCACCACAACCTCCAAAATCAGCTCCTTGGCCCAGAATTACCTCCACGTCCCTATTCCTTGCCCCAGAGCTTACGGTTGAGGCTCCTTGCCTCATAGGTAAGTACTGGGATGAGGAAGAGTGGGACTCGGAGTAATGAAGATTACAGGTAGCTAAGTCAGGCATTACCTCCATGTACCTCTAACTCATCCCAGTACTTGTGTAAGAGTGCCTTATACACAAGTACTTTCTCATACACACTGGAACAAGGAAGAATAGGGATAACGAGTACCAATACGTAATACAGGCATTAAACACAAGTATTGGTGCAACGCCATTGAGTTGACTGGGATTCCCCCCTGAAATGTTGGGCTATGTTGACTCGACCTGGCTGACCTTCTGAGCAGTTGCCAGATAGAACAGGACACAGATGTTAAACGGCACCTGAGTTTCGCTGTCAAGAAGAACCCAGCAATTACTAACATGAAGCATTTCACTGTTAGTACCTGCATTAAAATGCCAAATTTTTTAGGCTATTGAAATCGTGATCTGGGCTTAATACTCGAATACCAGGGGAGTCATTGGAAGGGTAGAGAGGGAACAGGAGACCACTCATTCTCACAGCAGTCCATAAGTGGGTGTTTTCAACCTTAAAGGAGAGAGTTAACTGCTTGTAACATTGAAGCTGCACTAGAATAGTTTCATTAAAATGCGTAAAGAAATTAGATGCCCCAAGCAAATAATTGTGCCCCTCGCCTACCGCCCATGAAGGAAGCGCATCTCCCAACATTTGAAGGGTTAGCCCCCGAAATGTAGGTTTTGTTGCGCCCCTGAACGCAAGCACACACACCATTCACCATATTCACACACGCACATTCAGCCATCCATACATTTAACTGTGCATTCTTTTAACATACTTGCACACTCAGGCAGCCATCCATACATTTAATTGTGCACCCTTTCACCATACAGGCACACCCAGGCCGCCACCCGTACATTTACATGTGCACCCTTTCACCAGACAGGCACACACACCCAGGCACCCACCCATACATTTAAGTGTGCACCCTTTCACCATACACTCACACTCGCACACGTCATGGGGTTGAGGGGAGCCCTAACACTTCAAAAAGAAATTGGACCTCATTACAATGGTGCCAGTAAGCTTACCAGCACCGTTGTATCCGGGCCGGCATATTACAGCTCTAAGGGCAGTTGCCGTCCTGCCCAGCAGGTCAGACCTGCTGGGCAGAATGGCACTCACCTGCATAGTTTTCACTGAAGCACTGGCACCTTTATTAATGGTGCTGGTGCTTCTGTTGTCCCCATTCCCATAGAGATCTGACTCTATGGAAATGGGGACTTACCATTTGCCAGCACCTGACTTCCCAGGCCGCCGGGGTTGTAATCCCCCCGTGTGTTACCGGGAAGTCGGGCGCCGCTAATTCATTACGGGTCCAGTGGCAACCTGCTGTAAGCACCGGCACGGTTACCGGCAAACCCGTAATGAGGCTCATTGTTTCTTTTTGAAGTCACTCTGACTTCATAAAGAAATTATTTCCATTAAGGACCGAACCATAACGGAAATAATTTCTTTGTGAAAGTAGAGTGACTTCAAAAATAAACTATTTCTTTTTGAAGTCATAGGGCTTTCCCCACCACATGACATGGAGGCCTCCAGCGTAGGGTCTTCCATGTCATGTGGAGGGTGCAGCCCTCGGACTTCAAAAAGAAAGTTTCTTTTTGTAGTCACTTTGCCTTCATAAAGAAATTATTTCTGTCACAGAAATAATTTCTTTATGAATGCAGAGGGAATTGAAAGAGAAAACTTTTTTTTTGTGAAAAAAAAATATTTTTCTTTTTTTTTCTACAAGTGGGGACCCGTCTCAGGACATGTGCTGGAGGAGCCCCCCGCACTGCGGGGGCTGCGGCGGCCCCTGTTACGCCAGTGACACACCAGCCACGCACACAGTAGCAGCTCTTTGTTTGTTCCAGATATAAGTGAGATATTTAGCATCTAGGGGGTGAATTGGAGGAAAATAAAGGATAGCTTTCGAAATGGTAGACTTTTGGACAACGAAAACTGTATTCAGTCATATATTCTGGAAATCTGAAGGCAAAGGTAAGGCAATAAGATGGGGTACATGTTCTTTCCACCCTCCTGAGTACTAATCAGGAAACGAGGCACAGGATTTGTGACACATTAAAGAACCTTTGTGTTTAAGAAACATGTTTACCAAAATAATTGTGCTGTGGTAACATCATGGACCTGTTTTACAAGAATAGAGGACACAAGGTGTTGTAGAAGAAGTAAAAGAGACAATTCATGTCCAGGATGCCAAATCAATTTAGCTGGTGATAAACATATTCAAAATGTGTTAGATGTGATATTCTACATATAAAGAGGGTCAACATTAACTCTTCCTATTTTATTTTGAAAATATTACTTTTTTCTTTGAGTCTAGAGATTACCTGTCTCAGTCTCTTACATGTTCCATCACAGGAAACCACTGGTGGTATAAATGTGCTCTATAAATTGACATTGAAATAACATAACATAACAGACAAGTAGTACTTTAAATCATATAAACATTTTATATTAGAGTAGAAGAAGAAAGTTTTCTCCTGGTTATCTTGCATCAGTGGTTCAAAGAATAGTTCTAACGCAGTAGTTATTGCGATACAAGTTTCGCTTTTATTAGTGCTAGTGCTTAGTTGTTTTAACATTCAATTGGTATGCATTGAGTACATTAAGGGGCAATTGTATCCCTTGTTTGTCAGCCGACACGTGTTTTGAACCAACTTCCTTCAGCTTGGTGTAACATGCAACGCAGATACTGCTCGAGCATCTGATTTGTCCTCTCAGTTTCACCATCCGTTTGGGGATGGTGACTCTTGGATAGTCGGATGTCGATCTGGGCTATAGAGCAGCATTTTCTCCAGAAGTTAGATATGAATTGAGTACCTCGGTCTGAGGCTAAAACTGAAGGAAACCCATGGAGCCGTACGATGCCTTCCAGAAATACCTTTGCCAGAGTGGAAGCATTTGGGAGCCCCTTAAGAGGAATGAAATGTGCCATTTTTGAAAATAGGTCCACAACCACAAGAATAGTGTTAAACCCTTCACTGGGTGGTAAGTCAGTAATAAAATCAAGGGACAATGTGTGCCAGGGTGCTGGTGGGATTTCCAAAGGTTGTAATAGCCCAGCCGGTTTCTCCTGGATGACTTGTTTTGAGCACACACTCCACAAGATAGGATGAATTGGATAATGTCTTTACGACACGTGGGCCACCAATAATTTTGTTTTACCTTGGCTAGTGTTTTAGCGATTCCGGGGTGGCCCTCGATCAAGGAATCATGATAACCGGACATGACTTGTTCTCGTAGTTTTTGGTTTGGTAAGAATAAACGATTCCTGAAGTAGGACAACTGATCTTTTATCATGTAATGTTCTCCTTGTGCACTCCATGCTAGTAATTGCTCCGGACTCATCAGGTTTTGGATTTCTTCATGTAATTCTTTCTGAGTTATGGTTGCTGTGATTCCTAGGAGCTTGTCACTCGGGATGATTGCTATTGGGTCAGGGGTCTGATACCCTTGTTCTTCCACCACCATACGGGAAAGGGCATCGGCCTTCCCGTTTTTCAACCCTGGTCAAAATGTAATCACGTAGTCATATTCAGCAAAAAAAAGAGCCCAAGGTAGTTGTCGGGAGGATTGGGCCTTTGACGTTTTTAGGTACTGGAGGTTCCGGTGGTCAGTTATTACATTGATTGTGTGTCTGGCACCCAAGAGGTAGTGCTGCCATGCCTTAAAGGCTGACTTAATGGCCAGGAGTTCTTTGTCTGTGATAGCGTAATTGAGTTCAGGGGGTGTGAATGTACACACCAGAAGGCAACAGGGTGTAACTGGCCTGTTTCGGGGTCCTTTTGTGAGAGGACGGCTCCCATAGCCATGCTTGAGGCGTACGTTTCCACAAGGTATGGGAGATCAGGGAGAGGGTGACGTAAGATTGGGGCAGATGTGAATCTTGCTTTGAGTTCCTGGAAAGCTTCCTCGGCTTCTGTTGTCCACTGGAACTTTTTGACTTTTTGTTGCTTTTCCTTTACAATGACGTGATGGGATGCACGATTTGCGAAAATCCTGGGATGAACCGGCGGTAGAAGTTTGCAAAACCCAGCTGTGGGATGTTTTTACCCATGCATCCAAGCCCTACCATAAAACTGTGCAGTACTGGCATGTAAAACATCATGATGGCCAGAACTCCCCAGAGAGTGCACAGGGAAAACATGAAGAATAGGCTGCCACCCATTTTTGCCTATGTTATGATCACAGGAGGGCACTGCCTAAAACCACCATTGGGCTACACACACAGTAGCCTGAAACCATTGGGAATGGCAATGCTGATTGCCAAAAAGCAACTCAGAACTGTGGGGAATTCATTTTCTTAATCCCAAAAATGGTTGCAATACCGGTACTCACCACTATCAGAAAGCCGGCGTTTTAAAACCACCAGACTTTTGTGTAAAACTGAACAGAGGAACCCAAACCAGACCAAGGAAAGACTTGCTAAGAGGTGGATACAATGTAAAACTATATCCTGAAGTGACTTGAAGGAAGTAATTATTTAATGTATAGGTAAAAATTGTAAGTTTGATTTAAACTGGGAATTAAAGTGACATTTAGCTGAATTCTGCCTGACAACTACCCCCAACAGAAACCTGCTCAGCCACTCTTCCCAGGCCTAGCTGCATCCTGCTTCCCCACCAAAAGGAGTTGACACCTCTCTGATTAGATCAGGGGAGGGGCACCGCAGGAAGTTGAACAAAGCCTTGTCCTGGACTCAGGCAAATGTTATATTGGGGGGGCCGTAAAGTGGCTTCCTCTTGGGAGAAGTGGGAGTAGAAGTGCTGGAGGCTCCACCCGAGCTGGAGGCGGGGGCAGACAGAAGCGTCCCCCATGTGCTTTGGAACCTAAACCACACCCATCTGGGCCAGAGCATAATTTTAAAAAAGATGGATTATTCATAGTACGGACTTGTCAGAATTATATAAGTAATATCATCATTCTTGTGATTTTTCTGTGCACGTTTTAAGAGGTTTTAGGACCCTGTGCTGTATGCTGGGGGGTTGCTAGCGGAAAATAGGGTCTTACTCCAAATGTCTGCATGTTAAAAATCGGACACTTCATCAATTAATGTCCATACTCCTTGCGCACATGTGTGTAATTTTTGGTAAATGTCCGATATTGGTAAACCAGTCAAAAAGCGCAAATGTTGTCATTTTTGAATGCAAGCCCTCAGGAAGATCAGAGGCGGACAAGCATGGACCATAAGGAATATATAATGTGTACATGTAATTTCAACAAATTGTGTATCTGGGAAATATGTATTTGAATCAAATATAGATTTGTGGGCAAATTGACCAGGGGAGGATCCTCTGACCCATAACCCGACCTCATCATGATGACAATCCATTTCCTTCCCCCAATCATGGGAGAGGGGAGAATTGGGCCAATGACAAGTAGAGAGGGGCAGGCTCAATTATGCCAAGCACACACCCACTTCCAAAACACATAAAAAGAGACTGCTGGGACAGGTAGAGACATTCAATTCCATTTTCTGTGGGACGCTCTGCCGGGAGACTCCAGACTTCTTTTTTTATTTTTATTTTTTATTTTTATCGGTTTATTACAAACCTTTAAAATGTTTACAAACAAACAAACAACACTGGACTTCATCAAGAGAGAAATCTCCGTTAACAATCCCTTAACAATCCCTTAGCAATCGCTTAGCTCCAGACTTCACATCCATCAATCTCCAAAGACCAGAACTTTACTTCAGAACTTAAAGCAAGGGCCTAAACCCACAAACTAAGAACTCTTCTCAGCAGGCCTCAGCATCCTTAAAATCATCTGCAAACTATTCCACAGCCGGGCGAGCTGTCTGAATTCTTTGCCAAGAACCTTTGCCAGTACCCAGAAAGCAGTGTTACATCCAGAATCCACTTGATCCGGACCGGAAAGCAGAGCAGTATCCAGAACCAGAGGCCGCTGTATCCAGAGAGGCTAGACCAGCAGAGCAGAGCTGACCCAGACCGCTGTGAGCAGAACCCGAGATCCGGATCGCTGTGAGCAGAACCGGTGCCTGATTGACCCGCCGAGCTGACAGAACCGCCACCGGACGTGTTGACCAGATCCGTGACGAGGCCTATTTCAAATGTATATTGTGAGTACCTAGCAGAACTGTGCAGAACCCAATCTCTTAGTTAAAATAATCTAATCCAAACTATTTTAACCTAAGTAGAACTGCCTCCTAGAAATCATGTCATCTGTCATTTTTAAAGCTGCACAACTGTCACCTGTCAATTCTGCAGCTGCAAGTTGTCACCTGTCATTTTGAGTTTTACTTTAAATCCGAAAATCTCCCTTTATTAAATCGTCCGTATCTCTGGAACCGTTTGGGCTAGGAACGAAATTTAACTTTCATTTTAAAGCTGTGATTCTAGGCTTTCCAGAGAACCCCTAGAACCGACTTCCTACTCCCTATGCTGTTTCCCCAATCGCGATTTATGCACTCGCAAAATTTACCGCGATTTGCGATTTTGGCTCAATTTTTCCACTATAGCAGCTCCATTCTTTCCTTTGTTAAACATCCGTTTGCAACCTGGTCATAACTCATAGAGCATTGCTAAAGTGAGCCTGAACTTATAACAACAAGCATCTCTCACTCACCCTGAATCTCTAGAGGGAATTAAAATCAGTTAGCACATTTTTCCCATCCATTGCCATCACATTTTAAAGCATTTTGGGCCTGTGTTTCAAACTTCTACCTGTTTCCTCTAAGCTTGCTGGGGGGAACTGAATTTCGTATTGTATTTGATTGCATTCCTGAGAACTGTGTGCTCCTCTTTCCACCTCCTTCCATTTCTTACATTGCATAGGGGGGGGGGGGGTGAATCGCCAGAGAAAAAGTGATTATCTTATCTTGTGCTAAAATCATATCAAGTATTTCTGTGCTGCATTTTATTCCTCATTGCTTTTCCCTTGAAACCATAAAAGTATTTTGCTACCTTATCCATCCTATACTAACTCCTCATTGATTGTAAAGAACTGTGCTACTGTAGGATTACCTATTGCTGATTACTGCTCATACTCAACTCACAAGTGTACTATCCATTATCAATTTATTTATAGAAGTGTGATACATATATATATATATATATATTGTTTAATTTTCCAAATAAACCTTTTAAATCTGCAAAACAGACCTAATTCTTGGCTCAGTGGGGTCAGGGGGATTCTAAGAGGGGGGTGTTATATAAGGGTTGTAATCCAGAGTACATGAACTGGACCTAAAAATATATCAATAAGGGTTTCCCTCAGCATCCCAGACTAGGCTTTGACTTAGCTGTAGTTTTGAAGTGATGCCGCTTAACACAGCATACTTTGAACCTCTTGAATGAATTTGGGGATGGCCAGTTCAGGATAGCATCTACCTTGTGTACATCCATTCGGATTCCATTCGAACTGAGAACAAAACCCAGGAATTCCACTTCGGAGATGTGGAATGAGCACTTTTCGAGCTTGGCGTAGAGCTGGTGTTGACAGAGTTTCTCCAATACGGATCGGACGTGTTTAACGTGGTCTTGCTTTGATGCGGAATATACTAGAATATCGTTGATGTACACTAGAGCACAGACATCAATCAATTCCCGTAGGACATCATTCATGAAGTATTGAAATGCTGCAGGCGTGTTGCAAAGGCCAAAGGGCATTACTTGATATTCGTACAAGCCGTTTTTGGTGGAAAAGCGGTTTTCCATTCGTCCCCCTGTTTTACGCGAACGTGGTGATATGCCCCCCTCAGGTCTAGTTTTGTTTAGATTTGGGCATCTTTGACTTGATGAAGCAATTCAGGGATCAGTGGCAGGGGGTAGTGGTTTTTCACAGTAATCTGATTCAGTGTGCGATATTCGATGCACGTTCTCAAGTCCCCCTCCTTTTTCGGTATGAAGAATAGAGGACTGGCTTCTGGAGACTTTGAGGGACGGATGATCCCGTTGGCCAGGTAATGGTCAAGATAGGCCTTCAGGTGCTGGTTTTCTGGTTCCTTGAGTGCGTAAATTTGCCCACAAGGGTATTAGCCTGTTCTTTCTGAAAGACATCTTGAAAGTCCTGGTATTCACTTGGTAGGGTGCCGATTGCCACATTCGCAAGGGTGGAGGTTCTGGTGTCTATTGGTTGTTTCTCTTGGCGATAACATGTGTGGGCGCAAGTCTCGGGAAAGGCCAATTCTTTTGCTCGCCAATCGATTCGAGGATTGTGAGCTACCAACCATGGCATTCCTATTATCAACCGGATCTGTGGTGCCTTATTGAGGTCGAAAACGATAGATTCTTGGTGTCCATTGCACAGAAGGGTTAAAGCTGCAGTGCATTGGGATACTGGACCAGAAGCTATTTCTGTGCCGTTGACAGTGGTAACAGTGTTGGTGGTTGATTTAGGGTGTAACGGAAGCCCCATCTTTGCCGCGAGATCCTGGTCGATGTAATTCCCAATGGCTCCACTGTCAATGTACGCTCTTACTGCGTGCATCCGAGATGGTTGTTGGTGATTGATCAAGACCGCAAAATGGGAGGTCTGTAGTTCACTTTCTTTGCTCGAAAAGTGGACCCCTACACTTGCCAGGCTGGGGAGTTTTCTGATTCCTTGATGGTATCTTCCTTGTCCGTGGCCCCTACCGTCCTCCTCGGTGGCACTCTTTAAGAAGATGACCTGACCTTCCACAGTACAGACATAACTGCTGCTGTCTCCTTTTATCCCTTTCCACTTTAGTCAAGGGGGTCTGACCCCCCCGATTTGCATTGGTTCTCCTGAACCTTCCGTTGTGCGGGCAATGTTGTCCTTTGAACGCACATACATAGGGCGAGGGTCCGGTCTGGTTTGATCTGCTCTTTGGTCCTGCAACCTAAGATCCAGTTGAACAAAAAGGTCCATGAATTCTGAGCAGTCTTTCGGGGGGTTCACTACTTGTGCGAGAACATCCTTGAGCTCCCCCCGCAAACCCCAATAAAATAACGTGGTTCTCTTCTCCACTGGCCATTCTGCTTCAACTACGAGTCTATTGAACGTGGCTATGTATGTTAATTGGTCTTGATTCCCTTGGCGTAGGGACAGAAGTTTGTTGTCTAATGCCTGCCCATGAGTACGACGGGCGAACAGCTTTTCCATCTCCGGCTGAAAGCCCCTGAAGTCATGCAGCAAAGGATCATCTTGGGCCACAAAGGGTACATACCAGTCCGCGGCGCTACCACTCAGGTAGGATAGCACAAAAGCGACCCGTGATTGGTCATTGGGAAAGGCCCTTGGTCTACAAAGGAAGTGCAGGCGGCACTGGTTCATGAACGTTGCAAACCTCTTGGGATCCCCTGTAAATCGTTTGGGCGGGGCCAAGGGAACTGCCCCAGGAAGGGTTATCTGAACGGGATTGGCTGATGGTGCTGGCATCGAGGGCACGCTTCCCGGCACAGGTGCATTCCCTGCTTGTGACTGGAGAAGTTGCCGGCTTAAATCATCAATGCGTTCTTTGGCTACTATCAGCTCTCTCCTCAGGGTGTTGGTCTTCTGCCTGGCTGCATGTACTCTGGAACGTAGCTGCCCCAACATGTGGGCTAACTGGTCGGTTTCTGATGTTTCCATGACGCCCAGGTGGATTTTGATGTGAGGCTTTGTGTTCTGTAACGCTCACCTGGTATCCACGGGAACGCCACTCAGCCTGTTCTGACCTCTTACGACCTCAAACCCTTCCCTGGAGTCTACTCGACTGGAGACTAGGCCTGAAACACAGGATTGGTAGAGTTTAACTCCCTATTGTCTCTGTGTGCTTGAACCCCTTCTTCCCCGGGGTCCAAGTTTCCCTTTGATCCACAGCTCACCTTGTTTTCTTGGAAAGTTTGCTCTCCATCCTGCTTTCAGCGCAGGGGCGCGTTGATTGATGCAGGCTCGTTGCTGCCTAGTTACTTCACTGGCAAGAGTCTGACAGGTAAGTATAATGAGTCTTGAGGGCCATGTAGTTGATCGTGACCTGGCTCCAGCCTGACATTTTGGAGGGCTGGGGACATGAGGGGCAGGAATCATGACACTAGAGCCAACCACGATCCTATTGTTTTATATTACAGTCATCATTGACCGACCCCAAGCCATTACTTTCCATTGAGCAAAATTAACTTAATTTAACCACATTTACAGGCCGATTCATGGAATTAATGTGCGCCGAAAAAACGGCGCACGCGTGCGAAAACGTGCGATTCGCAGAGAAATAGCAAAAATCGCAGTGCAAGTGCGATTATCGCACAGAAAACATCGCACATCAATTCATGGAAGTCCGTGCACGCGCGAAATGTGGGATGTGCGCTGAAAAAGTGTGCGGCGCACGCTGGCGCACAGGTCATCGAACGCCGTGCGATAAGGCCACAGCGAATTTGCACTTAGCGCGGCGCACATAACAAAAGTAGGCGTAACACGGGGCGTCACATGCAGAATGGGGAACAACTCGTGAAAATGTGGGCATCATGGGGGAAGTACAGGAGGCAAGTGCGCAGAACGCCCACACGCTCGCCTACAACACGTATTCATGGTATCGAATAGGGAAAAACAGCGCACGGCCAAAGACGCGCACAGGCCCATACATGTCCGCCACACGAAAGCAGGCGGTAGTGTCCCTGCGCAGGAAAAAAATGTGCGCCAAAGTCCTACACGCGCGAGAAGGCCGACACGCGATCGGGCCTGGGGGAGCGTGTGCATGTATTTCAGGGGTGCGCGTGAAGTTCCACACGCGATTGGCCTGGGCGTGTGTATTTCAGGGGTGCGCAAGAAGTTTCTCACACGCGATTGGCCTGGGCGCGTGTATTTCAGGGGCTCGTGGGTGTTTTCACATGCGATCGGGCCTGGGGGAGCGGGGTACGTGTATTCCAGGGGCTCGAGGGTGTTTTTACACACGATCGGGCCTGTGCGAGCGGGGTACGTGTATTTCAGGGGCTCGCGGGTGTTTTCGCACTCGATCGGGCCTGGGGGAGCGTGCGCGTGTATTTCAGAGGTGCGTGAGAAGTTCCACACGCGATTGGGCTGCGTGCGGGTATTTCAGAGGTGCGCGCGAAGTTCTACATGTGATCTGGCCTGGGGGAGCGTGTGCGTGTATTTCAGGGGTGCGCGTGAAGTTCCACACGCGATTGGCCTGGGGGAGCGGGGTACGTGTATTTCAGGGGCTCGTGGGTGTTTTCACACGTGATCGGGCCTGGGGGAGCGTGAAGTTTCACACGCGATTGGGCTGCGTGCGGGTATTTCAGAGGTGCGCGCAAAGTTTTACACGCGATCTGGCCTGGGGGAGCGTGTGCGTGTATTTCAGGGGTGCGCGTGAAGTTCCACACGCGATCGGGCCTGGGGGGGAGCGGGGTACCACTCACCGTCTGCCTTGCTTGTAGAAGAACGCGTAACCAACACCCGCTGTGAAGTAATAGTGTGTGAACCCCAACGGATGGAAAACACATGCACAGAGCAGTGTAAAGGCACGCGGGATCTCCAAGCCCTGCCAGGGCAAAGCCCGTGCGCGAAACGTCACAGACACGCTTACGCTGTAAGGGCCTTTGGTCCAATGAAATCGCATATGCGTGCTGACGCGCTTATGCGCTAAGCCCCTTTCCTCGAATTTCACGCTGACGTGCAGGATTTTCACATGCCAAATCACTCCGTATCAAGCTGGCCACGCGAAAACACACGGAAGACCACGCTCCTGCCCAGAAGGCCGAATTACTGCCCCCCAGTGCCCCGAGCAGCCTCCCACGTGCCATCTGCTGCTGCGCCCTGCCTGCCTGCTGCCACCGTGCCCTGCCATTTGGTGCCTGCACATCAGCCATCTGCAGGGGTCCAGTTGCTGTGTCCACCCCTGCTGGAACAGAAGACTCCCGACTCGGATAACATCGCTCCACAGCCCAGCCCCAGGACCCAGTTGCCCGCCCACTCCTGCCCCTGGGGTTGCCATGTCGGGCACATCAACATCCGGCACCAGTGGCAACCCCCGGCCAGAGGGGCAGAGGGGCACCAGCTTCACTGCCACAGAAGTTGGTGTCCTGGTGGAGCAAGTCCTGGGGCAGTGTGATGCCCTCTTTGGATCGTCCCGCGCCAACAAGGAAGGATGGGAGAGGATCTGGGCCGACTGTGTGGTTGCCATCAACGCGGAGGGGGTGGCAACCCGCACCATCCAGAAGGTCAAGAAGCGCTGGGAGGACTTGAGGTCCAGGACCCTCATAAAGGCCCGGCGCCTCGTGGAGGGGGGCCGGGGCCGCATGAGTTCCATCCAGATGAGGGTCCTGGAACACGTACACCCAGCGCTCCACGCCCAGGTCCTTGAGAGGGAGACCAGTCTGGAGTTGAGCGGTAAGTGGCCAGGCATTGCTGTGTGAGACAGGGCATGTTGCAGTGTGCTGGTTGTCTGATACTTGCCTGTATGTGTGACATAGGCCATGTGCGCAT
Organism: Ambystoma mexicanum; assembly: GCF_040938575.1. Lineage (NCBI taxonomy): Eukaryota > Metazoa > Chordata > Amphibia > Caudata > Ambystomatidae > Ambystoma > Ambystoma mexicanum. The sequence goes on from NC_090936.1 coordinate 392,654,083, forward strand.
GCATGTGTGCAGGGACATCATGGTAATGCATGTGCGACCAGTAATGTGTGAACCGCACGGTTGTTGCATGTGTTTAAATGCGACATGGGGAACCCTATGCAGATTGTACACATGAGAGCATGGCAGTCTCTGTTCCTGGACATGGGTGGGGGTGAGGGATGGGTGCTGATGCCAGGTACATATATGGTATCCATGTCTGTGTGCCTGACTTGCGTGTCTGTGACTTGTGAATGCCATGGATGCATGACACGTGTCTGTGACAATTTACAGATTCACTGATGCAGCCTAGTCATCCTTGTATCCACTGTGTTTGGGGTGTACGGGGCCAGATGGATGTGACTGAGGTGAAGTGTGTGCATGTGATAGGCATGACCCATGATGCATGTGAGTTGCATTACATTGTATGTTTCGAGAGTCCATTGGACATGTATGGAAATGTCCATGGCATGCACCATGAGTGTCACTGTGTGTGTTTTGCCTGGACTGACACATGTGTTGTGGAGGGACATGATGGAAGTGTACTTTGACAGTGGCACTCATCTGCTATTGCTTCCTGTCTAGGGGACCATTGTACAGTGCCCTGATGCTTGTGTTCTATGTCTCCCTCTACGCAGCAGCTAGTGAAGAAGAGGGCGGAGACGGCGCTGTGGAGCAAGGCGGCGGGGATGCCCCCATGGCTGCAGTGGAAGGGGTGGGTGAGCCCCCACAGGGGCTTGCTACAGCGGAAGATGGTGAGGAGCCATCCAGGTTGGTGGTTTCCACAGAGGAGGAGGAGGCCGCCACTGAGGCGCACATGGGGCCTGGTGGGGGCATCCCTGCTGGTGCAAGTGGTGCAGTCCAGGGGCAGGGGCAGGAGGCAGCACAGGTCACCGTGGAGGGGCCTGTGCATGTCGCTGTCCCTGACCCTGTGGGTGCACCACCATGCACCAGCAGGGATGCCCCGTCCCAGGCCTGTCCGCAGGTAGAGGGGATGTCCATGTCATCTGACTCCCCTCCACCTGCGGACGAGGGGACCTCTGGCCGTATGGAGAAGGTCCTGATTGGGGTCGTGATGCGCAGGGCTGTGATTTGTGATGCCGTGCATGCTTCCCAGTAGGAGCATGCACGTCATCACGAAGAGCACCGTGCCGACGTGGCCCAATTGGGATCGTCCATGTTCGGGGGTTTCCTGCATGTGTCTGCCAATCTGGCGGCCCTCTCCTCCTCTGTGGAGACTATACGCCAGTCGTTCTCCTTGCCGTCTTCCGGCCCAGATGCCACCAGGGCCCCCTGTGGACCTGCCCTGACCAGCTCGGTGGGGATCCCATCCCTGCCACAGTCGGGAGTCAGAGTTCCAGCAGGGGTGGACACCACAGCAACTGTACCCCAGCAGATGGAGGATGTGCCGGCATCATCAGGCAGGGCACGTGCACGACGGCGTCGGTGGATTCCATCAGCCTGGATGCCGTCGTGCTGGCAGAGGCAGTGGCGTCGGAGGCAGCAGCGGAGTCAACGTGGGAGGCATCATGGCTCGGGGCCATCAACATCGGAGGGGCAGGCATCGGCCGGAGGGCAGGAGGACCCAGGACGGGAAGTGTCTTCCGTCTGGCAGCAGTTGGGCCAGCATATAGGTGCGGAGCAGCGGCGGGCGGAAGAGGCGCGGCTCACAATGGTCAGGGCGGAGAACTCCATGCGGAAGGCCCTGAGGCGGGCCGAGTGTCTTGAGGCAATCCGCAGGGGGTTGGAGGAGGAGACGGCGACGTCCCTGCGGACCCTCGGGGCCATGGAACAGGACCGCCTCCGGGACATCAAACAGGAGTTCGATGATGCCCTGGCCCGGAACACCACGGAGTGAGCCGCTGGACTTGCCCGCCGCCTTTGTATATAGTTATATAGTTAGTGTTAGGTTTCCTTTAAAAAAAAAAATTATTTGGTTGCGATTGGACAATGCGCCACATTTTTGTATATAGTTCAGTTTTTTGTTAGTTGTCATAGTTAGGTTTCATTTGGTTGGGCTCATGGACCCGGGATTATCTTGTAAATAGTTCTTCAATGGATTCTTTTATTTTTTGGATTTTTTTCATCGCCATGGAGCAATGGTTTTTGTTTATCATTTACACTTGGATTACTTTTCTGACTGTGACTTTGGACACCATTCATTTTGATTGTGCTGTGTGTTTTTGATTTTTTTCATGGACATTCAACTTCTTTTGGTTGTTTTGCTTTGTGGTTTTTCTCATTTCATTTCCATTCAATTTGATTTTCAATACATTTTTATTTTCATCCTTCAATGTGTCGTATCATCTCATTGCTTTCATGCATGTCATGTTGGGTGTTTTAACATTCACTTGCAGCCATTGTGTGTGACAGACATGTGTTCATTTGCATTATTTACATTGGGTGTGCAACATGTAATTGCCTTTGATATGTGGGTGGATGTGATATTTGGTTGGGACTTTTGGCAGGGGAGGATGGCCATTACGGACATGATTGGGGATTGTTGGGACCCAGGTGCAGGAGGGCATGGATGGGACATGGGCGAGGGCCTGGTGGAGGGTGCCCCTGCACTGCTGGGGGGTGGGAGGGTGGGGAACATGAGTTGGACATGGGTGGGGGCCTGCTGGCAGGTGCCCCACAGTGCTGGGTGGTGGGGGGGGTGCAAGACATGAGTTGGACATCGGTGGGGGCCTGCTGGCAGGTGCCCCACAGTGCTGGGGGGTGAGGGGGTGGGGAACATGAGTTGGACATGGGTGGGGGCCTGCTGGCAGGTGCCCTGCAGTGCTGGTGGGTGGGGGTGGTGGGGAACATGAGTTGGATATGGGTGGGGGCCTGCTGGCAGGTGCCCCACAGTGCTGGAGGGTGGGGGTGGGGAACATGAGTTGGACATGGGTGGGGGCCTGCTGGCAGGTGCCCCGCAGTGCTTGGGGGTGTGGGGGTGGGAGACATGGGTGGGGGCCTGATGGAGGGTGCCCCTGGTGGCTGGGGGTGCAGGGGGACATGCGTTGGTGGGCAGTAGTGCAAGTTGACATGTGGGTTGGCTGGGGGGCATGGCCATGGTGGATGGGGTGCCTGCAGGACATGTGCAGGGTAGGCCCCTGTGGTGTGAGCCACCTGCAGGGGCCGTGGAGGGTGTAGAGGGAACACCTGGGAGGACCCACACGTGCAATTCACGTGTGGTGCTCCCCGCGCACCCCTGTAATACACGTACCCTGATGGAATCGCGTGTGGAACTTCCCGCGCACCCCTGAAATACCCGCACGCGGCCCAATCGTGTGTGGAACTTCCCGCGCACCCCTGAAATACACGCACGCAGCCCAATCGCGTGTGAAACTTCCCGCGCACCCCTGAAATACACGCACGCAGCCCAATCGCGTGTGAAACTTCCCGTGCACCCCTGAAATACACGCACGCAGCCCAATCGAGTGTGGAACTTCCCGCGCACCCCTGAAATACACGCACCCAGGGCAATCGCGTGTGAAACTTCCAGCGCACCCCTGTAATACACACGCCCAGGGCAATCGTGTGTGAAACTTCCCGCGCACCCCTGAAATACATGCGCCCAGGGCAATCGCGTGTGGGAGTTCCCGCGCACCCCTGAAATACACACGCCCAGGCCAATCGCGTGTGGAACTTCCCGCGCACCCCTGAAATACACGCACGCAGCCCAATCGCGTGTGAAACTTCCCGCGCACCCCTGAAATACACGCACGCAGCCCAATCGCGTGTGAAACTTCCCGCGCACCCCTGAAATACACGCACGCAGCCCAATCGCGTGTGGAACTTCACGCACACCCCTGAAATACATGCGCCCAGGGCAATCGCGTGTGGGAGTTCCCGCGCACCCCTGAAATACACACGCCCAGGCCAATCGCGTGTGGAACTTCCCGCGCACCCCTGAAATACACGCACGCAGCCCAATCGCGTGTGAAACTTCCCGCGCACCCCTGAAATACACGCACGCAGCCCAATCGCGTGTGAAACTTCCCGCGCACCCCTGAAATACACGCACGCAGCCCAATCATGTGTGGAACTTCACGCACACCCCTGAAATACACGCGCCCAGGGCAATCGCGTGTGGAACTTCCCGCGCACCCCTGAAATACACGCGCCCAGGCCAATCGCATGTGGAACTTCCCGCGCACCCCTGAAATACACGCACCCAGGCCATTCGCTTGTAGAACTTCTCGCGCACCCCTGAAATACACGCACCCAGGCCATTCGCGTGTAGAACTTCTCGCGCACCCCTGAAATACACGCACGTGCCCCCCCTGGCCCGATCGCGTGTGAATCTTCTCACGCACACGTGTTCCCGACACCCGTAATACGCGTTCCCCGCTTTTGCCAGTCCGGTAAACTGGTACAGTGTTGGTGCAGCCCTTTGCGATGGTTTTGCGATCTTGATGGCTTTTCCTTGCGCGAGGGCGTTCTTGGGGGCGTAACCGGCGCTGCTGCAGGGTTGCTGCGCCACTCTGCGCCACGTCTGCTTTTGGAGGTGAGAATCCATGAATACGCTGTGCGCGTGAATTGATTTTATCGCACGCGGCTGGCGCAGACATTCGCACGGGCACGCTGTGCGCCAGCCGCGTGCGACACTTTTGAGAGGAATTACATGAATCGGCCTGTTAATCTATTGCCTTTCCTAAACTCCTGCCCCTTCACCCCAGGCACATCAACAGACAGAACAGCAGGAAGAATAAGGAGCACACTCATTATATTGCACCAGGCCCCAGTGCGCCCATGGGTGACAAATATGCTGAAAGACACACACTTCACCAACACTGCAACCTACATGCTACATTAGCCTCAATGCAGCAATACCAGAATCTACAAAACACAAGAATTCCTGTTTAAAGACTTGCAGATGCTCATATGAATTAACCTAACAGCACTATAACTCATCAATTCATGCATTCTCAAATGGCACAGTGTAAAGCCATGCTTCAGGAAATTTACAGCCAAGTACACTTGTCTCACTGAACAGAAGTCACAGTGGGGATTTGTGCTGACTTCAGCAATGCGCCTCGCAAACCCAGGAGCAGCTCAAAGCCTTGCAGTAAGATAAGATTCCTTTCTTTGAACGACAGTGAACTCTGGCAGACAAGGATTTTTAATTCTTCACAAATATGAGTAATTCAGAGCAGAACACCCAGGGCCCAGTGTTTTTTCTCTGCGAACGAAAGACATTTTCGCAAGATCCAGACATCATTTGAAACATAATTGTAACAAGAATGGCTCAGCTCTGGCCAATGAACGCTGAGGGCCCAGGGGCGAAAAGCCTGTTCAGCTAAAACTAATGAGAACAAATTCACAATGCAACAATTTTAGAATTAGGTAATGAGGGAGGAGCAGCCAAGCCAGCCCACTGACACCAAAGTCCAAATGTCCAATGATCAGGCTTCCTATAATGGCACTATAGGTCACCTATCACTTAGCAGCCAATCTCAGGATGAGATAGGTTTCTGGGAGCTGGTCCAATTTTGTGATGTCAGGCTGCAGTGTGTTACAAAGTTGGCTTGCAAGCCAGCCCCAGGGGAGACGGTGCCTGGATTTTCACTGTGCACAAAGCCCTGTGTGTTTTTTTTTGCTGCCCGGAAATAAAACAGTTTGCAACATGCTGCTTCTTTCTTGGACTCTGATGCATTTCCTTCTTGGGCAATATGGGAGGTGTTGGGGCCTCCCATACCCCGGTACCCCCAGGAGCCCTGGTGGGGGTCCAACTTCTCCCCAACAGTATGTGTAGCATTACTTGTGGTGAGAGTTCAGGGATTGGTTGGGTTTCTCTTATCCACAATTAATTCATATGCCTCAGTTGTCGAGAGTCACTGAGTAGTCCTCACAATAGCCCACAAGAGCCATTCTGAAACCATTATCTCTTGACCCAACATGCTATGTGCTCAACATGTTTTCCAATTCCATGGCTTAGCACAAGCAGGGCCCTCACTAGATCTAACATAAAGTCTGCACACAGAAGAAGACATAACGTGTCCAACGTTGCTTTCTGAATGTATATCTGCTTTAGTCTTCATCACCCTACATGTTATGAGACAGATTCTTTCTTATCCAATCAGCTTTCTTTTATTGTGTACTCTTGATCAACTCCCATCACACTGTCTTAACGTAGTTTACCACAAAGATGTTGGGAAGTTTGGATTATGTAGCACATTCAATTCAGATTACATTTCAGAGCGAAAGGACGGCCAAACCTCCATGAAAGTGGTCATTCAATTGTAATGCCCATCTGCTGTGTCCCCCATTGTGAACAAGGGCCAGGCACGCAACCTCCAACATGGCCTAGAAGATTTTTGTCCTGCATACCTAACATTAGAATTCCAGATAATGTAATTGTTATTCACATTAAATACCTTGCTCAGAATTATCCACCATTCAAGATAAGGTATGTGTTTAATAGAAGTTATCTTTTCAACACCCCTACCTCTATCCCCACAAATCTGCAGACATATCCGATATTTCCAGTATCGAGGTTAGAGTGTGGGTGCAGAGGCATGGATGAATTATGCTGGCATGGATCTTTCCCATAGTTTTCCCATAGTTTTGTCTGCAAAAGCACGTGCTATGCCAGTTTCTTAGTTTTTCCAGAGCATAAACTCGACTTTAGAATCCCAAGCTATCCCTATAGTTTGGGATCATTTAAAATCAACATGTTTCTAAGTAACCATCTTTTACGATCCTCTACTCATCCCACGTTCATTTGACCCCTACGTATAGAAGCATCTCCAAATGCTTCTCACATTTCCTCAATGTATCTAAATGTCCCCACTGCAAAGCACTCTCATATTGTTCCCTCACTAGCATTCAAGCACTTCTAAAATGTTTCCGGGTCCTAGTTTAGAAAGTCAAAGTGGAGTCCTTAATGGGATCAAAGCAGAGAAGTCTGTGATAGAATTCGGGGAACACATCACTGATTGCTTTCAGAAGGTCCAACTCAAAGTTATTCTATCTAAATGAGTGTGTATCCATATATATGTACCCCTTTGTTCTGTACATTACTCATCCATAATTCCATGCCATGGTCCCATGTGATAATGTTGCCGTGAAAAAGTCCCGATGTAGGTGACTTTTTTCCCTGACCCCTCTAAAATTCTTTCCCCAAATATTCTGGGAGGGGTAACGTTATATATCATTACCTGCAATCCTAGAATGTTTGGGGGAAGCGTTTTGATTGTCTGGAGGGTGCATTTTTGGGGAAATGTCTCCACCTAGCCGCCCTTTCACCGGAGGTACATTGTCACTGAATACCTTTTCCGCTATACATCGGCCTGCTTTTGTATTGACAGAAAGATCCCCTACATGAAGCCGTTTATGCAAATCGTGTTCCCTTCATTTATCCACATAAATGTATTCTTCTGTCTCCTTTGCATAAATACCTGAAATATGGGTATCCCAGCCCAAACAATCGACTTTTTCAACACTGCAGCACACCATCTTTTGATGATATAAATGAGGCCTGTCAAAGCATTCTGCTGCAATCCTGACTTGTGCCCCCAGATTCCAGGGCATGTATCTGAAGCAGTAACCACCAAATTCCCTGAAGGCCAAAAGCCTTTTTTCTATAACCAGTCACTTTTTAAAACCTCCTTTCATATCTCCCAACTCTGTACATTGGACCTCCCATTTTGTATAAGCTTGAACTCGGAACACTCATTAAAGGGTCTTCTTGCTCTGGCTCCGGTGATGTGTTCAACACAGCACCATTTGTAATTGTACTTTAGCTCAATTGACTATTCCTTTACATGTTGCAACAGACTGTGTGAAGGATATCTACCATCATTGTATTCCTTGCAATCACAGATGGAGAAATGTTCACTCCCAACTCCCACATCCTCAAAATATCTCAAGGCCTTACTCGGGTCTAGGTCCGAACACAGCACTTACAAAAGGTGTTGCCACACTGTGGCCTGACTCAATACTGCTGATTTTCCTTTAAGACCAATTAACCTAAGAAGTGAAAACAACAATGTCAAACTCTTTCCTGCGTTAAAATCTATCTTAGTGATTGCAAATGCACCTGACGTACTCATGTACACCACTCTTGTGGTAGAGAGATGTCTTCCCTCCTAAACCTCAATTATCCCCTGAATGGAATGATGCACGCATGATGCAATGTATCTTCTTTATAAACCACCACCGTTGGTAGAAGAGGGCACCATCTAGACTCTTTGGGGAGCAACACACTAAGGGTAGACGTCCCTGTCTTCCACCACTTGAGCAGCCGTCCACCGTGAATCACCTGTGTACTTATTTCTTCTTGTATTGAGCATGCCTGTAGGCATACACATGCGCTGTCCAATGCTACTGCAACATGTTATTTGTTTTATTGAACTCTGCCTGATCTTACAGCTTTGCTAATAATCATGTTAGTAATATTAGCCTCTCAATATTTTGTCCAACTCCATTAATTTCCCAGTAAGCTAGTGCCACGTGCTCCCCTCTCCCTATGTGCTATAATCATCAACCACAGTATCAGGAATCGTCCTTTGTGTGGGCCCTAAATCAAAGGGCGTTGTTATAATTACCCCCACTATAGTGGCAACTGTCATCACAGAGAGCGCGTCCACAATTAGCAGGTGTTGGTTAATATGCATTATGCTCTCTACAGGAACAGATTGACAGGTTCCTGCTTTCCCTCATGTCCCCTCAGACATCTCAGAGAATCCCAAATGTAGGCTGAGAGTTGTGTTTCGTGGAGATTTCCTTCTAAGAAGCCTATGCAAGTATTTACAAGTAGTTTAAAGGTGTCAAAATACAATTCTCAAGGAAAAGCCATTAACCTTGCAAATCATGTTAAATGGTGTGAGTACTTGTGAAGTTAATGCCCCCGCTGTTTGGGAAAGATGCTGGCTCCTGGGCCTACCCATAGCATCTTTCAGTTCCACAAGCAAAAAGGCCCAGTATTATTATTATTATTATTATTATTATTATTATTATTATTATTATTATTAGTGGTAGTAGTAGTAGTAGTAGTAGTAGTAGCAGTATTATTAGTATTATTGTTAATGTGTACCATATTCACTGAGGGGTTATAGTGCACCAAAGGTTCCATAGTGATACTTGTTTGACAATGAGAGCAATGCTCGAAGTGTATATGATGCCACTTAGAACTCCACGGTGGAATACACCATGTGGTTAAAGCCATCTATCTCTAATTGTACGTTTTAAAGGCCCTGCGTTCATGTTCTCATCCTCAACTTTCTACAGACCACCATTCCTCTGGGTGGGATGGGGAAGCATGATGAAGCTATTTACAAAAAAGCAAAAACCCTGGCCTACTGCCTACTCTTTCACCACTCTTTGCAAGTTCCTCCACCTTCCCCGACAGCACATTCAAATAGGAAAATAGCAGGCATCCTACATCATTCTATTAACTTAGTAGTGCTACACCTCCATTGAAGAAGCAGTGTCACACTCAATTCTGTGCTATGTTGCATAATCATCCACTCATTTTCATTTTATTCCAAAACAGTCTCTACATTTTTAGGATCTCAGGTAATCCTTCTTCAGAAGTCGAATACCATGAGGTTCTATACATTTTAAACAAACAATGCATAGGGCCTCATTACACGGTAAGCGGTGGACCAAGGTGCTACCAGCACCTTGGTCCATGCCGGTAAAATCCCGGCACCGCCTTGGAGGAAAGGGGAATTACCGCCCTATTCCAAGGTTGGCGGGGCAGTAATTCCCCCTTCCCCCATTGCCCTTCCCCATTCCCATTTTTGCCCCATAGGGCATAATGGGAATGGGGAAGGTGCTAATTATGGTACCGCAAATTGCGGTACCGTAATTAGCACCCTGATCCCTTTGCGGGTTGGTTTGTAATGCCTGCTAAAAAGCAGGCGTTAAAGTACCAAGCCGCAAAAGGACCTCGTAGTAAGGCAATAAGGGTTAACAGTCACCGGTACCATTACCGGTGACCGTTAACCCTTACCGCCTTCCGTGTAATGAGGCCCATAGGCAATTAAAAACACATTTTAGTGACAGAATTGTATTAATCAATATTATGATGTTGTTCAGGTCAGTTTCTAGTCAACTTGGTGCCCAGGGCGAAACATCAGAATTCATCTCCCCACACCCCCAACTGACACTTGTCACTCCCAAACTACAACTTTGTGTTGTGTGACAAAACTCCTGCTTAATATGAATAAATAATTGCTATATAAATCAAGCTGGTTTCATTACATGGTAATTCAAGTACTTTACAGAAGTTGCCCATCTAAATGTTTTTTTGGTCACCTGCTCCTAGGGAAGGCCTTGCCTGAATGCGGTTTCAAACTGTCTGTACTAGCACACTGCGGTGTGACTAGCCTACCGGGATGTGAGGATCCACTGAGCACTGGCCCTGTGTTGCAGGTGTTCTGTTCGTACCACTTCAATTGTATTTCACAAGGGGCAATACTAGACTAACCATATGATTTTTTTTTCTGATGAAAGGTTATCATTCCAAGATGGACAGTCTGATACACTCTTATTGTACTCTTTCAAAATACCTCTATGTGAGTTGGAAATGGGACAAATAACACCAGTGAGGGTTCCTGTATGCTTTGGATTAAATCACAGAGGCCCTCATTACAAGTCAGGCGTTAAGGGTTTAATGGCGCTGTCGGCGCCGTTAACCCTTAACGCCTGATTAAGAGGTCCTGGGTTTTAACGCCTGCTTTTTGCAGGCGTTAAAACCCATGCCACAAAGTGACCTTGGTGCTAAGTACGGTGCCGCAATTTGCGGCACCGCACTTAGCGCCTTTCCCCATTCCCATTATGCCCTATGGGGCAAAAATGGGAATGGGTAAGGGCAAATGGTGAATGGGGAATTACCACCCCACTCACCTTGGAATGGGGCGGTAATTCCGCCATCCACCATGCCGGAGTCCGGCATGGACCATGGTGCTAATAGCACCATGGTCCAGCGCCAGACTTGTAATGAGGGCCAGAGTATTTTGGGACTATAACAGTGATCAGAGATCTCTACATTTGATAAACAAGTCTGTGATAAAAGGATTGTATCTGTGATTCTCTAAATTCATAACCGATGCATGGCGTGGTGCTCAAATCACGGTTCACAATACTCACCCTAACATTAAAATGTTTGTACATGCTCATTTGGACAGCTTACGTTTTTGGATGTGAGTATAAAATGGCTGCAACATCAGGCACTCAAATGGGGTACACAGGCTTTTTTGCTTCTTCTTTATGAAGAATTTTAGTTGAGGAAGGGCTGGCTCTCAATGTGAGCATGCCCAACCCCAATACAGAAACTTCTTTAGGGAATTATATCTACAGACAGGACAAGATACCATACAAGTGAGACCCCATAAACAATGCACAGAAAGTCTACACAGAAAGGATTGTACCTCTTACAAACTTTAGCCTGACAATTAATATGCTGATGAAGCATTTTAAATGAAACGGGCTTCTAATGCATGGTAAAGGGTCCAAAGTTCCTCAGCCACTACCTCTTCACTATTATGCAGGCCTCAGGGTTTATTTCTGCAAAAACAAGTAGGCCCATGCTTTATCTAACAGAGCTGGCATTAGCATCTCTTACTAGAGCTGGCCTGAAGATAGTGAAATTCATGGTGTGGCAATGTAGAAAGGGTGTTTGGCCCAGTGGATATACAATTTGAGGCAATTTCTTTGATTGCTTTATGTGTATAAGTGTGGGTAGAGTATGACATGCTCGCCGCAGCCACATACACAAAACATTCCAGTATGCTTTTTTATGGACATTGAACACATCAGACAAAAACAGGTGTATGTGCTGTTACATACTGGAGCACCAAATAGACACCATTGACCAACAGGCTGGTGACTTGTGCAGCACACAAAACATTGCTGCACACATATCACTGTATTGATTTGCCATGGACTACTGTCTGCATGGTGCCACACAATGAACTCTGCTTTCCTAATCAAGGTGCCAAGTCACACTGAGGTGCTCAGCAGTGGCTTGCTTGTTTAGAAAAGTAAAAGGCCTTTGATGCTGAGCGGATGCATTTAGTCCAAGTCCTAAAGCAGCCACTAGAGTACTTAAGCAAGAATATGACAGTTAACCGTCCCAGGGATGCGCCATATGTAACTAAAAAGTAATACATATTTTTTCAAAAACGTGTTGATGTATCAAACAAAGAGACATGAAAACAAAGAAAATACTTTAAAACATTTTCTTTATGGCATTTTAATTCTCTTTGAAGAATGCATTGGTTTGGTCAGCTAACTGATACTTGTGATGGCCTGGTGAATAAAAATGCCCCATTTTCAGTTCCTAATACTGAAATGTTAAGCACACACTGTTTTAAAATAATGGCTAGTTAAGTGAGCCATCACTTATACATTGCCCCACTTAAAAGGCTGTCAACACAAAGAATGAGGGGCACAGGGTGTGTGACTCCAGAGAATCTCTCAAGCTGCGTTCGGACTATGCATTACTTTGTTTGCATGTTGTGAACTCATCACAGTCATCCACAAATCAGCAGAGAGCAGCCAGCCGCATATTGCAGAGTAATGCCCCCCTCCTGGGCTATTTAGCTCTGCACCCTAGGCTGTCACCCGCTCCGCCCCGGCCAAGAAACAGCACTGATGTTGTTAACTCTATGTACTAACCTCAGTATTTTAAAATTCCAAAAGAAAATACAAATCTCAAATATATGATTTGAAATTTGTGTGAATATATGTTAGTAATGTTGAGATATACCATTTGGAGGCCAACATCTAGTTTATCAAAACATATGTTCATTCGAATAGTTAGGTGAATGTTGAATGGTTGCACATCAGTACTTTCACAAGGAATGTATGGCTATAATGGTATACACATGTCTGGGGTTGCTGTTGGTACTCTTGTTCAGAGGAGAATTGCCTAGCATTTCGGTGCTGGACTGCCCCAGGGCAAGACAAAGTCTGATATGTTTGGGCTATTTCTTCTCTGTGAAAGATAGTGAGCTAACGACTCGGGCTAAATCTCTTGCAACCAGACCTAATGTCTGGCAGAGGGACTCCCAGTACCTCCCTTGTTAATTTGCATAATGTTATTTACCACCTTATACAAATGCACACCCATATACTTGATTAGCTTACATGCTTTTAGGTGAACAAAACACCAGTTATAAAGTTACTTGCATTCAATAATTCAAGTAAATGATATTGATCCAACATAAAACTGTTCAAAGGTTTACTTTGGTCTTTATAATGAAATACACACATTGCACAGATGTATTTATGCGTGATCATTCAGATGATCTCCAATGCACCATAGAAAGCATTGTTGACTGAATGTGCATATGCACTGAACATCATAACTGACTAATATAAACTTTAAGGTACAGACTTTTCATGAACACTATCAGCTGATAAACGATGCAGCGAAATGAGACCCGTTGTCACGTCATTGATTTGATTTATTTCTTTTTCCCATCACCAATATCTCTAAAAAAACATATAAGAGCTCATTTTATGAAAATTAGTAATTTGGCGGCAGTGTGACGATGCGTTTGCATAGCAATGTAAATGGCTCCCCGCCGCCAAATGTTCATCTTTTGCAATGTGAGGTGCAAATGTGAAGGGCAAAAGACAGCATACAAGCATTCGGCTCGACCATGCCAGGCAGCGTTTACTTTTTGAGTAGTGCATGCCATGCTTGCATGGCAAATGGCACTCACAATTACAATGAAACCCTTCCTGACATGCAAGCATATTTGCGAAGAATCAATTTTAATTGTGAATACTGCTTACTATGCACGCATGGTAAGCAGTGTTCACAAATTCAACTAAACCCTCTCCGATATGCAAACATTTTTTTGGGGGGGGGGCTTTAATTCAAATTGTGCACGCTCCCTGTCATGTGCACTTACATTCAAAATCAGAATGTGTGGTAGTCGGTTCTCAACTTATAAAAAAAAACAAGGCAAAATGGCTGCCATTGATGAAGGGAGTAGAAAGCTAAACCCAGCTACTTCTCACGTTCTGTGACGGTCTTTGATGTGGTAACAAAGGGGTGGGACAGCAGGAATGGAACTCTCCAGATGTTTGGGACCCAGAAGCAGATAAGCATGTTTTGGAGTGGGGACAGGGCTTGGCAAAAAGGGGGGAAACGGTGGAAGGAGAGGTGAGGGCTGGCACCCCAACGGAGAAGATTGTAGCCTCCGACAGTGTGGGGGCACGTAACATGGGCAATACTGTGTGTTAAAGAGCTTCGTGATTGACAGGGAGGTGCCATGACCTCACCTCCGTGGAGCTTCTACTTATTCACATTAAGTCTTCGATTCATTTAGCCTCATTGTACATTATTACATCTCCAGCACAAGGGTAGTAACCAGGAAACATAATAACACTTTGAAATGTTCAGCATTGTCATTGGCTACACATTCTGTAGTCTGATTGTCTGTACTTTTCCAAATATTTAAGTAAGTTGTCCTTTGCCATATGTAATATATTTTAGCTTGATGCTGAATTGAATGGCCTAATATTTCATATTACTATCCATCAATATAAGCATGTATGCCATTTGTACTTTTCTGATTGAGGATCTCATATTTACTCCAGCATTTCCTGTATCCGTAGAAGGATGCATATTACTCTATGATTTTGATTGGTTTTTGTATATTTCTATAGTGTATTACTTAATTTGGTCAGCTTGACTATTCGGTACCAAAAATAAGCATTGACATAGTCAATAGGTTTGACTTCATGTAATGCCATTTTCAGTATCGTATGCCCAATCTCAGCTATCATAGGACCAGTAACAGCCTCACAAGTACAGTTGCTACCATCATATGATATGATGCAGCATGATGTATAGAGTTACAGGTAACCTATGCCCTTGTAGCCTCAGTTGCTCACATGTTATGTTATGTTATGTACCTGTTTATAACGCGCCGGTAGCCCGCAGGCATACACACGTATCTGTAGTCATCCTATGCCCAGGCCTTAATTTGTGTGCCATTTAAAGCCATCATATACTCACATGGAGCTCAAATGTCAAATACAGTCTTCTATGTTCGGTACAACCTCATGGCTCAGTTACTCCTATACTATGGCAGGTTTTGCCACCATGTGCCAATCTTCCATAAAATCATGTCATAATACATGCTCCTTTATAATGTATACCAGCATCCTGGACCACATTTACCGGAACACACGCTTGACTCAGCAAAGAAGTTCACACATTTCCTAACTCATGCTATAGAAATGCCAGGCAGGAATACAAGTGTGACCTTTCACTCTGACGAATCCAGTGTAGGGGCCACAGAGGGCTCCATGAGCCTGAATGCATCATACCTCACACATTACTGTTATCACCACCATAGATCATTCCACCCCAATTTGTATAGGGTCCAACACATAACTGTATGTCCTATATTACATTTGTTTGACCATGTGCATATTTCAACACAGTGCTATGTATCCCTGAATGTTTTCTCTTGCTCAGTATACAAGCCCATGAAGTGAACTATACCTCCTACAACCACAGACCCAACCAAACTACATGTCCCAGAGTGTACTCCTTCTCTCAGAGTGTAGATGGCTTCATTTGGACTAGAATGGACTGTCACTTACCTAATACAGATGCCACTACAAAGACCATGAAACCCATAAATCAGCCCACCTCGTCCAATACATATTTCTCTGCAGGACTACATGTCACAAACATGCATCTTCTTCCTGTTGTTTTGATTACCATACACTCCACCTCACAAAAGGCTACATTTCAATCAATAAACATTGCCCCACCTTGTATAGGACATCCTACAAGACTACATTTGTAAAAACCTCCTTTGCCTCACACAGCCAAAACATTACTAAATAGGAACGTTCCCATAAGACTACATGTCCTACAACATGCAGCACCACTAAATGTATTTCTCTCCTCAAAAGGGATATATATCCCAGAATGTGTCCTTTCTTAGCCAGTACAGAGATTCCAACAATAATGTACATATTAACACTAAACATGTCAGAGAAGTCCAGCAGAGGGAGGTGACTGTTCATTTCAATGTTTCTTAGTGACACCCTCAATCCATGGTACTTCTTGGGTAGGTGCAAGCTTATTACAACCTGCCACCCTTATCTGACTACAACAAATTGCATTTCAGTAGCAAGAGATCTAGTCTTATCTAAACTCGACTCCTGTAACGTGCTCTACTTGGGTACATCCCAACAAAATATCAACAAAATGCAAGTTATGCAAAATAATGGAATTAGAGCGGCCTGCAACATTCCAAGGAAACATCATATCACTTCCACTAGATAAAATATAGATTGGCAAAATATTGAGCAAGCAATAGACCTCAAATCACTCTTATATTTCTGCAACACCTTCTCTCGTCACAACTCAACACGACCAACTAGAATAGCGCAATCGCATTGTGTTGTTGTCCCACGATTTAGCCAACAACGTGCTGGTGGGGTCAGCTTCCCAGTCCTGGCTGCAAAAAAATGGAATGCCCTTCCTATCGCCATAAGAGAAGAACCATCCTTCTTCCAATTCCGTAGCAAGGTCAAAGCTTGGTTCTCCGAGCAGGTCGCGAACCTACCTACTCTATAAAATTACCTGTACTAGGCATAGAGTGTTACTTTAGCATCATCACATGATTTACATGTATCTGTAATTTGTCTTAAATCGTATATTATATATTTGTCATTTAAAATGCTCAATTACTCACATTTATTCTTGTAGCATATTCACCTACAATCTATATTGATCATATACTCTTGCTCGTTTTTACCTGTTGCCTTGTACCATTTTCTCTCATGTTATTTTTATTGCTTCCATTTCAATGCCTGTAAACTACAATTTGTCTGCATACACATGCTTGTGTAACATGTAAGTCCCAGCGCCCAGATGCCCCAGGGCTTGGTTGCACTTTGCAAATAAATAAAATACAAATACAAGGTGCTTCTAACATATCAACATGGGCTTTTCTGAAGTATATCTATCCACGCAGAGACAATATACTCTCTCTTATGTTTGGTCTCTGAGGAGAAAGAGTGCCTCAATGCTGGTTTGATGGTACACTAAGTAAGTACTGGATTTCTGGAGCCTTAAGAGAGGTCTGTTGTCTAGTATGGATCCATACCTCAAGTTATGTATAACACTATCCTTTATCAATCTTCAAATATGGATGTGTAAAACCAATCCTTTAACTTCTAGTAATCTAGATGGCAAGCTGTTTTCTTCTCTTCTGTGTCCATAATGTGTGGAGAAATGTCCTTGTGATAGCCCAGAGGCTCTTAGTTTCTGGGATATACATTGGGGGTCATTCCGAATATGGAGGTAACCATACCGCTATTAGCGGCATGGCTACCCCCTTGAATGAGGAATTACCGGGCCATTCCGACCTTGGAGGGCCCGGTAATTCCTCATTCACGGAACCCAGACCCGGTACATCCCCATTCCCATTTGAGCCCTCATAGGGCTCAATAGGAATGGGGAGGATGCTAACAACGGCATCCTGGTCTGCTCGCGGGACCCTCTAAGGACGCCTGGTTTTTTTTACCAGGCGTCCTTAGCGGATTCCCGCAAGCAGACTCGTAATGGGGCAGTAAGGGGTTGATGGCTCCGGCACCTTTACCGGCGCCATTAACCCCTCACTGCCAAGGTCGTAATGACCTCCATTGTCTTCTTTTCATTTGTAACACACATGTTTGCTGCATCCAACAAGTATTTTTTATATGTATTCTTCATTGGTAACACATAAAAGTCGGCCGAATAGTTAACTTTGCCACACTTGGGATGATTGTTCGTCTTTCTTCATTGGGAAGTCTGAATATAGCCCTATTACCCGCAAGTTCATGCACTAATGCTTAATTGACAGCAAACCATGTCAACAGCCCTAAAATAGCAATGTATCAACTTCTTCAGTTTGTTTGCAGACAGAATAGTACATTCATGAACATTTTAAAAGGCTATCTACTGTTAAACCGAATCACCAAGTGAGATTCTAGTAGGTCCGCAGATACCTCTGTATGTGTCCTGCAGACTGAGACCTGCCGATTTACACCTCTTATAAAATAATTAGGAAATTGTTTTTTATGAGCCATAAATCAGCAAGTAAGTGCAGTGTCAGTTCAAACTGGTTTTGGTTGATTCTTAGGGGAGAAACATTTTTAATAAAACAAAGATGCAGATAGCGAGAGTTGGGTTGGAGAAGCAAGCACTGGCTAAGGGTGTAGCAAAAGGATATTGATTCCTGGGCATCTGTAAAATGCATATAAGCGAGCACATGCATCTACGCAGTAATAGCTCTGAGTAAATGTATCCACTTCTGTGTAGCCTGTAGTTCACAGATTTGAATCTATCTGGGTTAGAATGAATTAGCCTTTCCTTCTTAAATTGATAAAATAAGTATTGTTAAAGTGACCGATTGTAAAATGTCCTCGTAAACATCTACTATCAATCAGGTTCAGATTATTTATTGAAGTTGTGAAATCTCTGTTTAAGACCATGGGCTTCATCGTGTGTTTGGTGATAGTTTTGATGGAATTCCCTCCAGACCTGTTTGCTGGAACCACCACTCAGTGCCATATATTTACAATGCAATTACAGGTTGGGGGAAGGTGGTGTTAATCCCCATTTTAGAGTTCACATGACACCATTGGGATCAGGCCGGCTCCAGAATGCATCATCTAGGTGGGCCGGATGTGTTATTGGGTGGGGCAATTTACAGTTGGTGTGAGAGTAGCCTAACCCATCCAGGAGCTACATTATATATCCTTGCAAGCCTCTGGCACAAACAATACATGGGTTAGATTCTGTTTCCATACAGACACTATGGATAGTTACCCAAACTGCATGAGCTTATGAAGATCAGCACTTTATGAACAGTCACAGCCAAGACATCCTCTGGCTGGGCAGTCTTCCAAACTTGTTTGGTCGGAAACCCTCCAGTAAGGCATACAACAGGAGTCACTGAAACTCGGCCCATACTCACCATCTTGCCCTATCGGTGTGTGTGTGCATGCAAGGGATGCATGCGCATGCATGTTTTGTGCATCCATGGCATATTGTATGTACCGACCCAGTAGTACACTAGTCTGGTTCTCTCCCTGTTCTCTGCCTCGTTTCTGCTTTCTTCCTGCCTCCTTCATCCTTATCTTGCTGCCTGTTTACTCTGTTCTACCTCTCCCTGCCCCCTTTTTCCTGCATTTCCTGCACCCTCTATCACTTCCTACTTGTCTCTTCCCCTCGTCCCTGTCTTCCTGACGGTTCCTTCTGCTTTTTGACTGCCCATCTCCTCCCATCCTTCTCTTCCTTCATATTCATTTCACTCAGCTCTAACCCTCACGTCCTGCCAATCCCTTCTGCTTTCTCTGTCTGCCCTGTGCCTCTCCTTCCATCCTTCGCATCCTCAGTGCCTATTTGCTCTACTCTACCCCACCTCTCTATTGCTGCTTGCTACTTCTGTTATCCCCATTCATCTTTCTTTTCGTCGCTGCACCTGTATCTTTTTGCCCCCTCATCCTCGTACTTGCTATTGCCTGGCATATCCTTGTATAAACACATTTCTCCCCCTCATGCCTCCTTCCTACCCAATCTCTTGGTGGCCTCTTTGAAGATAGGCTGTGACAACCCCGACGCCCCACAATGCAGGAGCACTGGAGCGCATGGGCCTAGGGATGAGGGAAAGGGAGGGCAGGAGTGGGCATGGCGCAAACTGAAGTGTGTTCCTATAATAGAAGGGATGCCCCTCTGTGCCCCTCGTATCTTAAGGCCCTTTGTCTCTTCTCTGAAATTGATTGTGCATCACATCTGCTGCTAGTGTGACCTCAGGGCCCCTGCCCCACCCCTGTATAACATGCACCCCCCTCCACCTACATGAATAATGGGAGAAAGTGGTACAGGCAAGGTGCAAGCGGGTGGCATGACAGGGTGAACAAGAGTCCAGACAACAGAGGAATGGTAGGGGTAGGAAGAAGGAAGAGCAGTGTAGAGGGGCTGGTAAGGTGACAGGAAGAGGTCACAAACATGGGTACATGTGGGGATGAGTAGGGTGGGGCAGGGAGAGACACACTGCAGTTGCTAAGTGTACGAAGAGTTTGGGGAAACATCTTCCAGCCAAAAAAGAGACTAAACGAGAGGCAGGATAGAAAAGCTTAAGAAGGCTGGTACTAAGAGGGGGGGCAGTGGGGGGGCTGAGGAGGGTGAACAGGGTGATCATGCGATTATCGGAGAGAGCGCTAGTAAGGGAGAAAGTCTGAGGCCAATCCATTGCAGTGTTCAAAGGGGTTCTTGCACCTCCTCTCCCAGAGTTGCAGGAGGTGCCCTTGCCCTCCAGTGTTGCAGACAGTGCCTAAGCCCTACTCCCAGTGTTGCAGACAGTGCCAGCTCTTCCGCTCAGGCAATAGGCGATGACTGTCCCCCCAACTGTGCCAGCAGTGGGTAAATCAACCTCTATTGACATAATCAGCCTGGGCCAGGAGTCACTACCATAGATAGTCGGATGCCGAATGGGATTTCTTCAAGCCCCATGCAACAAGATGGATGCCTCCTTGGCTCAATCAGTGAGCAAGGGATTAATCAATGTCAGTACAGCTGTGTGGACATTAGCCACACCATTGCTGCTGACAAGTACTTAAAGTTTTCGATGAGCCCTGAACTTTTCCTGCAACCAGCAAATATTTTATGACACTGCGCAGAGCGTGGGATACAGAGTGCAGTTTTCTCTGCAGTTCCCCATAGGGGAAACTGACAGAAGCTGGTAAGCGTCTCTTATATTCAACTACTCAAATCAGTTATCCGACATTGAGCCCCAGGCATCCACAGCCAATGGCCCGAAACTACCCATTATTAGTACGCCTGTCACTTTGAGTGTGCTTTCAATCCTGCAAACTAAGCAACGTGGATAAGCAAAATGCTTTGTTTACGAAGCCGCAGATAATCCAACTTCGAATGAGAACACATAAGAACAAAATACTCTTTTCCACTCCTCCCATGCCATGTGGGAGCAGTGGAAAAGTGTATTTAGTTCTTATGTGTTCTCATTCAAATTTGCAATATGTGTGACATCGCAAGAGAAGCATTTTATCAATACTCATAGAAGTGCCAGCCAATTAGAAAAAGTAAGCGAAACATCAACTTCCATCTGACCACCCCGGGGCTAGGGACAACGGGCCTCTGCCTCCTCCACCTACCTGCAACTCCTACCTCAACCAAGTTCCAAAGTAAAGTGTAGGCAATGCATCTGGCCCTGTGACTGCATGCAGTGCAATATTGTGCCAGCAAGGGTGTTTAGGCTTGGCCGCTGCCGCTTGGCCCACGCCTGCACATAGTGAGGGTGCGTGCAGAAATTACAGAATGTCACTGCTCAATCAATGCGCATGAGTGGGCCAAGGCTGTGCGATCCAGCTGCCTGCCATGTGTTGCTCTGCATTGGCTTACTTCCATAACAAATGCATTGCACCTGAGCTATCCTATTAGTGCTGCTTATTGTTTAGTACAGCACAGTGACAAAGTATGGAAGAGCTACCTTAAAGACGTCAGTAAGGCCCAAAATTGTGCATTTCCCCTGCGCCCAAAATCTGCTATGCTTGTTCTCATTGCAAATGCATACGTGAAGCCAACTGTGATTTTCAAAAGAAAGACAGCACATTTCAAATAGAGCGCAAGACTCTCTTCAGCTCATCTGTACCCTGCACCACAAGTCTCAGAGCCCTGTAAAATAATGAGCTCCTCTAAAGCGTCTGGGATGTCTCAGTGTTCTGGGGACACTGTGCGTGTGGGGCAAAATAAAATATGGTGACCATGTGCATGTGGGGTGAAATAAAAATAACTACTGTGTGAGTAACCACGTGGCTGTGTAGTTGCAAAGCACCTAAGGACATTGACAGGACTGATTACACAAAAATTCAGACTTGCGCAATTGACTTTCCAGAGATAGAAGCACTGTAGAGCGTCATTCTACATCGCACTGTGCAAGCTCCGCACCACATGGCGCCTTGCCAATCAATCGAAAGACAAATAAAGAAAAGTGATGAGCAAATCTCTTGAGCAATGGAAAGCGGGTCTAAAGCTAAACAAGCACTGGCAATACAAACAGTTTGGGCTTTTGTGCAGGCATGGAAAAGCATTTGCCAGGCACTGCTGTAGAGTTATTAACTTGCTATCGGGTGCAAAATGGTACAAGTACATTGGTATCTAATAGCACACCTGTATGCCTCCTAATTAATCCAATACTAAGGTTGTGACCATAGTGCGCGCTGTCTGCAGTGTGTGTACCGTTTTCTTTTCGTTCATAAACAGAACGAAAAGAAAACTGTACACAAGCAATTCTTGGTCATAGGCTTCCTTTCTTAGGGGCGGGCAGAGCAGTTTCTTGGGGAGGCCTGGCCCCCCTGGCCACCCTGCTGGAGCCGGGCCTGATGGGTATTTCATTCGCTTTACTGACAGTGGTAATTCAGGTGTAGCAGAATTTAACATGTTTGCGGTGAAGTGGAGAATTTACTACCAGCTGTATGCTGGAGGTAAATCCACCACTTAATTCAACTCAAGTCTGAGAAGTTGGAGGTGCAGGAAGGTGGACATAAAGTGGCGGTAGTTCAGTTATCGACAAAAAAGTCAGTTACGTGACTTTAGTTTTTTGTGCTCAGAAGATAGGTACATAATAACCTCTCAAATTACTGGGAAGATTCGAAGTGGATATAATGTACACATTTGACTAGAAACCTATATCTTCACATATAATAGACACAATGGGCCTCATTACGAGCTTGCCAGTCTGGATACAACGGTGCCGGTAAGCTTAATGAACCGCGGTAATGAACCGGCAACTGCGAAAAGGCAATTACAGGGTCCGGAGGTGCCGGAATACCCTGGTTATTGCCCATTCGCAGGGACCAGACTTTCTTGTAAGTTTGGAGGTAGCCTTGACGGTTTTACCAGCAAGGCTACCTCCAACCTTGTAATGAGGCCCGGTGTCTTTCATTCTATATAGATGATGACACAGAAGCAGACTTGAAAACATGTTCGATGCATTTAGGAGTCAATCCTTCATCAGGTTGAAATATCTGTGACACATCAAAGAATATAACAAAACAAATCTCAAGATTAATCCTTGTCCTGGTAATGCATAAAATATATCTCTTGTATTACATGAGGTTGTGTTCCTACTCGACAGGAAGATTATACTGCATCTGTACATAAATGTAGTGATGTGTGAAACTGATAAATCGTAAACCAACAATCCAGAACCAGAAACATAAAGTCCCAAAAATACCTGTGTCACCCATGAGATCCAATTCCAATATGAAATGTTAGATCAGACCAACATCTTGCTAGAGAATTCCCTATTATGTGAACCAGAATAAAAACGGAAAAGACAAAAAGAGTATTTAAAAGGTTGTACAAAAAAAGGTTAAACAGCTCCTTGTATGTGTGTAATGCACTCACCTAGCTCTGTGCTAATTTCATTGTAGTTATGCAACGGAATAGATAGTAATGCCAGCCAGAAAGGTAGTTAATCTCTTAGAGATTAGCACTGTGATTAAGATCGCTGAATTTGCATCACCCTGACAAACATCATCATATCACGCGCCATGATGTCACAGGCGTTATGAATGTGAGTACAGGTGACACTGGGCATTGAGGAACAAATCCAATGTACTCTTTCTAGACCTAAGTGCGGTAACAATACAAACAAATGTTGAAAATGCTAGAAAAACTGCATCACATTCAGATACAGTAGATTATATCTCTCAAGATGATCATAGACATTTTGAAGAGAAGTGATCAAATATGTATAAAACCAAAAATGCAAACATTTAAACACACTTTTAAAGCTATCATATTGGGATGAATACTCAAAAAAGAAGTTACGTCTATCAATCCATGTGTAAAAAAGCGATGTTTCCCATTGTATTCCTTTCCCTAATATTGCATTTCTAGTAACAAGCACAGAATGATTTTTCCCATTGAATTCCCTTCTCAAACAGTGCCTTTTAAAATCAGTGACCAAAACTATTTCTCCATTGTATTCCCACTCCCTGCACCTTGCTTTTAATCAAAATGGTCATATTTAATTGAGGTCTAGGGTGTGGGGGTTGCTGGGAGAAATGTATTGTTTCAAATTAAGTCATTTCCGTGGACCTGTATTGTATTGTGGATGTTTTCCGTTGGTTAAATCGAAATTAAATCTGTTGTAAGTTGTGATTGCAGGTTTCCAAATTTCCTCTGTGTTGTTTGAAGAATAGACTTATTGTTGTGATATTGGGTGTTGCCAGCGTTGGTGGCTGATGTTAGCCTGTTTGTCCAACCTTAAATAAATAAATATATATTCTTACTACACACTGGCCTGGTTCCTAGTCCATTGGTGACACAGGGTAGTTGTTGGTGGTTGGGTGCGAGACGAGTTGGAGGCCTCACCAAAATTAACCTGAATCAAAAGTGCTTTATTGTGCACCACCTTACTGGGGGAGAGGTGGACAACCTGAGTGGAGTGTGACCGCATAATAAACTGCGATAAAACCTACCTGTAAGATGTCTATGTTTAAAGGGACTGTCCCAATACTTTAGGTAAAAGTGTTTGATGTAATGGGAATGAGATTTTCATCAACCATAGGAAACCTTAAACGTAACAATAAGCAAGCGTGCAAAATGAATCGCTTTATAGGGGGATTTTTAAATTTGCTTCAATATTAAAAGCCTAGCAAGATCAATGGATGGAGCCAAGGTTTAGTTTGCTGCATAGGCTTATATGGTATGGCATTTGGGCATTTGTAATGTCCATCTTCTGTAGCATCCCCAAAAATCAATTTGTAAGAGGCTGTTGGGGCTCCCTCAGTCATCCCTGAACTGGGCCCGTGACAATGAATTGGGTCTAACTTTTATAGATGATTATATTTTCTTATGTAGCCCTAACGTAATTGTTTTTAAGGTCTTTTTCAAATAGTAAATCTACACTGACACAGTGCATTATTAATGATAGCTGGAGTAGTGAGCAGGCCAATAACATTAAATGGATTGCTTGTATTACCAAGGAGTAAACTATCACAAGTCCTACTTATTATACACATAATATTACTCCTTTTATGTTCCTAACTAATAGGACCATAAGAATGATAAACAATTCCCTTCTGTATCAACGTTTATACCTATGTCATATGATGGAACTTGGTAAACCCGATGTTATTAGTGAGATAGTGGCAACCAATCGTGCACTACTTCGTTTCTAAACTTTAAACATAGGATTTTAAAAACGAGGATATCTTTTAGCAGTATTGAGCTGCACATTTTTAACTGTGAGTCAAAGGAAAAATATTAAGGAGACTTTTGTCTATTTTGCCAAAAGAAATTGGGTCTTTTGCATTTTTTTCTTCTCTGGCTTTGCATACAGACATAAGACAAAAAAAACTTGTATTACATTTATTACAGGCAGTTCGCACAGCTCCAATCTTTCTGGATG
This sequence comes from Ambystoma mexicanum, assembly GCF_040938575.1. Taxonomy (NCBI): domain Eukaryota; kingdom Metazoa; phylum Chordata; class Amphibia; order Caudata; family Ambystomatidae; genus Ambystoma; species Ambystoma mexicanum. Next base: position 392,679,462 of record NC_090936.1, read on the forward strand.
TCAGGGATAACTTTTCTAAGAGGTCTCTCTAGGCTTATATTGAAGCAGCACTTGCGTTAGGATAAAGAAAAGAAAACCAACACATGTTATTATTGTAAAGTATTGTATAATTCAGTAATTGTATTATTGTATTGTTTACATATATAGGAATGTATAATTCTCCCTTTAACAATATTTTATTTCTGAAATAAAGCTTTATGACCTGACTGATCCTGGTAAAAATGAGAGGTAACAATTGTTGTGTGACTTGTCCCACCATGACTAGGTTAATCTCGTCCCAGTAAGTCTAATTCCCCCCCCCCCCAATACCAGCCAGTGCTTTGCCATCAGTAGGTCTGAGCAAGTCTTGCTGATTTGTCAGCAGAAGTCCTTCACACAGGGCCTGACTCCAAGTTCAGCAGTATGCTACCAAGTGCCAGTCATTCTGTCAGCGCCTCTTTTTGGCAGTGCAGAATAAGCACCATCTTTACTGCCCCCTGAATTCTGGGTTTGACTTTAAAGCGGAGGATTTACCTCCAGCAGCAGCATGCTGGAATTACATCCGCCATTTTAAGCCCAAATATTGGCTGTATTATTGTGGCAGAAGTATCACTTACTGTATCTGCCAAAATCCCCATGGAGTCCTCCACCAATGGGGATTAACACCACCTTGCTACCACCTGTCAACCCGTGACAAATCCACAGGACTGAGTGGCAGTAACTGTAATCAATTCTGGTGGTAATTCAGTGGGTTTACAGCAGCATTTCTGCCAAATTTGTAATGGGGCCTAGAGTCTTCTGAAAAGTATTTTCTTTCATGCATCCACAATGCAATGTAGCAGACATGCAAACATGTTGGGCGATTGGCATGAGCGTTGCTTGCCCAATTATATTAAATGGTTTACATTTATTTAAACATTGGAAGCCACCGAGTCGATGGTGAACACTGCATTAAATCTATATGGTCTTCTTCCTGGTAAAGTTCAGGTTGTAGATTTAATCACATGTTTGCAGTCACACTGGCCAGAAACATTTGTGCTGGAGCAAATTTTGACTGTAGACCTGAGCCTGGATTTTAAGAAGAAGAACCTGTAGGCGCTTCTGCAAAGTACATAAATTCTGTAATCCATGAAATTGGCCAAACTGCTGCTACTAATTAGATGTGCTCCTCACAGTTGGCCATACATTGGTACTCACTCAGAGGTATACAAGAATACATGGTTGACCCCTACACTCAAGAACCTTGGGACCTATTGGGATTTGCAACCCTGTTGACCTCTGGGTGTAAAAGCATAGCAGCAATGGTGCAAACCAGGAAGGACAAATAAGCAATGTCTGATAGCATTGCCCAATGGTTGCAGCTTTCGATTTAGCACTTATACTGTGTTGTTGTTGCATTCACAATGTTATCTTTGTGCGTGATGTGATGGAACTGCACGATTACTGCCCTATGTAGGTCTCCAGGACCACTCCCCAGTTTGCTTTGTACATAAATACTTTTAGTTTTCTCTCCTTTATTTCTTAAACAGTTCCATCAAGCTGCCTCTGGATCTACATTGATTATGAATATATGCCGATTTCAACACCTTTCCATACTCTTCCTGTTTACAACTTGCAGGAGTATCTCCTCCACCCTTCACTCCAGCTCAGAAAGTCACACAACCACCTTTTTGGTTCCATATGAAAGTGTTTCTAGCTACTTGTGAGCAGTCTTTCCATTTATGAGATGGCAATTCTATTTTTCCATAAGTGACAGTGTTTCAAATCCTCATTTGAAAGAGGGGTGTTACTCCAATCACATTGTGGAAATCGATATAATATTATGACCCCAATCGCATCGTTTAAATGTATGTTGGCCTACGCCAAGCTGTCTAAAGGATACTATGTACATAGGTTCCGCGGCAAGGTCTTGACCTTAATGTATCGTGTAAGCCGCCATCTTGAATCTAGCCGCCATTTTAGGTACTCTTGCAGTGTGGAAGTCACCCTGAATCACAAAATGGAGGCCGAATGACATTTCGAGTAAAACTTCGGCCATGGTGACCTCCGCACACGTGAATGAATAATATGTCTGTAGGCTACTTGTTAGGGTCATGAACTAAGACCCTGTCCTCTGTTTAACCTATGTGTAAATATGTAACCGTATCAGCGGAACTGATCTAATGTATGGAAATTGTGTGTTCGACCTGGCTACGAACCCTAGCCATGGTTCCAGAAATGGTTAACTTGTAAGAGGGCTGGCCAATGCAGTACTAAATGTATAAAAACCCAAGCATCCCGATGGTCGGTCTCTCCCACTTTCAGTGCGAACCTAACGTTGAAGGTTCGTGTGTTAGTCAGAGAGCCGAATAGCTATTCGCATGTCAATTGACTTTGGTAACTTTGTAACTTTGAAATAAAGCGCTTTGTATGTCCTTTGTAACCTGTGTTGGTGTGTTTCCTTTTGGGCTTCCCGGCCTCATGTCAATTTCTATGTTTCCACAGTTGGCGCCCGAATAGGGACCCTCAAGATTGATGCCGGATCATTGAAGGTTGACGCAGACTATCGAATCGGGATCGGACGGTGTGATTCTGCGGGCCCGACCGATCGAGACGCGATACCTCGCCAGCGCTGCACGATCCGATCCTTGGGCGATAGTCGTGCGGTCTGACACGGCATCTTGACGAGGGTCCAATTCCGAGGCGGGCAGATTTGCCGAAACCACCGAACGCAGGTAAAATTTGTTAGTTGAAGTCCTTTGTAAACCGTACGGTCCTCCTTAGGTTTGGTCAGGTGCAGTCGTGACCCGGCTCTTAATTTAACCCTGACAATTTGAATTTGGCGTATTGTATCTGCAGACACAATTATTGGACCAGGTAACACCAATTTTTTGAGAAATGCCTGGGAAATTGTCTAGCTGCTTTAGGGTTCTGTTCCGCAGCGATCGACAATCTTTGGAATTTAGCCGTCCGGCACCACAGGAGGGGTCGCTGGCGTGTACTATGTACTGTAAGTATGGCATTGGTAATATTGTATTTAATGACATTTGGCACAGACAGACCAGAAATGCCTCCGAATTTCAGTGGCCAATCAATGGTAGCTTTGAGATCCCCCGTATTGAATACTTAGAGTCGATCTTGCTTAAAAAGAAGGCTAGGCCAGCAGCCTTTGATGTGTTACAAAATTGGAAAAAGGAAGCATTACAGCAGCTTAAAAGTAGGGATAAACATGCACGACGTCATAAAACGAATGCCGAAAAGGCATTGTTGTATGACAAGGAAAAACGATTAGATGAATATCAGAAGATGGATAGAGCTTTCTCGCTCGGGGTCCAGAAAATTTACCCCTCTAAAGATTTCCATGTTTCCGAGGAGTTTATTGAGAAAATATTAAATGAACGGAGGCCTGATTCTTCAGCGCCACCTCCGTATGCTCCCGTTGTGGGCACCTTGCCCGTTCCTGCTATTGCTCCTATCGTTATTCCTACTCCTCCTGCGCAGCCTACTGCCCCTAGTTCTTTGGTTGTCGCTCCTCTGTCTATTTCGTCTATTACATTACCTCTTTCCCCTGCACCCTTGTTAGGTTCACCTACACCTCCGATTCTGGGGAGTCCTGTGTTCACTAAATCAGATCCCGGTGCAGGGTCGAAAATTGTGACTCGTAGTACTGTTCCTGCGGGCAGGAAACAGGAACTATTTGCTTGGGCTAAACATTGCATGGAAAAAGGTGATCAAACTGATGTACTTTCAACATTATCTAATTTGCACGATTTTCCCGAGAAAAACGTTTTTATTGAAGGACTGGGGATTCATTTAGGTGTAATGTGGGGTAGATTGCAGACTTCGGATCTCCCACAAGGGGTGAGAGATCTGAATGCCTTGGCACTTTCGAGGGATACAGAGCAGAAAGTATATGGACATGTTGACAGATTGTTTGAGTTTAGGAGGGATTTTGAAAGGTTACAAAACGAGGATGATGAGGACGACAGGATGTATGCACAGAAACGGTTCCTTTCGTGCCGAAGGTCAGCACCTGAGGAAGTACGAATTTGTACCGAAGACGCGATTCGATGGATCTCGGATTCATCAATACCGCCAGATGAGGTGTATGACACATATAGTCAATACACGGTAGAGATGCAAAGGAAGGTAATCCAAGTGATGGTACAGCACTTACAGGAGGAATGTATAAGGAAGAAGGTTGGTTGCCCCATAGAGTTATTGGGTATTTGTAAAAGAGCTTTTTCGCCCGACACTTCTACAGCTGCTTTAGCGCTCGATATGGCCTTATTGCTCAGTAAGCGGTCGGAGGTCCCTATATCTCAGTTGCCTATGAGAGAGGTCCCTCCGACCCTTGTCCCAAAATTAGAAATCCCCGCCAACGCGGCGACTGGTGCTGCCGCGGTGGATATCCCTGCACATTACGTATCACAGTTTGTTCACGTCCCGTTCTCTCGACAGGAAGTGAACACGATTAGACAATCAGTCCCTGATATCAGGAAGAACCCGACAGGGTTTTACAAAGAAATAGAATCCGTTTTGCAGTCTTCTGTGTTCACCTTAAGTGACATGGATTTATTGTTTCCAGTGCTTTTACCTGTTGATGTATGGAAACAGGTACGAACAATAGATGATGTGCCGGGGTTAGGGGATACATGGGTAAACTTAACTAGAATAGATGGGGAACGACCAGCTGGTGAGAAACCACCCCAGGTAATACTCACTTTACCTGATAGAATAGTTGCCAAATTAAAAACTATAATCCCAGAAAAAAGGATTATTTGGGACAAGCTTACGGCCTGCGTCCAAGGGAAAACTGAAGGTACTACTGAATTCTTTAATAGATTCGAACAGGTGTTCTCCGACTTCAGTGGACAGGATTTAGGTACAGAGTCGGGGAAGAGGTTGTTTGTGGACAAATTTGTGCGTGGATTGTTGCCCGACATCCAGTCACAAATTATGTCCTCAGAGAGCGCTTGGCAGGCAAAATCTCAGTCAGAGGTTTTGCATATGGCTCAGTATTATGAGAATCGGGTTAATAATGAAAAAGAGAAAATCGAAAAAAGAAGGGGTGACCTAAAGACTAAGGTATTGTTGCAGCAAATTGTCAGAAACCCCAGAGGAGGTATGACGCAGACTAGAGGTCAGTATATTCCAAGAGGAAATACTCCTCCAAATTCGATAAATATTAATCAGTGTGCTTATTGCCGCCAGGAAGGTCACTGGCGAGCACAGTGCCCTGCCCTTCGTCAGAGGTCAGGAGGCACATTTGGAGGTATGGGTAGGTGACCAAGGGGCCGCCCCGGAGCAGGGGGCCCTGATAGGGGTCAGCTTCTACAAGATCCCCAGCAACCTTTTTCACGGGAAAATCAGACTCCGAGTATGGACTCGAGAAATATATTTGATCACCCTTACGCCGCCTATCTTTCTGAGGAACTTCCCTTTGATGAAGTTCTGCCTTACTAGGATTGCCCGAAGCAGCGTTTAGAACCTTTACCTATTCCCGTTATACAGAAGGGCCCCTATGTTGAATTATTGGTGGGGAATAGGAAACATCAGTTCTTGATCGACACTGGAGCACAAAAGTGCTCCATCGACCATTCGAGGGTTCCAAACATCCCACTGTCAGGGCAAACAAACGTCTCTATAGGGTTCTCTGGCATACCAACTGTTTGTCCGGTTTCTGCGCCGGTATCCGTTTCTTTGGGTCCTTTTACAGACCAGTGCCCTTTTCTTCTTACTTCAAACTGTGGAGAAAATTTGCTGGGGTTGAATTTGTTGAAGAAACTGAATGCAGTGATTCATTGTTCCCCTGACGGAATAAGATTAACAGTTTCACCACAGCAACCCTTTTACTCCCAATACTTGACCCGACCTCTACCTCTCGAATTTGACATTGTCCCAGAATGTTTGTGGGCAATAGACGATAATGATGTCGGGATATTGCACATCGATCCTGTTAAGATAATATTGAAACATGGGGTTAAGCTACCGCGCATTCCGCAATATAAAATTTCAATTGAAGGAGAGCGCGCTCTGAAATGCATTGTCTCCGATTTTGTACATCGTGGAGTGATCGAAGAGATTACAGGTAGCCTATGTAATAGCCCGATCTTGCCAGTATATAAGAAAGGCGACAATGCAATTCCGTACCGGTTTATAATAGATCTTCGTGCTATTAACCGGGTGGTAGCCCCACAATTTCCAATCGTGCCTGATGTAACAACGATCTTAACAATGATCCCTGCTACGGCTACACACTTTAGTGTTGTAGATTTAAAAAAAAACGCCTTCTTTAGTATTCCGATACATGAGGAGAGCAGGTATTTGTTTGCGTTCACCTTGGGGGGACGCTCGTTTACATTCACAAGGGCACCTCAAGGGTATACTGAAAGTCCTAGTATCTATAGTAGAGCCTTAAAAGAGCAGCTCGACACCCTCGAATTACCATCTACTTGCACGCTGCTACAATATGTAGACGATTTGCTCCTGGCTGCAGACTCTGAGAAAGCTTGTAAAGAAGGCACTATATTGTTGCTTGTTCATTTAGCTGAAAATGGTCACAAAGCTTCACTTAAGAAATTTCAATATTGTTGTCAGGAGGTTGCCTATCTAGGCTACCTCCTGTCAAAGGAGGGGAGAAGATTGACACCTGAACGAATAAAACACATTTCTGGCATGTCTGTCCCAAAAACACAGAAGGAAGTCAGAGCCCTGATAGGGATGGCGTCCTACTGTAGACTGTGGATCCCAAACTTTGCCCTAGTGGTAAAACCGATGTTGGCTTTGACGAAGAAGGGCATTTCTCTGCCATTGCCATGGGAATCGGAACATCAACGATCATTTGAGCTTCTCAAAGCCGCGCTGTGTTCAGCACCGGTTCTGGGTACACCAAATTACGATAAGGCCTTTGTGTTGTTTGTGCATGAATGTAATGGATGTGCTTTGTCTGTGTTAACACAGGAACATGGAGGGAAGAATAGGCCGTGCGGCTATTATTCCTCCGCCCTCGATCCTGTTGCATGCGCTTTGCCGCGATGTCTGCGCGCTGTTGCTGCTGCCGCTGCATCTGTAAAACAGAGTGAGGGGATGGTCCTAGGCCACGATTTAATTTTGATGGTACCTCACTCTGTCGATATTCTATTGAATAAAACTCAAACACAACACCTTACTTCTGCCCGGTTGACCAGGTACGAATTAATTCTATTTGCTCCTCATATCCAAATTAAAAGGTGTTGTGTTCTCAATCCGGCTGAACTTTTGCCTCTCCCGCAAACTACTGCTTGCGGCGATGACGGATCACATGACTGCCTGTATGCCACCGAACAAGAAACAAAGGGCAGAATAGACCTCTCAGATACTCCTTTGGAGAATGCGGAAGGGGAGCTGTTTTGTGATGGCTCCTGTTTTAAACTTCCGAATGGCACGTCTACAGCTGCTTATGCAGTTACTACCTTGAACAAGATCATAGAAACTAAAAGGATTCCGCATAACTCCGCGCAGGCCGCAGAGATTATAGCGTTGACCCGCGCTTGTGAGCTCTCCCAAGGGCATAGAGTTAACATTTATACGGATAGTCAGTACGCCTTTGGGGTGGCTCACAATTTCGGAAAACTGTGGTCGGAAAGAGGGTTTCTGACCTCACACGGGACCAAGATTCAGCATGGTCCCTTAATAGTACAACTACTTTTTGCGCTCTCACTCCCTGAACAATTAGCAATCATGAAATGTGCAGCACATCGCAAGGTCATAGACAATGTGGGAAGAGGAAATGCTTTTGCAGATTTGATAGCTAGACAAACAGCTACAGACCTTAGCATAGACATGTACACCTCGAGGGAAGTGAGAGATGGTTGTATAATAGATGAAGGCATTGGGTCTGTGCGAGATATTCAGACTGATGCCTCTGTTGAAGAATCTAGAAAATGGGCTGAAGGCATGGGGAAATTGGATGACGAAGGGTGTTGGGTGGACGCATCTGACGGGAAATGGTTGCTTCCTGATTCTTATGTATTAGCAATGGTCACGATGGCACACGGTCCAACACATGTGTGTGCCCAGCAAATTGCGAAGATATTACAGCAGGTTTGGGTGAATGATAAAATTTTGGAAACTGCAAAAAAATACATTCAGAACTGTATGATTTGCCTGCAGCACAATGTGGGTAAAGGGACAGTGACTCCAAGGGGAAGTTTCGGGCCCCCCTCTGTCCCCTTTGAAACCATTCACCTTGATTTTATTGAAATGGAGCGATGTAATAACTTGAAATATGTTCTTGTTATCATTTGTGCTTTTAGCAAATGGGTCGAGGCTTTCCCCGTCAAAGATGCTACCGCCATGACCACCGCAAAGATCTTGGTAAAAGACTATTTTCCTCGATTTGGGCTCCCGAGGATAATTTGGTCGGACAACGGCCCCCACTTCATCGCAGCCGTAATGTTGCAAATATGTGTTGCCTTAGGGATAGAGAAACGTTTTCATTCAGCTAGGCACCCTCAAAGTGCGGGGTTGGTAGAAAGACACAATGGTATTTTGAAAAACAAACTTGCAAAAACATGTGCCGACACTAAATTAAAATGGCCAGATGCTTTACCTATTGTATTGTTAGCTATGCGCACCACACCCCAGACTAGAACTGGGCTCTCTCCATTCGAGGTAGTAATGGGAAGGCCTGCTAATATATGGGGTCTCCCTAAACCTAAAGCCCTAAGGGATGTGGAGAATGTATTGCTCATAGATTATTGTAATCAATTGACTAAAAATCTGTATTTCATTTACCACCAGGTGAATGCCGCCTTACCTGTTCGGTTTACGGGCCCAGGACACAATATATTGCCCGGCAGCTGGGTCCTGGTGAAGGCCTACGAAAGGTCTTCCTGTCTCGCGCCTCGCTGGCGGGGACCCTACCAGGTTTTATTGGTCACCAGGACGGCAGTGCGGGTGGCAGGAAAGAAGAACTGGATACATGCAACACATATCAAGAAGATCCCTCACCCGACGCCACACGTTACAGAAGAAACAGAACCCCTCGCTGGTGCTACACTCTCTGATCTCGGAGTAGCAGGCAGCGTTGTGAGTGCGTCGGAGAAGTTCTATGAGCCTGAGGAGCTCGGGGAGCCGTCCATTTTGTCTCCGCACTCCCTTGATCAATCACTTACGGAAAACCTTGTTTCGAGCTCTGCGACTTCCGTCGCTACTGATACGATGCTCCCCTCAGGGAGCGACGATACTTTGCTTTTGGATTCAACAAACTTGGGTACCATCAGGTACAACCTTCGACCACGAAAATAGACTCGCCGCACGAGTATCGTGCATCTGGGAGAAAAAGGAGTGATTGAAATACTATTGTCTTTCCCTTTTTTGGAACACAGAAAAGGAGGGTTCTGTTGGCTAGGGTTGGGAAGGACTAAGAAGTCGCGCGGCCGAAGTGCCGCCAGCAACGAACATTGGGGCCGTCGATCGGGATAACTATGATGCCTGCCGCCTTCACCGCTGCTCCTCGTATTGAACTATTAGATAAGGAGGTGACCAATTCGAACAATGGACAATGTGCCTGGGCCCCGAAAACGTACTGTTGTGTTCTCGTTTTGATTATTGTTAGTTTTGCAACTGCTGCCGTGGGACTTTGGTACTTTGAAGAAATTTATCCTTTGAAGCCTCTGTTACCGACCAAAATTGTACCAACTGTTTTGACTCCCTCTGTACACCTTTACACTCTGTCCCCTAGGGACTCTCGGCATAGACAGAAATATTATAATAACACTTTGATGATAGTGATGAATGCTACGCATGCAATTTTTAATAGGAGTAATTGTTGGGTCTGCACTCACTTACCACAACATGGGAACAAGGGACTGGGATGGTATATACATCCCTTACCTCTAACAACCTCTTGCTATGCCTCTCTTAGAGCACTCTTTTTTGGCCGATGGAATGATAGCATCTCAGGGAACTTCGATGGGACTAATTTGAATGAATTTGAAAAACGTGAATTGACTCCCCTGGGATGCTCGCTTTTCGCAAATAGGAGTAGACCTAATATTGCTTCTATTAGGCCGTCTGATAAACTTTCTTTTCCTTTTCAAAATCTAGTTTCTTTCCAGATGGCTCCGATAGGCAATAAGGATGCCATGCCTCCTTCTTATTCTGTAAATCACAGTCCTGATTCTGTCCCTTTCTGTGTACAAAGAAACGGCATTAGGCCAATGGGAGATTTCGAGCCTTGTATAAATATTGTAAATTTGACTGGGGAAAATAGGCCTTTGTATGTAGGGGGACCGGTTTATTTTGTGTGTGGTAGTTTAGCTTTTCCCTGGTTGCCCAAGAATTGGCAGGGGACTTGTTATTTAGGGATATTGTTACCAGGTGTATTTATAGCCAGTACCTTAGAGGTATCTAAGGCTCGCCCGCGACGGGATAATGATGGAGATACCCCTGGACAAGTGTTCGGGGATATAGCCAAATCAGTAGTTCCCTTCTGGGGACAAATAGCAAATTCAGAAAACATCAGGGGATTAGCGAGGGTGTTGGAGAAAACAATCAACCGGACCACGGACATACTTTACAATATGACCTTAGAGCAAAAGGCGATAAGATTGGTAGCACTTCAAAATCGAATGGCATTAGATGTCATTTTAGCTGAACGAGGTGGAGTATGTAAATTGGTGGGGTCCGCTTGCTGTGTTTTTGTACCAGATTCTTCACCAACAATATTCAAAGCAATTCAGAATTTACACACTCTTAGTTCTGAAGTCCATATCCCCGTAGGAGATTGGAGCCTTAGTACTTGGTTTTGGGATTCTCTACGATCTTGGGGGTGGAAGGTGCTTTCTGTTATTTTAGGTATTTTAGGGACTCTGTTATTCCTTTGCTGCTGTTTTCAATGCCTCCCGAGTATATGCGGAATGATAGGGGGATGTTGTGCCCAAGTTATGAGCGCAATAGGGCGTAGAATATATACCCCGAAGACAGCATCTAAAGAATTCATGTTGCAAGAAGTTCTTATGAACAACTTTATGGCTATTGACATTTCAGACAATGACGCGGAACCTATGGATGCTGATGCCTTCAAGTATTTTCAAAAGTATTAGGAAATAATGTTTTAGCACTTGGCATAGGCCAAAAGGAGGGTCTGTGGATATTGATATAATATTATGACCCCAATCGCATCGTTTAAATGTATGTTGGCCTACGCCAAGCTGTCTAAAGGATACTATGTACATAGGTTCCGCGGCAAGGTCTTGACCTTACTGTATCGTGTAAGCCGCCATCTTGAATCTAGCCGCCATTTTAGGTACTCTTGCAGTGTGGAAGTCACCCTGAATCACAAAATGGAGGCCGAATGACATTTCGAGTAAAACTTCGGCCATGGTGACCTCCGCACACGTGAATGAATAATATGTCTGTAGGCTACTTGTTAGGGTCATGAACTAAGACCCTGTCCTCTGTTTAACCTATGTGTAAATATGTAACCGTATCAGCGGAACTGATCTAATGTATGGAAATTGTGTGTTCGACCTGGCTACGAACCCTAGCCATGGTTCCAGAAATGGTTAACTTGTAAGAGGGCTGGCCAATGCAGTACTAAATGTATAAAAACCCAAGCATCCCGATGGTCGGTCTCTCCCACTTTCAGTGCGAACCTAACGTTGAAGGTTCGTGTGTTATTCAGAGAGCCGAATAGCTATTCGCATGTCAATTGACTTTGGTAACTTTGTAACTTTGAAATAAAGCGCTTTGTATGTCCTTTGTAACCTGTGTTGGTGTGTTTCCTTTTGGGCTTCCCGGCCTCATGTCAATTTCTATGTTTCCACAACATGTCTGGCCATACTTGGCCCAAGCCTCGATGTACCACTCCTCAACCTTTAAACTGCACCTCACTATCCACTGGTCAATCCTTTCACCTGCTTTCCAAACCAAGATTCCCCACCACTATTCACTTTTCCCTCCATGCCTCTCACTCCTCTGCCCCTTTGTCTGTGCTGCAAGGCAACAAGGCTTGTTCTTCATTTTCCCTGGTGCCTACTCGCATGCTTACACTCTCTCTCCACCTGCGGGTTCCATGAGGAAAAGTAAGACTTGGGCAGAGTGGGGTACTACCAGTAACTAAGTGCTACATCCTGAATACAGCCTCTCCCTCTGCTTCTCATATAGTATGTTCTACACATGCACTAATGGATGTGTACAGTGCAAATGAATGTACGTCATTAGAATGAGGCAACAATGTTGTATGCATGATGGAAAGCCATGTAACACTTGTGTCTACTGAATGGTCATAGATGATTAGGCAGGCTCCAGCTTTTGTTCCTTTTGCTTGCACACATTTGATTCATGCCTTGACCTTGTTGATCATTCCTTTAAATTTCTCTAATTGCTCCTTTACCCAACAATATATATTTTTTTAAATCTCCCTGTCTATCTGCTTCGTTAGACCGCATCACAGCATCACTATGCCCAATGACACTTCTTTTATTCCTATTTGTAGGTTTGGATGATTATTAGAGTGTTCTATCTAGATGGGGAAGTAAATCAAAGGCTTACAGTTATGCTTTCAGTTCTGTTATATAGATCTTGGTGTTGTGGATGGACTTCTCTAGAACAACTTATATTTGGGCAATGAACTCAGACATCAATCATCATGGTAGCTTCTAGCCCCTTTGAGCTACTCAGGGTTTCTTGCTTCCGTACTTTGCAGATGATCGCACAGCCTGGTTGTAAAGTCAATAATGTTTCTTGCCCTTACTACAAAAGCATCAGACCTCGGAGAGTCAGGCATCCATGTGCACTTCCTTTCTGGCCCCTCTCCACCAGTGATCCTGTCCCCAGCTCAAGCCCCAGATTGAGATCCTCTAAGGAAAGCACTTGACAAGACACACTCACATGCAAACTGTACACTGAGTTGATGCTCCATGTTTATACCACTGCCTCAAATGAGCCAGTTTCTCCCATCAAATGCATCAATTGGGACCTTCTCCCTGCACACGCCACCTCTATGTTCATTTTAGGGTCACCATTCGAAATCCACCTGCCCCAGACGCCCAGGGGCATCACCTGCAAGATGCATTGATCAACCAATTTTCAGACTTAAGAACGGGTTAAATATGATGGCTGGTTGTGTATTGCAGCTTGTGGTGGCTCTGTCCCTTTGTTGCCAAGGTGTACATTAACCGTTGCTTCATAAAAACTGAACATTTGGTTCACCATTCATTGTGTTTTAGCCTGACTCTGGGCTGTTGGGGCATAACCTATTAATACAGGTGTGTATGACTAAAGAGTCAGATTGAATTCTCGGACTTATCATCTTGCCCATGTCCTCATCAATTTTGATAGTTTTTGGGGACACAATGAAGTCAAGAAAAACTAGTTTTCGGACTCAACCTTCATAAATCTGCATATGGAACCCAAGGAGTGTCCAGGGCTGAGTCTGTTTCTTGTGCATGGCGGAAGGTCATCTGAGAAGTGTGTGGAATGCTTTAAGGCTGAGTATGTTCCTCAAATTGTTCTTTGCCAGAAAGTTCAATCTCATTGTCTCGGGATTTAGGGGTCAGAGATCTGATCATGAACATGATTTAATTGGGAGGCAATGTTTATTTTATTTTTATTTATTTATTTATAACATGCCATAGCCCGCAGCCATCAGGGCGCACAGATAGATAATAAGTAGGACAAGACCAACATGATCAGCTTCTATTGATGCAAAGAGAAAGGTTTTTAGATTTTTCCGAAAGGTATTATATTTTTCTTCTGCTTGAACGGATGTCCGTAGGGTATTCCATGCACATGCGGCTCTGTTGGGGAAAGATCTACCTTTTCCTCTATCTAGTTTAGCCTGAGAAATGGTGATAATATGTGCTGAACTTGATCTAAGGGCCCTGTTAGGTGTATAGTGTGTCAAGGTGTGTTTTAGATATTCCGGTGCCTTCCCATGTATGCACTTATGGGTCAACGATAATACCTTTAACTGAATTATTTTTTCTACTGGCAGCCAGTGAAGTTTCTTCCCGATAGTTGGTGATGTGTTCTTTCCTAGGTACATTATGTGTTATCATGACAACATCATTTTGGAAGATCTGTAGTTTTTTGCTGGCTCCACTGAGTAAGGCGTTATAATAGTCTAGTCGTGCGAAGATTATAGCTCGGACTAGGGTTTCACAGTTTTTTCGCAACACAAGTGGATTCATTTGTCTCAGAACTCTAAAATGATGGTGTGTGGTTTTGACAACATTGTTGGTTGCATTAATAACAATAGAACACCATCGGTGCTCTTCATTTACTGCAAAGGAGACTGGACAAATTGACTAAAACCATTCCAGCTTAATTTAAGATGTTTGAAAGGACACTACATTGCATCTGCGAATACATGTACTATTGTTCATTAGTAACCCTGCAAGAGGCAATCTGAATGCACCAAGCATTCTGTTTGGCTCTCGCCAGGTCCCTACCCGGCCGGGAATCCCTCCGTCGGGATTCCACGGCCTTTGTCCCTAGAGGGGGGAGTGGCAACCCCTCAGCCAATGAGGATGCTCGAAGCGAGGCCATCCCCGCTCCGAGCCTCCCCGCTTCTGAGAGGGTGCCTTCGCCCCCCACCGGGGACTTGGGTAAGTCTTTTTTTTTTTTTTTAAATTCCCTTCCCTCCCTCCCACCCGCCCCCCAACTTATCTTCTTGGTCCTGCATCCCCGGCGGGGGACGAGGGAGGCCTCCAGCCGTGTGGAGACTCGGAGCGGGGTCATCCCCGCTCTGCGCCTCCACACGGCTGGGGGCTTCCTCGTCCCCCACCAAGGATGCAGGTACTTTTTTTTTTTGTTTTTCCTCTTCCCCGTCCCACTCCCGCCCTCCCAACCCCACTTACCTTCTTTTTGATCCTTTTTCGGCAGCGGACGCGCTGGGAACACTTGTGTTCCCAGCGCGTCCACTCCCAATGGCCGCCATGGAAAGGGAAAACGGACTCCGTTTTCCCTATCCATGGCGGCGGCCATTTTCTTTTTTTTTTTTTCGAAACGCCGCAGCACCTGAAACGCAGCAGCGTTTCGGGACAAAATAAAAAGCTTTTAGTGCCCCGGTCACGCAATTTTTGCAGGCCGGGGTACTAATAGCAATAGAACCGTTGCGTCGGGGGCATTACCGACTCTGTTAATGCCCCGGGGCCTTCGGTAAGGCCCTGGCTTCGCTCGGGTCCTTACCTATGGGCCCCGGGGCATTACCAGAGTCGGTAATGCTCCCGATGCTCAGGTTCTATTGCTTAATTCAAACAGTGTTGAAAAAAAAACACGTTATGTCTGTCTGAGAGGCCTTGTGAAAATTTGCATTTAATTAAAATCTTGAAGGTTAGACTATTGTATTGTTATCTCAAGGAGAAAACAGTGTTTGCTCACATGAAATAGTAAATGTGTATTACTCACCAAATCACATGACATTGTTTTGCTAAATGGGTGTGATCTATCCCCAATTAGATAAGGGATGCATTGTACATGTTTGTAAGTCGTTTATTCTCTATGCATGAAATCGTCTCATTCAGAAGACGTTGTTCCTTATTAACAGGTACATAAAATTGCGCATTGCAGAGGGGACGATATTTGAAGTTGGTCTAGTAATATTTGAGTTGCATGTTAGTATGTGAAAACAGTCTATACATAGTCTATCTCCAAAGTTGGGGTACAAAATGAGGGAGCAACACCACTAAATCATGTGTGACTTAACTCATATTTTACATAACCACCCATAGTTTAAGGCTAGTGATTTATTGCCTTCTGTATAAGCACCACCTGTAAGGGGAGTCTTTTTAGATGATACATATGAACATTCGTCCGACACTCGTGACTAGAGAGAGAGCATGGGACATCTACATGTTAAAACATAGGTCTTCCATGTTCAGAACAGTCAATTTGGAAGTGTACCAATGTTTAGCTCCCTTTTAATGCATTTATGGTGGAGTACAGACATTAGTATGAGTAATTGTTTTTTTTTGTAGACATATTTGTAATGATGAAGAAACGATTCTGGGGTGATCATCAAAACACCCATTATTAAGTCTCTTGCTAAAACACCCCAACAAGGTGCTGGTGCCACCACTAACCAGCTCCAACTGCCAGCGGTGGAAACTTAAGCATCACATTCTAAAGCAATATGATATCACAAGTGTGTTTGAAATGGGATGATGTAAGAACAGCAGGAATGAACAAGTGAACAAGTAAGGGAGAGAATAGTAACAGTTTTTTCATTACACTCCTTCCCGTTTGCTGCGCTCTCAGTCTGCGTGTCTTCTTATTGCCCCCCGCTATCGTCTGTCACGTATGGGAGGCCGTGCCTTTTCAGTGGCGGCTGCTAGAGCATGGAACAAGTTGCCTATTGCTCTCTATGCAACTGAAGACCACCTCACTTTCCGCTGGTTGCAGAAAACCACTCTGTTTTAGGCCGCTTCTCTCTTCTGGTGTTGTCAGCCGCTCTGGACCTTGATTCCACTTCAGTAGCTAGCGCCAAGATGGCTTTGGGTGTACGTGCGCTTTACCAAGTTTATATAACATAACATAACATAAGAGAACATACGATAACAATATTATAAAGTCAGCATGTCATAAGAAGTTCTAAATCAGGCTACTCATAAAAACCATTGTGATGTACAGAGTGCTTAGGAATCTAGCATTTCTCAGTGATGCTTAATGTAGAATGGTTGATCTGCCACTCTTTTCAAGTACTCTTCCTATAATATTGGTCCATGTGAAATGTCCTCCTTACTGTATCCCTTTCCAAGAAATGAAACCCAAGAGGTCCCAGGATGGTCTCAGAAAAATGATTTTGGGGCAATGTGCACTGATCCATGTGTTCATTGCACACATGATGATGCTAGCACATATTTGTTTGCACAGTCATTTAATGATGTAATTTGCATTATAATGTACCATTTTATATAGTGGCATACCAGAGTAACAGCAGCTTTGCTTGGGTCTATTATCTGAGACAGTGGGCCATTGCCACCCAGTACTGCCCACCATTGAAGGGTGTATTGCAAAGAAGAAGCTGTAGCACATCCGCCAAAAGAAAATACAGATGTTACCCTTTCCAGAGCAAGACACATTTAAAAAAAGTCGCTGACCTCAATTTCGTGGTGAACATCACTATAAGGCTGTGAAAATTATGGCCTTGAACATACTCACTGAAAGTGAGAATACATTAGATGTTTTGTGCTTTTCTGCTATTTATCATCAATAAATTGTTTGTGGTGATTAAACATTACTTTAATAACATTATTTAAACATCCTTACAGGTCCTTGTATTGTGGTCTGGATCAATGGGCTGATCTGGGAGTTGGGTCCTGGTTTGGAAAACGGGGAACGCTGGGACCTTGAGGAAATTCTCCCTTGGAAGATAAATGTTTTCAGGAGCTTGTTTCCCTGTAAAGAGAGGGTAGTTTGCAGGTCCTGTCTGGAATGGACACTACATCAAATTTGCTCAAAAGGTGCTAGTGGTAAAGATAGCTCAAAGAAATGAAAAGGTTGAAGAGGAACAAGGTACTGCTGAAGGCTGGAGCAGGAGTTGTGGTCTTTGGAATTGATCAATGGATTTCCTAGTCTTTCTTGGTAATTCAGAATCACATTGCTTTAGAGTGATTAATGGATATCATTTAGTTTGATGCGAGATTGTTGCTTTTGAATTGACTTGACAGTCACCCTTTGGTCAAGAAAATTGAAAAACAAACTGGTATTAAAGCAGTCTTTCTTCTAGCCGAGCCATTGTTTTAAAGGGGTAGAAATGTAGTTACTATTTCATCCATACCGTATGTAATTCTGTAGAAAGCATTCAAATTCCAAAGCTACGTACAGTAACCTTGTTGTACTTCCAACTAAAAGTACAGCCACACCTGTCTTCTAGGCACAGACTCTAAGGGCAGGATTTAGGCTTTTGTTAAGCTCTCTTTCTGGTCCCCATTGTGGCCTCTTGAACTTGAGCTAGAAATGACTTCTTTCACTTCCGACACCCTTGACTGCAGCAATATGCTTATTTTAATTAAAAAGGCTGAGCACCAGAGCTAAGAAGAACTGTTCTTCAATACTTCCTGGCGTGTGGCTTCCATTAAAAGCTGCTTTATTAAGTATTAGAATCATTGTATGTTATTTAAGTGGCAGTCATTTCCTTCATGCCTATTTTGATGATATGTACCTTTCCTTTTATTGTTGTACATGAATAATATTTCAATGTACTTGACAAAGTCATTTGCAGCTGTTCACTGGGGAGCAAATGTTGGTGTCACCGGGCATGAAGGCTGTCAATTTTAGTATTCCTGGTATCCTATTATTTATAGCTAGGTAATTGTAGCTCTTAAATTAAAAAAAATATGTGTTTATGTCTTGGAAGTTATCTTTCACATATAAGTTGAGCTAGTCTAACGCAAAGTATGCACCTTGTGCCATGTGTTTATTTGTAAATATCATAATGTGACTCTGTATGCCGTTCTTTATACATATCTATATCTATATCTATATCTATATCTATATATATATATCTATATCTATATATATATATATATATTTATATATTCTGTGAAAAAGATTTAGTTGTAGTGACAATAAGGTGCCGATTTAAGGCAGTAAAACCCCTGAAATTCGACAGGAGTTGGAAGGTATACAACCTTAATTAACTACAATACCCTCATTGCACAGCTCCTAGGTTTATTGTTGACAAATGGCACAAATTACATTACTGATGCCATCACACATGACATCACTTATGGCCTCAAGAGAGACATCACATCTTTGGTACTATGGATTACGTATGCAAGTAAGACAGATGCAACATGGTTTCAAGTGCAAAGCTTGATTGGAGTTTGCATTTCAAAATATTGTCCAATTACAATTATGGTATTCTTAAACGCCACATAAAAGAGCACTTACCATGAGGAGATGCTCGAGAACCTTTATCACTGTGTTCTCAAAGCAGTACTCTATGCAAAATAGACATCTATGTAGTGCAGTCATGACTTTGCAGAAGCCCGCCATAGATTACAACATGCATGAGAAGGAACAGTTTTCCTAGATTACATATTTTCATATCACAAACCACTTACTGTCAGTGTAACAAATCAAAAGGCATACCTTGTCCATGTCAAATGGAAAAGCGTAGGACAGGTGGCCTGCAAAGGTCAACCATGTGGAAAAACAGTTTCTTGTAATGAAGACTATAGCAGATAATGTAAGTAGATAATGTACTGACCAGACACACGTCATTTATTTAGTGCATGGGTTTGAAACCTGCATTTTGCTAAATATTTTGGACTATGACTCTCAAGATGCCTCATCATTGCCTAAGCTGGGAATGGCTAGTGGATACTGTAAAGTAAAATCGCTGGATATCCAAAGGTTGAAGACCCCCCCTGTATTGCATCTGAACTCATAGATTCCTATGTCCAAGACCAACAATCTGTAGTTATCCCACCATTATTTACAATGCTTGAAAAAATGTTATTGGACCTTCACAAAGACAGGGGATATTGCATCTGTGCTAGAATGCACTCTATATCTTCTAATAGAGTCACCATTTCAACCATGACTGGTACTTACCAGTGAGGTCATTGTGGAGTTCACAAGCGTTGTCATAACTGATTTCCCATATGTCTTAATCATTGAAGGCACCGTAGATGTCAAAAGATATGTCATGTGTGATGGCACTAGTGTGCTTAGGAGCTGTGCAATGGGGGCCTCACAGTTAATTAAGATAACTTCCAGCGCCTGCTGAATTTTGGAGGTTTTTTTGCATTGAATCTGCACCTTTATGTGACTTTGATTCAAGGTTTTTCCCCAAAATTAAAGGGTTTTTGTTGTGCTATACCTCCCCCACCTGGAATTCTCCATGTTTTCTTCTGATAACATAACTGACGTCATAACCTTGTTAACAATATACGTTCTTAGGCTATGCCAAATGGGTTTTATCAAGTATTTTATCTTTATTCTTTTTGTACAGTAGATAAGAATCGAAATCTTCAGTGCTGACTGCCAACACAAATTGAAATCATCATTGTTCATTCAAATTCCCTTAAAACACTTCTCTACACCCCAACTAGCATATATTGTGGTTGCCACATCATAATATTTGATTTTTGTAAACTATTCACTATTTTCTTTTGCCGTTCGATAAGAATCTAGAACTGGGATCGCAATGAGAATGTGGATTTTTGAAAAAATAGTGCATAGTTTTCTCCCAGCTCACATATTAATTTCCAAAGTGCGTCTACACCTACCTCCCTTGGGCCATAAAATCACAAATTAATGTTGTATACATGTATTTCAATACATGGGTCTTATGTGACGTGCCCGTCGATGATAATCAAGACCTTAGATCGCAATGAGAATCGACAGTTTAAAAAAATAAATCAAGCTATTCATTGTTAAATTCCATGAAACACATGTCCAATCAAAACAAAGGAAAATGAAAACATGCATCCATGTAAATAAAAGATCATGGGCCTCATTACGAGTCCGGCGGTAACCGCGGCGGTAAAACCACCTGGTTACCACCGGACTCGAATTACCATTCTGCCTCCGTGACTCCCGGAAATACCAGGGCGTTACAACCCTGATGTCCTGGGAATCCCGGAGGCAGAATGGTGTAAATCCCCATTCCCATTGAGTCCCATAGGACTCAATGGGAATGGGGAAGTGGGAACACCGGCACCATCTCTGCAGGACTCGGGATCGGGCGGTCCAGAATTAACAGTGGCGGCGGGTTTACCGCCACTGTTAATTCCGGACCGCCCGACCTCTAATGAGGCCCCATGTCTAGCCCCATATACTGCTAACAGTAGTCTCCGGTTCCAAAGGATACAATTCCATAGGAAGGTTAAAAGAACGAGATAGCAGCAACAAAGGAAAACCACGGTTCTTTATTTAGTGCACATTGACTACAATTCTTCTCGTAAGGCCCCAAGCCTTACATAGGTCCTGATGTATTGCAGATACCAAAGCTAGCATTTCAGCATTCCTTCAAAACACATGGGTTGGTTGTAATTCATACATTCTGTAATTATTTCAAAGTGTCTTCAGACATTGCAATTTAAACCTCTGATTGTGAGGGCAGAATAATGTAAAGTGCAACAAAGTTTTGACCTGCCCAAGAAGGCACAAATAAAGTAGTGCAGGTGGTTCCAGATTCGTCCACCTGCTTATTAAAGCGAAGTCAGGAAAAGAAAGCTTAAAATATAATATCCTCAAATGGGCGAGAATGCAGGAAGTATACGTACACTTCAAGGACTGGGATTAATTTAATGTTGATTGTGACAAGACAAGTGACCTTAGTTCGCTACGGATATTTGTATTGCCTGAGTGTTTGAAAAACGTATTAAATTGGATGTTATAGATTTTATGAAAGTGGTTGCATATTTGATTTAACTAGCAGTTTCTTTTATTTCGAACCACTTATTTTGATTATGCCACTGTTTTTTTTTTTTAACTTCGGAAGTATTTCTTCCTCTTTTATTGACTGCTGCACCACCCCTCACACGTGATTCGGTGTGCTTATAAACGCCTGGAGGAGAGGATGCCGAGTGGCAACCGGCGAGGCTGCCTCTTAGTTCACTTCAGATATTTGTATTGCCTGCGTGTTTGAAAAATGTATTAAATTGGATGTTATAGCAAAGCTTATTTTATGAAAGTGCTTGCATTTTATACTTAGCTTGCAGGTTCTTTTACTTCGAACCACTTATTTTGATTAGACCACTGTTTTTTTAACTTCGGAAGTATTTCTTCCTCTTTTATTGGTTTGCACGTCACCCCCCATGTGATTATGTGCACTGTTAAGGTGCCTGAGGCAGTGGACACGACTGTGGCGCACAGAAAGCGTGCTAAAGACAAGCCCATCTGTTCCCGTCGGGCTCCGCCTGGGCTATGGGCCTTTCCCCCTGTTGCAGGGGATCCGGCTCTGTTGTTTTATGCTCAAGCGACTCTCTGTAGTTTGCCTCCCGCATCCACGCGTTGGTCCAATAAATGGAGACATGACAAGGAACCTATTTTATTTGAACCACGATCTGACTGCTCCCCACTGTATCAGGTTTTGTGTAATGCTCGCTCGTTAAACCGGCATAAGCATGATGGGTGCAATCTGCTTTTTGTTTGTCACTGAAACATGGTTTTCAGATGCTTCGGCTCTATACCATTCTGTCTCTGACTCGTATGCTATTTTACACGTTGATTACAATGCGGACGTCCCAGGTGGCAGCATGGCAATTATTCTTAAGCAGCAGTTTAAATGTTCCATTGTCGTTGCTCTGCGTATGATAGCAATGGGACATATGCAGGTACGCTTTGTTGGCTCTCTTGTATGATATGCAGTTTACTGAGCTGGTGTCAGGTTCTACTCCTCTTCGTGGTCATACTTTAGATTTGATTTGTGTGGAGTCTGATAGTGTTATTACTATTTTGTACCACTTTCCTGTCCTTCCCTTGGTGGGGAGGTGGGAGGTTTTGCACTTGTAATGTTGTTTTTCCTGCTCCTGTGCTTTACTTTCTCTTGGAGTCTGTTGCTGTTTATTTTTTACAGTTCTCTCTTCGTTCCATATTGATTGTTACATGTGGTGTGCTGTTGTAGCCGTTGTTTTCCTCACTATTCTGTAAGCACTATTCATACTTGTCCCTTGTCAGGAGTCTTATGAATGAAGTTATCCTCCCTCTTCTGTCATAGCCTTTCTGGGTCCCTGTTTGATCATCAGGGTTTGTGGGCTTCGTTGACATTCCAGGTACTGTTTCTCGTCCTCGTGAGTATTGCCTTTAAGTTAAGTTGACAATACCATCAAGGGTGTTAGCTCACAGACCCAGTCATTGCTTGCCCTTTATGTGGGTTTAGTGCTGACAGTGGCTATAACAGCAATTGTGGGTGAGGAGCTTGCTGACTTTCTATGTAATTATAAGGTGCTTCTATGTGCTTACCCACCATCCTTTTTCATATATTTGTATTGTATCGTGCTCCACTTGCACATCCTGGGTTTTAGTGCTTACGTCTCTTGGTTTCAGAGTGCCTGATGTTTGACATGAAGCTATTCACTGTATGTTCTTGTGCACATTTCCCATGCTATATCCACTGCCTTTATCTTCTCATGACAGATGATTAGGGAGTGCAACTATTACATTAAGTATTCATACTAAGAGCTATCGATTAGCTGTTTATTGTTATTGTTATTATGATTATTATTAATAATAATAATTTGATTCAAATATGTTTTCATTCCTGATTCCTCAAGCGTCACTGTTCTGTAATAATCAGTGTCTCTGTTACCCACTCGTGGCACTCATTGTATCACCTGGGAGAGCAGGGATTTTGACAGGCTGAGTGGCTCACCAGGGTACCAAAATCATGTTGCATTGTCTTGTTTTCAAAGCAAATGATTTGAGCCGGAGAAATCCTCCTGGTTTCACTTATTTCAATGGTTGAACTTACTCATGTATCTGAAAATTAACATTCACAGGTGCATCTGCAGCCTCGGAAGAGCACATACTGGTGGTCATTTTCTAATGGAGTGGAGCAGGAAACGAAAGCAGAAAAGCAATTTATGATTTGCTTTTATGCTTCACTTCATTTTACTGCGTTCCTGAGCAAATAGTAGATAGCTTCTGTGCTTTGCTTTCCTCCTCCATCTCAGGAGAAATGTTCATACATGCATAAAACAAATGGATTCCAATGGAATACGCCTCACATTAGCACATTCTAATGAGGCCCTTGTGGTCAAGGGCGAAGGGCACTACACATAGTCCCTTCTCACTTTCCATGATGGCCATTGCCACTGAGGGGAAGGGTGGCTTGGCATGTGAGAAGATGTTGCTGTAGATGCAGGTAATGGAAGCAATGGTGCAGGCATGGGGTAGGTGCTGGCAGTGTTTTGTGGGTTTGTTGCATTTTTTGGTGGGTGGTCGAGAGTGGTGTTTTGCTCCGGGAGTCAAGATGGTGACCTTGCAGAACTTGGGCAATACCATGAGGAAAAACCCATATATCAAGCACTCTGATTGGCTGGCATGCCCCATTTCACCCCCTCCGTGGTATTAATCCATTATAAAACACTGTCTGCAAAGCGTTGTGCAGGCACTGTTTTATTATGGTCAAAATGGAGAATCATATGAAGGAGAAAAGGTGACTACACCTTGCTTTTCACATTACTTTTCAACTCTGCTTTGAAAGTGTTGAAAATTGAATGCAATGGACCAGCAACACTGAAGTGTTTTGGGGCTCCACTACATGCAATTACCTATTTTTCATAAAATGACCCGCATTATGTTTTGCAGTTCTACTGTTGAGATTGAACTTTTATGATAACTTTGCATTGACGTGCTGCGCATAACCCTTTTCAGATTTCAGAGCTCTTCAGAATAAAATGTTCCCTGTTTTTGCCATTTCAGAACACTTTTGTGAAAAATGTGTTTTCGAAGAATCTTAAAATGAAATGCAGTATCTTGAGAAGTTCAAGCTTTTAGTGGCAAGGCTCTCTATAATAACAGTCTTGAGTATTGTCAGGAGTTAATCTACTTTGTTAATGCGATGGTATACAATGTGTTCAAACAATCTGGGGCTGATATAGAATAACTCCTTGGTAGCTACACATATCCACATTTTCTCGTCCTGGTGTCAGTAATCTACAATAAAAAGGCAACATGCAGAGTTCCTGCAATAAAAAGAAAATTGCGAAAACAAACCAAAATGTGAACTTACTTTGCTCCGTCAGCCAAGTTTCCCCAGCAAAGTTGACATAATTGTGTTTAATTTCTGCCTTTGATGTCATTGTTTTTTTAAACTTTTATCCCGGCTAATTAGCTGCAGCAGAGAAAAGTAAATGTAGATCTTGGAGGGGTTTTCATGAGATCACACTACTTGTGAGATTGTGTGTTAGCTACACTTTGCAAGGGCGACTCCTTTTTACTTGTTTAATAAGTCTTTTGTTCTGAAATTAGGTTTGTCAAGTAAATGCATGGCTTGATCCTGCTGGGGTATTTTGGCCCCCTGCCCTATTTCCGTTTTATGGCGCGTGTAATGTAAAATGTGGACTTCAAAGGTTTTGAGGTTGCAGCAGGTGCATTGACTGGTGCCTGTTTATTTGCTTGGATTTAGCCTTTTGCATGTTTCTTTCCTTTCAGTTCTGCTGACTATTACAGTATTCTTCATTCTAAGTAAAATATGTTTGCAGGGAGTGTGAGAATTCAAAAAGTTTGGTTTGGAAGGGGCCTTGCATTTCTTTTTGAGCAGAGACTGCCAAGTACAAGTATGTATTATTGTTAATGTAGCATTGGCACAGACTCAAGAAATAAGAATAATAAATGCAAGCATTACATCTAAACAATGGCACACAAATTATGCTTATATTTAAAATACCTCTGATTTTCTTTTGTCATTCAAAAATCTCTGTATGTTACTCAGCTTTCTGAATATCACCAGCAGCACACAATAAGATGTATTTTTCCTTTTTAATTGGAATTCATTTTTTTACATCACGTGTGGTTCTTGGGATGGAAATTCATAGGAGCAGGTATGTTTTAAGGGTCTCGATTCATACATTATTTATTTCACTTATCTGTTCCTAATGCAATCAGAATACTCAAAAAAAGGCGAAGCCAGCAGTTTTGGCTTTCGTATAAGTATTAGAAACAGGGTGTGCAAAGGACAACATAAAGAGGCACTCCGCGAGAAATAGAAGTAGCGAAGGATGCGGGCGAAGGGCACAGGAGAGAAGGAAAAATGTGTGGGAAGGGGAAAAGGGTACTTGAGAAGTGAGGTAATTATGTGTGGTTGAGAGCACTGGGAAGAGGCACAGCAAAACGGAAACCAACGGAGGGCAAAGTCTGTTGCCTGCAAATGTACAGGTGGGATGAAAGTGGGTGGACAGGGTGCACAGGAAGGGACACAAACCACCAAGGAAACTTTCCTCCTATCAGTCCATGAGATGTACAAACCTGATATGTCAGCAACTGTTATAGTAGAATCAATTTGGAAATGATCAAATGGAGTTCACACCGGGACAACAGGCCCCAAAGCAAAATAAAAAGACACACAAATTAAAACACCACACCTGACACATCGGAGATTATTTCAATGATGGGTGGAATATCTCAAGTGGTTCCATGGGAGTAGCTCATGTTAATGAAACGTCCAGTTGACATATATGAAATTGTTTCTATTGAACCCAACTGTAGAATATATAAGGTTTGAGCCAATTGGCTCTTTGTGGCAGTATAGTTAAAGTTATGTTGAACTCTACACAGGAATTTGTAAGAATATTTTCCTCTGAAACCTTGGTTCTTGTCTTTGAAAGTGCACCGCGCCACACCGAGTCAGTGGAGGGGTGAAATAGTGCTGCCCCCTGGTTCCACTTCTATTCATCTTGTTTCTATCAGATTTTGATTTGTATGCTTCAGGAAGAAAAGCCTGCCCTCCTCAATTGAAGTCTCTTCGGTATCGTGTCATCCAGTATGCGGAAAACACCGCAATTGTGGATTTTACCACCGCAGGTTTACAACAAGGGCTCTTGTACGCTGATGCATACCTGGGTGTATACAAGGTGAAGATAAATACAGTTAAAGCAAAAATGTTGGTATTTGTGAAAAGGGGCAAACCATAAAAGTGGTCAATTAACAACACCAACATATAATTAGTGGACACATATTCATAGCTCAGCTTGAATTTTATGCAAAGTGGGGAGTGGTCGGTTCATATTAAGAAAACAGCAGAGAGAACCTCTATGAAGTCTTAAGTTTCCATTATATGTACATGGACTTAAGACTCGATAAATTCCTGCAAGTGTATAAGACCAAGCTCCGGCCAATGATTTTGGCCAATAGCAACATTTGGGGGAATGCAAAATGTAATCAGCTGGAAGTGGAACAAAATACATTTTTAAGACCGATAGTAGGTCTCTCTCCAGAAACCCTGAATAGCACACTAATAATGGAACTGGGGGTTACAAGTCTAGTTTTAGAGACCCAATTATTATTATTTTTTTAAAGAATCCTCTGGTATTCACTACCAATTTAAATGTGAATTCTGGGATTTCTTAAATGGCATCTTTTCAGGGCACTCAAGTATAAGTAGTAAAAGTGGTATAAAACAGGTATTAGACCGTGGAAGACTTGGTCAAATGATTACAAAAGCAAAGGCATAAGGCACTTTGGTACATTAAGCAGTTTGAAGAAAGAAATCTAAAGAATATTGACCAATTGGGGAACAGAGGAGGAGGTGGATAATATAAAAAAGATTTCCATGCTACCACTGTACCTTAGACTGCTGGCAACACTGTGTGGGAGTGAAGGGCCGTTTGGGCCACCCTTGTACATTCTGCATGATATGGACCACTTGCTCACGCATTAGCGGGAGCCGCCTCCATTGGCCTTATGCTAACATCAACATAGGTGGGGCTATTGCGGGATACACTTGGCTTCCATTTTGTGTGCCCTCGACTCCATCTTTGTACTAGGCCGCACTCTGATACTAGGAAAAGGTTTCTCTCCCTTATGCATCGCCGTGCTCAGCACTCATTGCCCCCACCTTTTCTTCCAGTGTCTGAAAGCCTCACAAATCCTTTTCTCACGGATGCGCCGGGGATAATTGAAACACATAGTAAAATGTATCATCTTACTCTTCCTCTGTGCTCACTGTCCTGTGTGTGAACCGGCTCGATCCATGACTTTTAACTCATCCATCTCCACAAACTTGCTCCTACCCTCTTGCCCCGCTGTTGGAAAATTACTGCCAATATAGCCCTATGCCCTCCTAAGGTATTCTCTTGATGTACCAGATGTGTGACCCTGCTGTGTGGCCCACCCTAGAGTGCCCCACTAAATCCAGACCTCTGTCACAGTATATTGCATCCTAAAACTAACATATGTCATTATACTCCCCACTTGCCTTGATCTGCTAAGACCTGCCCAGTCACCCAGGTTATCACGGAGGACAAGACCCCTAAGCCCTGTATCTCTTAAAAGTTTCAATGAATGACGATGTAATCATGTGGATGCAATTTATAGGTTTGCAAAGATTTACTGAAAGGTGTATATTAATGATTGTCATTTATTATATGTCTAGTGGTAGTTTCTCATGCCAGCTTAGTTAGTGTCACCTCTATCTCATCATGACCTAACCCTGACCCCTCCTGGACACAGGCAGCTGGACCTTGTGCTGCTCACCCTCCCGCCTACTGGGCAGCCTATCCGTAAGTAGCAAGGCCTACTTGAATATATGTAACATCGCTCCCCAACCAATCCTGTACTACTATAGTACCCTATGTTAATGACCTCATCGATGATGCTGTTGTACTTTATAATTCCATCTACGTATATTGTTTGCCAGACCACTCTCGAGGCAGCAGAGTTCTCTGGATGCCAACTTTATATAAAGACTTATTAATCATGCAACCTGTTCTCCTAGTCTCATTCCCTACTGGGATGTGTCATACTTTATACGTTTGTATTGGTAAATCGGGGAGTGAACCTTTACATTTGGTGACCCCTGCGACATGATCGAGAAGGGTGTGCCGAGAGAGGCCCCCGTGCCATGTGGCTAGATCCGGGACGCCCCCAGAAAAACTATCGCCTCCGCGGTCGTCCTGTGTGCGCACAAACAGAAAGGTTCCAAGTCTCCCCATCATCTTTGCAAATACCCAACTGCTCACCGAGGCGGGTCACGGCTTGGTTGGGGTGTGGCTCCGATTGTGGATATACCGTGAATGGAGGCTCTCGGACCACCCCGCACACATGAGTACTGGTTACGAGATTCTCAAATGAGGGGCAAAATTGTGAAATAGTTGGTGTAAAGATAAGGGCGGGAGAATAGGGGAAATTGAAATTTGGGCGTTAAGGACTGTGTGAGTGAAACTGTTAGGCTTTACTTATCTATCCTTTATATGGCCATTAGGTCATTGTAGATAAAGAGATAAAAAGGAATATGGGATCCTAGCTCCGAAGGGGGGTAGAAAGCGGCGCCACGTAGCATTGTCTCGACCAGTGCAGGATATAAGTGGAGATAAAGACAAAAAAACATAGGAGTCTCATATATTTAGTAGGCTCGGAGTAGTCATTTAGAATATTCTTTTTCTGTATGAGCAGAATTCTTCAAGGCGGCAGCCTAAGGGGCTCAGAGGTGGGGAGTGAATGAGAAAATAAGAATAAAAAATAAGAGACTAGAACAAAATAAAGGGGTGATTCCTTTCTTTCTATTAAACATATATTCCAGATGGAGCCAACCCTGTAGTCTTACATAAGTATGACTATAAGTAATTGTGTGTGCAGCTATTATACAGCATATGGCTTCCTGTTTGACAGGAATATTTATTAGTTTCAGGAGCGTTGATTTAGAGATACGTTCCTCGATTCTCCATTATTACTGCTTAACACAGAACCCTTAGAGAGTTCATTACTTGGTTATACTAAGCGGCGCACGTTAAACCCATTGCTTAGCGGGCACTGTGTGCCCCCATGATTCCACAAGTTCCACATAGCATTTCCGATTTCCATGGAGACACCCCCGCCCCTCCGTGTTCACACAGAGAGGTGGGGCCTGAGGCGTATGTGCTGCAGCCTTCCTGCTGGAGCACGATGCCCCGCCCCCATCTCCATTAGTACCAATAAATGCCCACGGAGTCGGCGTGCACACGCGAAACCACAGATGCGCCCCACTCCTGAGCGTTGGCTTACTGGCGAGAGGTGAGTTCTTCCTTCTGCACAGCACTTCTAATTCTTCACTTAGATCGTAATCCACTCGCATAGACTCCTCCATTTCCTCGCAGGACCTGCGGTTATAACGTGTCCTTAACACGATCGAAGAAGTTTGATTAGCGTAACAGAAGGTACACTCTTTACTCGGATTTGATCTATGCACTAAGTGATTTAAAGAACGATCAGCCACGCTGACATATTTTCCTTTCTCCTTTATCTGCATATTGGGAAACATTCGTGGATGTAACATTATGGGTATGTGTTTTATTTACATAATTATACTATATGAATTGCATTGACTATAACCTTGCTTTTGGACTAATGCTTGTTGATGAAAGTAATTGGTTGGCTAATTAGAATACTCAATATTCCATACATGTACAGCCCTGAAGATAATTAGAATACTCAATATTCCATACATGTACAGCCCTGAAGATGGTTTTATACCGAAATGCATTGGCATAATGTACATCTAGAAGCCCACCATTATTATTGTTTTGCCTCATGCAGCAGACGTACTTTCTAAAGTACTAACATAGTAATGTGAATAAAACAATAAATTTATAAAAATTGACAAACAACGTGGTGCCCACCATTACTCTGCATTTTCTGAATTTTGTCTTGGCACAATCAAGGTGGAGGCACATGATTTCAAACTTTGAACAACTATACGAGAAGAATGTCATTTACCGACATAGAAGCTTTAACGATGAATATAGCTGAAACATTAGGTTTTTCAGTAGAACAGGCAGACAAGATATTAGGCCTTATAAAGGATACTGGATTTAGTGCACATAGCACCAACAAGCAAGATCCAACACGCCAGATCAAGCAACTAGAATATTTGATTCGGAAGGAAATCAATCGTAAACTGCCCGCTATCACACTAGGAAGATACCACAAAAGCCAAAGGATCCCGAGGGGTATACGCATTCAATTACGTCCTACCTTATGTAAGGAAAGTAAGGTATTTGTGAAAAGATGTGAGGCAATACTCAATAAATGTTCCTTAGACCTTATCCTCCTCACAATACAAGAACTGGCAAATCATTTGAAAGATCTAGGACAAGAGATTCAAGAAATAGAGAAGGAATTTGTGGCAACTTTAAACAGAGAAGAAGTAGATGCCATTCTGGAAGCTATTAACAACAAACTGTTGGGCTATAAAACAGAATTGGAGACAAAGAAAATCCGTAAATTCAAACGATACACATATGATTATCTTAAAGATGAAGTGTACAGTTGGATGGATAAATATGGACCATCTTTAAGAAAACCGAAATAGAAAAACACTAGTGAAACATCGAGTTCAGAGACAGACACGGCTAGAGAAACTGCCAACCAAGAGGAGGAAGCACCCCAGGTACTTCAAGAGCCACAGGTACGACAGAAACATCAAGTAGAGGCAGAGTTCCTTTTTTAGAGGAAGGAATAAGAGAACAAGAAGGGGGAAGAGAAAAACAAAAGGAAAAACCAAACACGAGATTACAGCAGAAGAAAACATAGTAATTAACTTGTCATCAAGAACCCTAGCACCTAAAGAGACACAAACTCATTTGGAAGATGAAACTCAAAGTGTTTGTTAGTGTACTCGAACAAGAGCAACCTCGAGATATAGATATACTAGATCTAAAGGAATTCAGGGCGAAGAGCAATTTCATTACGCCAATCACGGTACCGTCAGTGGACATTTTCCAGAAGCAAGAGACCTTGAAAAAATTAGATTTAAACATCCCAAAAATCGGAATATGAAACCACATGAGCTCAAACTAATTAGAACCCTATATGGAGATGAATCCATAACTATAAGATCTGCAGACTAAGGAGGGGGCCTAGTACTCCTCAACACCAGTGATTACGAACAAGAATGCACAAGACAACTCAGCGATATTAACACCTACGCTTTACTTGCTCAAGACCCTACAGAAGAAATCAAATGCAACCTTGAGAAACTTCTAGAAAAAGCAGAAGAACTCAAGTGGATCAATTACACCAATAAATTCCTGACCAACACAAACCCACGTATACCGCACTTTTATACTCTTCCCAAAGTTGCATAAAGACCTGCAGAAACCACCAGGAAGACCCATTGTAGCGGGAATGAATAGCATCTTGGAACCATTAGGGAAATATATAGATTATTGTTTGCAACCTTTGATTAAAAAACCAGCACCTACATCAATGATTCAACGCACTTCCTACAATACCTGAAAGCTATACCATTTGATACCAACAACATCTGTTTCACAATAGACGTCAAGAGTCTTTACACATCAATTCCTCTTGATTTGGGTAGAGAAGCAGTAGAATGGATACTCTTACGAGAAGGAGACATCCCAGCGCAGAAGGAATTCATCATGGCACTCTTAGAATTCATAGGCAACAATTCATATTTCCGTTACAAGGATAAATACTATCTCCAAGTTACAAGCACAGCCATGGGGGCCATGATGGCCCCTCTTATGCAAATGCATTTATGCACAAATTTGAGACTGAACATGTGCTCCTCAACCATCTTTGGCACCAGGATCTTGCCATTTGGATCAGATACATTGACAATATTTTTGGAGTATGGAAGAACACAGAATCCAAACTACTTTGAGATTTTCAATTTCCTTAACAGCATAGATCCAAGAATTCAGTTCACGCATGAACATTCCTGCAATACCATACATTTCTTGGACGTTAAAATCACTATCACAGATACCGAATACCAGACAACAATTTTCCGCAAGAGAACTGATCGCAACAACCTACTACAAAGACTCTGCTTTCACCAACCCAGTTTTATCAAAAGCTTGCCGTACCGCTAGATGCTACGAGTTAAAAGAATAGTCAGTGATCCTACAGAGTACCAAGTTGCAGTTAGAGAGATGGGTAAGAAGTTCCTTGATCGGGGCTATTCACGAGAAGAAGTGGTGGCAGCAGAATCACAAGCTGCTACATAGAAGACAGAAGACCTGTTGAAACCCAAAACGAAGATTGACACCACACCACCTTTGGTTTTTGTATCGAAGTACTCCAGGCAAAGCAATCGCATTAAAGCAATAATTAAAAAGAATTAGAACACAGTGACATGCGACCAAAGAGTTGAACCCCTATTTAGAGAGATCGCCATCTTTGCCTACCAACGCAGCCAAAACCTCAATGACAAATTGGTTAATACCAAACCTCCACAGAAAAAGAAAATCACTGAACAAATTGGAACATTCCCTTTTTTGAATTGTAGCAATTGCAGCTACATTATGAAAGGCGAATCAGTGAATCACCCATACACTGGAGAAAAAATCAGGCTAAGGAATTACGCCACTTGCGACACACAAAACATTTATGCATCAAGTGCCCATGCGGCCTCTATTATGTAGACCAAACTCAACGGGTAGCAAAGGTGCGGTGGAACGAACACAGATCCTGTTTATGGAATCAGACTGCTAACTCAGCAGTAGCCAGACATTGGCAAGATAAAAAACATAATTTGGCCCAAATTAAATTTGTAATCTCAGAAACAGTCCAGAGAAGAGACAAACATGAAAATTTACAGAAGAAACTGGATCAACGCGAAACATTTTGGATTGACAGACTCAGC
The DNA here is from genome assembly GCF_040938575.1 of Ambystoma mexicanum. NCBI lineage: Eukaryota > Metazoa > Chordata > Amphibia > Caudata > Ambystomatidae > Ambystoma > Ambystoma mexicanum. Next base: position 392,712,673 of record NC_090936.1, read on the forward strand.
TCCCTGGCACCGAAAGGGTTAAATGAAGAGATTAACCATATGTGCTTTCTTTAGATAGGACACTTAATTTTATGTATTACAGGATCAGAACATCACACAGTGTGCTCACTTTAACTTGCACATACTTGCACATCTAACAAAGTTCTATTTGGATTGATCTTGAGTGTTATCAATGTTTATTTTGTTTTTATTTTTTATATTGCGTTACAGTTTTCAGATGCTTTACACTTGATCAGACATTTTCCTTTCTATTCAACAGATATTCCAAATGGAGCCAACCCTGTAGTCTTACATATGTTTGACTATAAGTAATTGTGTGTGCAGCGACTCTACAAAATACGGCTTCCTATTTGACAGGAATGTGTGTTAGTGTCAGGAGCGTTGATTTAGAGATACGTTCCTCGATTCTCCATTATTACTGCTAAACACAGAATCCTTACAGAGTTCATTACTTGGTTATACTAAGCGGCGCAGGTTAAACCCGTTGTTTAGCGGGCACCATGTGCCCCCGTGATTCCACAAGATCCACATAGCATTTCCGATTTCCATGGAGACACCCCTGGCCCTCCGTGTTCACACAGAGAGGTAGGGCCCGAGGCATACGTGCTGCAGCCTTCCCGTGAAAGCGCGACTCCCTGCCTTCGTCTCCATGGTTACCAATAAATGCTCACGGAGTTGGTGCGTGCACGCGAAACCGCCGATGTGCCCGACTCCTGAGCGTTGGCTTACTGGCGAGAGGTGAGTGCTTCCTTCTACACAGCACTTCTAATTCTTCACTTGGAGCGTAATCCACTCTCATAGATTCCTCCATTTCCTCAAGGACCTGCAGTCATAATTTGTCCTTAACACGATCGAGGAAGTTTGATTAGCGTAACAGAAGGTACACTCTTTACTCGGATTTGGTCTATGCACTACGTGATTTAAAGAATTATCAGCCACGCTGACATATTTTCCTTTCTCTCCTTTATCTGCTAATTGGGATGCCATATCGATCTCCTGAGTCCTCACGAACAAAGTAATACAGGAGCCAAGTGTCCTGCAACCACGAGGCTGAACCGAGGAATCGCTGGTGACCCGCTAAGGACTGCTCCTCTGCACTGCTGTCGCCTGGTGAAACCCTTTTTACCTCTGATCGAATGAGAAGGCCTGTACTGGTACTTCAACCCTTAGAATAGTGGGAACAACTATTCTCTGCATCTTCACCATCTCCTGCACGTAAGCCTTCGGAAGTGTCTTTGGGCCATCCAGCTGACTGACCAGCCTACCCAGGAGTCTTGCTCTGTAACCGCCGTCAGGTTGTATTGTATTTCGAGTCCTTGTCACTCTCACACGATTCGTACAATTGGCATTCCCAGGTCTGAAGTGAGGAGTGTACATTTGGCTGGAATATGCACGGCCGCTCCGTTGCCCTGCTGTGGTAACAAACTGTGCGGGTTCACTGCGTTTGGGACGCCCTCAACTCAACTCTGCTGCTGCGGAATCTACACGACGACGAGACGTCCCCTGCTCCTATCTGAACCTGCCAGCACTGAAACTGACGCGGAGAAGCCTGGGTCTGCCTGCATCGGGGACCGGTGAGTAGCATAGCTAGGAACTGGTCGCCGACCCACAGTAGCCCATAGCTTTTCCCCGCTGTGTCAAACAGCACGCCTTTCCGTACTCGCGCTCTTCTTCTGCCCACAGTGGAGGCTGCGCTTGAGCCGCAGAGCTCTGTTCATCTTCATTTGTTCACCGAACTGAGCTGCCTGATTCCCTCAAAGAGACTCCCCTTTTTGCCCGTTGGCACCAGCGTGTGCAGGTACTTTTGAGCACAAGGCTCCACTCTTCACAGGGCTTGGACTTCCTTTTAGTTAGGTGCCTCTGAAGGCGGACTGGGTCTGATTATTATTCACACTGCCTGTTTTCCTCCCCCTCTAGGTGGTGTACACATTTCATACGTCTAACACGTTAGACTCGTTTGTATTTGTATATATATTGTATTGGTGTGGTATGTGTTGGTTTACTTGAGTTTTATTGTGATTTCTCGCTACGGTCATTGTTGCAAAGGCCTTGGAATAAATGTGTCTATATTTTTAATATAACACCTGTTTGGAGTAATTTGTAAGTGTCCTTGCTTTGTGTGCTCATTGCGGGCTTTCAGTCACCCTCACCCCTCTTGAGACCTAGTCTTGACCGCCGCGATGCTACCCTGATTAGTCTGGCTTGTCCAGAGGTTACCCTGTTCCAAGTAATTAGGTTGGCCTTCTGAACCTCTGCGCCTCCAGGACAGAGTTCAGAAATCCGTCTTAACAACTGGGGATTTAGAAAGACAACTTGCCAGTACACAAATGGAAATAACACGACTAAGAACACTGTGTGACAGGGGACAGGTGTTGTCCGGGGGAGGAGAGGTACCACCCAGTGTAGCTAGTGATTTGACGCCTCCACCCAGCATAGCATGGGGGCCTACCCACCGCCACAGGGGAATTTGCCTAAGGGACCAGAACATGAGTGGCAATCAGAGAGTTCTTCTTCCATTTAAAAGTCAAACCAATAAGAATAGTGCGAGCAGAAGCCGCAGATGACCAAGCAGGAGAGGGACAAGGAGAAGGGGATTCAGATAGGGAGATAGATGAAGTATGGAGTGATCTAGATGAATATGAAGAAGGTGTAGCAGCAGCAGGATTTTTTCTTCCATTACGGGAGGACCCAGAGGATGGGGGAAGGCTCCCAAGATGGCAAGGGAGGCTGAGGCAAAGAGTAGGAAACATGTCGTTAGGCAAAGCAAAGAAGGTAACGGTAAGCAAAAAAGGGCAAACTACATATGCCTCTGATACATAAGGGAGCAGGGAGGACCCACTACATACCATGGGCACAGATGGACTTGTTCAAACTACTCCCTCCACTTTCGGTTGGGGCAGGGAAGTGGATACATGCATTTGAAAAGAACACGGCAGGAGTACCCTTGGCTATAGGGGATGTAAAAAGTCTATTTGTGTCTGCAGTTGGAGATCAACCAGGTGGGGTGTGGGTGAAGGCCGGTTTCCCGGGAGTAACAATAAACTGTGACTGCGATGGTGGGTCATCATTCAACAATGTGAGGGCGCAAGTGTGGGATGCATTGTAGAGAACCTTCCCAGACACCCATACTTACATTTAGTAATGCAATGCACTATGGGAGAGGAGGAAGAGGCTGAGCAATTCAACCTTCGAGTGCAGGACATGTGTAGATCAGAAACAGGTATGGCGTGGAACCAATCCACAGCCCTTTTTTACTTTATAATTAAGCGAGGCCTCCCAAAGGAGGTACAGAAGGCCTTGGATAAAGTAGCTGGGATAGAAGCCAAAGGCTGGCCGGATATTCAGAGCATAATAGTACACCATTGTAGGAGGATCAAAGAGAGAGAAAAGGAGATAGCACAGAGAAGGTTGGCAGAAGAAGCGAAGTTGGTTCTGAATAAATGAGTGAAGGTCGAAGCAATCAATTCAGCGCTACCCACAGAAAGGCAGGGGGAAGGAGAGGAGGGGTCAGGAAATACATCAGCAAAGATGGCAGCAACTTGGGATATTACCAAGGGCCGCCACCCATGGGAATCGAGAAACAATTTGATCACCCCCATCCAGGAAGTACCTATGTGTTACCAATGGGTGTGAGTGGGCGACACGAACAATGCTATAATGAGTACCCACAGAGAGCACAACAAATGCCACCCAGACAGCAACCTCAGCAGCAAGGTATGCAACAACAGATAGCATGCCAGAACATGATGCGAAATGCACCACTAACATTTTGCAACAACTGCCAATGGTGCACCGGCACTGTTCCGTGGCACAGCAGTGGTAGGAGACAATGGGCCTCATTACGACTCAGGCGGTAAGGGGTTAATGGCGCCATAAAAGGTGGCGGTGCCGTTAACCCCTTACTGCCTAATTACGAGGTCCCTTTGCGGGTCCCTACCTTAACGGCTGGGTTTACTAGCCGTTAAAGAAAGGACCCACAAAGGGACCTTGGAGGTAATTACGGTACCGCAATTTGCGGTATCATAATTACTGCCTTCCCCATTCCCATTGAGGTCTATGGGGCAAAAATGGGAATGGGGAAGGGCCAATGGTGAATGGGGTGATAATTCCGCCATTCACCATGGCTAATGGCGCCATTGGTTAATGCCTGCGTTGTAATGACCCCCAATGTCTTCTCAGTACCCGGAGCAGAAACATACCCAGACTAGGACAACCCACAGAAAGCATTTGCATGTCCAGTCCTATCAACTACCCTACGTGCAGAAGAGGAACCACTGGTGGGTACGGAGATAGGTAACAAACAGTTCATCTTTATGGTGGATTCGGGAGCTGAAAAATCGTGCCTCATGGAAGACCGGTACCCGCTCTCAGGAAAACATTTGGAAATGCGAGCAGCCCCACTATATCATGAGGACAATAAATTTGTTAGGAAGGGACCTCCTGAGTAAATTGAATATGACCATCTACTTCACAGAAAGGGGCATAGTGTGCTCCAATCGAGGGGTATGCCAAGTAAGAGCTATGTTAATGATAAGTACTATGACAAATGAAATAGCAGTGAGTAGAGTGCCCATAGATATCGACATGCTCATTTACGGAATATTGGTACTTGCTAGAGTGGTGCCCTAGATAACACGAAAAGAAAGGAGAGTGGCATCTGATTTTGTGTTTTGCCCAATTGTGAACTCAGATGTTGTGCCAGGTACAATCATTTCCATTGATTTGGAGGGTTACAAGTTTCAAGCAAGCATATTGCGGTGATTTGGACTGTACACACATGGATGCGAATGGATAACAGTACTGTGCATAGATCCAAATGTAACCTTGCGTGATTTGACTGATGAGGAATTGTTCACTGACAATGATACTGATGGGGAAATTATAATGGAAATAAGCGTACCTTTTGACATAATGATCCAGCACAGAGAAATACACAACCCCCTCATGGCCAGCGTTAGTGCACCACCCACTATATTTGATGATGATATGGAAAAAGTACTGACAGAACTATGGACATCAGGCCCACACGATGTAGGGTTTTTGCAAGAGGTCACAGCCATAAAAATAAAACTGATACCCGGTGCATTCCACCTAGAGTGAAGCAATACCCATTATCAAGAGAAGCAGAGGAAGGAATAAAAGAAACTATAAACGCATTATTACAGCAAGGTATAATAGTGCCATCGAATTCACCTTGCAATACAGTGATTTACCTTATTAGGCAGGCTTGGAGGATGAAACGGGACCTCCACCCACTTAATGATGTCATACAGAAAGAATTCCCTCTAGTACCTAACCCTGCATCAATTTTGTGTAGTCTCCCAAAGGAGGCCACATGTTTTACAGTTGTAGATTTGAAAAACGCTTTTCTTTCAATGCCACTCGACCCCAGTGGTCAGTATCTCACAGTATCCACATTGGTGGGGAAAACAGATATGAATATTGTAGATTGCCACAAGGGTACTGCAAGAGCCCCAACATCTTCAATATGATTTTGCATGAAGACCTTGGTAATGTGGATGTAGAAAGCACGATAATCCAATATGTGGATGATCTCCTCATCTGCAGTAAGAGTGAAGAACAGTGCAGAGCAGATTCCATTACATTGCTAAATTTACTAGCTACAAAAGGATACAAGGTGGATAAGGGTAAACTTCAATACTGCTTGCAGAATTGTTATACCTATGAAAGTTGATTACCTGACAGAGCAGCAGCAATACGTCACACAATAATACCCAAGACAGTGAAGGACATGCAGAAATTTCTTGGTATATTCAATTATTGCTGTGCATGGATTCTGGACTATGCAGCCCATACACGACCATTATTGCAAGGAATAAAAGAAGCTCAAAAGAACAGCGCCCCAATAAAATGGACCCAGGAAATGATGACACAATACTATTAAGTGACTTCATCATACATGCCCAGTTTTAGTGAACCCCGATTATGACCGGGAGTTCTACCTCTTTTAACACTGCAATGGAATATTGTTGACAGCTGTTTTAACACAGAAAACATCACTATGCCACAAGCCATTGGCCTACTACAGCAGCACATTAGACTCAGTGATGCAGGGCCACTTCACGTGCAAACAAGCTCTCGCAGCAGCGGCCTTCGCGATAGAGAAAAGCGCCACCATTGTAATTTGGAAATATCAAAATCGACACTCACCACACAAAGAGCAACAGCATATGAGATAATATTATACAGCTCAAACGTCCATATAGTTAGATGTAAAAGTGTAAACCCTGCTACATTTATCACAGAGCCCTGCACTGTAGAAGACATGCAATCACATGATTGTGCCACATATGAGGGAGAAGAAGATGACATTCCAAAAGCAAGTGAAAATGCCCTCGAAGGGGGGGGAAATATACTTTGTGGATGGGTCAGCATCAATTGACAGTGAGACAGGAGAAAAACATGTAGGTGCAGAAGTGGTAAGAATAGAAGGGGAAGAGTATGAAGTTATAGTGCAGAAATGCCTCCCGTCACACTATTCAGCACAAGCAGCGGAATTGTTTGTGCTAATTGAAGCATTACATTAGCCAAAGGATGTGCAGTGACAATATATTCTGAGTCGGCATACGTGACAATGACGGTACATTCCAGGTTGTCACGATGGCAAGAAGAGGGTTTAGGAGGGCAGATGGCACGCCTGTACAACATGCAGCACTATTGAATGATTTGATTGAGGCACTAGCGGAGCCGTCAGTGGTAGCGTTGGTAAAGTGCCAGGCACACACCAACAACACAGACGCGATCTTGCTTGGAAACGCAGCAGGGGACGCCGCCGCAAAAGAAACAGCCTACTTTAATGTCCCCCAACCACTGGTAAAAACACCAAACAAAGAAGAGCAAGAGGCAGGCTGCAACTGCACCCCCATACTGCAAATAATAGTTATAAAAACGTGCGCCTCCAGAAGAAAAAGAATTATGGGGAAAAAGAGGATGCAACAGTCACCCACAGATTTAATATGGCGACAGGAAATGACAGGAAAAGTAGTCATGCCCGTAGATCTATTACAAATAGCCATTCAACAACTACATTTCCCGACGCATGTAACCAAACAACATATTGCAGCAGACATTCAGGAAGAATGGTTTGTCCGCAATTTACAAGAGCACTTATCGAAATTAACAATAGAATGCACAACATGCCAAACATACAATTTACGTGTGACACTCAGGACATTACGAGGAACACTGCCACGCCCTGTAGGACCTTTCAGGGAGCTCAACATTGACTGTGCAGATATGGGAGAAAGATGTAACGGGGCAAGCTACCTCATTGTAATAGGTTGCTCCTTCTCATGGTGGTTAGAAGCTGGACCATGTACCCACCCCCATGCAAAATGCACTGCAAAGTTTTTGGTATGTGAAATTTTCTCCAGGTGGGGTATATGTGATGTGATCAGGTCAGATGACAACACCCATTTTGTAAACAACCTCTTCAAGGAGGTGACCACGTTTTAGGAATAAAATTGTGTTCAATTTATCACCTGCAAGCTAACGGATTGGTAGAAAACATCAACGGCCTGCTCAAGAGTACATTGACAAAATGATGCAACACACTTAAAAAGAACTGGGTGTATTGCTTGCCCCTAGCACTGTTCCAACTCAGAACACAACCAAGTAAGGATCATCATTTGAGCACGCACCGCATAGTGATGGGACAGCGAATACATATGCCACTATCCCCAGTGATAAGAGCATCAGATGCTCACAGAGTTGCTACAGTGCTAGGAGATTAATTTAAGGAATACCTTACCCAACTGACACGTGCTGTGCAAAGTACATCAAAGCAAATAGCACCCACATTTACACAGGATAATGAAAGAGATACAACAATGCCAGCACAAGACAGCCTCACAGAACAGCTAATGCCAGGAGAAAATGTATATGTGCGCAGTTTCGTGCGGAGATGGAACTCCCTGAGATTTCATAATCCATACGAGGTCATTTTTTTGTACTCTCACCGCAGTGAAAGTTAAGGGGTTAAAGTACTGGGTCTCTCAAATGTGAGAAGGGAACACGACAGTACAACACCCCAAAGTAAACAACAGCAGAGTCAAGACACTACAATTCCCTAAAATAAAGAAAAGTAATATAAGGCACAAAATGGGAAGGTGTAAAACAGGCAAAATGAAAAGATAAAAAAGAGCAATGTACATAAAAGGATTTTTTTAAAGTATGCAGTATATATCTCTCTCTTTCTGTCTCTTACTATCTCTTCATGTCCTTCTCTCCACTTACCTTTTCTGACTATCTGTCTGCATTATAAAATGAGTTAAAAGAATAAAAGTAGAAAAGTGAATGTCAGGAAAATGTAGTCAGCACCTACTAAACAGGTTTTGGTTCTGGAATTAACTTAAAGGATATCAACCCTTAACCCTTTTATATCGCCCCTTCAGTTGGAAATATGACAGAGATAAGGGCCCTCACTAACAACAACTCCAATTTAGATAGTGAAAGGGTAGATAATAGAGTTAATAGATATTATAACTATGACTGTGGTTTATATTTTGTAGCAATAGTGTTTTCTGTGATGTTATTTTGCCTTGGCATGTAACTTTCATAATTGGGGATATGAAAGTGAGAGGGTGTGGGGTACACCTCATACAAGAAGGATCAAGCCTTATATGGGCTTGAGTTAAGACAATTTGGTCACCTAATGCCTCCCTAAAGGCAAATCCTACAACGTTGTATAAAAACCGAACTGTCAAAACCCCTGTTGTTACATACGCTGCTATGGGTTTCGATAGTGATAATGAAACCAATTAATATGATGGTGATTATTCCCTGTTCGGTACGCCTGACCTGACATATACAAACACGCATGCAACCACAGAAACTACCTTATATGGCACTGATATCCTGCATTACAGTCTACAACTACGCAGATGATACTCAAATCATCTACAAAATCAAAGACACCCAAGCCGATCACTCGACCCTAATCGGGTGTCTAAAAGAAGTGTTCAACTGGATGAACACCAACAACCTCCACCCAGGAAAGACAGAAATAATGATCATATCCAAAAACCAAGAGAACGAAACCGCCATCCCATGGCCAACGGAAATGGGAACCGCACCATCACCATCTAAGGTAGCAACAAATCTGGGAGTCCTGCTAGACAACACCCTAACCTTAGAATCACAAATAAATGCAACAGTCAAGAAAAGCTTTTTCCTCCTCCACACAGCAAGAAGAATCCTACCTTTCCTCTCCTTCACGCACAAAAACACTCACAATCGTCGCCCTCATCAAGTCAAGAATCGACTATGCAAACAGCCTCTACCTCGGAATACCAGAATACCTTCTGAAGAAACTACAACGGATCCAAAATACAGCAGCCAGACTACTCCTCAAACTATCCAGAGACCACATCTCTCCCGCCCCAAAAACATTACACTGGCTCCCAGTAAAACATTGCAACACCTTCAAAATAATGTGCATAACGCATAGGGCAATTGGTGGACAAGGAGCAGAATTCCTACATAAAAAAAATAATCTACAAGCCAACGAGACTCCTCGGGTCATCAGCCTGGAACTAAAACCATACCTTAAGAAAAAACTTGGAGGTGCCTCCTTCTACCACTTAGCTGCAAAAACCTGGAACAACATCCAAAAAGAAATAACACCAAAGATCACCTAAAATTCAGGCAATTACTAAAAACCTGGCTTTTCAACACCACAGACTCAAACTGAAAACTGAAACAACAGAAAGGAAAAAGAATGACTAAACTTAAGAGGACACGGACAATACCCAGAACCAACTAAAAAAAATCCCACCCCAACTAGACAGGTAACCCGAAGTCAAATAGAACACAAGCGACACCCATTAAAACAGAATCAACAACCCCAGCCAATTCCAGAAAACAGCCTCACTTGCCCCATAAGTGCTACCAGGTACCACACTGCTTTAGAGCTTTCTATATGTTGGCGATCACCACACTCGAACTGAGCTGTGGACCTTAGCAGGTGCACTGACCATATGAGTGGAAAAGGAAGGCAGGTAAGGTTATGAAGGAAGTTGATGGAAGTGGAGGACAGATGGGAAAGGGACTGTGAATACCAGACAAGCCCAGATCAGGACAGAGGCGCAGAAATGTCCCCACACTCTTTCTGGTGTCCCCACACTCTTTCTGGGGAGATTACGCTAACCCAGCGCCTCACTTCGAGACAGAAATGCCAACTAACCAATCCACTGACAATTTCCCCCTCTACATACACCTCTCAAACTCCAAACCAAACACAACCACAAACCTAACGCACAACAAACCACACAAACATCACTAAACTGCAACAACAAGACAAAACCACACAGACTCACACAACAGTACACAACGACTACCGGATGCAATCGCCCCAGGCCCAGCCAATGGACCCACCGAGCTGAGGCTGCCAACAGTACATCACTGCTTTCTTTCAATTTTCCAGCTTCCTCCCACTAACTCACCCTCGCTTTCCCCTTTTTCAGAGCCACCAGAGCACCCCGGGACCACTCTGGTGGTGAAAGTGCGTGGTACAAATGTCCTTTACCATTAACATTATCATAACATATGCACTTTAGCCCCAATGCCCCAACCACTCAAGATACTTCAGTACCAGAGTCCTGGCAAAATACTAATGAATGGAGTGATGCAACATGGGCAAACATTTTTCCTATAATCATACACAGTTACAATAGAAATGCTGCAAAATGAAAGACCTGCACAAGTAAGCCACAAGGAGTGATCTGCATCATGGAACCATTTATTGTTATCAAAGGGACACAGTTCAGAGAAAACAAGTGTCATGACGAGACAATCACGTGCAAAGCAGAGGCATTGCGAGGTCTAATGGAAGAGAACTTTCAATGGGTCAAACAGACATGGACTCCGGTCTGGTCCCAGCACATCACAAAACTCACGTGCGTAACAGCTCTCGAGAAACCCATCAAAACACAGAAAGAAATTGCACATGAACTTTGTTTCCATGGCAAAGGGAAGATCAAACAGACAATGCAACAAAACAATCATAATCCCGGACATGAAAAAGGGTACAGCAGCACTCATGGACACGTATTGGGTATGTGGCAAGCAAGCATACCTGCATCTCCCACCATCATGGCGGGTTACCTATGCCATGGCCACACTGCATTCGGCATTGATGGTGATTCCAGAAAGCCATATCCAAGGGGGAAGAAATTTGGCTGACATATCGGCAGCACCCCAGCCAACAACAACAGAGCCCTCCACATACGACATTTTGTCTGAAAACGAACTACAAGACAGAGTGTCCTGCAAAAGAAGGTCATCCAACTACATTTCCAGCAAGTCATTTGGCTGAGATTCCAAATAAATACAAGCTTTTCAACTCTGCCGAAACATTCTTTGCTTCCCTACTGGTGCCAGGACTTCAGGCGCGAACAAACTCCAAATGGCTGCAGATCATCCGCTGGGAACTGATCCAACTGGTCAACGACACTAAAGAAGGATTTAACATAATAAAGCTGGAACTCTGTGCCCTGAGGCTGATGACCATGCAGAACCGGTATGTCCTGGATCTCCTCACAGCAATGGACGGCGGTGTTTGCCGAAAAATTGGGAGTGCCTGCTGTACATTTATACCTTATTAAGACACAGACAATGGGACCCTTTCCCACGTCATCTCGGCCGTGCATAGTTTGGGGGAAAGAATGCGGAAGGAGGGAGGGATACAGCCAAGCAACTGGTTCGACGACATCTTCAATTGGATACCGTCCTGGTTCAGCGTGATGATGTTTTTCTGTGTGTGCCAGGTGGGAATTTGATGTTGTGCAAAATCAATGCCTAGTTCTGCAATGATGACGGTAACAATGGGCAAATCGACAACGATGCAAAATATGAAATATGCACAGATCCAAACTGGGGAGTCAGGTCCCTCTAAGTATTGCATGTTGGCAGTATACTGCAATCCTGGGGATAGGGTGGTTAATTTATACCACACCACAATCAAAGAGGCACAAGAATTACAATGGTATAGAGAGGTCTGGGTAGACCTGGTTGGAGATGGGGGAATATACATGACATGTACAGCTGATGAATATGCCAGAAGAGGTCAGAGCTTACCAAGCGTTTGTAGGGCTTGGATGCCAATCAAAGGGACGCCCGCATGGGTCGAAGCAGTACAAGAAGCAGAGCACTATCGGAATTAAAATAAACTTTAGATGTAACAAAAGGGGGGAATTTGTGGGAGTGAAGGGCCGTTTGAGCCCCCGTCGTACATTCTGCACGATATGAACCACTTGCTCACGCACTAGCGGGGGACGCATACTTAACCCTTATGCTAACATCAACATAGGTGGGGCTGTTTCGGGATACACTTGGTTTCCATTTTGTGTGCCCTCAACTCCATCTTTGGACTAGGCCACACTCCGATACCACAAAAAGGCTTCTCTCCCCTCTGCAGCACCGCGCTTAGCGCGCTCACGGGCCCCACCTTTTTTTCCACTGTCTGAAAGCCTCATGAATCCCTTTCTCACGAATGCACACGGGATAATTGAAACAAATAGTAAAATGTATCATCTTACTCTTCCTCTGTGATCACTGTCCTGTGTGTGAACCGGCTCAAACCATGACTTGTAACTCATCCATCTCCACAAACCTGCTCCTACCCTCTTGCCCCCGCTGCTGGAAAATTACTGCCACTGTAATCCTGTGCCCTCCTTAGGTATTCTCTTGATGTACCAGACATGTGACGCTGCTGTGTGGCCCACCCTAGAGTGCCCCCCCTAAATCCAGACCTCTGTCACAGTATATTGCATCCTAAAACTAACATATGTCATTATACTCCCCACTTGCCTTGATCTGCTAAGCCCTGCTTTTGGTTTAGGCCCATTTGTTTTGCCCCATTAAACATTTTGGCTTCAGCCTTTTTTCAAGGCAAATGGAATAAGGACCTTTTCATCAGCAATGCACTTTATGATAAACTGCAAACATTTCTACGTATTTTGGTATTGTATTTAGTTTTCTGCTTTTAGGAATAGATCTGCCATAAAGTTTTAACTTATGTCTTTCGTTATGTGTGTTGATCCGATCAATCACATAAAGCTTCCTCTTGATCTTATCAGGGTTCTCCAAGAATGATTGGTCAATTTCATTTAGGTCTGCAATGGTTGTTTGGCATATTATTTTCCATTCTTGTAATGTCGGATCATTGCTTTTTGTAAGCACATTTTTTATGGCTGTGAAACCACTTTTCATTGGTGGGTCTAGACATTTGCGATACAGTGCTAGCGATTTCCTTGTAATAATCACCTTTAATGAGATTAAACCCAATTCCATACGTAAGGCCTGAATTGGTGAGCTAAGAGGTATTCGCAACACTCTTTTCCAAAACAGTCCTTCGGTGACCGTCCAGCTGTCAGTTCGAAATGTAAAGACTGTTTCAGCACCATATGTTAGAATGGGGGTTGCTTTAAGCCGATAAAAGTTTATCAAAGGTTTAAGGGGAACTTGCAGTATCTTTTTATCAAGATTCTACCTTGAGTAACAATGTTAATCGCTTTTGCTTTTAGTGAGTACAGTCTCGGTTTCTCGATCTTGCTAGTGTTGAGACATACTCCTAGGTAAGTAAACGCTGATACGTGTAGGATCTTTGCTCCATTTATATGCCAGATGATATTTTTTTTCCGCTTCAGCCTTCCTGTTTGTTCTCCAAAGACCATCACTCTGGATTTGAGCACATTGATTTTTAACCCGTTAGTTTGAACATAAGTTTACAATGAGTCCAGTTGGCGTTGTAGTCTAGCAGGACTAGGTCATCAGCATACAGAAGACAACTTATTTTTTTTCCCCCAATATTGCTGATTTATACTTTTTTTTAAATGTAATTTGTGAAATCCAAGCCATTATAAATTTGACTTTGATGTATTTCCCCCAGAAAAAAATGTGATATTTCAAACAGAGCCCTGGGGTTTATAGTCAGGTTCCCGTACGTTTCATGGCAGGCACCTGTATCATTTCCACTGTGGCATACACAGGTCCCTTCTATGCAATTTTCAACATTTGCACATTGATGTTATAAAGGGGAATGTAAAATGGTTGTCTACTGCCTGTATGGCACCTTTTTGCAGTCCAAAGTGCAAATGGAAAAAATGCAGCCTGACATGTAAGCATGGCAGGGAGTATTTACAATGGATTCCTACGCAGCCTGCCTGCATTTTCCTGGTGTAAAATGCAAGAGGACCCCATAGGAATCTGCTGCATTTATGTCACGCATGGAATATTTGTATGGCGGAGAGGAAGCGGCAGGCAGAATCGGAACTTACTATCCACTCTCCTCTGTGCCATACACGCAAATGAAAATGGGACAAACCATTGATTGAATTCGTAGAACTTTTAGGAATTTAATTAATGGTGGCCTCCTTGAAAATGTCCTCCTTTGTCATTCAGGCACTGGCATCTGCATTGCTTCCCAGTTAAGTGTGATACTAACCTCATGCACATTAACATGTGTGTGTGTGTGTGTATAAACTCATACAAAGGCCCAGACAGAACAAATACAAACACCCATAGAAAATTGTGTTCAAATTGCTAAGAAACTGTGCGCCAAATTTGCAACGTGGGTGGTAGCTAATTTGCTGATTTTGAATCCCACAAGACAGAATTATGATTCTTGGCTCAGAAAGGTGACTGAAATGAGGTTTGAGGAATGTGATCTTCCATTTATTAATGGTGTCCGACATATCCCCATACCTAGGTATGAAATCCCATAGTATTGGTGGATCAAAGCGTTAGTATACATTGCCAACTGGAATCAGTGGATACGATTGAGTGCCTCAGGATGGCTTCTTGTAGTCTTCTGGGAGAAGAACAAGCAGCAATTATATCCTTTAAAGGTTTGTAAGGAGTCATACTAATAAATCATCAGTTTCAAGTGGTGCACTAGATAGTGACTGTACAATACTTTAGATCCTCAGCAGATGTGAAGCCTGATGTGCCAAGGGTGTTCCATTTAATGCTGAGCATGGGGGGGTTACACATTCTTGAGTGTGGTTCCAGAGGTCTACAATGCCCTTTCCTCTGCTCTATGTTGCACTACGTTGCTCATCAAATTTGTCCTTGTTACAAAATGTTCTCTAAGGCGCATACATTCATTGTAGCTCTCTATTTGATTTTCCTTCTGGTGTTTCTATAGATTGTATTTGGTTCAGTGTTGTGATACTCCTCATAAGGGCATTCTAGCACATAACAAATACATTTTCTTTAAACGTTAAAACACTCTGGACAAAATTGGGCATTGAGGTTCTCTGTCTGGCAATATAGAGGTTCTTCCCATTTCCACAGTCCAGCCATTCGCATATGTTTACACTCTTTGTAATACACAACCAGCCTTGATATGGAGTGGACCAGGCGAGTAATTGGAAATTATAATGTTGATTACATTTGTCCTCAATCTTGTTGGTGCTGCCTGCACTGGTGTTTGTTTGCTCCCAAGGCAGCAGAGAGCTTTACACATCACATCACATTAACCAGTAAGACCCAGTTTTGTTATATATTCTCTCTTGTTCCGAATCCTTTCCTTTGGCAAATTATGTTTATGAATGAGAAATTCACTTGTAAAAATGTGGTTCAATCTTGGTTAATCAGATGCAAAATGTTTAAGGCGCCTGGTCTGTTCCTAATATTAAGGAACTTAAGGAGTCTATCAATAGCTCGATTATTTTTGTAAACATTTAAAAAAAAATATATTTTTCTCCTTTTCTTTTTTCTTGTTCACAAAAGCTACATATGTGCATTTACCTCCTGAAGAACCACTGAAAGTAAAGTGGGGAAACACGTGTTGAGGGCAAAAAAAAAGCAAAAATGATTCCTTCTAATTCTGCATAAACAGTACAGACATGTTTCTACAACAAAAGACTAATAAAACATTCATGTTGGAGCGCCTGTCAAACAGTGTTTGAATTCTTTCTTTATTGGTATGTTTACACTCTACATACACTGATATCCCCTTCCAATAGTTCATCCACCTCCTTCTGCTTGTCTCTTGTAACCTTCTCCAACCATTCTCCTTCCTCCACCAGCAAATCACCAACCCACTCCTTCCAAGCTTTAAACTCATAACGATGATCTCTTTCAACCTTCTTCAATATATTTCCACAAGCTCCTCACTCGTCCTCCTCTAGCACATTCTCCTCCTCTAGATATTTATACAATTTACAAACTGACATAACCAGAGAGTCTTTTTATATTGTACCAACCTCTCAATTGCCCTGGCTCTTTTGGTTTTTAGTTTTCAAGTGTTCAGGTTAGATTCAAAATGTACCCTGGTTCTCTTGGTTGGACCTTCAAAGTGGACTTCATCAGAGCAAAATATTGTCTGAACTTCTGTGGGCCGGATACGGTGACATCAAGAAGTGCAGAGCATTCCCAGCCCCTTAGGCTTTCACGCTGCATCATCCAACACCAAGAAGGGGACTTCATCACAAGACCAATAAACACATTTTTTCTCCTTACAGTAAGTGTACTGTACGTCTGTAACACAGAACATGATTTCTAATATGCTTGCTCCTAATTATACCATTACATTTTGAAGGGAATTTTGCTAAAACATGTTTTCTTTATTTTAATGCCCCATTTAATATACATATTTGTCTGGACCTGTTCCTAATCAAATGAATATTTTGTTTTGTATTCCACTCAGTGTTTCATACTCGAATGACTAATTGCTAAGATTCAAATTCTATCATATTACCCAAAGAAGAAGCAAGAATGCCTCAATGAGGGTTTGTTTACTTCTGTGGTTTAAACTAGATTCTCTCCTTTTTCTGCTTCCCAAGTGGATTCCACACAATGATGTTAATTAGGAAAACAGTATGAAATTAAAAGTGATTGCTAAGGAATTAAATATGCTAAAACAAGAATACTAGGAACATTGAATGTACACTTAGAGATTTTTGTCATTCACTGAACACATTGATAACGTAAGCAAGTGACTTACTTCAATGTAAGCTTATCCATTTTTCTTAATGGAATATCTCTTTAAAAAGTCTGCATGAAAATGTAGAACTAAAGCTATCACAGAAGAGTTTACAATGAATAACTGTTCCTTAAAATAGTACTGTGGGATGTTTAATCAAAATTCATCTGGGTAATGTCTTTATGGGAGTGGGTGCTGAGGTGCTTGGTGAGTTTTGGGCTTCTTCTTTGAGTAGTTTGTCAAGGTGTGGACGAGGGCGCAAACTTTTTAGGCGCCCATTTTCTTCCTCTAGAGGAGTCTCTGGTGAGGCCATCAGTCCAGTCATGCCAGCCATGACTGCAGGACTGCCGCTCACCGCCACTCTGCATCTGCTCCGCGGTAGCTCCAAGTCTTTATGGTGGATAGGTGTAGCTCCTCCTTCAGGTAAGGGTGGACAAGGAAAGCAGACCAAAACAGAAAGTAGACTGCATGGCTGCCACTCTCCGCCACTCCGCATCCGCTCCACGGTAGCTCCAAGTCTTTATGGTGGATAGGTGTAGCTCCTCCTTCAGGTAAGGGTGGACAGGGAACGCAGACCAAAACAGAAAGTAGACTGCAGGACTGCCACTCTGCGCCATTCTGTCTTGATACACGCTGAATGGATAACAGAACATTGATGTGTTAATTATTCTGTAGAAATCTTTATGAGAACTTATTATATTAAGGAATTAATTGAGGAATAATTTGCATAATTAAATAAGAGGAATCTGACTTGTGTATTTAAACATGTATTAGACGTATTAATTGCACATAGAAGACTTTAGATGTTTTGCTAAGTATTTTGATGAAACCTCTGGAAAGGGCAGCAAAGTTTTGTTTTGAAGTTCTCTACACTCTTACCAGGGGCGACTTAAAATAACAGGTGAGAGAAAGGATCAACGTGGTCACTCTTTCTAATTTGACATCACAAGACGTTTCTCACCAACTTAGTCGCCTCCATTGGATAGAAAACTGTTTGAGCATTGAAAAACAGGAATGCGTAGATTATTAAATACATATTTTGCATGTTTCAAGTTCGAACGTTAATGACAATATTAAAATATGCTTTGAATACACAGCGAACCGAATAGCTTCCAACAGAATTACTCTTTTCTGACATTTCTTATTTCTCATGTAAAACACGTTTTTTGTTGCACACCATTATAAACGTTATCATGTGGAGGATCCTGCAATGTGTCCATCGCTTCAAGATTGCAATTGTATCTATTGGTTCCACGTGGCCTAGAAAAAACAACCATTATCATCTTTCCCTAGTTGACATTTTTCATTATTTTCTTTGTACTTGCAGGTGTATCAATATTCACTACCAGTTTGTGTATTTGAAATGGTAATGGTTTTTAGGTTTTTGGGTGTTATGAGTTTTGTTTCATTCGTCACCGTGCCTTACATTCTTCTTTACTTGTCTTACATTCCTTTACATTATACAAAGAAAAAGAGACCTATTAAGTAAAACTCAAGGAACAACTTAAATTAGGGCAAACGCTACAGCTCTATCTCAGAGACCCAGGAGACCGCCTCTAAACAGATAGAAAAAGCAAAATACTAATTGGAAAACACTTGACAGAAGAAATTCTCCCCATTATCTGACCTATTACTGAAGAAGCAGGTGTCCCACAAGGAAAGTGAATTCCTGGTTACTTAATGGTCGAGAACAGTGTTTTATGCTTGTCACAAAACTCATAAGGTGACATAACTGCTGCTTGGGAGATCTTTATTATGGAGCAGGTTCTGTCCCCTCCCACAACAAGTCAACTTTATCCTTCCTGGACATGTGACACAAATGGCTTGCTCAGCGAAGCCCATGTGTGCACTACTGAATCTTCTAGAACAGGTGACATTTAATCGTAATCAAGAATTGTTGGCCTCCTCAGATGTGGAAGTACTACTTAAAAGCGTCCCAAAGAAGAAGAGAATAATTGAGTACAAAGAAGTCCCTAAACGCTTTATAATACAACTGCTTGAAATTGCTCTGACTAGACTGTTTTGTACACAAAGTTCAATTTTATAATTAAATCCTGGGCCCTTCTATGAGATATACATTCACCCCAAGTCTGTCCAAACTTTATGTGAACATATTTGAACAGGACTAAGCTGTGCTAAAAAGCAAAATGTCAACTTTTCCCTTTTTTAATGAAAAATGAATTCAGGATTTTCTAAACCGTAGCTGTCAGGCATGGGCTTTTATTTTGTGCCTTGCAGTGACCGTCTCTCTTTTTCACGTGAGTTGCTCTCGCTTAATTGTTGATGTTGAAGATTTGAAGAGGGGTTTATATATATCCTATTTACAACACTTTTGAATTGAATTTAAGAAAGTGAGTTTGCAGTGGGTTTGCCCTTTGGAAAGTTACTCTAAACTAGAATGTTTCACTTGGCTATACGTAAAAAAAAAAAAAATGAGTGATTACTAATTTCCCATACTTGTATATATTTTGTAGCTGTAGCAGTTGAAGCAAATAGGGGACGGTTACAAAAAATAGTTTTTAGAAAAACAATTGGCTGTAACTCATAACTACAATACAATAGCTCCCATCTGAGAGCGTTGACAGAAAATGCACGTTTTAGCCATTTGTTAGGTTTGGAATAATCTGTACCACTCTTAATGAATATGAGTATCATTGTATACTACTGAGGTCGTGGCTGATCGAACGGGGAAACCTCTAGATGACAAAGGCCAGGGAGAAAACTGGTAACATCCACAGAAAGGTAATCATACAGGCTTAGGCTAGAACATCAACACCAGACAAAATACCTACATCTTTTAATTATTTACCATTGGCAAGCAAAACAAAGTATTCTTTGAAAGTAGCATACATTGTATGTTGCCATGAGACAGTGAACGAGACCTCTTTTTGTCATTGAGGGGGCTCTAAACCTGGGAATTGGTAAATAGTCACACTTTTACATACATAGAAAATATGGGGCACACTGTGGAATGCACAACCATGCAGGGAACACTGACCTTGTGGACAATGTGCACAAAATACATACATTTGGGTTTGAATAGACCTTGGAAACAGCACACTGTCCACAAATGCAATATTGCACCTGTTATATATTTGATTGGATGGCCCAGCAGATTGTGTGATACGTGGTTATGAAGACTTTTCAAAACACTGATCAACAAAGATCGGTCATGTATACATAAACACATCCCCATGATAGAACACTTAATCCAAATTAATTGTGGCCATACAGACTTACATTGGGACTTTATTGAACAAAGAAAAAAGTTAAGCAAATGAGGCAGCATTATACAAGTTTTGCAGTGGATGGAACAATACTTGGTGAACAGTCTTGACTCAGTAGTAGAGGTAAACTGGAGGCTTGTAGCGTGAAATTCATACCCCATACAACACAGAAGCCAGGTATGGGTGCAGTCTAATTAGAAGGGTGTAGATAACACTAAATGGGTAAAAGATATATATCCCTGTGAATATGTGTGAGCGAAATCTTAAGATTCAACTCTACTCGCGACCCTACAGAAATCTTGCAGATTTCCATTTGCTTCACCGGGCTCTGTCGTTCCGCCCTGCTGGCGGAATCAGTCATCATTTCCAAGCGGATCATCTTTTCCCTATTCCTGAAAATGCAATAATTGCCGCATTTTTCTTTGTCAGATATACCCGTCCGTACTGCGCATGCCCCACATGCTGCTTTTGTTTCTGGCAAGTGTTTTGAATGAATTGCATGATTCTCTTTCGAGCACAGACAATGTAAATTGAGCAGACAATGCAAATCAATGGTCATTGGCTTACTGACAGAGCTCTGCCTTGGCTTGCCGGGAGGCAGGGGCATGTCATTTTCAATGGCAAGGCATTGTTCAAAGAGGCATTCGAACATATGGAGGGTAGACTTCCAGCCTAGTTTGTCTAAAATCATACAAAAGCACATCAACATTCAACAATCCTACAAAATATGTATGTTGTATTATATGGGTTGAGGTCATTTTACCACTGTCATTGGTGTTCTCCTTTTTGTTATACTCTTTGCCTTTACATGGCTACCAGTCTGCATCCTCACTTTCTTGTTGATGCATGCTACTGTTATTACATGGTCACAGAGTAGGCTCCCTATTTCCTTTTCTTGGTTTCTTGTTTGACAAGAACTTTAACTCCTCACAAAATTAGGTGAGACCCTGCATCCCCTCTTTTCTCTTTCCCCTACACCGTTTGATGCCTTATAATGCCTTCCATGTCCCCACCCGCATGTCTCTGTCTCATGGTGTGCTCCATGCTACGTCACAAGCAAGTGTAGAAATGGCACTGGGAATATGGTTCATTGACCATACCATGTTATACATAGTTGTAGAGCCCACTATCACCACAGATTGTGATCTCCCAACATTAAATGAACTGGACCATATAGTGCCTTTTCAAGGGTAATTGCTGTTACCTAAATTTACACCTAAATAGATAGATAGTCTGTATCTGCCTAAAGCTATAGTGATCTATGATGGCTCTCAGATCAGTGAGTAGACCACACTGTAGTCTATCAGCTAAAGTGGAATAAGCTAGGCTTCCTAATCTAGCCTTTGTGAGACAGGCATGGCATCAAGAGAGAAACAGACTCAAAAGTAAAAGATTGAAAAAGCTTTATTTGATAAAGTTGGGGGGTCGGTGTAGTACCTAACTGGCCCTAACCTAAAGAGATTGTTCCCTCAACTGATGTTTCTAAGGGCCGTCGATGTCTGCAAGTCCAAAAGGAAAATGTGTCTGTGTCTAAACCTATGCTTGCCCTGACTCTTTGACAACATGTGGTAGGGAGTCTTCTTAAAAGAAAATAGTGGCTCCAAATGTAATATAAACCGAGGGCAGGTTTTAGGTGGTTTTCCCATCAGGTGTACGTCTGCCAATGGCATAATAATGAGTACGACCAAAAAGGTTGTTCGTGAAACCTTCTCCACAGGGTTCCCTTTCCAAAGGATAGGCCCCTTTGATGCAACACACAAACGTGCAGCTTCCAATAATTCTGTAGGACTCTCGGGGTTCACTTCCCCAAGCTTAGGCCCCTTCTGATGCAACACACAATAGTTCAGCTTGTCAGGATGTGCCCTTTGTTAATCACAGTTTTTTCAGGGGCAGTATCAGAGACTTTTGAGACCAGGCTCTTTGATCCTCCTTAGCGTGACCACTCTGATAAATAGCCCCTCCACTTTTATTCTATCACAAGTCTCTTAAATTTCCTTTGATGCACCCATTTTCACATTTTCCATGCCTTTCATACTTGCACCTGTTTCTTGCTCCTATTCACTTTAGTGTGCTGACTCGCATCTTTTTCCTTGTATTGGGTCACTCGCACCCTTTCCTTGCTTTTGGGGTCATTTGCACCCTCTACTTGCTTTCAGGTCGCTTGCCCCCTCTCCTTGTTTTTGGGTTGCTTGCCCCCTCTCTATGTTTCTTCCTCTTTTCTTGTCTCTGCACCTCTAGCATCTTTCACTTTTAAAGTATGTTTCTTATTTTAACTTGAAGCATCTAGAGCATTAAACCTTGCTTCCTTTTCTGCCTTCTTTCCTTTTGCAACACTTGCGATTCGGTTTCCTTTGAACTGTCTTTACTTTCATGCCGCTTGTAACAACATTTCAATCCCGCTCCAGCCACCCGCACGCTACATGCTACTGAGTTTCGCTCTTCCTTTCTCATGAAACTCACCTGTAAGCGTGGCGCTGTCAAGCGGTCCTCCTATGGTTGCTTGGGTTGAGGTCAGGGTGCCTCTCTGACACCCTTGGGACCGGCACATGTCCAAAGGGAACAAGCAGTTGTTTAAACATGGCTAGCAGCTTGCAGTTGAGTACCTCACTTGACATGCAGCACCCGCTCTGCCCTCTGACATACCGGATCAGCGTCTCAGCACTATGTTCTTTTCCAGGTACGCCTGGACCGCCTCACTGCTTCCTTCTTCTGCTTGGCTCCCATTCTCCATGCTGCATCTCCAGCTTGCTCACACACCTGTGCAGAACGACACCTGTATTAGTCCTCGGTGGAGTAAAATGGAGTCAGGTGTGCACAGTTGGTGAAAATTGCCTGACCTTGTAATCCTCATTTCTGCTGATCGCCTCTTCTTCATCCCAGTATTTATTGGAAATGGGGAGGAGAGATGGGATAAGACCAATGAGGGTTCTCGCAGGGTAAGGGGTAAAAAGGTGGTTGAAATTGGGGAGAAGGGGAACACCCAGCTTGATTTTTATAGTGCTGGGACGATTCCCTTTTCCACACATTATACTTCTTTACTGGAAATTTGAAATGGTTGGACGGATCAGGATAAGACATAATTTGATTTGAGTTGGAGAAGGACGCGTTGATGTTATAGCCAAAAAGATTTGATTCCCTCTGATTCTCATGCTTCTCTACCCTTGTCATTCTATTATAATTGGACTTCTCTTCCTTATTCAAGAGAGATGTACCGAATATCCTATGAAGACTTCGGGGATGTTGTCCTTACCCCCTGTCGTCCTAATAGGATACTGTGTCTCGCCTGGGGGTCTCCCAGATTTGTTACCTTAGACTCCAAAATCCAGGTGATCCTCCTTCACTTGTCCTCCCCCTGGGTTGGGACACAAAAGTGATGGCCCTTCCCTGACCACGTGAATAGTGGAATCTCAGGGATTACCTGGGAGAATACCGTCAGGTTTCTCACATCTTCTTGACATCTCCATGTAGACAAAAAAGTACAAATGGACCATAACTGGTTTCATGGGATTATCTTACAATGTTCCCCTTCAATAACTACCTTATTTCTGGAATGTTCCATGCACAACAAAGACATACATTCTATGCAAGCACCTACTGGGAGACAATAAAAGCTATATAAAATGCTTGCATCAATGTCAATGAAACACAGTGTGGGCAGCACGTAGTTCATCACATATTTTGGGAGACTCAATAAGGCATTGTTGTCCATCATGTACACGTGACAACACAAGAGATACTACTATGTGACCTTTCCAGTGCAAAGTTTGAAAAAGGAGAATATTAATAAGCATTCTAGCAGAGCATTTTCACCACTGTTGCCCCTTGAGAATACAATAGCCCCAAAGAGTATTTTACACCTTAGTTGGTTCTGAGTAAACTCTTGTCCTAATAATCAGCAAAGGCACCCAATCTGCATCCTTGAACTCTCTGATTTCTCCCCCTGTTTTTACAAACAAATCACTGTTCATGTCATCTACCCACCTCCTGTCATCCTCAACCTATTTTTGCATGATCTTAACCTACTCCTAACACTAAGGTCCAGGACATACTCATTGGGGACTTCAGCCTCCCCAAAATGACTGTGGTTCTCATTTTCCATGCGTGCTTCAATGTCTTGGACCATTCCTGAGTCACTTTATCCTACCAACCCACAATCATGGTTGCTCAGCTAAACTCACCATCACCTCATTCTCATGCAAACCTTCGGCCTCAACATTTAATTGTCTCTGTATTCCCTTTCCTCTCCCTCCCCAATCATTTGCAAATCAAAACATGAAAATATAAACCTGAATGTATATAGTCACGTTCCAGTGAAGTTATGTCTTCACCTTTTGATGAATCTATTGAATTGGACTACCGAAAGTTGTTGCACATTAGAACCCCTATATAAGAACCAGTTTCTCATTCACTACTTCAATTCATTTCACTCATGCCCTCAAGCATGTTCTTCCCACTCAGCCAAAGACTCAAGACAACCATGCCCCTCTATATGCAACACGCTTCTCCTTTCTTCCCTTTGTACAAGAAATTACTCCCTGATCTATTTACTGCACTGAACTCCACCATTCCCAAATATATTGTATCTCTTCACTCTGTGCTCATGGTCACAAACTATCCTTGACCATACATGCCATGAGTGCCCCACACATTTTCTTTTTCACTTTTTTTGCACAGTTTTGTGAGCCTTTCTACTGAGAGCAAACATGGCCATAAACACCTGTTATCGGTGGGGGTTCCCAGACAAGAGGGGTTAAACCAGGTTTCAGCTCACTGTACTTTTCACAGGTGAGAAATAATAGTTTGCATATCAGTCTGGTCTCATCCACAGGTACGGTGCAGCATCCAAATGCTAAGAGATTCTGCTCTAGCCAAGAATTACAAGAGCAATTGCAGACACATATTTCTGCCTTGTTGGGTGTCATCAATGAGGTGAAGCTATGCTACTCTGTGCAATAGAAAGCAAGGCGTCCACATCTGGATTACCCTTTCAATTTAGGGTGAAACCCCAAGCATTACAAATGTGCACAATTTTGATAAGCCCACTACTGAGAACGAACATAGCAAAATGACATGTCCTCTGGCACATCTTGCATTCAAAATGGTCTACAATTATGGGTTAACTCAATGCACCTTTCAAAGAGGAGACATCTTAATCTGCTAATCAGTCTTGTCATGTCCACAAGGACAGTCCAGCACTGAAATGCTAAGCAGTTCATCTCTGAACAAGAGTACCAATAGAAACCACACACGCATGTTTCTGCTTTGTGGGCACCACCAGTGTGGTGGATTTGTCTCTCTCTAGTGAATAGAGAGCAAGGTGTCCAAGACTTGATTACCCTTTTAACTTAGACTGAAACCACACGCATTGCAATGGTGGGAGCACCTCTACTGAGAACAAACATGGTCAAATAGTATTTTAGCTCACTGTCACATTCACAGATGAACAATATGCATTTGCGTATCAGTCTAGTCCTTCCCACAAGGACCGCCCAGCACTGAAACGCTATGCAATTCCCCTTTGAACAAAAGTACCCACAGCAAACTCAGTCACAATTTTCTGCCTTATTGGATATCACCAGTCATCATCAGTCAGTTGAGTCTGTGTCTCTCTAGGACATGGAGAGCAACTGTACCACAACTGGATTAAACTAAGCGCGAAACCACAAGTGGTCCAAATCTGATAAATGAATGTGAGTTCCCCTACTAAGAATATGCATGTTCAAAATAACCTGTTCACTTGGATGGGTCTCCTTGAGGACATTCTACAACCAAATTGTAGCTCCATGTATTTGTTAGAGAGGAGACATAACTATGTGCATATCTGCCTGGTCCTGCCTACATGAACAATCCAGCACCTAAATGCATTGCAATACTCCTCTGACCAAGAGCACCAACACCTACACGAGAAATGTATTTCTGCCATGGTGGGCATCATCAGTGAAGTAAAACTGTATTTCACTTGGTCATAGAGAGCAAGGATGCTTGAATGGATAACCCTTCTTACTTAGGGTGAATCCACAAGCATTCTAATTTCACAAAATTATGGGAGCCAATCTACTGAGAGCAAACATGGCCAAACAAACTGTTCTCTGGGGTGGTTCCCACTCGGGATGCTCTATACCCACATTTTAGCCGACTGCGCATTTCACTGATATTAGTCAGGCCGTACACATAAGAAAGTCCATCATGGAAATGCTAGGAAATTCTCATGTTAGTAAGAGTACCAACGGCAATCCCAGACACATGCTTCTGCCTTTGACAGGCATCACAATTGAGATGAATCTGGCCCCCTTAGTCTCTAGTGAATAGAGGGAAGGGGGTCCACATCTGTATTACAATACTAACGGTGAAAAGAGGAGCCGTCTGAATTCTTTTCTCATCCGCACTCTCCAAAACCTCCAAGATGCAGGAAATGTGTTTTCTGTTTCTGTTTAGATCATTGCTCTTCCTTCTCTCCACCACCACCCTCTCCTTACTATTTTACTTTCTATCCAACATCCAGACTTAACTAAGTTGCCAATAAACCTAAACGTGTGCTTCTACTGACACCTTCACACCATAAACTGTGAATGAGCTTGCACCCCTACCCAGCTCATATGTCTTTCCTCCCTTTAAACATTCAATTTCCTCTGATAACTTTCCAGCTTGTTCAAGGTGGCCACTCTCATATACATTTTGAAGAAACCACTGATGCCAACAATCCAGAAAGGTAATGACACTCTTCTTCCCTCTGCACCTGCTATCCCCATGCCTCATCCACCCGTGCTTCTGAGGCTCTCCACACTACCCCAACTGGACCAGATATGCCGCACGACAAGATAAGCCTAGATGGGATTTGTGATCACTATTTTGCTCTGCCTCTGCATCATTCCATTTTGGAGCACAATTTATCTTTCATCATGCTCTAACATTGGGGGCACTATGAGAACATGCATCAGCGTGTCCATGGAACTTCCACCTGATTCCTGTGCCATCTGGCTTCTGAACTGTGCCAATCCAATGGGCATTGTGCTTTCCAACATAGCCGCCGCATTTTGGGTCTTTCCACCTGATGACGTAACGGCGATGCGATTGGCCCCCACCTTCCATCTATGGACCTATGGGTGAACTGGCAGGTGGAAGCTGGCCGACCTCCAAAGTCCCACAAGCTAAGTCCTCTGTCTGAGCTTGTCAGAGCATTGATGAGGCAGAGGGTGCCTCTGGAACGTCTCTGTAACATTCATGTTGCTGCCTATCCCATGACTCCTACATCTGCCTAATCACAGTGAGCCCATCGATTCACCAATTGAGTGCAGATCATTGCATGGCTGATAGACAGCATGCCCTGCCCTGTCTATAACACACCTTCTATCCCTTCCCTGAACCCCTTTCCTTTTCCTTACTATCCTGCTCCCCTACTGTACCTGTGGATTCTTGTACCTCACTATGGTTTGTTCCTCCACAAATGTACTGTCAATAACCCTTAGCAACTTCGATTGTGCCTCACCAACATTGCTCATTTCCAGTTAATATCTACGGCCGTGTGCAACTACGTTTTGCCTGCAGGACATGCATTCTATGTCTTATGCACCCCTACATTTGCTGTTACCCTAGGCCTGTGTGCCCTGCATCTTCATATGCTATCCACGGCGCACTGGTCACGAGCACTGACGTCACTTCTCTCTGCCCCCCTCGGCCCCCTCCTCCTTTCTATTTCACCTCCTCCCCCACTGGCCGTCTTTCCCATTTCTCTCTCCACTGCTCCTTGTTAAGCAATATAATCATCACTAGCCTTCCACAGGGAGCAGCTCTGTTCCCTCTCCCCTCACCTCCTCCGCCCCCTACCCTACTCTCATCTTTCTTTCTTCATGTATTGTTCGCCTGTCCCTCTCTGTTTCCACCCTCCTCCCTCCTCACCTCCCCCTTCCATTCCCAGCCCTCCATTAGATTTGCTACTTGCTAACCTGCTTAAGTAACTTTGTGCGTAGTAGTGCACCCACTTTTAAATTCCCCAACCACCACTCTCATTCCCCCTCAAAAATGTCTTTTATGTCATGCTGCTACACACGAATTGTAGGGCCTACCCAACCCTTGGATTATAAAGTAGCCTGTTCTGACCCTATCCCACCGGCCCCCCACCTTTTTTTACCCTTTTTGTGTAGGGCACTTTGAAAAACTAAGGATCATCATCAGACCTGAAAGAGTTATCTAACTGTCATATGTATTCATATGTACCTTTCCTGCACCTTTACATCCCTCTGCAGACCTGTATCATTCGTAATGTCAAGGGATCTGAGTGACTGCTTGTGTTTTCCCCACTGTCCCCCTCCTCCTTGAGCACTTTGAAACACTTGTAAAATCGTGTATAGGTGCTATATAAATAAACAATCCGATACAATACAATTCAATACAAGTCGCCTTCCTTTCTCACTATTAAGAGGTTTTTCAGTGACAGCACAGACTACCTAAAGGACAACAAACAGAGTGGCCCTTTGAATCTGGTTACACAGTAAAAGCACAATGAAGATGGTGCAAAACCACATCTCTAACTCTCTCACTGTAGTTCACCACTGCAATCAGTGCAATAGTTCATCCCTCCCTTCTCAAACTCTCTTATATCTTGGCTTTCAGGACACCATCCATGCTTGGAAACCTCATCCCTAGTGCAGCATTCCATTTCCATTTTCTGAAAAATTTAGACACATTATTTCACCCCTCTCCAAATAGGAGTCCTGCAAGGGTGTGGCATTAGTCTTCTCCTGTTCACAATCTTTAACATTTACACTTCCTCTCTCATTGAACTAATTTCCTTAAATTTCTCATATCCCGAGTTTGCTGATGTCACAGGAAAAAAGTCATTTGAAAGCATATGGTAAGTTTTTTTAAAACAAAAAAGCTGTTGATTCAGCACTCTCGGCCTGAAATGAGCCAAAATGGAACGCATCTTGGCTGGAGCCAGTTTAACATCTGAAAACAAAGTTAAAGCCAAATAGACATTTTTCGAGTATACATTTTCTTGTCAATATTTTTGCCCTTTTGGCACAATTAGCCCTAAAAAATGCTTTCACCAAAGAGCTATGTTGAGCTCAGACATATCATTATTTTCTCTGCTAACTCCAGCAAAACCAGATTGAGTGCTTAGCTGCATTCTCTTGCACACAGCTGTGGGCTTATTAAACTTTGAGATTTAAACCTTGAAATGTTTGAAAGTATCTAGCACCCACAACACATCGTATTATTCGAGATATGGGATTGTTATTCCCTAATTAAGTCATAGTGATATTCTACTCTGAAGTGTCTGCCCCCACATAGATTCAGAAGAACAGAATCTTGAAGGTCTGAGCGATATATCTCGAGGGACCTCGGTCACAAATCACATGCTACAAAAAAAGTAACAGACATATGTGGGCTTCTTTTTTAGCAACGTGGGCTTCCCATCAATTGAATACACTATTTCAGAAAACAGATATACCGTCACCAACCGGATTTGGAATGGGACTGGAATCTACGATAGAGATAGCTTCCATTTGTATGATGCCCCCCAAATAATATACTTTGAAGTAATAATAATTCATAGACGTGATCATGCCATGTTGTTCGCTTCAGTTCTAACCTGCAAGGGGAAGCAGGCTGGGGGCAGTTCGAAGTGTGTTAACTTGGTCGCTAATGCATCCGGGAATAGGGTGGCACGGTTTGCCAGAAATAATGTACAAGTTAAAAAGTCAATGGGCCTCATTACGAGGTAGGTGGTAAGGGATTACCGGCACCGGTAAGGACACCGGTGCCGGTAATCCCTTACCACCCTATTCCGAGGTCCCTTAGCGGGTCCCTTCCTTAATGCCTGGTTTTGCCATGCGTTATGGAAGGAACCCGTTAAGGGACTTCAGAGCTAATAACGGTACCGCAAACTGTGGTACCGTCATTAGCTCCAACCCCATTCCCATTGAGCCCTATGGGGGCTCGAATGGGAATGGGGAATGGTTCCCGGAATGGGGACTTACCGGGTCCTCCAAGGTTGGAATGACCCGGTAAGTCCCTATTTCGGGAAGCCAGACCCGGAATGCGGTAAGGGGGTAGCCATGGTGCTAATAGCACCATGGCTACCTCCTACCTCCTAATGAGGCCCAATATCCTTTTGTTGGGATAATATTGACAATTTAGAGAAAAAATGATAGGTATATACTGGAGAATTCTCCAACACATTATTAATGCTCAAACAAACTACTCGGTCTGTCTCATGTTGGAAAACATTTAATTTTGATGAAAGAAAATTCCAAATATGTGATCAAGAGATCAATGCTAAAAAAACATTTATTCAGATACAATGTGAGGTGAGTAAAAAAATCCATCGGCAATTTGGATTCTAAAAAGATGGAGATTCGCTCTCTCAAGAACAAATACAAGTCCTGGTCAAAGAATCGTAAGCTTCTGAGTTATATTAAGATCAACCAAGAATTTCTGATTGACATAATTAAGAGTAATTCTCAGTCAATATGGTGGAGGATAAATGTCAAACAGAATAATGAGGTTAATAAACAATCCTCTACCATATCTGAAAATGACTAGGTGGTCCATCATAAGACCAAGTTCTGTGATGATAGTGCCTATTTTCGTAGTAATTGTATGGAAAAAACAAATGAATCAATCTGGAATTATGATTTTGACAAAGATCAAATTATATATGTAATTAATACAATGAAAAATGTAAGGGTTTGTGGGCCAGATGGAGTAATGAACAGTCTCCTAAAATTGGACCCTTTACTTTGGTCTGAAATTTTATTCTGACTGTTTTCACAGATTACAAAGCTGAATAGCATTCCTGCCTCGTGGAAATTTTACGTCCCTTGTAGATGGGTTATAGAAAAGGAGTGAGTACCGTATTACATGGTTTTACATCATCATCATGTCTAGCACAAGCAGGTAGAAAGAGTGGGAGGACCTTTTATGTTGCTGTATTGGATCTCTCATCTGCATTCGATAATGTTGATTGTGGCATTTTATGAAGTAAACTGGCGAAATTGGGATTGCAGCATGGTCTAGCTAAGATGCTTCAGTTACTCCACAATGTAAACAATGTTAAAATTAGATTGAATGCATAGGGGGATCTATCAAGAGATATACCTACAAACAGAGGGGTAAAACAAGGTTGTGTGCTTGCTCTGACTCGTTGTAATCTATACATGTTACATCTATGGCACTGCATTAATGAGTGAAATCTGTATTCTCCTAATTTTGGTCATCTCAGTATTATTTGCATTGTTTATGCAGATGAACTTCTTCTTTTGGACTTTATTCTCGCTTGTCTACAGAGGGTGTTAGATGGCGTTTCCAAGTACTTAAAGAGGACCAATGTAATTCTTAATCCTCTCAAGTCCAAGAGTAAAAAGAGTTATCTCTGGAGGGTTAATAATTCCAGAATTCGGGAAACAGATGGCTTTTTCTATCTGGGACGTTTTTCTTTCTAACAAGAATGTGTTCACACAATTGAAAACGTGATTGGAGGAAAACATAAGAATGTGCACCTCTATGATCAGAATAATTATTTTTTTAGCTTAAAGGTGACCCCAATTGTTATGTATGGAATAGAACTAATGTCCCTGAATAATAGAAACATCTTGGACAGATTGGAGGTTCGACTCTTAAAGGAAGCATTATGCATACCAAAATATGTTCCAATAAGTGTGATTAGATTGGAGTTGGGGCTCCAATCTTGGTGGTCTATTTACATCTTCAAGGGTCTGGCCATATCCCCTAAAATATGTGGAGTGGATGATTCTGGTATCATTCCCCACTTATGAAAAACAATTGATAATCATATAAATGAGTGCAGTAAACTTGGGTCTCAAATGTAATGAGATCTATGGATATTGATGAAACTGTGTCTCAAACTGTTTTGAAAAATACCATTAAGTAATGGGACAAAATCGGGGGCATGGCAGACTTGCAAAGACTAAAAAGGAACAAAACTCAAAGTCTGCTGTAAGTCCCAAGTGTAAGTTTGAGATCATACTTGGAAACATTTTCTTCAGCATCTACCCTTCAATGGTATTTTAAATTTAGATTGAATTGCTTACCTATGTTAGAAATTCTAGGACCTCAGCTGAATATAGCTCAGGAACTCAGATCTTCCAGACTTCGGGCAGAACAATGCACAGAGTCACTTTTTCACTTGGTAATTGACTGCACTACGTTGACCAAGTTTAGAATTATACATTTTAAATCTCATGTTAACTCAATTGTGTTTGTAAATGGTAATTTCCTATGGAACAGACTTATGACAAGTACACAGATGGCTTTGCTTTTAGCTCTTGTCAAATTTTTTAATGTATATTTGATTAATTATACCGAGTTATATTGAATTGATGTACTTCTATTTTAGTGACTGGTTGCTATTTATTTAGTGAAAACCTTGGGGAGTTGATTGTCTATGTATAATACGATGAATTTGCGCATTTCTTGTTTTTGTGATTGCTATGTAATTGCTTTTGTTATATATCTTAACTGTATTTGGGGTATGTTTAAGAGAATTAATTATACTGTTGTATAAGGTATTGGTTTTACCAAATATGCAACAATAAAAATAGAAAATAAATTAAAAAATATATTCCACTCTTTACATTGACGTGTATGAGGACATGAAAGTACAAAAGATGATATATCTATGGGTTTTGGGGGATAAGTACGTAGGTTTAGAGGTGTCTCTCTTCATATTTAAAACATGTTTGGGCCTCCCATAATTAAAACCTGCCCAAAAACGTCCTTCCTACCCTGCGGGTCCCGCCAGACATTATAACTGGGGAACGGTTGTTATTCATTGCTGACGCTAAAGAAAGAAACCTGGTTGAATGAGTAAATGCTGTGTTTGTTTCTCTGGCAGGGCTGTGAAATAAAATGTCTTTGAGGAACCTTTCTCTCTTCCCGAAACTGATACTTCTGTGCAGCCACAGTTCTCATGGTCTCATCAAATGTAGCTTTGTTGAAGTCTTGCCTCTCTTTTTCTCGAATCATCCCAGTTCCAGTGTCTTCAAAACCAGTTAAAGGGACAAACATCTTGTTCTTTTTTTCCTTTTATTTCCTGCATTCCCTATCCTATAAGTGTGATCTGATAGTAATAGCTATATTGCTCCTTTAAGTATGTACTACCCCATTTCCTTTACTTACCCCATCCCTGCATCGCTATTCTGAATATAGAGTGTGTTTCAATACTATAGAATGAGTCATGGTAACTGAGTACAGGACATGAATCATTGTCAGGTCAAGCAGAGTCTTGGCGCGCATGCGTGGGGCATTGCTAGGAGCATGCTGGACATTCTTCCAAGCCTTTCTTTGTTTTACCCCTGCGAGAATTTGAAAAGGTCAATTGCAGAAAGTGCCTCTCCCCTTTAAAGGCAGTATAGGCTAGTTTATGTACATAAACTATTGTGCAAAGACTTGTAGGTTTCTGGATCAATGGTACTATTTTTAATCAGGTGAGGTCAATGAACAATTCCTGGAGGAAGGTACATTTGATTTACATGCACAAGTGCATCAGAAGTAGCGGGGCACTTTTTTAGCCTGATACACCAAAACAAATAAGAGGCACACCAAATCTAAAACCAGAGCTCTGAAAGATGCTCCACTGAAGTTGCAGGAACAACAAAAGAATTTGGAGGATTGCAAAGCAGATTATGCCACCCTAAAGAAAAGGAAAGGCAATTGTTGCCTTTCTTCAGCACTCTGGAGTACCCACCAAAAGAAAATCCTGAAGCTAATTGGGACTCTTATAACCCAGCTTTATTGAACCTGCTACTTGGTCAGCCACCAGACAATACACAACCACATGTGTCTACACCCCCATACCATTCAAATTAAAAGGTTTAGCTATGAAGCCTTGATTGTTCTCTCAGAGAAGCTTTAGCTGGAATTGTACCAAAATGGCACCCTCACAATTTCCACGGCCGAAAATGCCGACTTTTTTTTACCCCCCCTTAGACCACATATATATGTGAGGGGGTATAGAATATAATATTAATATGGGGGAAGCGGCAGGGGGTATACATGTGGTGTGAAGGGATTTAAAAAAATAATCCTGCATTTTTGGCCGCCGCAATAATCACTTAGATCCCTTCAGCATACAGCCAAAGCTGAAGCTGTACGTTTAAAAGGGAGAAATAAAATCGGCTTGTGACTGCAGCCCAGAGTGCCGGATGGGATTGCAGCAAAGTTGCGGGCATGCAGCATGTTCAAAGCTGTAGGTTTAAATGGGGAAATTAACTGATTACATCTGCAGCCCTTAAGTGCTGGAGGTGTTTGCAGCAAAGTTGTCCGAGGAGCATCAGCAAGGACCGGAAAGGATGCTTTTGGAAATCTGCCCTGTGTTTACTTTTTTGAAATTGTGTAAACTTAAGTGCAAAAAATAGTGATGTAACTTTTGTGCCATGGGCAGAGGGACTGGCCTTTGGCAATGACTAATGTCTACTCTGTTTTGCCTATTGGGCTACGCTCTGCTGATAACGGCTCATATAAGCATGCATTGCAAAACATATGTTTGTTAAAGGAGGTTTATAGTTCTTTCATATATTTTAAAAGAGGAATTATTATGAACTTGTTTACAGTGATGTAACATTATGAAACATTGTCACATATAAAAGCCTATACAATTGACAGAAAATACTCTGTTAAAGGGATGTTACGGTTAAGATGTACCACACCCTTGGGACTCCTCTGTCCCAGCAGTTAACTAGTGGCCTCCCATCATGGGATTCTTTGGCACTTCGCTCCCGGGCTCCCATGAGCAGTTGTCCATCCGTACTACCCATTTTATGTATGCACCTCTGTCACTACACAATGCATATGCACATTTATAGGAACACTATGTAAAATTATTGGTATATATTTATGGGAAATGTAGGTGTAAAAGATTTGTAGAACATTGTTAAGTGGCAGTTGGTGGGTGAAAGTTTAATATGTTGATAGGCTATATGTAGAATCTTTTATGTGTATTGGTGGATATATGTGTGAATGGTTTAAAGCAGGTAATGAGGGAGTGTTGCAAACATAACAGGAAAAAGAGTAGAAGGGGTTTTTTGTGTGATGGCGTGCATGTGTAATCCAGGTTTTCTTATAAGGCATGGGCTAGACAGGGGAATGTGGAGACTTTCTGATAGTTATACATGGTAATGGATTTATGGTGTTTATTGTATACTAGAGAGACACATTTCTGGGCAGAAATGTGTGTGATTTGTTTTCTTTTTCTCTAGTATGCTTGTCCATTATTTCCATTAGCATAGTAGAACATGCAAATGGCAATGTTGGAGAATCGTATTGAATCTAACTACTTTACTGAAAAAGTAGATGCAGTCTATATGCTTATTTATTTAGTTCTATTTTTTAACTGTGAAAGGTGTTCCTAAATGAACCTTTTTTTAATGTTTTTTAAATTTATTTTTTGCAGGTGAGGCCAGAAGGTAAGGTTGTGGAATCAGAAAATACGATATTAAGGCTTTTACACCATGCAAAGAGAAATACACCAACACGGGCTTGTAAAGATTCCCAGAATCTTTATTGCAATACTGAACAGTTTACAAAACAAAGTACACAAATAGCTATTTGGCCGTCAATACTTCACAGAGACCACCAGAAGGTTCAATATGAGCAGTAAACAGGGATTGCTAGCTGGACATCAGCATATTTATACAGTTTCTTCATAACGATGTCCAGCCTCCTACAAGTTAATCATGTACTGGGCTAGGGTTCGCGCCAGGTTCATTCCTAATTTACATATCTAGTGCATGCGGTTTACTTCTTAATACATTTACTAAGAAGCACTATTATTCTCTGGGTTTAACTTTACGCTCTTTACACATTTGTTTCAATGCAGGTCAAACAGATGTTTCGCATGTCATGTTTAAATAGCGTTATTGTTCTTATATACTTGTAGGTTAACATCGCTGATTCAAGTAATCCCCTGATCCCGAGGTCAACAAAGGACAAGGTCTACATGACCCTAACATGTAGCCTGCAGGCAGGTTGGACATTAACTCACCTACAGAGGTTGAAGAGGTTAAGTAAGAACAAGAGAACACAGGTCAGCCATTTTAGGCCACAGGGTGACTTTGCACGACAAACTAAAATGGCGGCTTTAACCTAAAATGGAGGCTTGATTAACTTAAGGTCACAACCTTGCGATGCAGATTTCCTCGCAGAGAGACTGGGCATAGGCCAACATATACAATGAGGACGAAACAATATTATATCAGTTTTAACAAGGTGGGGAGGGAAATGAGGGAAGGAGGAACAACCACACACATGGAGGGGCAGGTGGACAGGAGAAGATTGACTTGCATTGAATCTAAGGTAGAAGGCAGTGTTTCTGATGCTCCTTGATTATAGCTTCAAAAGCACATTGAAATTGCTCCCCCCAGCGGAGTGGTGTGCTGCAGAATATACAGAGTATGTTCTTTATCGAAAGATATGGATCAACAGCCTCTTTTATCACTTGCATGGTTTCCGGTTGGATTTTGTGTCCCACAGAAGTAGGCTGTGGGGTTACATCATTGGTTGAGAAAGATGAGATAGATGAAAACAGCCTACTACTTCCTAATCAAAGAACAACCTTTCTGACAGCAGGATTTGGTGTGATGCTGTATGGAGCTGGTCCAATAGGAGTAATGCCCAGGTTTTCCGCGACTGAGTACAGTGTTGTACTCCATGCATTTCACTTTCGTAGCTTTAGACTTTGGTACATTTTCAACAGTGGTAAAGAATTGCCACATCCATGATTCTCGCTGGTTGTTAGAGGTAGGCACTTTTTCTACCTCATCTTCCTAGTCTTCTAGATTGTCTTTTGAACTATTGTTCTTTCATTGTGTAGGTCCTCCAGCTGGTGGTAGTGGTGGTGGCTCTTGAGGAGGAGGGATGACATTAGCTGATGCCATTTTTAAGATAAATAGCAGTGTTCTTAATATTCTTCCAAGTATGTGCTGTCCGCTAGATTATTAATAGATAATGAGTAAGACTAGGTATAGGAGATATGCAAGGGTACATTGTGAGCTTCAAAGTTCCTAGTTGAGCTGAAAAACGCAGTTATGAACTGTTTGCGAAGCATGGATCCATTCGCAAAGCGTTGACACATTCAGGAACATTTCATCATGCTGCGTGTGAGAGCGTGGTCATGTGACTGTCTGAAATGTATGTGATGACATCAGGCATTCGCAAACGTTGACAAACACAAAAACAGTGGAAAAAGTTGCAAAACGTATAGGAAGAGCACTTGTAGGGCAGCTTATAACTTCACCCACCCCTGGACAAATCCTCACAAACTTTGCAAAAAAGTGTATGGCCTGTCAGATTGATTCTGTGGAGTTTGATGAGGTGTCATTAAGTGGGCAAAGTTATAGGGCGGTCCAAAAAAGTGTGTTTTTCCCATAGATGCAATGGAAAAATAATTTTGCTGATGCCTACAGCCCAAACTGCTGGGTGGATTTTCAACAAATTTGTGTCAGGAGCAGTGGCTTGCACCCGAAAGTGTGCTTTAATAATTTTGGTGTAAATTCGTCCAGTATTTTTATTAAAAAATGACCAAAAAGTAGGTTAAAAAAAAGTGATATCGGGGTTCAGTCTGCCGACTCACTTCCTTGTTCGGTCTGCGGACAGGCCTCCGATTGGTCTAGAGGGCAGCATGAGGTGTGCGGACATCGGACGCACCCGCTGATTGAATGGTGAAAAGCATGATGTGCATAATATTTTTAGAAATGCCCGCCATGTTGGATCCTCGGACTCCGGCCATTGTCCTCGCACAGGACGGTTGGGGAAAAAGTCTGGAAAACACATTTTGGGTTATTTGGTGGTGAAAAGAGGGGCTGGGAAGGGTGAGGGAGTGGTAAAAAGATAATATAGGGTTATTTTTCTAGTTGGAAAAAGGTCAGGCATGAATCGTGGCTGTCCGCAGACAGTGCCGTGAATGGACAGCTTGGAAAATACATTTGGGAATATTTGATGGCTGAAAGAGGCCATAGAAATGGCAGGGAAGTGGAATGTAGGAAATGTGGAGCTGTTTATATAGGTGAAAAGGGGTTTGGAAATGCCTCTAAGTCCGCAGACAATTTTGGTGTCCGTGGACATCATTTCGATTTCAGGGGGGTCAGGATGAGTTTGATTAGTTGACAGTGTATGGTACATACTTCTTATATAGTTAATTGTATTGTGGTGGTTGTGGTCTATGGTACGTACTTGTTATATAGTTAATTGTACTTTGGTGGTTGTGGCCACTGGCCAAGGCCTCAACAGTAGTGATATTTGTATAGTAATTATAGGTAATGTAGTAGGAGTATGGCCAGAATCATCACAGTAGTAATATGTGTGTAGTAATTATAGGTAATGTAGTTCGAGTACAAAGTGTCTGTAATATGGAGGAATGATGTAATTGAACTGTATATTGTATTTATGATTGTAGTACAATTGAGGTAGTGCTCTTCGAATATGTATTTGATTATACTTGCTATGGTTACTTAGTTTCATAGCGTTATGAAGCTGGAATCTCTGGTTTATTTTCTGTGGAAATAAATCAGTATAATGTGTTAAGGATGGTGGTTTAAAAACTTTGGTTGTATACAATGTTACATGCACATTTTGTTTAGACCCCCATAAACAGCACATGGTAAGTACTTTGTCTGGTACTACATTAGTGTATCACACACCGCTATTGTTTTGACATTAAATAATCATTGGGTCATTGGGAGAAAAAAAATCCATACCGGATTAAAACAACCTGATTACAGTTATGTGAGTTTAAGGGTGTTAGTATGATTGTTTGAGATATGTTGCGATTAAAGGAATGCTTGAAGTAGTTAGATACCTGATGGCGTATTTTAACTGCATGTGAGTGTAAGGGTGATAGTATATTTATTTGAAGTATGTTGTGATTAAGGGAATGCTTGAAGTCAGTTAGATACCTGTTGGCGTATTATAACTACATTAGAGGTTAGAAGATGTTTTGTTGTATAAGAATTGAGATGGCGTATCTTAAGTGTTTTGGAGTGAAGGGTATTTTTCAAGTAGTTAGATACCGGTTGTCGTATTCTAACTAGATTGACATTCAAAAGTACTATTGGAGTATTATGGAAGTAGTTAGATACCTGTTGGCGTATTGTAACTGTTAATTGTGCTATAGTTTAGTGATAAAATTGGGTTGAAGGAATATTAAGTAGGCATTTGTTAAATTTGCTGGTAACCCATTTTTTGGATTAATGGAGGTATCATTACATTCAAACCAACCACTTATTTTTTTGACACATGCAGTGTAGTGCGCTGGAGTGGTGCCGACACCACTGTGGTGTACTATACCGACTGTTGAGAAGGGTTTCTTTCCATTAGATACTTGGCTGTGTGTGAAGCCTATAAGCTTACAGTTATTTTTGGTACATTTGCATTGTACCTTAGAAGCATCACATTTTGGCTATGTGATTTTATTTGAATGGTGGAACGATTGTGTGAATTGCAAAAAGGGCATAATATGCCATGATTTGCATTCTGAAGAAGCTGGTGAAATGGAATGGATTCAGAATTTGGCATGGATACATATACACATCATTCATTGGGGATGTGGTCTTGTGAAACATGGTTGTAGAGATTGCATGTATGTTTCCCCAGTACTTGTAGTAAGTACATGAGGAATTTGTGTGGATCTTCCTGTGCGTTTACAGTAAATGTTATCATTCCTGCACAGTAGTCCAATTCCTGCCTTATACCTGAAACACTGCAAGTGATGTTGTGAACAATTGGCAGCTATTGAAAGAGAAGATTTGGTGTTACATTAGCTTAACAGTTTACTCCAGTTGTGTTCCTGAATTTAAATGGACCAGCAAATTCTGTTTGTGGATTGTTTGAATGGCCTGCAAATCTTTCTGGTGAAGAGACATTTGTGTTTTTCTTTTCTAATAGACGTGCAGTTGACTTTTACTACACAGTTTTGTGGTTGTATTGTTTGATGCAAAAGGACTTGGTTGTTGTTTCTTTAGCAGCATTATTGGGAGATCTGTTATAGATTATGTCTGTATTACTAGAAGGGGGTGTATAGTGCTCGTAGCCTGTTGTATTCCAGGATGCAAGGAGTGTCAGCTTTGACTTTATTTGCATCAATGTTAACTAGGAACAGACCCTTAAGTTTATGCAGACATGAAAGTGCCACGTAACTCATACCTTCTTTAAAGACTGTGCTGCCAATGTCAATCAATGCTTGATCTAGGGTTAGACCTTGTGATTTGTGAATAGTGACAGCATATTCAAGAGATAGAGAGCATTGCTCTCTGCTTATGGAGAATGAAACATGCTATTGTCCGGTCAATTGTTTTAACTTCTGCAAATTTGTCAAAGGGGATGTTGATAAACTGAATGTTGTTGTAATGTGGATATGGTTGCAAGCTAATAACTGTACCAAATGCTCCATTGACTAAACCTTTTTCTACATCAAGGTTACATTATAGAATGATTCTGCAGTTTAGACACAAACTCAATATTTTCACCAATACAGCTGGGTTGGAGATACATTTTTCTAAGCTATTTAGTCATGCTGTTTCTTGTTGACACATAGGAAGTGCCAAGCTGTGCACTTCTAGTTTGTCTGTGTTGCTGATATGCAGTATGGGTTGCATTTATTTTTCCATCATTGCATTTTAGATTTTGTTGAGTTAATTGTTCCATGACATCAGGAGCAGATTTGTTTAATCCATACAGCTCATGGATTAGTCTACTGCTTAAGATGGAATTTGCATCTTTAATAAGCAGACCAGTCTAATGTGAGGTCTGCAGACTGATGCATGTTTTGAGTTAGTTCTATGTAGTGAACATTTTGCCAGAGATTTACATTTCAAATGCTGCTGATGGTACTGCGGACTGTTTGTGCCCTAATGTTTTGAAAACAGGTTGACCCTTCACTGGTGTTAACTGTAGGCGGTCTCCCAAAACAACAACATGTTTTCCTCCAAACAGTTCTTCGTAGTTGGTTTTTAAGACTTCTTGCATTCTGAGATTAATTAAAGCCAAAATGAGGTTGGAAACCATGTTTATTTAATAAATCAGGAGCACTTTCACTTGTTTTAAAATTCTGCGTACTTCAGTAGCAGCTTCTGCTGATAATTTGTAGTATTGTTATTT
This sequence comes from Ambystoma mexicanum, assembly GCF_040938575.1. NCBI lineage: Eukaryota > Metazoa > Chordata > Amphibia > Caudata > Ambystomatidae > Ambystoma > Ambystoma mexicanum. The sequence goes on from NC_090936.1 coordinate 392,753,959, forward strand.
GTTTTGGTGTTCTATGGGGAGGAGCAGTAGTTGATGTAAAGTTACACCTCCTGGTGTGGGCAGCTAAGCCTGTGGAGGTTGTTACTACAGCCAAAATGCTGTTGTGTGTTAGGTTTTGTAGAAATGTGTTAATTAATTTAATTTTTAATATTTTAACAGAACCAGCGTCACCACTTACATACAGGAGCAGTGGTTTATAATTTTTACAGCCACAGGTTTTAGTTTCTTGTTTAAAATTGTTACATTTTTTGAGTGACTTTGAGTTAAATGGTGAGTTGTTCATCATTTAGCTGTGATTCGAGCACTAACAAGTCTTCTTCATATTTCTTATATTGATGCATGGTATTTTCTAAATCAGTCATAGCTATGTCTGCTTCAGTTAGACTGAGAGGTTCTACAAGTGGTTCTTGGCTTCCTGTAAGGGAAGGTTGACTGCCCGTAGGAGTGTCTTTGTCCAGTTGAGCTTCAATTTCTTTCTCTTGTTTTTGAAGTTCATTGTCCAAAATGTGTTCATATTGTTTGAAATTGTCATTTATTATACTGCTTTAATTTGCTTTGAATGCAGCTTCAAATGAGTCATAGTAACCTAATATTTTTTTTCTTTTCTCCAAGGTTTAAAAAGTTGGAGTAGGGCCACGTAATACAGTTCTCTATGTTGTGGAGATTTAAATGATAACTTTATATAATTAATTTGATGGGTTTGGTGAGTTTCACTAGGCGTCCTTCACAAGTTGAGACTAAATATTTTCAGTGTCTCATTTGGAGTGAAATTGTTTTTGTATGTGTGGTTTTGGGCAATGTCGTACAGACACATGATTCCAAATCAGTGCTTCTGTTTGGGTAGTATGTGTCAATTAAATTGTTTTTTTTTAAAATGTCCTGGCCGCTGGGATCATTTGTGGCTATGTGTTCTATCTCTTGGTAGGATTGTTGTACTCTTTTTTCGGGATAAAGCTGGTCCACAGTTCAGCCAGACAATGTGGTCAGATTCGCCATATAAGGCTGTACCTGTTAAATGGTCTGCAGCTTTGTAGCACCTGCATTCTCTATGGAAGAGCATTTTTATACAAGAGTTATACCATTTTTTTCATAGTGTTTTGTCAGATGATGTGTCAAATCAGAGGTCTTTTAGCTCTGATTTCCCAGCTTTGGTGAGATAGGCTGTGGCATATCTTGCAACTGCAGTTGAATTGTCTGTAGTGTATTGTATGTCTATGTTTGCATTCCACAAGAGGGCAAGGATTGCATTGTAATCATTGATGTACGTGAATGCTTTGTCACTTTTAATTTGGTAAGTATTTTTAGGGGATTTGACTTTAACGCTGTATCTAACAGAAGACATCACGCTATTTACTTGCCATTTTTTGCACACTGGTCTAGGGAAGCCAAAGCAATATTTGTTATAGTATTTGCCTTTGTTTTTTATATCTAAGTCGGCAGTATTTGCCACATTTATGTTTTTAAAAGCATATGATTTGTATATGTAGGTCACTATCTGTGGTTTCTGAAGGAATGTTGCAGGTAATGTATTTTTCAATACATTGTAAAACAGTGGCGTCACTATCATGGCCAAAGTTAGGAGCATCTTTTATCCACAAAAGCATGTGGATGTGTGGTGCTCCTCTGGATTGATATTCTTTTCTCCAAAAGAAGTGTTGCACTTCTCAGAGTGGGAGAGTAGTTTTATTGCAGATAAAGTCCAGCATGGCAATGAAGCAATGCTGAAAGCACCTTGGTACATTCACAAGGTGAAGAAAACAGACTTCTCCTGTTGTTTTTATACCTATTCCATCTTTCTATTGGTGTGCAGTGCGTGAGAAGTTGTGCAAGTCAAGCCATGCGTACTCAGCACAACTTAAAGTAACAAACCATGTGGGTGGGCCTAAGTTCCTTAGCATGCAACGTACATTAGCGTGATGTCCGAACCATTCTTCTTTTGTACCACACATGTTTGATACTTGACTGCAAAACTTCATCTTTGTCTTTTATTTTTTGAAGCAGTTGGGTAGTGGATATGTTTAAAAAGTTAGAGCCTGTTTTAAATTTGTGTGCAACTACATAACATAGAGTTGTTAGTTCACTTTCGAAGAGGAGGTGAACATGTATTTGATATTTTGTCTGAATCTGGAGACTTCAGATCACATTGTTAAAGAAAGATATTCTGATAAACTGATTTGTGTGGACCTTTTATTTTTCTTCCTCCTTTTCCTGTAGGAAAGGGTAGAGGAAAAGAATGTGCTTCTACAATATTTTGCCATCTGCTTATTGGGGATTCTTTGGCTTGATGCATTTGATATGTTTCTAACACATCATCAGCGGTGTCTTTGGAGTGTAGTGGGTGAATTATATACTGCTCTAAAATGTTGGCTGCAGTTACAGGATCTACACATTCAAATTGGCCAGTTGCTGGTGAGTCTTGAATAATTTGGGTGGTTTCTCTTAAGTTTTCCTCTATGTTTATATATTTGTACTATTCCTTGTTTTCTTTTAGATATTGTAGGGCTTGTTTAAGTTTGTTTAAGTCGACTAGTTGTTGCCAAATTGTTTTGTAATTTGTTGGCACACCATTAACTAGTTCAATCAAAGATTGATCTATTGGTTGTTGTACTCCTAGAGTTTGTACATTTGCATTTAGATTTAATGGCAAATATACTACTATGCCACGGATGCCCATTAGCGACTTGTTTGGCGGTAATTTGGCTGATTTTGGTTGAAGGCCTATTGTAGCTTGAAATGGGTGCACTGTTTGGATTATAATGCTGTCATGCAAGTTAAGTTGTTTTAGAGCTTTTGGTAGTAGGAATATTTCTAAGTTAGTAGTGATTCCATGTGATGGCATTTCGTTATTGTCAAGCTTTGTGTTGCAGTACTTGTGAACTGTTGAGGAGTTAGGTATTTTGTATTTAGTTTGTGCTGTTAGATATGAAGATAACTGGAACCATTGGGATTCTTCATTGTCTTCTATTTTGTAGGCTATATATACTATTTTTGTGCTCTTTTTATAAAATGTTCTGCGACAACAGACACATACTTGGTTTGGTATTTCAGCAGATGTGTTTTAAAATTTAGTTTTTTCTTTTTTGTATGTGCTTATTAGGAAAGGTGTTTATGAGGTTTTCTGTAAAGTTGTCTGAAGGTACAGAATTTTCTAAGCCAAGTTCAGTTCCAAAGTATTTACATTGGATGCACTCTATTTCTTAAAGCAGTTCTTTGGCTGTTCCATGTAGGAGAATGCTATTTAAAGATTGCAGTTGTAGAGCAGGACATTTTGCATATTATATTAAATGTACAAGATTCTGTATAGTAGAATGGTGTGTTGCTAATATTTTGAGGTGGTGGAAAGTGCTTTCTCAAGCAGTCCCTACAATGCAGGATAATGAAACTCCTCGCAGACAAGTGTGGCTGTGCACTGCATAGCAACCCATGGTTTGTAAAAATGTTCATTCTACTTGTGTCTTTTAGTTTCACATAGTGATTGAGGAAATGTTGTAAATAGTTAACGGATTGTTGACATACATTACACATTGAACTGCATGTCCATTTGTAAACTGGATGGTTGCTTTGGGTGAAACGAGCATTTGGTTGAACATTTGTTGGGGACTGTTTTTCTATAACTGTTTCTTTTTCCATAATGATGTCTTCCACCATTTAACTCCCTCAACCATTATTGTCCATAGGAATTGTTTTTTTTGTTGTTCTTGTTTATAAGCTTCTTCATTGAAATATGGTTATGTACTGCTTGTGTGAATAAATTCACCATCACAGAACTTTGAAAAGGTGTGTATATTGATACTGTGCATGTTTAGAAGTATTTTTGTAATTTATTGATTAAATTAGTTAATGGTTTCATTCTGTTTAAAATCAATAGAAACAATTTTCTCTTTAGTAGAAAAGTGCTGTCAAATAGAGCTTGCAGGATTAGTCTCATGCAGTAGCTTTTAATGGTAGATCGTGACTTTTCAGATATTTTTATATGTTTGTGAAGAACTCTACGGTGGAACATTTTCTGTAACATAAATGTTTTGGATTGCTTTACTATGACAACATTAACACTGGTAGATACAGTGTTAGGTTTATAAGTAGGTCTGCTTTTCTTTGTACATACTTTTTTACTTTTAGTTTTTGTAAGAGGAGCCTTTTCCTTTTTAGTCATGGCTGGTTTCATTTTGTGAGTGAGGTTACTAGCTCTTTTGTTTTAATGTTTTCTATAAATTGTTTTCAAGGTGTATGACTATATGTTGTCTTTTTATTTGTATCTGCTCTGTTTTCTCTTGCTTTTTAGTAGGTATTGTGTTGTGTCTGTTGGGGAAAGAGAACGTTTGGGTTGGAAAGCTGTGCAATGTATATGCATGTATGGTGCATGGGTTTGTGGGTGTGATTGTAGAGATGAATGGAGTGCTGTTTGATTGTGAAGTGGCATATTAGGTGTGGTTGGGAAGGTTGTGAGAGTAAGAGTCTGCAGAGTTGTGATGGTGTTGGGTTTTGGGTTAGTGGATAAGGGTTTGGTGATGTGTTGTAATCTGTATGGACATTGTTCTGTTTTGAGGAACAAAGCGTATGTTGTAATGGTGGTGTTTAGAGGGAAATAGGAAGAGTGTGAATGCTATGGCTTGGAATGTAAAAAATGTTGGTACATTAATGTACTTACTTTGTTTGATGTGAAGGCTTTTCTTTTTTCAGTTCTTGTCTTCTGTAATGTGCTTCTTTCCTGTAATTGCAAAAGAAAGTTAGTGGGATATGTGGTAATGGTGAAGTACCTTTAGTAAGCAAGTTTGTTATTTATGCAGGATGGAGGAGTGGTGGGGAAAACAATTAAAATTAGTGGACAGTTAAAAATTGTTGCTTTTAGTAGCATTTTCATGAAAGTTAAGACATGCGTATGTGCATTTATAGAAGCTATGTAACGTGTTAAAAAGAAGAAAATATGTGTAGTACACTTTTAAATGGACGTTGGTGTGTGGAAGTTTAATATGTTAGGAGTATATGCATACTCTCCAACATGATGTGTTCTAATCCGTAGGTGTTTATGTAGTCCTAGATTTTTTGTTTACGTTTTGAGACTTTTAAATCCACTTTTCCCATTATAAAAGTTGAACTACAAGTCCCAGATTGCTGAGAAAAAATTAGGCATGCATACGCAGCTGAAGATTGGAATGGGTTTTGTTAGGAAGTATAGAGGTACTGTAAATATATTAAATTGGCATGTACTGAATGCCAATTATAAATGGTGTAAAAATCTATTTTAGCTGTTTTTACTTCCTTTTATGAAAAAGTGACACAGTGCTGCTATAAATGAAGATATGCATTTTTTTACTTTCTTCAAAATGCTTCAAACAATATTTTGAAAAGCACAGCATTTTATATGTTTATTTGATATGCATGTCATAGTTTCGAATCTTTAAGTTCAGTAATGTTTTCTATTGCATTCTGGGACTCGTAGTTTGAGATTTATAATGGGTGAATTGGAATTGGAAGTGACAGAATGCAAAGAAACAAATTAAGACTTAAAAGCACCTATATATTGGAATGGGTGATGTTGGGCTGTATGCATGTGCTGCCAACATATTAAAATGGCAGACACTAAGTGCCACTTAAAAATGTTTTACAGCACTATTTGATCTGCTTTTCCTTTCTTTTTTGAAAATGTGACAAAGTGGTCCTGTACATGTACATATGCATTTTTTATCTTTCATCACAAGGCTTGTAAAAAGAAACATTGTGAAATGCAAAGCATTCTAATTGTTTGCTGCTTTATTTGAGCCGGTGATGAATGCTGCAATGCGTGGCATTTGCTAGAGTGGTTAAAAAAGAGAATATGCTGAGAAGCGTATTACAGGGTAAGTAGCAGGAACCTTCTATGTATATATATTTGTAAGATAGTTGAAGAATGTATTTTTTTAAATATAAGCATACCTGTACTATGTATTGTTAGATGCAGAGCTTGGTTCATCTGGAAATATCAATCTTGGACAGTTGCACAATAATTTTTGATGTAGATGCATTTCATTAACAGGAGATATGTACTCTGAGGGTTCAAGTGTACATATGAGGTTTTGAAGTGAGATGACAGGGTTAGGAGTAGAGTTTTTGGAGGTGACTGAGGAACTGGTGTGTGACTCTTCAAAAGCAGCCAGTGAGGGAGTGTTAAGAACATGAAAGTGGAAAGGGTAGAAGGACTGACCTTGTGTTACGGGGTATGGGGAGACCGTGGTAGTCCGTGGACAGCACTTGCCACATGGGGTCTTTTGTAGATTCCTGGCATGGAAAGGGGACTGTGGGGATTAGACAATAAGGTTTACTGGGCGTGGTAAAGCGGGAGAGAGGGTAACAGGAGTTTTGTTTGCAGGAGTTGTGAGAACACAAAAAATGACTATGGTTATGTGATTGAGAAGGCTGACTGTGTGGATTCTGGGGGACTCTTCAATTGAGTCATTGAAGGTGTATGCTGAAAATCATGGCAGTTTTAGAACTATTAGATTGGCAGTAGTGCACATGTTGTGGTATGCAGTTTGTGGCTTAAACTGGGCAAACTTGTTTTCATTCTGTCAGAGTATGGCTCACTTTACATGTCCAGACATTGTAATTATGCTTTGTGGAGGGGACAGTTTGGGGTTTGTACCTCCAGTGTATTTGCAGGTTGTCCTGTAGGATTTCTATAAAAGCCTAATGGAACTTTTCCTGTTGCCCAGATTATTGTTTTTTTTAAATAAATCAGAGGCAAACATGGAGCTGTCCAACACATTTTGTCAGCCCACAAATGTAAGAATCAAGGCAGCTTGTCAATAAAGCTGTGTCTTCTTTTTTAGGTGTTGCAGGAATGTCATCTTTTGAGAATGACAATATAAGTTCTGATGGTGTTCATTTCACAGATGTCAGAAATACAATTTTGCTTTACAATGTTAGGAATACATTGAGAAAATGTCCCTGTAAGAAAATGGTAAGGGAACATGTACAGTGTACAGTATTAATGTACACAAAACCAAAAAAAGGAAGAAAAGTTGTTTGTTAACACACACCCCCAAAAAAAAGGTTCTTCTCAGAGCCACCACTAAAGATGAAATAACTTAAATTGTGTTTCATTGCTCCCCTGCACCTTTGAGTGGCTGTGACATTCGCAGACACCACGGTAGTCCACGGACGGCACGTGCCACATCCACAACTTCAAGGTTTAGGGCATGGAAAGGGGAGCGGGAAGACAACAGACAGTCATGGATGTCCGCGGACATCAGGGGATCAGCCAATCAGGTGTTCTGGGTGTGTTGTACAGGAAGAGAGGGGAGCAGAAGTTGTGTTAGTAGGGCTTGTGAGAGGACGGAAAATGGCCATGACAATGTCTTTCAGCAGGCACAGTGTTTGTATTTTGGGGCCTCTTGGGTTAATTGGTTGAAGGTGTATGCTGAGCATTGTGGAATAGCCAGAAATCTTGGATTCCCTGAATTGGACGTTTTCTGGTATGCAGTGAGACTCATGAAGCGGGTGGATCTGCTCCCATTTTGTGCAAATATGGTTGAATTGAAACATCGGTGGAATGTTATTGTCCATTGTGGATGGAACAGTTTGGGGAACGTGACTGGAATGTCATTGCATTTTGTAATGAGGAGGCATTGGGAAAGTTGAAGAAAATGTTCCCTAATTCGAAAATTATTGTTTCACCTTTGCCCAGAGAGAGATGTGGATGTACTCGAGTTAATTTGGTCCCCAAATGGAAAAAGCGAAGCGCAACACCAATAAAGCTGTGTGTGCCTTTGTGTGAGATGTTGGCATGACATTGTTTCATAATGAGTACATTACATTTGATAGTGCCAACATCTTGCAGAGAGATGAAGTCCATCTAACTGATGTGGGTTATCAGATTTTTGTGGAAAACATTTAAAATGCTTTTAAGCAGTTTTTGCGAAAGTGAGAAGAAATAATTAAATTCAGTAAAATGTTTGTAAAACCAAAAATTAAAAAAAAGTATATAAAAGCCAAAAACACAAAAAAGGTTAGTTTAAGAGCGGACATTTTTGAACGCAAAATCATAAAAATGATTTTGGTAATTACACCGCCGGTAATAGCGCTGAAAACAGCTGAAAACAATAATACAGTCTAATGTTACTGTCATTTTTTGGTGGTGTTGTTTCTTTCCTCCTTACTAAAGTTCCTTGAATGGGCTTCAGATATGTAGGCATTGTAGGTCATGATGTGTATTGTTTGTCCTAACACACGTATGTAGTAAGTCTTCAATTATTAGCTCTTAGCTATTTATTCCATGTTTAGCATTACTGAAAACTCTGATAAGGTACCATTCTTAATTTTACTTTCCAAAATTACCAAATAAAAAATATTTTACGTATATAGAGCATGCTGCATCCATAGCGTATGTATATGTATGAATAAGTTCCTGTATTAACAACAAAACTCCAATATTATGTTTTGTTCAGATAAGAACATTCTTTAATACATTGAGTAGTTCATGATAGATCTCCAGACCACCCTTGACGTCTTGTTCCTAACATTATAAACAAAACCTCTTTTAGAGAATTTTTAGAAAAATGTATTTCAAAAGTGAATTCATTGATGATGTCTTGAATGACATTTGTGATGTCATCTTTGATATCCTGGGTGTTAGTCTTAGCAGTGCATGGAGGTGGCACGAGCTATGGTTGCTTAGCGTACCATGATTGGCACATTTCAATGGTTTTTCTGTTTTACTTGTAACCACAACGTCCCTCTAACAAAGTTTTTTCTGTAAATTTCATAGGTTTTTACTAGTGCACCTTTAATATGCTTCAAGTTCCTTAACTAGACCCAATGGGGAATGGGAACTTACTGCTGTACTGCTACTCATGATTCATCGCTAATAGCACCAGACCCCATTGCGGTCATTCCATTTGCGCTGGTGGTATTCCAGCAGTATTACTGCTGGGATACCGCAAGACTCCTGGTGAGGCCCTTTGCGTCCAATGCATCCTTTGCCTGTTTTTGCACATAACTGTATGTATACTTTCTTTATCATCATCCACTTTAAATAACTCCATGAGCAGTCATTCATTTTATTGAAATCTTTTAAGTACTATTGTATTACCACTGTCTCTTTTATCATTTATATTCCATACTCAGATTTTCTTTTTTTAAAATAAACATTCTTCTGACCGTGGATTTAAAGAAAGTGGTGTATTTGTTGTATTGAGAATCGCACCTATCAACAGCAACGACTGGGGTGTTTATCTGCGGATATGCAGCACACAGTGTGCAGCGTTGCTACCCACGGCAAAAGTGCCTCCCAATCCAGCCTATTCTACATACTAGCAAATGGCATGTTGAGAGTTTTTGGATGTGAGATAACCGCGGGTATGAACAGCCAAACAGGCGAGGCTTCTTTATAACCCTGCTATAACAAAATTATATGCATGGGCGTGTCAACGCTTTTCACCATTTCATTGGCTGTTGTGGTAAGCACAGCTATTGTTATAGCTGCATCTGTTGGACCAAACATTTTCTCTGCAATAATTATATTTTAATGTGGATAATATCACTCAGAATTTGATCTGTGTTTGTTAATTTATGAGTTTATGTGTTCCCTTGTCTTGTTTGAAGTTTTTATGGTTGGCTTAGTTTGATTTTCAGTTTGTAGAAAATGTACGTGTAGCTGTGGCTGCAAGGCAAGATTTGTAGCTGCGCCGTTGCTATGAGAGATTCTGGGCACGGGTAAAAAAGATTCCTGTGACTATGATTGTTTGTTTCGGGGTGTTATATGTCAGATGGTATATATCACCACTATTATTGGGCATAGTTAAATTTAGTGGCAGTTTATTTTTCATGTATTTTTTACTTTTTACATTAATGCTTCTTAATTAAATGCGTGTCAGATACATTTATTACTATTGTCAGATGTCATACTTTGGTATTATTTTTCATATACTCAGATTAAATTACAGTTAATGTTTTTTTTTTGTTGTAGTAATATTCTGTTTAAATTAAATAGTCTTTTTATTGATCTATTTCTTTTTTTGTAAGCAGGTTTTAGAGGTGAAGGATTACTTTCATGTACTTGAACAGTGGCCTGCTGATTGTGGACTACGTGTTGACACTTTACGATGAACACAAGCCTTCCTGTAGGGTTTGTCCATGTCATCTGAATGGACCTGAACAAGGTGGTGGATGAAAGTTGGCTTTCTCAAACATTGAGATGGCTTATTGTAAAAAAAATTACACTGCACTTCCTGAATGGCCTTCTTACTGTGTTGCTCTTTTTACCGAAAAATACTGTGATTTATCTGCAACATTTTTCTGAGCATTTGAATTGTTTTATTATTGGAGGTAAAGCAGATGACACCCACACCATGCTTTCTTGTAGTTATTTTTCAATCCACCAGGTTTTTATTTTCTCCCAGTAAGCAAATGGTTATTTTTTGTCATGTTCTTAGCAGTCTTGTAAATCTGGTGTAGCCAGGATGGGGTGAGGTTGGGAGGAAGTGACAGTGGTGGCATATGAGGAATGTAATGGTGTACTGCCATTATATTGTTTTGTAATCCACCATGGATTCTTTATTCTCCAATGATTACCACATGTGAAGAGAACAACAGTATTGTATGCAAAATGTTGTATCTTATATAGCGCATGCAGGATTTGATGGTCATACACATGTGTGATTAAATTGTGTTTCTTAACGTGTGTCTGTTTGTTAACTAATTATGTTTTCTTTTTTAAAGTTAGAAGGATATCATTGTACCTTCCCTTTTATGTACCTAGTGAATCTTGGGTGACTATTTATCTGCGAGGATAGTCGCCGAGAAATATGCAGAATTGTCGGCTGCCCTCACAACTAAATTCACTATAGCCACAAGGGCCAAGGGAAACGCAAAAAAGAGAGGGTGGTTCGATGAGGCCTGCAAAAGGGCGAAGAAAACCTTGTTGTTAACACTCAAGGACCCCACTAGTAGCAGATCTGTGATTGCCGGAGTAAGGAAAATTTACCAAAAGGAGTTAAAGAGAAGGAAACTTGAGATAGAAAGGGCAGCCTGGGAAGGTTTTTTGAATGCCGCCATGATGGGGGACCAGAAGGATTTTTTGACTTATGTAAAAAGTGGGCCGGTGTGGTGTTGGTCTAACATGGGAAGTGGTACCCATGTGGAAGAAGGGGCTTGGCTAACCCATTTTGGGAATCTGTCAGGGTCAGAGTGCTTACAGGCCCATATAGATCATGCAGGGTCTCACCTGAAGTTCGAGGTGGAGGAGACTGAAAAGGCCATCAAGCTTCAAGCGCATAACCAAGCCCCGGGCCCGGACATGATCCCTTCTGATTTATTCCAGGATCCAGTAGACATGTGGGCACCACTCTTAATGGTGGTGTTCAATGCTCGCCTACAATCAGGGAATTATCCTGCCTCCTGGAAAATGGCGATCATTTTCCCAATTTTTAAAAAGGGGGATATATCCAGCCCTGGCACGTATAGGCCAATATCTCTGTTGGATTCCGCCTTTAAAATTTTTGGGAGAATACTGTTGGCCCGAATCGAAACCTGGATCGTGGAACAGTCGATTCTCTCGGACATTCAATTTGGGTTTCGCTCGGGAGTGGGCACATTAGAACAGAGCCTCAATCTTTATATTCTAGTGGCCAAGTAAGTCTTTTGTCGGGGCGAGGCAGTATATCTGGCATTCATGGACCTGAGCACGGCCTTTGACAAAGTGGACAGAGCGAAGCTCTGGGCTGTGCTTGGGTCCTTAGGGTGCCACGGGGACATTTTGCGGTGTTGGCCGACCTACACACAGACAATGAGGCTTGTGTGCGTAGTGGCACAGGGGGGCATTGTACGGCCTGCTTTCGGGTGGGGTGTGGTGTAAGGCAGGGATGTGTGCTGGCCCCTATTTGTTTTTGCCTCTACATTAACAGCCTCTCACAGGACCTCATTGATATTTTGGCCGATTTCCTGGTATTGGGGGGAAGGGGCTTCCCAGTATTGGCCTATGCCGATGACACAGTCCTACTAACAAGAACGCCAAGGGCCTTACAGGATCTGATCAATGCCTACTCAACATTTATGGATAATTTGGGCCTAAAAATGAATACCAAAAAATCAGCAGTAATGGCCTGTGTAGGCAGAAAACGCCCAGTGTCCATGAAACCTATGCTCTGTGCAGGGGAAATCATACCCAGAATCAAGGTTTTGGACTATCTTGGAATAAGTTTCTCTTCTCAGAGGCTTTAAATGGTAGGGCCCATGTGGCCAAACAATCTGCAAAGATGAGTCAACAGATAGGCGGCATCTTCAGATTTATGTCAAAGTGTAGGGGCCAGCCTCTAGATGTGAACATAAAGATCTATGGCGCACAAACTGTGGCAACCACTATGTATGATGCACCCATCTGGGGCTTCCAGAACGTGGCTGAAATCCAAAGTAAAGAGAGTAAATTCTTTGAAAATCTGCTGGGGCTCCCGACCAGTGCCTCTGGAATAGCAATCCACAGAGAACTGGGTGTGGAGTTCTGGGTGGCCCAGTGGGCGATGGCACCTCTTGTATTTTGGGTTCGGTTTTGGGCCAATGAACATGCCTCTCTCTGTCATTTCATTATTCGCACTGTGTTTGGTAGAGCTGGTTGGCAAAAAATCCCCAGGCTTGCTTATGTCTCCACAATTTTGGGGGAAGTTAATCTAAGTGCCCTTTTTCCTCCTGCCTCACTAATAACCAAGAGCGAGGGGGCAGTTTACAAAGCTGCATTGGAAGAGATTGCAGTAAGGAAAAGAATCCTCATGGAGTATGGCCACAAATCTGGCTGCAAGGGAACACCTATAAATGGAAAGGCTTTTCTGATTCTGCGGGTTGCCCGGTTTGTGGCCATTCCCGCAAGGACCTTCCCCATCTACTGTTCTTTTGTTTAGGGTATGCTGGCATCCGTAGAATGACTTTGATTCCTGCCCTTAAGGAGACAGCGATTTGTTCGCACAGGGCAGCACTTGTGTTTTTTTTTGTGCCGATACGGTCTTCACAGCTTGGGCTCTCCTGATGTTCCTGAAAAGAGGGATGTATTTTAGAAACAGTTTATTAAAACTGCAAGGCGGTGAAAGCTAGCACTGTGAATTTTATAATACTTTTGGTAATGGGTTAAATGTTTGTGCTTTGTTTTTTGCTTGATTTTATTATCTGCTTTTTATGGGGCCACTGTATATGAAATTACGTGATAACCAATTTTCAGGCCGATTCATGGAATAATTAGCGCAGCGCAAGTGGCCAAAAATGTACGATTCGCAGTGGAATAGCGAAAATCGCAGTGCAAGTGCGAAAATCGCACGAAAAGCAGCGCACATCGATTCATGGAAGGCCGTGCGCGAGAAAACCATCGATGTGCGCTAAAAAAGTGCGCGGCGCACGTTGGCGCACAGGCCATCTAATGGCGTGCGCCAAGTCACAGCGAAAATCGCACAGGCCACAGCGAAAATCGCACATAGCGCGGCGCACACAACAAAAGTAGGCGGAACACGGGCGTAACACTCGGAATGGGGAACAACATGCCAAAATGTGGGCGTCACGGGGGAAGTACAGGGTGCAAGTGCGCGGAACGCCCACACGCTCGCCTACAACACGTATTCATGGAATCGAATAGGGCAAAAAAGCGCACGGTCAAACCAGCGCACAGGCACAAACACGACCGCCACAAGAAAGCTGGCGGTAGCGTCTCAGCACCTGTAATAAATGTGCGCCAAAAGGTGTGCCAACAAATAGCACCTATATACAGCCATGATGAATGTCCTAAACTGTGGCCCTCCAGGACAAATGACGTGCAAAGGGGTACCCACAAACACGGAAACCCGCTGACTGAAAAATAACATGTGCGTGTATTCCGGGGTGCGCATGAACTTTCACACGCAATTTGGCTGGGTACGTGGATCTCAGGGGTGCGCGGGAAGTCCCACACGCGATTTGGCTGGGTACGTGGATCTAAGGGGTGCGCGGGAAGTCCCACACGCGATTTGGCAGGGTACGTGAATTTCAGGGTTGCGCGGGAAGTTCCACACGCAATTTGGCCGGGTACGTACGCGAGATCTCAGGGGTGCGCTGGAAGTCTCACACGCGATTTGGCAGGGTACGTGGATTTCAGGGGTGCGCGGGAAGTTCCACACGCGATTTGGCCGGGTACGTGCGCGGGAACTTACACACGCGACTTGGCTGGGTACATGGATCTCAGGGGTGCGCGGGAAGTCTCACACGCGATTTGGCAGGGTACGTGTATTTCAGGGGTGCGCGGGAAGTTCCACACGCGATTTGGCCGGGTACGTGCGCGGGAATTCACACACGCGTTTTGGCTGGGTACGTGGATCTCAGGGGTGCGCGGGAAGTCTCACACGCGATTTGGCAGGGTACGTGGATTTCAGGGGTGCGCGGGAAGTTCCACACGCGATTTGGCCGGGTACGTGCGCAGGAATTTACACACGCGACTTGGCTGGGTACGTGGATCTCAGGGGTGCGCGGGAAAGCCCACACGCGATTTGGCAGGGTACATGGATTTCAGGGGTGCGCGGGAAGATCCACACGCGATTTGGCCGGGTACGTGCGCGGGAATTTACACACGCGATTTGGCTGGGTACGTGTATTTCAGGGGTACGCGGGAAATTCTACACGCGATTTGGCTGTGTGCTCCCAGGTATTCCCTGTACACCCTCCACGGCCCCTGCAGGCAGCCGACACCACAGGGGACTACCCTGCACACCTGCTCATGTCACCCAGCACCCCCATCCCCCAGCATCCAGGGGCAGCCTCCACCAGGCCCCCACCCATGTCTCCCACCACCCCCACCCCCCAGCCACCATGGGCATCCCCCACCAGGCCCCCACTCATGTCTCCCACCACCCCCACCACCCAGCAGTGCAGGGGCAGCACCACCAGGCCCACACTCATGTCCAACTCATGTCTCCCACCACCCCCACCCCCCCAGCATCCAGGGGCACCCTCCACCAGGCCCCCACTCATGTCTCCCACCACCCCCACCCCCCAGCCACCATGGGCATCCCCCACCATGCCCCCACTCATGTCTCCCACCACCCTCACCCCCCAGCCACCCTGGGCATCCCCCACCAGGCCCCCACTCATGTCTGCCACCACCCCCACCCCCCAGCCACCATGGGCATCCCCCACCAGGCCCCCACTCATGTCTCCCACCACCCCCACCCCCCAGCCACCATGGGCATCCCCCACCAGGCCCCGACTCATGTCTCCCACCCACCCCCACCCTCCAGCCACCATGGGCAGCCCCCACCAGGCCCCCACTCATGTCTCCCACCACCCCCACCCCCACAGCGGTGTGGGGCACCCTCCACCAGGCCACCACCCATGTCTCCCACCACCCCCACCCCCCCAGCCACCATGGGCAGCCCCCACCAGGCCCCCACTCATGTCTCCCACCACCCCCACCCCCCAGCCACCATGGGCAGCCCCCACCAGGCCCCCACTCATGTCTCCCACCACCCCCACCCCCCCAGCCACCATGGGCAGCCCCCACCAGGCCCCCACTCATGTCTCCCACCACCCCCACCCCCCAGCATCCAGGGGCACCCTCCACCAGGCCCCCACTCATGTCTCCCACCACCCCCACCCACCATGGGCATCCCCCACCAGGCCACCACCCATGTCTCCCACCACCCCCACCCCCCAGCCACCATGGGCAGCCCCCACCAGGCCCCCACTCATGTCTCCCACCACCCCCACCCCCCAGCCACCATGGGCATCCCCCACCAGGCCACCACCCATGTCTCCCACCACCCCCACCCCCCCAGCCACCATGGGCATCCCCCACCAGGCCCCCACTCATGTCTCCCACCACCCCCACCCCCAGCAGTGCAGAGGCAGCACCACCAGGCCCCCACTCATGTCCAACTCATGTCTCCCACCACCCCCACCCCCCCAGCCACCATGGGCATCCCCCACCAGGCCCCCACTCATGTCTCCCACCCCCCAGCAGTGCAGGGGCAGCACCACCAGGCCCCCACTTATGGCCCCTATCACCCCCACCCCCCAGCCACCATGGGCATCCCCCACCAGGCCCCCACTCATGTCTGACACCCACCCCCACCCCCCAGCCACCATGGGCAGCCCCCACCAGGCCCCCACTCATGTCTCCCACCACCCCCACCCCCCAGCAGTGCAGGGGCAGCACCACCAGGCCCCAACTCATGTCCAACTCATGTCTCCCACCACCCCCATCCCCCCAGCATCCAGGGGCACCCTCCACCAGGCCCCCACTCATGTCTCCCACCACCCCCACCCCCCAGCCACCATGGGCATCCCCCACCAGGCCCCCACTCATGTCTCCCACCACCCCCACCCCCCAGCCACCATGGGCAGCCCCCACCAGGCCCCCACTCATGCATCCCACAACCCCCACCCCCCAGCCACCATGGGCATCCCCCACCAGGCCCCCACTCATGTCTCCCACCACCCCCACCCCCCAGCCACCATGGGAAGCCCCCACCAGGCCCCCACTCATGTCTCCCACCCCCCCAGCCACCATGGGCACCCCCACGAGGCCCCCACTCATGTCTCCCACCACCCCCACCCCCCAGCCACCATGGGCATCCCCCACCATGCCCCCACTCATGTCTCCCACCACCCTCACCCCCCAGCCACCCTGGGCATCCCCCACCATGCCCCCACTCATGTCTCCCACCACCCTCACCCCCCAGCCACCCTGGGCATCCCCCACCAGGCCCCCACTCATGTCTGCCACCACCCCCACCCCCCAGCCACCATGGGCATCCCCCACCAGGCCCCCACTCATGTCTCCCACCACCCCCACCCCCCAGCCACCATGGGCATCCCCCACCAGGCCCCGACTCATGTCTCCCACCACCCCCACCCCCCAGCCACCATGGGCATCCCCCACCAGGCCCCGACTCATGTCTCCCACCCACCCCCACCCTCCAGCCACCCTGGGCATCCCCCACCAGGCCCCCACTCATGTCTGCCACCACCCCCCACCCCCCAGCCACCATGGGCATCCCCCACCAGGCCCCCACTCATGTCTCCCACCACCCCCACCCCCCAGCCACCATGGGCAGCCCCCACCAGGCCCCCACTCATGTCTCCCACCACCCCCACCCCCCCAGCCACCATGGGCAGCCCCCACCAGGCCCCCACTCATGTCTCCCACCACCCCCACCCCCCAGCATCCAGGGGCACCCTCCACCAGGCCCCCACTCATGTCTCCCACCACCCCCACCCACCATGGGCATCCCCCACCAGGCCACCACCCATGTCTCCCACCACCCCCACCCCCCAGCCACCATGGGCAGCCCCCACCAGGCCCCCACTCATGTCTCCCACCACCCCCACCCCCCAGCCACCATGGGCATCCCCCACCAGGCCACCACCCATGTCTCCCACCACCCCCACCCCCCCAGCCACCATGGGCATCCCCCACCAGGCCCCCACTCATGTCTCCCACCACCCCCACCCCCAGCAGTGCAGAGGCAGCACCACCAGGCCCCCACTCATGTCCAACTCATGTCTCCCACCACCCCCACCCCCCCAGCCACCATGGGCATCCCCCACCAGGCCCCCACTCATGTCTCCCACCCCCCAGCAGTGCAGGGGCAGCACCACCAGGCCCCCACTTATGGCCCCTATCACCCCCACCCCCCAGCCACCATGGGCATCCCCCACCAGGCCCCCACTCATGTCTGACACCCACCCCCACCCCCCAGCCACCATGGGCAGCCCCCACCAGGCCCCCACTCATGTCTCCCACCACCCCCACCCCCCAGCAGTGCAGGGGCAGCACCACCAGGCCCCAACTCATGTCCAACTCATGTCTCTCACCACCCCCATCCCCCCAGCATCCAGGGGCACCCTCCACCAGGCCCCCACTCATGTCTCCCACCACCCCCACCCCCCAGCCACCATGGGCATCCCCCACCAGGCCCCCACTCATGTCTCCCACCACCCCCACCCCCCAGCCACCATGGGCAGCCCCCACCAGGCCCCCACTCATGCATCCCACAACCCCCACCCCCCAGCCACCATGGGCATCCCCCACCAGGCCCCCACTCATGTCTCCCACCACCCCCACCCCCCAGCCACCATGGGCAGCCCCCACCAGGCCCCCACTCATGTCTCCCACCCCCCCAGCCACCATGGGCACCCCCACGAGGCCCCCACTCATGTCTCCCACCACCCCCACCCCCCAGCCACCATGGGCAGCCCCCACCAGGCCCCCACTCATGTCTCCCACCACCCCCACGCCCCAGCATCCAGGGGCACCCTCCACCAAGCCCCCACTCATGTCACCCACCACCCCCACCCCCCAGCTACCATGGACATCCCCCACCAGGCCCCCACTCATGTCTCCCACCACCCCCACCCCCCAGCCACCATGGGCATCCCCCACCAGACCCCCACTCATGTCTCCCACCACCCCCACCCCCCAGCCACCATGGGCATCCCCCACCAGGCCACCACCCATGTCTCCCACCACCCCCACCC
Organism: Ambystoma mexicanum; assembly: GCF_040938575.1. Classification (NCBI taxonomy): domain Eukaryota; kingdom Metazoa; phylum Chordata; class Amphibia; order Caudata; family Ambystomatidae; genus Ambystoma; species Ambystoma mexicanum. The sequence continues at coordinate 392,772,418 of NC_090936.1, forward strand.
CCCCAGCCACCATGGGCAGCCCCCACCAGGCCCCCACTCATGTCTCCCACCACCCACACCCCCCAGCCACCATGGGCATCCCCCACCAGGCCACCACCCATGTCTCCCACCACCCCCACCCCCTCCCAGCCACCATGGGCAGCCCCCACCAGGCCCCCACTCATGTCTCCCACCACCCCCACCCCCCAGCAGTGCAGGGGCAGCACCACCAGGCCCCCACTCATGTCCAACTAATGTCTCCCACCACCCCACCCCCCCAGCCACCATGGGCATCCCCCACCAGGCCCCCACTCATGTCTCCCACCCCCCAGCAGTGCAGGGGCAGCACCACCAGGCCCCCACTTATGCCCCCTATCACCACCACCCCCCAGCCACCATGGGCATCCCCCACCAGGCCCCCACTCATGTCTCCCACCCACCCCCACCCCCCAGCCACCATGGGCAGCCCCCACCAGGCCCCCACTCATGTCTCCCACCACCCCCACCCCCCAGCAGTGCAGGGGCAGCACCACCAGGCCCCCACTCATGTCCAACTCATGTCTCCCACCACCCCCACCCCCCCAGCATCCATGGGCACCCTCCACCAGGCCCCCACTCATGTCTCCCACCACCCCCACCCCCCCAGCCACCATGGGCAGCCCCCACCAGGCCCCCACTCATGTCTCCCACCACCCCCACCCCCAGCATCCAGGGGCACCCTCCACCAGGCCCCCACTCATGTCTCCCACCACCCCCAGCCACCATGGGCATCCCCCACCAGGCCCCCACTCATGTCTCCCACCACCCCCACCCCCCAGCATCCAGGGGCACCCTCCACCAGGCCCCCACTCATGTCCCCCTGCACCCAGGTCCTCACAATCCCCAATCATGTGCGTTATGATCAGCCTCCACAGCCAAAAGGCCCTACCAAGTAACCCATTCACCCACATGGAAATGGAAATTACATGTTACACCCCCAATGTTCATAAAGCAAATGAACCCATGTCCGTCACACACAATGGTTGCAAATGAATGGGAAAACACCCAACATGACATGCATGAAACCAATGAGATGATACCACACAGTGAAGTATGAAAACAAAATTGTATTTAAAAAAAATTGAATGCAAATGAAACAAACTACAATGGCAATGAAAAAAAGATAAGCTGCATGTCCGTCCAAAAAAATCAAAACTACAAATCCAAATCCAAAAAAATGTTGTTCAAAGTCACATTAAAAATAAAATCAATCCGAGAGAGAAAAATAAATGCAAAGACCATTGCTCCATGGAGAATAAATCAAAAATAAAACAATCCAATGAAGAACTATGTACAAAACATCCAAGGGTCCTTGAGCACAACTGAAGAAAGGAAACCTACAAAAAACCCTAACTAAAATCCAACTATATACAAAAAGTGGAGCAGTGTCCGTCGACTCCAAATCATAAGAAGAAACAAAGGAAACCTAATACTAAAGAACTATATACAAAGGCGGCGGGCAAGTCCAGCGGCTCACTCCGTGGTGTTCCGGGCCAGGGCATCATCAAACTCCTCGTCCCGGAGGCGGTCCTGTTCCATGGCCCCGAGGGTCCGCAGGGACGACGCCATCTGCTCCTCCAACCCCCTGCGGATTGCCTCGAGGCACTCGGCCTGCCTCAGGGCCCTCCGCATGGAGTTCTCTGCCCTGACCATCGTGAGCCGCGCCTCTTCCGCCCGCCGCCGCTCCGCACCTATCTGCTGGCCCAACCGCAGCCACACGGAAGACACTTCCTGTCCTGGGTCCTCCTGCCCTCCGGCCGATGCCTGCCCCTCCGATGTTGATGGCCCCGAGCCATGATGCCTCCCACGTTGACTCTGCTGCTGCCTCCGACGCAACTGCCTCTGCCAGCACGACGGCATCCAGGCTGATGGAATCCACCGACGCCGTCGTGCACGCGCCCTGCCTGATGATGCCGGCACATCCTCCATCTGCTGGGGTACAGTTCTGTGGTGTCCACCCCTGCTGGACCTCCGACTCCCGACTGTGGCAGGGATGGGATCCCCACCAAGCTGGCTGCATTGGTCAGGGCAGGTCCACAGGGGGCCCAGGTGGCATCTGGGCCGGAAGACGGCAAGGAGAACGACCAGCGTATAGCCTCCACAGAGGAGGAGAGGGCCGCCAGATTGGCCGACACATGCAGGAAACCCCCGAACATGGAAGATCCCAATTGGGCCACGTCGGCACGGTGCACTTCGTGATGTTGTGCGTGCTCCTCCCGGGAAGCACGCACGTCATCACGAAATGCACCTGCGCGCATCGCGACCCCAATCAGGACCTTCTCCATACGGACACGGGTCCCCTCGTCCGCAGGTGGAGGGGAGTCAGGTGACATGGACATCCCCTCTACCTGCGGACGGGCCTGGGACGGGGCATCGCTGCTGGTGCATGGTGGTGCACTCACAGGGTCAGGGACAGTGACATGCACAGGCCCCTCCACGGTGAACTGTGCTGCCTCCTGCCCCTGCCCCTGGACTGCACCACTTGCACCAGCAGGGATGCCCCCACCAGGCCCCATGTGTGCCTCAGTGGCGGCCTCCTCCTCCTCTGTGGAAACCACCAACCTGGATGGCTCCTCACTGTCTTCCGCCGTAGCAGGCCCCTGTGGGGGCTCACCCACCCCTTCCGCTGTAGCCGTGGGGGCATCCCCGCTGCCTTGCTCCACAGCGCCGTCTCTGCCCTCTTCTTCACTAGCCGCTGCGTAGAGGGAGACATAGAACACAAGCATCAGGGTACTGTTCAATGGTCCCCTAGACAGGAAGCAATAGCAGATGAGTACCACTGTCAAAGTACACTTCCATCATGTCCCTCCACAACACATGGGTCAGTCCAGGCAAAACACACACAGTAACAGGCATGGTGCATGCCATGGACATTTCCATACATGTCCAATGGACTCTTGAAACATACAATGATATGGAACTCACATGCATCATGGGTCATGCCTATCACATGCACACACTTCACCTCAGTCACATCCATCTGGCCTCATACACCCCAAACACAGCGGATACAAGGGTAACTAGGCTGCATCAGTGAATCTGTGCATTGTCACACACGTGTCATGCATCCATGGCATTCACAAGTCACAGACACGCAGGTCAGGCACACAGACATGGCTACCATATATGTACCTGGCATCAGCACACATCCCTCACCCCCACCCATGTCCAGGAACAGAGACTGGCATGCTCTCATGTGTAAAATCTGCATAGGGCTCCCCATGTGGCATTTAAACACATGCAACAACCATGTGGTTCACACATCACTGGTCGCACATGCATTACCATGATGTCCCTGCACACATACATGCATACATGGCCTATGTCACACATACAGGCAAGTACCAGACAACCAGCACACCGCAACATGCCCTGTCTCACACAGCAATGCTTGGACACTTACCGCTCAACTCCAGACGGGTCTCCCTCTCAAGGATCTGGGCATGGAGCGCTGGGCTTACGCGTTCCAGGACCCTCATCTGTATGGAACTCATGTGGCCCCGGCCCCCCTCCACGAGGCGCCGGGCCTTCACGAGGGTCCTGGACCTCAAGTCCTCCCAGCGCTTCTTGATCTTCTGGACGTCGCGGGTTGCCACCCCCTCCGCGTTGATGGCAACCACACAGTCGTCCCAGATCCTCTCCCGTCCTTCCTTGCTGGCGCGGGACGATCCAAAGAGGGCATCATACTGCCCCAGGACATGCTCCATCAGGACACCAACTTCGGTGGCAGTGAAGCTGGTGCCCCTCTGCCCCTCTGGCCTGGGGTTGCCACTGGTGCCAGATGTGGAAGTGCCTGACATGGCAACCCCAGAGGCAGGAGTGGGTGGGCAACTGGGTCCTGAGGCTGGGCTGTGGAGCGATGTTATCCCAGTCGGGAGTCTTCTCTTCCAGCAGGGGTGGACACAGCAACTGGACCCCTGCAGATGGCTGATGTGCAGGCACCAAATGGCAGGGCACGGTGGCAGCAGGCAGGCAGGCAGGCAGGCAGGCAGCAGCAGCAGATGGCATGTGGGAGGCTGCTCAGGGCACTGGGGGGCAGTAATTCGGCCTTCTGGGCAGGAGCGTGGTCTTCCGTGTGTTTTCGCGTGGCCAGCTTGATACGGAGTGATTTGGCACGTGAAAATCCTGCACGTCAGCGTGAAATTCGAGGAAAGGCCCTTAGCGCGTAAGCGCGTCAGCACGCATACGCGATTTTATTGGAACAAAGGCCCTCAGCGCGTAAGCGCGTCTGTGACATGACCCGCACAGGTGTTTCACTCATAGCACGTGATGACGGAGCACACGTGGAAAGACTGCACGTCAGAGTGTCATCGCGTGTAATTGGACAAAAGTGCGCGTACACGCAATTGGCCTATGTACGTGTATTTCAGGGGTGCGCGGGCACTTACACACGCGAGTACATCAGCGCACGTGTATACCGGGGTCTGCGGGAATTTCCACACGCTATTGGCCTGGGTACTGGATTTCAGGGGTGCGCGGGAAGTTTCACACGCGAGTACATCAGCGCACGTGTATACCGGGGTCTGCGGGAATTTCCACACGCTATTGGCCTGGGTACTGGATTTCAGGGGTGCGCGGGAAGTTTCACACGCGAGTACATCAGCGCACGTGTATACCGGGGTGCGCGGGAATTTCCACACGCTATTGGCCTGGGTACTGGATTTCAGGGGTGCGCGGGAAGTTTCACACGCTCGCCTACAACACACGCAAAGAAACACGTACGCCAGTAGGAAGCAGGCACACGTCGACCCGCGACGCATAAATTTGCGCGCAAACAAAATAACAAGCTCAGACGCCAGGATGAATATACCGTTCCTAGCAGCAGTGGCCGTGGTCTACCAAAGGAGGAGGAGGAGGATAGTCAGGGCCAGAATATTCACACACAGAACCAGCCTTTTCGGGATGCCTGATGACCAGGTGTATGGGAGGTACAGGTTTCCACCACACATAATACTGGACCTGGTGAGTGAGTGGGAGGATGACCTCACATCACCCACCCTGTGCTCCCAAGCACTCAGCCCCCTGGAGAAGGTCCTCAGTGTACTGCACTTCTTAGCCACTGGATCATTTCAGCGGACAAGTGCCATAGTGGGTGGGGTGTCAAAGGCCACGCAGTCACGCAGCCTACACCAGGTCTTGAACATCATCACTGCACGCCCATCAGTCCGCAGGCACATATACCTGCCCAGAACACCTGCAGAAAGGCATGCTGCTGCCCTGGATTTTTACGGTGTGGCACGATTCCCCAAAGTGCTAGGTGCCATCGACTGCACCCATGTGGCTCTACGTCCCCCCAGGGCATCTGAGCACATCTATAGGAACCGCAAGCACTGGCATTCCATCAACGTGCAGGTAGTATGTAATGCCAAGGGAATCATCACCTCAGTATATGCCAACTATCCCGGGTCCACCCACGACAGCTTCATTTACCGAATGTCCACCCTAAGCCGGGACCTAGAAGCTGGGCGGCATGGCGATACATGGCTGCTTGGTGAGTATGAATGCCACTGCACATGCATGCATGTCAGATACTGAGCAAGGTCACAACCCCACCAATGATACCAATCACCACCTCCACAGGGGACAGTGCCTACCCTCTCAACCCCCACATGATGACGCCAATTCGGAACCCCACCACGCCACCCGAGGTAAGATATAACACAGCCCACATTGCAACCCGGGGCATAGTGGAGCGCACATTCGGAGTGCTTAAGTCACGCTTTCGCTCCCTTGACCGTTCTGGCGGGCAGCTGTTATACGCTCCCCCAGTAGTGTGCAGGATCATAGTGGCAGCATGTGTCCTGCACAATGTTGCAACACGCCGGGGCCTGGCCGTGGACATGGTGGTGGCCCCACATCCCCAACCACATGCACGGCCGCTGCGCATGGGAGGGGAAAGGGCACGGGGGGAGGCAGCCCATACACAGCTAGTGGCTAATTACTTCACATAGAAATCACACCCCTGTGGAGTGCACACTGCCCTGGCACATAAAATCTGACAATCAATGATGACTCAACCTGACACTGATCCTGAATGTCTGGAGAATCAACCATCAAAACCATATCAGCCTGAGATTGTTCACCTGGAAGTGTTACAATGTGTGCATCCCTACCTACACAGACACCACCAATGCAGTTTCTTGAAAAAACACATTCATGCAGCTAAAATGAATACCCACTTGCAAAATGCAACATGAGGACAGTGCCATGTCACCCAACCCATCCCCAGCACCGCCACACGACACACCGTGCCATGTCATGCTATGTGCAGGTAAACAAAGTAATCCCCACAACATGACACAAGTGTCACAATGTACAGTGTCCCTAATTGAAACCCGCGACACCTGAAATGCTCACAGTAGTGCAGGACCAACAACACACTTGAGCAGGTATTTAGCAATAACACTTATCAGCCACTGACCCTCAAAACTACCATTAACATGACATTACGAATGTAAGGAATTAGTAGTCTCACCACCTGGAAATGCCTGCACTCCCACCACTTCCAACTGTACAGTGTTGCCGCCATGTACAGTTGTAGGTGCTCTGCTGCCAACATGGACCCCATTCCAAAGTAGAGGGCCTTGTGTAGACATGAGGAAAGGACCTGCAAATTAGGAGGTAGACATGGATGATGAGTTACACATCAATGCAACATGCAGTGTACAACACAACAGCAATATGCACTAGGAATGTATACACAGTATTGACTAGACTACCCACACATGTAGTGGGAGTCCAATGTCACCATGTACGTCAATGTCACTTGGGCACACCCTTTGCAAGCCCATGGAAACGGGAAGCAGGAGGGGTGTGTGTGACAAAAACCCAAGCATCTGAACCAAATACATGACAAGCCTGCATGTGCCCAGCCACAATGCAGCGTGTGCCCAGCCACAATGCAGCGTATGCCCACAGGAGCCACAGAAGGCAACACATTGTCCCAAAAAAAATAAAAATAAAGAAAAAAAAAAGAAAAATAAAAATCAAAAATGGCCATTAATGGGCCCGGGGGGGGGGGGGGTTGGGGAGGCCACCCAGGAGGTCCGAGGACAGGGTGCACACCAAAACCCACCTGTGTGGATCTTGGGAAAAAAAAACACCTCCATGGGCTCATGGCCCACACGGCTACCCTATTGTGGGAGTATCACTGCTGTCGCTATTATCATCCTGTGCAGCTGCATCCGGAGGTGGTTGCACTATGGGAGGCAGCCCACGCAAGGCCCTAGTCTGTTCCTCCATGGCTGCAAGCATGCGGGTGTGGTAGGTCTCGTTCTGGAGGATGAGTGTGCAGAGGTCCCATGCAACAACTCACGGGATGCCCGGACCTCCGCCCTAGTTGCCTGCATCTCAGCTGAGAGCGTACGGGTGAGACGCTCCAGCTGCTGTTCTGTCCTTCGGTTTGTTGAAGCCTCAAGCTCAACAAGAGTCGTCCTGAGGTGAAGGAGCTCCTGCCTCAGGGCTTCCCTGTTGCCCTGGGACTCTATGGAGATGGCTTCCTGCAGAATCGCCAGTGCCGCCCGCCTGTCCCTGTTGGACGCCAACATGTCCTCCCTGTGTGACTGGCAGATGGAGTCGGTTGCCTGCTGTAGTCGCTCCATCAGCCTTTCGGGGGGGACAATGGAAGTGGCCACCCTATCCATGGCCTGAGCCATCATCTCTGATGATGCTGCCTGTTGGGTTGCCATACCGTAAATGGATTGCTCCCATGCGGTATTGCCAGGTGGCGTACGGCCACCACGTCGGCGGGCACCACACCTGTCTGGGGCAAGGCGAACTGCGCCTTGCTGTACCGGCACTGCCTGAGGCTGCAGGACTGCATTCCCCCTCTGATCTGCTGGCCCAGGAACAGGATCAGATGTCGCGGAGTGTGACCCTGCATCCGTAACCACCAAAGGCATAGCTGCCAACACTGACATCCCCATTGAGGGTTCCTACCCTGGTGCAGGTGGGTGGGACAGAACAGAATCCCTCCCAGGAACACTCACCTGCGACGGCACGTAGGTCTCATCATCCGAATCAACACCTGAGTACAGCTCGGGGGAGGTGCAGCCAGAGACACCCCTTGAGAGCACGACCTGCAGCAGTTGTGGGTTCTCACCCACCACCACACCACTTCCCTCACTGGTGGTCGGTCGGCCCTCGGACCCCTCCTGGGTCTGCACCATCTCCACAACCCCAGCAGTATCAGGTGCGTCTTCCCCTGCAAAGACATAAAAGCAAACAAATGGAAACAGGCATTAGCACCATGGCACACAATGAGGGCTGAGAAGCAAGAGAACCAGTACTTGATTGACACATGTCCCACATGACTAAAACCCTCCCATGCATGCACCCTCACTGCCTATGAAGGGCAGGCAAATGGCACACACTGATGACACCAAGATGGAAGATGAACACATTTTCTGCATGCTGCCTGGCAGTGGCATCACACATTGGCCTGTGATTGCCAGGTGAAATACACATGCCATCACACAGATGGCATGTACCATTGCTATTGAGTGAAGATGGAGAGGAGGGCAGCACTTATTCATTCAGTCCAGTTCCCGCATGTAATAGCTTTTCTAATTCAAACAGGTCTGATTTTTCACCTGGAGCTGCCAGTCCAAAATGGTCCGATTGCACAGGGACATGTGTGAACAAATGATATCCAGGTAACAAAGTCACTCCACTTTACCATAGCCATGTCAGACATGTGACTAGAGGACTGAGAAATGCCTAGTAAAAGTGGTGGAATGCAAACAATCTGCCTGAATGAACAGAGAAAAATAAGCAACAATGTTGTGGCAAGGTGACACTTCAAGGGCAACTGGCGTGCTGTTGGGCTAGATGTCTACTGTTGGCAGAAGGGATACTGCTATGGCCAAATGCTGCTGCGCAGAATGTATTGCATGAAGCACATGGGTGACCCAAACGACTCAGGCGCACACACCCTCACCTGTCACACAAACAGAAGCCCTCACACACACAGCATGCACATGGATGACACACACATGCATGTGCACTCACCGGACAATGCCTCATAATCAGGCAGATCTCCCACGCCTTGGATCTGTTCCTCCGTGACGTAGGTCCCAGCGACTGACTCATGTGGAGTGAGTTCCATGTCTTCTACTGGAGACCCACCTCCAGTCACTAGAGTTGCGGCATGACTTGAGGCCAGCTTATTCTTTGCCCTGCGCATTAGGTCATTCCAGCGCTTATAGCAATCATTGGCTGTGCGCCTCACGATTCCAAGGGCACTTACGATGTCCGCAACGGTCTGCCAGTGTGCCTGGCGTTGTGCAGGTGTGGTCTTGGATCCTGCAACAATGACCATCTCGTTATCATGTGCGGACACATACTCGACAAGTGCATTCAGTTCGGCATCCGTGAAGCTGGGCTTCCTCGACGGGCCGGACTGTGTAGCCGTGTCTGGGGCATCAGCCTGTGCCGGACGAGCACTCTTCCTCTTCCGCTTGGAAGGTGGTGGTGATCCTGAGTGTCCTGCGCCGCTCTGGACACTAGGGGCAGGAGCCCTGGTGGACTCTGTATCAGGAGTGTGGGATTGCACACTCAGCATGGGAGTTGGTGCAGGCATTGGCTCAAGTGTAATGGTGTCAGGGGGAATGTCAGCAGGATGGACTAGGACCGACACTGTCCTGGCTGGGTGTGTGAGAGCTGGGGTGGATGGAGCCGCAGCTGCCCCTGCAGCCTCTCTACCCTGCCTACTTGGGGCAGCAGATGACCTTGCTGCCCCTGATCCACGTGGCCTGATGACATCAACGTGCACCAGCGCACGTGTCATAGGCCTGCTGACCTGGAAGTCAGCCATGGAGTCAGCCAGGTCTGGTGCCACAATGGGCTGGTCCAACAAGGGCTGGGCATGGATGGTGTCAGCCACATCAGCCTCAACCAGGGGGGGGGATTATGGGTGCCCTTGACTGGTCCTCCACACATGGGGGGACAGGGTCACCCTGCAAGTAACGACCACGTCCCCTACCGGATCCACCACGGCCACCACTTGTGGCTCGTCCACCTTTGCCACCCTTACGGAATCCTCGCCTCCCAACCATGGCACTGATGTTAATGTGCGTATTGGAGTGGCTGTAAACTATTGTCCTGGGCAATTGGGGGTCAAAGGGGTTGGGTACCAGATGGTAATTGTACCCTAGTGCTCCAGCAAGGCTGAATGTGACCCCTGGGGAAAGATGACGGGTCACGCAACGCACAGGAAGCCCAAAAAAGGGAGATGACGTGCACGCAACCCCTCCTAGAGCACGTGTGCGGAAAAAAAAACCTGCACTACGCTGTGGCACCCAGTAACACAAGAATGAACGTATGCGTGTCACACGCAGCCTAGAATGACCTCTGAAGGGGTAGGCTACACACGGGGCAAGCACAGATGTTAGATACGTGCGTGACTCACCGTCTGCCAGGAAAAAGAGCATGAAAAAGAAGCGCGTTTGGTTGGCAACACCCCCGCCAAAAGAAGATTTGTACGCTGTCTGAGGAGACAGGACAACAGTAGAAGGGAACACTGTTTGAGGGAACAGGCCCAGGAAAACCAGAAAAAGAGAAAAAGCTGTCAGAGGTAACAGGGAGTACGAACTTGAAATGCCGTGAAGTAAATCGCGTGTGAAACGACAAGAAGTACAGAATTCACCCACTCGCTCTCCACGAAAAGCACGTACAAGGAAATGGTGTTCTACACGTACCTTTTATGCAGGCCCACACGTCCAGCGTCACTTCCGCGTGTACGCGCTAGGGCCATTTCCACCAATTACAGCTTTGTCACTTCCGCGTGTACCCGCTGTATCCACCAATTACATGCTTTGTCACTTCCGCGGGTACGCGCTATTTCCACCAATTACACGCTTTGTCACTTCCGCGTGTACGCGCTTTTTCCACCATTCACACGCTTTGTCACTTCCGCGTGTACCCGCTATTTCCACCAATTACACGCTTTGACACTGGGACGTGTCTTTAATTTTTTTAACACGCAACATTTCAAACGTGTGCCATATTCAACGTGCACGTGACTTCATAGACCCGCATACGCTGGTGGCCTTTGGACCAATGAATGTACAGACGTGTGCTGACGCGCTTACGCGCTAAGGGCCTTTCCTCGAATTACACGCAGACGTGCAGGATTTTCACGTGCAAAATCACTCCGTATCAAGCTGGCCACGCGTTCACACACGGAAGACCACGCTCCTGCCCAGAAGGCCGAATTACTGCCCCCCAGAGCCCTGAGCACGCTCCCACCTGCCATCTGCTGCTGCCTGACTGCCTGCTGCCCACGTGCCCTGCCATTTGCTGCCTGCACATCAGCCAGGGGTGCTGTTGCTGTGACCACCCCTGCTGGAACCGAAGACTCCCGACTGCTTTTCCATCGCCCCACAGCCCAGCCCCAGGACCCAGTTGCCCACCCACTCCTGCCTCTGGGGGTGCCATGTCGGGCACTGCAACATCTGGCACCAGTGGCAACCCCCGGCCAAGGAGGCAGAGGGGCACCAGCTTCACTGCCACCGAAGTTGGTGTCCTGGTGGAGCATGTCCTGGGGCAGTATGAAGCCCTCTTCGGAAGGTTGCGCGCCGACAAGGAAGGACGGACTCGGATCTGGATGGACATCGTGACTGCCATCAACGCGGAGGAGGTGGCAGTCCGCTACTACGAACGTGTCAGGAAGCGCTGGGAGGACTTCAGGTCCAGGACCCTCAACAAGGCCCGGCGCCTACTGAGGGCAGCGGATGCTAAGGGGCGCCGGGGCCACTTGTCGGAAGATCAGATGAGGGTCCTGGAACGCATATCCCCAGCGCTCCACGTCCAGGTCCTTGAGAGGCAGACCCGTCTGGAGTCGAGCGGTAAGTGTACATGCATACTGATTGTAAGCTGTGCGTGTGGTGTGCCAGGAGTGTGCAGGTTGAACATGTATTTTTATGTGGGCAAGTAGGGGGGGTGTACAGGGCCGTGAGGGTGACACATGCGAGGGGTCTCATGTGTGACACATGGATGGTGCTTGTGTGTGTGGGCTTGCATGGCACAGGATGTGGAGGAATGATTGTCAGGTGTGACATGGATGTCGATCGGAACACTGCGACAGTTGGCGGAGGTGTACACATGCATGCAAGTTTGGTGGTGTGTGTGCATGTGTAGTGTACTCCCTATGTTGCATGTGATGTGTGGATGACCTTTGGCTGCTCATGCTGTTGTATGTGAATGGATGGTGCTGGCTGTTGCAATATGCCTGTGGTATGGCTCATGTGTGCAAGTTGAAATGACATGTGTGTTGGGTATTGTGATGCCATGTCTGAGGTTTACCAATGCCACTCATGTATGACTGTCATGTGTGTATGAGTCCATTGGACAGTGCCCTGATGCCTGTGTTTTCTTTCTCCCTGTCTGCAGCGTCAACTGATGAAGAGGGCGGAGAAGGTGCAGTGGAGCACAGCGGCAGGGGTCGCACCACCAGCCGGAGACGCAAGGCCCGGATCCCCTCCCAGGTTCTGATCTCGTCGGGGAGTGAGGAGTCTGGTGCCGTGTCCCAGGCCGCAGTTGCCGAGGGGAGGTCCAAGAGGTGGAGGTTGGAGTTGGACTCCTCGGCAGCAGAAGGGGCAGCTGGGACCCCACAGGGCCCAACGGAGGAAGATGGCACGGAGTCATCCAGGTTGGTGGGGGGTTTGGAGGAGGAGGAGGCCGTGCAAGCGACAGAGGCGGGGTCTGGAGGTGGGGATTCCACTGGTGCTAGTGGTGCAGTGCAGGATCTGGGACAGGAGGCAGCACAGGCCACCGCGGAGGTGCCTGTGTGCAATCCTGTCCCTGCTTATGTCACTGCATCATCTTGCACCAGCGGGGATGCCTACCTCCAGACCCGTTCTCAGGGAGGGTCTTTTTATGATGAGTCTGCACGTCTTCTTGCATGGCTCGTTGACTGCGTTGACCCACTGGGACAGCTCACCAGGGCTGGATTCCTCCGTTTCCTGGACCTTGTTCCGACCCCCTCCTCCACGGAACCCCCTATGCCCCAGTCGTCCTCCATGCCATCTTCCCACCCATGTGTCACCTGGGTGCACTGTGGAGCTGCCTCCGACCGTGCGGCCAGGCTGGTGGACAACAGATCCCTGCCACAGTCGGGAGTCGGACGTCCAGCAGGGGTGGCCACATCAACGACTGCACCCCAACTGGAGGAGGATGTGCAGGCACCATTGGACAGGGCACATGGACAGCAGCAGCTGCAGCAGCAGGAGGCTGTAGGTGGGAGCCACGATAGCTCGGGGCCTTCAAGATCGGAGGGGCAGGCTTCGGCCGGAGGGCAGGAGGACCCTGGACGGGAAGTGTCTTCCGTGTGGCAGCGGTTGGGCCAGCAGATAGGTGCGGAGCGGCGGCGGGCGGAAGAGGCGCGGCTCACGATGGTCAGGGTGGAGAACTCCATGCGGAGGGCCCTGAGGCGGGCCGAGTGCCTCGAGGCAATCCGCAGGGAGTTGGGGGTGAACATGTCGGCCTCCCTGCGGACCCTCGGGGCCATGGAACAGGACCACCTCCGGGACATAGACGAGGAGTTCGATGATGCCCTGGCCCGGAACACCACTAAGTGAGCCGCTGGACTGGCCCGCCGCCATTGCATATAGTTATTTAGTGATAGGTTTCCTTTATAGCTTATTTTTATTTGGAGTCGACGGACACTGCTCCACCTTTTGTATATATTTCCATTTTAGATAGGTTTTTTGGTAGGTTTCATTTCTTCTGTTGGGATGATGGACCCTGAATACTTTGTACATAGTTGGACTTTGGATTTGGATATTTTTTTTACTATGGATATTTTTTTCCTTGGAGCAATGGTTTTCATTTTCTTTTTTCCCTTAATTTCCTTTTTATGGACTAGAATTTTGGAAGAAATTTTTTAGGATTATCATTTATTGATTTTAATTTGAAAAGGGACAGGCAGCTTGATTTTGTTTTTTTTTTTACTTGTGTATTTTGTTTCATTTTGATTGCCATTACTGTTGTTATTAATACATTATTTGGATTTTTTCATTCTTCAATGTGTGGTTTCATCTCATTGTTTTCATGCATGTCATGATATGGGTTTTCAGGTTCACTTGCAACCATTGTGTGTGTGTGAGCGGTGATTGTGCAGAATCAACCTCCACCCATTAAAGGTGCTGCCACCAGCAGCCAGAGTCTTGAAACACCTGCAGCTATGGAGCACTCTATTCAATGATTCATCAGAAATGCTAGAGAGGTACAGAGAGGAGGCTTTTGATGAAGTGTCTATTGATGGGCTTCGCTCATCTCCACCAGTACCACTTGGATGAGCGATAGGCCTTCCCAGGCCTTCCCAGGATGTTTTCTTTCTGATGCCAATGCAGCTGCCGGAAGTTTCTTCCACTTCATTCCAATTGTGTGCACCAAAGTTTATTTTGAATTAGATAACATAATTCATTTTGCTGATTTTCGGGAAAAGGTTTAAGCATAATATTCCTCTTTGTATACCTGACAAAGCACTTGACCTCTTGAGAGCCAACAAACTTCAGTGTGCAGTAGAAGCTTTTTAAACCTTGCCCACACTTATCCACAAACATTACCAAATAATCGTGTTTGAAGAGGTCTACTTTTAATGTAATTGACCATTTGAACCACTTTGTCCAACGGTTTTTGTTGACTAATTTCCAATGGTGTGAACGACTAGTAGCCATTTTATGGGTAATTCAACTGTAATTTAATGAATAAATCTATGAAAATGAATTTTTAGGTTTTAACATTATTTAAATATGAAAATAACAGGACAGTCTTTAGCATTCATGTTTTTCTGTATTGCTCTAATGCTGACAATCATGTGTGTCTCCAATGTCAAGATAGCACATGATGTTAAGGCAGCTAAGCTTTAGCATTGTTTTAACATTAGCTTTAATATTTGTTGTTTTGGGAAGTTATGGGAGAGGGGCAGAGGGAAGCAAACACGAGTAAGGGAGCTCTGTGCTTTCCTTCCATACCATTTTCAGTATTTCATGTGAAAACCCAACATAATGCCACTGACACAGTAATGTATTGTTGCACACATTTTGGAGAGCTTTGACCTACAAGGATGAAGACTACAGTGGACAGTTGGAAGTATGTTTGAGTGAAAAAACACTTTGCCATAAAAGAGGCAGAAGAGGTGCAATGAAATTTGTTTGAAAAGATCCAGAGACGTGGAGCTTCTAATGTTCCATCCTAAAGTTTACGAACATCAGTGCTGATCAATCTTCTGGTAAATGTCCACTGGGACAATGTGAATGATGTATCTAGACAAGTACAACAGCACCACAAAATGAAAATGCTTTAACCTCATTCAGTAGGTCATCGACAAACAGCACTTCATCTATCAGCACCTCCATCTACCACTGGAACAACTCCAATGAACAGCCAACTCAGAACCTCTGCTGCTGCTTGCTGAAATCCACCTGTTGCTATATTATTGGCATCTAAGGTGTCTTTAAGACCCATGAGTCGGCTGTAGGACCTCGCCAATCATGTGTATTTACTGCTAGCCTGCCCCTGATGGGTGGAATCCTGTTGTTTATTGCTCCTCCATGCGCAAGCAACTGCAGTCTCACCAGTGTTACTCTCCTGCTGTGTTCTTTCACTGCACCAAACTCAACCTCTACATTGCCCTTCAGAGGGGACAAAGGGGTTGGGTCTGCTGTCTTCTTTGCATCAGCTGCTTTCTCTGTAGGTCATTTGATTGCTTCTACAGTCAGCTAAGCGCCCTCTGTCTCTGCCAGTTGTGGCATACCCAAAGGGTTAATACATTTTTCAGTGAAGACTGAGCCTAATCCAGGGCAGTGAAGGTACTTACAAAGTTAGACATATCCTTGATGAATTTTTCACCAAAAAGTAGTCTTTTGACTGCCAACTCAGCTTCTGTGGATGAGAATTCCCTAGCTTAGGGTAGAATCGAATGCCAGTGTTCTGTGGTGATGGTATTTATTTATTTTATTTATTTATTACATTTATTACATGCCCAAACCCTTGAGTATCACAACGAGGTTACAGACAGCTTGTTAAATGTTAGTCAAAAGACAATTTCAGCATGGTTACAAACATACAAGATATTTACAACAAGACAATAGTATACCACAAATGCAGTATTATTTACAAATTATAAGGCAGTGGCTTTCTTATTATTGGTTAAATAACCAAGTTCTTTACAGTTTTTTAAAGCCTGTGAATGTTTCCTCTTTTTTGATGCTGAGTGGGAGGGAGTTCCAGTATTTGAGGGCTGGGTATTGGAAGCTACTGCCCCTGCTTTGGTGTTTCTATATCTCTTCTGGTCTTGGAGATATGATCAGATGTTCTTTTCCTAAAGCGGCACGTAAAGCCTTATTTTGTATTAGTTGTCATTTTTTGAGATTGGCAATGGATGTACCTAGTAGTAACACATTGCAATAGTCACATTTTTATAGGATCAAAGCCCTGGCCAGAGTAATGCAGTTAGTAAGGGTCAAAAACTGGTGGCTTTTGGCAATTAGTTTGGCGGTGTAAGAGGTAGATGATGAGAGAGTGCTAATGTGTTTAACCATTGTAAGGTTTGCATCCAAGTAAACTCCTATGGTTTTTACTTGCTTCAGTACAGGTATTATTGTACCGTCAATGTTAATAGACGCGTAGTTTGCGTTGCCTAAGAGACACACTGCTCCTTGTGCCTACCAAATACCTTTGTGCCTACAGAATACCTTTGTGAATACTCACTTGGAGGTGAATGTTCGCTTTCTATGATCATCTATCTCTCTGTGTTTGCAAGAGATAGGCAATCATAGAAAGCTCAGGACAGGGTGCAGCAGCCAATGAGGTATTTCCTTATTGCTTGATGCAGCCTGCCCAAGGAACAATGCTGGTGTGGTATGAGCATGGCTGACAATGATAACTTTAAGTGGAGCTAGTACCCCCACTTTTCTCGAGCCAGCCATGCCTAGAACACATTAGGGGAAGAGGGTGACCTCGTCCACACACACAAATAAGCATTGCAAGGTGGCAATGTGCCAGCGGCTTACAATGCTGTTTTTTTTGGTTTTCAACAGCAATTACATTGTACGTAACAGATTACAGCAATAATGGCATTAGATGTAATATTATTTACAATTTAGGCTAGGATTGCAGAAGTCAAACTGTGCACATGCTGACTCTGTTGTTGATGTAAACATCTGTGGATCTTTTGGATATGTAGATGGTACGTGTCATTACATATTTAGAGCTTTGTTTTCAGTGCAAACAGTGACACAGTTAGAAACATTACCCATGACTAATCAGGACATACCAGATTCCATATACATGAGTTATCACCATACCCAAAGTAAATAACTTTATATTGATTATTGCGGTCAGTCCTTCTAATAAACCATCTGTTAAAACATGTTTGTTGTTTTATATTTTCCTCCCCTGTTAGACATTTAAACATGTTTGACAATCATTGTGATGTGATGTGTGTCCCCAATCCGTTCCCACCCCAAAAGAAAGCAACTGCAATGAAGTCCACTGCAAATAGGTGGAGTTACTTCAAAGTAACAGAACACTGGTCAAAAAAGAAACAGAGGACATTCAATGCTCATTGTGCAAAAAAAAAAAAAGAAACACTGAGACGTGTGCATTCAAACTTTCTCTTTGAAAGCTTGGAAATGTCAGTCCAAATAAAACAGCTGGTGCAGATCCACTGGGACGATATGGATGATGAGTACTGTAAACCATATGAGCACCACAAAATAAAAATTCATGGGACTCATGCATTATGTCGCTGAGAATCAACACTACCTCTAGCACCTGCATCCACCAGTGGGACACCACCAACAGACAGTCAGCCCTCAATTTCTATGGCTGCTGCTTAAATTCTACCTGTTGCTATATTAGTAGCACCCAATTTGTCTGTTATGAAGGTAATGTGCTGTATATGCCACAATTGGGTTGCCATTAAGAAGATTTAAACCAAAGTAAATGGCTGTAAAACACCTTTTTCCTGTTTTCTATCATTGCTTTTTGTCTCTTGGTGGGTGAAATTCTTTGTAAGCCTTCAGGAACTTTTAAAAAGCAGTATGTTGATTTATACATTCCTTTTTTACCTTTCTTCTTCCTATATATTTGTCCTTTGTCTTGTGCTTTGTAGTTTATCATTTTAAAATGACTACGATCAGCAGTAATGATGAGGTGGTGTGGGTAGATTCAGCTTTACCTCCACAGAAGAAGCAATGCACACAAAAAACATTTGCTGACAGTTGGCAATATTTCCAGGTAATGGACCAACGCAGCAAGAAGGATATCGAGGAAGTCATGTGCAATTTCTACGGTAAGGTTTTACGGAGGAAACGTTCAAACAAGCTGTTGCAAAATTCTAGTGTTTTTCCCTTCCCAGTCTTACTTTTTTTTCCAAAACTGTGCTTTTCAGTGCAAACTGTTCAGTTATAAAAATAGACAATAGAAACACATACTGCATATCTAGATCAAAAACCTTTAATTGATGCTTTCAATTCAGTGTGTGTTAAAAAACTACATACCCTTGTTAGATATATTTTCAGGAGGAGCTACACCTAATTCTGATGTATTTTGTTATGGTGGTAAATAGTGGTATTTTATTGGGGTATAGTGTCTCTCGTGACAATTCATAGTAGATTCCCTTTTATAGTAGTAAGTCTCTCCTAAGAATATAGTCTAACAAATGTCCTTTTTCTACCAGGGTTACTCACTCAAACTTAATTCTGGACTTGGTACACTCAGTATCTAAGGGTATTTCCACCTCTTAGCATCTTATGTACGATGCCAATATATGCTCTAACAGCCAAAGTGCACAATATATATAACATTATAACCAAACAATTGTACACACATGTAAGGCACTCATAAGAGTCACGTATTAGGAAAAAGAGACAACTTCATATTTTACCACATTTGATCAAATTAATTACCACCTATGGTAAAAAAAAAAGACTAGCCCTGTCGAACCTCGAGTCTATGTGCTAATAAATGCAGTCATGTAATAAAAACACAACCCGCTTGTTTCCAAATCTTAAATTTTAGGGAAGGTTAAAATTCAAAGCTCTTCAGACAGTTATATTATGTGATATAAATTACTTGTAGATAAGAATGCATAAGGCTTTTCATTGGGGTGTTCGCACACATTAACAGAACCAGCTGTGTACAATTTTACCATCCGACCTTGGCAACGATGAAATTGTCAAGAGCTGCAATTTAAGAGAGAAAAAGCATAACAATGTGAATGCCTTCATGAACATTTGAAAACGCCTACGCACATGAAACTATCTGCTTTCCTAAAGGCTGCAATATTCTTTGCTTCACTGGAACTGGAGAAATTCCCTTCCGTCTATCTGCACACACAAATGATGACTGCAGCACTGGACTCTGACTGCCCATCTCAGTTCAGCATTCAGAAAGGTCTCTGCCTGTCTCTCTCAGGAGGTTCATGAATGTCTGCACTCTACACCCACTCACAGTCCCTTTCATGACCTCTTGCTGCCACTCAAAAGGAACTACCTCCCATCTAGATCATGCCCACATCATCCGACTTGCTCAATGTTTTCCTCATTGAAAATAACTGTCCTGCTGTACAGCAATGTTACATCTCTTCCTTTCGCTTCCCTTCACTTCCTGACTTAACAATGGTTTGTCTTTAGCAAACAGAACTTCATATTTCATATTTTCAAAAGCCACACAGCTCTTAACTGCACACTTAAACCTCATTGCAATAGAGCATTTTCCAAAATCATTTTCAAGTTATTTCATCTGGACCAATTTGCATTAATTTATATTAAGGACATGTTTTTTTTGTTTAAATATTTTATTATTAAAATACATTGGCATGCAAGGCTGATCTGAAACATACAGACATCTATTCAATATAAATATCTTATAGTAGAAACAAACTTTCCAATGCAGATTGATAATGGGTGAAAGGCCTAATATGCAGAACCGAACAAGATAAATCTTAATGCATAAATGCAACATTTCAAGATAACCTGATAGATGTATACAATATATATTATGAAAATTAGAAACAAAAAGGACAAACAAGGATAAACAAGACGGTAACATAAGGGTGCTAAGGGGACATTATTTATTTGCTATTATAAATTAAGGGCTAGGTAATGTATTTTCTAAATATTCAATAAACAACCTCCATTTCAATTCATGTTTGCTTTGTAGAAGGTGGGATGAAGCATTACATTTCTTCATTATATGAATGTTGCAAATAGCATTCCACCATATTTTACAGTGCAGTCATTTAAGATCTTTCCAATTAGAGGTTATAGTTTGGATAGCTCTTACGATAAAGAGATCAAACAAAACTCCCTTATTTTTATTGATGGCAGGTTGAATGGCTGAGCTGCCTAGGTACAGAAAAGAAATGCATAGTTCTTGTCGTAAGTGAAAAATTGATTTTGACACACTACATACAGCATTCCAAAATGTTTTTACATGAATACTATCAAAAAATAGATGTCTAAAAGATCCTTTTGTACATGAGCAGCTCCAGTAATTTTCATCTTGTGAAAAACCGCCTTTGAATAGGATTAATGGCGTGAGAAAGGCCCTATGGTGAAAGCAGTATAGAGTTTGGAGCAAGATTCCTGACACAATGGGATTCATTGCACGGTAGGCGGTAAGGGTTTACCAGTACCGGTAAGGGTACCGGTAAACCCTTACCACCTTACTACGAGGTCCCTTTGTGGGACCCAACCTTAACGGCTGGTATAGACCAGCCGTTAAAGTTGGGACCCGCAAAGGGACCTTGGTGCTAATTACGGTACCGCAATTTGCGGTACCGTAATTAGCTCCTTCCCCATTCCCATTATGCCCTATGGGGCAAAAAATGGAATGGGAAGGGCCATGGAGGAAGGGGGAATTACTGCCCCGCCAACCCTGGAATGGGGTGGTAATTCCCCTTTCCTCCATTGTGGTACCGGTATGGTACCGTCGGCAACCATGGTGCTAGTAGCACCATGGTTTACAGCCTTCCGTGTAATGAGGCCCAATAACTTTAGAAATGCTATTTCAGTTGAAACTCTATTAATGAGCAATCCAGTTTTCATTCTAATTGGATTTTCCATGGAACTTTATTTTCAGGCACAGATATAAATATTTTGTAAAACATTGAAGCATTGAAATTTTGTTGGAGTACATGTTACATTTTATTATCTTGATACGTATTATCACTATGTATCAGCAAATCATAATGAACCACAATTGCATCAATCACGTTTAAGTATTGGCACATAAAAGTCATGGCAATATGGTATTTAATTACCATTTCATTGAAAGTGAGAGGTATCCCCTTAACAAAAAGTTGTCCCACAAATTTAATGCCACGAGAGAGCCATGGTTTCCAGCATATCGTTTTGTGTTAATCTTGATTAGGGAATTCATCCAGATATGTGGGGATACAAATTGTGATGTTTTTTGAGATATATTGGTGTAGGTATGCTCTGAGATAAATAATGTTAGTATTAACACTGTTACTGGTAATAAATATGTTTGTTTTTTTATGTATGGCCAATCCGCTAGGATGTGGGGGAAAACCATTGCTCTCTCAAGAAGAAGCCAATTTGGTGGGTTCAACAAAGTGGGTACAAACCATAGCTGAGAATGACGTAGAACAAACACTATGTGGTATTCTTTTAAATCAGGAAAAGCAACTCCCACATCTGTCCTAGGGGTTTTGAGTTTGTATGCTGAAAATCTGTGTTTCTTCTTTCGCCAAAGGAACATAAGAATGTACGAGTCCAGAGATTTAAAGAATATAGCAGGAAGGGAAAGAGGGAGCATATATAACAAATAAAAAATAATTGGAGCAATTGACATTTTGATAGATTCCAATCTTCCCCAACATGACAAAGGCAGAGGAGACCATGAGCGAGTAAGATCTTTGACTCTAGCAAGGACGTTCATGGTATTTTGTTTTATAATATCTTTAATAGAGGGAGTTATTATAATACCTAGATATTTGATACCTCTGGGACACCATTTAATTCCTAGATTCGAGCAGTGGTGTTTGGTGCAGTGTATGTTCAGTGGCAGAACCTCTGATTTTTCAATGTTAGGTTTGTAGCAAGATTGTAAGGAAAATTGTGTGATAGTGGTGAGTACATGATTAAGGCAAGAGTCTGTGGCATGTAATACGAGTAAAACATCATCTGCATAAGCAGCATTTTCTACGTGAGTGTGATTATGTTGAATTCCAACAATGTTTTTGTCTTGTCTGATTGCCTCTAAGAATGGTTCCATGGCCATGATAAAAAGAAGAGGGGAAATGTAGCAACCATGGCGGGTACCGCTGCTGAGAGAAAAAGAGGAAGATATATCTCCATTTACAAAAACAGCTGTTTTGGGGTTGAATAGAGTACTTTCATCATTGAAATAAATGAATCAGGGATACCATGCCATTGAAGAGCTTTAAACATAAAATTCCACTCTACCCTGTCAAATGCTTTCTCAGCAGCAAGTGCTCTAGCGGCGTAAGGTTTAGTGGATGTCTTAATGATGTTTTTGACATTCGTGGAAAAAATAATATTTGCTGAAGACAACCTCCCCTTGACATATCCTACCTGATCATTCTTAGTTAAGTCTGGAAGAAAGAGATTTAATCTATTGGCTAGGATTTTGGCTAGAATTTTACAGTCGGTATTGATTAGGGAGATAGGTCTATGATATTGGAGTAATTCAGGATATTTATTTGGTTTAGGGAAGACAATTAAAATTGCTACTGAAAATGATCCCATGGCTTTTTCATTGGAAATAAAGGAGGAATAGAGTTCATGGAGTCTAGTAACCAAACGATCATTGAAGTGAGCAAATCCATCTGGTCCCATTGCTTTTCCTTTTTTTAGATCTTTTATGGCTTTATATATTTAATTATTCTCTATGGAAGCATTTAGTGTTTGCAAATTAGTGGTGGTATATGAATCATGATGTATATTTCTGAGAAAGTTCAATGCATGAGTGCTATTAGGTTATGATTCTGAGGAATATATTTTTTGATACAATTTGGGGAAGGCTTCATCTTTAAGAACTCTATTTCCATTATGATCTTTTATAACTGCAATCCTGGTTCTATCTGTTTAAGTTTGAGGTATGAAGCTAATGATTTACTTGGTTTGTTGGAAAATTTGAATATTTTTGATGTATGCCTAAAGAGGTTAGTGCAGGAGTATTGCGTAATCAAATTATTGTATTGGATTGTTTACTTTGTTATTTGTGTAAGAATTGAACTCGCCTTAGTATGGATATCTTCTGCCTCTAAGTGTTTAATTATTTTGAGAATGTCTTCAACTCTTGCTTAAGTTTTTTTTCTTTTTTAGAGTTGCATAGGAATTAATTTGTCATCTTAATACAACTTTATAGCAGTCCCAATTGCTATGGATGGAAGTGTCATCAAGAAGTTTGTGTGTTGTTGCTGAATAAATTCAGTGAATAGGTTATCTTTTAGAAGGGTCGAGTTAAATCTCCACCAATTGTGTTGATGCACATTATGTGAATTAGATATTTGGACGTGAACAGGAGTATGGTCAGAAAGGATAATGGATTCTATTGTAGCATCTAACAGGTGGTTAGTCATAGATGTAGACAACAACATAGTCAATTCATGAAAATGAGTTGTGTGGTGGGGAGTAGAAAGTATATCCCATATCTGTATGATGAACTAAACGCCAGGTATCAATAATACCAATTCAGATACAAAGTTGGTGAATTGTACAAGGGAATTATTGTTCTTAAAGCATACATGTGACTTTTTATCAATGAGAGGATCTATGATCGTGTTACAGTCTCCACATACTATAAGATTGTTAGGGCTCGATCTAAATATACAGTTTCTTAGTTGGGTCCAGACAGTGGGGTCAGCATTAGTAGGACCATGCACATTTAAGATGGAATATTCAGTAGAATGAATAAGGAGTTTGACCAAAACCCATCTACCCACATCATCAGACTCTGTTGAAATAACTTTGCATTGGAGATGTTTATTAATAAGGGTAACAACTAAATTTTTCTTTCCACATGCTGCACTCAAAAGACTTGCCCTACCCATAAAAATTTCAGTTTTCCAGCTTCCAATTGTGAAAGGTGGGATTCTTGTAAGAATGCTATGGCCCGTTTAGTCCTATTGAGCTAGAAATACATTTTTTGCCACTTGATTGGATTATGAAGGCCTTTGACATTCCATGAAGTAATGTTAAGTGACATGGGAGGCATTCAAAAAGATATAAGTACAGAAAATGCCCAAATTAGTAAAATATTGTATGGGTAAACTAACAGAAGGGAGACATGAAGGGATGGGGGAGACAAAGAAGATTCAAATGGAATTTTGTAATGTATGTGTAGATACAATAGTAACGAAAAAAGTAGTGGCTAACCGGAAACAGCCACTCCAAACAATGTCAAGGTGAAACAGTAAGTAACAGGGGTGGAGAGCCACATCTAGAAGGGCTCACCCAATCTTCAACTTCGGGAAAGGAATGATGAGTTAGCAATCAATTTTCATTCAAGGTGCTTTTCATGTAGGTTGTCTTGATGTGGCGATTTCCTCTTTTCTATGGTTTTGTATAAATGTACTTGCATCCACTGGATCCTGAAAAGTGAACATACTACCAATCAGGGAAACCTTTAAAGAGGCAGGATGTATGATTCCATACCTGGGGTTAGGTTGCTTGAGAGCTGGTCTACATGTTAACAGTTCTTTTCTACTCTCATCAGTGGCATTTCAGACATCTTGAGATATAAACATCTCAGAGCCTTCCAATTGTAGTTGCTTTCTTTGCTTAGACATTTCCATAATGAGGAGAACATGGGTATAATCCAGCAATGCAAACATCAAAGTTCTAGGAACATTTTGAGATTGGATTTTAGGTCCTACACGATGTGCTCTCCGGATGTTGATTTGCACAGATGTAGGGACATCAAGCAGCATCGGAAGAATATGATACAGGAATTAGATAAAATTGTCTTTTTCAATATTTTCCAGAGGGCCTACAATGTGTAAGTTGTTCCTCCTATTCCTGTTTTCGACATTTTCACTTTGCTTCTGGAGTGAGGTAACTGAGTTTTCCAAGGCAGCAACTCTTCCTGTGACATCTTCTGAATTACTTACTCTTCTTTCAACTTCATGAATTCTAGATGTAGCTACCATGAATGGTTTGACGGATTAAATCTCATCCAAAATAGCCAGCATGATGGGATCTTGTGAGTCTTCCTTGGGTATAGGGGATTTGCTTTTTTGTCTCTTAGGAGCCTTATTGGATGATGTCTGTGTCCCATCCTTGGAAAGATTCTTTTTTGAACACATGGCGGTATTGCACAGAACATTTGTAGAGGAGCATGCAGAATTATGCTTGATGGGCGATGTACTTTACTATACATCATAGCATGAAGACGAGAGCAGCTTATTGAGTGGGCTTGTTAACTTTTATATGTAATGTCTTCGGAATCAAAGGCCAGCTCCTTATGAAGGTCTTACATGTGGAAAACAGTACCACAGATGGTTTGGTTTACTATTGCTGTAGTAATCCAATTGTTGATGTTGAGGATTTAGGCTGCTTTGTGTTATTTATTGCAATGAACTGACATGTACCTATATAAATAGTTAGGTTTACATATATATGAAGTATTGACATCTTCTTAAACGTAATGCTTGACTGAATATTTGCACAGTCTTTTCAATATATTTTCTTTGTTTCCCATAAAATATTTGAGTTTTACAAGTACTGGCTGGCTTATATGCGTGGGAAATCCCAAAAATGTACTTGAAGGGGATTTGTTGCTTTAAATTGGCATAAGAAAATGCTTCAAAATGTCTTTGAAATAATGAACATACCATCCATGTCAGTGGCCCTCATTACGACCCTGGCGGATTTTTTCCGCCATCGACGGACTTTTCCGCCATGGCGTAAAGTCCGTTTACGCCATGGCGGATGGCGGACTTACCGCCCCATTCCGAGGTTGGCGGGGCGGTAAGTCCCCATTGACCCATTTACCCTTCCCCATTCCCATTTCGGCCCCATAGGACTCAATGGGAGTGGGGAAGGCGTTAATTACGCCACCGTACATTACGGTGGCGTAATTAACACCAAGGTCCCATAGCGCCATGGATTTTTACGCCCGCAAAAAGCGGGCGTAGAAGTGACCATGGCGCTTTGGGAACTCGTAGTTGGCGGTAAGGGGTCGGCGCAGCTAACGCTGGCGTAAACCCCTTACCGCCAGGGTCCTAATGAGGGCCAGTGTATTTAAGTGGTGCTGTTATTTTAATTTTGGTTTCTCTCGTGTTGTGAGCACTTGTCGTCAAGAAAACTGTCTTCCTTTGTAAAGCAGCTCCTCCTTTATGCAAATGCCGACCAGCTGACAAGACGCGTCAGCTTTGTTGTGAAATATGCGTTGCTGCTTGAGGCCGCACCCACCGGTTCCACTGCGCATACAGCGTTTCACTTCTTCATGACGCCTGCCTGTTGAGTAAATGGCTGAGAACCTGAAGAGAAAGTGGAGAAGCTGTGAAGATCATCTCTGCTCTTGCTACTTCTGTCTCCTTTACCGGTCCCAGGCTCCCCGCCAGTCTTTGCACTTGACTCCGGGCCTCTGCACTATGCTCAGCATTACTGCACTTCAGCATTTGCTTCATGAGAGGGGTCACCTCTTTGCACTTAAACCTGGGCCCTACTGGACTGGGTGCACGTGCTCCCCCGCCCCTTCCCTTGCACCTGCGCCTGTAGACTTGCATGACCTGAATTTAGTAGGCCTAGTGAGTTCTGTCATCTTCCCCCTTGTCTCCCCTCCCTTACCTGGTTGCGCCTGATACACCTGATGCACTGGGAGAAATGCATTTAGGCCTAGTACGCTAGTTACTTTTTTGTTAGATCTTTCAGAAACTTCAAGGCCTAAGAATGACTACTGTATTCCCTTGTTCCCGTCCCACCTTGAAGTGCTTTGAAGCACTTCACTTGTGTATAAGTGCTGTACAAATAAACCATTACAATTACAATATTATCATTGTTGCATGTTTGATCACCATTGACATATTGATTTAGTACCATATTACAAATAATGCAGGGTACAAGTGATTTTCCCACCTCATCACTTGTACTCCTGATAATTATCTCTGTTTGTGGTCAGGAGTACTGGTCCTCTTGTTGTGGGAACACTGTCTGTCAACTCTTGAAAATCTTGTAAAGACTGTTATCCCTTGTACTGCATCTGAACTCTGTGCTGTATGAGAACTGCGACTAAGCGGAAACTACATTGTCTAAGCATGGCATTTCTTCATTTCATCATTATGCTTCTAGTACTGGATGTAAGGGCCATTAATACTTCTTAACATCCTCTGAAGAACTCTTATGTGCACCCATGGATAGAAAATAAGCACAGCTATCAGCACATCATCAATGATGAAATGTTATAGAACCATGATGATGTAATGATGAGAGTGACAGGGATCCTTGAAAATATATTGATGTTACGGTTCCTTTTGTTTTTTTTTGTTGTTAATCTTCTGCTTTGAATTTGAAAATTTGAAAATCACAATAAAAGGTATATTGGAATACAAATCACCTGCCCTAGGTTCATCTGATTATCAGAAACTGTTTATTTGGATGACAACTATCGGCAGCTCACCTGTCAGTATGCGTGTATCCAGCACAAATCTTACTACTGAGTCTGTGAATGCTTTTCCCATGACATTGACTCTGGATTCCCAATAGTGCAAATTCCCTTTGATTTGGGAGACAATTGTAGTGACTTTAGGCTTGTCTTCAGATCCTATTGTCCAGACTCGGGTGTGGGCTACTATTCCCTTCTTGGATTCAACAGTTTGTCAATCTTTCCTCCACCTGCTGAACTCCAGAAAAACCTATTTCTGTGAGATTGACTGCTCCAACACTAAGCTTCCTTTGTTATGAAAACATGGCAGATTGTTTGTGGGTTTTAGAAACTGCAGGTATTCTCTGTCCACTGAATGGAATGTCACTATAAATTGTATAGCTTTTTGCTTTGACAAAGGATTCTTTGGTAATCTATCTGGTTATGTCACCCATCATGGAACATTTTTCATTTGTGATACCTCTTTTTTACTGTTCTCCTCCAATGAACTGATCTAATCTGGAAGTTGTAATGTGGGGTACACCACCTACTATTGGGCACATTCCTATGTTGACTTCATTTCCCCGATATGCAAGAGAATCAGGGAGGGAGAAGCGTGTGAAAGGTCTGGTTACATAACACCTGAGGGAAGTATGTATCTGGAATGGGAAGCAATTCATAAGCTATCAATTTTATTGTAAAGTGGCTAATGACAACTCATTTGTCTTTGGAGAATCATGAGCAGGTAGCCTTGCACACTTTAGCATTGCAGAACCACGTGGCTTAAGACACACTTTTAGCTTTCAATTGAAGAATATGTGCATTGATTGGTTCTGAATGCTACGCATGTAGTCGTAAGCATTCAGGGAATTTAACCAACATCATTATTCATATTCAAAGCTGTGTTGGGATTATACACAGAGAAAACTCAAATATTGGCTGGCCCTAATATTTCAATGTTATCATTAGGGAAATCAATGACTGATAGTGTTCTAATTATAGCTGCAATGCTACTGCGGGTATAGTGTTTACTTTTATTACTGCAATACGTGTTCCATTGTGGATGTAAAAGTGCTACAAAAACTGTGAAAGTATAGGAAAAATTGCATGCTCATGAATGTGTCAGAGGAAATGTTTATGATAGTTGATGATGATTTTTATTTGGAACGTTGAGAGTGTGAGGCTGCTTTGTAAATAGCCTCAAAAGTAGGATCTCTTAGGGAAAAAGACTAACTTTGAAAACGAATTGCAAGTTATGGAAAATTAGAAAGAAGTTTGTTCAGGAACGTAAGCCCAATATGAGCTGAAATTGAAACCATATTGGCTTGTGAACATTTCCAATGAGAAAGCAAACCTGAAATCAGGAACCGAGAAGAAAACATGCAATCATGCACTCGTTAATAATTCCTGCTATAACACAATTAGCCTTAGACAAGGCTTTCATCACTGGAATTATATTGAACACATACTGATAATGTCTGTCTCTGCTAATTCCACCAAAACCTGTTGCTTGAATTGTATTATCTTGCCCACAGCTGTGTGTTTATCTAACTTGGAATATCCTTTTGAACTTGAAATGTCTGAAACATCCGAGCACCCACTATGCATCATACTATTTGATCCGTGGAATGCTTTCTCCTTTATTACATCATGACAACATTCTTATCTTTGTAATGTAGCCTATGCAGAGAGGAGTGTCTAAATGTTAAGGTATCCAGTGAGCAGGGGGATACACGATTTGTCATACAAAGTTGTTGATGTGTTTTTTTTTGTTTCTTCTATAGTGTTGTGAAATAAAAGATCTTTGAGAAATGGCCTTACCTTAAACAGATCCCAGCATTTGAGTTACCAGACATTGATCATACTCGCCTGATGCATGAATTGATATCCACCATTTGATGGTGCTGAATTGTCCACAGCTCAACTCCTCTGAACCTGGATTAATCTTTCTCTCGGTCTTCAATGCCACACCCATTCTTCGTTCTCTTATGTCCTTTCTTCCTGACCTCCTTTCACTATCTACTAAGGTGCACAGTCTCAAGGTACTGTTTTACAGTGACCGTATACTTCACCACTTTATCATCTTCACTTCTGTGGCTACCAGGCTTAACCTCTTGAAAATCCAAAAGATCTGACCCCACCTTACCTTTCTCTAAATCAAAACACTCAATGCAAACCTGGTCTTTGTTTGGCTGGATTATAACTGAAACCCAGTCATGGGGCTCCCCCTTTACTCATGTGTTACTCTAAATAAGGAACTGAACTCTTTCTGTCATGGACTGCATCAATCTCTCATTAGTCATCTCTAATATGGTATGCTGCAAAGCTCCTCCTGTCCTAGCAATTCTGTGTGAACCATATGCTGCCCTCCAGTTTGGCGCACCATCCTCCAGCTTCCCTACAACTTGATCTCACCTCCCTCTGAAATTAAGGACAGTTCAACAGGAATTGGCTTCAAATTCCCTATTACCATACAGGCGAGTCCGAGCCGGATTCTAGTAATTCTGTTTATAATAAATATAGGTGCTGCTCTCTCTGTGAGTCATTTGTAATCGAAATAAAGATAGAACCATATATGTATTACTGTAAAATCTAAAAATGTCATTTATTTGCTATTTTCAATCCAATGAGTGGAGTTCAACCTGCAATTGGTAAAATCATGTTTTAACTTCTGAGTTACTGGATTTCTCTACAGAAGCGATGGCTTTATGCATTATGACATGCCAGTCAAAGTTGTGATGGATAAAGATGCATCTGGGAACTTGCAATGCCAGTTGGCAAAAACATAGGCGCTGCTCCCTCTCTCTCTCATTCTCTCCCCCTCTCTTTCTCTCTCTCTCTCTGTCTCTCACTCTAAGTTATCTGTAATTGAAATACAGATAAAAACAATATGTTTATTTCAGTAAAATAGAACTTAAAATTAAGTATTTTACATAGTGCGCAGCTCAACCTACCACGTTGAATTTGTCCATGTCAACAAATGGACTTGAAACTTTAATATTTCCATTTGTAAACCTGCCCTAACGTCTGGGATACTGGGCCTCTATGAAAAAGTATTGATTTTTGCATTATGACATGATAGTGAAAGGTGTATGGGATAATAATGTGATTGGGACCGAGCAATGCCAGTTTGGATAAACATAGGCGCTGCTCCCTCTTTATCTCTCTCTCTCTCCCTCTCTATTTCTATCTCCCTCTCTATTTCTCTCTCTCTCTCTCTCTCTCTCTCTCTCTCTCTCTCTCTCTCTCTCTCTCTCTCTCCAAATAAATCATATTTCTATTACAGGAAAATTACATTTCAAATGTTACTTACTGCTTCCAGTGCACAGTTGACCTGCCATTTTGAGTAATTTCTTGTAAACAATGGGACTTCAACCTGCTATTGTGCCACCGGTAAACACCCACACTTACCTCTGAGCTACTGGATAGTGCTTCAAAAAGTCTAGCTTTTTGGCTTGTGACATTGGTGGTTAAAGTTGCAATAGATGAAGATGCACCATGGGAACTAGCAATGCTGTTTGGGATAAACAGAAGGTCCTGCTTTCAGTTACATGTGATTTTAATGAATAGAAAATAATGAACAACATTTATGTCTAAACATTTTTAATGTAAAAAATACCATTTTTTGGGGGGGAGCGAACCCCCCCCCCTACTACCCCCATTTCCCTTCATTTACAATCCCGCTGCAAACCCCTCCCCACCCGTTTTAACCCCTTACCATAGCCATATATATATATATTACATGGCCACAGTAGTGGCCATATAGTTACTGTTAAATTGGTGTTTCCATAGGAAGAGCACTTTTTGGGCGGCTTATAACTTCGCTCTCCCTGGACTAATCCTCAGCAAACTTTGCAAAAAAAGTATTTGGGTCACTGAATTTTTTAGCAATGTTTGGTGATGTTTTGTCCAGGGGGGGCAAAGTTATAGGGGGGGTACCAAAACTTTTTTTTTCCCATAGACATAATGGAAAAAAAGTTTGCTCACGCCTACAACCCAAACCGCTGGACGGATTTACACCAAATTTGCGGCAGGAGCGGCGGCTTGGTCCCAAAAGCGTGCTTTGCTTTATTTGGTGTAAATCCGTCCAGTAGTTTTTTTTAAAAAATGACAAAAATGTAAGTGAAAAAAAAATTAGTGATATCTGTGTTAACTTTGCGGACACACTTCCCTGTTCACTCCGCGGACAGGATGGTGATTGAGCAAGCAGCTTGCGCGATGTCTGCGGACATCTGACGTGCTCTCTCATTGGATGCGGTGAAAGCGTGCAGTGCGTCTGGCTTCAGAGATGCCCGCCATCTTTGTTCCTCGCCGCCTGCACAGTAAGTCTTGTGTCTGTCTCCTGTTCCTCCCACCCTCGCTCATGCCCCGTGTGTCCTTCTTGTCCCCCCCACCCCCACTCATGCTCCGTGTCTCCCCTGTTCCTCCAGCCCCCCGCTCACGCCATCGGCACACAGTGGCCAGCGGAGGGCCAAGAAGCGGGATCTGCCGCTTGCACACGAACGCCGTGTGTCTCTCGCCCTCCCCCCACCCCCGCTCATGCCCCGTGTGTCTCTCTCCTTCCCCCCACCCCCTGCTCATGCCCCGTGTGTCTCTCTCCCCTTCCCCCCACCCCCACTCATGCCCCGTGTGTCTCTCTCCCTCCCCCCACCCCCTGCTCATGCCCCGTGTGTCTCTCTCCCTCCCCTCACCTCCCGCTCATGCCCCGTGTGTCTCTCTCCCCCCCACCCCCGCTCATGCCCCGTGTGTCTCTCTCCCTCCCCCCCACCCCGCTCATGCCCCGTGTGTCTCTCTCCCCCCCACCCCGCTCATGCCCCGTGTGTCTCTCTCCCTCCCCCCTGCCCCCGCTCATGCCCCGTGTGTCTCTCTCCCTCCCCCCACCCCCGCTCATGCCCCGTGTGTCTCTCTCCCACCCCTCACCCCCGCTCATGCCCCGTGTGTCTCTCCCCCTCCCCACTACCCCCGCTCATGTCCCGTGTGTCTCTCTCCCTCCCCTCCACCCCCGCTCATGCCCCGTGTCTCTCCCCCTCCCGCTCACCCCCCGCTCATGCCCCGTGTGTCTCTCTCCCCTTCCCCCCACCCCCCGCTCATGCCCTGTGTGTCTCTCTCCCCTTCCCCCCACCCCCCGCTCATGCCCCATGTGTCTCTCCCCCTCCCGCCCACCCCCCGCTCATGCCCGTGTGTCTCTCGAACCTCCCGCTCATGCCCCGTGTGTCTCTCTCCCTCCCTCCCACCCCCCGCTCATGCCCTGTGTGTCTCTCTGTCCCTCCCACCCACCCCCCGATCATGACCCGTGTGTCTCTCTCAACTCTCCCCACCCCCCGCTCATGCCCCGTGTGTCTCTCTCCCTCCCCCCATCGCCGCTCATGTCCCGTGTGTCTCTTTCTTCTTCCCCCCACCCCCCGCTCATGCCCCGTGTCTGTCTTCTGTTCCCCCCGCTCATGCCCTGTGTCTGTCTCCTGTTCTCCCCACCCCCTGCTGATGCCCCGTATCTGTCTCCTGTTCCCCTCATGTGCCGTGTCTGTCTCCTGTTGCCCACACTCCCCCTGCTCATGCCCCCTGTCTGTCTCCTGTTCTCCCCACCCCCCACTCATGCCCCGTGTCTGTGTCCTGTTCCCCCACCCCCCACTCATGCCCGTGTCTATCTCCTGTTGCCCCCATACCCCCACTCATGCCCCGTGTCTGTCTCCTGTTCCCCCACGCGCTCATGCCCCGTGTCTGTCTCCTGTTCCCCCCACCCGCTCATGCCCCGTGTCTCTCTCTTGTTGCCCCCACACCCCCGCTCATGCCCCGTGTCTGTCTCCTGTTGACCCCCACCCCCGCTCATGCCCTGTGTCTGTTCTCCCCAGCCCCCGCTCATGCCCCGTGTTTGTTGTTCCCCCCACCCCCCGCTCATGCCCCGTGTCTGTCTCCTGTTCCCCCCACCCCTCGCTCATGCCCCGTGTCTGTCTCCTGTTCCCCCCACTCCCCGCTCATGCCCCGTGTCTCTCCTGTTCTCCCCACCTCCCGCTCATGCCCCGTGTCTGTCTCCTGTTGCCCCCCACCCCCCGCTCATGCCCTGTGTCTGTCTCCTGTTGCCCCCCGCTCATGCTCCGTGCCTGTCTCTGTTGTTCCCCCCCACCCCCGCTCATGCCCCGTGTCTGTGTCCTGTTCCCCCTACCCCCCGCTCATGCCCCGTGTCTCTCTCCTGTTGCCCCCCACCCCCTGCTCATGCCCCGTGTCTGTCTCCTGTTCCCCCCACCCGCTCATGCCCCGTGTCTCTCTCCTGTTGCCCCCCCGCTCATGCCCCGTGTCTGTCTCCTGTTCCCCCCACCCACTCATGCCCCGTGTCTCTCTCCTGTTGCCCCCCACCCCCCGCTCATGTCCCGTGTCTGTATCCTGTACCCCCTCCACCCCCCTGCTCATGCCCCGTGTCTGTCTCCTGTTCCACCACCCGCTCATGCCCCGTGTCTGTCTCCTGTTCCCCCCACCCACTCATGCCCCGTGTCTCTCTCTTGTTGCCCCCCACCCGCTCATGCCCTGTGTCTCTCTTGTTGCCCCCCAGCCCCGCTCATGCCCCGTGTCTGTCTCCTCTTGCCCCCCACCCCCTCGCTCATGCCCTGTGTCTGTTCTCCCCACCCCCCGCTCATGCTCTGTGTCTGTTGTTCCCCCCACCCCCCGCTCATGCCCTGTGTCTGTCTCCTGTTCCCCACCCCTCGCTCATGCCCCGTGTCTCTCCTGTTGCCCCCCGCTCATGCCCCGTGTCTGTCTCCTGTTGCCCCCCAACCCCCGCTCATGCCCCGTGTCTGTCTCCTGTTCTCCCCACCCCCGCTCATGCTCTTTGTCTGTCTCCTGTTCCCCCTACCCCCCGCTCATGCCCTGTGTCTGTCTCCTGTTCCCCACCCCTCGCTCATGCCCCGTGTCTCTCCTGTTGCCCCCCGCTCATGCCCCGTGTCTGTCTCCTGTTGCCCCCCAACCCCCGCTCATGCCCCGTGTCTGTCTCCTGTGCTCCCCACCCCCGCTCATGCTCTTTGTCTGTCTCCTGTTCCCCCTACCCCCCGCTCATGCCCCGTGTCTGTCTCCTGTTGCCCCCCACCCCCCACTCATGCCCCGTGTCTGTCTCCTTTTGCCCCCACCCCCTGCTCATGCCCCGTGTCTGTCACCTGTTGCCCCCCACCCCCTGCTCATGCCCCGTGTCTGTCTCCTTTTGCCCCCACCCCCTGCTCATGCCCCGTGTCTGTCTCCTGTTGCCCCCCACCCCCTGCTCATGCCCCGTGTCTGTCTCTGTTGTTCCCCCCACCCCCCGCTCATGCCCCGTGTCTGTCTCCTGTACCCCCCACCCCCGCTCATGCCCCGTGTCTGTCTCCTGTTCCCCCACCCACTCATGCCCCATGTCTCTCTCCTGTTGCCCCTCACCCCCCGCTCATGCCCTGTGTCTGTCTTCTGTTCCCCCCACCCGCTCATGCCCTGTGTCTCTCTCCTGTTGCCCCCCCACTCATGCCCCGTGTCTGTCTCCTGTTGCCCCCACCCATGCCCCGTGTCTGTCTCCTGTACCCCCCCACTCCGCGCTCATGCCCCGTGTCTCTCTCCTGTTGCCCCCAACCCCCTGCTCATGCCCCATGGGTGTCTCCTGATGCCCCCCACCCCCTGCTCATGCCCCGTGTCTGTCTCCTGTTCTCCCCACCCCCGCTCATGCCCCGTGTCTGTCTCCTGTTCTCCCCACCAACCCGCTCATGCCCCGTGTCTGTCTCCTGTTCTCCCCACCCCCGCTCATGCCCCGTGTCTCTCTCCTGTTGCCCCCCACCCCCCGCTCATGTCCCGTGTCTGTCTCCTGTACCCCCTCCACCCCCCTGCTCATGCCCCGTGTCTGTCTCCTGTTCCACCACCCGCTCATGCCCCGTGTCTGTCTCCTGTTCCCCCCCACCCACTCATGCCCTGTGTCTCTCTCTTGTTGCCCCCCACCCGCTCATGCCCTGTGTCTCTCTTGTTGCCCCCCAGCCCCGCTCATGCCCCGTGTCTGTCTCCTCTTGCCCCCCACCCCCCCGCTCATGCCCCGTGTCTGTTCTCCCCATCCCCCGCTCATGCTCTGTGTCTGTTGTTCCCCCCACCCCCCGCTCATGCCCTGTGTCTGTCTCCTGTTCCCCACCCCTCGCTCATGCCCCGTGTCTGTCTCCTGTTTCCCCACCCCCGCTCATGCCCCGTGTCTCTCCTGTTGCCCCCCGCTCATGCCCAGTGTCTGTCTCCTGTTGCCCACCAACCCCCGCTCATGCTCTGTGTC
Source organism: Ambystoma mexicanum (assembly GCF_040938575.1). NCBI lineage: Eukaryota > Metazoa > Chordata > Amphibia > Caudata > Ambystomatidae > Ambystoma > Ambystoma mexicanum. The sequence continues at coordinate 392,808,275 of NC_090936.1, forward strand.
TGTCTCCTGTTCTCCCCACCCCCCGCTCATGCTCTTTGTCTGTCTCCTGTTCCCCCTACCCCCCGCTCATGCCCCGTGTCTGTCTCCTGTTGCCCCCCACCCCCCACTCATGCCCCGTGTCTGTCTCCTTTTGCCCCCACCCCCTGCTCATGCCCCGTGTCTGTCTCCTGTTGCCCCCCACCCCCTGCTCATGCCCCGTGCCTGTCTCTGTTGTTCCCCCCACCCCCCGCTCATGCCCCGTCTCTGTCTCCTGTACCCCCCACCCCCGCTCATGCCCCGTGTCTGTCTCCTGTTCCCCCACCCACTCATGCCCCATGTCTCTCTCCTGTTGCCCCTCACCCCCGCTCATGCCCTGTGTCTGTCTTCTGTTCCCCCCACCCGCTCATGCCCTGTGTCTCTCTCCTGTTGCCCCCCCACTCATGCCCCGTATCTGTCTCCTGTTGCCCCCACCCATGCCCCGTGTCTGTCTCCTGTACCCCCCACTCCGCGCTCATGCTCCGTGTCTCTCTCCTGTTGCCCCCAACCCCCCGCTCATGCCCCATGGGTGTCTCCTGATGCCCCCACCCCCTGCTCATGCCCCGTGTCTGTCTCCTGTTCTCCCCACCCCCGCTCATGCCCCGTGTCTGTCTCCTGTTCTCCCCACCCCCCCGCTCATGCCCCGTGTCTGTCTCCTGTTCTCCCCACCCCCGCTCATGCCCCGTGTCTGTCTCCTGTTCTCCCCACCCCACCGCTCATTCCTCCGTGTCTGTCTCCTGTTGCCCCCCACCCCCGCTCATACCCCATGTCTCCCTTGTGTTCCCCCCACCCCCCGCTCATGCCCTGTATTTCCCTCGTGTTACACCCCACCCCTCCCACTCATGCCCTGTGTCTCCCTCGTGCTCCCCCTTACCCCCCGCTCATGCCCCTTGTCTCTCTCCTTCCCCCCGCCCCCGCTCATGTCCCGTGTGTGCCCTGTAACCCCCGCTCATGCCCCGTGTCTCCCTTGTGTTTCTCCCCACCTCCCGCTCATACCCCGTGTCTCCCTAATGTTCCTCCCCACCCACTGCTCATGCCCTGTGTCTCTCTCGTGTTCCCCCACCCCCTACTCATGCCCCGTTTGTACCCTGTTCCCTCTCACCCCCCGCTCATGCCCATGTGTCTCTCCTGTTCCCCCCCAACCCCCGCTCATGCCCTTTTGTGTTCTTTATACACCTCGCCTTCCTTTTCCATGGTGGCCATCTTGGTAAAAGATTTTCCTTCCTACACCGGGATGCCGCAGGTGTCCCGTTGTAGGAAGGAAAATCTTTTTGTTTTTTTTACCACCCGGCGTTCCCACTTTGAGCACATAAGATGTTAGTGGTCTTCATCTATTGAAAATGATGTTTTGGTGATGTTGCACTAATAAAAACCTTTAAAATTTAGTAAAAAAAAATGTTACAGGGACGTTATGGTTAAGTTGCGCTACTAAAAACCTGTGAAATTCAGTGAAAAAACTTTGTCAAAGGGACGTTATGGTTCCAAGTAAAACCGAAAAACCCTTCAAATTCGCCAGTTATGGTAGCCTAAGCAACCATAACTCGCGCCACCACCGTGCACTGCTAAGACTAACACCCAGGACATCAAAGATGACATCACAAATGGCATTGATGACATCACTGATGACATCACATGTCTGGCTCACTCTTTTTTCTTTTGCTGACATATCTAGGCCACATGGTTTTCTTCAGTAACAGTCAAAAACTAAAAATGTTATTTTATTTGTAGACGTATCTTTCAAGTAGGTTCTTACAGTAAATCCCTTAGAGTCCAGTCGCATCATATGAAACATATACATACGGGAATACACAAGCTTGAAAGACAGCAATCCTTTTTGTGCATAAAGATAATCAATAGACTTATGAGCACTTTCTGATAGTTCTGTTTTTTTTTATGGCTGTACTTTCCCTGTATATGGTCATAGTTGTATACATTGTACTCACACTACTTTCCTTAGGGTCCAATCACATCAAGTGATATATATACTTAGGGTAAATAGCAGCTTTAAAACTGAGCAATCATTTATTTACATGAAAATAATCAGTTAAATTATGAATTGTTTCTGCTACTACTTGTGCTTTTCTGCTAACTTCACTTTCCCTGTATATACCCATATTGGTATGTGTTCTTGTGTCTTTGTGTTTCGTCTATAGTAATGCAATTATGTAATACATGTGTTTTATTAGCTGCTTATTACATATTTCACAGGACACAAAAATCTATTAAGAAAACAATTATCATTTCATTATTCAACATATTAACATTATGAATATTATACCTTCATCTTGTACACTGCAAACAATGTTATGTTTCTGTATGAGTAGCTTAGTATACTAGATAGAACCCCATAATAGAATGCTATTTATATCAATGCATCGTTCAATGCACTAATTAGGGTATGATATTTATTGCAATGATCCTTGACACTTGTTTCGCAACAGCGGAGTCTGCTGCAGAGTCTTTTGGTTGCTGTTGTGAGAAGACTCTACAGTTTTTGCTCCTGTACCTGTGAGGACCTGCTTCCTGTCCTCTTTATGTTTCAACTGGTGCCTTTAAAATACCCAGAAAGCCGCGGAGCGGCCGCGGAGTCTGCTGCAGAGTCTTTTGGTTGCGGTTGTGAGAAGACTCTACAGTTTTTGCTCCTGTACCTGTGAGGACCTGCTTCCTGTCCTCTTTTTGTTTCAACTGGTGCCTTTAAAATACCCAGAAAGCCGCGGAGCGGCCGCAGAGTCTGCTGCAGAGTCTTTTGGTCTTTAGGCTCTGCGGGCTCAGCGGCGCCCCCCAATACCTCCCTCTCGGCTCGTTGGACTCCAGATTGACTGCTTCTCATCACTAGCTGATTGTATTGCATTGTTGGCTGCAACTCTTCACCAATCCTGGGTGAAAGACACCCCCCCCTCGGGGGTAACTCCCCCTTCTGGACTCCGAGAAAACCCACAAAGCCCCCTCTCTCTCCCCTCCCTCCTCTCTGATCTCTCTTCACCCCTTCAGAAGTTACGTTCTCATCTAACATTGGCACGGACCCCCACACTCACCCTCCTCACTACTTGTGATCTTCGCAGATTTTCTACATTACTTTTGGCTCTCTGGACTCCATCCCCCCCTGTCCGCGCTCCACTGACCCGGCGTTCCGGCCTGCTGGTTCATGGCGCCTGCGGCCCCGCGGTCCTTCTGCATTTGTTCGCATGCAGATCCGGACTCTTCTGTCTGCGCAGCTCCGGTGCGGCATGGTGCTTCAGCTTCCTCGCTTCTGGCGCCCGCAGCATTGCTGCTCTGTCGCATCCTCTCGACAGTTCATCTGATCCCTTTCCGCGTCTGCCCGCGCTGCTCCAGTTCAGCGCTCCAGCGTGGGGACTCCTGGTGCCCGCAGCCTCACGGCTACTCCCCGCGTCTGAATCCATGCTGGTGAAGCTCCAAAGAAAACAGTGAACCTGTGCCAGCATTGCGTCGGCTTAGCGCTTCAGCTCAGCGTTTATCGGCGGTCATCAATGCCCACAGCCCGACTGCCTCTACGTGCTTCTATGTGTCTGCCCCTAGCAGACAATCAGCCCACGCTCCCCCCTCAGTGCCACGGACCAGAACCTGACTTTCCACCTACAATTCCAGCCAACATCGACACAAAAACTTTTTAAGCTAAACTTCTTTTAATTAAAAAAAGGAAAAAAAATAAAAAATAAATGGAATAAAAGGAAAGAAATAACAAAAGACTCTCTGCTCTAAGGAACTCATTGGACCACCCCTCTATTGTGGCCTCAAGTCTGAAAAACGCTCCCACCAAGGACATAACAGTCCTGATCCAAAACCCTGAACATCCAACAACCCTCTCCTCCCTGAAACCTACCCCAAGGTCTCATCCTGTTGACTGGAAACAAAGAAAACTCAGATCCACATGCCAACACAAAAAGAAGATCCTCATTTTCTTCAACAATAAAAAGAGCAAAAGAACTCCCGACCTAGATACCGAACGTCAGCTTAATTTTAACCATTGTAACAAACTGAGAACATCAAATCCAGATGATGGACTAAATGGGACACTGGGATAGAGCTAATTAATTTGATACTATCACTGATCAAGAGACCGAAAGGGCCCGCCCGTTGGATCCTGAATACTACAACAGTTAAATCGCATTTTCAACCACTGCAGGAGACTGAAAAGAAAACATCCTTGAGCCCTCTCGCTGACCAGGAGACCGAAAGGGTTCGTCCCTTGGATCCTGAATAGTAGGCCCATCTCGCTGACCAGGAGACCGAAAGGGTTCGTCCCTTGGATCCTGAATAGTACAACATTTTAACCATACTTTCAACTATTGCAGAAGACCGAAAGGAACATATCCTTGGCTCTCTTCACTGAACAGGAGACCGGAAGGGTTCGACCCTTGTATCCTGAACGTAACACCATCTAAACTCTACTCTAAACTACTGCTCGGAGACCAAAAGGAACCCATTCTTGGAGCCCAAAGCACTCTGACCACACCAGTAATCAGAGGACTGAAAGGGCTCGCCTACCAGAACCCAAACTCTACAGAAATAAAACCTTACCTGTAAACCGAAAGGACAAGCTCTTTGGATCCTAGGCGAACACACAGTGACTCAATAACGATGACAACAATCCGTACCACTAAACAACACTCCATTCAATGTCCAAAGACAAGACAAACAACTAAACTAGCGACTGCTAGTACCATGGAGCAAGACTTATCACAGCTAACAATGGAGCAATCCTTTAAGAAAGCATCAATCCATAAAGGAAACCAAAAGGCTTTGGCACTGGACCTTCAATCCAAACAAGAATCTCAGTCCATCATAGAACACAAGCCAGAAAATGACAACTCCACTCAGGAAACTCTCCGACTAGCACTTGCGACACAAATTACAGCAGCTAATCACCAACTCAACTCACCTGAGCTGCTACCTCTAGAAATCAAAGCACAAGTCCACAATTCATGTTTTGAAACTCAACAAGACACTGTACCCGCGGCACCCTTGTGCACCTCACGACCTCAACTTGAATGTCAAGAAGACGACCCTTATGGTGACCCTAACAGAAAAGAGCGATATACAAATCATAATCTCCTCAGTAACTCAAGAAGTCAAGAAGACGACCCTTCTGGCGACCCTAACAGACAAGAGCGATATATAAATCATAATCTCCTTAGTAACTCGACACAAGATGAACTGCCAAATTCCATGATCAACAATAAAGAGTCTATACAACCGACAGGTGAACAGATTCAAGCAAGCGCACTAACTGAACAAGCTCCTGAAACCAGTGTTATGCCACATGAATCTATCAGTAAACAAAAAGCAAAAGACAAACCTAACCACAACGGTGACAAAGATACCCCCATCACCAATTGGGACAAGATTCAAACACCCGATCATCAGTACCAACAACATCTCAACATACAAAAAAAGAAAAAGCAAGACTTGCACGACTCGCGTGGCTTCAGACCCACAACTCCGTCAAATCCACACTTTCAGCGGATCATACAACCTTTAAATCAAGAACTAAAGTAGCAAGATTATCAATGGACATTACTGAAATTGAGTCACTAATGACAACCATAGAAAAAAGAAAAGAAATATTCAGAAATATAACAGAAGCAAATCAAATTCAACTAACATCAACACTGTGCTTTCTCCATGACACTCAAAACAAACCAGTGAAAAGAGAACCGCAATCTGATCTTGATGAAGGGAAAAAGGCCTCAACATGTTTCAACTACGACTCAGACGAATCCTATTACACCCCAGAGCCCACAACTAAGAACCCAAAACCAGGCAATCTTCAACAAAAAAACACAAATACAACGCACTTCATGATCACTCTGAAGAAAACGCAAATCAAAGGATTCCTACAACAATGTTAGACTTACAAAATATGCTCATTGCAACACTTTCTCAATCAATGATTCCTTTCCTGAAATTACACAAAGCTATAAAAGACACCATGAAGGATCAATCAAGTCTCCTAGCGCTAATTCACTCGAAACAGATCCATATGGAACATTTTGTCTCGACAGTTGAATCCCGTTTGACAATTGAATCGGAGGAAACACATCGATGGCAACAAAGACTAGCAGAAATGGCAAGGGGCGACCGCCAAGAGAAAACAAAACTTACAGCAGAACTAGTACGGATGCTCAAAGAACACCATCAGCAACAATTGAACAGACCAAATGACCAACAAACCTCGAACCCTCCTCCTCCAAATCTACCACAACATCCAACAGAGACAATCTTGAGTGATACACAGCGGATAACGAAAGAATCGGGCCAATACATCACCACCCAAAAGCCAGAGACAATCAACTCAAACATTCTATCAGAGAAACCAACCGAACCCTTCCAGATTTTCACAAAGGAAAAAACAACAAATGATACAAAACCCACACAACAAAGAAATATCAAAAAACAACAAATGGTTTGCGAGCCTTTCTAATAACTGTAAATCAGAACACTCAACCTCCTCAATCATCAAAGACCAAAACCACAACCCGTACAATACCACCATCCACCAGTACACAGAGAGACCAAGACCCACTAACGCAGACACATCTTCAAATACCGCAAATGATCCCACCACAATTACCGATTGATGAGGAACTGCTTAACCTAACCACCCACGAAGAACAAGCATCAGAAAACAATCAACATTCCTTACAATCAATAAACCAGGCGGGTGTCATAATAATTGATGAATATTCCTCAGTTTATGATCATCAGACAAATAAAAATCAAGATAAAACTACAGAACTCTCTCTAGAAGAAATCTCAGCTATATCGATGGAAAACGACACAACAGACAAAACAAGAGACGAATCCTATGACCTAGTCTCATCAGCCTCGCTAACAAGAACACCAGAAGATTCCATTGAACAGAGTCGGATCCTCCCAATATTTGTCAATCCATTACGACAGAATGAAGTATGTGAAATTCACATTGAAAATGAAACCAAAAGACTGGAACCGATAATTCTAAACAGAACCAACTTACTACGTCTCTTTGGTGTAACACCTCGCCTGAATAAACTTACACCAAAAGACATTGATCTCATAACTTTCAAAGATGACCTAAACTTGGATAAGATGATCATAAAAATACCGGATCATAAGAATCCAAAGCCCAACTACTGAAACTTGGATTCATATGCTGGGCATCAACATACACAAGGCTCCCCAATAAACCAAAGTATAAAGCGACCACAAAGAGTCAGAGAAAGATCAATGAGCAAATAAAATCATACAAAGAAAAGCAGACACCTGATTATACTAGCGATGACAGATGCCTAAGTCACTCGCCACAAACACGCCAGTCACGCAGAAACGATCAACCAAGTAGAAGAAGCTATGACTCTGACACTTCCTTTACAGACACCGTATCAATGGAAGACTCAACACGAACACGCCATCCCTACAGAGATGCACAACCGATCAGAAGAATTTATGAGCCTGAAACCACCTTTGCAGAAATCGTATCGACAGAAGACACAATGATGACCAACTCATAACAATCAATTAATCCCGAGTTCACGTGGTCACTATGCTCGTGGAACACTAGAGGGAACCTACTACACCTTTGTACAAATCCATCTACTGAACTAGAACAATATCAAATTATATGCCTTCAAGAAACCTGGCTCAGCGACCCACCGGCATGTGATGGTTTTATCACCTTTCTCAACCCAGCCATCGTTCAGAAACAAGGAAGACCCGCATCTGGGTTACTCACTTTAATCAAGATAAATCCACGCAGAACAGTAACAATCTCTGAGAACATAAACCCTTGGACCCAACTTATCACACTAACCACCACAAAGATTGACAAAAAAGGAGAAAGTAAAAACGACTTAATAATCCTAATTGTAAACCTCTACTGGAACCCAGCAGCAATAACAACGGATGCCTTCCTAGATGGAGTGTTCCTCTCAATTGACAAAGCTACAACAAAATATCAGACATTGGAAATAATAATCTGTGGCGACCTGAATATTAAGTTATACAACAAGAAAGGCTGTCTTGAAACCAACTCAGAACTCTCTCCAAATGCAAGCAGATGGATAAAAGAAATCACGACACGAAATTTAATACTTCTGAATCATGCAAGCACCTCTACACCCCACACTCCAACATGGAGTAGAGGTTCTTCCCACGCAATTATCGATTACATATTTCTATCTGAAAGCCTACACCAATCACTCACAAAAGTACAAACGGTACCCACCGACAGGAGTGACCATAATCAACTCACTGTCCACTCTCAACCTTCCTTACAACAAAGAGACCCAGCAATATCAAATCTGCTAGAATTAAATGGTACAACATCAAGATTAAGGATCCCACAACCAATCATAGCCACTTTACCAAAAATATTCCAAGACCCCAACCTGACCGACTCTGCAAAACTTAACTATGAATGGATTTTAGTTCCTTTCCGACAAACCATTAAAAATCGTCTTCATAAAGACCACCATCATTCATATAATCAAGAAATTGCTGAAAGGAAAAAATCCCTAGATCGAACAATACGACAACAAAGAAAACCTCAATTGCAGAGAACATTAACCAGATCAAATCTCTGAAACAGAAGTACTCCAATTGGATGAAAGCTCAAAAAAGCGCCATTCAACAAGCTGACGCAGAAAACATATTGAAACTCCACAAGACTCACAATACCAGAGAGCTCTGGAATTTGCTCAACGAAAACCATCAAAAACAACATAAACTCACAGCCAATGTAGCACAAGAAACTTGGATAACTCACTTTGCCACCATCTACGCATCACGTAGAACAGATCTACAGAACACACTGCCTGCAATAGAACCAACATGGAAAGTACATGCGGGATTCGAAGACTTCATTCAACTGATCAAAAAGCTTAACACCTCCAGAGCACCAGGCCCTGACGGTCTATCTAATGCTGTCATTAAACAAGACCCGATTGCCTGGGCGAACTTCTTGTGTCACATCACAACTTTGATCAATACACTACACCGAATACCAAACTCATGGAGATCAGCAGTAATTATACCAATCTACAAGCAAGGATCAAGAGAAGATCCCCAAAACTTCCATCCGATTGCCCTCCTCAATCCACTAGGAAAATTATTTGCATCAGTACTACAAAAACAACTAACCACGTGGGCCACAAAAAACAACAAATTCTCGACTAGGCAAACAGGTTTCACAGCTAACGTTCGAACAAACCTTAATCTGATACTATTGCAATTAATCAAGCATGAAGCTATCAATTCCAACTCTAAAGTATATGCAGCATTCATTGACCTAAAGATGGCCTTCGATGCAATTTCACGCAAAAAACTATGGTCGAAACTTAGAGCATGGAATTGTCCACTGAACATTCCTGAACCGATTATTCTACTGTACTCAAAAACCACTATAAAAGTAAGACTATCAAAACAAGGAGCTACAACATCTGCCATATCAACAACAAACGGTCTAAAACAAGGTTGTCCTCTGGCAGCAACACTTTACAATCTGTTCACTGCTGACATCGAAGAGCACCTAACATCCAATAAAACCAATCCTCCAAAAATCAATTTGATTCCAGTTCCGGCTATGGCATATGCAGACGATATTGTCTTACTAGATAAAACACCAACTGGACTACAAGCTACGCTGACAGCCCTGAGCCAATATATGGGAACAAACAAATTAACGATTAATACTGGAAAAACTAAGACAATGACCCATACCAACCAAGCTTTATGATCAACGCCTCCAAAATTGAAAATGTGACATCCTTTAAATACCTTGGCATCCCAATAAATCAATCGAAAGCAGAAGATCACTGGATAGACAAAATTGACCAAACATCTCAAACTCTATCAAGGCAAGGCTTTATACCTCACAGAAAATATGGCAAGTTCTCTTTCAAGCCAATTATTGCCCATTACAGACAGAAGTACATCCCAATCTTAACATATGGAACAGAAGCAATGCTGAATGCCTGCAAAATCAACTGGACGAAATATGAATCAATCTTCTGGCGTAAAATCCTCCGACTTCCACAAACATACCCAATGGCAAGAATACACTATGAAATGGCAACTCAGTCAATCAAATCCTTTGTACAATGGAAAAGATTAGACACCGGCCGCAAAATACTGACAGACTAAAAAACTCCAGCAATCCAAATTCTAAGAGCTAAAAAAAAACACCTTCAATACCACAATACTTCAAAAATGGAAATCTTCAATGAGAAATGAAACGGAGATCGAAGACATTATAGAATAACTTCTCACGCTCCGCCCACAACATGCAAAAATGAAACCTCTGCACAATGACTGGATAAAGACCATTCAAAAAAAGAATACTTACAAACAGAATCTCCAATGTACAAATGATAATAGGAAAATCCACGAACCACCAGCCTACTTGCAAATCTTCCCAGACCAAACCATTCGAACAACGTTCTTAAAAGTACGTCTGAACATTCTTCCCACATAAATCATACTTATCTACAACAAGACAGATTGATGCTGGAAACAACTACTGTAGGTTCTGCAAAGATCAAAAAATCGCTGAACCATCTTTCACCTAGTCATGGAATGCAAAGACCTCTCCCCACAACGTAAACAATTTGGAACGTTTTTTCAACTTTCAACCAAACAAATGTCCACGGAAGAAAGGTGGGCCGCCCTTCTCAGTGGCCATAATAATAAGTACACCTACACAATTGTTCTTTTTCTAAGCGCTATATTGGAACTAAACAAAAAAACAATCACCGAGTCTAAACCCTAAAGCATTAAACTCAAAGACTAACGAACTTTCTGTAAATGATGAAAAAGTTTCCAAACAAACTAAATCAGCACACAAAAAAAAAACAAAAATAATAAGAATCCCTTGTACACATATTTCATGAAAAGTACATACACATGTGATGTCATCAGTGATGTCATCAATGACATTTGTGATGTCATCTTTGATGTCCTGGGTGTTAGTCTTAGCAGTGCACGGTGTGGCGTCAGTTATGGTTGCTTAGCTTACCATAACTGGCGAATTTCAAGGGTTTTTTCGGTTTTACTTGGAACCATAACGTCCCTTTGACAACGTTTTTTTCACTGAATTTCGTAGGTTTTTAGTAGCGCAACTTAACCATAACGTCCCTTTAACAAAGTTTTTTCATTGAAAATATATATATATAATATATATATATATATATATATGAAAACATTCTGTATTTGTTTCATTATAAATGTGTGGTAAATGGTGTTTGTTAATTTTCCATTTGTTTAAATCACTTCATACCCCTGCTTTTGTTCTTTGTGCCATTTGTAATAATAGTAATACAACAGTAACTAACTCATCATAACACATAACTCAATGTATCATTTTGAGTATTTTCATGCCAACAAGAGGACTTGAACATGCACCTTTACCAGTGGGAAACTATGGCTCTAACCTCTAACCTGCTGAGTCTCTTTAAGAAAGACATAGCTTTATCCATGATGACATTGCTGTCAAAGGTGTAATGAATGAAGATGCATCTGGGAACTAGCAACACAGGTTGGGATAAAGACCAATGCACAGCTCAACCTAACAGTTTGAGAATGTTCAAGCCAATGAGTGAATTAACAATCTTCAGTATTGTTATAGGAAAACCTATGATCTATCCTTTGAGCTATAGGTCTCCCTTCAGGAAGCATATCTTTTTGCATTATGAAATTGTGGTCAAAGGATTTATTGATGAAGATGCATTTGGGAATTTGCAATGACAGTTCAGATAAATATAGGTGCAGCTCTCTCTCTATCTCTCTATCTTTTTCTATCTCTCCATCTCTCTCTCTCCCTCTCTTTATTTATTTATCTCTCTCTCTCTGTCTCTCACTCTGAGTAATTTGTAATGGAAACCTATGCGCTCCCAATGCATGGCTCAGCCTACCCGTGGTAGCAGTATGGATTCAGCATCTCAGCATTCACCTTTTAGCGAGGATTTGAATTTAAACTAGGGCCAAGGGTGTGAATTCAATTGTGCAACTCAAGAGTGTGAGTCTCAGGCATAATTAAATAGATGCCAATGCACAGAGCACGTGCTGGATTTGATCACTTTGCTCCATGATGATATTTCAATGAACTGAGCTGCACTGTATGTAATACTAACATAATCTAACATACTAATTAACCTAACCTTATTTAACATTTAACTGAATCCCATAATAACATTTAGTGCAAATTAGTCCATGATGAAATAAACTGGATGCAGATTGAGCCAAGGCATAATGCTCTTAAAATGGGAAACGTGTAGGCAGAATCTGTGCTGTGTGGTAGCTGAAAAATCTGAAGATCTGTTCTGCTAAAAACATGGCTTTGTTTTGGAGCTGCATGCGCAAGAGAAAAATGAAACATTTTTCTCTTCAGCAATGCAGTTAGTACAATGAGAAAAATTGCTTGATGTGGGTAGGTCTGGACAAGGGAAGGTGCTCATGATTGACAAGGGGTTTTGATAAAGAAAAGTGTATTGAGGCAGACTAGGAAGCCATTCCTTCAGGCACTGACTCACAATGGAGCTGAGGGCTGGCTGGGCAGTCAGAGTTCAGTGCTGGCAAGCTGATTAAAACAGAAGCTCTCTCCTGGGTGGCGATCCATAGAAAAATTGGGGGAGATTTCACTGCCAAGCTGAGTCGGAAATATCGCCAACAGATCTAGGTAATTATCAAGTTAATCGAGGAGTATGAAGTAAGTGTACATGGGAAACACTTACAGGTTGTGTAATAGAAAAATCTTCGTTTTCTTAAAATAATTCACAATTTATATTTTGTGTGAATTCCTATTTTATAGCTGCCAAGAATTGTATGAGAGAAACATTCAAGATTACACCAGACCATTTGTTTGCCAGCCTGCAAAAACATGTGTAACTGCAGCTTAGTATTAGAAAGGCTGTTAATGTATGCGAGTTATCTAATGAAATGCATTGTATCCATGTTTAAATATGAGTCTCTGTAAAAGGGTACAGCAAAATATAACTGTTTGGTCATTTTCTGAATTTTAGCATTTTATGAAAACCCATAAAAGAGAAAAACAAATTGAACTAGGATTTGTATTATGTGCCCAAATTATTGTTAACAAATAGACTGAGGTCCAACAGCTGGAAGCCTATTTTGCTGCAGGTGGTGATACACATTTTACCACATGTGGCAAAACACAAGGTAAATAACTTGTGGAAGCTGAGACTTTCAGAGGTGCTATATATGTGTGTGTGTTTGCAGTGAATTGTTTTACTTAGAGAGTATTTGCATGATTTACATATTTTGAAATACAGCCAAAATGGCATAATGTGGTATTGTTCATAAGATACCAGAAGAGGGCATGAGCCATCTATTCAGAGTGTATTAAGACCAGTATTTGTTTGTTGTTAGTGACCCTGGTAAATCCGTCTCACCACTCTAAAAAATACCCCAACAATCTTTCCACAATATATTGCCAAGGATTATAAAAAATACCACAAAGTACCACCATAACACAAAAAATACCATGAGGTAATAGATATAACCCCAAAATATATATTACACCATTTGAGTATGTTCATGCGAATGAGAGAACTTAAACCTGTAAAGTTGCCAGTGTGAGCTACTTGGTAGCATATTCTTTCGCATTACTAAATGGCAGACAAAGGTGTAATTATTGAAGATGCATCTGGGAACTAGCAATGCTGTCGGGATGAACTAATGTGCTGCTTTCTTTCTGTGAGACATTTGTAATGGACATAAAGATCAAACTATATATTCATAACTGAAAAAATAACAATTACAAAAATCACCCATCTCTTCCCAATGCATAACTCAAAGTTTTTGTTTTAGAATTGATATGTCATCTGAGCTTTGTAGTCTCCCTTCAGAGAGTATAGCTTTTTGTGTTATGGCATGGCAGCCTAAGGTAACAATGAAGCTTCATCTGGGAACTGGCACTGCCGGTTGGGATAGACAAAGGTGCTCAACCAGGCTGAAACATGTGTCTGGGGTTGCTGCTGGTACTCTTGCTCAGAAGAGTATTGCCAGGCATTTCGGTGTTGGACTGCCCTTGGGCAGGACAAAGACTGATATGTAGTGTAAATGTCTGTTCTGTAAAAGGATGGTGAGCTAAAGACTCTGGTTAATACTCTAACCCGGGATATAGGCCAGTAGAAGAGAAACTCCCAGAACCCCCCTTGTTTTTGCACTTTCTTTGAGTCGTTTGTAATGGAAATGAAGATAAAATGTAGCTCAACCTCCCAGTTTCAGTATTTACAAGCCAAGCAGGGGGCTTGAACCTGAAATGATAACGGTAATAAACCCATGCTCTATCCTATGAGCTACTAGTTGCTGTTTTGGAAAGTATAGCTTTTGCACTGTTATATGGTGGACAGAAGTGTAATAGATGAAGGAGCATCTAAGAACTAGCAATGCCAATTGGAATAAACATACGTGCTGTTCTTTCTCTCTCCCTCTATCCCTCTATCTCCCTCTGAGCAATTAATAATAGTAATTAAGATAAACAATATTTTTATAACAGTGAAAATACATTTATATGTGTATCAACCTCCTCCCAACCTACCTTGTTTGAATACTGTCATGCTAACAACTGGGCTTGAATCTGCAACCTTGCCAATGGTAAATGCAGACTCTTACCTCTGAGCTACTGGGTCTTCTTTCAGAAAGAATATCTTTAAGCATTTAACATACAAGCTGTAGTGGATGAAGTTACCTGTAACAATCAACTAGAAAATGCTTATGACAGTAACATGCCATTAAAAGGTTGACATATTTCCTCACAATGTACAGCCTAACCAACCACTTTAAGTATTTTCAAGCCTATTAGTGGCTGTGAACCTGCAACCTTGCCATTGGTAAACTCATGATTCTACACTCTGTGCTACTGGGTCTTTATGCAAATGCATTGAGTTTTGCTTCATGAAGGTGTCATTAATGTCAATGCGTCTAAGAAGCAGCAATGCTGGTAGGGATACACATTGGTGCTGTTATACCTCTATCTCAATCTCTCACTCTGAGTTATTTGTAAAGGAAATAAAAATACAACAATATTTTTATAACAGTAACATATGATTACACATTTCATATATTTTCCCACAATGCACAGCACAACTTACCAAATTCAGAATGTTCCTGACAATGAGGAGACTAACTTGCTACCAAGCCTTTGGTAAATCCATGCACAAACCTATGGGGTACTAGATCTCCCTTCAGAAAGCTTAAAACAAATGAACGAGAAAGCATAGCATTTTCATTATGACATGGATGTCAAAATCATGGAGGTCATTTCCCCTACGTGAATGGGCACAGACCAAGCCTTGCAAGCCCAAAGAATGTTTTGGTTAGGATTATCCCCTCAAATACTTTCTTAGTGAGGTACAAGTCTAGAGAATGTGATGGATGAACTTGAAGATAAACATAGTTGCTATTTAAGTTAGACATATAGTTCATTAATGCAAAACCACAATTCCTCCCTGAAAGGGATTTCCCAGAAAGAGGAGTACAAACCTCAAAGATTTGGCTCCACACTGATTCTGAAATACAGAGGTTATAGAATCCAAAGAGAGCCACCCCACTGATCCTCCCTGTTAGCTGAATAAAGTAGGTTCTGGCCACCAGGGATGGGGTGGTGGGACATATTTTGTTCACTTTGATTAGAACTCTGCAATATAACTTGCCTCAATAAACCTTTACTTAAGTTATTACGTTCGTGTGTGTGATGTTAATCATGCTTGCCTTTATAATTCTGATGGTAGTATTTGATGGTGGGGGTTATTCTATCTTGTTTTCTTAAAGGGAACTTTCCTATGGATCATGAATGCACAATTGTAGGCTTATTTTATTATCTTATGTGAATAACCTCTTATTACTAGTCATTTTTCTAGGTCAATTGTACATGTTTTACAAATATTCCTCTGTACTGCATTGCCCCATCCTGTGAATCTGGCCTTATTTCAAGTTACACTTCAAACCCTGTGGATGGTAGCTTAAACGAGGAGCAGTGGTCGAAGTGAGCGGAAGCGGTTGGGAGTGGTGCTCTTTTTTTTAACAAAGTTTTACCATTCCTATTCTCTTATTTTAAAAAGAAACTGTTCCGGAATGGTTTCGTTTTAAAATAAAAGTGTAGGAAGAAGTTGAAACTTGCACTTTCACTGTAACGCACTGAACGTTTCCTTAAACAACAGGCACATGTGTTTGGGGGTTTGTATTGTGTGTGGGAGGGGGCGTGCTGATGGGGTTTGTGGGGGGTGGGTGCAGGCCAGCGGGGAACATAGTTCCACTACTTCTTTGTGTACACTTCGAGCACTGATGAGGAGAGGTTGTCGTCTTGGCAATACATATTTATTTAACCACCTATATTTAGCCGCTTCCCATCTAAACTGATATATGCAGCTAAGAAAGTAAACTTTTCTTATAAATAATAACAGTGACCATTAAGTTAGGGCCTGTCTCCTTAAAACACACATGGAGAGTATTTAAACCTTCGACGTCTCCTATTCAAATAATGAAAACATCATAAATGTAACTTCTCTTCCCCTACTTATCTGTACTGTACATAACTGTACTTTCAAAGGTTGCCATATAGAGGTTTGCTAGACAATGTCAAAAGTGGTGAGGCTGCTTGTTCCCTTTATTTGGTTATAAAATCATCAGTGGTAAAAGAAGACGTTTTCAATCAGTTTCAAACGGGCATAGAAGATAAAAGTATATTCCAAATCTGTTTATTTCCAGGACGTATATTCCGAATCTGTTTATTTCCAGGACAGTTCTCACAAATCCAAGAGGAAGACCCCTGAACCAGAGCACGATTTGGTCAATACTCAAAGATGTTCCGGACTCAAAGTTCTTTACTTCAGCCGATATTGAGTACATTAGGTTTCCTCATTCCTGAATTGACAGATACAGTGGAGATTGGGTTAGAAGCTAGATTGGGTGTTAAGGTTATGATGGGAGCTGGGTCAGAATTGGCTCGAATGGAATACGAAGTTTTGTTGGAGTGGACTCCAAAAATTAAACCTGTAATGCTCCAATATCTAAGGCAAATCAAATGACGTACAGCGCAACACAAAAGTCAGAAGTGACTTCGAATTTCTCGTCTTTAGTACCAGAGATTGTCTCGCAAATCCTTCTTAAGTTGGGCTTACCTGAGATGCGGCTCTAGTGAATGAGAAAGTCAAATTGCTAGGTTGGAATACAGGAACCATAGATCATTTAGCAGTGTCTTAAGGAAGGCCTCTATTTTTGATCACATCGATTTGATTGTGTTTCAGGAGACGTGTTTGAAGGTTGCTTTTGGGGTGTATGGCTTCTCAGTCTTCCATCGATTGGCTTTAGTTGAGGGGGTGGGACGTCCATCTGGGGGTCTGTCTATAGCCTGCAGAAATTAAGTATTCTGTACCTCTGATTTGTTGAGTAACACTGATCAGGGTATTTTGGCTGTGAAGGTTGAATTGGGGTCCGAAACTGGCAGTGCCAAACGGATAATAGTTAACATCTATTGGAATCCGTCTTTTTCCAGTTTGTTGGAATTTCATGAATCTCTAGCCGATTTGTTTGTTCTCATAAACTGTTCGTTATGGGTGACTTAAATTCACAATGTATACGAGGGAGGGCACCCAGGTCTCTGGTTTAAAAATTACCATCACATATCGGGGAGTTGTGGTATAATTTCATTGCGGTAATGGGATCTGCTAATGGTAATATCATGGGGGAAATTCCCCTCGCACCTAGATGGAAGAGGGAGGAAAGCTTCTCAAACATAGATTATCTTTTTCTCTCAAAAGGATTGTTTGATAGGTGTGTTTACTTTTCCATTACCAATGGGACGCTGAGTGATCACAAAACCCTGGAAGCAGTTTTTGATAAAAAATCAGAGATGATCAATGAATTATTTGTACATGACTTGACCTTGAACAATGATAGGAAGAGAGTGGTTAGATTCAAAAGGGGTCGGAGGGACCTTGTTAATTCACTTGATCTGGCCACTAATTTCCAGTCGGATAGAGAGGTATCTAAGTTGTGTGATCCAAATAAATGTTTCAAGTTTTTGTGGGACCTCAATCCTCCCGGTAAGATGGCCTCGTCATCGGCTTCTAATCATAATCATCACTTTGATTAGCAGATTTGGGTGAGAAAAAAAAGGGGTAAGGAGATAGGCATTGAGACTCCTTAAAGCAACTACAAATGACATGTAGGTGTACATGAGGGAGGTCAGAATCCTGAACAAAAACTATAGGAACTGGTTGTGGTCCCTCAAGTCCCATCAAATGCAATTGGATGGGGTATCTATGCTGAAGGCCATCTACTCAAATAACTCACGTAAATTATGGTCCATAATCAACTCGATGGATAGGTCCCTCAATACATCTCAGGGTGGGGTCATAAAGGAACAAGCCTGGGTCATCATTTCTCAAAGCTTTATGGAATATCTTGTCTTGCCCTATTTACCCCCAACACATCCTCCTGGGATCTCTTTGAGCTAGCTTTATCAAGTCTTACCATCAACCTTTGTGCTTGAACCCCCTGCCAGTGTTTTTTTAAAGCAGTCTTCTGAGAGTCAATGGGCCTCATTACGACCGAGGCGGTAAGGGATTACTGGTACCGGTAAGGGCACTGGTGCCAGTAATCCCTTACTGCCCTATTCCTAGGTCCCTTTGCGGGTCCTTCCTTAACGCCTGGTTTTACCAGGCGTTAAGGATAGGACCCGCAAAGGGACTTTGGAGGTAATAACGGTACCGCAATTTGCGGTACCGTTATTAACGCCTTCCCCATTCCCATTGAGCCCTATGGGAGCAAAGATGGGAATGGGGAAGGGCCATGGTGAATGGGGAATTACCACCCCCGCCAACCTTGGAATGGGGCGGTAATTGGTCCATTCACCATGGCGGAATCGGTAAGGTTCCGCCTGGGTCGTAATGAGGCCCAATCACTTAATTGGAGCTATAAACGACTACCAGTGTCATAAAAATGTCTTATGCGAACACTGTGGAGAGAGGAACTTTAGTTTTGTTTAATAAGTATATCAAATAGGTACATTTCCCTGCACAGACTCCAACTGTCCCTGGTTGTGGGAGTGTTGTCCCTAGTTGGCGGTGATGGGTCACCTATCTAGGTGAAAGACAGGTTGAAAATGTCCCTATCTAAGCTGCTTCTAAAATTATATTGATTTCCAACTGGTCTCATATCTTTTTTATTTGTGACTGTTGTATCAATACTTACTAAAACAGAAAAATGTATAAACATTTTGAAGGGAAAAGAAAAAGAGATAGATCATAGGCAAAGAAAATACAAGTGGGGTAGTGCATTCACTTCTACATCTATTATCTTGGTTGTTTAACCTTAAGCGTATTTTAGCCTTCACACATCCATTAAGATAGTCTACCGGTTTCGGTTGGATTTAGGTCAGTATTACCACCTTCGTCAGGATGGTAGGTTTGAGCGTTTGGTTGTTTGCCCTTTTTACGGCTCCCTTGTCTGTCTCCAGGTAAGTCCATCTTAGTTGGCCTTGATCGGCTCTTCTGGTATGAATGTCTTAACCAGATCTACCTTCAGTCACTCGATTCAAAAGTATTATGGGCCGGATTCATTCACAGAGTGTTTTCCTATGGGATTGCACCATTATAAAATGCTTCTGTGAATCAGGCCCTAGGTGTGTCCTTCACTGAAGTCCTTTGAAAAACAAGCATTGGCAATACACATGGCTTTGACTAAGTATTATGCATTTGCCAGGCACTGTTATTACATTCTCAGGTACTCACACCCGTGTGCAGCTGTTACCATTAATGGTGAGTTAATACCTATGTGTCAGTGCCCGGTAAATGCATTTTTCTGCCATTTTGTTAAATGTAGAAGTGTGGGTATTAGCTATGCTGGAAACAGGGATCAGCAGATGATGTTTCTTTTTGAGACAGGAAATACAACATGTCCTTGCTTGTCTAGTTCCCACAGAGGACAATCTCAAAGCTCGAGGCATGGCCAGATTCATGTTCTAGTTTTCACTATTCGCCTGCCCTCAGTGTCCGCCATTTCCCACTTCTGACATGTGCCTTTGTGTGTAGCGTACTGTCATTTTCTATTGTCTATAGCACAGCGAGCTGTCATCTTCTGTCTTCTTCTAATGTGGCAGACTGTCCCTTGCCTATTCTGATGCGGCGGATTGCCATCTACTGTGGCAGGGGCCTTCCTCCTTTACTTATTGCCTCCTCAGCGCCCTCTCTATCAGTGCAATGTCCCCTGTGCCCCCCCTTGAGCAGTCTCTCCCATGGCCCCCTCCTTGGGCAGTCTCTCCTGTGGCCTCTTCCTTGGGCAGTCTCTCCCTTGGCCCACTCCTTGGGAAGTCTCTCCTGTGGGCAAACCCGTTTTCCTTCTTGAGCGCTCTTTTCACCACCAGGTCAGCAGGATCTCCCCCTTCACGCGTGCATTACGCTTCTGCTTCATCACCAGTTGTTATGGTGGGTTCGGCCTCTCTTCAATCGAGCCACACGTACCTGAGCTATGCAAACCATTCACATATACACACAGAGACAGGGAGTTCTTCAACAATCCTTCAATCTCTTTCCAGGTTTCTGAACTCAGGCTCTATTAGTCCCTTCTCTTCCTCCCTACTGTCCTTGGCTTCCTCTCCCTCCCTTAAGGTGGGCTAGCCATTTTTCACGTCACAAGACTCAGTTCCTTATGAGTGCTGCTAAGTCTAATTAAGCAATATTACCCGGGCAGGCAGGCATGCCAATCCTCTCAGTCCCTTTCAGCCAGGTTAAGCACCTACGTGAATCAAGGACGCTTAACTCAGCGTTTGCTGAGCCTTTATCGACAAGGTCAGCTGACAACCCAGCATTAATACCCACGAATGGACGATGCAAGTCCTACAGTATTTGTTTAAAAAGAACATTATAAAAAATGCAGTGCTGTATCTGAGGGTGGTTTTGGATAGGTTGATCCACCCGTTAAGTGACCAATGAATAATCACCGGCCACTGAATTTTCAATTAGTCACTTTTGTTGGTGGTCGTCTAGTCATGAACCTCATTAAGGGAATGGCACCGCAGTAAATATGGCGATAAAGTGGTGGTAATTCGATTACTGTCACTTTACTGATGCATTACCCAAGCTCTGCGCTGTGAGGTTTCAAGCTAAAAGGGGATCTACCATCAGCATTTTCCTGGAGATAGATCCTCCACTTTACACCTCAAAATCATTGATATTACTGCTGCTGAATTACCTATAGCTCATGGTAATTCCACAAAGAAATCCCGATAGAGTCCAAATATACCAAATTATACTGCTCTGCCACCACTCATAATCCCAAGGTAATTCCACAGTACCGGGTTGTGGTAACAGTAGACTAGTTTGGTGGTAATTGTGTGGATTTAGATCCAAATTAACCCTAAATTGCTAACTGTTGTGATCTTTGCTGATGATTTTTTTTTTTGTCAAATATAAAAGTTAAAAAAGGTCTGGCCCTAATTAAAACCGTGCCATTATCATATATGTCACAATAGTTTTAATAGTTTTTCATGCTGCTATCATTAAGATTGACAACTTTAGTTTCCAAATATTTAAATGTTGCATTCTATGTGTTTCTTTTGCCAGTGTTTATTCCCATCAGTACGGAATAGAACATGACCTCTGTAAAATTGCCTATGAAACCTTTCTATAACTGTCCCTGATGTATGTAAATTAAAACAGTGATACTACTCAAAGCTTTTGACTCCACACGTGCACGTGTTAATTTGTGCATTCAGAAGTCTGTGTGTGGACTGATGTATTTGCAGCAGTCATGTTTTGTACGAAATGTTTTATCCCAGAATTTCTGCAGTTCTTCTGGCAAGGACTGCCATTTTAGTTGTTGGGGTCACACAACGTGTTTTCCGACTTCAGAGCAAATGTGCTCTCTGCTACCCCCACGTCAACATGTGGATCGCGTACTACCTCTCTGGGCCTAAACAGTCAGTGTGCATTCATGTTTCACTTCCTTAAAACCCCCACACACCTTTATAAGATGAGACAGCCAGTCAGCCACCATGAATAGCGTCAATGTCAGACGTGGAGTGGCGCAACTCGCTCAGTAACATGGGAAGCCGAGCGAAAAACTATACAAACATATGATTTTCATATGTATTTATTTGTTTTGCATATTTACTTGTGGTCTCACTCAGCGTGGGTTGTTCCTCAGCTTCCAAAGCTGCTTTTAAAAATGGTTTAACAGACGTCTACTTTGCTTGTGTGCATGTGTGTGAGTGCCAGATATCTGTTTTCTATAACCCATGTGCCTGTTTTGACTTAGAGTGTAGTTGCAATTACTTTCATGCTAGAGTGCAAGGCATTCAAAAATAGAACGCCTGATACCTTATATATAGCTTTGGCTTGGAAAACACTCCTGGGAAAAGTACACAAAAATAGCGCCGTTTCGGGGGCAATGTTTGGTGAGTCAACAATTAAAACGTTTCGGAAAACAGTGAATTTGAAATACTCTGAGCAGCAGCAGCTTCTTCGGTTGGGACGGAGGCTGTTTTGCATGTATTAATCAACGCCTCTGTGCTTTAAGTGTTTAAGAGACTTGCTGCTCGGCTTGGTATAGTGCGTGAAGGATGCATTAGTGACACTCATTTCATTCGACATAGGTCGTCTGTCTGAATGCTTTGTGGACTAATCCACGTGTGTTGGCGAGAGGGGTGTAAACTTCCTGGGTGGCTGCCCTGTTAATGCATTAAAATGGCGTCGAGCCTCCATCTGCTTTTACTTGACTTGTGGTCTTGAAAGATCATGCTTGGCCCATGGGACTTTACAGTGCGCCGAGAGGATGTGGAGCTCTGTCAGCCAGTGAAATATGTCTGGCTTTTTCCCCTCTCGCTCCAACTTTCGAGCCTTTCATCCTGTGTGGTCCCTCTAAACGGAGTTTATATTTAACACACAACTACTCACCCTCTTCGTCTTCCACTGTGAGTTGTCCGGGGGACTATGTGTGCATAATGAGCGTCGGAGCCAAGAAATGTAATCCTAGCAAACGCGGGAGACAAAGCTAACACGTTTAAGTCATAAAACAGAAACATTCTACAGAAGTTATCAGTGGCCATCTTGCGGTGGCGTTTCATATCCCATTTCAGCTTCATGCATAAATATTGCATTATCTAATTTGAAGGCTCTCATGAAAAGCTTTCACATTCCGATGGACGCTCTAAAAATATATTTTATAATGTTTCAATGGGGACTATTTAGGTTGGCCTTTCTCAGCTAATACAGAATTTGCTGTTAGATATTCTTGACGTGGGCTGACTCCTGTATGTCTCCTTTTTCCACTCCAATCAAAAATCGGAATTGGGGGTGGTTAAAATGTCTGTTCTGCAAGACGTCTCCGTACATAGGTGTGGTGAGGTGTGCTTGCGTACAATGAGGAGCTTTTAACAACTTTAGGCAGCATTAGGCATATCAGGAAAAACAGCCTGTGGCCTATTGCCCATACCAGCCTCGTCCCTTTCTCATTTATTTATTTCATTTGTTGACAGTGCCCACACCCGCAGGTATCACAGCGCTAGATTAGATTACAGTACAGTCAAAACAGTGATGGAGTTGCAATACAGTGTTTTACAGTATAGTCAATTCAGTCATGGAGAATGCAGTACATTCAAGACAGCCTTGAAAAGATGTTAGTTAGGCATATTTATTAAACAGCACAGTTTTCATTTTTTTTCCTGAAATTCAAATAGGAGGGCTCGCCAGATAGACAAGACAGGGGTGCATTCCAGAGAGTAGACGATAGGACGGTGAAGCTAACTCCACCAGCTCTTTTCTTGGCGAATCTGTTTTGCGGGAGACATGGAGGAGGAAGATCGTAGTAGGCTCAGAGGATTGGGCCTTTTGGCGATGCGTTGGCTAGGTTAGGTAGGTGCAGTGTTGGGGATGCATCAGTGGGTAATTGACAGCATTTTAAATTCAATGCAGACTTTGATTGTTAGCCAATGAGCCCAGTGCGGGACCTCTTAATTTAAATTTGATAACATCATAGGAAATGACATCACAGGACGTGGATAATGACCACTAAGTATGTAGGCAGCAGTGAAAACAATAACTACACTAGCAAAGAATAGAAGGTGCCCACCTTTTAAGCCCAACAATTTATAATAAAATATTCCAAAGAAAAGAAAATCCAAACACGAGACGTGCGCTTTAATGGCACTTTTATGTGTTCTTGTAGGCAAGCTTCTGCATTGGAAACATGACAACCTGGTGTGAAATCCTAGTAGCTGAACATCTGAGCAAGCAAACTTTTTTTTAATGCTGGCCTCAGTAACACAGAACCAGGGCTGCATTGCGTCTACCCATTGAAAAAAGTGGGCGGACGCTGTCCACCCACATGTATCGACTTGTGCCCTGAAAATTAGTACAGGGCCAGAACCAGAGAAAATATCTCCTGCAGTCTCCAGGAGACAACACTCTTGGTAAATATTCATGGCTCACTTGCATGCTTCATATAGAATGTGAGGAAAATGTTGCATTCTACTTAAACGCTTTTTGGCTTGGGACATTTAAACGTGTGGAAATAAGGCAAATAGCTAAAATAGTTTTGTGCAATATGTTTTAATTGTGCTGGAGGAAGGCACTGATTGAAGCAGATAACTGCTGCTCTGCATGTGCTTTCAAAATAAAAACACAGCAATGGTCTCTTAAATAGGCCCTCAATAGTAAATTGCAACCACTTTAAATGCTTTGCTTTAAGAAAAATAGTGGTCAGCAGTGCTTATGAGGCCCGCAGCGCCTCTCACTGGAAGAAACAAAAGGGAGCCAAACTTTGAGGGACAGCTGCTTTTGAATAAGATATTCCGGCAAGCTTCCCCGTCATTATGCATGCTGCAGCGTGTGCTGCCTGTGCGCCCAGAGTCGACTTCAGCAAGCTTATGGACTCTGAGCACACGGTCCACGCTGCAGCCTGCAAGAGGAAGTCAACAGCTCCCTCAATGTGGGGCCCTAGCACATGCGGCACACGCCTAACGGCAGCCAGAATGGGCCTCACATCTCACTAGTGAGATATGGTCAGAACGTTTCATTGACCAAAGGGCGTTGTTCTGGTTATGCTATAATTTGGTGAGGATTCTTGTTGAGGTTTATGCAAGTTTACTAGCTGTTCAGATAGCACAGCGAGTAGAGGGCTTGCTTTCATATCTGTACAGAGCCTGCTGACATAGGTTCGAATCCCGGCAGATCCAAACTCAGACTTTTATCCTTCTGATGTCGATAAATGAGCACCACACACCGTGATTAATAGGCAGTGCTCAGACGCCTGAGGGTTTGTAGCGCTATCTAAATGCTAAATTATTATTATTAAGGATGGCCTTACAATAGTTCAGTTTTCTACCAATGATGGTTCTGGCTAGCGTGAGGCAATGATCCAAGGACAGACATTTTCGGCTAAGGTTTTGATACTTTTTGTTGAGTAAGCTGCAGAGGAGGCAATAGTTTTAACATGTTTTTGTACATTGAGTTCCATGTCAAGGTAAACCCCCAGAGTTTTCACATGACTAGATACAGGGATGATGTTACCATCAATGGAAAAAGGGGCAAAGGCTGGGACCAGGTGTTTGAGCCGGTGCGAGGAGCCAACAATAATGAGCTCTGTTTTATCATCGTTCAAGCACAGATGGTGATTGGCCATCCATACCTGAATGATGCTATAGATCCGATTAATGTTAGCGTAGTCAACGCTATGGTTCCTGGTGAGTTTCAGAAGCACTTGTATATCGTCGGCAAAGTTGGTGTAGGGGATTTCAAGGCTGTCCAGATGATCAAAGAGGGGCTTGGTATACATATTGTACAGTGTGGGAGAGAGACTCAAGCCTTGTCATACTCTGTAGGAGACAGGGATGGGGTCAGCTGCTTCCAAACTGGCGAAGACCCGGAAGGAGCGTTCACTCAGAAAGGAGCTGATTCAACTGCCTGTGTTTTTGGAGAGGTTAAAGAAGGAGTTTAGGTGGTGTCAGAGTATGTCATGGTCTACTAGATCGAAAGCCGCAGATAGGTCGAGTAGGAGGAGGATTGCAAGATCTCCTGCGTCTCGAATGTTGTCAAGCTTGATATTCAGGTCAAGGAAGGCTGCCTCTGTGCTGTGTCTTGGCCGAAATCCGAATTGCCATGTGCCCGAAGATTGTGAGCTTCCAGGTAGGTTTGGAGCTGGATGTAGGCGATGCGGTCCAGGATTTTCAGGAGGTAGGGTATGGTTTGTTTGTTTGTTTATTTGATATGGCGCAGCCAAGACCCGTAGGTAGTTGGGTGCAAGCATTACAAGGTTTGTTTGTTTGTTTGTTTGTTTATTTATTTATATGGCGCACCATACCCAGGGGCAGCAGGGCGCAGGCAGAAGAATATTCAAAGCTTACAATGTTACAGAAATATACACTTGAGGTAAAAGTTGTAGATATATGAAATTAAGGATTACAGGAATAAGAAATATGCAAAATCTTCATACATAATAAATATCAATATCTATACAAAGGAATGAAATATACATGTCTGTACATGCTGTTTGCAGAAAAGTAAGAAAGCAAGCAGAGAGTATCAGTATCTATACAGAGTTTTAAGATGTACAGTTAAATACAAGAATTGTTGGAGTTCAAGTAACTGATGAGATTCTTTCTAAAAAGCAAGTAAGGTTGATCGGCTCTCAAATTGTGTGGCAAAGAATTCCAAAATGTAGCAGCTTTCACAGGGAAACTGTTACCTCCGATGGTGGAGAGTTTGAATCTGGGAATTATCAGACAGTTGGAATTGATGGTTCTTGTTTCTCTGATGGATGACTTTCTTTTTACTTTATCCATCAGATAGCTCGGGCAGCATTGTTGAGGGCTTTATGGGTTAGGGAGGCAACCTTTAGTTTGATTTTACTGTCAGTGGAGAGCCATTTGTGTTGGCGTCTGGTACTGGAGATGTGTTCTCTTTTATTGATGCCGAGGGCAGCTCTCAAGGCGTTATTTTGTAGGATTTGTAGCACCACTGTATAGGGCATTACAATAATCGAGCCTGGAGAGTATGAGTGCTCTTGCCAAGATCATACAGCTATCATTGGATAGGAAAGGTCTGCCTGCTCTTATTAATTTGCAGGTATACGCGGAGCTAGATGCTTGTAAGTTGACCTGTTTAGTGAATGACATAGTGGCATCCAGGTAAAAGCCGAGGGTTTTTACAACCCTGGATACTTTGATGATATTGCCGTCAATGTTGAATTCGGCATATTCAAGGCCTAGTTTGTTGATGTTGGCGGGGGAACCCAGGATAATGAGCTCTGTCTTGTCATCATTCAGGCATAGGCCATGAGATGCCATCCATGCCTGAATGATGAGATACACCCTATTCACCAACTCTCTGTCCTTACTGTGATCCCCTGAAAGTGGGAAGAGAATCTGAGTGTCATCTGCATAGTTAGTGTAGGTGACCCCCAGAAGATCCAAATCGTCGAACAGAGGTTTGGTGAAGATGTTGTATAATGTGGGGGAGACGCATGAGCCCTGCGGGACTCCGCACGTAATAGGAGAGGGGTCTGCTGCTGCGGATGGGGAGACGACTCTCATTGTTCTCTCACTCAGAAAGGATTCAATCCATCTGATGGCTTCTGGGGAGAAATGAGCAGCTGAATCCAGGTGTCTGCAGAGGACCTTGTGGTCGACAAGATCGAATGCCGCTGAGAGGTCAAGTAGGAGGAGGAGTGCTGTCTTACCCTTGTCCCTCAGATCATCGATTTGGGTCTTCAAGTCAATGAGGGCTGTTTCCGTAACGTGTAAAGGGCGGAAACCTGATTGTCTGGAGCCTAGTAGTTTGTGTAGTTCTAAGTATTTTTGGATTTGGACGTAGGCCACTTTGTCCAGGATTTTCAGTAGAAAGGGTACCGTGTTGATAGGGCGGTAATTGGTGGGGATGGGAGGATCAAGTGTCGGCTTTTTGAGAAGGGGGAGCACCCAGGATTGTTTTAGGTTGGAGGGGATGCTGCCTGAAGAAAAGGAGGCGTTTATGAGTTTGGAGATGAATGGCGACAGGTCTCTGGCTGCATCCTTGATTATGTGTGCAGGGCAGATGTCGCCTTTGCAATTTGAGGGTTTGAGAGAAAGTATGATTTTCTCGACCTCCAAGGTGGTAGTTTTAGAAAAGGAGAATGAGTTAGTGTGTGTGCTTGGTGAAACGTTAGGCAGAGGTGTAGGAGGGTTAGTGAGGTTTAAGGAGTCTTTTTTTAGTTGAATTTTGTTTTGTAGGGTATTTATTTTATTTGCTAGTGCCTGTTGGATGTCTGTGCACCAAGTCTGGTCCTTAGTGCAGGTGTCGGGTGTGGTAATGGGTGATTCAAGTTCCTTCAGTATGGAGAAGAGTTCCTTCATACTTGAGTTGGAATTGGCAATGCAAATGTTATAAGAGTTCCATTTAGCTAGGCAGATTTCAGCTTTGTATTGACGAGAAATCGTATCGAGAATGGCTTTCTTTTCACTAGACGGGCATAGTTTCCAAGCAGATTCACATTTTCTCTTTTTTAGGCGAAGGGCTTTGAGTTCAGGTGTGTACCATTTATTTAAATGAGTTTTGGGTTTGCTGGTGCGAAGTTTAAGTGGGGCAATTTTGTCCATGGTAGTTAACATAATTTTATCATATTCATGAACTAATGAGTTGGGATCTAGGTTGTCTGGCAGTGCGTTTAGCGTTGGAAGGATGGCTGGGATGATTCTTTCAACTGTTAAATTTTTCTTATTTCTTGTTAGGCAGGGCGGTGCCAGTGACTCAGTTGTGGTGGGTGGTCTGGAGGTCAGTAGGTTGAATGAGACCAGAGAGTGGTCTGTCCAAGATAGTGGTGTGGTAGAGGAGATGACCGCTGAGCAATTAGCATCAGCAACCCAGTCTAGGGTTCTTCCCTTCAGGTGAGTGGGTAGGTTGACTTTTTGTGAAAGTCCGAGTGATAAGATAGCATTGGCTATGGTGGAGGCATGTTGGGTCGTTGAATCCTAGGTTAAAGTCATCTAGTACTAGTATTTGTGAGGTGGTTTTTGCATTGTTGGATGTTAGGCTATGCAAATCTTCCTCGAAGGTCCCGAGCGGACCAGGTGGTCTGTAGACCAGGTGGATGTTGAGGGATTGGGTGTTGTTTATAGGGAGTTTGGCAGTGAGGGATTCGCACGATTGCAGGGTTTGGGTCGGGGCTAGTCTGAGAGCTAAACTTTCTTTGGATATGATGGCAATGCCACCGCCGCGGTTGCCCAACCGGTCCTGCCTGGATATGGTATAGCCATCTGGGATAGCCAGCATTAGAGACGGGCCTGCTGCATTGTGGAGCCAAGTTTCAGTTAGAGCAATGAAATCTAGTTTATCTTTAATGATTAGGTCTGCTATATCAAGGGCATGAGCGACCAATGATCTTGTATTCAGGAGAGCTCCTTTATAGGAATGTTCATCCGTTTTTACCGAGATGTTTGTATGAGAGTTTGGCTTGGTTATGGGAATGGTAGGGCCTTTGGTCGTGGGGGATGCAAGCTGGTGGTTTAGGGCAATAGGTTTTCTAGTATTGTGGCTTTTGGATTCGCATTTGGAGTCAGACTGGTGCCTAACTGAAGGGGGGGGCTCCTGAGTCAGTATCCTGAGTGGGAATGTCTGGGGATGCGAGCGTGGCCATTGCACAGAAGGTGAGTAATGCAGTTAGCATTTTCTACAAATCAACGCTAACGTTAAGTGAGCAGAGTAGCAATGTGGATACTATCTAGGAGATAAGGTCTAGGAGGGCCTTAGGGAACTTCCCTAACAGTCTCAAATTGTGCAATTCAATCCAGGGCAGTACAAATGCAGTATACAGATAGGCAGTGGTGGCTGGGTTCTAGGTTCAGAATCAGGCCTATGGCACAGATACAGTAGTCAGATAGGTAGTAGTAGTACTTAGATTCAAAATTAGGCATATGGTACAAATGCAGTAGGCAGTGGTACCTAGATTCAAAATAGGCATATGTCTCAAATACAGTAGTCAGATAGGAATGGAGGTGAGAGCTAAGGATTTGAAGGCATCTAATGTGTATACATTGGCAGCTTAGTGCAGGTTCACTAATGGTAGGGAGAGGTCAATAGTGGAGATGCATGGCACAGTGCAGTCATAAAGTGGTCTACTAGTGACCATAGGGCACAGCGCAATCAAGAAGTGGTCTACTTATCAGCTTAATTGCAGAGTAGTTATATACATACATAGTGATATACAGGCATAGATATGTATGCAATGTTACAGTGAGTGAACATATTTACAGAGACAAGTTTGCAAAGTACCAGCTGGTCGTGCGTGAGGGTGGTACAGTGGGATATATACAATTGGAGTAGTGGTCAGGAAAGTGGTCTGTCTGGGTATGGGGGAGATTCAGCAGCAGCTCAAATTAGGCATCATTGGTCCATAACCAAGCTAGAGCTTTTCGCCTAAATGAGGGGTAGAGTTGGTCAGTTCTAAGCTCTAATGGGAGTTTGTTCCAGGATTGGGCAGCAGTGACTGGGAAGCTCGACCCACCAGCTGTGTTCAGTTTGTATCTAGGAACCTCTAGGGTGAAGGCCTTAGCCGATCTCATGGGCCGGTTTGAGGTTTTCCTGTTCATTCTCTCTGTGAGGTACGGAGGCACTATGTTATTTAAGCATTTGGAGGTAAGGGATAGTGTTTTGAGGAGGACCCTGTCTGTTATTTTGATCCAGTGAACATTTCTTCTGAAGCCAAAGATATGATCTCTATTGGGAATATTTAGAGCTGCTCTTGGGGCGTTGTTTTGGAGTATTTGCAATTTGTCCATGATGTACTTGTTAGAACCTGCATGAAGTGTGTTTCAATAGTCCAGTCTAGATAGTATGAGTGCGTTGGCTAGGGTGATTGCGGCTAGTTTCAGAAAGGAATGGTTTGCAAGCTCGGATCAGTTTGCAGGTATATGCTGAGGAAGATGCTTGTGAGTTGACTTGCTTCTTGAGGGTAAGCGCTGAGTCGAGATAGAAGCCAAGGGTTTTAACAGCAGGTACCACTTTAATGTCGTCGTTGTCGATATTGAAGGTGGCATAGTTGGGGTCAAGTTTTTTTAATGGCCGTCTCGGAGCCTAGGATTAAGAGCTCAGTTTTGTCGTCATTCAGGCAGAGGCCATGGGATGCCATCCAGGTATATCTTATTTACTGAGGCCGAGTCCTCCAGGAAGTTGCACGAAAGGGGAATGAGGATCTGGATGTCATCTGCTTAGTTGGTGTAGGTGACACCCAGTCTATCCAGCTTGTCGAACAAGGGCTTAGTAAAGATGTTCTACATAGTGGGGGAGACGCAAGATCCCTGAGGTATGCCGCAGGGGACTAGAATGGGATCTGCGGCGGCGAGAGAGGAGAAGACTCTCATGGTACGGTTCGCTAAGAAGGATTGAATCCAAGTTATGGCATCACTTGAAAAATGGGCGGCTGACCTGAGGTGGTTACATAAGATTGAGTGGTCCACTAGGTCAAAAGCCGCTGATAAGTCAAGGAGAAGTAGCATAGCTGAGTTCCCTTTGTCCTTTAGCTCGTCAATTTGAGTCTTAAGGTCGATCAAGGCTGTTTCTGTGCCGTGGAGGGGGCGGAATCCAGACTGACATGATCCTAGTAGGTTGTTGGCTTCTAGGTAGTCATGTATTTGTAAGTATGCTACTCTGTCGAGGATTTTAACTAAAAAGGGGACCTTAGTGATAGGTCTGTAATTGGTCGGGATGGATGGGTCCAGAGTCTGTTATTGAGCAATGGGAGCACCCAGGAGTGTTTAAGGTTGTTCGGCACTAGGTTTGTCGTGAACGAGGCATTAATGAGCTTAGAGATGAAGGGGGCTAAATCTCTAGCTGCATCCTTTATAATTTGGGGTGGGCAGCTATATCCTTTGCAATGCGAGGGTTTGAGCGAGAGTATGATTTTTTCTGTTTCAATAATAGAGACTTTCCTGAAGCTGAAAGGTAGGGTGGTGCAGTCCTGAGTGAGAGGAGATGGTTGTTGTTGGGGTATTGTCTCTGCTGGTAGGAGCAGTGAGTCTTTCTTTTTAGCAATTTTGATTTGGAGGGATGTCATTTTATTCGATAAGGCACTGTGAATGTCAGTACACCATAGCTTGTCCTTGGGGGTGTAATCCACCTGTGGTATGGGAGATTCCATTTCGCGAAGGATAGCGAAAAGTTCCTTGGTGTCTGATTTAGCCTTGGATATTCTATTGTTGAATGTATTATTTTTTGTGCTAATTATTTCCTTTTTGTACAGTTTAGAAAGTTTGTTAGTCTGAGCTTATTTTCCTCAGTGGGCGAGTGGTTCCACGTGGATTGTAGCTTTCGTTTTTGCACCCTTAATTCCTTCCATTGAGGTGTGAACCATGCATTGAGGTGGGCTTTCTGTTTGTTTTTGCGAGTTTTGACCGGTGCGAAAATGTCTTCTGCCCTAGTCATGGTGCAGTTGAAGGTTTCGACTAGTAAGGTGGGATCTGTACTGTTGGGTGAGTTATGGTCATGATGGGGTGGTAGTTAGTGAGGAGGGTGTGGTCAAGCATGGTTTTTTTGAGGAGAGGAGTGACCCACACTTTTTTACTGGCTTTCGGGATCATACAAGAGTCAAAAGAGGCATTGATAAAATTAGCACTGATGGGTGCAAGGGGTCCAGCACACTTCTTTATCATGTGGGAGGGGCAGATGTCACCTTTGCAGTTTTAGGTTTTTAGGCAAAGGATGGTAGAGAGGACGTTGGAGGAAGTGATGCGGGAAAAGCTGAAAGGGTATGTGGTAGTCGTGGTGTGGGTCATAGGGTGGAGCAGGGTAGCTTCTGTGATGGGGAGCAAGGCTTTTTTGAGGATGGTTTTGTTTCTAAGGTTGTGGGGTTTGTTGACAAATGCAAATTGGATAAGGGAGCACCATGCTTTGTCCTTGAATAAGACGATGATGGGGGAGCTGGTGATTCAAGCTCCTTGAAGATTTGGAATAGTTCTCTGGTGTTAGAGCTAGCTTCCTGTATCCTAGGATTGTATATGTTGGCTTTTGCGGTGATGATAGTGGTTTTGTAAGTTTTGACCATGGAGAGAAAGGCCTTGTGTGTTTGTGAGGGTTTTTTTTCTCCAAAGGTGATCTTGGGCCCATTTCTGTTTGCGGAGGGTAATAAGTTAATCAGCAAATGAGTTTTGGTTCTGTCATGGTGTTGAGAGGAGTGTGCAGGTCGGGTGTGTGCAAGAGAGTGGCAATGTGGGTGGAAAAGATGTTTTCTGGATCCTCACTCTTAGGCAATAGAGCCAGGGAAGAACATGTGGTGGGTTTAAGCATCTCCTTGTAAGTTTGCGGGTGTGTCTTGCAGTAATAGGGGTTTGGTGAGTCTCTGTATGGGCTGTATTCACTTTGGGAGTGAGGTGAAAAGGATCATGGAATGGTCAGACCAGGGTAGTGGGTTAGTGGAGGAGACTGAGACAAGTGTGTTCAGATGCAAGATCCAGTCAAGGATACAGCCTTTTGTGTGGGTAGGGAGGTTATGACTTGTGTGAGGTTCATCTCTAGAAGCATGGCAATGAGGGCAGCGGCCTTCAAGTCAGAAGGGTCCTTGAAACCCAGATTGAAATCACCAAGTAGTATGAGTTTGGTCTTGGGTTCAGGGGGTGGTGAGAGGAGAAGAGGCATGTCAGTATCTGGGGAACCGATGTTATTCAGTTGGCCGTAAAGGAGTACAATACTGATAGTAGTTTGGGGGCAAGCTTCGATTTTGGCAAACAGGAGTTCAAAGCCCAGTAGGGAGAGGAGGTTCTGTTGGGCAGGGAGGATTTGGAGATAATCGCAACTCCTCCACCTGGGGAGGCAAGTCTGCCTGTCCTGAGAATGGAACAGCCGTTGGGAATGGCTGTGACCTGCTGACTCAGGCAAGCATGTTTCAGTGATGGCGAGTAGGTCCAAGTCAGGGTGAACATGTATTTATGAGTGCACAAGCAAGATGATCAGGCTTAGTGGTGGTGGGGGCAGAGGAAGAGGGTGTAGGAATATGCACCTTTGTGGGTCGTGTCCTCTTAGTGGATGGTATGGGTGATGCGGTTGATTGGGGAGATCAGGTTCATGGACATGCGTTTCTTCAAGTGTTGAGGCCTGGTGGGTGAATCAGGGGCTTTGTGCGGGAGCGGAGGCACCATAATATGTCTCCACCAGTACAAGCTCAGGGGTTTGTTGTCCCATGGATGGTGAAGATTTCCTTGCTGGGTATCAAGGGTTCAGTGGACATGAATATGGGAAACATGCTTGATGGGGGAGTGGTTGGGTTGGAGTCATGTGCATTGGTTCTGTCCTCGAGAGAAGTAGGAGCATAGAGGAGGTATCATAGGTGGGCTCGTAGCAGCCATCAGAATAAAGGGAGAAGGGAAGGCATGGGGGGTAGGTTGCAAGAGGATACATTGCAGAGTTTAGTAGGTTTAAGTCTGGGCTCAGAAGGCCAGTGACTACTGAACTGGGCATGTGGAACCTGGACAGCCATCGGGAATATGTAGGTGCGTGGGTCTCTGTAACAAAAGGTTGCAGTTACAGTGTTGGTGTGCTGAAGGACAAAGCCTTTGGTTAGGGTACATCTAAGGGAAACTAGCCAGGTGGTGTATCAGAGGGAAGAACTTAGCTTCTGTAGTTTCTGATGCTCCAGTCTAGGGACCCTTTCATGGGGTGGTGTGAGCCGAAGGGTAGGGCACTGGATAAAGACCCATGCCCTGCGATGGCAGAGGGGGAGTGTGCCCTGGACAGGTGCTTCATAGATAGTGAATAATGGCATAGACTGGATTAATCAACAATTAGAGCATGGAGATTGGTTTTATTATGCCTGAGAACAGGCAGCTCGTGGGAGAGCACAGTGGCATGGTATTCAGAGGAACCTGGCATTCCTGCAGCATTAGCATTTGTGGATTCAACCATTACAGGTAAGGTACTGGTAGATGAAGGCACCTTGCTGGTGTGCACTGTGAGGTTGGCTATCGTTGGGATAGACATACCGCCTGGGGTAGCATCACTAGCATTGGTGGAGACAATCATTGCAGGTAAGTCAAAGTTAGGTAGACACAGCTTGCAGGAACGCGCAATAGAGAAAACTTCACAGGTGGCATGAAATGCTACAAGTGGGGCAGCATAAGCATCAGTAGGAGCCAGCATATCAGGTAGGGTACAGTTAGGTGTAGGCACATAGGAGGCATGCAAAGTGGAGTTAATTTTTTGTGGCGATCGGCAAAATGACTGAGGCATCAACATTAACAATGGTGGAATCAAATAATGCATTTAAGGCATAATTAGGTGCAACCCACTCACCAGAGCTAACAGTAGAGTAAACATTAGTGGAAGCAGACAATGCAGCCGTTGGGAAGAGGGGAGGACGGGGGGCAGTAGCATAAACACTGGGAGAATCAAGCAAAATGGGTAAGGCACATATATGTGCAGACATCTTGCTGGCACACACTGTGGAATATGTTTTTGAGGAAACACACATCACAATAGAAGTAGCACCAAACATTATGGGTGGATCAGTCATGTGCAGGTAACTCGTATCCGCTTTCAGCAGAGGAGGGTTTAGGGGGACCAAACAAAGTCACTGGATTCCAAACAGTAGAGGAGAGGGGCATTGCAGGTAGGGCAAAACACAGTGCAGGCAGATCATGGGGGGGCTGAGCAGGTCTGGAGTTGCTGGCCATGTTGAAGTCAGAATAGACACAGCTAGGCACATGCAATGCGGAGGAGCAAAATGCTATAAATGTGGTGAGGAGAGAGGGCACGACTTGTGGTGACATTTTGGGCAGTTGAGAGGGAGGGTTAGCACCCTGTGGTGAAGCGGAAAGACTGAGTGTGGATGGCAGGGGGTTTAGACTCTGTCGGGGGGTTGAGTCTTGGACCCTAGATTTTGCAAGTGATGGGGCCAACTCAGAATGGGATCAGAGCAGGACATGGATAGACAGACGTGACTTTCCTATATCGGGGACCAAAGTGGGGCCGCCGCATAGCAGCAACTTCCTGGTGTTCTTAGAGGAGATTATAGTGCAGGGATCAGAGCTTCGTGCCCAGGTCTCCATGCCCAGACAGGCCTGACAGGATACGGCCTTACTTCTGGGCCTTCCTGCATTGGACCTCGCAGGCAAGGCGTGCCAGCTCTGGATACTACCTGCCCATAGGCTACTACATAGACAATCAGGTCGTAGCAGAGGCTGGATATTTGCAGTGGCTCTAGACGGGAGAGAGACATTGTGTAGGGTGGCGTCCCTATTATTTGCTGTTGTGATTTGGTTTTCATGAAAGGCATGAACAGTATTCAGGGATTCCAACTCTGTCTGCAGGGTGCTATGATAGCGGATTCTTTTTCAATCTTGCTGCTCAAAGTAGTAGTGACATCCTTCGAATTTGGATGCATTCTTTTTGCAAATGCAGACATAATTTCATGGCCATCATGCAGTGGGAGGGATGGTGTCTCCTGGCTGTGGTCGAAGGGGAAAGTGCAGCAAAGACAGTTCTGTTGCCCCAAAAGGATACAGCCTTACTTCTGGGCCTTCCTGGTTGGGTACGCCAGCAGGCTCTGCATGCTACCTCCCCAAAGGCTACTTCACAGCCAATCAGGTCATAGCAGAGGCAGGATATTTGCTTAGACTCTAGAGGGTAGATCACCATTGTGTAGGGCGGCAGCCATCTTATTCTCTGTTGTGGACTTGTTTTCATTAAAGGCATGAACCGCGTTCAGGGATTCCAACTCTGTTCTGCAGGGTGCTGTGGTAGCAGATTCCTTTTCAATCTCGCTGCTCAAAGTAATAGTAGCATCATTCGAATTTAGATGCATTTTTTTGCAGAGGTCGTCGTTTTTCATAAATGCAGTAATAATTTCATGGTGTGAGGTCACATCAAACCAACTAATTACACATAGCAGTATGGTAGAAATCAAAAACAGCTCATGTCATGATTTGATGCATTTAATTAGCATAAAGTTCAAGTTGACACAATGTGTGGATAGAGTACCCAGAGATATGTAAAAGCAAAATACAATACAAGTAGGTATAGTCCAGCGTGATGAACGGGATTCATATGGAAAACAAACAGGTTCTACTAAAATCTAAAACCCTATTGGGTTGTGCAGGTACAAAAACAAGCACACAAGAAAAACAAATCTAGTGAACATATATCAATAGATAGAAAAATGCTTGAGTTGTGCATTGAGCATATGAAATGATCCTCGACACAGGGTGTTTCGGCCAAAAGATGAGCTGTGGATTGCAGCTTAATGTACAGGCCTTCTTCAGGACGTGAAATGGAAATTGTCCGGGTCCCGGGGTCTCTATCTATAATTTACAAAGGGAGTGTGATAAGTAGGTGGGTGACCTCAGAAATGAATAATTGTACACTTTATAAGGCTCTAAAAAATAGATGCTCAACAATTGTAACAAGAAGCTCCATAAGAGTATGCGGAGTATGGGTCTTACCTAAGACGTATCCAGTGTTAGGGTAAGATGTAACATCCTTCTTAGTGCGGATGCCACACTGGCATATCACTGACCAATGTGGATAACAGGTGAAAACCTGAGAAAAAATATATATAAAAATGTATATATATATATATGGGAGGTCGGACTAAGAAAGCTCAACTTGGTACATAAACATTACTGGTATAATGACACATACAAAAAAAGTACAGTCTTACCTCAAAAGGGCGGAGACTGTCCCCAAAGTGGAAAATTTGATGGCAGGGGAAAAGGTCACCCGCTCGTCGATGCAAGAGCTGCTCGACTGTTTCATCCAGGAAATAGCGAAATCTGTATGTGGGGCAAGAATGGCTCTGTGAAAACGCTGTCCAGATCGCTCACCGGCGGAAAAATAAGTTTCCGCTGTGCATTTAAATTATGCGAAATACTCGTGTTCTAAACACATTAAAGATGACAGCTGAGCGGAGTATGCAAACAACCGCAAAAGCCGTCACAGCCTTACTGCTGAGCACTTACTTTCAGATGTTTGGAGATTTGGAGATTGTTCTTACAGGCCGCTCGAGTGAGGCGTCTTCGCATGGACTGAAGCCGTCTCCCTGGGAGACCACATATACATAAAAAATGACTTATCCTGATAGGTGGGTGAAAATACACACCACTCCTAAATGGCGCGTTGCCATTGGTGAATGTGAAAAGGTCTGTCGGCATTGGCCCAGACCAAGAGGTACGCGGTAATCCCTTGGGAACGCATTACCCGTGGCAACCAAAAAAGAAAGACGTCACGTGTGAAGGTGCGTCGATCGGGGGGCGGGAAAGAAATGAAGCCATTGTAGAGGCGTAGTGGCGTACAACGCCTAAAGGGGGTGTGTGTACCCCTGGCTAATCATGATTGAATATGGTGCAATGTTTGAGTGTGTGCTAGCACCTGCAGAAGGCAGTCATGGTGCCGTATATTCGAGATAAAACGTAACAGATGTCACTCTACGTAGCATAAAAGGCATAAGGTGTTCAATGTTCTCTCTGTTTTTTCACGAACAGACGTGTGTGTGAGAACCGAGGCCCCGATGTTACAATATTGGCTGAGTAGATATAGGTTTAAAATTGACATTTTGTTCAGGAAAAGTGTTTACACCCACAGAAGGACATAGTTTCAAAAGAGATACGTTCATGTCGAGCTTCAGACAATATACACATACAGTTGATTTACAAACAAACAGAGGTTCTGTAATCAAAAACCTTACAGATCCAGATATCTATTGGGTTTGTGAAAAAGCACACAAAAGGTGTTGCACAACATTTCTTGGAGAAAAACAGTTTTGAGAATTTTTTTTTTAAGAGACAGGTATTTTCTTCTTTCTTTTTGGCAGTCCAAAATGGGAGAGAAATGACAAAACACATCATGGTATTTTTAGTGGAGACACACATGAATTAAATGCACTTGCAGACAATCCTATAAATGTTCGATAGACATATTAGTGTTATGTTGTGCAGAGTCATACATTTCCCATGTTAGATATGCAACTGAATATATTTTTGATATTATTGAAAAGTGTGTTGGCTCTTATAAACACAATGCCATACATATTTCAACAGCATTTAAGCTAATGCAGACTTTGGACCACATTGGTGCTTGACAAAAGTACAAAGAAGTGTGTAGATCACCTCAAAAGTATCCATCATCCTACAGAGGCGAGTTTGATGAATTCACTAACTGTAGAAGTGTTTCCATTCTACAGAAATGTTCAGGCCAGTCTTCACAGTGTCCAGTTTGTGGACCAGTTGTTGTTCTAATGTGGTAAGGGCCTTGTCCCTCTCTCCTCCTCTCTTTTGTGGAATCAGTTGTTGTATGATGGTCCAGGAGATTTCATCTTGGGTATGTCCCAAATGTTTGAAATGTTCCACCATGGGCTTGTCCAGTATCCTATTCTTTATGCAGGACCTGTGTTCTGAGATCCGTTGCTTGACTGGTCTTGTGGTTTTTCCTATGCAGAGCAGGTTACATGGACATCTTATGCCGTAAATCACAAACTTGCTGTTGCAGTTCATATGAGTCTGGAGGATCCGGTGGTATTCTTTGTGGTCAAATGTTTTTGTGGGAGTAGTGAACCGACATGCCAAACTGTTGCGGCATCGGAAATGGCCCACAACGTTAGGTAAGGCCCACAAAGTGTTGCATGTTTTGGTTTCCTCTATATATGTGCGAACCAGGGTGTCTCTCGAGTTTCTATTATTCTTAAAAGCAAAAATAGGCTTTCTTTCCAGAGTACCTTTATTTTTGATGAGATGCCAGTGTTTGTTTATGGTTTGTTTAGTAAGGTCACTCAGAGGGCTGTATGTGGTCACACAAACCACTCTATTAATCACAGTTTTTTCTTTTGATGTTAAGCAGATGGTCCGATCTGTGTTGGAGGCCCTTTTTTGCACCTGTTTGATCGATTTATTTAGGATAACCTCTGTCTCTCAGGCAGCATTGTAGGCCATCAGCGTGGTGATTAAATTTCTCTCTGTCTGAGCAGGTGCGCCTGATCCTGAGAAACTGGCCATATGGTAAATTGTATCTCAAGCCCTGAGGGTGGTAGCTGGTGAAATGTAGTAGGCTATTTCGATTGGTGTTTTTCTGAACAATTCTGTTTTAAGACTGTGGCCTGAGAAGTATATGTAGAGGTCTAAAAAATCCACTGCCTGATGGCTCCAATCCAAAATGAAATGGATGTGGTCATTGCGAGCGTTGAGCCAATGATGAAAAGATTGAAGGTCTTCTTCTGTCCCTGTCCAGATGAGTAGCACGTCGTCAATGTATCGTCGCCACAGAAGGATGTGCGGCTTGTGGGGGTTGTTGATGTCATATATGTGATCTATCTCATACTGGGCCATATATAGATTTGCGACATCTGTGGCAAAAGTAGCCCCCATACTTACGCCCTTTATTTGTTTGAATAATTGGTCTTTGAACAAAAAGAAATTCTCTGACATTGCAAGTCATACACACTCCAAAATGAATTCTGTAGGTGTTGTGGTCACATTCGTTCTCTGGTCGAGACAGATTCTGAGGGCTTCTAAGCCTTCAGCTTGAGGTATCGACATATAAATAGCTTCAACGTCCATTGTTGCCAAAATGCAGTGTGGTGGTAATACAAGGTTTTGTAGAATCTGAGTGACATTAGTCGAATCCTTGATATACGAGGTAATTTTCCCAACAAATGGTTTGAGGAAAAAAACAGTGTATAAGGATAAAGGCTCTAGTAATGAATCGCAAGCCGAAACTATCGGTCTTCCAGGTGGTTGTCGGGTGTTCTTGTGGATTTTGGGTAGAATATAAAATGCCGGAATTCTAGGGTGTGTTTTGTTCAAGAATAACCCTTCTCCCTCACAGATCCAACCTTCTTGTTCAGCATGTTTGGTTAAAATGGTGATTTCTTCCTGTAACCTAGGTGTTGGATCATGGTCCAATGGCTTGTAAGATGTATTGTCAGCCAGTAATCGTAGGCACTCTCTGTGCCTACAACGACATATATAGAGGAAACCAAAAAATGCAAAACTCTGTGTGCCTTACCTAACGTTGTGGGCCATTTCCGATGCGGCAACTGTGTGGCATGTCGGTTTAATACTCCCACAAAAACATTTGACCACAAAGACTACCACCGGATCCTCCAGACACATATGAACTGCAACAGCAAGTTTGTCATTTACGGCATAAGATGTCCATGTAACCTGCTCTACATAGGAAAAACCACAAGACCAGTCAAGCAACGGATCTCAGAACACAGGTCCTGCATAAAGAATAGGATACCGGACAAGCCCATGGTGGAACATTTCAATCATTTGAGACATACCCAAGATGAAATCTCCTGGACCATCATACAACAACTGATTCCACAAAAGACAGGAGGAGACAGGGACAAGGCCCTTACCAGACTAGAGCAACAACCGGTGCACAAACTGGACACTGTGAAGACTGGCCTGAACATTTCTGTAGAATGGAAACACTTCTACAGTTAGTGAATCCATCAAACTCGCCTCGCTAGGACGATGGATACTTTTGAGGTGATCTACACACTTATTTAGACTTTTTTCAAGCACCAATGTGGTCCAATACGTCTGCATTTAAACTTCACCATAGCTTAAATGCTGTTGAAACATGTATGGCATTATGTTTAAAAGAGCCAACACACTTTTCAATAATATCAAAAATATATTCAGTTGCATATCTAACATGGGATCATACACGACGTT
Organism: Ambystoma mexicanum; assembly: GCF_040938575.1. Taxonomy (NCBI): domain Eukaryota; kingdom Metazoa; phylum Chordata; class Amphibia; order Caudata; family Ambystomatidae; genus Ambystoma; species Ambystoma mexicanum. Next base: position 392,849,934 of record NC_090936.1, read on the forward strand.
ATGACTCTGCACAACATAACACTAATATGTCTATCGAACATTTATAGGATTGTCTGCAAGTGCATTGAATTCATGTGTGTCTCCACTAAAAATACCATGATGTGTTTTGTCATTTCTCTCCCATTTTGGACTGCCAAAAAGAAAGAAGAAAATACATGTCCCTTAAAAATGTTTTTCTCAAAAATGTTTTTCTCAAAGAAATGTTGTGCAACACCTTTTGTGTGCTTTTTCGCAATCCGAATAGATATCTGGGTCTGTCAGGTTTTTGATTACAGAACCTCTGTTTGTTTGTACATCAAATTTATGTGTATATTATCTGAAGCTCGACATGAACGTATCTCTTTTGAAACTATTTCCTTCTGTGGTTGTAAACACTTTTCCTGAACAAAATGTCCATTTTAATCCTATATCTACTCAGCCAATATTGTGACATCAGGGCCTCGGTTCTCACACACACGTGTGTTCGTGAAAAAACAGAGAGAACATTGAACACGTATTTATGCCTTTTATGCTATGTAGAGTGACGTCCGTTATGTTTTATCTCGAATATAGGGCACCATGACTGCCTTCTGCAAGTGCCAGCACACAATCAAACATTGCACCATATTCAATCATGATTAGCCGGGGTTCACACACCCCCTTTGGGCGTTGTACACCATTACGCCTCTACAATGGCTTCATTTCTTCCCCGCCCCCCATTCGACGCACCTTCACACATGACGTCTTTCTTTTTTGGTTGCCATGGGTAGCGCGTTAGCAAGGGATTACCGCGTACCTTTTGGTCTGGGCCAACACCGACAGACCTTTTACGTTCTCCAATGACAACGTGCCAATCTCCAAATCTCCAACCATCTGAAAGTAAGTGCTCAGCAGTAACGCTGTGACGGCTTTTGCAGTTGTTTGCATACTCCGCTCAGCTGTCATCTTTAATGTGTTTAGAACGTGAGTATTTTGCATAATTTAAACGCACAGCGGAAACTTATTTTTTCGCCAGTGAGCGATCTGGACAGCGTTTTCACAGAGCCATTTTTGCCCCACATACAGATTTCGCCATTTTCGGGATGAAACAGTCGAGCAGCTCTTGCATCGACGAGCGCGTAACCTTTTCCCCTGCCATTACATTTTCCACTTTGGGGACAGTCTCCGCCCTTTTGAGGTAAGACTGTATTTTTCTTTTTATGTGTCATTATACCATCAATGTTTATGTACGAAGTTGAGATTTCTTAGTCCAACCTCCCATATATATATACATTTTTATATATATTTTTTCTCAGGTTCCACATTGGTCAGTGATATGCCAGTGTGCCATCCGCACTAAGAAGGATGTTACATCTTACCCTAACACTGGATAAGTCTTAGGTAAGACCCATACTCCATACTCTTATGGAGCTTATTTTTACAATTGTTGAGCATCTATTTTTTAGAGCCTTATTAAGCGTACAATTATTCATTTCCGAGGTCTCCCACCTACTTATCACACTCCCTTTGTAAATTATAGATAGAGACCCCGGGACCCAGACAATTTCCATTTCACGTCCTGAAGAAGGCCTGTACATTAAGCTGCAATCCACAGCTCATCTTTTGGCCGAAACGCCCTGTGTCGACGATCATATCATATGCTCAATGCACAATTTAAGCATTGTTCTATCTATTGATATATGTTCACTGGATTTGTTTTTCTTGTATTCTTGTTTTTTTACCTGCACAACCCAATAGGGTTTTCAGATTTTAGCAGAACCTGTTTGTTTTCCATATGAATCCAGTTCATCACACTGGACTATACCTACTTGTATTGCATTTTGCTTTTACATATCTCTGGGTACTCTATCCACACATTGTGTCAACTCGAACTTTATGCTAATTAAATGCATCAAATCGTGACATGAGCTGTTTTTGATTTTTACCATACTGCTATATGTAATTAGTTGGTTTGATGTGACCTCACACCCTGAAATTCTGTTTTGTGTATTGAACTATGCCCACCTGGGCTTTTCAGAGCATAGCCAGGCATCCTTATTTACTTTTGTAATAATTTCATGGCCATCATGCGGTGTGACGGATGGTCTCTCCTGGCTCTGGTGGAAGGGGGATGCAGAAAAGACAGTGCTGTTGCCCCGACAGCATCACTGGTCCTCGTTTTGCATTCTGGATATCTATAAACATGTGTGAGTAGATCCACTCACTTTCACTTTTAAATGTTCCGCTATTTGCATTGCGTTAACCAGTACGTGTGACTCTCAGCAGTTCTTTTTTGTGTCATCATACTTTCGAAGAATTTTGATGCACATGAATTCAATATTCCTCTTCTGTGGTAGTGATTATTTTTTACGAGCATATTTAATTGTATGCAGACTCCAAGCCATGACAAAATGCAATGGTTTGTCAGAAGTGTACAATTACCTGTCCTCGTGGGCGGAGCCAGCCACACCATTTTGGGGGGTCTGGATGACAGTTTTGAAAGCTGGTAGTGAGTGGAGCCATTAAACCTACTGCGCTGTTGAGCCCCACTGCCAGCCAAATAGGCTGAAGAGACATTACGCCTTCTTTTGACCCATTAAATGCATCTTTCACCCCAACTCTGCAGAGACGTGGTCAGGATTGTGAAGCAAGTGGGGCCTGGAACTAATGTCACAGGGCTCATCCTAAGGAGGCCCGACGAGGCAACTGGGCTTGTTCTACCCCTGGCTGAAGCCGCAGGAGCTACCCAGCGTAGTGAGGGAGAGCAACCCAAACCAGGTGGGTTCTGAGGGGTTCTCCCCCACCATGAAAAATATTTAAATAGGTGGTTAAAATGGTGCATTTTACAGTACACTTTCTGTAATACCTTAAGTAAAAAGCCACAGAGTTTACAATCAGTTTTGTAGGGTTAGACATGAAAAAGTCCATTATATGCCAAGTCACGAACAATGCAGAGGAGCTTTTTCAAACAGATTTTCATAATGCCTTTGCACACTGTATGCCGGTAGTCTGCAAACATAAAAAACATGTTCATACTGATTGTACCCAAACCTGTCAATTCTTGTGCTCCTATATATGCCAGTATTCCCACATAAGAAAATAATCATGTTTGCTTTGTCCATATTGCCAGTAATGATGCTCAGGCTGGCTCTGACAATATATTCTAGTATCCCCACATAAGAACATGCTCCAGTTGGCTTTGGCTTAATGCTTGAAAGAAAAGCCATGCCACAGTAAGAGAACAAGGACTTGCTTTTAAGATAGCTCAGTGGGTTGAGTACTCGCTGCTGCCATCTGAGGGTCATCTGCAGGTCGCAGGTTCAAGCTCTGGCAAAGACAACTCAGCCTTTCATCCTTCTAAGGTTGATAAATGAGTACCAACTTCAGTTGGGTAATAATTGTATATAAATATGTTGTCTGTACATTGGTTTGGCAAAAGCACTATAAAAATGACACATTTTATATTTTGTATTTTTATTTTATTGTGCATTTGTAAGGCGCGTATACATCAAGAAGTTGTGTTTCAAAGCGCCCACTGGGCAAAGAGGAGGGGGCATGGGAACAAAGGCGAAAAGAATAAACAGATGATCAGGAAGGGGCTGTCCTACTAAACCTTGTGAGCATTCAGAAAGTGCAAGTGCAGGGAGAGAGGGACAGGGAAGGTGGTAAGTGCTCAGAGTTCCATAGTAGGAAGTGCTGCTGAGTAGGTTGTGTGCAGAACTAAGTGCCTGGGAGTGATTGCTTAGCACAGAGTGATCACCTGCCATTAATAAGTGCAGGCCTGAGAGAACACAAGCCAGTGGGTGCCAGAAGGCAAGTGCTGGGATGGTGCGGAAGGCTGAAGGCGATTGGCCGGAAGGCCAGGACCCAGAAGCACACGTAAAGGTCCCAGGCCACCAATCTCAGCAACTGCGGGGTATTAGCATGGGAGGGAGAAGAAGTAGATGAAGAGGAAAGTCGTGAGGAGCTTCTGGAATTTGAGGAGATCCGGCTCAGGACATAGAGGAGGGGAGAGGCTGTTCCAGAGGATGGACCCAGCCGAGGAGAGAGTTCTGCCATCAGCTCACTGCTTAGAAAAGCACCTGATACACCGAGAGTCGGAGCTGGAGGAGCAAAAGGATCTGGAAGGACAGTATTTGGCGAGAGCAAGTTGTAGATAGATTGGTCTTCAGCCGCAGACAGCGTTACACATGATGTAGAGGCATTTTAATTTGATTGTTGCAGCAAATTTATAAATAACCTATCATATCATGTTATATCAAACGGGAGACAGTGGAGGAATATGAGTGCTGCAGAGATATGGTCCCTGGGCTTGAGGCCAAGGATAAGTCTTGTAGCCCTATTCTAGACAAGCTGGAGGGGGCGGAGAGAGGACAAAGGTAGGCTAAGGAAGAGGCTGTTGCAATAGTCAATTGTCAAGCCTAGAGAGCACCAGAGCTCTAGAAATAATTTTCAATATACAAATCCCCCCTTATAAGAATAATCATCATTTTGTAATTGCCCTCAATGCCAGTAGAAATGTCATGGCAGAGTAAGAAAACCTTGCTTTGTGTGCTGCACAAATGCCCCAGCCCAGCCTATGTAAGAACACTCATCATATTGCATTTGGCCTTACCACCAGTAAAATAATCCCATGCCACAGTAAGTAAACATGTCCTCCCCTCCCCATGTAAGAACACTCATCATTTTGGCTTTGCTCTTAATCATTAAAACCTGTAGTTTCCACATAGGGAGTCTATTGAAATCATCACCTGGGCAGGCTGTTGTCCTCTGCGCATCTGGTAATGCTGCAGTCACGTTAACAACTGTTTTTTCACCTCGCAAAGCCGTGTATTTACTTAATTTTGAAGTTTAAAAATATGTTTAAAAAGTAAGCAAATACTCCACTCTGTGAGGTGAGAAAAGAGACAGCATCTTGCCGTCCAAGCCCAGTCTGGGTGTCAGAGCAGAAACCTCAAAGTGGGAGGGCTTCAGGCCACCCAAGCCCAATCCTGGAACCGCCCATGACTGTACTGTAAAAAGCCTTCACCATGATGCACTCAGACATGCAATCAGAAACAGCTGAATACCACCAGGCTCCCTCTGCACCAGATTCCCTTTGCACCAGGCCCCCTCTTCTCTTTGAACTGTGGGGTTAGGCCCTCTGGGCGGTCCTTCAGGATTTCCACAGGGTTAACAAGGGTCCTTCAGATGGGAAGACAGTACTGTTTAATAGAAACTATACGAAGTTCTGCCATTTGGGAGGGCATGCTCAAGGAGAGTATGGAGGGCTAATATAACAAAAGTTTGTAAACTATTGCTCTAGATTCTGATATTGCTAAACCAAACCTAAAAATTGATGTCCATTAATTAGCATAATTAATCAAATAGTGAATATGCGAAACTGTTATTTGTATTTATTTATAGTATAGCACACTTCTTGCTAAAGTGCTGAATAGGCATTAACACAGAGGGTACTAAAAATGAAATGAACAGAGGTATAAAACAATCAGGTTAGGAGAGTAAGGCATCGGGATGAGGGGTGGAACCAGTGCTGCACGGATGAGCAGCTAATTGGAGAGGTTCCCTCGATGAAGTCATGATCCGGCACAGATCCTATGGATGAACTGAACGGATGTCTATTCGGGAAGAGCTGGCCGAGTACTGGAGCTCCGGTGCTCATAGTGTGCACGTCATTGATCTGCATGGGCTAAAGAGAGGCTAGAAATTGCGCTCTGCACTCAAGTGGGTTGAGAATACGAGATGGTGGCTGTGGCAATCGCTGAATAACACCCTGCACTAGCACCCGGCATGGATAGGGGATGAGACGGAGGTTCTGGACTGGACCGGGGCTACAGCGATCTACTATGAGGTGCCGTGTTGGGCATAGAACACATGACAAGGGTTTGGAAGCTTGGAGCTGTGGGGTGCCCCACCGCTCCTGAGATGAGAAAGGAGGATCAGATCTGTACCCGTGAGATGCATGCTGATGGAGGCCGTGGCCGGTTCTGAGTGGGTGAAACCAGGTACATGCCCCGAGAGCTGCACAGTGAAGGATGCCCCGGAAGCTAAGATGAACATATTGCGGTTTACGGTACTGAGACCGGTCCAACTAATGGGGTGTTTAGAGCTTAGTTGGCGTGGGTGCTGTGCGGTGCCCCTGCCATCCTCTTAGACATGCAAGGGAGATTCGATTTGCACCCCTAGAGTCGCCACATCTGCGAGGACTGGCTGAGATCAAATTGTGCCCTGAGGGGCATGTAGGGACAGAAGCCCCAGCAACATTGTGAGGTGACCATGAAGGAAGGAAGGCAACAGGGGACTCTGTGCTGGTGCTTCCTGTAAAATACGCTGGTGACTCAGAAGCGAACTGGGTGGGAGGGGGCTCTCACACCCTCCCTTTGCTACTCAGACCCACTGGAGGAATGAAATATGGACACTTGGCCCTTGCTCTGCATTCTAACAAACAAAAATGGAGAGCAGGAGTAGCATCCGAATTCTTGGGCTCCCTCAAAATACTGAAGGCCACAATCCCATCGAATATGTTGAAAATCTGTTTTTGCAGGAGACAGGCCCTGGCAAGCTTTCACAAGGATTTGCAGTGGAGAGAGCCCACAGAGCCCTTATGCTTAAACCATCTCCTGGAACCCCACTGCAACCGCTCGTCACCAAAATCCTAAATTATGAGGTGATCCTACGGTACTCCAGAGAAGGTGGGAAGATACAGAGAGGAGAGATGCCTCTAGCCATATACCCAGACTACACAATGCAGAGACAGTGTTTCTATTATGAATCTATCAAGAGCAGACTGCGCCAGCTGTAGGTGCAATATAGGTTAATGTTCCAAGCCAAACTGAAGATCATTCAAAATGGCAAAGCCTTGTTTTTTACTTGCCACAGGAGACTCTGAATTGGCTGGAAAGTACAGGCATATGTATCACGACCCTGCAGAGAGGCAACGAGGAACCGTCCCCAGTCACAGGGACGCACAATCTGATCCCAGTGAAGGGTTCCTGGAGAACTCAGAGGAACCCCAAGTCAATTTGCCGAAGGTAACAACACTGAATGCTGGGGTGTTCGACATCATGGTAGGCGTGGCTGTACCTGAAGAGCCTAAGGGTACCCCCTAACTGTCAGTGAGAGGAGGGGAGTCTGATTTCTTGGGGTCATTAGAGCGCACAAAGCCCTTGTAGGGATAGCGTAGGATTCCAGCTGAGAGGAAAACTGATCTTACCTTTAGATTATTTACTTTACAAATGTTAATCCGTTGACAATAGTTGGTAGCGTTTCCTGTACGCCATACCCACAGCTTTTCGTGCTGCTAATGTACACCTTGGCGCGCCTAGACAGACTGCTCAATGCTTCTAGATGTGGATCCGAGCTCAAATGTTTGATCGAGCAACATACAAGCGAGCCTCACTAATAACTCAAACCATTGTGGGTTTTGTTAAAGTTGAAGTGTTATGGTTGTTTCTTGTATAGTTTGTTTGACAGCCCTGCCTGTAATACTGGTTTTACCAGCCAGCCATAGTGGGACCCGCTGAGGGACCTCGGAATGCGGCACTAAGGGGTTAACCGCAGAGGCAGTTAACCAGTAACGCCGCACTAATAATGACCCCCCACTGTTGTTTATTGTTATTTGAAACGCTGAATAAAGAAATATATTTTTTTTAATAAGAAGAGTAAGGCAAGGAAACAATTCTTGGAAGTAGAACGCAAATGTCTCTTTAGATGTCTACAGAAATGTGGAGAGTTAGAAGAGACAATGGATAAGGCAAGAGAGCCCCAATGTTAGGGAGCTAGAAGGAAGAATGAGTGAAAGGCGAGAAGAGGCACACGAGGGCTTAGGAATCAATCGAAGATGAAGAGATTGAGAGCAAAGAAGACTAGAAAAGGAGTAGAAAGTAAAAAGAGAGAAGAGATAGGATGGGCAAGGTCATTTATACATAAATAAACGATACAGAGAAAATGAAAAAGACAACGAAAATCAAAAGACAGAAGAGAAAAACAGTGAAGAGAGGAAGAAGTAGAAGAATGTTGTAAAGAGGACTTAAGGCAATAGCTTATTCGTAGACTAGACAAAGGGCGGTAAGGCGTGCAACAGGGACTAGTGAGAAGGGCTGAACAGTAATCAAGACCAGAAAAAGTTATAGAGATGATTAGGTGTTTGGTGGCATAAGAGGAAAGTCGACTACTGCAAATAATGTAAAAATGGAAACTACAAATACGAGCAGTGTTGTAGATGTGCCTGGAGGAAGAGAATCAAGAGTTGACGATTTTGGCAAAATGTTTTTTTAACAAACACCAAATTGTAAGTGGTGTAATATGAAGGAGTGCAAATCGGTTTGTGATAATGATGGCTGACACCGAAATTCATTTGGATGCATCATGAGTTCCTGGCAACTGAGATTCACTTGAATGGTCCCACCAGTACACTAACATATTTACCACTATTCCTCAGGGATTTTGACTTGGAAATCTAAAAAGTGCTTATAAAGCTTTTCAATGAAAGCGGTAAAAATAGGCTTTTTTGTTTGTTTTGACCAACAAAATAAAGTGCATTATTTAACCTGATTAGATACATAACCTTTTCATTTGCACAATTGGAAATCCCAGTGTATGTTGAACATTCTTATTTTACGATTTGGTGCTACTGTGGAAAATTGTTATCATATTGCAAAGATGCAGAGAGCGTAAGTCAACAAAATGTTTTTAACAGAGCCCAATTTATGTCCTGTGTAATGCCTATATTACTTCTGGGAATCTTCATTACTGCTAGTCCTATTACTCCTCGTCCCAGTACTTTGCTCTAACAATGCCCCTGCCTTAGACCAGCCATATCCAATAAACTCATGTTTTGTATCACCCCACTCCCTTAAATCCAGGCACTCTTAAATTGGGTGGGCATCTGAGGAACTGCCTGAAATCCCCACAATGGATGAGCCACATAATGGGATGAGGAACAGTAGAACTAGGAGTAAGGAAGATTACCGGTAAGCAGGTCAGGCATTGCATCTATAGCATTCTTCCTCGTCCCAGTACTTTACTCCATGAAGTATACCAACTACCTTGCAGAGGCACATAAAGAACTACACAGAACAAGGACCTCCAACACATCCAAGTCTCTTTAATTGCCAACACACTCAAGACTCTTTAATCGGTGTAATATCTCAACATGAAACAGTACTCAGGACAGATTTCGCAAATGACTGACCTGTAATTCCAGGAAGCAGAAGACGATAATGTCTCAGAAATGTCAGAGGGAATGCCAGAGTCCCCATTCAGAAGGCTGCCATACCTGTGGTAGATCACCCCAAGACACCCGGTGGACACGGGCCCACTCACTGAGGACATCACATAGAATCATTCAATCAACCACCTAATGATTGTAAGAGAGGAAGCCTTACATCCTTGCACCACCACCTCATAGGTGACAAAAAGACTAGGGGATGAACAAACCCACCTGTTCTCTCAAGGTATATCAGGAGAACAGCCATTACATCCAGGCCGAAAGGACCTCAGACGCTTCTGCTGGCAGATCCAATGTAATGGCCGAGGTGATGATCTCTTCCGATAAGTGGAAAGGAGATAACCGCCTTGGGATGAACGCGGGATTGCACTGCAGGGTGTAAGATTCCTGGAGATATAGTAAGGTAGGGAGGGGAACATAGAAGCATGCCTAGTTCCCCAATTCACCTGCTGAAATACTAGCAATAAAGAAGACAATCTTTAAGATGAGGAATCTGAAGTCAGCAGGTCCCAAAAGTTCAAAGTGAGGACCCTGCTGAGCACAACGGATCAGTGTCTGATCATACAGCGCCTGGAAGTCCTCCAATTGGGATTTGGCCATGTATGAGACATAGGTCCTCACTCCAAGCCCCAAGTGGGATCTATTGTAAGTTTTCTTAAGTGCTGAATCAACCTTTTGATCTGTAGGGTCCCGCACAGTCACTTCATCTGATGAGATTGAAGATTAACTCGTCTGGCTTGCCAGCAGGGAATCCTCCTTGTTGTGCACTAGCAAATTGGCCTCCCATAACAAAAGGTACATCGTTTTCATAAACATGAGCACCAATAATTTCTCTGGGTCATTCAGAACCTCCTTCCAATTGTGGGAATCACTGATAAACTCTTCTTAGGGTGACCTTCAAATTGTTGGACTGTGGGGTCTTCAACTTCCGTCCCCATCATCGAGTCCTTGAACTTCATACAGTCTTCCACCCTGTGCAGATGCCTATATACAGCCTTCGGATCAAACAGTTTACTCTCCAGGGATTTACCCCAGACCCCCGGCCTGCAACATATGTCTACGAGGAGGAGGTGGGCTTTTGGGACCGGCCACATCAGGGACTATACAATTGTACCCCCATGGTCCTTGCTCATGTTGCTTCAGTATTAAGTACACAAGCCCAGTTGGTCCACTGACTGAGTGGTGACAGAAGAAAAAAACAGCACTTCCTCAGATGCCCACCCCTTTTAGGGGTTCCTGGAGGTAAGGGGATGGGACCATACAAACATGGAATTTGTATTGTTTATGGCTGTTGCGAAGACAGGGGCCTTCATAGAGTAAAGCACTGGAAGAAGGAAGAGAAACATGGAGGTACTATGAATGAGTGCAGTCTCTTTGAGCCCTTTTCTCTAGGAAAATGTTTGTGTCTTAGAAGGCAGTGCTACGTTATAGATAGTTAAATCAACCCAAGACAGACATATTGCAAATCTACCTGCCTCTACTCTCCGCCCTCTGCAACTAATCCAGAATAGCGAGACTTGTCCTTGGCCTCAAGCCCTGGGATAGTATCTCTCCAGTTCTGAAATCTCTCCTTTGGCTCCAGTGGATGCAAGGATTACATTCAAAACCCTTTGCATTGTCCACAAGACTTTCTGGGGCCTGGGTCCAAAATACCTTCGGCTACCCCCCCGCAAATTCCTCCCCTCTCGAGCTCTTCGCTGCTCTACCTCTAACTCACTCAGAGTCAGACATTTTTCAAAGAAACAAGCTGAGGGTAGATCTCTGTCTTTGGCTGGGGCCTCCCTCTGGAACAGCCTCCCTGCCACTCTAAAACTTCAGGAGAACCATCTCCGGTTCCGGAAGCACCTCAAGACCTTCCTCTTTGCTTCTGCCTTTGCTCCTCCTCTTCCCTGCTGATCTGTTCTCTCTTGGCACCGTGCACCTGGCCAACCTCTGTCCTCCGGGCCCAGGTACCTGCTGACCCTGCCACCCTCCTGCACTGCCTCCGGACCATCCCTTGGACTGGGGTCTGTATCTTTTCCCATACAGAATCCCCACCCCATTTCTTCCTTCACTTATCAGACCTACCCTGTCTGCTTCTTTAAAACCAACCCTTACCACTTGCTGGCTTCTCTACCACTGTTTGTTGCCTTTATTATTTATTTATTTATTATTATTTATCTGTTTCTCCTTTGCTCAACACTTTCCATTTCCCCCCCCCTTCCATGCACTTTTCCCCTCCCCCCTACCATGCACTTGCACGTTCTCAATCTCACTGGGCCTAATAAAATCATTGGGCCTCATTAGGACCCAGGCGGTAAGGGGTTTACGGCGGCGTAAACAGCGCCGACCCTTACCGCCTGATTCCGAGGTCGCTTAGCGCCATGGAGGATTTAACACCTGCTTTTGTCTATGGGCAAATCTGTTTTAAAACGATCAGCATCCTCAAATCTTGGCCCTTGTGATACCAATTACCAAAAATCAGGGTAAACTAAGTGAACTTGTTGCATCAAAAAAACATTTCTTCAACAGAGTTCTTTTTTCAATCAGGTAAATCAGCTAGCCGCACAACTAAGAACTCTTTCCTTGCATAAACCATCATCCCGTTTTTGTCATGCAGTGCTGTTTTCGTTGGGCATTGTGGCACAGGTGGAAAGGCATTGCCTGTATTCACGCCTTCTCTCCTTCTAACATGGCGGCTCCTAGTCAGAACAACGGTGCAGTCATGCAGCGATCACCAGCCTGCTTGGCCCCTCCTTTGCTGTCGGAAGGAATACTTCAGTTAGAGTCACCAACGGATAGCCGCGTTGCTACTCCGCATAGTGAACGCTCCGTGAGTTCGGATTTCCGGACTAACATCTTTTCTATCTCTTAAACAAATTGCTAACACGTCTCCCTTTGCCTGCAGAGTCCTGGAACCGTTCCCGTGCTTCCTCCTCACTCTCTACCGCTCCAAGGCTTCTCACTGCATTACAGTATAGGTATACAATACACTTTACGACTCTCTCTATTTTCTTTCACAACATCTAAACTGACCCTTTCAATATTACTCTTTGTTCCCCCTTGATTCCTCAGAGTTGAAACTAGCCAAACGAACGCCAGGATTTCGTGTTCCGTGTTCTACCGAGGCTCTGCCCCCCTTTCCTCTCCACCCACTCCGACACATCTCTTCGGGTAACGTATAGGGAAGGGAGATTAAATCCTATCACCTCAAATCTTCTGTTACTAACTCCTTACTTCCTTTCTGCTCCACAGAATGGCGATTTGAAATCCCTCTTCATTTCCAGGTTCATTCAACCATTGATTCTCTCTCACAATAGACCGCAACAGGTGACAATATAACAACCACAGGTTTAACAATTTTGTTTATTTGTATCCATTACACCATATCCTGACATTCTTCTATTTTCACTTCAGTCATTAACTAACTCTGCAATACCAGTGGATTTATCCGGAAGAAGAATCCTTTTACTGAATTTACCATCTCCTGAGAAGACCTCTTGTGATTCGCCCAGGGTATTTTGCCCTAGAGGGTTTCCCTGGGGGGCCTGGGGTTCGGTTGCCTTTTAGTGGCACGGAGGCTCAGGGCTCACAGGGAGATTCTTGTATTCTACACTGCTGTTTTGGTCCCCGTGTTCCTGAAGGTCGGTCATTTGTTCTTATACCGATTCTGCCAGCTATAAGAAGTTTGTTCAGTATTGCAATTTTACATATATGTTTGGGTTGTTTCAATGGGCGAGTAATTAATTCTCTGAAATATGTCATTTATTATTAGAATTCTTCTGCTAACTTTAAATGGTTGGCTAATTCCAACTAACAGTGTCTTATCACTACCTGTTATTCTGGGTGTGGAGATGCGCTGTGTCAGGTTGAGAGCTTCTAGTTTGTGAGGGATCGGGTCATGGGGTTTGAGGGTGATTCAAAGCATCTCCTAGGATGGTAAGTGTTGGATGGAGATTGAGGATGGTTGTCAGAGCATTGCAGAGCGTATCTGCAAAGATTTTATTGTAGCCAGGGGGTCTCTGTATAAGTACAAAGCTGTGCAAGGTGGAGGATGAGAGTTGGAGTTTCACCAGATGGGATTCGTAGACTATGGTGTTGACTGAGGTGTCCTTAATTATTTGTGAGAATTGGTGCTGGTGTAGTATTGCAAGTCCTCCACCCCTTCACAAAATTTTCTGAACAATAAGGTTGTACCCGGGTGGGAAGGCCACATGCGCGATGGGCTCACAGTCATCAGAAAACCAGATCTCTGTGTTGAAAAGCACATCGGGATTTTATTCTGTGATGAAGCCAAAGATGTGGAATTTGTTTTTGAAGACTGATCTGGTGTTGACTAGGGCAAAAGAGAGTTAGTGGGGTATGCTTTCAAATGCTCTATGGGTCGGGTTGGGGACTGTAGACAGAGCCGATGTGGACAAGGGGGGGTGGCTGGCGGTGGATTTAGGGAGGGCATTTGGTGGAAATGGTTTGGTTGGGGTGGGTAGTGGCAAAGGGGTGTAAGGCAGAGGACGTGTGGAGGAGGCGTGAGGGGTGGAGGTGGACCATGGGGGGTGGGCAAAGGAGGGAATAGGGCTAGGACTGGGTTGAGAGTCAGAGGGTAAGATTGGGCCCTATAGTGAGGTGGCAGGGTTTGGGATCTGGGTTGGAGAATGGGTGATTCTAGGAGGAGCCTTTGGTGTCCTTGGTCTGTGCTTTTCCTTGACTTCTGGGCAGCACATTGGGTGTGGGTGAGAGTGGGCGGCTGTGGAAGTTGAGGTTTTGGTCAGGGCTGCTCTTGCTGCACTAAGAGAGGGACAAGCATGAGTTGGGGTGGGGGTGCTATGTTGTTCAGAAGAGGTACAATCAGAGGGTGCCGGTGAGTAGCTAGCAGGGGGTTGGGGTGGATGGTTGTTTTGCCTGGGTCACTGGGCGGGCTGGTATGTTCCAGGGTCAATGCTTTCAGATTCCGCTCTCTAGCATACTACTCTTAATTGAGAAGAGCAACATCTACGTGAAGGGTGTAGCACGTGGGGGCGAGTGGGGTTAATCAGGTGAGGAGGAGGGGCTTATACCTTGGGACTTTGGAAGGTGGGCAGGGGCTGTGAGACAAGGGGGAGGGTTGGGATGATGGGCTGTGCATTGGGGATGGCTGGGCCCATTCAGCAGCTCTGGGAAGTGGTACGCCTCTGATTGGGGAGGTGACAAGGACTGCAGAGCGCACACCAGAAGTGTGGCTAAACTACCAAAAAACATCTAAAGATGCACTTTTACGAATTAAGCAGGGTTACAGACCCACAAACATTACCTGGCCAAGCTGGGAAGTTAAACGATGCTTGGCACAGGTGTCGAGTGATGGAATTCTCAAAGATGGGAAACAAAGGGCTGCAAGGCTCAATCAGCTGCTCTGGGAGGCGGGGGATACACCGCTGAACAGGGAGGTGAAAAGGACTGCAGAGCGCTCACCATACGTAAGTGTGGCGTTGCCCGCAGTGACGGGCTTACGCGGCGGCGTGACGTAGCACGCCGCCGCCTAATGTATAAATAAAGGGGCATTCCCGGCCGCGAGCAGAGCGACCGGGAAGTCCGAACCGAAAGGCTGTGTCAGTGTCTCCTTTCGGGGCTGGGGCTTACGGGAACGCAGCGGGGGGGCTCAGGACCGCCCCCCAACAGTATTTTATTTTTTTTATTTATTTTACATTTATAAAGCGCTCAAACAGCCCACAGGCATCGAGGCGCTGTTACAGGAATTGTTTGTTTTTCTTAGTTGCGTAATAGTGTTTTTTTTTGTTTGTCTTAGTTACTTACGTATTTATAACGCGCGTAAACACCCAGAGGTTTCTAAGCGCGTACCCGGGGATCGAACCTGTTGTTGCTTCGTGTCGTCTTGCTTCCAAGACGCGCACGCTGCCGCTGAGCTATCCTCCCGGGACAGTGGCGACGAGCGAGTGCGGATGCCCGGGCCCGGAGGTGCAGGCTTCCGAATTTTTTTTTCTGCATACACGGAGCGCCTGGATGCTCCGTGTTACGCCGTGGCTGCGGCTCGTACACGCGGCCGACGGCCATTTTGTGTGACAGGCCGCGGATGTTCTCTGAGCTCCGGTTGAAAAGGGGAAGTGAATCCGGGCCTAATTTTTGGCAATTCTGCTTGCAGGCAGCTTGATCTGCACACCCATGTTTGGATTGTGGATTTTTATGTAGTTTTGGTGTAACTACGTCGTGTGAAAGCCAGGAGAAGGGTTAATATGGCTGGACCTGCTTAGCCTACTCCATGCTTATGGCTTAATTTTTGGAACTACCAAGATATTGGTGGATGCCAGTGGATGGAGACTGCAATCTTCTTCATCCCTTTCATCATCAAGTCGCTGTGGCTTCTTCTTCGTCCTCTTCATCATCGGGGAAGGCTGGGATTGGGAGCCATTCACACCTGTATGCTGTGGTAGTGGTCTTGGGAGCTGGTGCCCGTCCCAGGTGTGTACTTGACATCGGATGTGACTGCTGAAGGCACTCATACCGTGGGTGGTGAAGCGTGGCTGAGTTGCGGCCCCCAGGGTAACTGGTGGGGGTGCCTGTGCGCTCAGACCTATGAGTGACTCTGGAGACTCGGATGACGGGGCAGGGGCTGCGCCAACTCCTCAACTCCAGTGAGTCCAACGCAACAGCCGCCACCGGCTCCACAGTTGCCCCTGCCAGGACCTCCCACAGTGCTGCCAGCTGCCCAACCTGGAATCCCCATCATGGCTCAGGCGAGAGCTCCTACGGCCCACGCTGCTCTGCAGCCCATTCCCGAGTTTGATGCATCAGGGCCACCGTCGAGTATGGGCCCCCGGTGGAGAAGGTGGGTGAGTCACCTGGACATGTATTTCAGAGCCTCTCAGGTGATGGATGATGACAGCAGAGTGGCCACCATGCTGTATTCCACAGGACCTGTGGTCCAAGAGATATTTGAATCCCTCACCCCTGCTAATGCCTCCTATGATGCGGCTAAGGCGGCGCTCCTTGCACATTTCCTCCCCCTTGCTAATGTGGACTATGAGGGATTTGTCATGCTGTCGGCCAAACAGAAGGACGATGAGACACTGGACACCTTCTATGGCCGTTTGCGCCACCTCTCCCTTGGATGTGCATGGACGGACGCAGAAGACATGATGCGCACGATGGTTATCCAGGCATGCTCATCCGGCAAACTCAGAAGGCAGGTCCTCAGAGAGCCAGGCATCACTCTGCCCCGCATACTGGAGCTCGGCCGGTGCCATGAGGTAGCAGAGGCTCGGGCCAACAAGATGGAGGCAGGGTCCCGGTCAGTGCGATCGGAGGAGGTGTGTGCTGTGTGGCGAGGCGGCAGAGGCATGAGACGTCCTGGTGGAGGACCCCGTTACAGGGCAGGCAGAGCCGCGGAGTCGTGCCAGAAGTGCGGATAAGACCTCCCTCACCCGACAGAGTGTCCGGCGGTTGGAAAAACCTGTGGTAGATGTGGATTGGACGACCACTTTTCGAGGGTATGCCGTGCAGCCCTGCCCGTGATGGTGCCGAGAGGCCAGCCAAGGACGTGGACTCCACGCCAGAACCCGCCGCCAAATGTGGCCCAGGTGGATCAGGGAGAGGTGGATCCCCAGGTGGAGGGTGCCGAGGAGGAGGACGAGGAGAACATCTTCTTCGTCTCGAGTGTGGAGGTTCGGAAAAGGAAGAGCCGGAGACAGCCCAGATGTGTGGTGGAGGTCAACCACTCCCCAGTCCCGGTGCTCGTGGATACGGGGGCCTCCGTGAATGTAATGGCCAGAGGACATTATGACAAGCTTGAGCCCCTCCCGGGTCTGGACGCACCGAAAGCTCGCATCTTTGCGTTTGGAGGGCTGGAACCGATACCACTGGATGGCGCCTTTGTAGCCCGTGTGGAGCATGGCGGCGCACAGATAAAGGCTCGCTTCTATGTTACCCCGTTGAGTGACAAGACCCTGCTCAGCTGTGCGGCCGCCGAGGCCCTGGGGATCGTCAGCTTCGCCTATTCAGTATACTTGGAAGACATCAATGATCTCCTGGACAAGTACGCAGCACTCTTCAGTGGGATCGGGAAGATGACCGGTGAACCGGTTAGGCTTCACATTGATGAGTCGGTCCAACCGATCGCCCTGAAACATCGCAGGGTACCGTTTCATCTGAGAGAGCAAGTGGACAAGGAGTTGGACAGTTTGGTAAACCTAGACATTATCGAAAAGGTGGAGGGCCCAACCCCCTGGGTGTCTCCGATCGTGGTGGCCAGAAAGCCAAAGCAGCCTGATTCGGTCCACATCTGTGTCGACATGAGGCTCCCCAACAAGGCAATAAAGAGGGAGCAGCATCTCACCCCCACGATCGACGACATAATTGCGGAAGTGCAGGGGGCGAGGTTCTTCTCGAAACTGGACCTCCAAGCTGGTTACCACCAGGTCGTTCTTCACCCGGAGTCCAGGTACATAACGACGTTTACCACCCACCTGGGGTTGTACCGGTACAAAAGGTTGAGTTTTGGAGTGTCATCTGCAGCGGAGGTGTTCCAGAATATCATCAGGGGCGCCCTGGCAGATCTCGAGGGCGTCCTCAACATCAGCGATGACATCCTGGTGTTTGCTAAAACGGAAGTTGCTCACATGAGGAGGCTGGGCAAGACACTGGAACGACTCCAATCTCTGGGCCTTACCCTGCATAAGGAAAAATGCGAGTTCATGCGTACTTCCATCGAATTCTTCGGATTCGTGTTTAAGGAAGGAGGGGTATCGCCTGATCCAAGAAAGGTCCAGGACATCAAGTCGGCACAGCCCCCAGAGTCAGTGTCAGATGTGAGGAGTTTTCTGGGGATGGTGACCTACTGTGGACAGTTCATCCAAAACCTCGCCTCCAGGTCGGAACCACTCCGGGCACTGACAAAGAAGGAGTCAGCGTGGCACTGGGGCCCACTTGAGCAGGCCGCTTTCGAGGACATTAAAGCAGCCCTCACAACGGAAGACACCATGGCGTTCTTCGACCCAGCCCTGGAGTCGGAGATCGTTGTTGACGCCATTCCTTTTGGCCTGGGGGCCGTGCCGACTCAGGTGGACAGCAACGGGGGAGTTCGACCAGTGGCATATGCCAGTAAAGCACTATCAAAGACTGAGCAGAGGTACTCCCAGATCGAGCGGGAGGCCCTGGCGGTGCTGTGGGGCTGCAGACATTTTCGACTCTATGTCCTGGGTCGTCCGGTGACGGTGGTAACCATCACAAGCCGTTGCTCCCGATTCTGGTGGGGTCTTCGTCAAAGCCGCCGGCAAGGATTGAGAGATGGATGCTTGCCCTCCTTGAATATTCTGTCACCCTGGTGTACCGGCCTGGGGCCAATAATGCGGCAGACTACCTGTCCCGCCACCCGTGGGGTGCGCGGGGGAGAGGGGCACGATGCCGGTGAGGAGGAGGCTGATAGCCATGTGCAGATGGTGATGGAGGCGGCCACACCAAACGCGATGCCGCTGGCGGAGCTGGAGGCCGCGGCGGCCCAGGATGAGTGCTTTCAAGTATTAAGGCACTCGATGCAACACGGCTCCTGGAAGTCCGTCCTTAAGGCGGTGGCAGGGCGGACACATGAGGCCAAAACAACGCTTGAGCAGCTGTGGAAGGTCAAAGATGAGTTGTCGTTTTCGGAGTCGGGCCTTCTGCTCCGCGGTGACCGGA
Organism: Ambystoma mexicanum; assembly: GCF_040938575.1. Taxonomy (NCBI): domain Eukaryota; kingdom Metazoa; phylum Chordata; class Amphibia; order Caudata; family Ambystomatidae; genus Ambystoma; species Ambystoma mexicanum. Next base: position 392,868,760 of record NC_090936.1, read on the forward strand.
TTGTCGTCCCCCTGTCAAAAGTGAGGGAGGTAATCACGCTGGCACACCATGCACACCAAGGCGCGGCCAAGACCAAGGCGCGACTCCGGCTGAAGGTCTGGTTTCCCGAACTAGAAAGGAAGGTTGATGACTTTGTAGAGGCATGCGTGTGGTGCCAGGCAGCCTCTCCTCTGCAACGGGAGCCCGAAATAGAAGTGATGCCTCGAGGTACCCGGCCCTGGGAGGTCGTCCACGCGGACTTTGGATCGACGTCGGTGGGCACCCACTTCCTGGCCATTGTCGACGAATACTCTAGATATCCAGAGGTGGAGTTCGTCGAATCTGTGGCGTTTGAGCATGTGGTGGTGGCGGTGGAGAAGATCTTTGCAGCCCACGGGTTTCCCCACACCCTGTGCTCAGACAATGGGGCTCCTTTTCAAAGTGAGTGGTTCTCCGAGCTAATGGAGAGCTGCGGGGTGCAGCACAGGAAGGTGTCCCGGCTGTGGTCCCGAGCCAATGGCGACGCAGAGAGACTCATGCGGACTCTTAATAAGACATTCCGGATCGCCCAGGGACAGGGTCAACCCCTCCAACGGGCCCTGTACCAATTCCTGCGGGTGTATCGAACCACCCCGCATGTTTCAACTGGAGTGGCTCCCGCGGAAGCGCTGTTCAAAAGATGTCCCCGAGGTCTGCTCCCTGAGGTTGGGGAGAAGGAACTGGGAGTGATTGACTATCAGCGGGTTGCGACAGAGAGGAGAATAAGGATTGACCAGGAAAACCTACGACGGGGTCTCCGGCCTCAACGGCTGGAGCCGGGAGACGAAGTTCTGGTCCGCAACCGACACCCCCACAGGAAGCTCTCGCTCCCCTACGAACCCGAGCCCTTGGATGTGGTGGCTGTCAAGGGGTCCATGGTGACAGCCTCGGATGGGCAGTCTGCCGTCACCCAGAATGTGAGTTTTTTCAAGAAACTGGGTGATCCCCGGACTGACACTCTGCCGGAACCTGACCCACTAGAGGACCCCGGCGCCGGAGACTTCCGGGACGAGGTCCCGGACTCCCCAATCCGGGGAGCCGCAGCTGAGCGACACCACGGGCCGGAGGTAGGCAGGAGGTACCCCCAGAGGGCTGGGCGAGGGAAACCTGCTTACCTCAACGAGTATGTTCTTGGACACTTAGCGTGTAAATTGTGAAGCAGGGATCCGGGTGGTTGACAATAAAGGGGCGTTGGGTGTGCAGTGGAGTTTTATAGCATAGTTGTGTGTCGAAACATAATGATCATTAAAAGGACTGTTTTGTGGTTCCTCCCGAAAAAGGAGGAGTGTGGCGTTGCCCGCAGTGACGGGCTTACGCGGCGGCGTGACGTAGCACGCCGCCGCCTAATGTATAAATAAAGGGGCGTTCCCAGCCGCGAGCAGAGCGACCGGGAAGCCCGAACCGAAAGGCTGTGTCAGTGTCTCCTTTCGGGGCTGGGGCTTATGGGAACGCAGCGGGGGGGCTCAGGACCGCCCCCCAACAGTAAGGTTAAAATACCAAAAAAACAGCAAAAGATGCACTTTTACAAATAAAGCAGGGTCGCAGACCCACAAACATTACCTGGCCAAGCTGGGAAGTTAAACGATGCTTGGCACAGGTGTCGAGTGATAGAATTCTCAAAGATGGGAAACAAAGGGCTGCAAGGCTCAATCAGCTGCTCTGGGAGGCGGGTGTGGGCGGTACACCGCCAAAAAGGGAGGTGGAAAGGCCTGCAGAGCACGCATCAGAAGTAAGGCTAAACTACCAAACAAACAGCAAAAGATACACTTTTACAAATAAAGCAGGGTCGCAAACCCACAAATATTAACTGGTCAAGCTGGGTAGATAAAAGAAGATTGGCTCAGGTGTCGAGTGATGGAATCCTCGCATATGGGAAATGAAGGGATGCAAGACCCAATCAGCGGCTCTGGGAGGCTGGGGGCGGGGGAGGGGGGCTGAACAGGGAGGTGAAAAGGACAGCAGAGCACTCGCCATACGTAAGGTTAAACTACCAAAAAAACAGCAAAAGATGCACTTTTACAAATAAAGGAGGATCGCAAACCCACAAACATTACCTGGCCAAGCTGGGAAGCTGAAAGTTGCTTGGCCCAGGTGTCCAGGGGTGGAATCCTCGCTGATGGGAAACGAAGAGCTGCCATAAATTCAAATTAAAGGAGCACATTTTCTGTGCATATTTCATTTGCGATCATTTATGAGAATTCGGCACATTTGTGTTAATTATTTATTCATGTCACAGCTGACATTACTGATAATCGTTTGCTTCTCATACGGTTGCATGTGGTTTTAGTAACAACTTTAGATTATAACACTTTCCATCGTTTGAAGTCGACATCTGACTCTTTACATGAAACTCTTGACAACATGGCAAATAGACACTAACACACTCTTTACATGTGTTCTGTCCTTGTAATTAGGAATGCAAGGTGAACTTGCACCCATACATCATTCTTCACTTACAAGGTATGGTATTTGATGAACCTTTTGGCATTAACAACCTTTACTCAGATTTGAGAAAAGCCTGTTTTCTTTCTTTCTTTCTTTCTTTCTTTCTTTCTTTCTTTCTTTCTTTCTTTCTTTCTTTCTTTCTTTCTTTCTTTCTTTCTTTCTTTCTTTCTTTATTCAGTAATCAAGTTAAACCACACAGACGCTATATTTATATTTGAATATACATCAAACGTTTTATATTTGGAACAGTTGATTATGGAACTTTTTGAAAAAAATATAAAATGTTTTTTGTTAGAGGTTCCACTTTATGAGCGCCAAGTGAGCCTAAGGTTACAAAAATTACCAAACACATGTACTTCCACGGTGGCATTCCTTAGGAAATATTCAAAAGAGTTCAGGGATTATCCTGTGCAATGTTACTAAAGCAAAGGACTGTGGGCTTGTTATGCTGCTTTTAACAAGTATAGCATGTTTTTCAGTGGGTCTTGTAATTCTATATACGTATTTGATCTGTGATCATTTTTACAAAACTCGGTTTCAGTGACATTTTACATGACTTTGATTGAAGTTAGACACATATAAAAATATTATCTAATGCGGACTATTGAGTGGTCCCCATCTTCCCTCTTTCTCTCCATCAGCATCTAGCTTGTGCACGTGTTTCACTTTGTCAACCTTGTGGCAAGTATATGTCTCACTGTGTTCTGAGACAGGCTCTCTATCCTTTGACCATATCTTTGGGAAATAGGGTTGAGAGGAGGCAACATGGAGCAGTGATCTCGTTAGATTTACAGGAACAACTGTTATCCTTTATGGAACTACCAGCACTGACAAGCAACTGATGTCCTCTTTGATCCAAATCTCCTTGGCCATATGGTACCTGACCAATAGCTGCACATCCTCTTGCCAGTCTATGTTTTTAACTCTGTGGGGATCAACCATATATAACCTAACTTCTCTTCATGTGACTGGGTTGGGGTTAAATGACCCAAATCTTATATACAGTAGGCAATGTCAAGTTCCATTCTAGTGATTGCCTTTGGGTTCCAATAACAGGTAGAGATAACTACTCTTGGAGTATTTTCCACTTTCCTCTTGCTATACCATCCAGAAGTCTACATGACTCAACTTTGGTTCTTCTTGTTGAATGTTCAGTGGCATATCTTCACTACTGCATGCCCTTTCTGTTACTGCTGTGCCGAAGATATCATCTCAGCTGCATCCATTCTCTATTCTGGTTTAGTGCTTCTAAATCTAAACGTGTCCTTGTCTTGCCCATATAGGGGCTTACTTTAGGAAAGTGTGTCTTTCATGTGTTGCTGCCCGCCTCTTACATGCATAGTCACAGAGTTTAATTTGATGGTAGAACTTAAATACAGCTATCCCGCTTTAGCTCTATGTACTTTGTATTATGATGTGTGTTTGGCCTTGATATGATATGATATGATATAATAGGTCATTTATAAGGCACCTGTACACAAGTGTTTCTGTATTTCTAGGCGTGACATGACAAGGAAAGCAGGACAAAGGAGGACAAAACAACGATTTTACCAGGCCTTGTGTCATTCAGATTGTGCAAGAGCGGGGGGGGGGGGGGGGGGGGTGGAGTGGGAAAAATGCCGGGGGAGGGGGAAGAGAGAGCAAGTCGCTCGTAAGTTGGTGGCTCATAAGTGCAGAGAGTCAGGAGACTGTAGGGTTGCTGATACAGTCCCTTAAGTGGCTAGGAGGCCTGGGGGCAGTGCAAGGGCATCTGGTCATGCAGGAGCCTGGTCCTGTAATTTCAGTGGGTGGCCAGTTAACCAGAGTGCGCAGCAGACAGGGACATCAGCAAGGGAGCGGGTGAGCGAAAGCAGAATCGAAAAGGAAGGTCTTGAGTTGCTTCCGGAACCTTTGATGGTCCTGCTCAAGTTTGAGAGAGGCAGGGAGGCTGTTCCAGAGGGAGGCCTGTCTTTTTCTTATTGGCAAGTAGAGTTGTTGCTTGAGAAGTGGAAGAAGCAATTCATGTAGTAGCTGCTCAGTAATGTGCACAGCTTCAGTATGCCCTACATCCATGTTATGTAAGAAACTAAGAACCACCTCGCTAGTAAGGACTGGTCATGTTACTGTCTACTTTTGACAGACATGTTCTTTGAGTTTTCAGATATATTACAATAGGCACTATCGTCGATGGACAATGTATGGTCTTACATAACCAATAATCCGGACTTGGGTATGAAGGTGGCTATAGTTCGCTATCTAGATGCCATCTTCCCGAATGTCATTTTGAAGTAGTTCGTATTAAATCCCGTTTTTTTTTCTCCATAGGCCTCTGTTGCATCTAGCAACCTCATTGGCTAAATATTGTGTAAATTGTAATTAGCTGTTCTATTAAAGTGCAAATGATCTTTTAAAGATGTTCATTGAACTATAAACAGAGGGAAATGTACACTTATGTGACAAAATTTGTATTTATCGTGCTTAATTAACTCACACGCGTAATTTTTATATATCTATTCTTTAAGTGTACATACGATGAATGTTTCATTCTATTTTCTATTTCTTATTATTATTTTTTTTTTCTCACAAAGTCTGCTTCTTCAAAATGTTAATTAAGATGTAAAAAGTGTATGATGTTTAAAATGTAAATAATTCTGTGTTGCTTTATTTTTATACATATTTGAAAGGATGATTGTATTATCCACATAAAAAAAAATAGGCACTATTTAACATGGTAAACAATTTTACAATTATGTTAAACTGTAGGCTTTTCTTTCCCAAGTAAAGTAACATTTGCAAGTTGGTGAAGTTGTTCCTACAGTTCAGGAAGTTGCTGTAGGCAAAGTCTGATCATGTATTATATCTGTAGGGGTCACCATTTAGGCTCCCTTCCTTGAAACTGTTTATATTCTATGTCTGTCATAGCCATTGTTTTGAAAATATGTCTGCTTCTCCTTTCTCTCTCCCACATGCTGATCTAAGCATTCACCACTCCCTCCGTGAACATGTATTTTCCAATTCCTACACACATTCAATGCCTTTCGTTCACACACATCAGTGCATACCTCTTTTACACCCTTCCATCCCTTGTACATTGGAATGACTTTCAAATAGCCACCCTCTCCATCCTTTTCCCTAATATATACAACCTTACAATCTCCAGCCCCTCCACGTAGGACTTGAGGTTGCAAAATACACTTGTGTGGGCTGTCCGCAGCTTGTACTTATTCTCCAGAAAGTCGGTCAGCAGAATAATCCCAATATACAATCATGAGGTTTATAGCAATAATGCAAGATGACTGTTTCTACTCGTGATTCCTATTCTCAAGCAAACGCCTCCTGACTCCCAAAAGCAATGCAAGAGCAGAATTGAACGGTAGAATAGCCATTTGCATTCTGCACCCATATTATGTGCATGTAGATGTATAAAAGAGTGACTTATGTGCAGGAGGATGGAAAAACTTTCGAATCAAGGGGCCTGTAACAAGCCCTTCGATGGATGAGAACTCTCGTCCAGCACTTAAGTATGGGCACCTAAATGCATTCAAAAGCAGACATGCATATTCTTTCCCTTGAAGGTGGCTTGCAACTGGGTATACCAGGAGCAGGGTAATGGCACTGCATACCGAGAGCACTCTGAAGCAAATGTCTTTGTGAATTAGGTATGCTCTCCAGCATATACCCTTGACTCCATCTGCACACGCCCTGTGGATGACATGCATCTGAGTGTGCAAAAGGAAAAGGGTTTTTTACACAGCCAGGTTAGCATTTGTGAATACAAATGCCTGCCGAAAGCATTGACTTTATTAACTTGTTTGGGTATTTTGCAAGCACAACTAGACAACATTTGCAAATCCGTCCAGCAATATTTAAATATTTTAAATTTCTGTATATTATCCTAAACTGAACCCCCTATCATGTGGTACTCAGAAATGTGCAACCAGTTATTTGCCTGTCTCCAAAATGTCTTTCCTTTAAGTACATGACCTTGCATATGGTTGTATTGCATGTTTGATGACAACTTCAGATCTTTTGAATTGTGCCACAATTTCTAGAGAGCCTTCTATTGATCTGCCAGAGTGTAAAATCTTTATTGGGTGGAATGTCAAAGTTCATCATTTTCTATATCTTGTTTGGGGTATATTCAACCCTGTCATCAAATAAAAATGTAACTCGATAAAAAGGGATTAAAATCACACATTGCTGGAATACAGATTTTGAAGTTCCTCTGTTGCCAAGCTCGTCCACTTGCTAAACATCTAAACATAGTCATGTTAAGGGGACAACCCAGGCAATATCTATTTGTAAAGGTGGTGCATTGTACTAAGTTCTGATGTGGGTTTTAGTATGTCAAGAAACTTCATGGACATTCCAAAACTCTCAAAAGGAATAGATGACATTGTATAGCAGCCACTCACAGGCCAGACATTGTACCATAGGGTGATGTGCATTGAAGAGACTATATGAGGGGAGTGAGGTGCTTTGGATACAGCCAAGATACAGGTGCACTGATCTACATTATGAATTAAAATACAACAGATTTTCCCAGATTAGGTAGCGGGGACTTTCCTATTCTCACATATGCTGAGGATACTGTCTTAATAACTTGCACCGCACATGTGCTCCAAAAGCTGATTATGAATTACATGGATTTAATGGTCCATTCAGCAAAATCTGCTGTTATGGCATATGCTCAAGGGGAAAAAAGCTATAAAATGAGCAAAATGTTGAGCAAGAGGCATTCATACCTAGAGTTCATGAATTTGATTACCTAAGTATGCTTTTTTTCTCATCGGTGACTGGTAAAGCCCATGTCAATAAACAGTTAATTTGGATGAGCCAGTCATGTGGGGTGTCTCTCGCTTCATGGCAATGTGTCAGGGTCACCCTCTACAAATGATTCTTAAGGTCTATGATACACAGACAAAGGTTGCAATTAATTATGGCGCTTCATTCTGGGGATATGAAAATATGCCTGATCTGCAAACTAAGGAGAACACATTTTTCAAATGATTACTGGGTCTTTCTGTCTCTTCAGCTAATTTGGAAGTCCATGTGTAGTTGGGTGCGGGTTACCTGGAAGATGATTGGTGTTTGGCACCACTGCTTCATTGGCTAAGTATCTGGGCTAACCCCTAAGTGGCTGTTACCCAGTATGTAATCTTGGAACACCTAGGCGGAGAAGGCTTGGTGAAGATCCTGTGGCCATGTTGCATTAAATTGGGCCTATCTCAGATGAATACACTGCCACTTTCTTTTACCTTGCACTTTGTTGACCAATGTTCAAAGGAACCTGTATAAGGAAAGATTCAAAGAGCAGCGGGAATCTAATCTAGAGAACTCCTGCTAATAAACACCATTAGGAGGCATGCAATAGTGAGCAGCTTTGACTCCATATAACCATACTTCACTTTGAGCCATAATAATTCAGATTGCTGGCTGAACACTTAAACCCGTTTTGACTGCCTTTGGCTGAGAGACAGCACTGCTAAGTGGCAGGGCTGTCCTTCTTATTCCACCTGTCCCCTATCCAGTGCAGACATGGAAGATGTGTTATATTGTGTGTTCTTATTCATACTCGCATATATCTGAAAACTGACTATTTTACCGATTTTAAGACACCAGCTATTTGCACAATGTCGCCCAGCCTTATATTATCTCCTGACGGCCGATTCATGATATGTTGCTTGGTCATTACTGTCTTTTCTTAGGGGGGCAAACAAAGTGAGGAGATAATGTGTGGGTCATTTGTGCTGATGTTTTTAGTCCCTGTCTACTCCCCCTTTTTAATGTATTTTTACCTTTCTGTTTTGTATTTGTTAATTATAAATGGATGTTTGGGTTTAATGCATTTTATCTGAATAAACAGATAAAAAACCTAACAAATTAAAATATTTGCTTTCAGCTTACACTACTGATGGGATCCTGGTGTAATGTAATTGGAGAAGACACTGAGGATGTTGTCATTTTATGATATCCTTTGTTATATAATCAATGATGTCTGCATGATGTGGGTCATGTAGTTAAGGGTACAAAGCAACCTTACCTGGTGAGCTACCCAACTTTTGTGTTAACCACAACCCTAACATCACTTCAAATGAGGTTTTTAATTGGATTTTCTGGGATATTGATAAGCCTTTCAGAGCATTTTATGGCCCAGACTGAATGAATGGCCCAGAAATGAAATGAGAACGCGTAGCCGGAGGTATGCTGAATACGTCTTCTCTTATCAACGGTGTACAGGAACTGGCTCAACGGCGCCAAACCACCTCCTCTGACCCCCTCGTCATTCAAGCTTCCAGGTCAGCATTCTTCAACCCAGCGTAGTGGCCTCTTGGTCATTTGCTGTGGCCTATCTTGTCGGGCATGCGCTGCTTCTCCTGTCGGGAGATCCTCAAGCATCTCTGCTTGGCTCATGTCTCCTCCAGGAGTGATCCACAAGTCATCCATTGGCTCCAGAGGCACTGGGTCCAGTGGGGAGATTCAAAATCTTCTCTCTTGACATAGTGTTTGAATAGGGAACGGTTCCTCGTAACGGCCTTATCTTCGCTCTGGGTCGTTACCATTGTTCCTTTTACAGCTGTGACTCGCATGGGGCTCGAAGCGAGCCGTGAGTCAGTTTTCCTTACAAGAACCTCGTCCCCAACCTGGAAGTCCTTTGGCACTGCCTTGCGCCTAACATCTGAGTCTTGCTTCGTTTTCTCCTTTACTTCTGCATCACGCTGTATCACTTCAGCGTCGGCACCTCTGGGTGTCGAGTAGTTTCGTACTATCCGTGTGTGTACATCGTATCAAACCATAAGTTCTGCCGGGGTTTAGTTTGTAGCCTCGTGTGGGGTATTCCGATAGTCCCTTAGAAGCCGGCATAGGGCCTGGTGGAGATTTGCGGCCTTGATGCAGGCCCTCTGGAGAGTTTTCTTTAGCGATGCCATGAAGCGTTCTGCCATACCAATTACCTGTGGCCAGTGCAGCGTTATCCTGAGATGCTTGAACCCCAGGTGTTTCGCTAGTGCCTCAAATTCGTGACCATTGGATGGCGGCCCGTTGTCAGATTTGATCACTCTGAGAATGCCCCACTCACTAAGGACTTCATCCAGGATGGCTGCCATCAGAGGAAAAGCAGTGGTGGCAAGTCTCTTGACGATGGGGAATCTGGAGTATTCGTCAATGAGGAGGAAGAAGTACTCCCCAGACTCCATCGGTCTGTAGAAGTCGACTGCCATCCTTTCCCATGGTCAGTCTGGGATTTGTGTGGGCTGGAGGGGCACTGCTGGCTCTGCCGGTGCCGTACACTGGCAGACGAGGCAGTTCTTGATCCATTTATTGACCAGTGAGTCCAGGAACGGGAACCAGACATGGCATCGTAGTTCTCTTTTGGTGGTCTCAGCTCCTCGGTGTCCCTCATGTGCTGTTCGGACTACGTCTGCTCTCAGGGCGGCGGGTATGACAGTCTGGCAGCCCCTCAGGAGTATGTTGTGGTCCTTTACAGAGAGTTCGTCCTGCAACCCGGCCAGTCTCTCCATTTCCTCTTTGCACACCCCTGGGTGGGACAAAATTGCTCTTTGGTAGTCCTTCCATTTGTTGGTGTTCGTCAGGCTGATGGCGAGTAAGGTTGTGGGGTCCCCAGCTGAAGCCGCCGCAACCGCTTCCAACGATAGGGCTGAAGGAAGCGAACTGGCCACCACATAGTCAATGTATGCAATGTCACCCCCGCAGGTAATTGGAGGGCCTGCAGGATGACGAGACAGGTAGTCTGCAGGATTCAGGTCGCTCCCGGGTCGGTGTATGATGTCGTAGTCATACTCCTGAAGTCTGATGCCCCATCTCTCTATTCTCGGGGGCATCTTAGTACGTGGGTTGCCAAAAAGTGATAGAAGTGCCTGATGATCGGTGATCAGGGAGAACTTTTTCCCAATAATGAAATTGTGGAAATGTCCGCAGGCCAAGATGGCAGCCAGGCTCTCCTTCTCAGCCTGTGAGTAGGCCGGTGTGGACAGAGCCCTGGTGGCGTATGCCACAACGTGTCTGGGGTTGATGTCGGCGCTGCTTGTTTGTGTCAGAATGGCACCTAGGCCCACTGGACTGGCGTCCACTATTATCTCTGTGTGCCAGGAGGGATTGAAGTAGACAAGGCGATGGGCCTCTGTCAGAGTTCGTTTGATCTCGTCAAAAGCCTGTTGGCATCCTGGGGACCACACGAACATGGCGTCCTTTTGCAGCAGTTTCCTGAGCGGCTCGGTGATCTATGTGTAATGAGGGTTGTATCTAGCGCAGTATCCGGCCATTACAAGGAAGGACCGGACATCAGCCACTTGTTGCGGTTCTTTTAGTTTGGTGATGGTGTCTACTTTTTCCAGGTCTGGTGTCATCCCATCCCCCGCAAAATATGCTTAATCAACATTTGTAAATGTTGAGCATGAGGCCTGCAGTTTGGACTGCCTCACAGGTGGCGAGAAGTGCGGCATCATGGGCCTCATTGGACGCCCCAAACATGAGAATGTCATCACTGTAGTTTAGAGCACCCGCTATTGGCCTGATGATTTGCCTCACGGCTTCTTGAAAGATCTCGGCCACCGATGAAATGCCAAAGTTCAACCTTCGGTATCGGAACAGCCCTTCATGGGTGGCAAACGTCGTTATGACCCTGGAGTCAGGGTGTAGTTCCAGTTGATGATACCCCTGTATCAGATCGAGTTTGGAGAACATGCGGGCATTGTTGAGCTGCACGGTCATGTCCTTAATACATGGAACTGGGTGTCTTTCCCTTTGGATGGTGGTGTTGGCCATCCTCATGTCGATGCATAGTCACAGTCTCCATCCTTCCTTTCGGAACAATGACCTGGGGTGAGACCCAGGGGGTGGGTCCAGTTGCAGGTTCGATGATGCCATTGGAGAGCAGTTGGTCGAGCTCTCTGGAGACCGCTTCCTGGAGATGAAATCCAACTCTCCTAGGGTGTTGTGGAACTGGTCTTGCTGAGGGGTCAATGTGTAGTTTGATCAGGGGGCCTTTCAGCTTCCTCAGGAAACATCAACATGATGTCAAGTTTGGTGATGAGGCTTTGGGTGTTGTCAGAGGAGATGGTTCTCGCAGTATCCTCACAGCCTTGATGGACTGCGGTTGAGGTTATCACGTCATTGGTCCCCACGTGAATGTCGATAAGTCCCAGGCATGAGGCTCTGTAATAGCTAAGGAGCAACGACCTTTAGTGATGCACCTGATGACATGTATGGTAGTGTCGGTTTGCAGACCTTTGAGGAAGAGGTGGCATTTGAAATGGCCGATGGTCTGTAGGCGTGTTGCTGTGCCCCATTGGAAGATTCTGGATTGAGTCAGTTCAAGTGCCGGTGCATCAGGGATTCTCAGGTACTCTTGCTTACCCATGATGTTCATGGTGGCACCTGAGTCAACCAGGAAGTGAAACAGGCAGTTTCCCATCTTGACCGGGATCTTCGGAGCTTCCTTGGCCTCTTCACTGTCCTGGACAAGGTTAACATATGCATCCTGTGTCGCTGAGTCATAATATGTAGCACCCACGGGGGTCATGGGGTTATAATAATTCTCTTCTTCTAAGTATCCCTCTGGGGGTTCATCGTACTCGTCTGTCAGATGAGGAGGTTGCTCATGGTACCCAAAGCTTTTTGGATAGTCTTGGTAGTGCTATTCATCGACAGCCCTGACATACATTTGTTGGTTTGGTTGGGAACATCTCTGTTGAAAGTTTTGAAGCTGTGGTGGCCAGATTGGTGTCCTGGTGGGTGCCTAGGGCCTCATTGTGGGGAATGGCCTTCCTTCCCTGCAAACGGATTGGAATTGGCCCTCTCTCCCGCAGTTTGCACATCTTTGTGATAGGGCCAGACAGGACCCTGAGTGTGGGAACGCCATGCCACAACGGTAGCACTGTCTTTGCTTTCTGGGCACCTGCTGGTTCTGTTGCCTGTATGGATAGATGCCTCTGTCCCCTTGCTGTGGAGCTGGTGGTTGGACAGCCGCTATGAGTTCAGTAGTGTTGTGCTTTGGTGCGTTCGTGCCTGCCATTGATGCAGCGTGGGCGTCCACCCTTTCAAAAATCAGGATCTGTTTATTAAGTGTTGGCGATAGGTAGCCCTCAATGATGTGCAAGCGTATGGCTTCATCCAAAGAGAAAGCGTCAAACTGGCAGTGAGCACCCTTCCCTCTTAGGAGGGTTATGTACTCGTCTACAGTCTCCTGTGGCTTCTGCGTACATTGGTTAAAGGGTTATCTCTCATAATCTCGATTAGGTTTGATTATGAGCAACCTGTCAAGAGCTGTAATCAGGGAAGCAATGTCAGGTTGGTCAGCCATTGGGATGGTTTTGACAATTGTTTTCACCCCACCCCCTACCAGATTGAGTAAGACGACGCGTAGGTAGGATGAGTCATCATCACCTGACCCCCTGACAAAATGATAAAAGTCCTCCATCCACTCCGTCCATCAAGGGCCCTTGGTGGCCTGTGGCATCATGGAAAATGGTAGTGGCATGCACAGCTGAATGGATTGCATGCTGCGGGTGGGTTGCAGTGAGGCTGGGTTACTCATGATGGCAGTGGGTGGTTCTTGGGATGGACGTGAGGTATGGGCTGCGCTGTGTACTCACGAGTCGTGGGTCTGTCAGTTGCTGAATGTCGCAGTGGTTCTTACTGCCTTGCCATGTATAGGTGACCAGCTCCAGGAGGAAGAAAAGAGATTTTGAGGTCCAAGAGTGTGGGTGGGGTTGTGATCAGGAGGCCCAGGGTGGTTATGGGCACTTGCAGTGTCAAGGCCACATGGAGAGGATTAACGACTGTGGTGCCAGCTCTGGGAAGGTCCGTTTCACTGTGCACTGGGCAGGATGAGTTGCACGAGGCACATGTGGCCTTCAACAGACTGCTGGGGGGGTTGGTCACTCCTCTGTAACACAGCTGTTCTCAGTAGTTTAGTTCCTGCTCCGGCGGGAACGTTGTTGGCTCATTAACTTCCCTGTGGGCGGCTGTTTAGTTCCTGCTTCGGTGGGAACGTTACTGGCCCATTAACTTCTCTGTGGGCGAGCGCTGTGGGAGGGGTGCTGCCTGGCTCCACTGCCATCTTTCCTAAGTGCCACAGCACTCCTGGGCGGCAGGCAGGCTGTGGCAGGGCTTTCTCAGGCGGCGGGCGGTATGGGTTGGACCCGCTCGTCTAGGCGTGCGTCTGGTAGGGAAGGCACGTAGCGGGACTCGCCAACTCAGGGTCTCCAGTAAATAGAAAACAGGCCCGGCAGGATCACCGGCCCCATCAAGGAGAAGGAGGATGCTTGGTGGGATCACCAGCAAGGAGGAGTCTGGAACGTGAGGAGACGTCCTCGTCGCCAGATGTGGCCCAGACTGGGCCTAAATAAATGAAATGAAGACGCGTAGCCAGTGGTATGCTGAATACGTCTTCTCTTATCAATGGTGTACAGGAACTGGCGCAACAGTGTCAAACCCCCTCCCTCTGACCCCTCGTCATTAGCCATGCCTCTGCCTGCGCTGGGCCCACTTCTTAAAGGTGCAGTAGCGGTAACACATATCATTGTATTCTATTCTAAATTATATTGAATAGGAACATAAATCATACATTGACATTCTTCCATCTGCAGAGTTTGCCATTTATTCTGTGGCTTTTACATGGAATGCACTCCTTTGGGAGTATTAGGGCTGCACTGGTCTACTCCTCAATATACCTCATGCATTTTCAAGTCCTCTGACTCTAGTCAACATCATTACATACAAGTTCCTACTTCCTGGTGTTCTTAGTACTCAATAGGCAAGGTGCCTTATCTGCATGTCTCCTGTCCATGATGTATGGCCAATTGAATGAAGCCAGTCGAGCTAAAACACCTGACTCCACAGCACATATACTAACCAGCTGTGCTACGAAATGTGGATGTAAGGAATGATCTACTACTGTCTGTGGTCCCCTGCCAATGGGCCCACCTTTCTATCTCTCAGGTCCACAGTCTTCAGCTTGATTTGTTGTCCTTCTTTATGTATTCTTGTAGATTTTGACTTCTTCACATACCAGATTCTTTTCTTCTGAACTGATCTTTTCTCTCTTTAGGTCCTGAAGATGCAGAACCAACAAAAAAATCAGGTACTCAGTTCTCTACAGCAGCAGTTGATATGATATTTTTATTTATTTACCGCTGCAGAGAAACAAACTGACAAACCAGCAGAATATTTCTGTATTGAAAAATGGTGCACCAACATGCAAATTGAGCAACGTTTTAAAGGGATTTAGTCAATAAAAACTATACATAAATCTGATACTATTAGATCATGAGATTTGAACACCATACTTAGTAATGGAGCATCCTTTAAATTTTGTTACAACACACGCAGAGATACAGTTTGCACGTCTCCATCTACCCTACCCATATTACATGTTTATTTCACTCCAGGTGGGTCTTACATGCAAGCATAAGCTACCCAGTAATCGCCAACCTATGTGCCTCCCCTGACATGGTCGCAGTGAGGCTGAGAGATCCGATCTGATGTCTAATGTTCCGGATCCCTGCTTCGGGCTCAATTTCATTCTGAACAGGAGTCCACTTGGGAGTTGCACAGCTTTATTGTCTGTTATGTCTGTGTCAACCAATCAAAGGCTTCTGTGGCCCTCAATTGTATACAGCAATAATCCTGGCTGTGATGGTTTGCTGTTCTTGAAGCTTTGCACCTCTAAGAAAAATAAGAAACCATTTAATTCAGCACCCATAAAGGGCTTCATGTCCTGCCACTAGTTGCCTCTGGAGTTCCAGTTACAGTTGCTTAAGTTACCTAAGAATAAGGCTTTACTACTGAGGACTGACTCTGCAGGGATGTACAAACGAGGCAGGATTCCTTGTCAGTAAGGAAGATGGTTCCAGTGAGCTGTGATTAGTGGACAGTGTTTTTCCTACACACATTGTATTACATCTCAATCAGCGGGAGCCACCCTCCTCAAACTGTATGGTCTTCTTCCCAGGCGCACTCTCCATGTGTTGATTTGTGTTTATGTGTATTATAAAGCCCCACTTTCACCAGAAATACAGTTTCGAGCGCTTGGTAATTGATTTTTATTATTACCATGCTTGGTTTTTATCACGTAAGGTTTAGGGGAGTGAAGGGCTGAGCTGGCCTTACCGGGGTATCAAGTCCACGAGGTACAAAATAATCCTGTTTTCAAGGCGTAAATTTTACACTTAAGCTATCCTAGTGGATCCCAGTTTCAATATTGACTCTAAACATCATTCACACACTGGTAGTGTCCAGCGTGGATCACTGCAGCCCTTCAACTAAGAGGCTGGTAGATTCTTGGCCTGTAGAAATACATCAATATAACATTTATTTCGGAAGGGAAAGTGCCTGGTTGCAGGACTCATTGCTTGATTTTAAACAGGGTTGATGCTAGCTGCAGCCCTTGTGCACAGTGCAATGTTACCCACTTATATTAATGAAAACACTGGCACCAGCAAATGGAGCCCCCACTACTATCTTTGTGGGTATGGTAACATAAGGTCAAAAGGGCACATGGACTTCCCTCACTCTGAACAAATGATGGTGCCTATATGGCCACACATGGTTATGTTATCATTACTTGTATGCTGCATGCATGCCAAAATGAGCCCTATCAAACTAGACATGCAATGAAATGAAACCAGAACTACGGTGTTAAGTTATTTGGTGAATTGACAGTCTTTTAACTCTTTATGGAATTTCCAGTGGTCTGGTATTTGTTCTCATGACTCTTCCAATGGAAATACACACGTTTGGGGCTTGAACTAAGGGACGGCCAACCAACCTCATGTGTTTTTCATTTTAAACAGAGAGACACAGAGCTGCATGGTATTTACTGTTCGGATGAGATGGCCGGTCCTGTGCCGAAGAAGGCAATGCTCAAATGAATTTGAGGTTTTCCCTGCCTCGGACATTACATTTTTCATGATAGGTAAGCTATGCAAAAACTGCAAGTTCAGTGTTACCGGATTCTTTTACAGAGTGCTTGCAAGCAAATCTAAAGCTGAGTTTTAAAGTCATTGAACCTGTGTGTACCACACTTTAGATGCCTTGGATAAGGTCCATTAGCATAGCCTATTCTTGATAGAACGGTTGTGATGACTAGCTGGACCCTCTGGGGATAAGGCTCTGATAGAACCTATCCTTCATGTAATCCAGCAATTATGATCATCATGATGAATGCAGCTTTATTCGGGAATCTTCATCAACTAGCGCTATCTTAGATGTGTGGTGTGTATAACTTGAATGAATACTTGGATTAGGGCTCATGAGGGGAAAAAGTCAATAAGCCAGGCAGACGAAAAGTGAAAACGAAACGACCACATCAGATGACATTATAGGAGTTACTGTCTCATGCCACGACTATTGAGAAGATAGTGACATACGTTAAAGCTGTAAGAAATGAATTAATGCTAGTGCTTCAAACCTTAACCTTCAACAGAAAATGAAAGTTATTTTCTTGTAGAATGTGAAAAGTTAGGTAGGTGTGCAGTTGAGCAATGGAAGTTTGACACTTGAGGCATTTTACTTTTTGCTTATATAGGGGTCACATTGGCACCACCACTGTGAGTCAAAACAAACAGCATGAGTGTGATGAGAGATGAGTGGATCTTCTTGTAGCCACTTGAGGAGGGATACCACTCACTATGGTGTTTTTCTAAATGCCCAAACCTCTTCAAACTTAAGCAAGACAGGCACTGGTGGCCCACATAACAACATGGTTTGTGTGGAACACCTGAGAATGGTCCAACCTGGCTGCCAATCAGTTCTCTGAAGATTGAGATTCACGTGGCAGCAGCACAAATCAAAAAAGCTTCATACTGTTTTCTACTGAAATTGAAAAAAGCACATTTCTAAAATCACTACAGCACAAGTGCCGGTCTGTAGGCACATGCTGTTTTTTACTTTTTCGCAAGTACAATTCTCTTATTACAGTGGCTCACACGGAAAATAAAAAGACACATTTGTGTTTGTGGCACAACCACTGCACGTGAATATATTTGACACATTACTGATGCTGAACGGCCCACGTGTTTCAATCACAGATGTTGTCTATTTTATATGCATGCCATTGGAGCTGATTGGCCACTAGGGTGAGCAATTGCAAATATGTTACCTTCCATATGGTAACTGTACCATTCACGTGATAGCATTATTGTGGCACGTGACTCTGTCTTGGCGTGTGATGGTAGCCACTGCACATGTGGAGCTGCAACTTACCTAATAATTTCTCAGACGCCCACACATTTTTCACACAACATATCGAGTAAATACATTCACCCGTCTATCCAATGATTAAGAGAGATCTCACATGGCAAGCCCTGCCAAATCATGGTAGTAACTTACCATACAATAGCAGCTACATTGAAAGAGTGTGAGTATCCAGGAATATGAGGCCAGCGCCTGTGAACTACCTATTTAATTCCTATAAATGTGCCAAAGCAGTTGGATTTGCCAATGCTTGTTCTGCTTGTGCCCCCTACTGCCAAAGTCTTACTCAGGAAATTACTGTTACTCTTAAGACTTATCCTGCACAGACTTCAAAGACTCTTGAAATCACATCTATTACACAATAAAATAACCATGATGGTCCTCGACGTGCAATGCAACCCAAGCTCTCTGGCATGGCCAGTAGACCAACCTCATCGAGCAAATGCTGCGCTTTACGCAGCTCGACCCATTTCCACTTCCTTGTTTCCCTTTACAGGGTTTATGCAATTTGATAGTTGGAAAATCTCCCTAAGCTGAACAAGAAAGCTGGTTGGCTCAATGCAAACATTGAAACCAAATAAACAGCTCCACGAGGTATTTCATCAGCTCGGATACGAGAGAGGTGGCCTTCCATTGGGTTGTATGGACAGCTGTTGCAGCATGTGTGATTATACGCAAACTCATGAAGGATGTGAAGGTGGCCTTGTTTTCCAACTATTCTTCAATTTGAATAAACATTTATATTGTAACGGGGAAATGTTATCTAAAACATGCAGGTCAACTTGGCTAAATTCTTTTTGAACTAACATTTTCTAAAATTGGCAAATCATGCTGGGTTGTCCGTGAACAGTAGTTTTGCCGGTAGGTTGAAGAGACACAGGCTTCTGCACCTGATCACTGTTTTGAATCTTAGCAGCATTTAAATTCACCAAACGATTTGCTAATTCATTACTAATATGCAATTGGTGGACATTCTTAGTATAACTACATATCCATCACATACAAAAAAACACAAATTTGGGATGCTGATAGATAGAGCAGAATGTGCTTCAGCTGAGGACTGCTGGCCTTGCCTTCCTCTTTCTTTGCATCTCATGTATTCTAAAATCAAAGCCTAATGGAATTCTTCCGAAACTCATCATGCATTGTGCAGTATTTTAATCGTTTTGCATTGTTTATTATTTCTGTGGCATTAAAAGACATTAAAGAATTGGAAAGTTGAAATTATAAATATTTACTCATTCCCAAGAGAGTAATATGTCAATGTGTGTGTCAACTCACACTCCAGCTGTGTTGTATTGATTATATTCAGTGTTCATCCTATCCAATGGTAACTCCTTATCCTATCAAGTTAATATAAGTATGGTATAAGTCACTAATAAACAGTTAAACATGTCTTTATAGTGACAATACAATACTCACTTCAAATGGGTGATTCTGAATACTATTAGCAATTATAAAGAATGTGTGAACTTTTAAAAAGAACCTGATACAATAATACATATTTTATCTGTCATATAAGAGCAATAATGAAAAAATCATTACATTAAAAACCCTACAATTTCAAGGGTTGCAAAAATCTTTAGGATTAGATACATAATAGGTATAGATTAACATGAACAAATATGTTCAAAATGTAAACAACCTCCATTATAAATTCCATGAAAAGCACAATAATGTAAACAATGTATGGATACTATTCATATGAATTCGTGAACACATTTAGTCACGTTTCATTCGTGGGGCATCTGTGTCTTTTTAATCCTATAGGGTCACCTAGAAAAATAATGTAATAAACAAGGCTCCTGCTCTTCTGCTACCCCAAGGAACACAACCCTGAACCTCTATTTTAGTACAAATGTTCTTCAGCAGTCAGAAATCACACTAGTCAGCATGTACCATTTCTTAAGGTTGTACAAGGGCCAATGCCTTCTAGGTCCGGGTCACTGCAGTAATTAAAAAGTATATTTGAATTCGGATTGTAAGGGTGAATCTACTGAGGAGCCCAGTGAAAGCAGTTTTTCAATGCATAATTTCAGACATTGTCTGGGTCCTTTGGCCAAGGTGTCTCCCATCAGATCAAGGATGAGGAGTTTCATCCAATCCCATTTTTGAAACCTTTCCCTAAGAAAATAACCTCATTATTTTGATATGAAGGTACAAGTGGCAGACAATCAGAAGAGGAAAATTGACTATGTCCAGTGTACAAGTACGAGGCCATCACAAAACACAAGGGTAGAGAGCCAGGAGTTTGAAGGTGGATTGCAAGCGATGATTCCATTGGAACACAAAATGTGAGCCCAGAGTAGGTGGATGGGAGAGGAATACACTGTTAGAGAAAGATGATCAGATGATTAGATTGAGCTCACTGGGGAAAGGGAGAGTATGAAAAGGGGGAGAGAAAGAGTTGAAGGTGGAAATGCCTGCTGTGCAATTACTACAGGCTTACACGTACCCTGGATGAAGGCAAAAATGGACCAATGAGGGAGGCCTGAGTTTTAGAAGAGCATGAATACAGATGAGAGGATTAACATGCAGTAGAGCAACACGGTGCAGAGAAATGAAAAGAAGATAGCTGGATCAGGGATTGGCACATAGAGACAGGAAGTAGGGACATGAGGCACATCTTCAGACCAAAGTCAGCCAGGAGAAGACAAAGGGTTGATGAAGCTGGCCTTGAGGTACAATGATAGACAGAAATGGGGGTGTGTGAGGCAAGTTCAGTTGTACGCTAAGGTTTGGCCAATTGTTGCTGTGGGGACTTTTTTCAGCGTGACACACCACTCCCTTCTTCAAAATCATTGGGGAGGCAAAGAGCGGAGCAGAGTGTGAGCCGAGTGCAGTCACACGAAGTTGGAAGCTGAGGGAGGCTGTCATTCGAGGTATGAGGAAATACACACCTGTATACCTGCATATCCTCTATTTTCTTGCCCTCGCCCAACATGATCCGTACAGCCTGCTTGTGCATCCCACGTGCACCACTTTGTCCTTATGTTCATTCTAAGGAGGACAAGCGCAGATCCATGCATTTTGGGGGCAATGTCTGAATCCCCCCAGGATATGGCCCCAAGTTGCCGAACACGCCGATGGACATGACCAGATGGAGTCTTCTTGCCAGACATTAGCATGTCAGTGAAACTGACTTCATGTTGATGGAAAACAAATAACAGATTTTTTTTCTGAAAAGCCGAAAATAAAGAAGAGGGATGTCTATCGATGGTGGACACCTTGATTGTTCCATATCTAACATATAACCCAACAAGAGCGGTGGAGCCAAGACCACTGGAAACAAAGACCCCATCTACTTCTTCGGCAGCTATGCAGAATCTACTGAAGACAATCATGCTAGGGGAGCCTGTCTTTGACATTTCTTCCTTGGGCTTCTCACCCATAAATACACCAGCTATATTTAAGGAACAATTTAGTGACTCAAAACTGGACTGCTCAAAAACACCCTCTCCCCTCGAACAAAGCCTATCTGTAACTGGCCTCATGCACTCTGCTGAGATCACAAACATGGGTCCTGCATCTATAGCAGCCATAAATATGGTTCTCACCTCAATCGTGAACCTCTATATCATCCGAATTCAAGTGAAAGAGCACACCTCAATTCTCAATGGGGTAACAACAAGCTTAGACATGCTTCTTGCGAGAGTTGATCACCCATCACAAAAGATGGAGTATCCACTTGGGAATGTGACAACTAGGCCCAGCACGGAGGCTCTGAAGTTGATCGGGTACAAAATGTAATAGCCCTTGATGAGGACTTGAGCTGCAGTACTGTACTACTTGTTGAAATCACAACTAGTGGAGACATCATAGAAGACCTATGTGAATTACTGGTTGCCCCTCAGCCAGCATCGGAAACGACCATACTAACCAAAAAAAAAAAAGGAAACCAAAATCGGAAATCCTCAAGGAAATTCTTAAGAACCTTAACCACCCTATAACCAGACAACACAACAAATGCCATAACAACTCTTATCCAGACTAAAATAACTGACTGCCAAAAGAACACATTGAAAAATAAAAATAAAAAATGGTTGCACTTCCACTGCCAAGCGACACTGAAATATCAGAAACCCTTCTTCAAGAGGACAGTTTACTTGACTTATGTGAAGAGCAAGTATTGGATAACACTGATCAGGTTGACCCTAGAGAAGAAAATATTTTAAACAAAGGAAACAATTATAATGGGATCCCCTTCAAACCGGTTACCCAGATCATAATAAGAACACTCGTAGCCCAAAAAATAATGATTTGCAGGGGACTACAACGGGAATGTGATGGACGATCTGGGAGGGTAGATCATGGCACACGGGTCTCAATCTACCTGTATAGATTGTATGTGTGTTAATTTATGCCTATTTCAAAGGTGTTCGTGTTTTACTGTCATTCCAATGGATCTTAGTGATAACAACTTCCTAACTGCAGAATTGCGGATGGACTTGAAATTTAGGGAAAGTGTGAGGCCCATAGAGCTCACAGTGAGCAATGCACTATACAGCAATGTTTTTAAGACTGGAAAATAAACTCTCACAGAGATAAGTGAAGAACAGAGGAACAAAGTACTCTATCGTCAATTAATTAGTACTCTCTTCAGGCAGAAGATAGGGGGGACCCACTTAAAAGCAAAGAAATTAGAGTCATACACTAACACACCTTTTATATGGAGGTAAAACCAAAGAAAATAGCACTCGCTCATAATCGAAGATCAAAATTTGTAATGCTAGTCAGTCCTTCAAATTAATCTTGACAAAGAAATGTTGACAACAATGTAAACACTCAGCCATCGTAAGTTAATGTTACAGCTTGACTCTGAAACTATGTTCGGGATACTCATGACCCATCCAAATGAAAACATCGGGTTAATAATTGATAAACCACTGCTAGAGACCCAAATAAACCCAATATGTGAAGAATATTGGGCACAGCACCTTCAAAACACATATACAAGGGGACATTACCACAGTAAGGGGGAGATCGCAAAAGTAGGATTTCACTGGACCCTTTCATTCGATTATGTCATTCAAGGGCTGTGGAGCAAATGGAAACTCAAACCAAATCATGAAATCAGCCCCAGATCTTTGGGTGACTATATTACGCTCCCTGTTTAGGAAAATAATCAAACAAAGGAGAACCCCTGAGTACTGGAAGCTATCCTATGTCATAACCATTTTTAAAAAGGGGAATCAAATGGATCCCATACACTACAGGCCCACAACCTTTTTTTAACACTTTATTTTACTTGCACACAGGTAATACAAATACATAGAGATACTGCTCATTGGCTCATACATTGTACATGATCAATTTCCTTAAGGGTCTGAGTGTTCATGGTCGGCCTTCTCTAATAGCTATAGTTTGTACCTTTCCCATATATTCTTTAGTCTGGATGAGGGTAACACTGAGTCTATATACAATTCTTCCATATCATTTTTCCATTTCATATCTTTGTCCCAGTCTGCCTTGGTTGTGGGGTTTGCACTTTTCCATTTCATCAAGATCGCTCTTTTGGCTATGAGCAGACTTAGGTTCAAAAGTTTGCACCATATCGGGTTCATTTTTCCGACCACACCCAGCAGGCACATCCGGGGGGACCATTCCACTGGTTGATCAGCTATCCCATCAAGGTCTTCACATACCTCAGCCCAGTAGCCCCTCAGTTTTGCGCATGCCCACAATATATGATAAATGTTTGCATCTTCTGCATTGCATCTCGGGCAGTTCACCGACATGGTTGGATATATACGTTTGAGTTGTTCAGGAGTGTAGTGCGTCCTTTGTACTATCGTGTAGTGAATTGGTCTGTATCTGGAATTACATGATATTTGTTTGGCAAGTGCACAAATCTGGGACCATTCCTCGTCACCAATTTGTTGTCCCAGGTCCTGTTCCCACTTGGCCTTAGTCGTGCGTTTCTCTGTAGGGCGTGTCTGGAGTATGATCTTGTACAGTGCTGAGGCCGAGAACTTTTGTGATCCCCCTGTGAATATGTACCCTAGTCCCATGTTTAACGGTGGCTCTATCGGGAAGGTATATGTTTGGTAGGGCATATGTTTTGTGTCACTGATTGCATACCAATATATTGTTGTTTGTGTCTATATGTATACCTCACTACGTCATTTTTTAAAAAAATTTATTTTATTGTTTTATCGTAACATACAAAAGAAAAAACAACATAACTTTCGTGAACCCCCCCCACCCCTCCCACTTCCCCAGGTCCAACCCATGTTCCCTATTGTTCGACTCAGTTGGAGAGCCCTTGTGGACTGCTTGCTTCTTCGTTAGAGGAGGTTTCCTCTCGGGGGCGGAATAGTGTCACCGTCAGCGATACCCATTGTTGAAGGTCTTCGCTAATGTCCTGTTTCTGTTCCCGCTGGGCATTCTCCCAGGCCCCTGTTTCCGCTGTCGACCATTTGCGGAGGTCCTCCCACCACTGTGTTATGCTTGGAATCCTAGGGCTCTTCCACTCCATTGCGATGCGCCTTTTGGCCAGTATGTACATCAGATCTTTCATCTTGTTGAGTGGTCTGTTCTTCTTGTTTTTTGTGTATTTGCCCAGTATGCACGCCTTTGGAGACTGAATGTCCAAGGTTATGCCTGCTTCCATCACTTTTGTCTCTATTTGCTTCCAGTAGGTTTGAAGTGCCGGGCAGCCCCAAAACATGTAGGTCATGCCAGCACGAGGTTCTCTGCATTTAGGGCATTCTGTGACTCCTGCACCTTTAAATTTAGAGATGACCTCTGGGGTAAGGTAGGCTCTGTTAATGATGTAGAATTGTATAAGCTGTAGTCGGGCGTTTCTGGACACTTTCTTGTGGTAGTTCATCATGACTTGCCATTCTTTGTCCCCAAACTGAAGGCCTAATTCCTGCTCCCATTTTCCTTTACATTTAAGGTCTTGTCTGGTTGTGCCGTCGAGCAGCGACTCGTAAATCCTTGAGGTTTCATGTCCCCCTTCAGCCGCATTCAGCATGTTTTCCACTACCTCTGTCTCAGCTTCAAAGTCATCAACCTCAGGCCATCGGGTTTTGAGAGTGCTTATTACGGCTCTGTGCAACAGGAACTGACCTGCGGGTAGTCCAGTGGTTTCGTGCAGCTCCTCAAATGGTAGGATGCCTTGATCGTTCGCCATGTCGCCCAGGGTGGCAATCCCATAGGGCTCCCATATGTTCCTAATTATCATCTGGCCATCAGGTCTAGCGGTCATTGTGGCTGCCAGCGGGATCTGAGGAGAGTAGGGGTCTTTAGCATTCACAGCTCTGCAGGCTCGCTTCCAAATCTGGATCCCGAGGTTGATTAGGTATGGGTGGTTCTGCTTTGTTTTGGGTGTGGTCCAGAGGAGGTCTCTAAAGAGCCCCGGGGAGACCGCTGGCTGTAGGAGTCGGGTGTCTGTTGTCGTTTCGTCTGCCATCCATTGGATCACAGGCTTTAATTGGCCTGCCAGATAGTATAGTTCAAAATTTGGGATTTTCAAGCCCCTCTTGTCATAGGGCCTCTGCATTACCTCCAGTGCCACCCTGTGCCTTCCCCCCTGCCAAAGGAAACTCCTGCAAAGCTTATTCAGTTCTCTGAAGAATTGCAGCAGGATGTAGTATGGGACATTTGTGAAGTGATGTAGGAGACGGGGGAGTGCTACCATTTTGAGTAGTCCCGCTCTACCGGCCACTGAGAGCGGTAGCCTGCCCCAGAGGATCATTGCTTTTTCTAGGCTGTCTCTGGCTTTTACTGTGTTCAGAGCATGTTCAGTCTTGGGATCTCGGTGGATAGATACACCTAGATATCTGAAGGAGGATGTCTCCCACTTCAATGCCAGCCTAGGGAGGCTCGCCTCTTCGACCCGCTCAAGGCCGCCAGGGGGAAGAGGCAGGATTTGTCATGGTTGATTTGGATCCCAGTGATTCTGTGGAACCCCGCTAAGGTTTCGAGAATGTACGGGAGTAAGTGTTAGGGGTTATTTAGGTAAAGGAGCATATCGTCAGCATACATAGAGACTAAGTGGGCTACCCGTTAATCTCAATGCCCCCATCCCTGTATTCTTGTCTTAGGTATGCAGCAATGGGCTCAGCTGCTATGATGTATAGCATGGGGGAGAGGGGACAGCCTTGCCTCGTGCCTCTGTTAAGATGCCATTTCTCTGAGTAGGTGCTATTGCTGCGCACTCTGGCTGTGGGGTCTGTATAGATTAGCTTAACCCATCTTCGGAAGGCTGGCCCTATTCCCATTTTGGCCATAGTGGCTTGAAGCCAATCCCACCTGACGGAATCGAACGCCTTAGTGGCGTCTAGGGATGCCACTGCGCATTTGCTTGACCTGCCTTCGGTGCTATGGATGAGGTGGTGTAGTCTGCGTATATTCTCTGTGATGGAGCGCCCAGGTACATATCCCGTCTGGTCCTGATGGATCAGCTGTGGGATCACTCTTCTCAACCTCCTTGCCAGCAGTGTCGTCAAGATCTTGTTGTCTACATTTAGCATGGACAGGGGCCTGTACGAGCTGCAATCGTCCCCCTCTTTGCCCGGTTTCAATAGCGGTATAATCACAGCTTCGCGCATGGTGTCCGGTAGGGAACCTGCGTCGTAAGCTTCCTGATAAACTTGGGCTAATATGGGGGCTAATGTGTCCTCATAAATTTTATAAAACTCCCCCGGGAGTCCATCGGAGCCCGGTGTCTTACTGGAGGGTAGTGATCTGATGGCTGCTGCCACCTCTTCGGGGGTAATGGGGTCATCTAGGGCCTCGGTATGCTGCTGTTCTAGTGTGGGCAATCTGATTATATCGGTGTCGGCAGCCGATGGGGGCTTGGCGTAAAGTGCCTGGTAGTATTTCGTGAATACTGAGTTTATCTCGGTCTGCGTGTGCGTTGATGTTCCATCGGGTCTGTGTATGAGGCAAATGGGCCTCCTAGGGGTTTCGCGTTTATAGAGCCACGCTAGTAGTTTCCCCGTTGTCACCCATGGTGTGCTGCCTCTCTATGTGTTTTGCATAGCTAATTCTCCCCAGTCTTTCCCAGTGGACTAGACATGCCTGTTTGAGGTCCAGAGTCATCTTTATGTGGGCAGGGTCAGGTGAGGACTCGGCCTCGAGTTCTCTCAGCTCGCTTTCATCTCGACCCAGCATGGTCAATATGGATTTCTCAGCACCCCCTGTGGCAGCTATCATTTCCCCCCTCATCACTACCTTGTACGCCTCCCATGCCGTGCGGACGTGTTGGACACTGTTCTCGTTAGTTTGCCAGTAGTCCAACGTGCGGCCGCGGATCTGTTCACTGAAGGCTCCATCAAGTAGAGCCTCACTACTGAGCCTCCACGTGGGTGC
The DNA here is from genome assembly GCF_040938575.1 of Ambystoma mexicanum. Lineage (NCBI taxonomy): Eukaryota > Metazoa > Chordata > Amphibia > Caudata > Ambystomatidae > Ambystoma > Ambystoma mexicanum. Next base: position 392,895,739 of record NC_090936.1, read on the forward strand.
AGGAGGTCGAGGTGCTAGCACTGTCCAAGCAGTGGGGAATGATCAGATAGCACTCTAGCCTGATATTGTGTGTCTTCAAATGAGGCCTGATGTTCTTCGCTCACTAGTAAGTAGTCTATTCTAGTGTACACTGCGTGCAGGGGCGAGTAAGAGGAGTATCTTCTTGCGTCAGGGTGATGTTCCCGCCAGAGGTTTACCAGTGCAAACTGTTGTGTCAGATCTTTCAGGATTTTGGCCGGCGGGGAGGGGCGGTAGTGCTTGCTGTCAGATCTGTCCATGCGGGGATCTAGGGTGCAATTGTGGTCTCCCCCCCATATCAAGATACAGTCTCTGTACGGGCCCAACCTAGTGTATAGAGAACGGAAAAAGACTGTGGCATCATGGTTGGGGGCATAGGAGTTGATCAGGCAGACTTTCCTCCCTTCTATGGTGCCATGTATCAAGGCCATTCTTCCCTCGTCATCTGTTTTCGTGTGGATTAGATATATAGGGATGGAGGGGGCTATCCATATGAGGACACCACTAGCATATGTAGAAAACGTGGTGCCTATCATCGTTCCTTTCCAGATCCGGGCCAGCGCCGCCAATTTAGGAGCTTCCAGGTGTGTTTCCTGCAGGAAGGCGATTCCGACTTTGCTTCGTTTCAAGGATGAGTGAATTCTACGCTGTTTGACGTAGCTGTTCATCCCTCTGACATTCCAAGTCATGATTCTAATTTTATCAGCCACGTGTAGTTGGTGGTCTGGTGTTCCGGGCTTGCGCCTAGGGTAAGTCTATAAAGGGTTCCGGCGACTTTGGGCGCTCTAGGTGGACCTGGGTCTGAATACTCGCTAATTCCCAACTGGGGTCCCCTGGTCTGGGTTCCCCTTCCCAAAAAACTTGAACTTCCCTCTAACATAACACGTCCAGCGAGGTTACCCTCGTTCTGACTTTCCCATTTCCGCTCCATTTGACCTAAGGTCTCCAGGTGCCCTACGGGTGGGTTTAATGCACCCAAACGTCTTTGGGGGTCCTGAAGCAGGAACTCTTCTGTTATTGACTTGTGAGGAGTTATCGGACTCCCGAGCAACTCCTGTGGGGATCAATGCTGCTGCGGTGCGGTGCTTCTTGAATTCTGTACTGGCCCAGCTCCATAGCTGGGCGACTTGTGTCACTTGGGGTGCTGCTTTCGCGGCCTGCGTTCTCTGGGTTCAATATCCGGGATCTGCTCCCTGTCCAACCACTCACTGGCTTCCGCTGGTGTATCGAACAGTAGTGCTTTACTATTGTGTATCACTTTCAGCCTGGCTGGGTAGAGAAGCATGTAGCATAGGCCTGCGTTTTTTAGTCGTGCCTTGGTGGAGATGAATTGGGCCCTCGCCATCTGGACTTGGAATGTATAGTCCGGGTATATGGCCACTTTGGCTGAGTTGCGTTGTATGGTGCCACCCGATATGGAGAATGCGAGGATCGCCTCCCTGTCTCTATAATTGAGCACCTTGGCTATTATGGGCCTGGGTGGGGCCCCCGGGGGCGGCCGCTTGATGAGGGAACGGTGTGCACGCTCAATGGTAAAGCCCTGCGACAGCTTACCAGCCCCAATTACCTGTAGCAGGAGGTTCTCTACGTAATTTGTGGGGTCGTTCCCTTCAATACCCTCAGGAAGTCCAAGGAGTCTAACGTTGTTTCGGCGCGCCCTCCCTTAAGCTTCATCAGCTCTGTCCTCTAGGTTTTTAACCTTTTGCGCCAAAGCATCCACATCTTTGAGTATCTGGGTTTTTGCCTCCGTGTTCTTGCGGACCTGGGACTCCAGTGCTTCCGTTCGATTAGCAATAGCGCGGACATCCTGTCTCAACAGGTTCAGGTCAATTGCTACAGCGTCGATTTTAGCCTCCACGGTCTTCTGTAGGGCCTTAATGGCCTCCAGAAGCTGTGAGTTTGCTGGTTCTGGGGTCTTTTCCTGCTGTGCTACTGTATTGGAGGTGCTGGTGTCAAGGCTGGCTGGGCCATAGGCCGTAAATGTTTCCATGGTTGTTTACCGCTGTTTACTTTTGTTGCCTCTAGCTGACATTTCTAGCTGACCAGGCGGGCCACTGCAAGGCTGTCTGCGGTACTGTGCTGTGGTTATGCCAATAGAATGTGTTGGCTGCGAACCCTCCGGGCCACGAGCGCGGAGCCACTCGACACCAGCGCAGCAGGGGGGTGTACGCTCACGCCCCGGGTTGAAGCGGCGCTCAAGGGTCCCCAGCCAGCTGGTCCGAGATCTGGCCACTGCGCAAAATGGGCGTCTCTCCCTGGCGTGGGCACCCCCAGGCCGAGTCCTCAGTTGCCACCATGGGGCGCGGTTGGCTGCCGGCGCCAGGCAGGACCCGCGTCCCACCGGGCCGGGTGCAGTCCCTGTGTGCCTGCAGTGCCACAAGCTGGGGTGCTATTGGGGGGGAAAGCGGGGGGGCGCTTATCTACTGGGTGAAGCTGGTGTTGGCGGCTAGGACCCCCCTCCCACCTCCTCCTTACCCCGTTTTCGTTGGGCGGGCTGGCGGGCCTCTCCTCACCGACCTCCGCTTACTGGATGTGCCGCAGCCCAGGCGTGAGTTCCCCGGTCGCGAGCAGACCCGACGGGGCCGCTCGCTCTCCACCTTCTCGCGGGGGCGTGTCTCGGGCCGGGTCCCGTCCAAGGCTCCTCCGCTCGCGTCGGCAGCCCCGGCGCCCCGCCGACTCCTTCGTGGGTGGGCTCGATGTCTTCTGGGGTCCAGCGGTACGCCGCTGGCCGCTCGGCGCCGGGGGGGCACCAGAGCACATGGTGTCACAGCGTGGGGTGGTCTTGTCTCCGCTCCTCCCGCTTGGTGCTCCGATCACCTCCTCGGTGCCGCACGCCACGCTGGTCCCCAGGGCCGTCTGTAGCGTGGGCCGCGCTCCAGCGTACGGCGTCCTCTGCTAGGCAGGCGCTATTTTCTGGTGCCAGTGAATCTCGCCACTCACCAAATATCTCCGCACCGGGAGGTCGCAGCGGCCCCAAATTTTCTGTGCAGGTGCTCTGGGCGCTTAGCTACGGGTGTGGCAAGTTTCAACAGGAATAGTGGGGCAAAACCGCTATTTCGCAGCAAAATCAAGGGCACATCATGCGGAGCTGTGTGGAAAGCGTCCTGCTTACATGGCGGTTAGCCACGCCCCCTTCTCACTACGTCTTTTATGTCCTCCCACTGAATGAAAAGTTTTCCAGGAAATAGTTGGCCCCTTTGGGTTATGCCCTTGGATATCCAGTGACGCGCCACTTCTCCATCTATACTGAAGGGTGTTTGGGGGACGCCCCAGAGTGGCATACTCGGGTGGTACAGCCTGTCAGTGGCAAATATGTCGACTATATTAGCCCATGCCATGGTCACCACCTTCGTAGGGTTCATACTGTTGTAGTGTTTGGGGGCCGGTCTAGTCATTTTGTGGAGCGCCATGATGGCTTCTCTTTCTAACTGACCCGGAAATGGACTCGCAGGGTTCAGGAATAATGTGGCCCATTGGGCGGCATAGTGTGCCTGTGCAGTCAGATAGTATAATTCCAGGTCCGGTGCCATCAGTCCGCCCCTTGAGTAGGCATCGGTTAACATCTTCCAGCTCACCCTCTGGTGCCCTCCCCATACGTATGAGACACATGCACTTGACATTTTGGTGAACAGGGCGCGACCCGGCCAGACCGGTACGGTGCTGAATAGATAAAAGAGTCTTGGAAGAATTATCATTTTTATTAATGCAATCCTTCCGATCATTGATATAGGGAGGGCGCTCCAGCGTTTCATCTTAATGCATAGCATGTCTGCCAGTTGATTATAGTTTAGGGCTCGGGATAGTTGGGCCGTTCTAGCAATGTTTGTTTGTTTGTTTGTTTGTTTATTTATTTATATAGCGCTCTTGACCCGGGGGTATATATGCGCTTTGAACATCAGGTTACAGGTAAAAGACAATAGTACAGTATTGATAGGGCATAGATAATAGTATTCAAACAGTATACATAAAATTGGACATTCGGAGTGCATACATATGTGGTAGGACAGTTATTTGTTGGTTAACCAGGAAATGACCTTGGTTCTGAAGGGTTGGAAAGTAGGTGTGGATTCAATATCCAGTGGGATGGAATTCCAGAGTTGTGATGCCAAGGTTGGGAAGCTGGATCCTCCAGCTCTTTTGAGGGAGTATTTGGGAACTGTTAGTTGTAATGAGTTGGACGATCTGGTGGTTCTAGTGTTCTGTCTTAGTGTAAATTTGTTCGAGAGGTAGGGTGGGGCAAGATGATTGAGGGCTTTGTAAGTAAGGCATATGGTTTTCAAATCAATTTTCTGTTGGATGGACAACCATTTGCAGGCAGTTCTGGTGGCGGAGATGTGTTCCCTTCTAGGAATATTGAGGGCGGCACGGAGTGCGTTATTTTGTAAAACTTGCAATTTATTGATTACTGTTTTGTTGGCACCTACATAGAGGCTATTACAGTAATCCAGTTTAGATTGAATGAGTGCTCTGGCTAGGATGAGACAGTTGCTAGGGGAGATCAGTGGTCTGCAGGCCCTGATAAGTTTACCGGTGTAGGCAGTGGCTGAGGCGGTCATGTTGATTTGTTTAGCTAGGTTGATGTTCGTGTCTAGGTAGAAACCGAGGGTTTTTACGCTTTTGGCAATGGGTATGGTATTACCGTCAATAGTGAAGCTAGTGTAGCCGGGACAGAGTTTACTGATACTGTTCGGTGAGCCGACAAGAAGCAATTCAGTCTTGTCATCATTCAGGCATAGGCCATGTGTGGCCATCCATGCCTGAATGATGGAAAAGACTTCATTGATCCATTTGGCGTCCTTGTTGTAGTTGCCTGATAAGGTGAGGAGTATCTGGGTGTCATCTGCGTAGTTAGTATAGGTGACACCCAGATTGTCCAGCTTGTCGAATAAGGGCTTAGTGAAAATATTGTAAAGGGTAGGTGAGACACAGGATCCTTGTGGGACACCGCAGGTGATGGGGATGGGGTCAGCCGCTGCTAGGGGGGAGAAGACCCGCATGGTTCTGTTGTCCAGGAAAGATTGGATCCATGTGACTGCAGAGTGGGAGAAGTGTGCTGCCAGAGATAAATGGTTGCACAGGATTTTATGGTCGACCAGGTCAAAGGCAGCGGAGAGGTCAAGGAGTAGAAGGATGGCAGCCTTGTTTTTGTCTTTGAGTTCGTCTATCTGGCATTTGAGATCAACAAGGGCCGTTTCTGTCCCGTGTTGAGGTCGAAAGCCAGATTGGCGAGTTCCTAGTAGGTGATTGGCCTCAAGGTAGTCCTGGATTTGTAAATAAGCCACTCTATCCAAGATTTTTAGTAGGAATGGGACGGTGGTAATGGGTCTGTAATTCGTGGGGATGTCAGGGTTGAGAGTAGTTTTTTTTAGTAGCGGTAGGACCCAGGACTGTTTCAGATTGCTGGGGACCATGTTGTTGGCGAAGGACAGGTTTATTAATTTGGTGATAAATGGGGAGAGATCCCTAGCTGCATCTTTTATGATCTGTGCGGGGCAGCTGTCCCCCTTGCAATTCGATGGTTTAAGGGATGCTATAATTTTCTGAACCTCCAATATGGATACCTTTTTGAAGGTGAAGCCTGAATTAGTGGCAGTAGGTGGAGGGGGCGTGGGGAAGGAGGTGGGATCGAGAGTGAGTTGTTGTCGTTTGTTGTTGATTTTAGTTTGGAGCCCTGAGATTTTGTTAGCTAGGGCATTCTGGATCCCTGTGCACCAGGGTTTATCCTTAGTGCAAGAGTCAGTGGGGGTAATGGGGTTTTCTAATTCCTTTAGTATGTTAAAGAGCTCCTTAGTACTGGAGCTTGTCTGGGAGATCCTAGTGTTGAGAGATTCTTTCTTGGCCCGTATAATCTCATTTTTGTAGAGGGTGGAGATGTTGGTGAGATTGGTTCTGTTATTTATAGAAGGCACTAATTTCCAGAGTGCTTCAAGTTTGTTTTTTTGTTGACGCAGGGTTTTGAGCTCCGGGGTGAACCATGTGTTCAGGTGCGCTTTGGGTATTCCTTTGCGCAGTTTCAGTGAGGCAATGATGTCAATGGCTTTGGCCATGGACTCATTGTAGGCGTTGACCAGTTGGTTCAAGTCCGTTGTGGCGGGTAGTGCGTTTAAAGTAGGGATCACCAGAGGTATTAGGGCTTCCGCTGTGATATTGCTCTTTTTCCTAGTAGGGCAGGCAGGTGCCATGATAGGCCTTTTATGTGCTGAGTTGCTGGTAAGAATGTCAAACTGGAGGAGGTGGTGGTCAGTCCAGATACGTTGTGTGGGATCTTTCGTAGTAATGTTGCAGTTAAGGGTAGTTATCCAGTCAAGGATTCTGCCTTTCGAGTGGGTAGGTTTGGAGCAAAGTTGTTGGAGGCCATGCTCCTCTAATGCCATGGCCAGGGCAGTGGCTGGGGTGTCTAGGGGGTCGTTAAACCCAAGGTTAAAGTCTCCGAGTATAATCAATTGTTAATTGATTAATTGTATAATCAATGTGCGTTCCCAAATACAGAATGTGTGTCAGGCTCCATATTAAGCCATGCAGGTTTTGAGGTTTAGTTGTGTTCTCCGTGATGGGGAATATTTCGGATTTGCTGGGGTTCAGGCGTAAGCCCGAATATCTACCAAACCGCTCAACTTCTGCCAAGACCCCACCCAAAGTTCGGTCTGGATCCTTTAAGTATAGCAAGATGTCATCTGCATACAGGTTTATAATATGTAGCTTGCCCTCTAGTGTCAGCCCATATGCGCTGTAGCGTGCCCTCAGTATATCTGCCAAGGGTTCTATTACTAGGGCAAACAGTAGTGGTGACAATGGGCATCCCTGTCTAGTGCCCCCTCGTAATACAAGCTTATCTGTTAGGGTTCCATTGACTCTAATTTTGGCCTGGGGACCTGTATATAATATTTGTATCCATTTCCAGAAATTTGGGCCAAACCCGTAATTTCGTAGTACCCCGAAGAGAAAGGGCCAAGAAACTGTGTCAAATGCTTACGCATATCAAGCGAGACGGCTATGGCCAGGTGGTGTTGTGGTAAGGATTTTGTGGCATCTTCTGATATTAGTCGCTGTGGACCTACCCATGATAAACCCTGCCTGGTCTTCATGGACCATGTACGGCATCAATGGTGTTAGCCTGGTCGCAAGTATCTTAGCTAAGATTTTTGCATCAGTGTTGATTAATGATAGCGGTCTATATGACTCACACTCCTCTGGGGGCTTCCCTGACTTAAGCAATAACGTAATTACTGCCTCTCTTGTGGTTTCAGGGAGCTCTCCCTTATCAAAGGCTTCAGCCCACACCGCCAGTAATCTGGGTACCAACTGGTGTTTAAACTCCTTATAGAACTCAGCACAGAGACCATCCGTGCCGGGGGCTTTCCTATTGGGTAGTGCCTTTATCGCCTCCTCTATTTCTGCTTCAGTTATCGGGACCTCCAATAACTCCCTAGTATCACCTGCTAGGAGCCTTGTTGGAATTTGGGAGAGATAGTGTTCAATCTCCGCATCCGTGGCATCTGATTGAGGCGAGTAAAGTTCTTCATAAAATGCATGGAATGCATCTTAATCTTACCCCGATCGGTGGTGACCGAGCCATCCACTATTTGTATACATGGTATGGTTAGTGATCCCCTTTCTCCCCTCACTGCCCTGGCAAGCAACCTCCCCGGGCATTCGCTCTCCCCATAGCGGCGTGCCGCCGCCGCTTTATCGAAGTATCGGATCTCTTGGTCCGCGGCCTCGGTAAATTCGTCCAGTTTATTCTTTATATCTCAGCTGAGTTGTGGTGTTGGACTAAGCGCATATTGACATTGTATTGTTGCTCTTTGCGATTCCAATCGGTGCAATCTATTCCTAATATCTTTAAGGATTCCGCTTTCTATAGATATGGAGCTGCCTCTTATATATACCTTAAAAGCTTGCCATAATATCGCTAGACTAGACACTGAGTTTTCGTTAAGATCGAAATATTCTTGTATTTGCTGGCCCATTGCGTTTTTATAAACCAAATCTCGCAGTGCTGCAGATTTGAATCTCCAAGGTGGCCTAGTCAGTGTGGTGCCAGGGATTGGTAATGTCAGCTTTATGGGGGAGTGGTCTGAGTACGTCTTGGGGTGTATCTGAGTGTCCGTGACCCATGATAGAGCTGTGTTATCTACCAACCATATGTCTATTCTGGAATGCATGTCGTGCACCGTTAAGTAGTACGTGTACTCTCTCTTAGAGAGATTTAGCGTCCTCCATGCGTCCTACAGGTTCATGTCGGCCATGTCTGTGATTATTGTCTGTGCTGCCTTGGACAATACTCTTGTTTGTGTTGACGTGCGATCGGTATGTACATCTAGAATGGTATTAAGATCTCCCCCGCATATCAGATAAGCCGTGAGGAAGTTTGCCAATTTCCCAGAAATTGTGGTGTAGAATTCTGGGTTGTCTATGTTCAGCCCGTATACGTTGAGGAGAACTATCTCTTTATCGTGAAGTATGCCGTGTAGTATCACATATCTCCCTTCGGGGTCGCATTCCACAACTGTGCATGCAAATTGCAAGGACTTGTGTATCAGAATTGCTGCTCCTCTAGCCCTTTTGGAGTACTTTGTGAATTATTGATGCGTTCCCCAATTTGGCACCAGTTGTACTCCCTGTTGTGGCCCTATATGGGTTTCCTGTAAGAAGATAATCTTGGGGGTCTGTCTATTGATGTATGCTAAGGTTTTCCTCTTCTTGACTCTGGAGCCTAGACCTCGAACATTCCAACTCAGTAGTTGAATATCACCAGTGCCTGTTTCAGCCGTTACCTATGAAGCGATTGTAAACATGTGCCTGCGAATGTATTGTTACTATACTCTTGGTATTTCTAGTGTTCATTACCTGTGTGCTTTTTGTTTTCTTCCCATCCTTGTCGTAACTCCCTTCCAACACGCCCAACTCCCTGCCTCCCCCCGCCCTCACAGTTCCCATAACTTTAACTGTGCTTTTAGGATCCCAACCCTCCCTCCAAATGAATATGCACCTGCTACAGGGGGGCCTGCTGCGATTCCCAGTGCCTATGCCTTTCTGGATCTTATGTAAAGTGGACCGGTTCAATTAGTTACTCTCACACATATTGACACCTGTGGGGGACATCACGATGTTACGTACCTTATATTGAAAGATTTTTACCCCCACAGAGGGCTGCCCTTAAAGGGGAGCCACCAATCCTGAATTTAGGTTTCATAACATGAACATTTTTTTGTTACGCTGCTGAAAAGATTACTCAGTATCATTCGTGCCAGGCTGTCTAGACGGGGCCGGGATAAGCGTCTCAATAAAGTTTGCGGCTTCTTCAGGAAAAGTAAAGAAGTGGATCTTATTCTGATACTGAATTTTAAGTCTCGCCGGATAGAGCATAGCATGCTTGATCTGCCGTTCCCGAAGTAGTTTTTTAACTCCATTGAAGAGTTTCCTCTCTTGCTGAACCACCAGTGTGAAGTCCGGAAAGATCTGTATGATATTGGCTTCCCATCTCAGCTCCTGTTTCTCCCTTGCCGCTTTCAATATTAAGTCCCTGTTCCTGTAATTCATTACTCGGGCTATGATTGGTCTAGGGTATGCTCCTGGTTTCGGTTTTGGGGCCAAGGACCTATGAGCCCATTCGATAATAAACATCAGTGACCATCCAGGGTCCCCCAGTAGTGTGCGTAGGAGGGTCTCCACTGCTTTTTCCATTGAGCCTTTCATCGCTTCCTCCGGAACTCCTACTATGCGAATATTATTGCGTCTTGACCTTGCTTCCAAGTCCTCGCATTTGGACACACCATCCCTAGTTCAATTGCCATCGTGGAGACCGTGCTTTTCAAGGCTTCAAGGGCGTCTTCAGTGCCAGATATTCTTGTTTCTGCTTCCGTTATGCGTGTTGTTGTTTTGTCTAATTTTGTTTTGATGGATGCCACGTTTGTGGTTATCCCGTCCAGTTTATCATTGAGGGGTGAGAAGCCCTGTTGCATTGCGAGGAAAACCACCTGAGGATCCATCAATGCAGCCGACGAGGCCTGTTGATCTTGTGGTGGTGTTTCCTCTTCCATCTCGAGTTCGGTCTCTTTCTGTATAGGTGTCGTGTACTTATCGATGGCTCCCTTGCCATTCTTCTGGCCAAATCTCTTGGGCTTTATTCTCTTTCTGATCGATTCAATGTTCTGGGTGAGCTATGCATCTCTCAACCCTTTCTATGGCGGGCAGGTGTAAGGCATGGCCAAGCTTATCTTTTTATATGGCTCACAGCAGGCCAGTCCTGATTAGCACTCTTGCAGTTGGTAATGTATTCAGCTTCTCTATTCTGTTCCCAACAGTTCCCATCAATGGTGGGGGATCTGCGCCCGTGTACTGATGCTGTTATTGTGATTCCGAAGCCGTGTTGCTGCCGTCGGCGTGAAAATGTAGTTTGATCTATGGTGTAGGCATATTTATCGCAGACGTGTTTAGAGGCACCTCTTGGATGACTCTATCTCCAGTCGGTTCCTCCCTTCATATTGACTGGGTGCCATGCCTGCTTGCAGCCTGTTTTAGTTTCTTTGCTCCATTCGTGTTCCCCACCACCCGCAGGGGGAGACTGTTCTCGCAGCTTGGCTTACCGCTCAGAGCACCCAAATGACCCCATCAACCAATCACTTGATCCAGAGGGTTCGTGCCCTACTGTATTTCACTGTGGTTAATCACTTATTCTATACTGTTTCCTTATATGGCTGTGTCCCGTTTCGCTTAGCTGGAGGAAAGCCGGCACGGGGCCCGTCGCCCACTCCCCCGCGGTCATGTATGTAATGTAAGAGGCTCTGGTGCGTGGTCCTGGGACGGAGTTCAGAGGGGCTCCGCCCGTGTCCAACAGTGATTTATGTCTCTCGGGGGGTGACTGTCTTCACTGCTTGGCTTACCATTCAGAGCAATAAAATGACCTCACTAACGACCACTTGATCCCCGGTATACATGCTCCGCTGTATTTCACTATGGTGAGTCAGATGTGCAGCGTCTGAGGCTCGGGTGCGCGGACCCGGGATGAGGTCTGGGGGGGCTCCGCCTGTGTCCCACAATGTTTTTTGCCACTCGGGGGGGGGAGGGGAACCGAGCGTGGTGAGCGGCCGGCACCGCTCAGTACCCCAAATGGGGGCAGGAGGCCTCGATTGTACTGTGGGTACAAGGGCTGTGCCCAGTTGCGCTCTCCTCCCAGCCCCGCGCTGCCCCACTTATCTGAGAAGTGCCCACCGAGTGGCCTGGAACGCTGTGATCGCAAATCCGAGGTTGCGTAGTCCTCGCCTCTCCCTGCAGTCGTGGATGGGCTCTCTGCGTATCTCGCTTCTGTGATTCCTTCCTTACATTCCGGTTGTCTAGGGCGGGGGGGAGGGGAAAGGGGGAGAGAGCGGCAGGGAGGTCTGCAGGCGCTCTACGAGGAGCGGAGCGCCCGCAGTTCGTTTCGGTATCAGTAGGCCACCAGACTCCCAGCCACCGCTCGCGTTGTTGTCACCAGGCTCCTCCCCTCCAGTTTCAGCCTGATCTCTAGCTCAGATTCCCGCCGGCTGCGGGATTCAGAAGGCGCTTTTTGTCACTAGGTTTTCAACCTGCGGTCCCCAAAGTTCATCAGCCTGGTCTATAGGGGTTACAGCTCGATGCTTGTTCTTCACCAGTGGAACCGTTCTCTATAAATGCTTATAATAGCATTGCGGCCCTGGTCCTCACCGGAGCTCACACAGGAGCGACCATCCTCTCTCATGCGCAAAAGCGCCCCCACAGGCCCACAACCTTACTGGATGTGGAAAGTCAAATCTTCTCGTCCCTGATTCTTAGAGAAATTGACCAATGGGCAGTGCAATGTGGCAGGATCAATAATTTTCGCGCTCTGAAACACTTATGTACGAGCGCAGTATAAATAAAATATATCACATCATAAACCACAATCTGGCTTTCGTAATGGCAAGGGAAAATCTCTCAGTGGTACCATCTTGAATATCCTGCACCACACATCAACTTGAAATAACTGCCCTCTTTCTTTAGGCTTTATTGATTTCTCCTTGGCCTTTGATTTAGATAATCAAGACAAACTATGGGAGAAGCCATCAGAATGGGGGATCCCAAGGGTCCTGCTAAGTATCCTTTATTTTTTCTTAACTTGGAAACATGTATCCAGGTAAGGCTGGACCTCAAGGTACACCTCTCAAGAAAGATCCCTACCCATAGAGGCTTAGGGCAGAGTTTCATCCTGAGACCCTGCTTATTTAACCTTTATATGTCTGATCTCTGAGACTTCTTGAGAGGTTCTTCCTTGGTGGCGCCTAGACTGGGTAAGCCACACATTCAATGACTAGCTTATGCCGATGAGTGCTTCTACTAGATCACAAATGGATAGGGCTTCACCAGTTTTACGATTATTCCGCACAGAACGATTTAAAGGTTAATACAAAAATAATGGGTTCTATGTTCATTCATCAACAGTGTTTTTTTTCGTAGGGTTTATTGCTGAATTTGTTGAAAAAACACAGAAAATTGTATTTTTGATTTTTTGGGGGTGTAAAGACTGGAGGGGGTATCTGTACTTCTGCCCCCTATATGGTAGGGTAAAGGCACAGAACAACCCCGGCAAGGCTCTCAGTTTGGTAAATCATGGCGAGCAGCCAGGCTTAAGGTTTCAGGAGGTGATGCAGGCAGTTTCTTAAGTACAGTGTTTTCCCAAAGCCCCACAAAGGAAAGTACACACATGATGTTAAGTGATAACACAGCTTCTTTATATAAAATAAGGGTTGCTACTTCTACCAACAGTATACACATATAAATAATAACACTTTGTACATGGAACAACTTGTTCAGAGACTGGTAAATATATACACTCTATCTGGTACCACACACTATTTAAATTCAGTAAGAGCTGCACACTGCAGACATTTTTAAATGGCAGGTGAATTCTTAAATAAGTTGTAACCAGCCTAGAATAGGAAAGACAGGCAGGTTAGTAAAGAACAGTGGCAGATTGGTATATTTAGACTGGACAAGTAATTCTGAGTGAGGATCTCCCCCACCTGGGCAACTTGTAATAGAAAAGTTAGGGAGTAACTTATGTAGTCTTTTACAGCCCAGTCCAATATTGTTCAATGATGTTTGTGCTTTCTTTTAAAAGGTTATACGACCCAAAGTACCTGAAAGGCCACAGGAGAACAGGAACCAAGATGAATCAGGGACTACTGGATGACTCCCGAGGCTAGAAGATGCTCTTCCTGGTCACAGTACCTTTGGTGCCTTCGCAGGCGAAGTGGCAGAGTTTCTTGGCTTTACTGGATGATTCCCTCTGAGGATGGACACCCTTTGGAAGAAGGAGCCACTGGGATGCTGAGTTCAAGAATGAAAAGGAACCAAAATCTTTCAGAATGGCAGCACTTTGGTTCTTTTCTGTGCTCTCCTTTGGTCGATGATTTCTCAGACTGTAGAAGTTCTGTGAAAAAGAACCTTGCTGTGGTCTCCTTAAAGGCTTGGTGGATGAAGATAAGACCCCTGGGACCCTTCGATGACTTCTGGCAGCTACGGGTGCATAGGGCACTTTGGGTGTCAGGTTTCGGAATATCACGGTTGTTCGATTTTCGGTTCTTTGGTGCTTTAGTCACAACAATGAACTTTGGATGGCTACTAGCAACCTTCTCTTGACCACTAGAGTGGACCTCAGACCCTCACCAAGTCTCGACCATCGGGATGACTTCATTAGCTTCTAGTCATGGGAAACCCACCAGCGGACCTTTCATGGCACTCCATGATTCTGTGCTCTCTCCGGTGGGAGAGAGTGGTCAGTGGTGACTGCAAGGATGTCCTTTCAAATGTTCTTAGGAAGTTTGGAACTTTCGCAGATCCAGGTGTCCAACAGCACTATGCCAATGTACCCCCTTTTCTGGGTGGTAGACAGCAATGGTTTACAGCGGTCACAAAATGCACCTCAGGACCCTGAGCAACACCAATGGACTTCTATGGCCCGAGATTTTCGGTCCGCCTCTTCTGTACTTCAAAGACCCTTTCTCTGGACAGCAGGCACACAGCACTGGCTCCCAGGATACTTCAATAAAGAGTTGCAGATTTGCACGATGGTCCCTCGTAGGTCGGGCGAGTTCTCTTTTGCAGGTCCTCTCTGAATCAGTCCTTGGGAGACACTACAACTTTCAGATTGGTGAATAAAGGCAGCAGCAGACTTCTCTTCCAGCTGGGCTTCAAGGAACAGCTTCTTCTTGCTAAGCTTGAAGAAAAGGTGGCTCTGGCTGATTGTGCTAGCATGGAAGGTAGTATTTAATAGAATGCAATTCTAAATCAATATAAAACCAAAGCTTTCTTGACATGCTCAATGTACTGCTATTTTGACTCCATGTTGACAATAAATAACACAATTTTCAATATTATTTCCCACCATCAATGGTGAATAACATATCTATGGGAATAATAATGGGTGCTTCATCTACCATAGCCCTGTTCACTGTACTTATACTGGTATAAGTTCCACATGGATGCTCATTACTATGCATTATTAGCACTCTATTTGACACCAACTTTAAGGAACATGCTTACAATGCCAGATGTGTAATCATGCAATTAGCTATGCCTCCCTTGTCCATTTGCTGTCACCCCTGTCTCCACTCTCCCCAACCCCTCCAATGGTATGTACCAATGTATAATTTGGTTTATGATTTAATCAGCAATATGAATTATATATGTTGTCTTCACATGTCCTTTGATCAGCCTTGACAAAGACAGTTTTGTCGAAACACGTGTAGACTGAAAGGCTGAAATTTTGATGCACAATGAATTAAAAATTGCAGTACATTGAGCATATCAAGAACTTTGTGTGAATTTATATTTGTTTAGAATTTGATTCTATTGAATACTACCTTCCAGGCTAGTGCAATCACCCAGAGCCATCTTTTGCTCATTCTTACTTAATGCTAGAGGTTTCGAGTAGAGCTTCTAAGCTCTGGGGGTGCAGCCAGCCACACTACTTTTTCGGGTCATCAAGTGCACTACCAGTCAGATCTACCCATACCTTTTACTTCTTTTTGCTAAGCCTCAACTTCAGCTACTGAACAAATTGGTGGGGGAGAGGTCCCCAGATATACACATCTGTCCCTGATTCACTCTGGCTGAGCCAGGCTCAGTCAGCCAATCACACAGTAGGGTATTCATGCAGGCAGGCAGCCAATCGGGCTCACAGGAATTCAGGCCATTCACTCCACCCATACACCCATAACAAAAGATGAGGATTGGGGCAAGTATGTAGCCTTTCAGCACACTACACTGAATTTAAGTCAGTTTCAGGAAGGGCTCTCTCATTCTTTGTGTCACACATACAAAAACCACACACCCATATCCGAGAATGTGATTTTGCATCATACTCCATTTACACAGGTCCCACCCCAAAGTGGGAACCCACAACACACAACACCTGCAAAGGCTACAGTCAGTCTGACAGGAGGCAGCCCCAGAGCCATATACGGTATTTCCACCCAAAATGCCACTCAGGCGGAAAGGAAACAATAGAGACATATATGGTGTTTCCCCCCACCAGCCATTGAGGAGGAAGGGACTGAGTCAGGACTTCCCAGGACTTTGGGAAACAAGGTAGAAGGCAATTAGAAACCAAGAGGCCACAGGGGCCATTTTGCCTTCTGTCAGAAATCATCTAATTCCTATGGCAGGGCCTGAGTATCCCAAAATAGAGGATACTCTCAGCCACTGTCAAGTCAGCATGTAGCTGCCATCAGCCCATACCCTGCTCTGCGAGACACGCTCAGGTGCCCAACATTGATTGCCACATAAGGGGTACAATGGTGTACCCCCACTCATCCACCATAAAGGTATCTCATGGGTGATGTTCACCAAAAGAGCTTCACTGACAGAGGTTCAGCTGGGACCTCAGTGGCAAAACACATAGAGAAAACACACACAGAGAGGTGGTAGGACCAGGACAGGAGGCCCTGACCCCCCATAAGGCATTTCCAGCATCACAGGAGGATACCCCCAACACCCCCTCTCTCCTATTCATTTTACAATATTCCTGACCCCCCACCCCTTATATACACTTACCCACAATCTCCTATATGTTTCAATGAGTTTTTTCAAACAAAAGGTTTCGACAAAAAAACTATTGAAAAAAACACTGTAGATGAATGAACATTTTACCAAATAATGTGATTCTCAAATAGCAAGAAACCTGCAGGATACACATGGTAGATAAGGTAACAAACCTTCAAATAAAAACAGATAAAGTCATACCCAAAATGAAAAAATAGTTCTAAATTCGGAGGTTTCTGTATCAAACCGACCATTAGATATTAAAGCACTAAAATGGTT
Source organism: Ambystoma mexicanum (assembly GCF_040938575.1). Classification (NCBI taxonomy): domain Eukaryota; kingdom Metazoa; phylum Chordata; class Amphibia; order Caudata; family Ambystomatidae; genus Ambystoma; species Ambystoma mexicanum. The sequence goes on from NC_090936.1 coordinate 392,912,077, forward strand.
CATTTGTTGACTTGTGGTCTTGAGACTGTGCTCTTGTTTGACTGTAAAATCCTCAACTAACTCAGAGGTAAGATATGGAGACGTGTACTCCGACTACCAAAATGTTTGCCGATAATGGTGATCTATTTTGAGCTGGGTCTTGTTTCTGTAAAAATTAGAGCAATTTGTTATTCCCTAACGTTACTATGAAACACAGAAGGTAGCTGTGATTATTTGACAGTGTAGCCCTGTAAATGAAATAAGGCCTTAACTGACGTGAACTTTAGTCAGGAGGATCTGGTGGAGAACCCGCTCAAGATAAATCAACGGCCGTGAGAATGAGACTGGGTTGCTACCTGTGTGCAACTCTTGCTTATAAGTGACAGTATAACTTGGTGCTAGAACATAAGAAGCAAGGAAGCCTACGCAAATATCTTGAAACATTTCCAAACTTAAGATGGAGGATTCATTTATGAGGATCAGTTTCAACTTGATCCCAATTTAAAAGATTTTGAATATAAGGAATAAACTGGAGTTCCTAAATGCTACATGTCACTTCTGAAATAATTGGAACGTAGTTGCGATAAGACAGATAATAGTAGACTTCCCAAAATCAATTGATTGAAGCAAGAAGCAAGATACTTCTGCGGCAATGTGTAAATAGGTTGGATTTCATTGTAACCGAATTGTTGATGGCGTGTATTGTTTCTGGTAGCTCTGTTTCTATGACAATAGAAGTCCTGAGAGTTCCTAAACACCTACAATTAATTGAAAGTTAATGTGATATTTTTTTTTAACTGTTTTATTAACTGTGCCCTGGAATATAGAGCTCATTTTTATTCTGATCAATTGTACTATTTGTTAGAGAACTATGTGGAAAATGGACATTGCTCAAGGCATTACTATAAGAAGGATGATTTGTATAAAGGGTACTAAGTTTACATTGATGTGAAAAGGTATGAGCATTATGCACAGACACTTTATTATTGAAACATAAAGTATTATAAGGGCATTTAATATAACTTAATGTAACTTTGGATGCGTTTATATTTGTATATGTATATACAATTGATTTGTGAAAATGTTCATGATAAAACCAAAACACAATACAAAAAACAAACATAAATACAGATATAAATGTTGAGGATGGAAAAAATGAAAGGAAGAGAGGGAAGGTCAGTAAGAGGCACTGGGCGTGGGGAGAGAATCGGTGCAAAGAGCACTTGGAGAGGGGGTGGTGATTGGGGAACAGTTATCCTGCAGGGGATATTCTGAGGAGGAGGTGGGTAAAACAGAGGTGCTCACATTATCTAAAAAGAGAGAAAAACCAGAGTAAGTGATGGAGAGAGAGAGATAGTGATAGTGACAAAAAAAGAGAGAGGGAGAGTGTGAGAAAGAGAGAGAGAGAGAGAGGGGTGATTTGGCCTTGAGTGGAGCAAGAAAGAGGTCTAGAAATCCTCATGTGTCCTGAAGAATGTCAGCTGTGTAGTGTGATGATTCAAGGGATATTGTCGCTTCTCCTAGAGCGCAGCCCTATTCTATGAGGCTAGGGAGGTGAGGCTGCTACCTAATTGTCCCCCTAGGGGTGTTGAAAAGTGGGAGGACCTCATAGGACTATGTCCTGTGAAAGACACCCAAAAGCCCTGGTTCCCAGAAACAATAGCACTGTTAACTCCTTCTCCCTCCTAGCCTGAAATTACTACTGTGTGTTATTGTGAAGTCTCTACTATCTCATCTATAGGACCAGATAAGACTGAGAAGAAGAACAAAAGAAACATACAAAACACCAGTAGAAGGGATTACTGTGATGTAAAATAACTGTGATGAGGAGGCCACTAGGAGACATGAAACTAACTTCAGAGGCAATGGCAACAAACATTGATGCTATGTGGAGGCGGCCCCAGCAATATAAAGTAAAGACAGAGGAAGGACTAGAAGTGTTCGAGAGCAGGAAGAGCAGCAAGGGAAGCAGGCGTGCGTCTTGCAGGGCCCTGAGAATTTCAAACCCATGCTGCCCGAAGCATCGAGAGACAGTCGGTCTCTAAAGGAGAAGCCAAAAGGAAACATTTGAGCTGTAGTAAACCTGACTCGCTGCAGAGCACATCTTCGAGGTAGAGCGTTTGGTCTATAAAACACACTGAGACCACTGCAGCAATTACTCAGTGGAGCCCCATAAACCAAAGAAGAGGACAGCAGGAATATGCGCTGAACGCGTGTTGAGAAGAAAGAGGGTCTTTCCACCCTCCCCAAGGTGATACTGAATGAGAAATAAATACTAAGAGAGCACATCCAGGGAGCAGGGGCGAGGAACTGCACAAAGAGGAGCGTGCGTGATCACCTCAGTGCATGCAGTAGAAGTTATATGGTAGATGCAGGTGTGAATGACATCTTGCAGAGTGGCAGCCATTTTAGAATGTATGCCCAAGTGCAGCAAACAACATTTTTTGTGTTAGGCCCCTTGCATGAGTGCAAACACCCCCTCGCCCAGCCAGGTCTCACAAAGCCCATGAAATCCTCCTTTGTTCAAAGAAAGTTACAGGCCCTCATGCCCTGGAAATAAAATATGCCCTGCAAGGTCATGAAAAGGGAGCAGAGCGCCTCTTGGCAGTACCATCCCAAAGGACAGATAGCAAGGCCCTCCTGCCCACAACAATCCGCACTCGAGAAATACAGCTTTGCCATACTTTCATCCCATAACCCCACATGCCATTGCTGTGTCTAAACCCAGACCACCAACCATAAAATGTTTACACCCCTCGATTGATCGCTAAGATCCGAAGGCAAGGCTATTGCACCTTCAGAAATGGGTCACGTGATTTGTGCAGCGAGGTGCAGATTAGCATCAAAATGATAGCCTAAAACTAAGGTGGAGGACCTTCAGAGTTGCTGATCTGTCTGGGAGCGATTTAAGAGTGAGTTATTGTGACCTCAGCTACCCCCCCCCCCGAGCCCATCACAGTATCTGCCAGGTGTTTGTTACAATGATAAAATAACATTGTTTTTGTTAGTTGCCGATTCATTTTTAGGCAAACTTCACCTCGGATGATGAGCCCAGCAGCGGCCACATGGATCGAGATGGACAGATGAAGATGGATCAATGGCCTGGCCTCCCATATGGAGCAGGCCCTACATGTATGGCGCTCATCCTGTTAGGATTTCAGAATTGTACTGTCTATATTATGTCATCAGTGACGTTGTTTGTGCTTATAATGTGCTGCAAATGCCCATGGAAGCCAGAGCATTCAGTGGCAGCAGTGCTCTTTGCTGATGCATTTAGATTTTGTAGAAATAAATACTTGTTATCCTTGCAAGCATGTCTTGGGCCGTTGTCCCTAACGGGCTGCATTTTTTCTGGTGTGAGCGTGCAGGGGCATGCCTTCATTTGGTGACCCCTCGTGATCCCAGCTACCCCCTCACTGATGGAGGCTTCCAAGCAGCTTCTCTGAAAGGGACGTTCCCACCTGCAGTGACCAGTCCCAGACATGTAATTTCCAGACGTTTGCAGGAGCCATTTTTACAGAATTCCTGCCTGCTCTTTGAAGTGGAGCACAGCTCCCGAGAGAGTGCAGGCCGTGTTGGAACCCCGTGACAGAGGAGTTCGGGTGAAAACATGTGAGTATGCCCTTGCAAGAGATAACAAGTAGGAGAGAGGTATATGGGAAAGAGTGTGGGTTGTGAGCAAGTGTAGAACGGGGTTGTTTGTTTGGTGTGGTGCGATTCTTTGCATTTTTAATTATTGTTTTTTAAGGAGAATATCATAGAAAGGACAACAGGTGTGTGGGGAGCCTCCCTGAATGAGGGGAGAAGGTGGTACCACTTATATTGTGTAACAGCGGAAAAGGAAATAGATAGGAGCCCTGCAAAATTACCTGAGACCCCGGAAAGAACTGGTTGCACTCCCCAGTGAATATGCAGTTAACAGGAGTTGTGCGAAAGCCTGGTGGGTTCCAGGGAGCCCAAAGAGTCAAGTATTCCTTGGGAGTGTTCTCCATCATCACAGCAGTGATACCCAGAGAACCAAGTGTCAAGTATTCCTCGAGACTGAGCTCCCTCATCACAGTAAGGATACCCACAGAACCAAGAGTCCAGTATTCCTCGGGAGTGATCTCCCTCATCACAGTGGTGACACAAAAAAACATAACATCTCTCTCTCCCCCTGCCGAAGCACTTACGAGCTACTGGCACTCTTCTCCCCCCTCACTCCAACCCGAATGTGTGTGATCGAAATGAAACAAGGCTTAGTAAGATTGTTGTTTTGTCCTCCTCTGTCCCCCCTTCCTTGTCATGTCGCACCTAGAAACACTTGTGTATAGGCGCATTACAAATGACTTATCATATCATATTATAAGTCTGAATAGTTCCTTGGGAGTAAATTCCCTCATCACAGTGGTGACACGAACAACCTTAAATCTCAAGGGCGCCTAAGGAGTGAACTCCCTTGTCACAGAGGGAAAACCAATACATATGAAAGATACCAAAAGGACAAACAATTGTCAGAGAGTAATCTACCTAATATTCAAGATATAAAAAGTCCTGACAATGTGCCAGCAAAAAGAAGAAGAGTTGATAAAGCTTTAACTCTGTTGTTTTCAAATCCTTGGGAGAAAATAAAAAGGCTTCTAAGAACTGGTACACTGTACTAGCAAGGAACAGTTTTCAAAATGTTTCCATGTAGACAAGGAGAAGGGAGTCATTCTCCTGGTTTAAGTGTTCTGTAAATCAGACCCCATTGCAAGAGACTACTGTTAAATCAGCCAAAGATTGGATTGTTTCATCAGGAAAATGTAGCCATTCGGATAGCGCCTTTGATAAGAAGTTCATTCAATCCTTTTTGGTTTGTTTTTAGTGGCAGGGATAGAGTAGTTGGTTTGAACAGAGGACAGTATTGTTGTTTTTTGACTTACATCTTGACAAGCACCCGAGTTATTCTGTGTTGAGGTAGGGAAAGCCCTTCTAAGAATAGGGAGAGACAGGTTATTTTCTTTATTTGAATACCAGTCTATAGCCAAAATGATAACACCTCGTCAGCATCCTTACTCGATCACTCCACAGTAGGGGAAAGTGTCTCCCTGATCACACTTTTGGTCTCTAGGCTTGTGGTTCTTGTTAACGTTGATTTTGATAACTCCTTTAATGACATAGGTCACACAACTTCCAAACAGGAAGATTACTTATTTACTAGTCCTGTGAAGGGTTTTGAGAAAATGCATAAGCCAAGAAACATGTTCTTGAAATCTAGAGAATGTTCTCCATAAAACCCCTTAATGCATCTTAATTTCACCTTGGTCTCATTAATGTGGCTCCAGGTAATCTTTCAAAATGCCAAATTACAAAATATACTAAATGCAATGTTGCCGTCCCATTCCTTGCCCATATAGAGAAGAGCTATCTAGAAGGAAATTCCTTAAAATAACCATTGTTTAAAAGGCACACATTGGACTAAAATACAAGAGTTGGCAATTAAAGTGCCATTATGCGACACAGTCGGGGGCATGACCCTTTCAGCGGGTAAAGGACTGCTCTCAACCTGGAGTGGGAGGCCTTCCAGGGTGTAAGCCAGAGTTGGTCCTACCCCAGACGTGGGATAAGGGAGTTGGGAGGACCTCAGACCCTGAACCCCTGAAATGGTCCTCGAGTAGTGATCATGGTACCGTTGCTGATCAACCAATACTTTACAACATTGTTGCTGGGCCTAGTTCATTCTGTTTTTTTTCAGAACCTTAAGTCCCACACTCCAAGGTGGTAGCAAAGAAAAACTCTGGACCACTGAAGGAAACCACCAGCCAAGCCAGTGCCCAGGGTCTCTTTTGGACAGGACTTCCTCACTGAAGCATAAGGATGGCAAATTACTGTGGCATAACAGGAATGAAAAACTGAGCGAACACCAAGTGGAACAAGCAGGGTAGACCACACGAAGTGAAATGCACAAAAAGGTGGCAGGGCTAGGAAAGGACAGATTTAGATTGATTCACAGAGTCAGGTGACACACGGGATAAATGGTGGTGGGGGCTTGAAATGGGAAGTCACAGGTATAACAACACTGGCAGAAGTGAAACAGGGTGAAAGGTATTTGGGGGAGGTCGAACGGTGTGGAGGTGGACTGAGAGACCAATAGGAGAATGGAAGGTGATGCAGAGCATTAAGTAGTAGATCGTGGATACTTGACCAAGTACACCGTTTAATGTGAGAGTGAGCAGTACCAAGTTGAGAGAGTGAAGCTGTGACTGTGAGAGCGTGCATGTAGAGTAAGTGTTAGGGATGTGACAGATAAGTGAGTGTAAGGGTGTGGGTAAAGAAGGGATATTGAGAGTGCCGCAAGGAGGTGTGAAGGAGAACAATAGAGTAAGTAGTTGTATTAGAAAGCAGGAGCAAGCAGTTAAAGTAAGAGAGAGATGCACACACAGACAGACAGAGAAAAATAGCAGAGGGGCCAAAGAGGAAAGAGGCAAGGGGAGGTAAGGAGACCAGAAAGAGTTAGAGAGAGAGTAGACTTGAGGGGCGTCAGAGGAGAGAGCAGAGAGAGGTAGAGAAGGGGGAACTAGGAAGATCATACGGGAGGCAGGGGGATGGAAAGAGATTGTGGGAACAGAGATAGAAGAACAAAGAGGGTACGATCAGGAGAGGAGTGAAAGGAATCAAGTGGGGGGACATAGAAATTGAGAGTGTCAGAAAATAAACTGGCACAGAATTAAAGCACAGTTGTATGATCCCGGAAGAGCAATAGAGTAAGGAACACCTAGTAAGGCCAAAAAAGCCTTGTCCTTTAAACCCTCATCTGCAGCTCATACTAGAGTAGACCGTAGGGGATACAATCTCTAATTTCAACAACGCTAGGATAGGCTAGAGGGTGCATAATGTAGATCGGGGGACATCCACTAGTCTGAACCCTCTCCAACTTGATGAGAACAGAAGAAGTGATATTAGAAACCTGTAAGTAAATGCTCTTGAACTATCCTTGGTGTTCAGGAGATTATTAAGGCCATATGTAACATATGTCACAAGGACCTTTTCTCCTTTTAGGCATTTTCTTCATTCCTGAAATAACAAGCATTGGCAATGCCAATAGTTTTGGAGTTTACTGATTTTCTTTGCATTTTGCATTTATAGGCACCAGGGAGGAGGGTGCAAAGTTTCAAAAGAGTATGGGATAGGGGCAGGGGGTTGCAAGAGAATGAGGAGGAAAAGGAATAGAGCAAGGGAGGTAATGATCAAGAGAGGGTGCCATCGATGATGAGCAAGAGTAAATATAAGTGAGAGGTTCAGAAATAAAGCAAGTGTGTGAGAGAAAGGATGTGAGGGGGTAAAGCTTAGGTGCGAGGTGGGTGAGTGGGTTGTAGATAGAGTTGTGTGAGTAGAGAGAGTGGGGGTAATGTCCGTGGGTGAGGGTAGAGAGAGTGGAGGATGTTGGGTGGGGTTAGAGAGAGTGGGGGTGAGTTTGGTGGGGGTAGAGAGAGTGGGGGTAGGCTGTGTGGGGTAGAGAGAGTGGGAGTAGGGTTGTTGGGTGGGGTAGAGAGGGGGTAGGGTGGATGGTTGGAGAAAGAGAGTGGGGTATGGTGGGTGGGGGATAGAGAGTGAGGGTTTGGTTGGTGAAGGTAGTGTGGTGGTAGGATTGTTGAGTAGGGATAGAGGGAGTGGAGATAGGCTGTGTGGGGTGGAGATAATGGCGGTTGGGTGGGTGGTGGGAGAGAGAATGGGGACTGGTTGGTGGGTGGGGTAGAGACAATGGGGTAAGAGTGGGTTGGTGGGGCAGAGAACATGGAGGAAGGGTGGGTATGTGGGTGGGGGTAGTGCAAATGGGAATGGTGGGTGGGGAAGAGAGCATGGAGGAAGGATGGGTGGGTTTATTGAGAATCCGGAGGGTGGGGTTATCGGGGTAGAGAGTGGTGAGGGGTGGGTGAGTGGGGTAGAGAGAATGGGGGAAGGGCTTGTAGGTGGGGCTAGAGAGAATGGGAGTAGGGTGAGTATGTGGGGTTAGAGAGAGTGGGAGTAATGTGGGTGGGTGGGGGTGGAGACTGGAGGTGGGTCAGGGGAGAGAGTGTGGGTACAGCGGGTGGGGTAGAGAGTGGAGTAGGATGGCTGGGGTAGAAAGAATGGGGCAAGAGTGGGTGGGGTTAGAGAGAATGAGGCTGAGTGAGTGGTTGGGGTAGAGAGAATGGGGGAAGGGTGGGTAGGTGGGTGGGGTAGAGAGAATGGGTTATGGTGGGTGAGGCTATAGAGAATGGGGGTAGGTGGGTAGGGTTAGAAAGAATGGAAATATGGTGGGTGTGTGGGGATAGGGAGAGTGGGAGTAAGTTGGGTGGGAGAAGAGACATTGGAGGTGGGTGGGGGTAGAGAGTGGGGGTACAGTGGGTGGGCTAGAGAGTGCAGGTAGTGTGTGTGGGAGTAGAGAGTGGAGGTAGGGTGGGTTGGGGGTAGAGATAAATACGCTCTTTCACTTACGCTCTTTGACTTTTTTAGGGTAGCACTGTTGTCGAAATCCTCTTGCCGTGATTTTGCTTTCTGCATCGTATGTATCTAGAGTTGTGCTGTTCCTTCTTATCCTTACGAACTCACCGTATGGTACACTCCAGATTAAGCTCTTTGGATGCCCACTCTTGTCCTGTAGTTGCGTGTTTGATCCTGTAGGTTTTCTGTGTAATTCACATGTATATATATGAATTACACGGCCACGGTAGTGGCCTTGTAGTTATGGTTAAGTTGTTGTTTCCATAGGAAGTACACTTTTTGGGCAGCTTATAACTTTGCTCTCCCTGGACGTATCCTCACCAAACTTTGCTAAAAAAAGTATATTGCCAACTCTGAATTATTTTGCAAAGTTTGGTGAGGTTTGGTCCAGGGGGGTCAAATTTATAGGGGGGGTCCCAAAACATCTTTTTTTTCCCATAGACTGAATGGGGTAAAAACTTTGTGCAAGCCTACAGCCCAAACCGCTGGACGGATTTTCACCAAATTTGCAAAAGGAGCAGTGGCTTGGTCTCAAAAGCGTGCTTTTGCAAATTTGGTGAAAATCCGTCCAGTACTTTTCTTCAAAGCGATGAAAAAGTAGGTCTGTAAAAATTAGTGATATCTATGTCTGCTCCGCGGTCGCACTTCCCTGTTCGCTCCGCGGACAAGAAATCGATTGGCCAATCCATAGCGTCATATCCGCAGACATGTGGCACTTTCACTGATTAGTTGTGGAACAGCGTGAAGTGCGTCAGATTTCTGTGCGGCCTCCGCCATATTTTGTTCATGTTTTGGTGTACACGGACATCGCCGGTAACACATACAAAACAAGACACTAATGCACTTGTTACAATTATGAAATACTGTTTCCGAAGGTGAGCTTTACTTAGTTTGGAATGGAATGTGCCCGCAGAAAATTGAAAAAGTGGTGTTTCCTTGCCACCAACTTCATACGGTAAAGTGGAAGTTGGTGCTCAATGCACGGCGACCAAAGCCTGCGTCTGTGTTACAATGTTTTCAGATTAATATTGAAGTCGAACTGGCGTCCTATGTTTTGAAATCTGTGGCGGCCACCTACAGTGTTTGATGGAAACAGTGGTTTACGCGGCGTATGGGAGTAGTGGTTCTCATGATAGGATGCTCATATGTTGTTGCAAAGTGAGAATGTATTTGCCTTCTGAGTGAAGGTCAGTTGATTTGCTTTTTTGGTTGTGAGCTCAGTAGGCCCACGCATCCAAGTCAATTCATAAGGGGCTATTGTTTTTTGACCTTGAGTGAAAGGGAAAGTTTAAAAGCTACGCAAGGAATGAAAGCTTGTAAAAAAAATACTAATTGATAAGGTTATATTTTAAAAGCGTTTGTAAGGAACATGAAATATCAGTTCACAAAGATTCTTTGATGCAAACAGTTTGCTGTCTGACTTTGGCAAACATAATGGAGGCTGTCAAGATGATGTAAGTTTAATTTTGACGACTGTACACTATTTGTGACAATGTAACTGAAGTATTATATTTTTGCGCAGTTGTAATTTTCCTCCAATAACAAAGAGTGTACATTGTTCGCGTTTGCTGGCTACGACTAGAGTCACCGTTGGTGACCGTTATTTATTTTTCTTTGAAATGTTATGCTTGCCCACATAGCTTTGTGTATCAGTTTGCACATTCTTTTTGTCTTGTGTAACAGTACGCCATGTAATTTTTTCTTGCTTGTCCATTCATGCTGCCTCCATAACTGAATTACCATCTCACAGTGTAGTTGCTGTTTATCTGCGTTTGTAGGGTGTCATTATATGTACCCATGATCAACTCTAATATTTCTTTAAAATGTCATGTTTGGCCGCTTACATTTGTGTAATATTTTCCACAATCTTTGTGTCTGTTTTGGAAATTTTTCCTAAAGGTTGGGTATTGACACAGATGTTCTCTTGCGTTTTCCGCCTAGCTACATTTTGCCGTACTGTGCGTGCCATGGTTTTCAGATGCCGAGTGACGGCTTCCTCCCATGCCAAATGCAACTGGTGGTGACCGGGTGCCTGTCCATTATAATGTTATGGGATGACAGGCCAGGGCCACTCTGTCCCTACGCTAAATTAGCGACAAGGAGCGACTTAATATCATTTATGGTGGTGTAAAGCAACGGTGATGCCGCCATGTTGGAAATACCTGTGCAAAGAAATTGAGTGCTTTAACAGAAACGCATACTTTGTGTATGTGAAATTAACTGCATGTGTCTCTCCATGAACATTTTCAATGTTGGCCTTAGAGTCATTGCTACAAATTATTTGGAAAGGGAATTAGTCCGTTCATCTCTGACAGTTGTTTGTTAAATAAAGTACTTTCCAAATTCTAAAATGTTACCGTTTTCTTTTAAAATCACGTGTATCATTTTGAAATGTAAAGTCCCACGTTATACATCGCTGTATGTTTATTTACAGGTTCTGTGTTACAGTACATACTGTTAATTTTTCTTTGCTGTCATGGAAAGCAAAGAGGGGCTATGTATGAAACAATCCCCTTTCCTTTTGATGGTGGCCATCTTGAAAAAGGATTTTGTTTTGTATTCCGGCCCGTGACGGGCCAGATTATAACCAGAAATACTATTTTCCCGTAGCATATGTTAATGCTTTGCACATCTATACTTTAAAATATTCTAAAATGTTACCGTTTTCTTTTAAAATCACGTGTATCATTTTGAAATGTAAAGTACCACGTTATACGTCGCTGTATGTTTATTTACAGGTTTTACGTCACGTTACATACGGTTGCTTTTTCCTTGCTGTCATGGATAGCGAAGAGGAGCTATGTATGGAACAACCGCCTTTCCTTTCGATGGTGGCGGGCCGGATTATAACCAGAAATCCTATTTTTGCATAGCATACGTTAATGCTTTGCACCTCTATACTATTATTGCGTCTATGTCCTTTACTGTGAAAGGTGGTTCTAAATGCAACATTTACTCTGTTAACGGATGGTTTCTTTTTTGGTACAATAGCTAATAGGGCCATTTGCGACCGGAAATGAGGAAAGACACAACAAAAAGTGATATGGGGGAGTGGGTGTCCGGTGCAAAAATATTGTGCGTTTGTTATTTCTAAGGATGGGGCAGTGTTTGTCATGCTCCTTCATTACAGTAGTGCTGCTGTTTCTTGGGGAGGAGGGATGGCATTAGCTGATGTCATTTTCAGATAACTAAAACGTTTGCTGAAAGTATGCAATGTGTACTACATTATTAATGGCTAACTACCAATACGTGTTTGCAGATGTTGCAGGTGGACGTTCCTACATCAATATAAAATCGGTTTCCACATTGTCGACGACACAAACATCTTACTGTTAAGTGTTTACGGATTCGGGGACACGTTGCCATATTGTCAAGTGGTATTCTCTGCAAGGTGTTTAAATAAGTCAGAAGTTGCTTTACATTATGGTTACGTGGCACTACTATAAACCAATAATCTATAGCAAAAAAACTTTGCAAAAGGGACGGCATGGTTAAGTTGCTCTACTGGAAACCTGTAAAATTGTGTAAAAAAAACTTTGTTAAAGGGACGTTATAGTTAAGTTGGCCTACTAAAAACCCATACAATTCATTGCAAAAAACTTTGTTAGAGAGACGCTATGGTTAAGTTGCACTACTTACAACCTGTACAATTTACTAAAAAAACTTTACAAAGGTGACATTATGGTTCAAAGTACAATCTAAAAACCCCTGAAATTCGACAGTTATGGTAGGCTAAGCAACCATAACTGCCCGTACCACTGTGCACTGCTAACACTAACACCCAGGACATCAAAGATGACATCACAAATGTGTATATATATATATTACACGGCCCACAATAGCGGCCGTGTAGTTATGTTTAAGTTGCTAAACTCATAGGAAGAGCACTTTTTCAGCGGCTTATAACTTCGCTCCCCCTGGACGAATCCTCACCATTTTTTTCAAAAAAAGTATATGGGTGGCTTTGAATGAGGTTTATTGGTGGGGAGCAAAGTTAGAGGGGAATCCTACATTTATTTTCCCCCATAGAGTGATTGGGGAAAAAGTTTGCGCTTGGCTACAGGCCGAATGGCTAGATGGATTTTCACCAAATTCGCAGCAGGAGCGGGGGCTGATTAGGTATATAAGGAGCAGGGGCATGAGTCAGAAAGCGTGCTTTTGTGTGTTTGGTGGATTTCCAACCAGTACTGGTTTTTTTTGGGTCGTTATGTGCATCAATGTGCATGTATAATTACTCCAATGTTAAACTGAAGTTTTAACTGGAAGTGCTTTCCAATAACAGCACACATGCAGCCTAATGTTTTAACGGTACATATGAACTGTTGTGGAGAAGTGACATTGTAGAATTCTGAAGTCTTCGAGGCCATTGGTGGATGTGTGTGTCAGTACTTACAAATACCTAATCAGGAATTCCTTTGTAGTAATTTACTGAGAAAGAATTCCACCAAAAAAATCATTGAATTATATAGTGAGCTGGGTGTAAGGTGTTAAAAGGGGTGTGGGGGGGTTTGGGGTAGGTGGGCTACTATAGGCAACAGGAGGCTTGGGGGAAACCCGCAAATTAAAAAATAAATGCATTCAATCAGTTTATACAGCTGAAATTCATCGAAGTAAATTACACAAAGAAATTCCAGTCGGTAAAACAACATGGAACCGTTTTGTTTCATTCGTTTTGTCTTTTTAGATTCTAATTGGGCTTTATTTCATTATGGTGATACTTTCAGTGATCCCACTGCATTGGCTGTATTTGTCGACTATTTCCAGAGGTGTTTACTTAGGATTCCACAAGCAGATCTTTATCAGTTGACAGTGCACTTAGTTGGTATCACAGAAGGCATTTGTGAATAGTTACCATTTTACCACTACAGCTGAGGGTGCCAATGGGCACTAAGTATTTGAAAATACATAGCTGTTCCCCACAGTTGTATATAGGGGAACGGCTATGTACCTTCTTGGGTCTTCCTCATGGATCTGCTGGAGTCTCGCATTCCGATACACCTTCTTATGGTACCTTTGAGCTCTATCCCACTGTCCATCTGTCATGGGTTCCCCAATCTCCTCCTTCCAGTCCTGCCTCAGCTGGGGTAGCTCCCTCTCTGCCTTCACTCTTAAGAGCTCATATATCCTAAATATTTCATGTCCACCTTCTGAGATGTCATACATCATTTCCAGGGTGGCATCAGGTTCTTCCGCTAGTGGTGTCTCAGGCCTCCTTCCCCTTAACCTTTTCAGGTGCCTGATGTATGTAATGTATTGGCCACTATGCACCCCTGTCTCCTCCTGCAACCTCTGAAATTCCAATACTTCCCCTTCCTGCCACATATCTCCAAAGGTGGCTAGACCCACCGGTTCCCAGTACCTACGGACCGCTTCAAACAGTTGGGGGTCGTCCCCGCATAGAGCCACCAGCGGGACTTGCTGAGAGGGCGGGTCCGAGTCGCCCACTGTTTTCCATGCTCTGCACCAAACTTCCCAGCCCAACTCCAATAGTCTCCCCCTCCCCACCATCTTAGTTTTATGCATCCACACTGTCTCTCTTAGAAAGTATGGGGCTGAGTCACCCTGCAGACGCCTGGCTTCCACCGAGTCCTCCGCAGACAGCCATCTGGCCACATACAACAGCTGTCCCGCCAAGTAATACAGTTCAAAGTTTGGCAGGTTTATGCCCCCCTTATCACAAGTGTTCTGTAGCTTCCACAGGGCCACCCTATTCCTGGAGTTGCCCCATATGAAGCCCCTGCACATGCCATGGAGTTTCACAAAAAAGCGTATGGGAATCAAGTAAGGGACATTCACAAAAAAGTGCAAAAGTCTGGCAGGACGACCATTTTGAGCAGCGCCGCTCTTCCCATCATGGCCAGCGGTAGTCTAGACCAGAACGCCATGCTATTCCTGATGCCCTCAATTGCTTTCTCTGTATTATGTTTGTGCTCTATCTCTATCTTGTGGTAAATGGTCACACCCAGGTACCTGAATGTTACAGTCTGCCAGGGTATCTGCAGGACGGGTAGCCTCGCCGATGGGGTGCTCCCATACCTCCCCAAGGGGAACAAGCTGGACTTCCCGGGGTTCACCAATATGCCCGAGAGGGTGGCATAACAATCCATCACATCCAGCACATATTGCAGTTTTTCTTCCGGGTAGCGCAAGTAGAGAAGCACATCATCTGCATATAGTGATATCAGATGTGTGCCCCCTGTCGTGCGAATCCCCACCTCCCGCATTGTTGCCGCAGGCATATTAATAACGGCTCTAATGCCAGGATGTATAACATGGGTGACAAGGGGCAACCCTGTCTGGTCCCCCTACTGAGTTGTCATTTGTCTGAAATTGTGGGTCCAGTTTTAACTCTCGCAATCGGGGAGCTGTATAGCAACTGGACCCATCTAATATAACCTGGTCCCATTCCATATCCTTTCTGGGTCTCTTTCAACCACGGCCATCGCGTCGAAGGCTTTCACCTCATCCAGCGACACGATAGCCATCTCGCCCGAGTCTTCCTTAGTTTGATCAATGATATGGTGCAGCCTACTGTGGTTATCTGTGATATTTCTGCCGGGGACATAACCTGTTTGGTCTAGGTGTATCAACTTGCTGATTACCCGCTTTAGCCTGTTGGCTAGCACTGTCGTAAGTATTTTGCTATCTTGGTTGAGCATGGACAAGGGCCTTTGGAACCGTATTCCATGTCCGGCTTACCTGGTTTCAGGAGCGGGACGATCACTGCTTCGTGGAGGGATGCCGGCAGTTACCCCCGCTCATAGGCTTCATTAAACATGCCAGCAGCGGCTGGAGTAGCTCCTGCTTGTATGTTTTATAAAATTCACTTGGTAACCCATCCGACTCGGGTGCTTTACATGTGGGGAGGTGTTGGATCACCGCCTCCAGTTCGTCAGAGGTAATGGGGGCGTCTAAGTCTGCGCGTTCTAGGTCATCCAAGGTAGGCAGCCCCATATCCTCTTTTGTTTCCCGTATTTCCTGGCTCATATCTTCTCCTGTATCCTCATATAATCATCTATAGTACTTGAGGAACTCCCCGTTTACCCCCTCCTGGGTGTTATAAATTCGACCTTCCGCATCTCTGACCTCTCTGATCACCGAACGGGGGGTCTCATTTTTGTATAGCCAGGCCAGTAGTCTACCCGGCTTATCCCCCCCTGCATGTAACCTCTCTGTATATTTCCTATAATTTAATTTGCATAATCTGTCCCAGAATTCACTACAAGCTATCTTTAAGTATTTTATCTTGATGCCACTTTCTCGGGTTGTCCCCTCGCTTTGAATAAGGCCCTCCAGCTCGTTTTCCGTTTCCAGCAGTTTCCGTTCAATGCCCCCTTGGAGCCCCTTGGATTTTGATATGGCTACCCCACGCACCACCACCTTGAATGCCTCCCATACTGTTCCACAGAACGTACACTGCCCGTATTAATTTCAAAGTATTCCACGATAGCCTCCCTCATATCCTCTCGAAATTCCTCGTCCTTTAGAGCCTCAGTTCTGAGCCTCCATGTCGGGATACGCACTCTAGGGGGTTGATGTTGCCACTCTACGACCAATGGCAAGTGGTCGGATAATACCCTGGCCTTGTATTCGGCCCCCACCATTTCTCCCACTATCTCCGCCGCTACAAACACGTAATCCAACCTGGTGTGCAGGTCATGTGGCGCTGCGTAGTGTGAATACTGCCTATCCATTGGGTGTAACCTTCTCCACACATCCTCCAGACCGAGGTCTGTCACTAGTGTCCTCAATGCTTTAGCAGCTGGCGCCGGCTTTCCTGAATTAGCATCTGACCTATCTGTCCTGGGGTTCAAGGTGCAATTGAAATCCCCTCCCCATACCACCGCGCCACCCACCAGGGGGCTAATTTTGTTCTATAGGGACCTGAAATATGTCGCTGTATCGTGGTTAGGGGTGTACAGATGTATAATATTCACCTCCCTGTTTTCCAGGAGTCCCACCAACACCACCATTCTACCCTCTAGGTCTACTGTAGAGCTGAGCAGCTGGAACGGCACGTGCGGTGCCAGAAGACATTATTGTTGTTGCTTGTATAGGGAGAAATGCACACCATGTAACATAATGTTTAGTGGCGTTTGTGCTGAGGGAGGTAGTAGGGTAGGCAATGATTCTGTTTCCAATCTCCTGCATAATTTTGTTTCCCAATATGCAGCCACCCATCGAGGGACGTTATTTTTTATTTGGTGTGGAATTGGAGAAACCGCAGTATATTGTGAAGTGTATTTGGGTCTTTTTACAACTTGCGCCATTGTCCTACTATACAAATGGGAATCTATCTTTTTCCAGCACAAGCATTTTTCCCCCACAAATAGCGTTCTTTTTCCTATTACTGCCGTACACTCATTGCTTTGGTTCCCTTTTTGGAAGTACAGGAAGAATGTTTCTCATTGCTGTTGCGCACTTGCACCCTTGAAAACGCACTGCAACACGCACAACTATCTCTTTCATCAGGTACCTCTTTCTACCTGTTTCCATTGCAGTGTTTTCCACACTACCACCGTTCCTTACATTTAGCAAACAATTGTGTGGTGGGTATACGATGCGCGTCGCACTTGCTCCCTTCATTGCCACTTACTTTGTGACACTTTGAAATGAGCTTTCTGTGATAATCACATACACAAACCATTCCTAAAGGGACGTTAAGATACAGGTGTGTTATTATAAACATAGTATCATTTTCAAATACTGTATGCTAAAGCAAAGTTATGTTTACAGTGCCGCAATAAAAACCTATGAAATTCACTAAGAAAAATCGTTGTTGAAGGGACGTTATGGTTAAGTTGCACTACTACAAACCTTGTACCTTTCCCGAAAAAATTACCCTAAAGCAACGTACTACTTACAGTGACCTACTAAAAACCTATGAAATTCACAAACAAAAAACAATGTTAAAAGGTTTTTATGGTTAAGTTGCTGTGCTAAACACATTTTGCCTTTACTGCAAAAAACTACACTAAAGCAATGTTACGGTTAAAGTGCCATACTAAAAATCTATGAAATTCACTAACAAAAAACATTGTTAAAGGGACGTTATGGTTAAGTTGTGCTACTATAATCATTTCCGCTTTATTTACAAAACTAGCCTTAAGCATCATTACGGTTACCATGCACTATTAAAAACCTATGCAATTGACTCACAAAAAATGTTGTTAAAGGGACGTTATGGTTAAGTTGCGCTACTAAAACCATTTACACTTTATTGCAAAAAACTACCCTAAAGCAACATTCTGCTTACAGTGCACTATTAAAATCCTATGAAATTCACTAATGAAAAACCTTGTTAAAGGGACGTTATGGTTAAGTTGCACCACAACAAAATCTATGAAATTCAATGGAAAAACGTTGCTACAGGGACGTTATTGTTACAGGTAAAACCTAAAACCCCCTGAAATGTGCGGGGAATAGATCGTTCAGTCAGGACCACCGGGTCGGATATATTAACTGGGTAGCTTTCCGCAATTGCGAGGAATATAACAAGGTTTGTACCTTCAGTACAACTACAACACGTAATCACGTATGTTCAACAATCAATCCAAGCCTCAGAGGAAGAGCAGTGTTGCTCGAAACACGTGTTAGGCTGTACCATACTCACCTAATAAAACTGCAAACCAAGCAGTGTCTTAAATTTGTATGTGTTGGCGCAGTGAGACTGGAAACACTCCTCCTTAACTTTACCTCACAGTGGTGTATATGGGCAATATACCCACACAACCCAGTCACCTGCTGCCCTCCATCTAACACTAACCAAGACTGCAAGCGCAGTGTCCCACTTGGCTTTTTTTGCCCAACTTTCTTGCCCCTGAAATGTGCATGTTATGGTATGCTACACAACCATAACTCGCGCTACCACTGTGCACTGCAAGGACTAACACCCATGAAATCAAAGATGACATCACAAATGCCAATGATGACATCACTGATCATATCACATGTATATGTAGTTGTCATGAAAAGCCTCCAGAAGGGATTGTCTTTGTTATGTTGCCATAAAACTATCAGATGTCATGTGGCAAACTATCATTACATAAGTAGGTAATTACGCAAGGCATTGCTATAAATAGTATTGCATTACACATTACTTGCCATTACAAGACCATACTCATGTACAAATGTAAGCAGTGTGTGCAGCATGCATAATACAGGTGCAATATCCACATTTTTACCATGTTGCATAGTGAAATAATGCATGCCTTGCTGTTAGACTTTTGTGGCCTGTTAAACATGTGATAGGTAGCTAACAATCCCTCAGTTACTATATAAATATACTACTGCATACACAAATGAAAGACAGCACAACGCATACCAATAGCAGCATTCACACATTTTTTTTTATTTTTTTTACATTTATAAAGCGCTCACACAGCCCGCAGGCATCGAGGCGCTGTTTGTTTTTCTTAGTTGCGTAATTGTGTTTTTTTGTCTTAGTTACGTATTTATAACGCGCTTAAACACCCAGAGGTTTCTAAGCGCGGACCCGGGGATAGAATCTGTGTTGTTTCGTGTCGTCTTGCTTCCAAGACGCACACTCTGCCGCTGAGCTATCCTCCCGAGTAAAGTAAGCAAAAACGTAGCAGTACTACCACAACGTGTTCATAACCTAACTGACTATTTTAATACACAGAAATAAATGCTGAATTTTAGGCTTCCTTCTTCATGTATACATATGTAGCATATGATGTCCCTGCACCCTACGGAAAGCAGTGTAAGAACATATGAGAACGATAAGGTGTACAAATGAAGTACCTTCTCAATTTGCAATTCCTCACTGCTAGTCAAGAAAATCACCTAGTGTATATATCTCACTAAACTGAAAAAGAGGGTGCCAGACTTGTGATGTCATCAGTGATGTCATCAATGACATTTGTGATGTCATTTTTGATATCAAGGGTGTTAGTCCTTGCAGTGCACAGAGGTGGCACGAGTTATGGTTGCGTAGTGTACCATAACTTGCGAATTTCTGGGGTTTTAGGTTTTACTTGTAACCATAATGTCCCTGTAGCAACATTTTTCCTTTCAATTTCATAGGTTTGGAAGTGATGCATGGTCTTCTGCCATATCTCCATATTTGAACTCCAGCCCTTCAACCAAATGGAAGACCAGCTGGTCACTATGGACATAAAAAGTCTATATACTAGCATACAGCAGGACAGTGCAGTTGAATGCATCAGCTTACTCAACACATGACCCAAAGTAGGGTCCATATCAACTTTATTGTTGAACTGCTTGATCTAGCACTTACAACTATTTTTCGTTTAATGAGATTTCCTACTTACAAGCCTGAGGTACAGCAATGGGAGCCTGACAACACCAACGAAAAAATCATGACATGCATCTCTACATTTGGCCCCACCACATCCAAACTAAGGTCCTCGTTAAAAAATGTTGGCCTTTAGTTCAACTCAGCCTCCCAGCTGAACCCCCACCAAGGATGGCACACAGAATATCAAGAATCTCATTGATTTTCTCCCCCATTCCAGAACAGGGCGA
This sequence comes from Ambystoma mexicanum, assembly GCF_040938575.1. Lineage (NCBI taxonomy): Eukaryota > Metazoa > Chordata > Amphibia > Caudata > Ambystomatidae > Ambystoma > Ambystoma mexicanum. Next base: position 392,932,009 of record NC_090936.1, read on the forward strand.
AAAACCTCCAGATCCATCCTCTGGAAAATGCAAGAAATTCGGGGCCATCACCTCTGTGGCAGCTGCACAGCGTGCAGACAAACAAAAAAATTACCTCATTCCTCATAGAAGGGAAGGACTGGCAGCTTAGACATTTCACTAACTGCAAATTGGCCAATGTTATCTATTTGATTGAATGCCCCTGTGGTCTCCGCTATGTCGGTCAAACATCAAGACCCATACATAAGAGGATAGGGGAACATACGGCACCACTTGTGTCCCACTTCATGGAACTGCAGCATGGCCCAGACACTTTCACATGTTGTACAAAGTACAAGACACATCCAACATCATTAATGCTCTGAATTTGAATCATGGTGGATTTTTAAACTTCAGGATACCACCAAAGGACTAAATAAAGCTCAGCCCTATGTCCAATATATGTGATTTGACCAACTTGTCCTCTGAGGATTACATATCTATGGGCGTTCCTATGCCTCTACGGTCCTTTCACCCTTCTTGTACACTCGCATTATATCTGGTTAATCTATCACTCACTGAGGCACTGTGCCAGTGCCTCCAACTTTCTAAGCCTTGGTAGGCACCTGGGCTCTGTTCACCTAGTCTACACACTACATTGGTATTCCACGTCATCTTGTATCCATCTATATGAGGTCGCATCACGTTAAATTGATGGCGCAGGGATTTTACATTTGGGTCCACCGACAGCCGCTTAATCGGTAGGCAAGCATTTACACCATTTCAGCCTCTCCTTTGAGTATGGGAGGCAGGATCCACAGCAGCCACCACTGGCTAGTTTCATGATCACAGGAGAATTCAGTCTCCATTTGCCCGATGTTCCTCTTTCCACCATTTTGAGCACACTACTCATGAGCTCCTCGCAAGGTCAGTCTTTGGTGTGCAGGGCACGCCGCTTATCGCTTTGCACATTTTTTAAATTGCTTTTAACCTTAGTTTGCATTTAGATCTGTGAATGCACCATCCTTTTTCTATCCTAATACTCTTCCCTTATGTGTCCCACATCTAGGGAGACCTATTAACACTTGGCCTTAGAAGAAGGCTCTCATCCAGTTGAGCCGAAACGTCAGTGGTTGCTGCACCCCCTGCAGGTGTTGCCCTGATTGTCTACCACATGAACTTCTAATCTGAAATCTAGACATCGACCACTCCTTTGGTCACCCTTTCGCTAGGCATTGGTAGACCTTTCCCCCACGTCTCCATCTTACCCTTAGTGGGATTTCACATAAAACTCTTGGGACTTTGTACTATTTTACCAGCTATTAGGCATATCTTAAGACTTAATGGACATTTGTTAAAGCCTATTGTTGAGCACACTGTGCCATCAGTGTGTATAAAAATATTTTATGGATTGCACACCTCTCTAACTCATGTCTCTAGCTAAATAATTCAGAACTGTGGACAAAACATAATTGCCTGTGTTCTGACATTGTATTTGACACATGAGTTTATGGTTGCCTATGTACTGCACTGGATACATCCACGCATTACTTGTTCATGAACTTGAAACTTTCTTGTTGTATTGTCTTTATGTATTCTGCTGAATGGACCAGGAGCTTCTAAATAACCACACATGGTTGACTGCATTTATTAAATTGTAGAGGCTCAATCTGATGTAGGTTTTCTACTGTCTATATTTCTCATATTGTTTCCATGTACTTTACTTACCTTAAACTTATAGCATACATATACAGCTAAATAAAAAAGGCTGATGTAACTAAAATTGGTGAATGTGTGTATTCACTGATTTTTCTCAGTGATACAAACATGTTTTTGATCAACTGTAAACTTCACAAAGGTTTGATTATTATTGCATGAAATTATTGCATATAGTGTTTGGAGGGTAGGACGCCCACCTTGTTTATATTGTTGTATAGCCCCTTAGTCCTGCCCGTTACTGGGCTGTCCCTTCTGTTACTATAGCCATTCAAGGAATCTGCATGAAACCTTTCCAAAAAAGTATAGACCCCACTCTGAATTTGGTGTTATTTCCTGAAGGGGGTACAAAGTTATAGTGGGTGTGGCTCCCAACACTTTTCAGATCACGATTTTGAAAAACATTTTGTCACACCGACAGCCTGAACTGCTTCAACAAGCATGCACAAGGTTCACTGGCATAGCCTGACAAGAATGCTTTTGCAAATTTGGTGTTTATCCGTCCAGGGAATTGTTTAAAAATGACCTAAATGTAGGTACAACATTGTGATGTCTCAGTCTGATACACAGGCACACTTCCTGATCTAGTGTCAATTGAGGCAACTGTACCAATCAAGGATGTGAGTAACATTTGAGGACATTGTGTAAAGTTGCTGACTGGTCAATTGAGAAATGTAAGGACACTACAATGCACGCTATGCATTATTTGTGAACTGTAACCATAGGCTGCAAACAGTGCACTGAGAAAATATTAAAAAGCAAAAAATGACACTAGCCTTACATATGAAACAACAACAACCAATGGGAAGTGAGGTGTAGTGAGGAAAGGATGGAATATGTGTAGAAACATGCAATGCATGGGGGTTAGTTAATTACCAATGACCAGGAACATCTCAGAGGTTCAGGGTCATTGCTTTAATGTTTGTGAACTTAGCCAATGTCTACTCTGTGTCGCTTGGATGGGCCTGCAACTTGACTGAATGCCATGCCCCAGGGTTTTTGATCACTGGACATGGTGGCAAACCTTGTACAGTGACATATGGTCTCAATATGGGTGCATGGTGGCCACCAGGCCAGGCCCAATGTGTGCTGTGTGTGGCTTGGCAGGACCTTCAACAAGGCTGAAGCCCAGCCCACAGTGATTGCTGCTGCTGGTCATGACAGCAAGTCATGGGCCGTGGCCCACAATCTCTTTATGGTTGTATAGTGGATAATGGGCCATGCCACAGGCCAGGTCCAGAGATTATTGTGGGTGGCTTGGTGAGGGTTAGGGCATCACCAAACCTCATGCCCCAGACAATTGATTCATAACTTGCATCCCCAGAATGTGCTGCTCAAAATGACACACATCAATGTGTACTTAAAAAATATGCGTGTTAAAGGAATGCAATAGTTCACTCAAGTATTTCAATAAAGCAACTTGTAATAACTTGAATACAAGGATGGAACATTATGTAACATCTTCAGCTATAAAACCTTTGAAAATCACTGAAAAAACGTTGTTAAAGGAACGTTATGGATAGGTGGCCCTGCTCAGTTTCTACTTTGGGTTGCTTGGTGCTGGTGCAACATGGCAGAAGACCATACCACAGAAATGGTGGCCACGGCAAGGCTGCAAGACATGGACAGTAGGCCAATGTTTCATTATGGATGTATAGTGGACACTGGGTCAGTTTACAGTCCAGGCCCATTGGTTATTTGAGGTGGCCTGGTGGGGCCAAGGGCATGGCTGAATTCATACCACGCGGTATTTCAGCCATAACTTTCATCCACAACATGTGCTACTCAAAATGCAACATACCAATGTGCAATTCAAACAATGGGCCTCATTATGAGTTTGCTGGTACAGTAACAACGGTACCGGTAAGCTTGCCGGTACCATTGTTACCGGACTGGCAAACTACGAGGTCTGCTTGCGGGTGCCTTTACGCCTGCCAGATCTGATCTGGCAGGCGGAACGGAACCCACGAGCAGAAGCAGACTATGTTTGATGCACCGGCACCATTCAGTAATGGTGCCGGTGCTTCCGGCCTCCCCATTTCCATTCAGTCCAACGGGACTCAAATGGGAATGGGGGGTAATTTTTTCCAGTGCCCGAAAATTGGCATTTATTGGTTCCTTCGGGGCCGTAATGACACGGTAAATAGCCATTCCCGGGCGCCAGAAAAAAAATGATACCGGCGGCAGCCATGCCGATTTTACCGACATGGCTACCACCGGTCTTATAACGAGGCCCAATGTGTTTGTGAAAGGACCATTATAGTTCTATTGGATATAAGAGGAATTATTAATAACTAACATATAGTGCTTGAAAGGCATGAAACATCAATATGTGCGACAAAAAATATGTTTGTTTAAGGAACATTATAATTCTTTCATAAACGTTAAAAGATACATTTTTAATAACTTGCATAGAGTGATCGAAAGACATGAAACAACTTCAGATATAAAACAATTTGAAATGTTAAAGGGACATTGGAGTTAAGTTGCTCTAATACCATTCTTTGAAATTCAGTGAAAATACTTTGTTAAAGGGAGGTTATGGTTGCCAAGCAAAAGCTAAAAGCCATAACCTGCACCCCTTGCTGGAACTCTGTATAACAACACAAATAACATTATAGATGACATCCCAAATTGCTTCAATGACAACATCACTGATGACATCACAAATATCATCACTAATCTAAACCAATTCTGACAGTGAGTGCTTAAAAGGAGTTGTTCTCATGGTATTGCAACCAACACATAAGGGATGACAAGATGGTCACTCATAATTTAGTTCATGTATTACAACAAGCACTTGATCAAACAGAAACTGTCTACTGAAGTTCTGTTGAGAATATAGTGAGCTTAAAATACATTAGCCTAGGCAATGTCTACAGCAGTGACCATAGAAGTAGAGTCGTCTTAATAGGGTAATGTTGCACCATAGAATTATAAGCCACATCCTATCAGAACTGTGAATAATATTAAACATGGAGTTAAAGCTTCACTCATTTGGACTGGTTTGGGTTCCTTGATTAACATTTTCAGAAGAGGTGAATAGAGGCTCTTTCAATAGTTCAGTTTGGATAGCACTGACTTCCTCAGGAACTTTCTTACTTTCCATACTTTCCTATACGGTTCGTGTTCTAATTGGGATTGGGATACAGTCTTGCACTTGCTCTGTGAGATTCAAATGAGTTCAATCACATCTGCTGTCACCTTAGCCTTCTTCCCTTTGACTTTGACTACTTCTTCTCCCATGACACTTCACCCTGGCCTTCAGATGTTTCACTCCTCCTCTCTCCTGCTGCCACTCTTTGATGATAGCTCTTCTCCCTCTTATACGAGTTCTATTCCCCCTTCAAAACATCTATTTCTCCACCCCCATACTACTCCTCCTCCTTCTATATTATTCCAACTCCTCCCACTCTACTACTGTTCATTCCTCCACACTTCTACTACTTCTCCCACACTATGCCTCTTCCTGCTCCTACGTTACTAGTCCTTTTCTCACATTGCTATTCATATCCCCTCTCTCAGCACTGTACAAGTCTACTTAAATTCACACCTTACACTATCCTCTCTACACATGTGTCACAAACACAAATACTCACACTGTAGAACCACTTAAACTCCTAAGCCAATGCCTCACCTGCTCCAAATATTTTTTGCCACATGCTACAGATCCCACCATTCTTCTACTGGTCTCTTGGTCAGCATCGACCTCCACCTCTGACCTCACTCTGATACACCCACACTTCCTGCTTCCTGCCCCTGCTTAAGTACCCTTCCCTCTTTACCAGTTGGCAGTCCGTAAGCAATCTCCATCTTTCTTTTTCCTCATAGGGCAGGTATGTGCAGAGAGCAGTTTCAAATTGGGGCTAATCTCTGCTCACTTTCTCCTCATGTGCCACCACTTAAACGACTTTGTGGCATTGGAAAACCAACATTATAGTTCATGTATTGATGTCTGCTGTTGGGGAGTGTCTTGGTAAATTCTGGTAACTTTCCCCATTGTAGTCTGTGGTGCCGTATTGCCGACAGGCTCTGCTGGCCCCACTTGGTGGGTTTCCACTTCAGGAAAGCTGGTGCCTCTCTCCCTCCTTCGTGGATGCAGGGACGATAGAGTCTCTGTGGAGCTGTGACTGAATCTGGAGCCTTGTTCATGCCAACTTTCGATCTTCGGGTTTGTGTGCCTCCCTTTTCTTTTCTCAGCTATTGCAGTACCTGAAATTGAGATTAAACACTGGCAAATATATGTACCTGTACACATGGCTGGAGATTCGGTTCTGGAAAGACACATGCTGGACAAAAACGGGGAAACAGTAGTAGGACTGGATCTAAATTTCTCCCTGGTTCCCACTCCCCCCTTTGACAAGTCCAGATTACTGGCCTTGTCACACTGCGTAAGAAAAATGTGTGGTCTTCTGTTTGCATCTTATATGTGCTGTATAGAGTTCGAGTAGGCTCAGCTCAGCAGTTTGGACAAGCTTGTGATAGGTCTGAAAGTGGTAAGGGCTGGTGTTTACATTTTTATAAGGGGATGACGAAAAGCACGTTTCAAATCGGAGGCAAAGATCTTAAGATCAGTGAGGCTTTGCATATTCTAGTCAGGTGAAGTGCCAGCATACAGATTCATTCTTTCACTAATTGGGTGGTGGGATAGCAGAAGGCTTTGGAGGTTTTCACTTTTGTGACAAGATTGGTGGTTTGGGCTATCCAGTTAGACACGAAGATAGAAAAACCTGCAGGGGGTGAGTGATCTCTTACAGGTTTGTGCTGTGATTTTGAGATGGTTGCAATAACAGGCATGTTTTCCAGATTGATCAAATGTCTTTGAAAAAGAGTGCTAAGTCACTGATAATATTGTGAGTTGTTGTGGGGGTGGGGGTGCAATGCCTGCAGGTCCAGAAAGCAACCTTTAATATTGAGATACTTTGGACTACAACTCCATCAGCCCTTGCCAGCATACTCAATGTGAGGGACTGAGACGACTTACTTTAGATCATCTTCTGGGTTTTGGAGGTTTTAATTCCTTCAATACAATCATGGAGGCTAGAGGTCATGGTTCCAGTCATTACCACTTTCCAGGATCTTGCCCATTTCATGGGCTGATTTGGGTATGTGTGCATTCAGTTATTTGTAGGTTTGGACAGTTATGATGCCTTTTGCTAGCAGGAGTTCTGACCAGAAAATGTCTGTCAAAGCAATAATATTTGTATGGATATTAAGAACAAACAGTGCATCTAGTGTATGGGTGTGAAGTGGGTTGGAGTTTGACTTGTTGGGCGGATCTGAGGTTAGAAATATTGTTCAGGAGAGTGTGGGCTTGTTTACTATATGTTTTATCCAACCAGATCGTAAGGCCACTAATTACAATTATTAAATTTGCTTTGTTGATAATGATTACCATAGGATGAGTCAATTCTGAGATGAAATTGTTCTACAAGGTAATAGCATTGCAGTCATATTATTCGTGTTGAGTGAACACTTTGAAAGCAGGTGTTCAAAAGAGAAGATATTATTCTACAGTTTAGACTATGCCTCATATTTCGTCCTAATTCTAATTTCGTGTAATTCTGTAGTACATTTTCACTTTGAGTGTGACCACAATATTGAGTAGAGTGTTGCAATTTTGTGTGAACTACCTTTCTGTGATCCCAAGAAGCTCTATGTTTTTGTTTTCAGCTGTATTCAAAATGTCATGCACATTTCGAAGGGCCTATGTTGTAGTAATTAAAACAACAATGACATTTCTCTTTACTGTGTTATGTTTATGGGGTCTGTAATTGATACTGAAACAGGTATGTGTCTTTTGTCTGCTATGTGAACTGGTGGCGGACATTCTGCATAGACATCTGAGCAGTGTAGGAGAGAGTGGAAATGGTGTACACAGACAGGGGAGGTGTTGCTGGCATGGTCTAAGTGTGCAGGGTGTGTGACAAAGCCAAGAACAAGGCCTTGTCAGGAAGGGAGGGGCATTGAGACCCAGTTCCTATTCTCCTTCTCTGTGCTGGCACATTTGTGTGCAGTCACTAACCTCCCACCATACCTTTTATTGATGATCCTCGCCAGTGTTTGTCTGCACTTCTCAGGTTCACTGAGACTGAAGCAGGCGAAATGCAGGCATATGCCGTGATGGTTGGCAGGAGGTGAACTTCAAGGGAAAGCAACAAAGAAGTTGAATGCCCTCTGTGGGGGAGGGGACACAGAGAGACTTTACTGTGGTGTGGAAACAGAGAGCTAGAGAGAGTCCACCTCCTTCCATGTAGGCACAACAAACTTTAAGGCGTGCCATTCCAAACAGGCAGTTTCACACAATGGCCCAGGCATTCTTGGTTCCCAAGGACTTAAATGTAAGAAGAGACCCACCCCGCCCAAACAGACCAAATGGGGAACCCTTAGCAGTAGCGATCAAGGCATGGACTTGGTTCTGATCTCATGAAACTTCAGAAAATGCAAAGAGCCTGTGTGGAGATAGTCAGCGGCATCTAGCCCCCATCTAATAGGTTGACATAACATAGACCGACCTGGGGGAAAAACAGAATTATATTGGTGTGGGAGAGATAGCCCATCCCAGGAAGGCTAGGAGAATTTAAGGAAAGACAGACAGCAACATGGTGAGGGTTATTCAGGTGAGGTCAGAAGGCGAGGAGGAGGTACAGCAAGTGACTAGCAGAAGCAAGGAGGGAATGGTGACTTGTGGAGAAGATTGGTGGGAAACATAAGGTTTGGTACAGGAATGGTAGTGTTTCTGCATTGTGCATGTGTGTGTTGTGTTGTGTGTAGCGAGTGGGTTAGGAGGGTTAGTGTAAGGTGTGACTAAGAAACGGGTGTTCATGAATTAAAGGAGGGTGTTTGCGTGGTGGATTTGGAGGGATGAGTAGTAGTAGGAGGAGAGAAGTAGCAGTGGCAGGAGAGTAGTGGTGGTAGGATTAGAGTAGTAGTGGTAGCAGGAGAGTAGTAGTGGTAAAAGGAGGATAGTAGTGGTAGGAGGAAAGTAGTGGTGGCAAGAAGAGAGTACTATTGGTAGGAGGTGAGTAGTTGCAGGCAGAGGAGGAGACTAGTGGTGGTATTAAGAGTAGTGGTTTAAATGAGGAGCAAAGAAGGGAAGCGGGAGTGTAGACAAGATCAAACTGTGGAGGCAGGAACTAGGAGGAGTAATTCACTGGAGGGGCAGAAGAGTAGTTGTTGGAACAAGAATGAGTGGAGAGTAGGGCCCAGGAGGTAAGCCTTGGTATGAGCCAAAATGACACAATCCAGCTGAGTGATTGCAAGGAACTTTCAAATTGAGAAGTAGACTAACACTTGGTTAGGCATGGAACAGTTAGGTAGTCCCAGAGGGTGTTCAGAGCAACACCAGTTTAGGGAGACCATCTATAATCTAAACCTGAAACCAGACCGTAGGGTTACCACTCACTAGCACTAATTGGAGAACAGGCGACCGGGCCAGAGCAGATTTCTCACGGAAAGACAAGACAGTGAGGATCGGCAATAGGACCTACAACATACTAATAAAGACCGGTGAACCTTCCTGGAGAGTCAAAGCGATCTGTGAGCCATATATGACACAAGGGAAGTGGTCCTGTTAGTAGCAATATTGAAGGCAATTTGAATTGGATATTGAAATTGTGGCGAGGTTATTCCATCAGTGAAATGTGATTGGGTTCTGGTGCGGGTGAGGTGGTGTTGTGACTGATTTAGACTGAATTAGCCTTATTCCATAAGTTAAAATTGTCTGCACACCTGGCCAGCGTTTTGGGGGTTGCTTTTTTCATCTGGAGACTGTTGTTGCCAATGTTGAAGGTGCATTGAGGTTTTGTTTGTAGTCAACTATTTTCATCATTCTTTCACTGACTGATAAGGGAAGGCAGACAAGGTAGAGTGGGCACAGTACTGATCTCCGAATTCCAACTTTATAGAATATTATGTCTGTTCCGATTATTTTTGTTTTAAGGCAAGTGTATGCATCTGCAATACAAGTTTCAGAGTAGTGGAAATTGACATTTTTTTAGAAGAAAATAAACCGTCCTGCTGGTTATGGAGATACTTTTTTTGGGGTATATATAGCCTCCATAGAGGAGGGCTTACATTGGGATGATGTAAGTCATAGTTGGATTTTGTTAAATATTATAGGTTTGGGGGGTCTATGAGTACCACATGTGCTTGTGCTCTCAAGGTGTCCACAGTGGTATTACTATGACCATCAGTACTGATTTGTTGGTTATGATGTTTCACTTTTGTCATTGGTTGTTGCAAAGAGACTGGTGAGTGTGAATAGAGGAAAACCACAGTTAAAGGGCATGCCTGCATGGGAGCTGGTATGTGTATACTTGAACATAGTCTAAAACATAAAAAATACATGATTCTTCAGAAGGTTTTTCAGATCTGCATCAGACATGAAAAAGAAAGATACAGTCCAATGCGCAGCACAAACACCAGGACACCTAGAACATGCAAACAGGGAGTAGGAGAGTATTTATACGCTTATGACAGTTTCAGGGTGGAAATATGAGACTGATCTTGTGTCATCAGAATGTAACAATAGATCAATAATTTCCATGGTGTCACATTATTTTGTATGGCATGTCGGATTGCTAATGTCATTAAGCGAGCTACCAAGACAGTTAAAAAAGGTATCAATATTTATGTTATTTGTAGACATATTTTGAATTCTAAGCATTTATTTGAAAGATATTTTCACACCTAAAAACATCGATCTATAAACTTCTTTTACCATGAAGTCAATTATGTCTCAAATATGTTCATGTTTTTATTTTGAATCCTTCTTTTACTTTTAATTGGATATTTCACTGGAAATACAATCTATCAATATGAAATTTGAGTCACTGCTGCATTATTTTAACTGCTGCAAAATGTGGTTATCAGAGCTGAACTACTGAAACTGCTAACCTTCTGATAACATAATTATGTAGCATATTTGAGTAGGTCACTACCTGTGATCAACATCATCTTTAAGACATCCTCTTCTTTGGCAGTCTGCTAAATTCAGTAATTGTGAGAATCGTTCATTTCTACCACAATCATATGTATCTGTACAACCAGGTTTATTTGCTAAACATTTACACAGTGAGCTGCATCTGTTCTTCACACAGTGAAACTGAGCTATTTTTCCATCCTCCATATTCCATCATGTCCAAATGGAGATGGGATTATTGGTTATGATTGATCATCTTGGCTAGAGATCATGGTCCGCAAGTTGACTCCCTTCATTGCAGGTATGAAAGCAGGTGTAACTTCCCAGCTTGTTTATTTCTTAGAAAACACAGTCCGACACACCTCTGCAATTTTAGTTGCGCTCCTTCTGGACTGCTAGAGCTGGCACATGAAGGCTTCCAATGTATCTGTTACCTGTTCATTGATATATTCCTATTGAATTAAGTACCAAAATTATGTCTTCAGGTTCTCTTGTGAATGCTCTTGAGTATGAAATATTTACTTTCCCTCACAAATTATCTTCACAATCAGATTGAGACAGGGCATCAAATGCAGGTAATGCAGAAGACTATAGGGAGCCTACTGATAGACATATCTCTGTAATTGAAATATTATTTTTAGAAGTAGGCACAAAGTAAGTCTTAGGTCAGAGGTTTGGATAGCTTCTTATAACAAAAAGTAAAAACATCTGGCACTGTGCCAATGTTTAGTGTTTGTTAGCTCCTTTTTCTGTAGCATTGATGGCATGAAGAATGTAATAGTAATACGGTATCCAATCAATCAAATTAGATATATAATGTGTAGTTTGTCGAGTAACAATTGTGTAACTCCATCTATATAAAACCATCATTTACTAAAATGTCACTTGCAAAAATGTTAAAATATGAATAGAATCAATATTCATTGCTAAAAACTAAAATATTAAAACAAATTTTCTAAAACACATTTTCTGGCTATTCTGGTGTCCCAGCATCAGATTTAAAACCGATCAGTCTTAGCGTAAAGTACATCGTAGACACTTTGATTAACTTTTCCTCTGTCTGTTATCAGCAGGCAGGGCTTTTACAATAATATGCTATAACTGATACGAGGCAATGTGCACTGAGACAATAGTCCCAAAATGCATTGGGCCTCATTACGAGGTGGGCGGTAAGGGATTAACGGCACCGGTAAGGGCAGCAGTGTCGGTAATCCCTTACCGCCCTACTACGAGTTCCCTTTGTGGGTCCTTCGTTAATGCCTGGTTTTTTGAGGCGTTAAGGACGGACCTGCAAAGGGACTCTAGAGCTAATAACGGCACTGCAATTTGCGGTACCGTTATTAGCGCCTTTCCCATTCCCATTGAGCCCAATGGGGGCTCAAATGGGAATGGGGAATGGCCATGGTGAAAGGGGAATTGCCGGTCCCACCAACCTTGGAATGGACCGGTAATTGCTCCATTCACCAGGGCGGAGTTGGAACGAGTTTGGAGGCAGCCATGGTGCTAATAGCGCCATGGCTACCTCCAACCTCGTAATGAGGCCCATTGTGTTTTGTGAATTCGAGATGGTGTACATAGTTGCCCGTGATGGTCATATATGCTGGACTCAATAATGTACATTCAGTAAATAGAAGTTTTGCTGTTTCAAAGTTACCAGGGACTTTACAATAGGACAGATCCTATGTAATAAAGGAAGTTGAGCTCCACGGAAAATTAAGAGTGGGAGTTGGTTTATTCATAATCTCAAAATAAGGTTTTGAGGCAGGACTTGGCCACTGTCTCAAATATCTTTGAGTTTTCAAGAATCTATTAGTAACATTTGAGACAAATTTATAAGTACGTAACGTCGAGAGACAGACGTTATTATTTGTACAGTCACATTGGGCCAATTTTCTTTTGAATATATGTTTTAATGCAGCGAACCTTGTACCTTGTGTAAAATTAGGTTACCAGCCTATAAGCTCATACAGAGTGGCAGCTATGCGATTGAATTTTCCCCCACCGTAATTATGGCTTGGTCCATTGGTGGTTCTGAGCATGGCAAGTAATTGGCATTTTGGCTGAGAGTTAATTTTTAGATGTAATAGTCCCTGCCTTATCAGCATTTGGTCCCTTAGGGATACTAACCTAAACTCTAGTCTAAGATACTCAACGGAAGTCGAGAGGGGAAGTTTTAATATACTTTTCCAAAAATATCCCTCCAATTTGTCCAGCCAATTTAGCAGAAGCATCACCAAGGCATCTGAGCCTTATAAGACCATGTGGCAGAAACACTGTCCATAGAGGGTAATTATCTCCTCCAAAGAATATCCTGCCATTTGCTTTGCGAATTCCTCAATCAGGTGAGTCATTTGTCGAGCCTTTGTCATCTTAGCCTCTTTTATATGGGTATACGTTCTACTGGCACTCATTTTGAGTCCCAAGTATGGATATTTCACCACATAGTCCAGTGTCCCCAGGATAGTGGTGAAAAATGGGCACTTAACCTTCTTAGGCGTGACCAACATTTCCTATATTTTCCCCATATTGATATTTAAATCATTTTCAGTAGCGTATTTTACCAATGCGGTGAACATTTCCTTTGCCCCAATATAGGTATGGTTAAACATCACCAGCTCATCGGCATACAGCATTCATGGAATTGACGACCCCCAATTCTAGGTCAACAACTAACGCGTGCGATAACATATCAAAACGGAAACTTTTTTAGCATATTTTCAGTTTTTAATTGCTTGAAGGGCAAAAGTGCATCCTAATAATTAGTGCCACCATTTTGAATTGCCAAAGTATTTCGGAGCGAGTCTGTCTTCAGGGCTAGGGCACTGTGTAGTTTAACAGTGAATTACAATTAATCAATTGATTCAAATTGCGTAAACAAATATGTAGGCAGAAATTAACAGAACAAAAAGCAATGTGTGCATGCCATTGGCCAAACAGTATTAACAATATGTGTGTCCATCCCAATCACCAAATAAGGGAAACAAATTACATACCATGTCCAATTCGGTTCATGCTTCAAAATGACATAAAACATGAAGGCAAATCATTAATGTCTATATATCAGAATAAACACACATATACAAACGAATATTTTCGGCAGCATGTAATCTCTGCAATTGTTACCTGATCACGTGGCCGTGGCAGCCGGTATGTGCACAATTTAACTCTGGGTGCATTCTACGCTCTTGTGACACCCATAAGCCATTTTGGACAAACCCAGATTTCCATTTTATACCATAATTTATCACGGTTCACCCCATCAAAAGCTGCCCAGAAGTTGACAACAATAGTATACAATGCAGACCCCTTGGGTGCCGTGAACTCTCTAAACATGTCCATAATCCTCAAGTTATGGGTTGTGGAGCTCCCTGGGCGAAACCCTGTCTGCATAAATTGTGACAACTGCTTGTCGTCTATCCAGATCTTTAGTGCCCTCGGGATAAATGTTGAAAACATTTTACCCGTGACATCTAATAGTGACAACAGTCTGTAGTTTTCTAGTAAGGACCTATAGCCTTTTTTGTAGACTGGTGTAAGTATAGACTGTTGCCATAAATCTAGGGGTTGCTGCGTTGTACACACATTATCACAGAGAATATTAAGTATTCTAGCCCATTTGGCGGGGTTGTGCTTCAGGACTATGTTGGCGAGACTGTTTGGGCTGGGGTCCTTAGAATTCTTGAGATTCGCTATTACTGATTTTATATCAACTGCACCAATTTCCAGAGGCCAACCCCCAATTATAAATTGCAGGGACAAATCCCCTGTAGGGGTGCTTCCTTTTCCTCTTATATGGCTGATCAAATCTTTTTCCTGGATTGGGTTTAGGATGTTTTTCCTATTCTCCTGTTTGGCCCTAGTTAGAGTCGCCCACATATTTCTGATGTTACTACTTCTGAGGACAATAAGCGTTCTTTGCCAATTACTATTTCTTATTGAATACGTTCAACGCTTAAGTCGGTGCTTATAGTCGTTCTTAATGATCTTTACACAACTATTCATCTCCTGTTCGGGCCATCTTTGGCAACACACTATTCTCAGCTTCTTTCTCATTGCTCTTTTAGCATCTTGGATGGCACTATCAAATTGATTTATGTGTTTAACAATGTGTTGTATTCCATGCTATGCACGAGTGTGGAATTCCACTGCTGTGGAATTCCACACTCCATGTTCCATGACTTGTTGTTTTATGTAAGGGGTTCCACGAGTGGTCAGTTGGAGGAATTTGGTGAAGGTTGAGTCACCAGGTCAGGCTGATACAATAAAGGAATTTACCTGATGCCTTGTGTACAACGTTATTACACTGGTGACGAGGGTATCAGCCTGCAAACCCACATGCCTTTTCTGCTCCCAGTGGCTCCCTTCGTGTTCTCCCTGCAGCTGAGCTGAACTGGAGTCCTGGAGAGTTGCCTGGAGGGGTGTCTGGCCTCATATGGATGCTTAGAGGACGAGCTATCCACGGCATATTTGCAGAGTTGGAAGACGTGTCCGGCCGGAACCCTGGTTCAACACCTTCCCCTTATGCTACAGCAAGTAACAGGTGAGCTTCGTAGAAGCAGGGCGCACCGGCACTGAGTGCAGCGTATATGCGCGTAGGTGGCTACTGTCTGGAACAGCTCCTCACGGCAGCGTAGATTAATGGAGTAATCCATAGTGCATGTGTAGTGCCATGGTTGCCTTCAAAGAATAAGAAGGTGGATCAGTTTCTGCAGTGACTTGGGACTAGTGCTTAGCCCTTGGAGCAGGGATTTAGAAGAGGCTAAACTGGTATTTTCATGAAGAGAGTCACCTTTCTGGCAGTTTGCTGACTCTTTTGGGCGATTGCCCATTTTCCAAGACTATCAGAAATGCAGAACAGCAACACTCGCCCTCCTCCTGCTTTCCTCCCTACCCTGTGTGAGCCTGCAATAGCCTGGGACTTATGGGTGGACACGTTTAAGGTGTACCTCAGGGATGCAGGGGGTGCAAGACTTTCTGATGACGACAAAGAGGCTGCACTATTGAATTGTTTGGGCACAGAAGGGCTGAGGATCTTCAGACATCTGCCGGGACCAAATGTACTAGCACCCCGCCTCCAGGATGGTGAAGGTGGCGATGCCGTCCAGGATGTGGTGCTAGCTTATGAGACTGCTCTCAGCAAATTTGAAGCCCAATTTGGAAAAAGGGCAAATGTGGTGTTTGAAGGGTACCACTTCTTTTCCAGGGCGCAAGGTGCTGGGGAAAGCATCAACACCTATATAACTGCCCTTCGTACTTTGATAACAACTTGCAAATTCACGGGGCTCATTGATGAGTACATTCAGGATCAGGTTATGATGCGGACAAGTGACTTGAGGGTCAGAGAAAGGTTGTGGATAGAAAAAGACCCACCTTTAGAGAAAGTCATAGAAATATCCCATGCTATGGAAGAGTCCAGGAAGAGTGTGAGGGAGATGTCTGACAAGGGTGATGTTGTGCATGCAGTAATGCCCCGTAAAAATGAAAGTTCTAGAAGCAAGCCCAAATAAGTCAGAGGGGCGTTGGGGCCTAGGGAAATGTCTAAGAGATGTGGGTGGCAGGGGCATGCGACTGAGTCCAAAGAGTGTCCGGATTCTAATGCAGAATGCAGAAATTGCAAAGGGAAAGGACAAAATGCCCGCAGGTGTAAGAGTATGGTTTTCAACAAAGAATTTGTGAGGATGGTTGATGCGGTTAGTGAAGATGATGACGTCACGGTGGTGGGATATGTTGGTTGTTCCAACGTGCACAGTGAGTCTGCCAAGGAAGGTTTGTTGTTGAGTGTGGGGCAGGGAAGGAAAAGTGCATGGGCCACTCTTATTATAAATGGGGTGCCTGTTGAGTTAATGGTGGACACAGGGTCACCCTACACTGTGATGTTTCCGGAACTCTTTGTGTCTAAATTTCAAAGGAAGATAGCAGATCTGTCTCCTTCTGACATCAGACCATGCGCATATGGTCGCGTACCCATCAAAGTTTTAGGTTTTGACTGGGTTGATATAGAATTTCAAGGACACAGGACCCGGGGGAAGCTCTATGTTGCCCATAAGGGGGATCCAGTTGTTGGATGGGATGAGCAAGCTGGTTTGGACATTGAGGTACGCCCTGGGAAGGCTGTGCCGGTACTGAGTGTCAGTGATGAGAGGAGCAGTGATGGTAAGTTCAGGCCGTTGACAGCTCGTGATCTGGAAATTAGATTTCCCACGGTATTCACACCTAAATTAGGCAAACTGAAAGGTGTTGCACACAAAATAGTTCTTAAAAGGGGTGTTGTTCCCAGCGTCCATAAGGTGAGGAGGGTGCCCATAGTGGCACGAGATGCCCTTAAAGCAGAACTTGCCAAGATTACCGAAGAAGGGATCATTGAGGAGTTAGATGTTCGGAATGGTTGGCCCCAGTAGTTCTGGCACAAAAAGCGGATGGAAATCTAAGGATGTGTGTAGATCTAAGAGATCTAAATTCTAAAATCTGGGTCGGTAGGCATCCCCTGCCAAACATCAATGAGATGCTTTCCTTAGTGATGGGAGCTTTGTGGTTTTCCACTTTTGACCTCTCATCAACATATCATCAAATAGATTTGCATGTCGATTCGCGTCCCCTCACCTCTTTTGTCATGCCCTTTGGGACGTTCCGTTTTTGTAGGATGCCGTTTGGGTTAGCTTCTGCTTCTGCTGTGTTTCAGAGAGTGATGCAGAAGCTATTTGCCAGCATCGGGGGGGGGGTTAGAACGTTTTCAGGATGACATTCTAGTTTGGGGTGAGACCCGGGAAAGGCATGACAGTACGGTTGTGAGAGTGATGGAAATCCTCGAAAAGAGTGGTCTAAGTGTTAAACTGAGTAAGTGCAAGGTAGGAGTGTCTGAGTGTCTAGCGTGACATACCTAGGACACACGTTAGATGCCGGGGGCATACATCCCAGGAAAGATCTGGTCAAGGTTCTGTGTGATGCCCCGCCTCCCAGTGACAAGGAATAGCTTAGATCCTTCATGGGTTTAGCTGAGTATTACAGCCGGTTTGTATCAGCATATGCGGACAAGACAGTTGCAATGAGGGCCTTGCTCAGGAAGGGTGTCCGTTTTGAGTGGTCGGACCAATGTCAGAAAGAGTTTAAGCATTTGAAGCAGGAAATTGACTTAGCCCCATCTTTGAGTTCTTTTTGTCTGTTCAGGAAAACTGTGTTAACAGTTGATGCTAGTGAGTATGGAGTGGGGGCTGTACTTGAGCAAAGGGATGGCAGGGTATTTCGTCCATTGGCCTTTGTGGGATGTTTTTAACCATGCATCCAAGCCCTACCATAAAACTGTGCAGTACTGGCATGGAAAACATCATGATGGCCAGAACTCCCCAGAGACTGCACAGGGAAAACATGAAGAATAGACTGCCACACATTTTTGCCTATGTTGTGAGCACAGGAGGGCACTGACTAAAACCACCATTGGGCTACACACACAGTAGCCTGAAACCATTGGGAATGGCAATGCTGATTGCCAAAAAGCAACTCAGAACTGTGGGGAATTCATTTTCTTAATCCCAAAAATGGTTGCATTACCAGTACTCACCACTATCAGAAAGCCAGCGTTTTAAAACCACCAGACTTTTGTGTAAAACTGAACAAATGAAACAAAACCAGACCAAGGAAAGACTTGCTAAGAGGTGGATACAATGTAAAACTATATTCTGAAATGACTTGAAGGAAGTAATTATTTAATGTATAGGTAAAAATTGTCAGTTTGATTTGAATGTAGAAAACTGGGAACAAAAAGTGACATTTAGCTGAAACCTGGCTTAATGAAACTGAATTCTGCCTGACAACTACCCCCGACAGGAGTTGAAACTGGATCAACAGCCACTCTTCCCAGGCCTAGCTGCATATTGCTGCCCCTTGCCAAAAGAACCTGTAGCACCTCTCTGATTAGATTAGGGGTGGAGCACCTGGGAACTGGAAGGGACTGAACAATGCAACTTCCTTGACTCAGGCAAATGTTATATTGGGGGCGTCGTAAAATAGCTTCCTCTTGGGAGAAACTGGGGTGCAGCTGTGTCTCTGTGAACAAGCTGGCTTGGGGGAAGTGGATAAACCAGTTATTCCACCATGTGATGTAGGAAGCCACAACCCTTTTTGACCAGGGCATAATTTAAAAAACAGATGGATAATTCATAGTACGGACTTGTCAGAATTATAGAAGTAACACCATTATTCTTGTGATTTTTCCGTGCATATTTTAAGGGGCGTTAGGACCATGTGGTGTATTCTGGGGGGTTGCTAGCGGAAAATAGGGTCTCACTCCAAATGTATGCATGTTAAAAATCTGACACTTTAGCATCCGTAACCCATATCCCTGGTGCACATTTGTGTAAAATCTGGAAAGGTTTAGAGGTCGTTATCTGGATGAAAAGGGGAGAATTCTGTCATCAGTGGACACAACATCGTACAAAGACAGGGATCGGATGGTTTGGTGCTACAGAAAATATGTTAACTGGACCTATAATATTAGAAAAATGGTACATAGATAAATATGTATTTGGGTCAGAAATAGATTTGTGTGCAATCTGACAAGGGGAGGTTCCTCTGACCATAAAACCTACAGCATCACTGTGACTCACATTTCCTTCCCCCAATCAAGGGAGAGAGGAGGAATTGGCCAATGATAAGTGAGAGGGGCAGGTTTAGCTAGGCCCAGGCACACACCCATTTTCAAAACACATAAAAAGAGACTGCTGGAACAGGTAGAGACATTCAATACCATTTGCTGCGGAGCATGCTGACCGACGACTTCACATCCAGAGATCCAGACTTCAAATCCATCAATCTCCAGAACCTGTAGCAGAAATTAACTCCAGAATTTGTAGCAGAGAGGCCTGAATCCACCAGCTGAATCCTCTTCAGCAGGCCTCAAAACTAACCAAACTATTCAACAGCCGGGCGAGCTGTTTGAAGTTTTGCCGAGAATTTTTGCAAGAACCTGTAGCAGTACCCAGAAAGCAGTGTTACATCCAGAATCCAGGGAGACTAGATCAGCAGAGCAGAGCTGACCCAGATCGTTGTGAGCAGAACCAGTGCCTGATTGACCCGCCGAGCAGACAGAACCGCAGCCGGACGTGTTGACCAGATCCGTGACGAGGCCTAGTTAAAATTTATATTGTGAGTACCTAGCAGAACTGTGCAGAATCAATCTCTTAGTTAAAATAATCTAATCCAAACTATTTTAACCTAAGTAGAACTGCCTCCTAGAAATCATGTCATCTGTCATTTTTAAAGCTGCACAACTGTCACCTGTCAATTCTGCAGCTGCAAGCTGTCACCTGTCATTTTGAGTTTACTTTAAATCCGAAAAACGACCTTTATTCAATCGTCCGTATCTCTGGAACCGTTTGGGCTAGGAACGAAATTTAACTTTCATCTGAAAGCTTAGAATCTAGGCTAGAACCGACTTCCTACTCCTTATACTTTTTCTGCAATCACGATTTACGCACTCCCGAAATTTACCGCGATTTGCGATTTTTGCTCAATTTCTCCACTTGTCAAAATAGCAGCTCCATTCTTTCTTTTGCTAAAATCCGTTGCAACTTGGTAATAACTCATAGAGCATTGCTGAAGTGAGCCTGAACTAATACCAACACGCATCTCCCACTCACCCTGAATCCCTAGAGGGAATTAAAATCAGTTGGCACATTTTCCCATCCATTGCCATCACATTTAAAAAGCATTTTTGGCCTGTGTTTCAAACTCCTACCTGTTTCCTCTAAGCTTGCTGGGGGGGCAACTGAATTTCGTATTGTATTTGATTGCATTCCTGAGAACTGTGTGCTCCTCTTTCCATCTCCTTCCATTTCTTACATTGCATAGGGGAGGGGGGTGAATTGTCAGAGAAAAAGTGATTATCTTATCTTTTGCTAAAATCATATCAAGTATTTATGTACAGCATTTTACTCCTCATTGCTTTTCCCTTGAAATCATAAAAGTATTTTTGATACTTTATCCATCCTATACTAACTCCTCATTGATTGAAGTGTGCTAGTGCCAGATTACCCATTGTTGATCAACATCATATGTCTAAGTGTACTATCAGATATTAGTTTATTATAAAGTGTGATATATATATATATATAATGTTTAAATTCTCAAATAAACCTTTTAATTTGCAAAACAAACCTACTTCTTGGCTCAGTGGGGTCAGGGGGATTCTAAGAGGGGGGTGTTATACGAGGGTGGTCATCCAGAGTACTGAACTAGACATAAAAATACATTAATAAGGGTTTTCCTCAGCATCCCAGACTAGGCATTGACTTGGCTGTAGTGTTGATTGAATATCGCTTACAGAAGTGGGGGCTCAGAGCCGGGATATTCTGGGTTAGATTTACCACTTGTGCAGATTAATACAGTGTGCCAACTGACCAGATACACATATCCGGTTAGATCACCACGCTGTTTTACACTGTGAAAGCATCCCTCAAAGGAACGCTCTAAGGAAATGGTCTGTTTTGCAAAATAAAATACAAACTTCTGTAAGTCAGGAAGGAACTCAAATTCCAGAATGACGACCTTGGTAGATATGAAAATAGCCAGAGAGCACTTCTTACATAAGCTATTTTTGAGAGGTGAGTGGACTCATCAGGACCAAACGGTCTGGTTGCCGGCAATCGCGCAACAGGTCACTGAAACAGGGTCAGATACATGGGGAGATCAGGGTCCCCTACATGTGGCCCTGAGTGAACTATATATGGCCCCTAAAGCCAAAGATGAACATAATAAGATTGCCAGGATAGCGGCATATTTGTATCTATATATGGGAGCCATGCAGGACAAATGTGCTGAAGGCCAAGATCTGGCAAATAGGCAACAGATGGCGTTAGAGAAGGCCCAATCTGATCTGGACTCTTCTGAGCAGAGGCTGCTCAGGAGCCAGGAGTCAGAAAAGGACAGCAGACAGTACATCACTAAAATAAAGGAGGATATAGATGTGCTGCAACAGGAAAAGGCGGACCAGGATACCAGATTTCTGGCCTTGCAGAAGGAGTACCAAGAAGGTTTGGACTCCCTACTGCAGAGCCAGAAAAAGCTGGAGCAACAATTAGATTTCAATAGGGCATGTGCCGAGCAGGAAGTCACCCTGCAAAGCCACCTAGATAGGGAGAAGACAGAGAGCAATAAACTGATTTTGAAAGACCTGGATACCCAGGCAGAGTTTGACCAGGAGAGCCAGAAAGCTGGTGCCTTCCAAAGGCAAAGGGACGACCTGGCGGCACAGATGCACGCTCTTAGTCAGGAAAGGGATACCTTAGGCCAGGAAGTCTGCCACTTAAAAAGGAAAATGGAAGAAAATCACCTGACCCTCCAGGGACTGGGTGACCTCCAAAAAGAACACCAGAACTTGTTAGAGCACACCAGGAGGGTGGAGGAGGCTCTGGCAAGAAAGGAGCAGGCCAGTAGGGATGGGACTGAGGAGGTAACCCTCCTGCAGCAGAGACTGGCCCAGTACTCCAGGACCAATGAGGAGGCACAGAGAGAAAATGAGGCTCTCTGTCAGCACAATGATAGCCTCCAGCAACAGGTAGCCATGCAGGAGAGACTGATAGAGTCTAGTAAGGCCTTAACTGAGGAACTGAAAGCGCAGGCTCTTGCATTGCAACAGGAAGCAGGGGCGGATAGAGATGAGGTTCGCTGGGAAAGAGAAACTCCTGAGCATAACCTCAGGAGCCCTAGTACCAGAGGCCTTCATCTCTCCCAGTCCCTGGACTCTGCCACCCCCATGTCCCCTCGCGCACATGAGCCCAGGGCCACAGGGATGTCAGATTACTATCCAGCTAGAAGTATGGGGCTCATAGGCCAGTACCTCCCAGGAAAGGATGAGCGGGCATCCAGGTATGGGCACCCAAGCACAGTGCAATTTAGTGGGGAACCCCAGTAGAGTAGGCCCACTAAGGGCATCCTGAAAACCTCTGCCCAGTTAGATCAGTGGGGGGATACCCAGCAAATCCTGGTAGCAAGGAGGGATCTGAAGACTCCTCTGAACGTCACAGGACACAGGAGACCAGGTCCCCACATTCTACCAGCCATTCCCAGGCTCCCAGAATTCAGGAAAACCTGGAAGATCAGACGGGCACCTCTGGGAGCAGCGCTTCTGAGTCGGAGGATGAATGGACCAGGGTTACCCGAAGCAAAAAGGCCAATAAGGCAAAAAGGGCCTTGCTTAAGGACCCATTGAAACAAATAAAGGCAATAAGGAGTGTCATCACGCTTTATCATAAGAACGCCAAGTATTCTGTTTGGGAACACTTGGAGCTCTATGAGCAAATGATGGAGACTTTCCATTTGAAGGACAGCCAAAGCTGTATTCAATATGTAAAGTGGACCTTCTCACCAGAATACTCCAGTTTCTTTGCGGGGCTGGAGGATCAAAACCATTCAAGGTGGTCCACATACAGGGCGGCCATCTTGAAACATTTTTCTGTGCACAGAAATCCTCAAGAGGCTCGCAAGGCAGCCTACAATTTGCAATGTTGGGAGGATCAGGCACCACAAGAGTTTGTGCAAGAATTAAAGCGTGCTTTTGCGCAGACCACCAGAAGGGTGCGCACGGATAGCAGAGAATGTATCAATACATTTTTCCATGCCTTACCCAAATACATAATGACCCAGCTCGTGAGAGATTTTCATGAGAAAAGATCTTTAGACTGGGTCATTGAAAAGGCTACCCGGATCTATGAGGTGCAGAAGCCCATCGAAAATAAAAATAATGCGCCGAAAAACCCCAAAACCAACAGCACCCCTGCTGCTGCCAAGGTGGCAGAGGTAAAGGTTGCCCCGGTTTTAGATTTGGAGATGGGTGGCCTAAAAACCTGCCTGCACCAAATAATTCACAGCCCAGAAGGCCCTCGGGCCAGTCACAGACAGGGAGTCGAGGAGGTAGTCCCACAAATGGGGTCCCTCGCTCCCCTAACTATGTAAGTCCCCGCTACAAGGGAAACCGACCAATCCTGGGTTATGTGTGGACTCCTCCAGCCCAAGGGGGGGGGATCCAGCCAAGCACCTAACCCAGGGAACTTCCCTCCCAACTTCCCACAGGAGGGCAGAAATTCTCCAAATCCTGGGCAGAACTTTTTTCCCAGGTATCCACCCAATTTCCAGCCCCAAAATCATCCATCCTTCTTTCCCCAATTCCCTGAGCCAGACAACCTAATCCGGGAGAGGGGAGGCCAAGGGTGGAGGGGTACCAAAATCTTCCCAACCAGGGGTACTACCAGAGAAGGGATAGCTACCCTTCCCAGGATCAGCCCAGGGGAGAAAATAGAGCCCCGTATCAGCCTGAGCGGGTTTCACAACTTGAGCGCCAGGTCCAAAATATGGCACGGGATCTGGGTCACATACTGAGGGCTCAACAGAACCCTCAGATGAGCATGCCACCGCAGAATGCCCCAAACTCTGGACCTGGTGCTCCAGAACAATGACGAGGGCAGCACCCCGATAACCCACCGATTCCCAGGGAGGAGGCACAAGGGGAAGGGGGCTGTAAATCCTTGGAGGAAGCCTCCTTCCCAACTTGTAAACAGCCCCTGGAAAACCAGGAACCGGAAACACAATCTCCTACCCCTGAAAGTCTGCCACCCAAGGAGCAGAGAGGAGGTAGGAGAAACAAAGGACCCAAACAGACCCACTTTGTGGAGGAGGTACAGGTCTTCCAATTTGAGGGAGAGGGATCCTCAGAAGATCCTGGGGAAAGGAGCTTCTCCTTCAGAGATGGGGGAACTCCTCCCAAGGAAAAATGGGTCCCAAGGGATGCCAATTCAGACTGGGGAGATGTGGAGACTGAGCTACCGCCGCCCATCATCTCATCCCAGAACCGACAATACCAAAATCCCGTGGGTCAAACCCATCCTGAGGACTGCCTCCAAAAAGGGGGGGTGGCCCAGAACCCGAAACCATTTCCAGTTGCCAACTTTTTCTTTCAGATTCCCCAGGCTCTCCACAGAATTCTGCCCAAATCTCTTCGCTAGCAATGTCCAAAACCAGGAAGTTAGCCCACCAGTTGTCCAAAAATGTGCATTATCTGTGCCCCCTTGAGGAGAAGGAGGGAAGATACTATGCCCCGGTACAAGTACAGGGGCAGGCTACAATTTTGGCACTGGTGGACACTGGATCCCAAGCTACCCTTCTGTCCAAAAGGGCCTTTGATGAACTAAATGCAGGAAGGGGGGAGAATTACCGTATTCCTCTCACCTCTCTTCCTGGACAACTGCAGAACTTTGACGGGAAGGAAATTCCTCATGAGGGGCCTGCAGATTTGGACATCAAAATAGGGCGACACAAGGTGAAACACCCGGTCATAGTAGTGACTCCAGAGGGCACCCCTTGTTTAATAGGGAATGACCTCCTGAGAAGGTTGTCACCCCTAATAGATTGCATAAACAAGGTCCTCTGGACCCAGACTAGCCGACCAATAAAATTAAAACAGAGTGTCAACCATGTTAGTTTAAACGGCACATGCCACATGGTTGAACAAAAATCTGACCAAGTAGAATTTCACTTCCAGAATAGCCAAATTCCAGACGTGACAGTAATAGCAGTAGGACAGCAGACTGGTGGTGGGGGGTCCTCTCTATTTCTGAAAATCAACCTTCCTTCCAGTTTATGGTGGTATTCCACACTGGAAGGAAACACCCTGAAATTCTTTACTAATCCACAATCAGAAACTCCCACTCCTATAGTCCAGAAAGATGTGAAATCAGCTCAGAGCCTGGCTGATATTCAGCAAATTGGAGAGCAGTTGTTCATCCCTGTTCATTTAAATGATGGGAAGGACTCTGTTCTCGCTCGAGTGTGTGCGAACAACGGTAAGAGCTTCATCAGCAAAGCCATGTTCCGCCAACTCCCAAAAGATCCAGCCATTCCCACATTCAAACTGATAGACAAATGGGAAATGGACCTGGAAGTACCCAATTCCAAACATCTCCTGCCAAGCAGGTGTATGCTCAAAATCTCCATTGGCAACAAGAGCATAGTCCATAATTGTTGGGTCGTGCGAGACGTCACTGCCGTCTTTTACTTAGGCAGTGACATTCTCAATCGCTTTGCCATTAGTTTGGACCTAATAAACTTCAAAGCTTGGTCCCGATTAGCAGATAATCCCATGGGCTTTGATGATCCAGAAAAAGCATTTAGGTCAGCTCAATTGCTTCATTATGCAGTTGAAATTCAGATTAAAGAGAAAGTCACCATCCCAGAAAGGACCCGACAATTCTCCCTGGAAGTGAAAGTTAAAAGAGGACAAAAATTGAAAAACCCTGATGCTTATATCCATCTAAATGCTTCTCTTCAACAGCAAGGGTTAGGGGTAAACACAACACCATTAGTCAACATAGAACATGACACCATTCCAATAGAGGTGGATAACAGCGATTTACAGATTATTACTCTAGCCGCAGGCACCATTATTGCAATGGCGGTTGATGACCGACATTTCTCCATTGATTTAGGAAATGAACTGTTAGGACCAATCCCCAAGGACTGTTTTGACAGTGGCAGTGATGACAATAGAACACCAGACAGGATTTTCACCCGGCATGGGGGGAACTTCCTGGTGTACACTTCTTGCCCTTATGGTAAGGAAGATGTGACTTGTGACTTCAGGGGGGATGAGGTGATTTTCCAGGTCCATGAGGGCTGCCTTTCCCACCTGAAGCCTCCAGTCCAAATCAGCACTCTGACCAGGGTCTTCTCCACCCAGCTGGAGGAGGCCGCTGAGATAGCCAAACCAGAAGTCTTTCCAGGCTTCAGGCAGATGGTGGAAGAGAGTGTCAACCTAGCTGATGCCTGTGTGACTCTGGAACAGAAGCAAAAGTTGAAACAAGTTTTCTTGGATTTCCAAGATCTCTTTGCGGTAGACTCATATGACTGTGGTCGCACCGACATCCACACCACAACAATTCCCACGGACCCTGGAATGACTCCAGTGTTTGTGAAGCAATATCGTTTGCCTCTCGCATCCATGGAGTCCCTTACTGAAATAATTAAGAACCTTAAGTGCCGGGGAATAATCCGTCCAGTACACAGCACCTTCAATAATCCGGTGCTGGGAATATAGAAGCCAAACGGCCAGTGGAGACTCTGCGCCGACCTTAGGGAGCTCATCAAACTTGTCCATACTTCCCGATGGCCTCTGCCCTATATTGACCAAGGGCTGGCCCAGATTCAGGGGTCACAGGTATTCACAGCAATAGACCTGACCAATGGATACTGGACCGTGCCTGTCGTAGGGAGGACCAATACAAACTGGCTTTTACCTTTGGGGGCCAGCAGTACACATGGACCCAGACTCCCTTCGGATACCTCAACTCCGGCAATGAATTCAACATTTTCCTACATAAGGCCATGCCCGACCTGGGTGCGAGGGGTAACCTGGCTTATGTAGATGATGTCCTCATCAAAAGTTCATCTGTGGAAGAACACATAGCGGAGATCTGTTATGTTCTGACACAGTTGAGGGCCGCTGGAGCAAAACTTTCCTTCCAGAAAGCACAGTGGTGTAGAACCCGTGTTAATTTCTTGGGGCATGAGATTACTCCTCAGGGTCTCTGTCCCCAAGAAAAGAAAGTGGAAGCACTCCAGAAACTGAAGGATCCCACAACTCTGCGGGAACTAAGGAGCCTCCTTGGACTGACTAATTACAGCAGAAAGTTCATTGAGGGCTACGCAGAGATCACTAGACCCCTGATTCATCTCCTGAAGGGGGGGGTCAAGTGGGAATGGGGTCCAGAACAAGCCGAGGCAGTAAGACAACTCAAAAGAAGCCTCTCACAAGCCGCCCTGCCTAGCTTACCCTGTCAGAAACAAGGAGTTCTTCCTGGAGACAGGGTTCTCTAATACGTGCTTGACGGCAGTATTATATCAAAAGCATGACAAGGTCAATAAAGTAATCTCCTATGTGAGCAAAACTTTATCCTCTGTGGAGGAAAAATTCAACGATTGTGAGAAGGCACTCCTGGCAACGGTGTGGGCATTGAAGAATTACTGCCCGTTTATCCATGGGGAACACATCATAGTGGAGACTCCACACCAGCCTCTGCAGTATCTCCAAAGTGACAGAATCCGGGCTGGAAATGTGAGTAATTCCCGAATTACTTCCTGGATTCTGTCAATGCAAGGCTTTCTTGTGGAGGTTAGATATGCCCAAAACAAGAAGAGTCCCCTCGCGCAAGGTCTGGCTGACTTGCATGATTGTGCCAGAGAAAACTGTCTCGAGGACGAAAGTCTAAAAATCAAGGACAACACAGAGGCATACCTTAATTCCCCACACAAAGTATTTGAAGAAGACAAGTGTGAGGGAATGCCCACTGTCTATGTGGATGGATGCTCTTACCATGTTGACAACAACGGGGAGAAAGAACTAGTGGCCGGCGTAGGGAATGCATGGGTGAAGGAGTTTCCAGAACCCTCTGCTGGATACAAAATTGGTCCCCGTAGTAGTCAGGTGGCAGAATTGATGGCTGTGCATCAGGCCATCCTCACTGCTGTCCAACATCAACTCCACGAACTGGTCATAATCACAGATTCGGATTATGTACGGAACGGGTTAGTGGAGCACCTGGTTAACTGGAAAACCAGAGGCATGTTATGTGCTAATAACAAACCCTTGAAACATGGGAAGTTAATTCAAAACATTGATGATCTGGACACATCGAATGGGATTACCATCTACTGGAAAAAGATCAAGGATCATTCCAAAGTACAGTGACCAGACAAAACTGGAAATGACTTACCTGATCAGCTGGCCAAAACCGGGGCCATCCAAGGGGATCTAATAGAAATAGAGTCCCTGTTGGGGGAAATCCAGGTCACTGCTATCACTAGGTCCCAGACCAATGCTCACAATGATCTTTCAACTGCACAATAGAGTAAGGAGAACCCTGATGCTGATTTAATTACAGCTCAGAAGGTTGATCCAATTATTGGTAAGTTTTACCAACACCTTGAGGACCCTGAGAACTTTCCCCTGACGGATACCGATTACATTGGGAAAGAGGACCTAAGAGTGTTGATGAAATGCCCAAAAATGTTCTGAATCCAAGACGGTTTGTTGGTAAGGAAATCCCAAGCTGGCCATGATCAGTTGGTGGTTCCTACCTCATTCCGAAGCCTGATGTTAAGTCACGCCCATGATGCGGCCACCGCCGGTCATAGGGGGTTTCACACAACACTGGAAATCTTAAGAGAGGTTGCATACTGGCCACACATGGGGCAGGACCTCGACCAATACTTGAAGAGGTGTCTCGTGTGTGCACAATTTCAGCCATCATCCCTCACACACCGTGCGCCTCTCCAAAAGGCAGTGTCCATGGTCAGATTTGCAAATCGACTTTGTAGGCCCTGTGATTCGCTCGTCTAGAGGAAACAAGTACATGTTGACCGTTACATGCTTGTTTACCAAGTGGGTGGAATGTCTCTCGGCCCCAAATTGCAAGGCAGAAACAGCAGCTGCCCTGATGATTAACCACATCTTTTCCCGTTTTGGTCTACCTCAAAGGATTGAGTCAGACGGGGGTAGCCACTTCACCAGTGAAGTAATGACAAAGATGTGGGAGATACTGGGGGTCAAAAGGAAGTTACATATTGCTTACAGGCCAGCTTCTTCTGGAGCAGTGGAGAGATACAACCGAACCATTGTGCGCATATTAAAAAAGTTTGTGGCAGATTCTGGGCCAAGTTGGGATATCCGATTACCTCTGGTCCTAATGGCCATCAGTTCTACCCCTTCATCTGCAACTAAAATGTCACCATTTGAGTTGATGACTGGATGCAGGATGGTGCTTCCCCAGCATTTGTTCTACAGAACCCAAGAGCAAACGTTGATAAATGCCTCCACAACTCATGAGTATGTGGAGAATTTAAGGAAACACCTTCAGCATGCTTTCGCCTATGCTCAGCGGAATCTAGAAAGATCAGCCGAGAGCTTGAAGACCCACTATGATTTAAAAACTACCCGAAAGGAATATAAGGTGGGTGATCGGGTCTATCTATACAATTTCCAAAGGAACCAGGCCAAACAGCGAATATTCTTGCCTACATGGAAGGGACCGTTTGAAATTATAGACAAGATCTCCCCTGTTGCCTATAAGATCTGCATCCCCATCCCCAAAGGCAGTCTGGCGGAAGGGGAAGACAAGTGGGTACATATAAATCAGCTAAAGTGTTGCCATCCCAGGCACACTCTGCAACAACTGGAGGAATCCACTGGAATCCCAGAGGGGGCCGCTCCAGAGTAATTCGGTTCCAACCCTAAAATATTCCACATATAGCATATAAATTCTGTGATCCTTGTATATATATATGTTCTTGTCTCCTAATTTAAAAAAAAAAATGTATATGTTCATATCTTCTGATTCATAAAATGTATATGTTCGCCACACCATTAATAGTGGTGAAGAAATGTCTACGAATAGGTATTGCCGCTTTGCTTTATCATCCTAGGAGAGATGAAACCATGGAGACTGACCAAGGAGGGCGACCGGGGACCGGGAGCAGAGACCCGAGGGGCCCGGGGTACCCCCCAATCCTCCCATCAGGACCAGCAAGGAGAACTGATTGATCGACTGGAGGGAGGAAAAGATGCTGATCTGTGCCATCCATGGAATTGCAAGAAGAGGAGGTGAACATCCCAGATCTTGCGAGTTCCATCAGTGAAAGGACAGAATGGCCATCGCAAGAGGGGGGGCTTGTGGGATGTTTTTACCCATGCATCCAAGCCCTACCATAAACCTGTGCAGTACTGGCATGGAAAACATCATGATGGCCAGAACTCCCCAGAGAGTGCACAGGGAAAACATGAAGAATAGGCTGCCACCCATTTTTGCCTATGTTGTGAGCACAGGAGGGCACTGACTAAAACCACCATCGGGCTACACACACAGTAGCCTGAAACCATTGGGAATGGCAATGCTGATTGCCAAAAGGCAACTCAGAACTGTGGGGAATTCATTTTCTTAATCCCAAAAATGGTTGCATTACCAGTACTCACCACTATCAGAAAGCTGGCGTTTTAAAACCACCCGACTTTTGTGTAAAACTGAACAAATGAAACAAAACCAGACCAAGGAAACACTTGCTAAGAGGTGTATACAATGTAAAACTATATTCTGAAATGACTTGAAGGAAGTCATTATTTAATGGATAGCTAAAAATTGTCAGTTTGATTTGAATGTAGAAAACTGGGAACAAAAAGTGACATTTAGCTGAAACCTGGCTTAATGAAACTGAATTCTGCCTGACAACTAGCGCCGACAGGAGTTGAAACTGGATCAACAGCCACTCTTCCCAGGCCTAGCTGCATCCTGCTGCCCCTTGCCAAAAGAACCTGTAGCACCTCTCTGATTAGATTAGGGGTGGAGCACCTGGGAACTGGAAGGGACCGAACAATGCAACTTCCTTGACTCAGGCAAATGTTATATTGGGGGCGTCGTAAAATAGCTTCCTCTTGGGAGAAACTGGGGGGCAGCTGTGCCTCTGTGAACAAGCTGGCTTGGGGGAAGTGGATAAACCAGTTATTCCACCATGTGATGTGGGAAGCCACAACCCTTTTTGACCAGGGCATAATTTAAAAAAAGATGGATAATGCATAGTACGGACTTGTCAGAATTATAGAAGTAACACCATTATTCTTGTGATTTTTCGGTGCACATTTTAAGAGGCGTTAGGACCCTGTGGTGTATTCTGGGGGGTTGCTAGCGGAAAATAGGGTCTCACTCCAAATGTATGCATGTTAAAAATCTGACACTTTATCATCCGTAACCCATATCCCTGGTGCACAATTGTGTAAAATCTGGAAAGGTTTAGAGGTTGTTATCTGGATGAAAAGGGGAGAATTCTGTCATCAGTGGACACAACATCGTACAAAGACAGGGATCGGATGGTTTGGTGCTACAGAAAATATGTTAACTGGACCTATAATATTAGAAAAATGGTACATAGATAAATATGTATTTGGGTCAGAAATAGATTTGTGTGCAATCTGACAAGGGGAGGTTCCTCTGACCATAAAACCTACAGCATCACTGTGACTCACATTTCCTTCCCCCAATCAAGGGAGATAGGAGGAATTGGCCAATGATAAGTGAGAGGGGCAGGTTTAGCTAGGCCCAGGCACACACCCATTTTCAAAACACATAAAAAGAGACTGCTGGGACAGGTAGAGACATTCAATTCCATTTGCTGCGGAGCATGCTGACCGACGACTTCACATCCAGAGATCCAGTCTTCAAATCCATCAATCTCCAGAACCTGTAGCAGAAATTAACTCCAGAATTTGTAGCAGAGAGGCCTGAATCCACCAGCTGAATCCTCTTCAGGATACCTTATACTTTTTCCGCAATCACGATTTACGCACTCACGAAATTTACCGCAATTTGCGATTTCTACTCAATTTCTCCACTTGTCAAAATAGCAGCTCCATTCTTTCTTTTGTTAAAATCCGTTGCAACTTGGTAATAACTCATAGAGCATTGCTAAAGTGAGCCTGAACTAATACCAACACGCATCTCCCACTCACCCTGAATCCCTAGAGGGAATTAAAATCAGTTGGCACATTTTCCCATCCATTGCCATCACATTTAAAAAGCATTTTGGGCCTGTGTTTCAAACTCCTACCTGTTTCCTCTAAGCTTGCTGGGGGGCAACTGAATTTCGTATTGTATTTGATTGAATTCCTGAGAACTGTGTGCTCCTCTTTCCATCTCCTTCCATTTCTTACATTGCATAGGGGAGGAGGGTGCATTGCCAGAGAAAAAGTGATTATCTTATCTTTGCTAAAATCATATCAAGTATTTCTGTACTGCATTTTACTCCTCATTGCTTTTCCCTTGAAATCATAAAAGTATTTTTGATACTTTATCCATCCTATACTAACTCCTCATTGATTGTAAAGAAGTGTGCTAGTGCCAGATTACCCATTGTTGATCAACATCATATGTCTAAGTGTACTATCAGATATTAATTTATTATAAAGTGTGATATATATATATTGTTTAAATTCTCAAATAAACCTTTTAATTTGCAAAACAAACCTACTTCTTGGCTCAGTGGGGTCAGGGGGATTCTAAGAGGGGGGTGTTATACAAGGACGGTCATCCAGAGTACTGAAATAGACATAAAAATACATTAATAAGGGTTTTCCTCAGCATCCCAGACTAGGCATTGACTTGGCTGTAGTGTTGTTTGAATATCGCTTACACCTTTGCGTCTAGGGTACTCAAGGAGGCAGAGCAAAGGTATGCAGTAATTGAGAGGGAGGCATTGGCAGCAGTATGGGCCTCGAAACATTTCAGGACGTTCTTGTGAGGTGTTGAATATACCATTCGTACTGACCACAAACCCTTAGTTCATGTTTTGACAACCAGGAGGCTATCGCAGTCGTCTTCGAGGATAATGAGATGGATGGCCGACATGGGTGAATATAACTTCACTGTTGAGTATGTTCCGGGTGAAAGGAACGCAGTTCCAGATTGTCTGTTGCGCTTTCCGCGTTCGGACAATCTTGAGCATATGAATGTGATTCCCGATGATGGTCAAGTGCTGGTCGTGGCCATTAAGCCAGCAGTGGGCAAAGAGGTGTGGAGTGAGGAATGTTCTCGCGATCCAGTTTTGGCAGAATTAAAAACTTCCCTTAGGAGTGGAATCCAGAGTGAGGTTTTGTCAAAACATTATGGCCATGTCTGGCATGAGCTGTCGGAGGGTACTTGGGGTGTTGTCCGAGGTCTGAGATTGATTCCACCGGAGTCACTTAAGGGAAGATTAGTGGATCTTGCACATGAAGGGCATCTAGGGAGGTCTATGACCAAAAGAAGGCTCAGGGAGGTGTATTGGTGGCCCTGGATCGATGGAGACGTAGAGGCGGTAGTCAAATATTGTTCGGCCTGTGCCACAAGTGATATGAGCAAGTCCACCTCTACCCAGGCCATTTATCCGGTCGAGATTCCTGAGAGTGTATGGTCCAAAGTAGCTATCGATATAATGGGTCCCATGGAGGGTTTGGGAGGTGGTCTAAGGTACATGGTGGTGTTGGTGGACTATACATCCAGGTGGGTAGAGGCTGCTGCTTTGTCTTCCGCTACGTCAGAGAAAGTGGTGGAATGTTTGTCCATGATGTTTGATAGGGAAGGCATTCATGCGGGCGTAGTCACAG
This sequence comes from Ambystoma mexicanum, assembly GCF_040938575.1. Taxonomy (NCBI): domain Eukaryota; kingdom Metazoa; phylum Chordata; class Amphibia; order Caudata; family Ambystomatidae; genus Ambystoma; species Ambystoma mexicanum. Next base: position 392,965,773 of record NC_090936.1, read on the forward strand.
ATAATGGGGCACAGTTTGTGTCTGTTTGCATGCGAGAATTCCTAGAAAGTGTAGGTATACGCCACCACAAGGTCATGGTGGTGTTGGTGGACTACACATCCAGGTGGGTAGAGGCTGCTGCTTTGTCTTCCGCTATGTCGGAGAAAGTGGTGGAATGTTTGTCCATGGTGTTTGATAGGGAAGGCATTCCTGCGGGCATAGTCACAGATAATGGGGCACAGTTTGTGTTTGTTTGCATACGAGAATTCCTAGAAAGTTTAGGTATATGCCACCACAAGGTCACGTTGTATAACCCTAAAGCGAACGGGTTGGTGGAGCGCATAAACTGTTTTGTGAAGGGTGCCATACAATTAGCGTTTGCAAATGGCCTTCCGTGGTGCGGCGTGGTCTTGGAAACCCTAAAGGCTTACAGGTTGACCCCCTCGACATTCACAGGTTTGTCCCCCTTTGAGATGATGCGGGGGAGGAAGCCGGAATCAAAATTGAGAGTGCCAGCATTGGGTGAGGGATCTCAGTCACAAGTTGACATGGAGGAAGTGTTGAGGCGGGTGTGCCAAAAACAGTTTGCCTTTTTACAAGGGCAGTTGAAGCATACCACGCCTCTTCCTGTGGAGGTTGGTGATTGTGTGGTGGTCAACGATCCAATATTTGTTGCGAAGGGTGCTAGCAAGTTCATGCAACCTCTCGAGTTGTAGTTAAAACTGGGCGTGGCTATGTTAAATTGGAGGATGGAACTAGATGGAGTCGGAGGAGAGTGGTGGTGGTAGATAAGGGTTCCAAAGGTGGTGGTGCAGGGAATGAGGTCGCAGGTCCTAGCACGGGAAATAACAAAGGGTGTCACAGTCATGTACTCGGGCCGTTGTATGGTGAAGTGTCTGTGGATGGTGATTTCACCATGTCATCTGATCTCATGGATTTGTGCGAGGCAAGTGTTACGGTTCATCAAAGTGGGCAGGTTATGGATGCATCAACTGTGCCTATTTGCGACTCCAGTGAAAGTAGGCAGACTGCAACCCAAGATGCAAGGGACCAGGAGTCTATGATGGCTAGTGGTGAGGGGGTGCAGATCAGTTGTTCTGATGCAGCGTCTGCCAGCGATGGGGTTGTTCCTACACCTGACGGAGTTGTTCCTACACCTGACGGAGTTTATGGTCATCCTAGGAGGGTGAGGAAGTTACCTGCTAAATATAAGGAGTTCGTGGTGGGGTCAGTTGTAAATTGATGGCTGGTAATCACTGTTCATATAGTTGCTAAATTCCCAGCATATAACTGTTTATATAGTTGTCAAATATTGGCCTTTCCTTTTTGTCCTCTCTACCTCTCTTCCGTTGTTCCTTCCATCACCTTACTTTCATTTCCCTTTTGTTCATTTGCCTTTTGTTGAATTGTGAGCTGGGTAAAGGGGGGAGAAGTGTTGTATTCCATGCTATGCACGAGTGTGGAATTCCACTGCTGTGGAATTCCACACTCAATGTTCCATGACTTGTTTTATGTAAGGGGTTCCACGAGTGGTCAGTTGGAGGAATTTGGTGAAGGTGGAGTCACCGGCTCAGGCTGATACAATAAAGGAATTTACCTGACGCCTTGTGTACTTCGTTATTACACAATGGTCGAGAGGTACCCTTCTGTGCTAGAGCCAGTCATAGTGGCTAGGTTTCTAAGCCAATCTTCGACTACATTACAGTTCAGGCCACCCAACGACTCTAATTCGGCACCTGAAAGCTCAGAAATAAATACTCCTGTGTCGTGGCAATGTCTAGCACTCCATTGTATCTGATTACCAGCATGAGTGGGTTCGATACCTGAATAGCTATACGGGTTAAGGACCCTCTGTTGGATATTAATAGTGAGGGTCAAAATGTCATGATTTCTGTAGTCATTGGGCCTCATTACGACCCAGGCGCTAATGGGTTAACGGCACCGTAAAAGGCTGCGGCACCGTTAAACTTTTAGCGCCTAATTACGAGGTCCCTTTGCGGGACCCAATCTTAACGGCTGGTTTTACCAGCCGTTAATGTAGGGACCCGCAAAGGGACCTTGGTGCTAAGTACGGTGCCGCAATTTGTAGCACCGTACTTAGCGCCCTCCCCATTCCCATTGAGCCCTATGGGGCAAAAATGGGAATGGGGAAGGGCCATGGCGGCATGGGGAATTACTGCCCCGCCAACCTTGGAATGGGGTGGTAATTCCCCATTCCGCCATTGCGGACAACGGCATGGACCATGGTGCTAATAGCACCATGGTCCTCCGCCTAGGTCGTAATGAGGCCCATTAGGTATTACCCTTATATCCCCAGTAACCATAAGGCATGTGTTGTTCCCAGAGTAGGGTAGCTCAACTTTTATTCCCGACCCATGTGTAATGCCCTGGGATGTCCCCCCTGACTGTACCATTTAGCATAGTAAAATCTCAGTGTCTCAAATAATTGACCCTTTGTTTTCCCTTACTGTTACTTTTCTTCTGCAGCATCTCACACCTTTTAGCAATATTACAATACAGGTCACATTGCTGATCATCCAGGCACCTTGCATTAAAATCCCCACCCCCAACCAAAAGGATGAGATGGTTAGCATACTTCCCCCCACATGCTGCATAGATCTCATCCAAGAGGGCTTATATTTCATCCATACATTTAGTTTGAGGGGTGGTGTATACGTTTATGATCCACAACTTTGCACCAACCTCCTTGGCATCAACTCACAGTTCAACTGCCTGGACATTACCTCCAATGGGGGGCATTACCACTTGGCGCAAGGTGATTTTCTGGCTAACTCCAATAATGAGTCCCCTGAAAGCACTGCCTTTAGGGACCTTTTTAGCCATCATTTGATGCAAGTGAAAGCCATCAGCATGCAGAGGACAGACAAGCTCACTTTCCTTTAATAGGAATATATCACAATTGGCAAGTGCATACATCGACTCTGATGCCTGCAGTAAGTAGCTGTGCCCCCTGATGTTCCAACTTGCTACCCTGAGCATTCAATTCTTCCTGACGTATTGATCACTGATTGGTTGCGATTTACAGCAAACAGTTAATTTAAGACCCAAATTAAACAAAACATTCACACTTGCACACAGTAATGATACCACTATAGGTGATGCAAACTGTTTCAAAACCCAGTTTGTACAACTGTCCCATTTAGGGAGTTACAGTTGTAATATGTTTGCTGAGGTGATCATAGACAACCAAGGTATCATAGCCCACATCCGCAGAAAAATAGTTCAGTTTAAGACTGGGCAAGTGCCCATGATGTGTATCTCTTCTACTTTCACTAGAGAACCTGGCCTTATAGGGCCATTTATCATGTTACCAAATAGGGAACTGTAGGGGCCGCAGACTGTGGGCACTTCCGAGGGTATAAGCAGGGGAGCCTTTTGGGGGCCTACATCAAGGGTCCTTCTACTTGGCAGGTGAGAGGTGGGTCTGATGAAGATACTTTGTCTGTGATATTCGTCGGCCAAGTCGAATCCATATGGCTTTGTTAAGATAGGAGGCTGGGTACACCCTTGGTTAATCATCTGGGCTCCGGGTCACTCATTGCAGGCCACTTGAAGATTTTTCTGAATACGGGGCCTTCCGTATCATTAGGTACACTAGGCGCAGTCCTTAGGTAGGTCCACTTATCAATTGGCCCTTGTAGGGTCACAGTACGCCTTGCTCCATCAGTCTGGAATTTTGTAAACATTTTTGGTTTGTTAGGGGATGTGTTTCCAGCTGCCCGTGTGGGTATAACTGGGCCTGTAGATTTGTTTGACGGAAAATATTGTTTTGGGCTTTTCAGGGAGATCCCAGTCGACTCCCTCCTGCATTTCCTAGTCTTATGGGTGTGAGGAGGGTACATTTCATCATAGAGATCTCATTGCACAATTGCACAATGCTTCTAAAGCATCCTCTTCATTGCCTGCTGCAATATTTACTGAATCTTGAGACATCAATGATATTTACGACTCGTCTGAGTAGACCAGGATCCTCACTCCAGCTCCACTTAGCACCCTGGCATTGCCCTCCTTAACCAATATACGGGTCCTGAGCCAAGTGCAGATAAGAAGCCATCCATTGATTGTCTCTAAGATTATTCCCAATAGATGGGGTACTGGGTGTTTCTCCACGACAAATGTCAGTTCACGTTGATCTGTGCCCATTACTGAACAGAGGGCAAACAGAGATTCGATTTAAGACAGAATAATTTTCAACAGGGAGGTTAATGTACTACCCCTGAAGAATGATCAATGTCATGTAAAATACACAATGCCCCCTCACTGTAATTTACATCAGCAGTAGTTTCAAGGTCGGTGGCTAATGCTTCCAAATTGACAAGTTGACCCCCAAGGTATTATCACAGGCAGAGATGGTAGGCCCAAGGGAGGTCCTGCATAAGTTTAACAATGAACCGTTGTTATCCAGGGAACGCAGTGAACAAGACAAGTGCTTGTCTGATTCAACAGTCAGACCGGCCATATGGTTATTTATAGTAATAGAACAAGTTGTCGACTCACACAGCTTTCTATGTTCATCCAGTTGAGCAAAAATAACTGGGGCATTCTTGCGTGACAATTGTGTAGTAAATTGGCCCACTGCAGGAAAGAATCCTGAGATTCTAGGCTGCACATTATGCAAGCCAATAGACCCACGATCTTTCTTCCCCTTTGTGGTTTTGGGTGCATCTTTCTTGGTTTTACGAGGATTCATCGGACTCTGGGCATGTTTCCCCGTCCTAACTGTTTTGATGCGCAGCCCCGCTCTCCGCGTAGGTGTATCTTCATGTTGTAGGGTTTGCAGAAGAGAGGATTGACAAATATGTCTCACTGGATGTTGGAGTAATTAGTGGGAGGCCAAAATGTCAGGATCATTTATTAATTGTTTCTAGTATGCTGTGGGTATGAGCAGGGGTAGGAAGACAAACCTACATGGCTGCCAGTAGCAGCCCAACCTGGCCCTAATTAGCAAGATCGAGGGGCAGTGGCTTGCAGTAGCACAGAGTCACAGTTACAAATGCTGGTTCAGACTTACTTCCTTCTAGTTCCAGGCCTCCCTCGCTCCTTGAGCCAAAGTGCAGACAACAAAGACAGCACTTGCCTTACAGCACTCTCCCGACTGCACGCATGCCAACTGTACATGGCCCATGAGGTGTGTCTATTAAAACAGCCAATAGAATGAATTAGTTCAGTTTGTTGGGCCCATCACGGGGCAAAGATTTACGGAAGTTAGGTTTTGTAGCAACTGTTAGTTCTTTTGATGCAGCGTAAGAGCCTCAGTGGGATATGAATGAGCAAGGGACAGCGAAGATGGCACTCACCTCACAGCAGTCTCCCGTCTGCATGTGCCAACTGCATGTTGCCCACCCAATTTATACTCTTCCAGGTCACTGGGCTGGTCTTATTAAAAAAGCCAATAGAATCAATTAGTTCCATTTGTTGGGCCTATCACGGGCCATAGATTTACCGAAGTTAGATTTGTAGAAACTGTTAGTTCTTTCAATGTAGAGTAAGAGCCACAGCAGGATATCAAATGAGTAAGGTGCAGCGAAGACAGCACTCACCTCACAACACTCTTCTGACTGTGGACGCCTCAAGAAATTATGAGAGGTTCATGGAAAGGAATGTTTGCTTCCACTGATGAAATACATGCATCCTGAAAATGATCTAACCGACCTTATAAATTGCAACAAATAGTCTGTTCAGCGCCTTGTTAGACTGTCCCTGAACATTGTCAAATGCCCTTATTTCTTCAGGCATGTCTTTTTTCTCCATGGTTGTTAGCAGGTCTTGAATACTGCTGCTCTTGATATGTGTGTTTTGTAATTTTGTTATCTTATTAGAAATGGCTGCACATTTCCAGGTAAGAGGCATACAGAGCAACACTTGTACATTTGTGTGTGTTGTTGGCACATTTTAAACCTGTTCCACAAATGTGTTTTGTTAAATGTCCCAGATATGTCAAGAACGTTTTTTAAGATTGTCAAAATACATATGCAAGATATTTGCTATGGCACGTCTTGCAATATTGCACTAATAGCAGTCCAAGCTAAGAGCTTGTTTTCCTAGGTTCATTTTTGGGGGTCTGTAACCATTTTATCATCATCTGTTTTGCTTGAACATTCTATGATCTCAACATTCAAAGAAGACGAATTTGGTGCAATCACAATTTTGAATAGAAACCACGTCAACTCAAACGCTTGAAATGATTACAAATCATTACCTCGTCTGTTAACATCAGATTCCTTAAAAACTACACTCTTTGTTTGTAAGAGCTGTGGGCCATTGTAGGAATTGCATTTGTCTTGTATCAGGGTAGTTTCTAGATATAATTATTCAACATGCTTGTAACATACAGTGTTATGGACTTTATTTTAGTCATGACATTCTTAACAAAAAATTAGAACAGTTGCATGAAGATTTCCCTTTCCTTCAGACGTGTCCTCAAGGAAGTTCAAAATGTCTGCAGCACAGTACATACTTCAACTCACAGGGTTAAGTGATTCATACACTTCTCATGTATCTTCTTTTGGCATAGTACATACTAAGGTAAAGATGTTTCAAATCAAAAGAACATTACTATAGTTCATCAAGAAATCCAAGCCATGCATACGCTGCACCAAGAATTTGCTAAAAGTTACAGGACGTTTCATTAGGAAAATACCTATCACTGCACGAGTTTTCCTTTTCTGTAAGCACTCATATATATGCGTTTGGGACAAAGAAGAAGCCTATTTAAAACATTTTTCTCTCACATACAGACTATTTGAAAAAGGGTAACGTGATGGAACCTGTGAATTTAATTGTAAGTTAGCAGTCTCATTTACAGCCTTCATATTTTAATTCTGCATGTGAAAGAGCATTATTAACTGATTTCAAAGGAACTCATTGGGATTAGTGATTGGTGCAGAGCTTCTGGACACAACTTCAATGACAACAAATTCATTTTCAATAACGTTTTTCAGGGATGATCTCACAGCTTCCAATTGAACACATTTTGACAAACAGATTTCCTTCCATGAGGTTTCACTCAGCAGCTGCCTCAATGACAACCCTATCTTATAAAAATAAACCAGTAATTCATTCTACCCGACTTGCACATTCAGAAGAGCTTTGGGAGGTTTTATCGTACTTTGGTAGACATTGTGGACATTTTTTGCATATCATTCTTTGTGATACATTATGTCATTTACATGAGCATTTTATGGATTGAGACACCCACTGAACTGAACTTATTTCATGATTAGCTATTTTCACTCAACTGAACAACATCATACATCTTCCGCCTCTACCTACCGTGCAGTGTATAATAGATAGCTCCGATCTTAAGGTCTATCACAAAAGCATTGGACATGTATTTGTAATTGTACACTGGTACTCTGGTATCTTGTACAGGGAAATCCCTTCCAGATCACTGAGCACTCACCAGCATCTCCATGTTCTGGCAGCTGTTTTTTTATCTGCTATGTACTCTATTGTAGTCTATCAAGATATCATTTGTGTGTGCACTTCTTGTAACAAGACAGATGCAAACGTGAATTACATTTGTACTTATCTTTGTATTTTATTGTATTTAGAGAGTGCTATACACCAACATTGTTTTTTCATTTTTTTTTTTAAATCCTAGTGTTTATTGTACTTTGCTGGTATGCTACACAACACAACATTTCCAACAACAGCTCCTGAGATCATCTCATCCAAGCAAGACAGAGTGGGATAGAGTAATAGCAAGATAAAATGATGATGAGATGAATCAGCAATATATAACTTTATATCTATGCCCAATTTGTATTTGCACTATGCATTTTGCAGTTACGTCATGTTTGCATCTGCACTATGCACTTTATAATTGTGTGTAGTAGATAGTTTGCCATCTGATTCCGTGAGTGCAATGCGGGAGGGCAGTTTGCTGAATCTGTATATTTATAACCATCTATAGTTGCACCATTTATAGCGTGTTTTCTCCCCAAAAATCTTTTTTACAAATTGATTTGAGAATTATTACAGACCTGTGTAGATGTTTAGTATATTAGCAATGATGACTATTTACGCCATAGTTGAACATGGAATTATGTATTTTTATATTATTATATTCATGTATTTTGCTCTATCTCTTTGAAATATACTTGTTTATCAATTGCCCCTGTGTATTTCGCATAGAATCGATTTCTCTGTGTTGAGTAGGGAAGAAGTATACTATAAAATGTCCGCCAATTATTCTTGCTATTATGCAGTGAGTTAAATACCATACTCTTTTTAAACATTGTAGATGCATTGTGTTGTTTAAGTGTGAACCAGAAGAGGAAAAAAACGCATTGCTTTGTTTTCTTTTACATGTGGACACGTGTCCGGATTAAATAAATAATAAAAGTTTTTTCAGATTCATTTTTGTCTGTTATGGTGCTTCCAGCTGTAGTGCGACCCAGACATTGTTAGATGTCAGTCTCTGGTTTATATATATATATAACTCTGATGAAGCCGTAAGGCGAAACGCGTCAATTGTTTCAATCTTTTTTCTAGCACACCGGTTTTGTTGCCAACATCGATACACTGTTTTGATCTGTCCTCATCAAATAATAAATCTTTTGGATAAGAGGACCGGATTTCTGTGCCTTGTCGGTGCTTTTCGCTTTCGCTTTCGTTCATTTTTTAAGAAAACAAAGCCTTGGGAGTGCGGGAGAAATCAATGGAGACGGTTATCGACCGACATATATAGCAACAAACAAGCAGAACTCACATGCTAGGTGCATTAGTCCTTTAGCTTGCCACCCTCATATTCCCCTCATTGTGTTCCTCTCAATCCTTGTCTATATATATATATATAGTACAATGCTGTGTGGAATAGTTTAAGAGGAAGAAGAAGATCGAGAGAAAGAAAGAGAGAGGAAGAAGTAGAATTCACTTATAAGTCACTTATCATTCACTTCCCCCTCCAGCTGTGGAGCAGGAGCAGCGGGAATCCAGATGGAAGCCTCATGCTCAGCCCACGTATTACGGTAAGCGGTGCAGGCGCTGAGCTTGTGTTTCAACTTTCAAGCACACAAGCCTCTGCTTTACCGTAAACGAATCCCCTGAGGATTAGATGCGGCTACCCTCTTCTGTGCTCCATCCCGCTGGTAGTGGCATCCCCTGTGCCCTTCCCCACCATTAAGCACCACGAGGCACCCACACACTTCAAGATGACCGCCCGCCACTGAAGTCCGTCCACCTCCCGACACCGGACCAGCCCCAGCTGACTGCGGCGTGATCTGATTGGCGATTGCGCCCATTTCTTCATCCAATAGAACGCCGGCAGGCGAAGCCGGCCCTCCCTCAGCAAAGCCCTTTGAATCAAGGCCATCGCCTGTCCCAGCCTGTCCTGAGCCGTCCTGACCGTCGGCCAGACACGCTGCCCGAACTGCCCTTCACCTTGCAAGTAAGTGATTGCTTACCGCTATACCTGTCACCGATGATTGTGAACGACGCACCTGTTACCCCATACTCTACCACTAAGAGCCCTGTGACACTACGCCCATCCTTTACATTTTGACTCTCTTGAGGCACAACCACCTCACACTCCGCCTCTGGCAGGTACTCCGCCACGCGCACCATGGAAGCATTATGTAAATCATGATGCTGCTGCTGACTACAATGACTACAGTACTTGGCTCGCTTAGTGCCCCACCGCTCCTGCTGAAATCCGCTTCCCCGCACCTATTGTGACTTGGGTTTGTAGTTATCGTAGTGCCCTACTGCATGCTACCCTGAATCCGCTTGCCAATGAGCGGCGTGCAACACTCAGCCTGCCATTTCCAGCTGCGTGTCGCATGGAGTCATCAAACCTCACTCGTTAGGCTGTTGCTTCATGGTCTCCAACAATCCACATGGCCACTTTCAATTTTTTTTTTTAAAAAAAACATTTTAATTGTGTTGTGCCTTTATAGTTGCTGACAGATCTCTCTAACTGTGTTGTGTCTCCTGGCCGCTAAGAGACTATTCTAACTGCACTGTGCCTTGCTCGCTAACTGATCACTTTAATTGAATTGTGCCTTTTGGCCGCTAACAGACCTCTCTAATGTGTTGTAACAGACCTCTCTAAATTGTGTTGTGCCTCTTGGTCGCTAACAGACTATCCAAACTGCACTGTGCCTTGCTCGCTAACTGATCACTTTAATTGAATTGTGCCCTTTGGTCACTAACAGACCTCTCTAATGTGTTGTAACAGACCTCTCTAAATTGTGTTGTGTCTCTTGGTCTCTAACAGACTATCCAAACTGCACTGTGCCTTGCTCGCTAACTGATCACTTTAATTGAATTGTGCCTTTTGGTCGCTAACAGACCTCTCTAATGTGTTGTAAAAGACCTCTCTAAATTATGTTGTGCCTCTTGGTCGCCAACAGACCACATTGATTGTTTTGCCTCTGGGTCACTATCTGACCTCTCTAAATTGTGTTGTGTCTCTTGGCCGCTAACAGACTATTCTAACTGCACTAACTGTGCCTTGGTCGCTAACTGACCACTTTAATTGAATTGTGCCTTATGGTCGCCAACAGACTTCTCTAACTGTATTGTGCCTCTAGGTCGCTTACAGACCACTTTGAGTGTGTTGTGCCTCACGGTCACCAACAGACTACCCTGAGTGTATTGTCCCTTACGGTTGCTAACAGTCCACATGGTCACTATTCAGACCTTTGATCTTAGACTGTACTAGGTTAACATGCCCCTCACCAACAGCCTAATAGCCTTAGATTCACCCATGTACACTCTCAGTATCCTACTCACAAGACTACTGCCCACCCTTCTCATCCTTATATGGCACTCCAGGGGGACCATACTCAACCACACCACCGCCCCCGCCCACCACTTATATCCGTAACACACCATAACTATGCCCCCCATGCTCACCACACCATCCCTTACCTCAACAACCCAGCCCTATGGATTCAACATTTTGCATCTAGACCTCTACCAAACATACCATGCTCCATCACCATGAGAAACGCCAGACTTGGCTCGCGACTCACTCACGTTTCCCATCACTTGGCGCATCCTCACAAATAGCCACGGACCCCCACACCATCCATACCTATGCCAAACCCTTCTCCATCCCATTCTTACCTCCCTAAATCGAACAACATCAAGGGTGTGTTAATCAATGCCAGATCACTCTCGGCTCACGCCTTAGAAGTGGCTGACCTCAGGCCCAGCACTCTCCCTCGCCATCCCTCCAGGCTATAACATTATCAGACATGACCGTAACTCTAATCAGTCCAAAGGCGGTGGCATTGCCATTATCCATAAAAATGCTCTAAACTTCCACCTGCCACCCACCAGTTTTCTTCTTTGGAAGCACTGACAGCTAAACTAGCCGTTACCCCCCAACCATTCCATCACCTTCCATCTACTTTACCGGCCACCTGGCCCGCTATCCACCTTCGCTGAGGATCTCTCTAACATCATCACTCACAACACCAAAACCAACTCCTAAGCCACGATATTGGGGGATTTCAACCTAGGCCTTTCTGACCCTAAGGACACTGCTGCCACGTCTATTGACAATATCCTTACGAATGCAGGATTCACACAGTTTATAAACCAACCTACCCATGACAAGGGCAGAACCCTTGACTGACTAGCCGCCCACAATTGTCCCATCAACATCACCTCTAACCAACAGTGTTCATGGACTGACCACAACTTAATTACGTTCAATATCCAGTCCAAACCTGTCAGCCCTCCTCCAAGTATTTCACCTGCCACGGCCACTCGCAATAAACGCGACATTACCTGCGACAGACTCCTCCCACTCCTCCTCCCAGTTCTCAATGACCAGGCTCTCACATGCTCTGAGCCCACGGCCCTGGTTGACACTTTTAACCGTGTCATGCTCAAAGCCTTAGACACTATCGCCCCTTCTAAACTGAGAAAATCTAAACCTCGAGCCCACCTGAACTCCTGGTTTACACCCCAGCTTAGAACCTTGTGCAAAGAAAAATGAATTGCGGAATCTCATTGGAAAAGTAACCACTCTCCAGCCAACAAATCGTGTCTACTCCTGGCTACCCTTAATTACAAGGAAGCCATTCTCCAGGCAAAAAAAGACACTTACAATAAACGTATCTAACAAGCCAAATCTAACACCAAAGAATTGTTCAAAATCCTAAAAGAACTTGAAACTCCTGTTACTGCACCAGACACCTGCACCAAAGATAGCACTTGGTGTTCCAAAATCCAAGAGGCTCTTCTAGGCAAGATTGCCACTCTCCAAATTAAAATCAACAACAAACAAACTAGCCTCCAATCCAACCCTAACTGAACCTCATACCCTCCATAAACCACTCCATCCCAGATTCTCTGACTCCTTTTAGCTTCTCTCCACTCTCCATTTCTGAAGTGGAAAAGATCATCGCTAGCCTTAAACCTTCCAACTGTCAAGGTGATCTTTGTCCTGCACCTATCATTAAGGAAGCAGCTCATGACCTAGCCCCATTCATCACTACGTTCATCAACTCTTCCTTCAGTTCTGGGATTGTACCTGACAACTTAAAGGATGCATGGGTCATCCCTCTTCTGAAAAAACCTACCTTGGACCCCAGCATACCCACAAATTACAGGCCCATCACAACTGTCCCATTTCTACTAAAAATCCTCGACCGAGCTGCGTATTCACAAATTCAAGAATACCTTGAATCAAACAAACTCCTGGGACTTAGGCAATCGTGGTTTCGGCCACGCCACAGCACTGACTGCCCTTATCGATTTAAAAACGCAGATCGAAGATCTAAAAGACAAAGGCAAACTGGCACTTTTACTTCTCCTGGACCTCTCGGCGGCCTTTGATCTTGTCAATCACAAAATTCTTTGTCACCACCTCAAATCAGCTGCACACTTCTCAGACAAAGCTTCAACGTGGATTAGTTCCTTCCTTGACAATAGATCAATGCGCGTGTTTTCTCCACTAGCAGCCGCCCCACCCGCGCCTGTCTCTTGTGGCGTGCCCCAAGGGTCTTGTGTTTCACCCACATTGTATAACGTGTTCACTAAACCCCTTTTCGATATTCTGAACTACCTGGGTGTCACGTATACCAATTACGCTGACGACACCCAGATACAAATCCCTGACACAGGTGACTACACTTCTGACTCCCTCACCATCAATGCCATCTACCAGGTCATCCAAGCATGGATGGCTCAACACGGACTCTGTCTAAATGATGAAAAGACAGAGTTCCTCATTCTTGATTCGCCACAAAAACTCACTAAACTTGACCCTGCATTTAAGTCCTTCACCATTGATGGGAATACTATCCCAACTGCTAAGGACACAAAAACCTTAGGGATCTACATTGACTCGACCTTATCCTTGACGAGACAAACCAATTCAGTCTCATCCACAGCGGCTTATACCTGTAAACATATTACTGCCTGTCGCCCGCTGCTCTCCACAGCTAATTGTGTGACCTTGGCTAGGACCCGTGTACTTTCAAAGGTCGATTACTGCAATGCCCTTTACCTAGGCACTAATCACTGTAACTTAAATAAGTTACAAATTGTCCAAAACAATGCGATCAGAGCGGCCCTTAACATTCCCAGGCACCAACACATAGTTGACACTAGACGTAACCTTCACTGGCTCTCAATTCCCCACCGAATATCCTTGAACTCTCTGGCTCTCACTCATAAATGTCTTCACAACCAAGCTCCCTGTTACCTGGCTAACAGATTTGCCCTTCACAGCCCCACTAGACCTCGTAGAATGGCCCAAGCCAACTGCCTTGTCATCCCACGATTCAATCTCCAAAGATCAGGTGGAACCAGCTTCCCCATCATGGCAGCTAAATTATGGAACTCACTCCCTAATGAGCTGAGAGCAGAACCTTCCTTTCTGAGATTAAAACACCTTACCAAAGTTTGGCTGTCCTCCCAAGACATCTAACACTGGTGCACTGCTTAACTTGTACTTTGATGTACCCTTATATATACACTCTGCTTGTCTTCTTTTGTTTTTATTCTGCTTGTAAACTATGTAATTTTACATGTAGACATTGTAAGTACTGCCATGTCTGCTTTATCTTGTTGTATCCAAGTGATGCGCCCGGTTGCCCCTGGGCCTGGTGCGCTATTGAAATAAAAGAAATACAAATACAAATACAAATATCTATCATAATGGCCGTAAGCATAATGACAATGATACCACAACAATTACATTATAATGTAGCAATAATAAGGGCAGTGGCGTTACTAAAAGCATTGTGCAACAATGATAATAATACATTCTCTCCCAGCCTTTACTTGTCCACATTCCATGTCCGTGTGACTCAAAATAGCTATGTTAACATTACCCCTACCTCTACTCCTCCTTCTAGATGTCCATACATGCCTTGAGTTCAGAACCAGGAGGCTCCAACCATGTAGATGCGAAATGGAGTATGAGTGTGTCGCAGAACATTCCCTGCTTAAGAGATATAACATATATATAACAATGAATACAAACCTGTAACATAACTTAGTTAAGCAACAGTAGCGGATCTCTTCTATTTCTAAGAGTCAGTGCCATTCATGTCCTGCACTAGAGCCCTACATGCACTCATGCAGCCACCTGTGCACTCGGCAATCCCCGTAGCAATGCTCCTGCGTTTCCCACCTTCTAGCTTCTCACTTTTGCTTTTGTGCCCCTCCCGTGCCTGACCTAGTGATACTAATGGCATAGTTCAACGTGTGTTAAAAATGTTCCCCATGCCCTTGTGAAGCCGCTGTGTAAAGTCCTTTTCCCAAGTCTGTACTCAAGGCTAAATTTAATTCCCCCACAATCTTAAAATGCCTTGCTTAACTACAGGAATCACTGTGTTGAGTCATTGTATCTTGTAGTGATCAAGGGTCTCCATTCCTACTGTGTCATGCAAGACACATAGGGGATCATTACGAGGTTGGAGGTAAGAAACAGTCCTTACAGTCATGGAGCAAATACTGTGTCCGTGTTGTAAAGAGCCCTCTAACAGTGGGCTATTACGAGTTTGCATGCGCAAGCTTAGCGTCATGCCGGTAACGACAGTACCGGCATGCCACTAACGCCCAAAAAATGCCCCTTAACGACATCATGGAATGCGCAGACAGCACTACCGGCATCAATGTATACGGCATTAGCGGGCACCGCTATT
This sequence comes from Ambystoma mexicanum, assembly GCF_040938575.1. NCBI lineage: Eukaryota > Metazoa > Chordata > Amphibia > Caudata > Ambystomatidae > Ambystoma > Ambystoma mexicanum. Next base: position 392,980,886 of record NC_090936.1, read on the forward strand.
AGCAGGCACGCTATTTGCGGTGCCCTCTAATAGCGGTGCCCGCTAATAAGTGGAACCGGAAGGAGCGTCATCACACAGGAACGGGAAAGATCACGGCGGCCATCTTGAAAAACACAATCCATTGCTATCCTCACCACACTGGACCTGGAGCTAATTTCTGACTTTAGAAATCAATCTTCATAACCAGCATCATGCCTAAGGCTGTCAAAAAAGAGCTCTTTAGTGAGGACGAGCTGACTATGCTGGCCAAAACAATGGCAGATAATGCTTAGGTTGTGTTTGCCAACAACCTCAAGAGAGAGGCACAGATTAAGAAGAAGGAGATCTGGCAACTTGTTGCCCAAAAAGTCAGTGCAGTAGGGAACAAACCCCGCACAATCAAGTATGTGCGCAAGCGATGGGGCGACCTGCGCCTGTGAGTCAGGAACCTCATGTCCGCAAACAGGAGCCAGGCCATGGCTACTGGCGGTGGTCCTAGGTCACCCATCAAGCTAAGCCGGGTGGAGGAAATCTGTGCCAGGACTATTGGCATCGAGGCAATAGAAGGTGTGGGCGAGATGGTATGGGGTGCCACGTCATCGGCGGATGGAGGCGAGTGTCCTGAGAAAACACTGTAATGCAAAGTATGATGATAGTCCACCAATTTGTCAGTCCAAAGAGGAAATGCATGGCCCATTACATACACATTGACAAATCCCTGCCTAGATGCCGTCCGCAGCACAGACACATCCACATGCATGCAGCATGGCAATGCCATACCTGACACACAACACACACATTTGAAAACGGCATAAGTCACACTAAACGTAGTCCACAACAGAAACGCATGTCACACAGCATACACCAGCTGCTACATGAGTGACCCTGACAAATGCCTGCATGTTCCACCCATATAGCAAGCAACATGATTGTCAAAACTCCAATACCTAATCCCCTTTAATGTGTAGAACAGCAATAATACCTATGTATGCATGATGCATGTCGAACCATCACTGATGCCGTCCCTCTCTCGGTCCCCCATAGGCTCAGATCCTGACAGCGAGGCCCGGGACTCAGCTCCACAGGCAACAACTCCCCGGAAGAGGGCCAGGGAAGAAGGCAACAGGCCTTCAACTTCGATAGGGCCAGCCAAGCCATGACAGGCACAGAAAGGGCAAAGACCACCTGATGCCACAGCAATGGTGCCGCTAAGGGCCACTGCTACAGTCCCCACAACACCTGTGTCCCCTGCACAGGAGACAGTGGCCGATGGGGCCCTTTCAGCTGCGACCCGCTCTGTTGGGGTGGCGGCAGCTACAGCACCCCAGACAGACGAGGACGTGCAGAGCCAGGGCCAGGTGTGTGTCCCCGTGGAGGATGATGACTCAGACTTACTTGCCACACCCAGTCACACACCATCACCCCAGGTCACACCTATATACTCTTACCATGACACCACACCGGAGCAGTCTGGAGGGGAGACAGTTCAAGGGAGCATGAGCCCCACACAGGAGCAACACGGATTTGGGGATGTGACACATGCACCATCCACCTCCACCGGTGTCCGGGCAGATACAACATACAGTGCAGCGCCAGGAGGAGCTGACTGCCCTAGTCAGGCAGTTTGTGTCAGAAGTGCCCAGGCAAGGCAGGAGGGGCACAACAACACTGCATCCCTGAGGCAGGCCATTGAGGCCAGCACTACGTGCATATGCGAGGAGGTGTCTGCTCTGAGGCAGGTCCTCTCCTGCATAGCAGATTCCTTGGAGGCTGAGCGTCCGGCCCCCAGACTGGAGCAATCTGGCACCCCATCATCATCCAGCTCCACTCAAATCAGCCCCCTTCGCAGGTCAGCGCACACCTTGCGAAGATCTGCCATGCCGCCACCAGGTGCGGGAAGTGGACGAATGTAGATGGGGCAGCCTGATTAAGACAATAGACATAGACACCTTTTGCATTTTCTTTGGCACGATGTGTGTGGGAATTGTGGGGGCAGGGAGAGCAGGTGTGTGGGGGAGTTGTGCGGGGAGACAGAGGGGGGAGAGGGTGTGTGGGAGAGTTGTGGGGGGAGAGGGAGGGGAGAGACGTTGTGTGGGGTAATTGCGGGGGGAGAGGGAGGGGAGAGACGGTGTGTGGGGGAGTTGGGGGGGAGGGGAAAGGGTATGTGGGGGTGTTGTGGGGGGATGGGGAGAGTTTGTGTGGGGGAATTTTGGGGGCAGTGGGAGAAGGAGGATGTGTGTGAGGTGAAGGGTTTGATACAACCATTGTGTAGCAGAAAAAAAACCCTTGAGTGGACATTCCTTATTGCATATGTGTCATTTATTGCTATTCAGTGCATAGTGTACATCTACTCCCACCCAGTGCCCTCTGTCCCACTTTCATGTCACCCTCTGCACCCATGTGTGTTAGAAATATTGTGCAATCACTGACTGATGCACAGCATGTCCCTCCTGTGCATCTGCACCGCGATGATGTGCGCCCACATCTTCTTCATCCCCTTCATCATCACCTAGTGGTTGCAGTTCAATGTCAGGGGGCAGGGGCACGTTCCTTCGGATACACGTGTTGTGCAGCATGACACATGCCATGAGGATCTTGGCCACCTTCACATGCCTGTAGAGGAGTGCCCCACCCGGCCAGCTAAGGCAGCAAAACCGTGCCTTCAACAGGCCAAAGGTCTGCTCGATGACCACACAGGTACGGGTATGGGAATGATTGTAGTCCTCCTCGTGCCTGTTCTGTGGGTTTCGGACAGGGGTGAGGCGACATGGCTTCAAGGGATAGCCACTATCACCTGCATGTGATGGAAAAATAGGTATGTGTTAGTCGATTCATGATGAACAGCTGTACTTGTCACACATACCTACAGATATTTGTTGGTCACATGCACATGTCCCAGGTTGTATGCACACAGTTGTATGCACACATTTTTCCTTCCCTCAATGTGTTCTGTGCCATGGACTTATGGTGTGGATTGCATCTTCAAGATGATACACGGTGTACACTGCCTTGATGTTGCTCATGCATTGTGGACACATCCTCTGTGTTTGTGTTAGTCTCTGCATTATTTAGCATTCAGCGCTGATTATTCCCATGGTGGCATGCTGGACTTCTGTGGTGGTGGTGGCCCTGTGACAAGCAGTGGATTCCCTTGGTAGTTCTGTTCAGTGCACTCTCATGGATGCTTGTCCTGTGTGGAGATTTCCTGCAGACATTTACATATTGAATACTCACAGCATGTTGCTGGATTGTGTTACGGTGGGTGAGGTCCGATGATGGGTGGTGCACGTGTTGTGGGATGTGGGGTGGTTTTTAGTTAGGCATGTTGTGATAGGTGTGCAGCTTACTTCATTGCTATTGAAATTGGTTTTCATGTTCAGTTTGGGATGTTTTGGGGCACAGTGTTTTGGGATGTGCACATCGTGCTGTCACCACAACAATGACACCATGGTTGTGTGTGCATCTATCCCCCCATTTCACTGCCATGTGCCTGTCATGCAACTTACCAAGCAGCTAGGCACGTCGTCCTGCATGTCTCTCCATGTAGCTTGGTAGCGTGGAGTTGCGCAGGACCATTAAGTCATGAGTTGATCCGGGAAATCGGGCACAACAATGTGTGATGATCTTGCTGGAGTCATACCATCTGTACATTGATTGAGTGATATTGCTTATGATTGCGGTACACTGGCTCTGTTGCATGCGGGATCACCGATTCCACATGGGTGCAGTCAAGTGCATCAATACAATTTGGCATGCCTGCCAGTGCATGGAAGCCAACTTTTGTGTCAAAGATCTCCAGGGGAGTCCGTGGTAGGGATATGTAGTCCCTTGTGTGCTTCAGGAGGGCATCCAGCACTTGGTTCAGTATACGTGACAATAAGGGTTGTAATATGCCATGCATGTGCCCCACTGTGTGCTGGTAGCCGGGACCATTACCTCCAACCTCGTAATGACCCCCATATGACCAGATTACGCCTGACAGTCCGTCGGCTCTTACGAATATCATCGAATCTACCGAGTTGCAAGTAGTAGCCGAAGAAAATGAATTGAATAATCACACATATCATGCGTCCCGTAAAATGAAGAAGGCATTCCAGAGAGCAGTAAAACGTAAAAACAAAGCAAATAAAAACAAGAAAGGTGCCTCTAACATCTCCACCACAGAACATGTTACACAGAATGATGCTTCTAAGGAGGTAGTGACTCTCGGCTCTCCGACTATTTTACATATTGGAGAAGCAGATCTTCAAATTAATGCAAGTCAATTAACTGACGAGAGTCAATTTGCATTACAAATTAAAGATCCTAAAAAAATTCCTAAGAGTAAATTTGAGTGTACTAACAGTGCAAATAAGGTCTCGTCTCTGCTGCAGAAGGTAGACGACAGACATATTCCTGTATGCAACCTTAGTACTGTTGTAGAACCTACATCTGTTGCTATCAGCCAAACAAACTTGAATAAATTTTTTCCTATGATTGAGAATAAAAAATCTGTTTGTCACACAGTGTTAACTGAGAAGATGCCTGCATCAAGTGTTGATGATGCATCTACCATATCTTTGGGGCAGGCAATGTTTTCTAAGCCTGTTCCTTGTAGTCTTCAGCCTCCTTCTCAGCCTTCGTTCGAGACTTGTCACGAAGCTGGTGTTGTGAGGCCAGATGCTCTTGAAGACTTGCCGATAGTACCGAAATTGGAGCATGTAGCAGTACCTGTTGATAACATGGCTAAGATGGTATTGCCGACATTGGGCTTGGCACCTATATCTGCTGCCCTGGCTGAACAGCAAGGAGGGCCTCCTATATCCATATATTCTGCTATAACTGGGCAGTCTGCAATTCTAAGCTCTATACCTGACAAGAGCCTACATGAATTTAATGATATCTCTGAAGAAAATCAGATACTTATTGGATGGATTAGTAACCCTAAGATTAATGCCACGACCCCTATCAATCGTGGTTTTTTGATGAATGCCCTATACAAAATTCCCTCCTTACGTAATCTGGTCTCACATGATGTAGATTGGATTAAATTACCCTTGGAGAATAACAATCGGATGTTGTGCAAAGTAGTCTCTCCGATTATTGCGAGACTGATTTGGGAACATAAATCCGATTTATTATTTTTGGGACTTGAACTGCAAGCCTTCCACTCTGTGGAAATAGCTATGAAATTCTTGGAATATAGATTGCCTGTGGTGAAGAAACAGGAGCCCAGTGTGGAAGGTTCACCAGCTGTCTGTAGTGAGAATGCACAAATCTTAACCCATTTAGCTTCACTGACTGCTGTATTGAATGGAATATTGGTGAATCTGCCTATTGCAGCCCCTCCGACGAATCTATCTTCCTCAGGTGGAAGGTCCATAGTTCCGTCATAATGTGAAAGCCTCTCCATTTGCTCATGGAACTGCTGCGGTTTTCATAACATTTCAAAATGGTTTCTAGATAGGCATACGAGTGCTTTACCTTCGATCTTGTTGTTACAAGAAACCATGTGTGTTCACGATTTATATGTGGACGGTTTTACGATTGTACAACAAGGTGCTGCTCGTTCGGTGTCTGGTCGGCCTGTAGGTGGAATTGCCATTCTACTCAATAATGATCTTAGATTTGTAATAAATCATACATTTGCGACCCAACTTTTTCTTTTGGTGGATGTTACCTTTAATGTGGGTGTGCCAAGAAGGATGTTGCTGATATCTCTGTATTGGAATCCTCAATCTCTCCCTCTCGTGAATGCTATCAATATGTTGAATGATTCGCTTTTAGAATTTTTCCAGATACAACCAACGATAGAGTTATTGATCGGTGGCGACTTTAATTCCTATTTAGATGCATCATCTAAGAGCTCCATTCCTTTGGAATCTTCGCAACACTTTAAAACATCGTATCAGAATGGCTTAAGTTGGAGTAACTTTTTGTCTAGTTGGCAATTGTGTATTATCAACTTTATTCGATCTAAATCATCTTGCACTTGGCACAGGGGCAATGCCTCTTCGACCATTGACTACATAGTGAGCTCCAAGAAGCTTTCGGGTTTACTTTCTCTGGTAAATCCATCTATTCTGCCCTATGGAGACCATGCCATCTTAGAATGCACGTTGTCAGGGACAACTGAGTTATTTGATAGGGCCCATTTGTTAGCTTTGGTCCAGGGCGATAGATCGCTGATTTCTATTCGTTGGAACAAGTCCATTTGTCGTCGTTTGACTTTTTTAGTCAATCGTGACTGGTGGCCCGACATGTGTGTCTGTGACACGTCGCGTGGCACAATCCTCGAATGGAATATGCAGATGATTCAGTTTCATCTTAACCATCTTGCTGATGAAGCTGTGAACCATATCCAGAAGTTACATCCTTTTAATATATTGTCAAACAAACTGTCCAAATTGAAATCTGAAAAGAACATTGCATTACGTGCTCTAAAAAAAGAATTTGAGACCAAGCAAAGGAGTTTGGCTTTGTGCGCAAAAAAGAAGGTGCTCAGGTTATATAAATGTAAGATAAAGGCTACTCGGTGTGCTTTTCATCTATCTAACAATCAAAACATGGTTCAGCTTTTATGTAATCACAATATTCGTGATATTTGGAAAATGCTTAGAACACCAGACAATTCAAACATAGCCTATATGGAACCTGCAATTGATGGTAATACATGGTTTTCATTCTTTGAACAGAAATATAGTCTCCCGACGAGTTTCTGTGACGAAGATATGTCATATCTATTGAAATATATACCTGAGCACTGTCCGTGGGTGCTCAACGATGTCATAGTAGCAATTGAGAAGCTGAAACCGTCGAAGTGTGCTGGTCCTGATGGCTTACCGCCATGTGTCATAAAAGACGACCCTATGTTTTGGGCCAATGTCTTTTTGAGGATATTTAGATCTATTTTTTCATCCAAAGCTCTTCCAAATTCCTGGGTTAAGTCGATAATTATTCCCATACACAAAAAAGGACCCTGCACCGATCCCAATTCCTTTAGGCCAATTGCCCTTATTGATGTCGCTGCCAAGCTTTTTGCCCTTCTTCTACTTAATGAAGTTGAGAAACATATCAAAACAGATAAAGTTCTAAATAAAGTACAGACGGGTTTTAGAAAAAATATGGGGACTCAGCTGAATGCTTCTGTCCTTGCTCATTATCTTGCGGAGGCTCATAATTCTGCACATGGTCCGATTTTTATTGCATCACTCGACTTATCATCAGCATTTGATTCTGTAATTCGTAATAGGTTGTGGAAAAAAATGATAAATCTCAATTTTCCACAAAGTCTGGTAGCGCTCATTGCTCTTTTGCACCAACACACTTCCATTAGAGTGCGCATTTCAAGTAAAGGTACTCTAACAGATTCTATTCCAACGGCAATTGGCGTTAAACAGGGTTGTAATCTTGCAGCAGTGCTTTTTAACTTATACCTCCATGACATTGAAGGTATTTGGGATTCCTCTAAATCTTATTCTGTAAAGTTCGGAAAGATTCATCTCTCGTGGTTGGCTTATGCCGATGACATATTACTATTTGACAGCACGCAATCTGGGCTGCAAAATAAATTAGAGACATTTGTGTTGTATTGTAGGAAAAATAATCTCACTATAAACCCCTCAAAATCAAATATCCTGATACTTTCTTCGAAAAAAAAGATTCGGAAGTTTCAGTGGCACTTAGAGTCCTCTATTATTCAAATTGCAGGCCAGATAATCTATTTGGGATATAATCTGTCAAATAATTCATCTGCACTCTTTTGGCAACGCGCGATTGCAGAAAAAGTGATACCTTTACAGAATCAAATGCGAATTATCTGTCGTAAACTTTGTAAATTTTCTTTGAGTCCACTATTTGAATTTTATGCAAAAAAAGTTGAATCTATCATTCTTTATGGTTTAGATATGAATTTAAATGATTTAGCGAGGTTTTTGAATAGACTGCAAGCCAAGCTATGGAAAACAACACTATGTCTTCCTTCTTCTCTTCCGAATGCAATACTTCGTCATGAGCTAGGTCTAAACTCACTGGCAGCACGATATAAATGGCGTCTTCTGAAAACTTATTTGAAAATGAGTTTCCCAGAGGAAAATTCACTGTACGAGGACTTTTGTCATATGCTAAGAGCATCGCAGCCGCGATCTATTGCTGACTTTAAACAGCGTACATTGTCTGTCCTTGAAAGTATTAATATCTCTGCTGAAGATCTTCAAAGCAGATTTCACATTGCACATAAGCGTGTTTTTTTGAATGACTGGGCAGAGACTTGCACTCAAATATCGAGTTACTCTTCTTTCTCTGAATATGCACGTTTTAGGCACGCTCAGGTGCCTCGGCAGCAATATCTTGTGCTTATTCCGAATGCGGAAACTCGTTCAGATTACATGCGCTTTCGACTCGACTTACTGCACACGAAAGTAAGAACCAAGTATTGGGGCACTAGAGATAGAGAAGAGGTTGATATTAGTTGCAGATTTTGTAAAAAACCTGAATGCACAGAGACTCTGAAACACCTTTTTTTGTTCTGTACAATTTTTGAAATGGCAAGAGTTAAAAACATTTCAGCATTTAGTACTACTAATACCCATATGGGAAGAGAACTAATTTGGACCCGTTGTATGTGGGGCTCTAGTAATTCCATAATTTTGGCAACGGTGCGATTAGTGAAAATAATTGAGTCCGCACTTTTTTCTCTGTGTTGATGGTAATTGTGTGGTTGGGACATTTTGAGGCCGCTGTTGAGTCCCTGTGCTTTTGCGTTTTATGTTTTTATGTCCGATGTGTTTTTATGATGCGACGGGTTTTGTGGCATTTGTGTAAGTAAAGAATATGTTTGTGATTAAGCAACAGTAAGGGAATATAAATGCCTGCTTTATATAAATGCTAGTTCTTAAACAATATGTATTAATGTGAAATGTAATTGGTTGTAAGTGTTGTAAATTAATTTTGTAAAGATGCGTTAGCATCAAAAACAAAATAAAAAAAATATAAAAAAAAAAAAAAAAAAATGACCCCCATAGTGTTGGGCTTATTGCAATGTCTGCATTCAGTGTCAATTGTATACAATCATGCACCCCCTTCCAAAATCTTTCCAGTTTTGTTCATGCACACAAAATGTGTTAAATATCCGCCCCCTGTTTTCCACACCACAAACATATGTCCTGCTGTTGTAAACCTGCAGCATGTAACTTTGTGGGTGTCCAGTTTCACCCTTGCAATATTTTGAACTGCATAGATTTTGCTTCGCCTCTCTGTTCCCTTTTGTGTAGTTCGCTAGAACACTATCCAATGAGTCCCCCGTTAACTGCTGATCAAGCAACTTCTGCCATCAATCCACTATCCCAGCTCTTGTATCACTCTTGTTCAGAGAGTCTCTATGTGCCATATATAGTTTCCCTATCAAGGCTTTCAATCCCATCCATGTAGAGATGACCTTCAACACTGGGAAGCTTCCAGGGACTTGCCTATTGTCTCTTTGCACTTTGCTGAAAGTGTGCTAATTGCATGTGCTGCCACCCTTCTGTAGAATTTGGATGCAAATTATATCTGGATACTAACACATCATATCGACATGGCATCCTCTCCTCCGATACAACATTAATTTGCCATAACCTTGGCCTCCCACCATGTCCACCGCACACTCTTCCTTCCTATTAGTAACACTTTATTGTTTCATAATGGGGCTTTCTGATGCCAGAACCCTCAACCACGAGTAGCCTATGATCCCTCACCCACACTTTCATGGTGGCTCACAGAATCAGATGTGCCACAAATCCTGTGTACCATTGCTATCCCTCACTGCTTCCCAACATGTTGTTCAAGCTTAACCCACTCTAGTACTTTTGCCTGCGTTCCCAAAAATGACACCATCTCTGACAACTGTTGTTCTAAGTAGTATAGGTCTACATTTGTCAAATTAAGACCTCCCATCGAAACAGGGACATATAGTTTCTCCTATTTAAGCCATGGTCTCAAACTGTCTCACACAACCTCTTTGATTCTTTACAGGATCATTTTCATCATGTGCAGGGGCCCTCCAATGGCAGCATGTTAAAGATATAGAGGCCGATTCATGGAATAATTAGCGCGGCGCAAGTGGGCAAAAACGTGCGAATCGCAGTGGAATAGCGAAAATCGCAGTGCAAGTGCGAAAATCGCACGAAAAGCAGCGCACGTCGATTCATGGAAGGCCGTGCGCGAGAAAACCAGCGGATGTGCGATAAAAAAGTGCGCGGCGCACGTTGGCGCACGTTGGCGCACAGGCCATCTAACAGCGTGCGCCAGGTCACAGCGAAAATCGCACAGGCCACAGCGAAATTCGCACATAGCGCGGCGCACGCAATAAAAGTAGGCGGAACACGGGCGTAACACTCGGAATGGGGAACAACTTGCCAAAACGTGGGCGTCACGGGGGAAGTACAGGGCACAAGTGCGCGGAACGCCCACACGCTCGCCTACAACACGTATTCATGGAATAGAATAGGGGAAAAAAGCGCACGCTCAAACCAGCGCACAGGCACAAACACGACCGCCACAAGAAAGCAGGCGGTAGCGTCTCTGCGGCTGTAAGAAATGTGCGCCAAAAGGTGCGCCAACAAATAGCACCTATATACTGCCATGATGAATGTCCCATACTGTGGCCCTCCAGGAAAAATGACGTGCAAAGGGGTACCCACAAACACGGACACCCGCTGACAAAAAATACGTGTGCATGTATACCGGGGTGCGCGTGAAGTGTCACACGCGATTTGCAGGGTACGTGCATCACAGGGGTTCGCGTGAAGTTATTCACGCGATCGGGCCTGGGGGAGCGGGCTACGTGTATTTCAGGGGTTCGCGTGAAGTTTCACACGCGATCGGGCCTGGGGGAGCGGGCTACGTGTATTTCAGGGGTTAGCGTGAAGTTCCTCACGCGATCGGGCCTGGGGGAGCGGGCTACGTGTATTACAGGGGTTCGCGTGAAGTTCCTCACGCGATCGGGCCTGGGGGAGCGGGCTACGTGTATTACAGGGGTTCGCGTGAAGTTCCTCACGCAATCGGGCCTGGGGGAGCGGGCTACGTGTATTACAGGGGTTCGCGTGAAGTTCCTCACGCGATCGGGCCTGGGGGAGCGTGCTACGTGTATTTCAGGGGTTCGCGTGAAGTTTCACACGCGATCGGGCCTGGGGGAGCGGGCTACGTGTATTACAGGGGTTCGCGGGAAGTTCCACACGCGAATAGCCTGGGCGCGTGAATTTGAGGGGTGCGCGGGAAGTTCCACACGCGAATAGCCTGGGCGCGTGTATTTCAGGGGTGCGCGGGAAGTTCCACACGCGAATAGCCTGGGCACGTGAATTTGAGGGGTGCCCGGGAAGTTCCACACGCGAATAGCCTGGGCGTGTGTATTTCAGGGGTGCGCGGGAAGTTCCACACGCGAATAGCCTGGGCGCGTGTATTTCAGGGGTGCGCGGGGAGTTCCACACGCGAATAGCCTGGGCGCGTGTATTTCAGGGGTGCGCGGGAAGTTCCACACGCGAATAGCCTGGGCGCGTGTATTACAGGGGTGCGCGGGAAGTTCCACACGCGAATAGCCTGGGCGCGTGTATTTCAGGGGTGCGCGGGAAGTTTTACACGCGAATAGCCTGGGCGCGTGTATTTCAGGGGTGCGCGGGAAGTTTTACACGCGAATAGCCTGGGCGCGTGTATTTCAGGGGTGCGCGGGAAGTTTTACACGCGATTTCTGCACGGTACGTGTATTTCAGGGGTGCCGGGGAGTCCCACATGTGATTTGACAGTGTGGGTCCTCCCAGGTGTACCCTGTACACCCTCCACGGCCCCTGCAGGCAGCCCACACCACAGGGGACTACCCTGCATCCCTGGTCATGTCCCGCAGGCAGCCCACCCAACATGGGCATGCCCCCCAGCAAAGGCACATGTCTCCTTGAACTAATGAACACCAACACATGTCCCCTTGCACCCCCACCCCCCAGCACTGTGGGGCACCTGCCAGCAGGCCCCCACCCATGTCCAACTCATGTCCCCCACCACCCCCACCCCCCAGCACTGTGGGGCACCTGCCAGTAGGACCCCACCCATGTCCAACTCATGTCTCCCACCACCCCCACCCCCCAGCCACCAGGGTCACCCTCCACCAGGCCCCCACCCATGTCCCCTATCACCCCCACCCCCCAGCCACCAGGGGCACCCTCCACCAGGCCCCCACTCATGTCACCCACCACCCCCACCCCCCAGCCACCAGGGTCACCCTCCACCAGGGCCCCACTCATGTCTCCCACCACCCCCACACCCCAGCAGTGCAGGGGCACCCTCCACCAGGCCCCACTCATGTCTACCACCACCCCCACACCCCCAGCCACCAGGGGCACCCTCCACCAGGCCCCCACTCATGTCACCCACCACCCCCACCCCCCAGCCACCAGGGTCACCCTCCACCAGGGCCCCACTCATGTCTCCCACCACCCCCACACCCCAGCAGTGCAGGGGCAGCCTCCACCAGGCCCCCACTCATGTCTCCCACCACCCCCACCCCCCAGCGACCAGGGGCACCCTCCACCAGGCCCCCACTCATGTCTCCCACCACCCCCACACCCCAGCAGTGCAGGGGCAGCCTCCACCAGGCCCCCACTCATGTCTCCCACCACCCCCACACCCCAGCAGTGCAGGGGCACCCTCCACCAGGCCCCACTCATGTCTACCACCACCCCCACACCCCCAGCCACCAGGGGCACCCTCCACCAGGCCCCCACTCATGTCACCCACCACCCCCACCCCCCAGGGTCACCCTCCACCAGGGCCCCACTCATGTCTCCCACCACCCCCACACCCCAGCAGTGCAGGGGCACCCTCCACCAGGCCCCCACTCATGTCACCCACCACCCCCACCCCCCAGCCACCAGGGTCACCCTCCACCAGGCCCCCACTCATGTCTCCCACCACCCCCACACCCCAGCAGTGCAGGGGCAGCCTCCACCAGGCCCCCACTCATGTCACCCACCACCCCCACCCCCCAGCGACCAGGGGCACCCTCCACCAGGCCCCCACTCATGTCTCCCACCACCCCCACACCCCAGCAGTGCAGGGGCAGCCTCCACCAGGCCCCCACTCATGTCTCCCACCACCCCCACACCCCAGCAGTGCAGGGGCACCCTCCACCAGGCCCCACTCATGTCTACCACCACCCCCACACCCCCAGCCACCAGGGGCACCCTCCACCAGGCCCCCACTCATGTCACCCACCACCCCCACCCCCCAGCCACCAGGGTCACCCTCCACCAGGGCCCCACTCATGTCTCCCACCACCCCCACACCCCAGCAGTGCAGGGGCACCCTCCACCAGGCCCCCACTCATGTCACCCACCACCCCCACCCCCCAGCCACCAGGGTCACCCTCCACCAGGCCCCCACTCATGTCTCCCACCACCCCCACACCCCAGCAGTGCAGGGCAGCCTCCACCAGGCCCCCACTCATGTCACCCACCACCCCCACCCCCCAGCGACCAGGGGCACCCTCCACCAGGCTCCCACTCATGTCTCCCACCACCCCCACACCCCAGCAGTGCAGGGGCAGCCTCCACCAGGCCCCACTCATGTCTCCCACCACCCCCACACCCCAGCAGTGCAGGGGCAGCCTCCACCAGGCCCCCACTCATGTCACCCACCACCCTCACACCCCAGCCACCAGGGGCACCCTCCACCAGGCCCCCACTCATGTCACCCACCACCCCCACCCCCCAGCGACCAGGGGCACCCTCCACCAGGCCCCCACTCATGTCTCCCACCACCCCCACACCCCAGCAGTGCAGGAGCAGCCTCCACCAGGCCCCCACTCATGTCTCCCACCACCCCCACACCCCAGCAGTGCAGGGGCACCCTCCACCAGGCCCCACTCATGTCTACCACCACCCCCACACCCCAGCAGTGCAGGGGCAGCCTCCACCAGGCCCCCACTCATGTCACCCACCACCCTCACACCCCAGCCACCAGGGGCACCCTCCACCAGGCCCCCACTCATGTCACCCACCACCCCCACCCCCCAGCCACCAGGGTCACCCTCCACCAGGGCCCCACTCATGTCTCCCACCACCCCCACACCCCAGCAGTGCAGGGCAGCCTCCACCAGGCCCCCACTCATGTCACCCACCACCCCCACCCCCCAGCGACCAGGGGCACCCTCCACCAGGCCCCCACTCATGTCTCCCACCACCCCCACACCCCAGCAGTGCAGGGGCACCCTCCACCAGGCCCCACTCATGTCTCCCACCACCCCCACACCCCAGCAGTGCAGGGGCAGCCTCCACCAGTCACCCACACATGTCCCCCTGCCCCCAGGTCCTGACGATACTCAATCATGGCAGTAATGGGCAGCATACCCAGCACAAACACCCAGGCAAGGATTGTATCCACCCACATAGTGAATGCAATTACATGATACAACCCCAATGGCAAGTCTGTAAATGAACACATGTCCGTCACACACACATACACAATGGGTGCAAGTCAATGTCAAAACCCATATCATGACATGTATGAAACCAATGAGAAAATACCACAAGTGAAAGTTAAAAAGAACATGTATTAAAGATGAAAAATAAGTAAAAAAATCAAACATACAACAATGGCGATAACAAAATAAATGGTCCATGTCCGAGAACAAATGTAAAAATAAAATAAACAAAGTAATCCAAAAACAAATGTTGTCCAAAGCAAAATCATGTGGAAGTAAAATAATGAGAAACCATTTCCTCATGGTGAACACAATAATTAATAAAAAAAAAAATTCTTCTAAAAGCAAACTATATACACGAAAATTCCAGGGTCCATGAGCCCAACACCATAAATGAAACCTACTACTACCTAATGAAAATAATATATACAAAAAAGTGGCCATTGTCCGAGCGGTCCAAAAAAAAAAAAATTAATAAAGGAAACCTAACACTAAATAACTAAATAACTATATACAAAGGCAGCGGGCAAGTCCTGCGGCTCACTCGGTGATGTTGCTGGCCAGGGCATCATCGAACTCCATGTCGATGTCCTGGAGGCGGGACTCTGTCCTGGCCCCGAGGTCTCGCAGGGATAACCCCATGTCCAGCTCAAACTCCCTGCGAGCTTCCTCGAGGCACTCAGCCCGCCTCAACGCCCGACGCATGGAGAACTCCGCCCTGACCATGGTGAGCCGCTCCTCTTCCGCCCGCTGCCGCTCCGCACCTATCCGCTGGACCAACTGCTCCCACACGGAAGACACCACCATCCCAGGGTTGCCCTGCCCTCCGGCCGATGCCTGCCCCTCTGATCTTGAAGGCCCCGAGCCATGATGCCTCCCACGTCGAGCCTGCTGCTGCCTCCGACGCCACTGCCTCTGCCAGCACGACGGCATCCAGGCTGATGGAAACCACCGACGCCGTCGTGCACGTGCCCTGCCTGATGATGCTGTCACATCTTCCACCTGCTGGGGTCCAGTTGCTGTATTGTCCACCCCTGCTGGACCTCCGACTCCCAACTGTGGCAGGGATGGGATCCCCACCGAGCTGGCTGCATTGGTCGGGGCAGGTCCACAGGGGGCCCTGGTGGCATCTGGGCTGGAAGACGGCAAGGAGAACGACTGGTGGATAGCCTGCACAGAGGAGGAGAGGGCCGCCACATTGGCCAACACATGCAGGAAACCCCCGAACATAGCCGATCCCAATTGGGCCACGTCGGCACGGTGCACTTCGTGATGACGTGCGTGCTCCTCCCGGGAAGCACGCACGGCATCACGAATCACAGCCGTGCGCAACGCGACCCCAATCAGGACCTTCTCCGCACGGCCAGGGGTTCCCACGTCCGCAGGTGGAGGGAAGTCAGGTGACATGGACATCCCCTCTACCTGCGGACGGGCCTGGGACGGGGCATCCCTGCTGGTGCATGGTGGTGCACTCACAGGGTCAGGGACAGCGACATGCACAGGCCCCTCCACGGTGACCTGTGCTGCCTCCTGGCCCTGGACTGCACCACTTGCACCAGCAGGGATGCCCCCACCAGGCCCCATGTGTGCCCCAGTGGCGGCCTCCTCCTCCTCTGTGCAAACCACCAACCTGGATGGCTCCTCACCGTCTCCCACCGTAGCAGGCCCCTGTGGGCGCTCACCCACCCCTTCCGCTGCAGCCGTGGGGGCATCCCCGCCGCCTTGCTCCACAGCGCCGTCTCCGCCCTCTTCTTCACTAGCCGCTGCGTAGAGGGAGACAAAGAACGCAAGCATCAGGGCACTGTACAATGGTCCCCTAGACAGGAAGCAATAGCAGATGAGCACCACTGTCAAAGTACACTTCCATCATGTCCCTCCACAACACATGGGTCAGTCCAGGCAAAACACACACAGTAACAGGCATGGTGCATGCCATGGACATTTCCATGCATGTCCAATGGACTCTTGAAACATTCAATGATATGTAACTCACATGCATCATGGCTCATGCCTATCACATGCACACACTTCACCTCAGTCACATCCATCTGGCCCCAAACACAACAAACACAGCGGATACAAGGGTAATTTGGCTGTTTCACTGAATCTGTGCATTGTCACACACATGTGTCATGCATCCATGGCATGCACAAGTCACAGACACGCAGGTCAGGCACACAGACATGGCTACCATATATGTACCTGGCATCAGCACCCATCCCTCACCCCCACCCATGTCCAGGTACAGAGACTGGCATGCTCTCATGTTCAAAATCTGCATAGGGCTCCCCATGCGGCATTTGAACACATGCAACAACCATGTGGGTCACACATCACTGGTCGCACATGCATTACCATGATGTCCCTGCACACATACATGCATACATGGCCTATGGCACCCATACAGGCAAGTATCATAGAACCAGCACACCGCAACATGCCCTGTCTCACACAGTAATGCTTGGACACTTACCGCTCAACTCCAGACGGGCCTCCCTCTCAAGGATCTGGGCGTGGAGCGCTGGGCGTACGCGTTCCAGGACCCTCATCTGTATGGAACTCATGCGGCCCCGGCCCCCCTCCACGAGGCGCCGGGCCTTCACAAGGGTCCTGGACCTCAAGTCCTCCCAGCGCTTCTTGATCTTCAGGACGTCGCGGGTTGCCACCCCCTCCGCGTTGATGGCAACCACACAGTCGGCCCAGATCCTCTGCCGTCCTTCCTTGCTGGCGCGGGACGATCCAAAGAGGGCATCATACTGCCCCAGGACATGCTCCACCAGGACACCAACTTCGGTGGCAGTGAAGCTGGTGCCCCTCTGCCCCTCTGGCCTGGGGTTGCCACTGGTGCCAGATGTGGAAGTGCCCGACATGGCAACCCCAGAGGCAGGTGTGGTTGGGCAACTGGGTCCTGGGGCTGGGCTGTGGAGCGATGTAATCCCAGTCGGGAGTCTTCAGTTCCAGCAGGGGTGGACACAGCAACTGGACCCCTGCAGATGGCTGATGAGCAGGCACCAAATGGCAGGGCACGGTGGCAGCAGGCAGGCAGGCAGGCAGGCAGCAGCAGATGGCACGTGGGAGGCTTCTCGGGGCACTGGGGGGCAGTAACTCGGCCTTCTGGGCAGGAGCGTGGTCTTCCGTGTGTTTTCGCGTGGCCAGCTTGATACGGAGTGATTTGGCACGTGAAAATCCTGCACGTCAGCGTGAAATCCGAGGAAAGGCCCTTAGCGCATAAGCGCGTCAGCATGCATACGCGATTCTATTGGACCAGAGTCCCTCAGCGCGTAAGCGCGTCTGTGACGTGACCCGCACGGGTGTTCCCCACTCAGCACGTGATGACGGGGCACACGTGGAAATACTGCACGTCAGAGTGTCATCGCGTGTAATTGGACAAAAGTGCGCGTACACGCGATTGGCCTATGTACGTGTATTTAATGGGTGAGCGGGCACTTACACACGCAAGTACGTCAGCGAACCTGTATCCCGTGGTGCGTGTGAATTTCCACACGCTATTGGACTGGGAACTGGATTCCAGGGGTGCGCGGGCCACACGCTGTATCCCGTGGTGCGTGTGAATTTCCACACGCTATTGGACTGGGAACTGGATTCCAGGGGTGCGCTGGTCACACGCTGTATCCCGTGGAGCGTGTGAATTTCCACACGCTATTGGACTGGGAACTGGATTCCAGGGGTGCGCGGGTCACACGCTCGCCTAGAACACGCGCAAAGCATAAATTTGCGGATTTTAACAATAACAAGCTCAGACGCCAGGATGAACATACCGTTCCTAGCAGCAGTGGCAGTGGGCTACCAAAGGAGGAGGAGGAGGATAGTCAGGGCCAGAATATTCACACCCAGAACCAGCCTTTTCGGGATGCCTGATGACCAGGTGTATGGGAGGTACAGGTTTCCACCACACATTATACTGGACCTGGTGAGTGAGTGGGAGGATGACCTCACATCACCCACCCTGTGCTCCCAAGCACTCAGCCCCCTGGAGAAGGTCCTCAATGTACTGCACTTCTTAGCCACTGGATCATTTCAGCGGACAAGTGCCATAGTGGGTGGGGTGTAACAGGCCACCCAGTCACGCTGCCTACACCAGGTCTTGAACATCATCACTGCACGCCCATCAGTCCGCAGGCACATATACCTGCCCAGAACACCTGCAGAAAGGCATGCTGCCGCCCTGGATTTTTACGCTGTGGCACGATTCCCCAAAGTGCTAGGTGCCATCGACTGCACCCATGTGGCTCTACGTCCCCCCAGGGCATCTGAGCACATCTATAGGAACCGCAAGCACTGGCATTCCATCAACGTGCAGGTAGCATGTAATGCCAAGGGAATCATCACCTCAGTATATGCCAACTATCCCGGCTCCACCCACGACAGCTTCATTTACCGAATGTCCACCCTAAGCCGGGACCTAGAAGCTGGGCGGCATGGCGATACATGGCTGCTTGGTGAGTATATATGCCACTGCACATGCATGCATGTTGGATACTGAGCAAGGTCACAACCCCACCAATGATACCAATCACCACCTCCACAGGGGACAGTGCCTACCCTCTCAGCCCACACATGATGACACCAATTCGGAACCCCACCACGCCACCCCAGGTAAGATATAACACAGCCCACATTACAACCAGGGGCATAGTGGAGCGCACATTCGGAGTGCTAAAGTCACGCTTTCGCTCCCTTGACCGTTCTGGCGGGCAGCTGTTATACGCTCCCCCAGTAGTGTGCAGGATCATAGTGGCAGCATGTGTCCTGCACAACGTTGCAACACGCCGGGGCCTGGCCGTGGACATGGTGGTGGCCCCACA
This sequence comes from Ambystoma mexicanum, assembly GCF_040938575.1. NCBI lineage: Eukaryota > Metazoa > Chordata > Amphibia > Caudata > Ambystomatidae > Ambystoma > Ambystoma mexicanum. The sequence continues at coordinate 393,000,116 of NC_090936.1, forward strand.
TCCCCAACCACATGCACAGCCGCTGCGCATGGGAGGGGAAAGGGCACGGGGGGAGGCAGCCCGTAAACAGGTAGTGGCTAATTACTTCACATAGAAATCACACCCCTGTGGAGTGCACACTGCCCTGGCACATTCCATCTGACAATCAATGATGACTCAACCTGACACTGATCCTGAATGTCTGGAGAATGAACCGTGAATACCATATCAGCCTGAGATTGTTCATCTGGAAGTGTCACAATGTGTGCATCCCTACCCACACAGACACCACCAATGCAGTTTTGTGAAGTTACACATTGAAGCAGCTAAAATGAATACCCACTTGCAAAATGCAACAAGAGAACAGTGCCATGTCAGCCAACCCAACCCCAGCACCGCCACACGACACACCGTGCCATGTCATGCTAATTGCAGGTAAACAAAGTAATCCCCACAACATGACATCAGTCTCACTATGTACAGTGTCCCTATTAGAAACCTGCAACACCTGAAATGCTCACACCAATGCCGGACCAACAACATACTTGAGCACGTACTACCATTAACATGACATCACAAATGTTACATATTAGTAGTCTCACCACCTGGAAATGCCTGCACTCCCACCACTACCAACTGTGCAGTGTTGGCGCCATGTAGAGTTGTAGGTGCACTGCTGCCAACATGGACCCCATCTCCAGACTAGAGGTCCTTGTGTGGACATGAGGAAGGGACCTGCAAATTGGGAGGTAGACACAGAAGAAGAGTTACACATCAATGCAACATGCAGTGTACAACACAACAGCAATATGCACTAGGAATGTATACACGGTATTGACTACAGACTGCCCACACAGCTCATGGGAGTCCAACGTCACTGTGTAATTCACTGTCACTTGGGCACACCCTTTGCAAGCCCATGGAAACGGGAAGCAGGAGGGGTGTGTGTGACTCAAACCCAAGCATCTGAACCAAATACATTACAAGCCTGCATGTGCCCAGCCACAATGCAGCGTATGCCCACAGGAACCACGGAAGCCAACAGATCGTCCCAAAAAAATTGGGAATAAAAGAAATCAAAATAAAAATAAAAATAAGAAACAATCAAAAATGGCAATTGATGGGACCGGGGGGGTTGGGGAGGCCACCCAGGAGGTCCGAGGACAGGATGCACACCAGAACCCACCTGCATGGATCCTGGGAAGATAAAACACCTCCATGGGCTCATGGCCCACACGGCTACCCTATTGTGGGAGTATCACTGCTGTCGCTATTATCACCCTGTGCAGCTGCATCCGGAGGTGGTTGCACTATGGGAGGCAGCCCACGCAAGGCCCTAGTCTGCTCCTCCATGGCTGCAAGCATGCGGGTGTGGTAGGTCTGGTTCTGGAGGATGAGTGTGCGGAGGTCCCCATGCAACAACTCACGGGATGCCCGGACCTCCGCCCTCGTTGCCTGCATCTCATCTGAGAGCGTACGGGTGAGACGCTCCAGCTGCTGTTCTGTCCTTTGGTGTGTTGAAGCCTCAAGCTCAACAAGAGTCGTCCTGAGGTGAAGGAGCTCCTGCCTCAGGGCTTCCCTGTGGCCCTGGGACTCAATGGAGATGGCCTCCTGCAGAGTCGCCAGTGCCGCCCGCCTGTCCCTGTTGGACCCCAACATGTCCTCCCTGTGTGACTGGCAGATGGAGTCGGTTGCCTGCTCTAGTCGCTCCATCAGCCTTTCTGGGGGGACAATGGAAGTGGCCACCCTATCCATGGCCTGAGCCATCATCTCGGATGATGCAGCCTGTTGGGTTGCCATACCGTAAATGGATTGCTCCCATGCGGTATTGCCGGGTGGCGTACGGCCACCACGTTGGCGGGCACCACACCTGTCTGGGGCAAGGCGAACTGCGCCTTGCTGTGCCGGCACTGCCTGAGGCTGCAGGACTGCATTCCCCCTCTGATCTCCTGGCCCAGGAACAGGATCAGATGTCGCGGAGTGTGACCCTGCATCCGTAACCACCGAAGGCGTAGCTGCCAACACTGACATCCCCATGGAGGGTTCTGACCCTGGTGCAGGTGGGTGAGACAGAACAGAATCCCTCCCTGGAACACTCACCTGCGACGGCACGTAGGTCTCATCCGAATCAACACCTGAGTACAGCTCGGGGGAGGTGCAGCCAGAGACACCCCTTGAGAGCACGACCTGCAGCACTTGTGGGTTCTCCCCCACCACCACACCACGTCCCTCACTGGTGGTTGGTCGGCCCTCGGACCCCTCCTGGGTCTGCACCATCTCCACAACCCAAGCAGTATCAGGTGCGTCTTCCCCTGCAAAGACATGAAAACAAAGAAATGGAAACAGGCATTAGCACCATGGCACACAATGAGGGCTGAGAAGCAAGAGAACCAGTACTTGATTGACACATATCCCACATGACTAAAACCATCCCATGCATGCACCCTCACTGCGTATGAAGTGCAGGCAAATGGCACACACTGATGACACCAAGATGGAAGATGAACACATTTTCTGCATGCTGCCTGGCAGTGGCATCACACATTGGCCTGTGATTGCCAGGTGAAACACACATGCCATCACACAGATGGCATGTACCATTGCTATTGAGTGAAGATGGAGAGGAGGGCAGCACCTATTCATTCAGTCCAGTTCCCGCATGTAATTGCTTTTCTAATTCTAACAGGTCAGATTTTGCACCTGGAGCTGCCAGTCTGAAATGGTCCAATTGCACAGGGACATGTGTGTACAAATGATATCCAGGTAACAAAGTCACTCCACTTTACCATACCCATGTCAGACATGTGACTAGTGGACAGCGACATGCCTAGTGAAAGAGGTGGAATGCAAACAAACTGACTGAATGAACAGTGAAAAATAAGCAAATATGTTGTGGCAAGGTGACACTTCAAGGGCAACTGGCGTGCAGTTGGGCTAGATGTCTACTGTTGGCAGAAGGGATACTGCTATGGCCAAATGCAGCTGCGCAGGAAGGATTGCATGAAGCACATGGCTGACCCATACGACTCAGGCGCACACACTCTCACCTGGCACAGAAACAGAAGCCCTCACACACACACCATGCATATGGATGACACACACATGCATGTGCACTCACCGGACAATGCCTCGTAATCAGCCAGATCTCCCACGCCTTGGATCTGTTCCTCCGTGACGTAGGTCCCAGCGACTGACTCATGTGGAGTGAGTTCCATGTCTACTACTGGAGACCCACCTCCAGTCACTAGAGTTGCGGCATGACTTGAGGCCAGCTTACTCTTTGCCCTGCGCTTTAGGTCATTCCAGCGCTTATAGCAATCATTGGCTGTGCGCCTCACGATTCCAAGGGCACTTACGATGTCCGCAACGGTCTGCCAGTGTGCCTGGCGTTGTGCAGGTGTGGTCTTGGATCCTGCAACAATGACCATCTCGTTGTCATGTCCGGACACATACTCGACAAGTGCATTCAGTTCATCATCCGTGAAGCTGGGCTTCCTGGACGGGTCGGACTGTGTAGCCGTGTCTGGGGCATCAGCCTGTGCCGGACGAGCACTCTTCCTCTTCCTCTTCCGCTTGGAAGGTGGTGGTGATCCTGAGTGTCCTGCGCCGCTCTGGACGCTAGGGGCAGGAGCCCTGGTGGACTCTGTATCAGGAGTGTGGGATTGCACACTCAGCATGGGAGTTGGTGCAGGCATTGGCTCTAGTGTGATGTTGTCAGGGGGAATGTCAGCAGCATGGACTAGGACCGACACTGTCCTGGCTGGGTGTGTGAGGGCTGGGGTGGATGGAGCCGCAGCTGCCCCTGCAGCCTCTCCGCCCTGCCTCCTTGGTGCAGCAGATGACCTTGCTGCCCCAGATCCACGTGGCATGATGGCATCAACGTGCACCAGCGCATGTGTCGTAGCCCTGCTGACCTGGAAGTCAGCCATGGAGTCAGCCAGGTCTGGTGCCACAATGGGCTGGTCCAACAAGGGCTGAGCATGGATGGTGTCAGCCACATCAGCCTCAATGGGAGGGGGGGAGGGGGGGATTATGGTTGCCCGTGACTGGTCCTCCACACATGGGGGGACAGGCTCACCCTGCAAGTTACGACCACGTCCCCTACCGGATCCACCACGGCCACCACTTGTGGCTCTTCCACCTTTGCCACCCTTACGGAATCCTCGCCTCCCACCCATGGCACTGATGTTAATGTGCGTATGGGAGTGGATGTAGACTATTGTCCTGGGCAATTGGGGGTCAAAGGGGTTGGGTACCAGATGGTAATTGTACCCTAGTGCTCTAGCAAGGCTGAATGTAACCCCTGGGGAAAGATGACGGGTCACGCAATGCACAGGAGGCCCAAAAAAGGGAGATGACGTGCACGCAACCCCTCCTAGACCACGTGTGCAGAAAGAAAAACCTGCACTACGCTGTGGCACCCAGTAACACAAGAATGAACGTATGCGTGTCACACGCAGCCTAGAATGACCTCTGAAGGGGTAGGCTACACACGGGGCAAGCACTGATGTTAGATACGTGCGTGACTCACCGTCTGCCTGGTAAACGAGCGTGTAAAAGGAGCACGTTTGGTTGGCAACACCCCCGCCAAAAGAAGATTTGTACGCTGTCTGAGGAGACAGGACAACAGTAGAAGGGAACACTGTTTGAGGGAACAGGCCCAGGTAAACCAGTAAAAGAGAAAAAAGAGAAAAAGCTGTCAGAGGTAACAGGGAATACGAACTTGAAACGCCATGAAGTAAATCGCGTGTGAAACGACAAGAAGTACAGAATTCACCCACTCGCTCTCCACGAAAAGCACGTACAAGGAAAACGTGTTCTACACGTACCTTTTATACAGGCCCACACGCCCAGCGTCACTTACACGGCGTGTACGCGCTAGGGCCATTTCCACCTATTACATGCTTTGTCACTTCTGCGTGTAGGGCCATTTCCACCAATCACACGCTTTGTCACTTCTGCGTGTAGGGCCATTTCCACCAATCACACGCGATTACACTCTGACGTGCAGTCTTTCCACGTGTGCTCTGTCATCACGTGCTGTGTGGGAAACACCTGTGCGGGTCACGTCACAGACGCGCTTACGCGCTTTGGGCCTTTCCTCAGTTTTCACGCTGACGTGCAGGATTTTCACGTGCAAAATCACTCCGTACCAAGCTGGCCACGCGTACGCACACGGAATACCACGCTCCTGCCCGGAAGGCCGAACTACTGCCCCCCAGAGCCCGAGCACGCTCCCACCTGCTGCTGCCTGACTGCCTGCTGCCCCTGCACTGCTGGGGGGTGGGGGTGGTGGGAGACATGGGTGGGGGCATGGTGGAGGGTGCCCCTGGTGACTGGGGGGGTGGGGGTTATAGGGGACATGAGTGGGGGCCTGGTGGGGGCTGCCCCTGGTGACTGGGGGGGTGGGGGTGGTGGGAGACATGAGTGGGGGCCTGGTGGAGACTGCCCCTGGTGACTGGGGGGGTGGGGGTGGTGGGAGACATGAGTGGGGGCCTGGTGGAGGCTGCCCCTGCACTGCTGGGGGGTGGGGGTGGTGGGAGACATGAGTGGGGGCCTGGTGGAGGGTGCCCCTGGTGACTGGGGGGGTGGGGGTGATAGGGGACATGAGTGGGGGCCTGGTGGGGGCTGCCCCTGGTGACTGGGGGGTTGGGGGTGGTGGGAGACATGAGTGGGGGCCTGGTGGAGGCTGCCCCTGGTGACTGGGGGGTGGGGGTGGTGGGAGACATGGGTGGGGGCCTGGTGGAGGCTGCCCCTGCACTGCTGTGGGGTGGGGGTGGTGGGAGACATGAGTGGGGGCCTGGTGGAGGTGCCCCTGGTCACTGGGGGGGTGGGGGTGATAGGGGACATGAGTGGGGGCCTGGTGGGGGCTGCCCCTGGTGACTGGGGGGGTGGGGGTGGTGGGAGACATGAGTGGGGGCCTGGTGGAGGCTGCCCCTGGTGACTGGGGGGGTGGGGGTGGTGGGAGACATGAGTGGGGGCCTGGTGGAGGGTGCCCCTGGTGACTGGGGGGGTGGGGGTGATAGGGGACATGAGTGGGGGCCGGGTGGGGGCTGCCCCTGGTGACTGGGGGGGTGGGGGTGATAGGGGACATGAGTGGGGGCCTGGTGGGGGCTGCCCCTGGTGACTGGGGGGGTGGGGGTGGTGGGAGACATGAGTGGGGGCCTGGTGGAGGCTGCCCCTGGTGACTGGGGGGGTGGGGGTGGTGGGAGACATGGGTGGGGGCCTGGTGGAGGCTGCCCCTGCACTGCTGGGGGGTGGGGGTGGTGGGAGACATGAGTGGGGGCCTGGTGGAGGTGCCCCTGGTGACTGGGGGGGTGGGGGCGATAGGGGACATGAGTGGGGGCCTGGTGGAGGCTGCCCCTGGTGACTGGGGGGGTGGGGGTGGTGGGAGACATGGGTGGGGGCCTGGTGGAGGCTGCCCCTGCACTGCTGGGGGGTGGTGGTGGTGGGAGACATGAGTGGGGGCCTGGTGGAGGGTGCCCCTGGTGACTGGGGGGGTGGGGGTGATAGGGGACATGAGTGGGGGCCTGGTGGGGGCTGCCCCTGGTGACTGGGGGGGTGGGGGTGGTGGGAGACATGAGTGGGGGCCTGGTGGAGGCTGCCCCTGGTGACTGGGGGGGTGGGGGTGATAGGGGACATGAGTGGGGGCCTGGTGGGGGCTGCCCCTGCACTGCTGGGGGGTGGGGGTGGTGGGAGACATGGGTGGGGGCCTGGTGGAGGCTGCCCCTGCACTGCTGGGGGGTGGGGGTGGTGGGAGACATGAGTGGGGGCCTGGTGGAGGGTGCCCCTGGTGACTGGGGGGTGGGGGTGATAGGGGACATGAGTGGGGGCCTGGTGGGGGCTGCCCCTGGTGACTGGGGGGGTGGGGGTGGTGGGAGACATGAGTGGGGGCCTGGTGGAGGGTGCCCCTGGTGACTGGGGGGGTGGGGGTGATAGGGGACATGAGTGGGGGCCTGGTGGGGGCTGCCCCTGGTGTCTGGGGCGGTGGGGGTGGTGGGAGACATGAGTGGGGGCCTGGTGGAGGCTGCCCCTGGTGACTGGGTGGGTGGGGGTGGTGGGAGACATGAGTGGGGGCCTGGTGGAGGGTGCCCCTGGTGACTGGGGGGTGGGGGTGATAGGGGACATGAGTGGGGGCCTGGTGGGGGCTGCCCCTGGTGACTGGGGGGGTGGGGGTGATAGGGGACATGAGTGGGGGCCTGGTGGGGGCTGCCCCTGGTGACTGGGGGGGTGGGGGTGATAGGGGACATGAGTGGGGGCCTGGTGGGGGCTGCCCCTGGTGACTGGGGGGGTGGGGGTGGTGGGAGACATGAGTGGGGGCCTGGTGGAGGCTGCCCCTGGTGACTGGGGGGGTGGGGGCGATAGGGGACATGAGTGGGGGCCTGGTGGAGGCTGCCCCTGGTGACTGGCGGGGTGGGGGTGGTGGGAGACATGGGTGGGGGCCTGGTGGAGGCTGCCCCTGCACTGCTGGGGGGTGGGGGTGGTGGGAGACATGAGTGGGGGCCTGGTGGAGGGTGCCCCTGGTGACTGGGGGGGTGGGGGTGATAGGGGACATGAGTGGGGGCCTGGTGGGGGCTGCCCCTGGTGACTGGGGGGGTGGGGGTGGTGGGAGACATGCGTGGGGGCCTGGTGGAGGCTTCCCCTGGTGACTGGGGGGGTGGGGGTGATAGGGGACATGAGTGGGGGCCTGGTGGGGGCTGCCCCTGCACTGCTGGGGGGTGGGGGTGGTGGGAGACATGGGTGGGGGCCTGGTGGAGGCTGCCCCTGCACTGCTGGGGGGTGGGGGTGGTGGGAGACATGAGTGGGGGCCTGGTGGAGGGTGCCCCTGGTGACTGGGGGGGTGGGGGTGATAGGGGACATGAGTGGGGGCCTGGTGGGGGCTGCCCCTGGTGACTGGGGGGGTGGGGGTGGTGGGAGACATGAGTGGGGGCCTGGTGGAGGGTGCCCCTGGTGACTGGGGGGGTGGGGGTGATAGGGGACATGAGTGGGGGCCTGGTGGGGGCTGCCCCTGGTGTCTGGGCCGGTGGGGGTGGTGGGAGACATGAGTGGGGGCCTGGTGGAGGCTGCCCCTGGTGACTGGGTGGGTGGGGGTGGTGGGAGACATGAGTGGGGGCCTGGTGGAGGGTGCCCCTGGTGACTGGGGGGTGGGGTGATAGGGGACATGAGTGGGGGCCTGGTGGGGGCTGCCCCTGGTGACTGGGGGGGTGGGGGTGATAGGGGACATGAGTGGGGGCCTGGTGGGGGCTGCCCCTGGTGACTGGGGGGTGGGGGTGATAGGGGACATGAGTGGGGGCCTGGTGGGGGCTGCCCCTGGTGACTGGGGGGGTGGGGGTGGTGGGAGACATGAGTGGGGGCCTGGTGGAGGCTGCCCCTGGTGACTGGGGGGTGGGGGTGGTGGGAGACATGAGTGGGGGCCTGGTGGAGGGTGCCCCTGGTGACTGGGGGGGTGGGGGTGATAGGGGACATGAGTGGGGGCCTGGTGGGGGCTGCCCCTGGTGACTGGGGGGGTGGGGGTGATAGGGGACATGAGTGGGGGCCTGGTGGGGGCTGCCCCTGGTGACTGGGGCGGTGGGGGTGATAGGGGACATGAGTGGGGGCCTGGTGGGGGCTGCCCCTGCACTGCTGGGGGGTGGGGGTGGTGGGAGACATGGATGGGGGCCTGGTGGAGGCTGCCCCTGCACTGCTGGGGGGTGGGGGTGGTGGGAGACATGAGTGGGGGCCTGCTGGAGGGTGCCCCTGGTGACTGGGGGGGTGGGGTTGATAGGGGACATGAGTGGGGGCCTGGTGGGGGCTGCCCCTGGTGACTGGGGGGGTGGGGTGATAGGGGACATGAGTGGGGGCCTGGTGGAGGCTGCCCCTGGTGACTGGGGGGGTGGGGGTATTGGGAGACATGGGTGGGGGCCTGGTGGAGGCTGCCCCTGCACTGCTGGGGTGGGGGTGGTGGGAGACATGAGTGGGGGCCTGGTGGAGGCTGCCCCTGGTGACTGGGGGGGTGGGGGTGGTGGGAGACATGAGTGGGGGCCTGGTGGAGGCTGCCCCTGGTGACTGGGGGGGTGGGGGTGGTGGGAGACATGGGTGGGGGCCTGGTGGAGGCTGCCCCTGCACTGCTGGGGGGTGGGGGTGGTGGGAGACATGAGTGGGGGCCTGGTGGAGGTGCCCCTGGTGACTGGGGGGGTGGGGGCGATAGGGGACATGAGTGGGGGCCTGGTGGAGGCTGCCCCTGGTGACTGGGGGGGTGGGGGTGGTGGGAGACATGGGTGGGGGCCTGGTGGAGGCTGCCCCTGCACTGCTGGGGGGTGGGGGTGGTGGGAGACATGAGTGGGGGCCTGGTGGAGGGTGCCCCTGGTGACTGGGGGGGTGGGGGTGATAGGGGACACGAGTGGGGGCCTGGTGGGGGCTGCCCCTGGTGACTGGGGGGTGGGGGTGGTGGGAGACATGAGTGGGGGCCTGGTGGAGGCTGCCCCTGGTGACTGGGGGGGTGGGGGTGATAGGGGACATGAGTGGGGGCCTGGTGGGGGCTGCCCCTGCACTGCTGGGGGGTGGGGGTGGTGGGAGACATGGGTGGGGGCCTGGTGGAGGCTGCCCCTGCACTGCTGGGGGGTGGGGGTGGTGGGAGACATGAGTGGGGGCCTGGTGGAGGGTGCCCCTGGTGACTGGGGGGGTGGGGGTGATAGGGGACATGAGTGGGGGCCTGGTGGGGGCTGCCCCTGGTGACTGGGGGGGTGGGGGTGGTGGGAGACATGAGTGGGGGCCTGGTGGAGGGTGCCCCTGGTGACTGGGGGGGTGGGGGTGATAGGGGACATGAGTGGGGGCCTGGTGGGGGCTGCCCCTGGTGTCTGGGGGGGTGGGGGTGGTGGGAGACATGAGTGGGGGCCTGGTGGAGGCTGCCCCTGGTGACTGGGTGGGTGGGGGTGGTGGGAGACATGAGTGGGGGCCTGGTGGAGGGTGCCCCTGGTGACTGGGGGGTGGGGGTGATAGGGGACATGAGTGGGGGCCTGGTGGGGGCTGCCCCTGGTGACTGGGGGGTGGGGGTGATAGGGGACATGAGTGGGGGCCTGGTGGGGGCTGCCCCTGGTGACTGGGGGGGTGGGGGTGATAGGGGACATGAGTGGGGGCCTGGTGGGGGCTGCCCCTGGTGACTGGGGGGGTGGGGGTGGTGGGAGACATGAGTGGGGGCCTGGTGGAGGCTGCCCCTGGTGACTGGGGGGGTGGGGGTGGTGGGAGACATGAGTGGGGGCCTGGTGGAGGGTGCCCCTGGTGACTGGGGGGGTGGGGGTGATAGGGGACATGAGTGGGGGCCTGGTGGGGGCTGCCCCTGGTGACTGGGGGGGTGGGGGTGATAGGGACATGAGTGGGGGCCTGGTGGGGGCTGCCCCTGGTGACTGGGGGGGTGGGGGTGATAGGGGACATGAGTGGGGGCCTGGTGGGGGCTGCCCCTGCACTGCTGGGGGGTGGGGGTGGTGGGAGACATGGATGGGGGCCTGGTGGAGGCTGCCCCTGCACTGCTGGGGGGTGGGGGTGGTGGGAGACATGAGTGGGGGCCTGCTGGAGGGTGCCCCTGGTGACTGGGGGGGTGGGGGTGGTGGGAGACATGAGTGGGGGCCTGCTGGAGGCTGCCCCTGGTGACTGGGGGGGTGGGGGTGGTGGGAGACATGAGTGGGGGCCTGGTGGAGGCTGCCCCTGGTGACTGGGTGGGTGGGGGTGGTGGGAGACATGGGTGGGGGCCTGGTGGAGGGTGCCCCTGGATGGTGGGGGGTGGGGCTGGTGGGTGACATGAGCAGGTGTGCAGGGTAGTCCCCTGTTTTGTGGGCTGCCTGCAGGGGCCGTGGAGGGTGTACAGGGAACACCTGTGAGGACCCACCCAGCCTAATCGCGTGTGTAACTTCCCACGCACCCCTGTAATACACGTACCAAGCCAAATCGCGTGTGAGAATTCCCACGCACCCCTGAAATACACGTACCCTGCTGAAGTCGCGTGTAAAACTTCCCGCGCACCCCTGAAATGCATGCGCCCAGGCTATTCGCGTGTGGAACTTCCCGCGCACCCCTGAAATACACGCGCCCAGGCTATTCGCGAGTGGGACTTCCCGCGCACCCCTGAAATACACGTAGCACGCTGGGAGACATGAGTGGGGGCCTGGTGGAGGGTGCCCCTGGTGGCGGGGGGGGGTGGGGGTGATAGGGACATGAGTGTGGGCCTGGTGGAGGATGCCCCTGCACTGCTGGGGGGTGGGGGTGGTGGGTGACATGGGTTGGGGCCTGCTGGCAGGTGCCCCACAGTGCTGGGGGGTGGGGGTGGTGGGAGACATGAGTCGGGCATGAGTGGGGGCCTGGTGGAGGCTGCCCCTGCACTGCTGGGGGGTGGGGGTGGTAGGAGACATGGGTGGGGGCCTGGTGGTGGGTGCCCCTGGTGGCTGGGGGGTGGGGGTGCAGGGGGACATGAGCAGGTGTGCAGGGTAGTCCCCTGTTTTGTGGGCTGCCTGCAGGGGCCGTGGAGGGTGTACAGGGAACACCTGTGAGGACCCACCCAGCCTAATCGCGTGTGATAATTCCCACGCACCCCTGTAATACACGTACCCAGCAAATTGGCGTGTGATAATTCCCACGCACCCCTGTAATTCACGTACCCTGCCAAATCGCGTGCGATAATTCCCGCGTACCCCTGTATTACACGTGCCCTGGCTAATCGCATGTAAGACTTCCCGCGTACCCCTGTAATACACGTTCCCTGGACAATCGCGTGTTGAACTTCCCGCGTACCCCTGTAATATACGTTCCCTGGACAATCGCGTGTTGAACTTCCCGCGTACCCCTGTAATTCACGTTCCCTGGACTATCGCGTGTTGAACTTCCCGCGTACCCCTGTAATACACGTTCCCTGGACAATCGCGTGTTGAACTTCCCGCGTACCCCTGTAATTCACGTTCCCTGGACTATCGCGTGTTGTACTTCCCGCGTACCCCTGTAATACACGTTCCCTGGACTATCGCGTGTTGAACTTCCCGCGCACCCCTGAAATACACGTACCCTGGCACCCTGGCTAATCGCGTGTATAACTTCACGCGTACCCCTGATATGCACGTTACCCGCTTTGCGTTCCTTGTTTGGCAGCCCTGTAAACTGGTCCAGGGTTAGCGCAGCCCTTTGCGATGATTTAGCGATTTTGATGGCTTTTCCTTGCGCGAGGGCGTTCTTGGGGGCGTTACTGGCGCTGCTGCAGGGTCGCTGCGATACTCTGCGCCACGGCTGGTTTGGGAGCCTAAAATCCATGAATACGCTGTGCGCGGAAATCGGTTTTAGCGCACGTGCCTGGCGCAGACAATCGCACGCGGACACTCTGCGCCAGCCGCTTGCGACACTTTTCTGCGAAATTCTATGAATTACCCTGATAGTTGAAGAAGGGTTTGCAACCAAGAAAAAAGCGTATCCCTGGCGACAGCTATTGATAAAGTAGTGTCTTCTTTATATTTATAGGTTGTCTGCACGAGTAATCCTCAAATCTTTGTGTGGCTGCTACACAAAAACAACTAAGCAATACATTTGATATGAGCAATAAAGTTTTACTCACATGCGCCAACTTCAAGTTAAGGTTGTTATGGTGAGTCTTCAAAGCATTTATCCAATAAGAAAAGAAACTGTTCGATGTAGATGCTGTATCATTAAGTTATTTATTATAGGTTCTCACATGTTACCATTACATGTTTTTATCATTCAATACAGTTGTTTGATCACACTCAAAAAATATATTTTCTTTTCACTTCAGCAGGGGATTATCAAATTATTTTAGTTCCCACTTTTTGTTTCACACTCAAAAAAAGAATTATTTCACTTCAATAAAGGATTGTCAAATTGTCATTGATTCCCACTCGACACGTGTTTCCCCATTGTTAGTCACAATGGTTCATCAGGAGAGCAAGTTCTGCATAGATTTGCATGATCATGAAGAAAGATAGGAAAAGAAAAAATGAAGAGAAAGAGAAACATAGTCAGAAATGTTGTTTAAATATAAATTCCTTAATTATTTAGAGTAATGCATTGAAATAATTAAGGAATTTATATTTAAAGAACATTTCTGACTATCATTCCAACCCAGGTGGTAAGTTCCCTACTTTACCACCATGGTGTAAACTCTGTTTACACCATGGTGGATGGCGGATTTACCGCCCCCTTCCAAGGTGAGTGGGGCGGTAAATCTCCAATCCCCATTTACCCTTCCCCATTCCCATTTTTGCCCCATAGGGCATAATGGGAGTGGGGAAGGCGCTAATTACGGCACCGTAAATTATGGTGCCGTAATTAGCGCCAAGGACGCTTAGCGCCTTGGTAGTTAACGCCTGCTAAAAGCAGGCGTTAAGGTGGAAATCAGGCGTTAAGGGTTAACGGCGCCGACGGCGCCGTTAAACCCTTAACGCCTGGGTTGGAATGAGGGCATATGTTTCAGCCATCCTCCCCCAGGGCTTTATACATTGCCCTTCCCCTTATCGCTTCCCAACCTCTTCCACACAAAAAGGGCTTTCCAGCATCACCCTGTCCTCTATAGCTAATGGAGGTAGGTTTATGACATTCATAAAGCTGCCTTCTTCAGTTTGAGTAGGTGGGGTCTCTGTCATATATAGGCACCCATAGAACCTGCCAAAGACCTCTCATATTTGCTCCAGATCCACAATGCTATCCCCTGAGTCTATGGGCCTCATTACGACCCTTGCACTCCCGGAAGGAAGGGGGGCGGCACGGGTCCGGCCCCCTTCATTCCGGGAGCGCGTATTACGAGGTTCCCTTCGCGGGACCCGGATCAGACGTCTGGTAAAACCAGACGTCTTTTCCGGGTCCCGTGAGGGGGGGAGGGAGGTAACAAGGGGACACTTATAATGTGCCCGTTGTTACCTCCATCCATATTCCCATTGAGCCCTATGGGGGCTCAAATGGGAATGGGGAATGGTTCCTGCAAGGAGGACTTACTCGGTCCTCCTATGTCAGAATGACCCGGTAAGTCCCCATTGCAGGAACCAGGTAAAGGAGCCCGGTTTGGAGGCAGCCATGGAGCTAATAGCTCCATGGGTACCTCCAAACTCGTAATGAGGTCCTATATCTTTGATAAGCATGATTGCTACTTGTTCCTCCATCTTCTTCAATAGGGCAGCCAGCAGTTGCCCTGTCTTTTCCCCTTGTTCATGAAGAGTGGCTTACAGTTCAAACAAAGCATATACAGCCTGTCGCGTAAACATCACTTTCGGGTCGTATTTCGCTTTCGTAACTGCTAACAGATTGGCCATTGATGGCTGTTTATAATAGAGACGCAACAGCCAAGCAACCTCTTTCTCAAGTTTCTCTTGCTTTTCCGTGTCTTCTCTCTTCTCCTTCGTCCCCCTCTGCATCAGCAACCCTCTTACATACGCCTTCCGTGCCGCCCATGAAATGCTCACCCTGGCCACTGAGCCCTCATTCACAGAAATATAGTCATTTATCATCTACCAAAGAGCTGGATTGCGCTGCCGGTGTTTGCTTGCACTCCCATTCACCCTCCACCTCTTGACCTGTGGCCTGCCTCTTCACTGCCATGTCCAGCAATATTGTCACTGCTTCATGGTCCAAGACAACCCCCTGGTAAAATTTCATACTTCGCTACTTTCAGAAGTGCTTGCTGTAACAGTACAAAATAGTCAATTTGCGTTCTCATGCCATGGACGCACAATGTGAATGTAAACTTACTCCCGTTTTAATAGCCTCCAGGGGTTGCACAGGCCACAATCTGTCACCAGGTTTCTCATACACTCTGTATCCTTTTCAAACCCATTGTTGGGTATCTCTGTTCGATCTAGAAATGGGTCCATTGCCAGATTCCAGTCTCCACCTAGTAACATGTGACCCCCCTACCATCGCCAGCTCCTTATAGAAGGCTTCCATAAATACCTGTTTACTTGCCGTTGGTGAGTATATACATCAATAATGACTTTCTTGCCTCCTACATCTGCCTTGATTATCACATATCTACCCTCTGTGTCCGCCCATGTTTTGATTGTCCATATCGGGAGATTCTTACATACAAGGAGGGCCACGTCACATTTGTTCCCCTTCCCACGGCAGCTATGGTGTACCCTCCCCACCCAATCTCACTGCAGCTTCTCAACTTCTTGCCCAGTGAGAAGCGCATCTTGCATAAGTGCAATATCTGCGTAGCTAAGTTCTGTAGTATTTTCTACCGCTTGATATAATGTTTCGGCCCATTAACATTTAGTGATAATACCCTCAACTCCTGACCCATCAGGGTTGCTAGGTACTTCTCACCTCCCCCCTGTGTTACTCCCACTGCCCATGCTGCCCCCAGTGCCCTATTATATGTTCATTTCAACAACCATAACAATGTAAATCAAACAACATGGCATTCTATAACTCGCTGTTGAACAGCCCTGTGGCTACTACTTCTTGTGCTATGTACCCCCTTTGCCCCCCAACAATCCACCAGGTAACATACCTGTTACACATTTCCACCAGCAGTCATAGGTGCAATGACCAGCCCCTTTCCCTCGCTACACCACCCCCACTGTCCCCACCCCCTCTCCTTTAAATGTTTAATTCAATATTCCTTGTGAGCAGGTGCTTACACATGGCGTAAGGCCCCCTTTATCTCTAGCATATCATTTCTGGCCTATGTGTCAGCCTCATTTTCTCTTCTGACTGCAGTGTGTCCAGCTCTTTACAATCCCGCTACTGTCACGTGCACCCCTCCAACTCATTGGGCCATTGTTCCCAGTGTGATTGTCTCAGTCAATGGCTAGTTCTTCAGCGGGAATCTGGTTTTGTCACACACTTTATCTGGAAGTGTCCCTTCCCTCACCTGTTGCTTCTTATCTAGCAATTTACACCTTACCCCTTGTGTCCTATCCAGCAGCCCCTCCTTTCTTCTTCCTTGTGGATTATGCTGCTGCTGACCATCCCCTCCTCCCCCCTAGTTGATTGTGAAGTCTCCATCTCTTGTGCCTCTAGATCTTGCAAAAAGTCCCAGACTTCAGACGGCTCAGTGAAGATCTTCGTCTTTTGGTCCTTCATGACTGTCATCCTGGTCAGCGCTAGCAACTCACATCGCAAGTCCTATTTCCAGATCATAGGCCGCATATTTAGAAACCTCTTCAGTGTCTCCAGTGGTTCTTTAGAGAAGTCTGGTGAGATATGTATGTTCTGCCCCTTCCACATTATCAGGGGTTTGTTTTTGGTGAATTGTAGTATTTTGCAGACCTGTGGGTACCTCAAAAACAACACAATCATCGGTCTGGGTGCTTGGGAGCTACTGTTGTGCCGCCTTTGCTCCCTATACACCCTCTGAATCTCCAGTTCTTCATCAAAACCAAGTTACAAGGTAATGGGCAACCAATTATATAGAAAGGCCACACGGTTAGCTCCTTCCACCACCTCTGGGAAGTCAAAGAAGCAACAATTACAGCATCTGCAACGCTCCTCCAGCTCATTGTTAGCCACCGATAAAACCTCCACCTGGGCCTGTAGAATTAAGATTGTGACTGCCCCCTCTTCCACTTTCGTGACCCTCTACTCCACTTCCATAAGCTGATCTGTGACCTTGCCCCTTTTCATCTTCACATTCAGGATTTTTGGCATGCGTTTCCTTCACCCTAGCATCCACCCCATCACCACGTCAGTGAGCTTGGTGAATTGCTGCAGTATAAAGTCGAAATTCGCTGCCTCTTGCTACAGACAAATTTCTCTGCTCTCCATCTCGCTCCATGTACCAGCCTTGTGTTCCACATGTCTCGTTCCTTGTGTCCCTCGTTTCCTCCTCTTCGGTGTGTTTAGTGTTCTCCTTTCTGCTCCCCAACCCCGCTGTTACCTCTGAGTAGTAGTGCCCTGTATCTTGAGTTGCCAGCCCTCTTGCCTGTAGCTTGCAGCCCTCTATCACTCTACACTAGCACTGGCTGCCCCTTCAGCAAGGTAAAGCCTGTCTCTCCAAGCATCTGTACATATTCACTGCTCAGGGCAAGCAGTATTCCCCATGCATACAATGAAGCATACATTAATTTGTTATAAATTTCGAGTTGAGCCACGGGCACTTTCGGGAGCAAGGCAGATTTGATACTAGTCCACTGCTAACTCTGCTAGGTGTATGCACTTTCCTGAGTCTGGAGATGCAGAGTTATGTTATGTTATGTTATGTTATGTTACATGGAGGTTTCATCGGGCAGATGTCAGTGTGTACACACTGCAAGATGATGCTGCTTCATTGCCAAAGAAGCTAAGTGCTGCTTCTAATGATGTAGAGGCACAACACCTGTGTAAGACTACCATGAGGCTCTCAGTGCGCTTATGTGACTGAGTATAGTAGAAATCCTCTTTCTACTCCCATGCATTGTTTCTTTCTTCCTCAGCCCGCTGGCCTCTGGCCATATACTTTGCCTTCCCCAGCACTGCTATCCATGCCCTCCACCGCTATGCCACTCACCCGCCTGGTCGCGGGTAGCCTCTGCTCTGCACCCTGTGACCCCGGAGAGAAATAGGTTGTCCGTGTCCCTCCACCAGTAAGTCAAGCTCTGCCTCCTCCCACACCCTCCTTTCACTGAAGCTCACCAGTGCACTCTCTGACCCCGTGCTCCTGCACTTCTCCGGCACCTCTGGTGTCTCCAGTGCCTTCTTCTGTGTCTCACTCAACGCAGGCCACCTCCTCAGGCTGCCACCATGTTCGGGCTACCAGGATCACGCCTCACTCTTCCAGCTTCTCTCTGGTGACGTGAGCATCACCCTGCTCAAACCACTTTCCGCTTATTTCTACATAGTCTGATCTTGGCTCCTTGCTCTATGCGCTCAAATTTCTGCTTCCAATGTGAGGGGATCAGGAGAGACAGGGCCAGGTAGCCATTTTTTCTGGCTGTTGGCCATGCCCCCTCCTAATCTCTTTTGACAAAAGTAGAAAACAAAGGTACACATCTAATGCAAATCAGTAAGTACTAAAAATAAACACAAGTTTTAGAGCAAATGAGGATGATACAGAAAAACAAAAATCCAGAGATTGTCGAAAAAAAATGGTTTCACATCAAATGTGGCAGACAAAGGCAGGAGAAAGAACAGAGTAAGAGGCAGAGGACAGCAATCATGTAGAGTCAATCAGTCACAGATGTTAACTTGATCAAATAAATTATTTCCACTGGTTTGACATCCGCAAACACAGTGGTTAATTTAACAAATATATCAATTGATAACCATACTCACTGTATTGGAATTAGGTCCATCTTTTTTTCCTGGCCCAAACATTGATCAGGTTGACACTCTCATTGATATAATTAAATTCTGTAGGAAACTTCAACTGAAGAAACATTTTGCATCAGACATTGACATATCAACAGATTTGGTGCCTGAAGTTAAGATTATGAGCGTCAGAGAATTGGAGGCTCTTTCCTGTCTCACATATCTGGAGGTTGAATCTAATTCATCTAGCTCATTATTGGACCATTTTCATGAAGATTATGATTTCTTTTGCCATCCCAGCAAGCCTAAATCATATTTTACACTTATATTTGTTAAGGATCTAGTCATTGTGTAATTTGAGAACCAGGTAAAGAAAGATCTTAATAATCAAAGGGTTCCAAAATCCAAAAATGTGATATGCACTGACATGAATCGTCTGAACGACTAAAACCTGCCAATAAAGGGGGGAATGTAGTGCTTTGGGATTGCAATGACTACATTAAAGAAGGTTATATGTTGCTTAGAGACAAAAATAGTTATAATTAATTAACTCAGGATCCTACTGGCAGTCTCTTGAGTGCTATTAAAAATGTTCTAGACATATGGTATGGGGAAGGACTTTTGAACAAAGGTTTCAATTTTTGACTGTTAAATGTCCAACCATAGCAACATTATACTTATTAACTAAGATCCATAAAAATCGTTCTGCACCTCTTGGCTTACCCATCGTTAGCTCAATTGCATCTCTTACATAACCTATGTCTAGTTTCATTGATTCATTCCTCTTGCCAGATGTTGCTAACCTGCCTTTCTTTGTAAAAGACACTGGTGATGTTTTTAATCGACTCCGAGATATAACTTTGGAAAAAAATTAAAATGTGGTCACTTTTGATGTCACGTCACTGTATACATTAATCAGACACAATGATGGCATCAAAACAGACAATTCTTCTTTGTGTAATTGATCATCCAGCTATTAAAAACACAATGAGGAGTATTACTTACAGCGTATGGGGACTGCCATGGGCACTAACTTGACTCCACTTATGATAACCTCTTAATGGGTTATTGGGAGGAGACATATGTGTTTAATAAACCAACAAATACATGGAATTGCAATGTGGCTTTGCTTCATTGGCAATCTATTCTTGATTTTGCAGGTGAGTATTGAAGAGCTCCATCAATTTCAGAAATGTTTAAATCAAAATGATCTGAATTTGAAATTAGTCATGGCCAATAATAATGACAGTTGTAATCTTCTAGATTTATTATTTATTTTTTTTTTATTTGTGTTTTGGTTTACAAAGTATAAACCTGTACAAAAGAAACACAAAATACACATTTTTTACAAAACGAAGAGATTCAAGAGCAATTAAAACAATTTGAGCAATTTAAGAAAGAAAAGAAGAGCAGATCCGAGTTTTAACACTAAAAGAACGTCCAAACTAGTGTTGTACCATTCCTATCTTAAACATAAAACATTTACATACATTCATATATATATATATATATATCTACACATATATATATATATATATATATATATATATATATATATATATATATATATATATATATATAAAAAAAAAGGAGATATGTTTTCCTCTTCACATCGATTTTCCTATTTGCATTTTTTCCCTTTTTTTTAAAAAAAATCGAAAGAATTACTACACTGTGGTCAAATTACATGTTTCGGCCAAAAATTTCACAATAGCCAATTTCAATGTATTGAGTTTACCATACAGCATATTCCACCATAAATCTTCAATATCTACTCTAGAAGCATCGTAAATAAATGTACCGAATATTTCAAGTCTTTGGATTGCCAATGCCTGACAATGTAATAGCAGATGCTTCAAGGTTTCAGAGGTTTCTTTGCTGTAACAAAAGCGGCAGGGAATTATTTGTTTGGTGTTTGAACGAATTTCAAAAATTTCCCCTGTCAACAAAACATTGAAACGAAATCGCATGTATGCAGCTCTCCTTTTAGGATCAGGGAATTTAACTAAATATGATTCCGGAGTACCCATTTTTTTCCCGTCATAAATTATCTGTTTATAGATCCTAGAGGAATTAACCCGTTCCATTGACTGTATCCAGTCCAGTGATTGAAGTTTTTCCTTAACTCTCAATGGTTTAGTAATCAGGGACTCCAACGTTATGCTAACTGAGTCAAGATAATTCGGACAGTCTGTTTGTAGGTTCACCAACCACTTTGAGGTCGAAGAACCAGTTCTTAGTCTACAGCCCATCAATGAGTATAAATTGTTATCTTTAGCAAGTAATAAATTCCGATAAAGGGTTAGTCTCTTCAATTTGATTTTATTATCGAGGGACACAATACCCAACTCAAAACAGATAGCTGACATTGGAACTCCCTTCGGTAGACAATACAACATTTTTCACCAGATTTTGGATTCCAGTTTGGCGGCTAATTTGTGTGTCGCAAATGGTAAAATTTCTAAACCATACAACAGTTTGGGTAAAACTTTAAGGTTGTAAAACATGATTACCGGATTCACCGAATACTTGCAATATTTGGTAGCTACCTTTTGCATTTGATATATAAGTTTGTCTGCTTTATCAAGATAGTAGTTCCAATATAATTGGACATTGGAGCCACTGAAGATAGGAAAACCCAGATAACAAAGTGATCTAACCTTTAATAATGGGCATCCACCAATCTTCCATGTGAACACGGGAAGTTTTTTCCAATTGGTCAAAGAGATTACAACTGTTTTTTCTCATTTATAATCAGACCATTATCGTCCACATATTTTGAGAATGCCAGCAGTTTCCGCTGAAGACCCACCGGAGTGGAGTCAATCAGAAGTATATCGTCAGCATAGGCTGTCCAGGATATTTTCCCACCCTCAATCCTAGGTGTCACAAGCGAAGCTGCCGTTATAGGACCATCCACATCTCTTATGTATAGATTAAAGAGAGTGGGCCCAAACAAGCACCCCTGTCGCAGGCCATTACTTGTTTGGATAATCCATGACAAATCCCCTGAGAGGTTTAATTGAATTTGAATTGAAAAGTCTTCATGTAAATTAATAAGGATAGTCAGGAGTCCGGGAGGAATGCCCATTAAAGCCAGCTTGGACCACAATCTTAGCCGGTCCACCTTGTCAAAGTCAAGGGAAAGATCAATCGAGGCAAGATGTATGGGAGTGGCAGCTTTCTTACATGCCTTTTCTAAGAGGAGAGTAAACATTAAGCCCCCTATCTCCGTACCCATCCCTTTTCTGAAGCCAAATTGTTGCATGCAGATTATCCTATTTTCTAACATCCATTCTTCAATTTTCGAGAGGACTATTCCTGCAAATACTTTTGAGTCCGCATCCATAATAGATATTGGGCGGTAACTACGGGGGGAACTTCTGTCCCCTTTTTTATATATCGGGACTATATAAGAAATCCTCCAGGAAGATGGGATAGTACGAGTTAGCATGATATCAGAAAATAATATATAGAGAGCCTTGGCCCACAATTCTGGATTTTTCTTAAGAGTATTATTAGTGAGCCCATTTGGGCCTGCAGCCCTAGAGGTATTTGAAGCCTTGATTTGCTTTCTATTTGTTCTACATCAAAATTGCAGTGCCAATTTCCAATTTTAGTTGTTTCAAGGCTATTTGTCATTGCAGACTTTCCTGCATACAGGGTGGAGAAATGAGAGACCCAGACATCCTCTTGGACACACACGGTTTGTTGCATAGCCTGTGTTTTTTCTAGTGAGTTAATTAAGGTCCAAAAGTGTCGGGCAGATGGGTCCCTTAATGCAGTTATCATCGCTGTGTTGTCTTTCTCCACTATATGCATCCTGTGGCATTTCAGCCAATTTGTTTTTGCTTGTTTAATAACCCTGATTGCATTTAGCTTTATGTCCTGTTGTCGATTGGATTTTTGGATTGCTCTAATTTGTCTATTAGTTTCATTTTTTTTGCTCTTACCATAGGATCGTAAATATGTGCGTGCTGAGGCCTTTTATTTTTTTTTGGTTTTATAGAACTGTCAATTAGACATTTTACATACTGACAGAAAAAGGGGACCGTGAATAGTATTTGTCTTGTGACGAGTGGCGTACAGTCATGTTCATAGAGAAAGGTGGCATTAAGTTTCCCTATATTACCATCATGCCAACGAATCCTATTACCACTGCAAGACACTCTCATAGGGGTTGGAAGGGAAACCTGGATTTGTTTAACAGGGCTCCAACACAAATTGTCCATCAAGGTTCTGTGATCACTTGTGTAAGCTTCACCCACACAGAAATCGACACAGCAGGCTGCAAAGCGCTCTGACAAAAACATATGGTCTATTGCTGATTTTTGTCTGCCATTCGACCATGTATACTCATTTACTGAGGTTTCAAATACAGGGTTCATATGGATGAGTCCCCATGAGAAAAATAGTTTGGACCAAATGTGCCCCTGCATGCTTTTACGAGAAGCAAAAAAGGGAGCACCATCGGAGGATCCCGAAAGACCCATAGATCTAATTGAGATAGAGCCCATCCTCTTAGGCATTCCCACACCATGCTTAATTTCGAATTAAGATCCCCTAGTATTATAATTTCAAGACCTCTATATTTGAGTAATATGTTCAAAAGGCAGGTATTGATTGGTGGCAAGAACTTTTCCATTGCGTTCTTTAGTGGATTATAATAGATATTCATTACCAGCATGAAAGTAAGACAATTCAGATTCCTATATTCAAATATAGACACCAAGACACCACTTACAGGATTTAGTACTTCCAGGATACGTGTTCCATTGGCTATTTTCACTGCTGTCAATAGGCCACCGGACGGTCTACCTCGGGGCCCTGTTGTTGCGTATTGATATTGGCATTCAAAACCATCCAAATGAAGCCGAACACTCAGCCAAGTTTCTTTGTTGCAGATTACATCCATAGATTTAAATTTGATACATACCTCATTCGAGGTCATTAAAATTGAGTGGCCCCTAGAGTTCCATGATAGAATTTGCCATGACTGTGAGAGATCGGAACCTCTAAAGTTTCTTTTGCATGGTCTGGATTTGGGAAATAGATTCACGCAGGGATAACGCTAACCACTTCCATTCTTGATCATCGCCCCCTCTTGCCTGAGTATTCGCGCCCCTATTCATACGCCTCTCCTCCTGTCTTGGTGGAGCAGTGGGTATCTGATCTTTGGAGTCCCTATCATTATCCCAACCATAACTGAAAACAAGAATATCATACCCCATTTTGTTAAAGTGCTCCGTCTCCTGGGTTATGAGGACACAGATATTTTGGGACCTTGGGACTATTCTCACGTGATCCATCCGTGAAGGGTGAATAAAATCTACCAAGCTGATATCAGCGGATGAGATTAGTCTCAATTTTGGGATTTCGTTAAACAGAGAAAGCACACAGGCCCTATTTAGGGATGGTGGACCTCCGATATCACACAAGTTGTATAACAAAATGCTTGGATGATCAGGAAGTGCGGGTTGTCGCCAGGTCATCTTACGCAGGTCACTATCTTTAATATGAATTGGAGGTACAGGGTTTTGGATCAAGCCGGTATCCCCATCATGATAGTGCTTTATTTGACGATTTCTGGGGTTAGAAGGTTGTTCCAATAAATACTCCCGGACCCTTTGAGGGTTGTCCCTCATGCTAGGCTGAGTTGTCTGAGTAAGGTATTTCAGAGGGTGCTCATCCTGTACGTTGGTAATAGAGGGAGCCTCTTCATGGGCCTGCTGGCAGTTACTATTTCCCTCGGCTTGGCTTTCCCTTTGATCCTGAGTTCTAAGCTTGGATGTATCTGGTAACAGATCCAATAGAATTTTTTTAATGATAGTAGGTAGGTCATTATTATCATTCTTCAAAACTTCTGCAGGTGGTTGTGGAACAATGTCTAACCCCAATGATACTTGCTCAGCAACCTCCTTCTTTTTTGTTTTAGCAAAGTCCATTTCTGAATCAGGGGCCTTGACCGGCAAAAGCCAGGAGACCACGTCCCCTGTTACTAGGGGTTCAAAATTGCCAATCCTGGGTTGGGAGGTAAAGCCCAATCTGTTAGATTCCAGGGATGTCATTGGGGCTTCCTCATTCTGATTTAAAATTACCTGTGGTAGAATTTGGCTTGAGGTACTCTTTTCGAAGACTGTGTAAAAGTTAGATAATTGAAGCTGTTTTACTTCTTTATCCTCCCCCTTCAAAATTGGTGCCCCGAATTTGCTTTCGAGCCCAGGAATTGTATTTCCGCCAGCAGCATCCGCCCCCCCCCGGTTCGGTCTTTACATTTTTTGTTTTTTGTGATTTATTATTTTTTTTATTAACCAAGACAGGACTTAAACCTGTTTGGGTTTTAGGACAGGGCTAACATTTTGCACCTGCAAAGCCTTGCGACTTTCCTCATTAAGCTGTATCAAGTCGGACAGTGCCACCTCGCTTGTCACGACTATGCTTTCTTTAATTTCTTTTTGGGCCATGTCAGGGAGTAGATTCTTTTTTAACTGCCTTTTCTTTGCTCTCAAAGCCATCCGTTTTTGGCGTCTTGAAAGCGAGTAGCCTTCGCAATCTTGAATTGATAAATCTTCAATGTTTTGAGAGCCCACAAACAAGTTGTTTCCATCTTTGGCTTTTTCCAAAAGATCTATTAGAGCTGATGGACTATCTAGAGGAACTGGAGGTGATTTTAAAGTCACCACATCTTTTTCACCGTCCCCGTTCGTTGTTGTACGGTAGGGGGTCAGAATCAGTGTGGAAACATCCTGTTCTACTTTATTCATTTTTTGATATAGCTCTTTCATTACTGTAAGGATTTGATTTTCCCCTTCGTTACATGTTTTTAAACTGTTATTTGCAAGAGCAAAGTCAGTCATTGTAGATTTAGTTGCTATTGTTGGCCGTTAGTTTAGGGCAGCGCATGTTTGAGAACTTTGGGTTTTGGCTATCCCATGAGGGGGGATAGCTGATTTCCCCTCTCCTGGGATAGCTTTACCAATTTTGCCCATTAAGAAACCTTCCACCCGATTAAGTTTTGCTTGAGAGTCTAATACAACCCGTTTTAGATCTCTTATTTCCCAGTGAGTGAACTCGTGCCCCTTATCCAGGAGATTCAGTATCCTAGAAATTACTGGCAAGGATTCCTCAAAATAGTCTTCGTTCCCAACAATTGGGGAGCTAGTTAAGGAGCGCCTTGGAGGGGGGGGAATGACTTTTGGGTTCAGAACTCGAATTTTCATTTTGAACCTTTGAGCCGCTTCCACCCTTTTTTGCATACGAGGCTATATTGTCTTCCAAAGGCCATTTTTGGCCCATATCATCAGAAAAGATTGACGCTGAAGGAAGAGGGAATTTCACATTTGCAGAAAACATTCTATGTGGAGCCATGGTCTGAATTCGAGGAAGGGAATTATAGAGGTGAACCTTGTCAACACCATTTCGTGCTGCGTTGACAGGGGTGGAGGGGCCTCTTGAGAGCATTACACGTTTGCTCAATTCTAATTTCACAGTTTGTGACATCATTGACACATCCAGTTTTGTACCCTCAGATTCCACGACTAGCTCCACAGACCGGAACTCAGGCAAAGTATCCTGGATTCTCAAGATACTTGTCTGCGTGGGAACGTGAGATTCAAACGATAGGCCCACCGGAGTGAATTTATCATACTCATCCTCTGAGTCATTACCCCTATCCTTTGCATGTACCTGTGCAATCAAGTGAGATAATTCCACTTCCTGTACTATGTTTGTTATTTTCTGATTATTAGTTGCCGCAATCCCCAGATGGTCACTGTCTATATCCACCTCCTGTCCCACAACTGTAGAACTCTCCTCTTGTTCCTTTGTACCAGTTCCCATCACCCCCTCAGTCTTAGTTTCAGCCATATCATTTCCGTTTTTTCATACAGGGGAGTCGTGGCCCTCATTTGATGGATCAATATTAGGGGTTTTTGTGACAGGAGTCGGGAGACAGATTTTCCCATTTCTTAAGATTGTGGCCATGGTGAGAAGAGAATTACAGAGGACACACCTTTCACATTAACCAGCGCCTCACCTCCACCACAACCTCCTCGGACTCAAGATTCGAGGTTGAGGCAATCGCTATAGCTTGGAGTGGGCTGGAGAAAAAGCTCAGGAAGAAGGGGTTTCTATTGAAACGGTGGGTGGTAGGCACCTATTAGTTGACCAGAGTGCAGCAGAATCGTAACTCGTAATTGTTAACGTGAAGTCGCAGTGGTATATACTGCATACAGAGGAGTGTGGGGACACCTACAAAATATTTTAATATTTTAATAATATTCTTACCTGCCCTTGCGCCCATGCCGCACACCCGAACAGCCAAACAGCAAGACCCTTACGGGCACTTCCGGGTGCGCGCGCGTGGTGCGCGAGAGTCAGGCAGAAGTAGTGTGGCCAGGCAGCAATGGGACGGGCCAGTGGAGGGAACTGCAAAGAACCAAAAAAAAAAAGACGGGTGTAAGTAACGCAATCAAGGACGTGAAAGCCCTAGTGATCAACGCATTAACACAAGCAGAGCACAAAGAGCACAAAACAAAGAGCAGGAGCTGCTAAGAATGACTTTAGTAAAATGCACAGTCCGAGTAGAGCCGTGGCAAGTTACGGCACAATTCAGATGAATGGACCTTCTTCTTGCCGACGGCCACATTCGTTTCAATAGTGGCTGGGAGCACGAAGCAAGGAACACAGCCAAACAGCAAGACACTTACGGGGCACTTCTGGGTGCGCGCGTGCGGTGCACAAGAGTCAGGCAGAAGTAGCGTGGCCAGACAGCAATGGGAGGGGCCAGTGGAGGGAAGGGGCACTTCTGGGTGCGCGCACGCGGTGCGCGAGAGTCAGGCAGAAGTAGCGTGGCCAGGCAGCAATGGGAGGGGCCAGTGGAGGGAACTTTTATACTCGTCGGCACCTTTTGATGATTCGGTATTATTGCGCCTGTTGGGGCAGTCGGGAGTTGTAGTCCTGAAGAACAATAGTGACACCATCTGCCTATAAAGTGCTTGTTTATACAAGCTTGTGTGACCCCTAGCAGGGGCGGGGGAAGGCGAGAAAGTGTCCAGAGGGAGGCACAGTTAAAATTTGGCACAGTTAAAAACGAATCTTAGGCTCCCTGAAGAAGGCAAGGCATTGAACAGCTGATTCGCACTTAATGGGTGTGTAATTATCGTTCAGATTGTGGTCCACGTAAATCATAAAAATAGCTTCTAGATTTAAGAATTTCAGCAATTGACAGATTGGTTCAAACTAAAATGTATCATAAACCTACAACTGGCAACTGGCAACTCTATACTCTGTGCAACTTCATATCATGCATTAACCATATCATCATATCATCCATTCCGTCAATGATGTCCCATATGTTGATTATTTGAGAGCAAATCAAAAATGTATCAGTGCCTCAGATTTAGAAACAATGTGTGAAGATGCGTCTATCAGATTTATGTGGCTATCCAAATGAGTTGTTACAGAAATCTTGCTGGAAAATGAATTCATGAGATAGACAATATTTAATGAAACAAAACAAGAAAGAAGTAGCACCAGAATCAGAAGATTTTAGATTTGTAACGTTATATGGTCTTCAAGCTTTCCAGATCTGACAGATTGTAAGCAAGCACTGGCATATTTTACTTACAGATTCAGTTCATAAAACAAACTTGAATGTGAAAGCCCATGTTTCCTATAAACGTGGTAAATTAATTGGTGGCATACTTATTCAAAGTCATCTGGACGTCATTAAACATCAAAACTGGTTGTATCAACGTGTTGGCTGCTTTTCCTGTGGAAACTGCAGCATATATTCTTTGACCATCAAAGGTTCCAATTTTCAAATGAATGGTGCAAATTGGTCTTACTGCATAATTTCTCAATTTGACAGTGATACAGAGTGTGTAGTTTATGGATTGATATGTCCTTGCGCAAAAATATATATTGGGAGTACAAAAAGGAATCTAAAACTGAGGATGTTGGAGCACCTCAGAGCTATTCATTCTAAAAATGAGAATTACCCAGTAGCCAATCACTTTGCAGAATTCCACAGTCAAGAAAGGACAAGTTTGAAATGGATTGGATTGTCCCATGTTAAATCCCATCCTTGTAAGGGCAATAGAGTACTGACCCTTCGAAGATTGTAAGCTAGGTTGATCTTACGTTTCAATGCTAAAGTCCCTGTCCCTAATGGTACTGAAGGAAGTCATGTATTTTTGTAATGTTCTGACTTCTTCTGGCTTATTAATATTGATTTACTTTTGTTCTCTATCTCTTGGTTGTTCGGAATACATTTGTCACTAGTTTCTAGGTATTTCCCTATTTTCAGTACATTGTACTTATTTCACTTTTCATTTCTTTCTTGTCCCTTTCTCCCTTTTTGTTTCATTTATCTACATATAGATATATAAAAGGGAAATGTGTGGATTTGTGTGTCTGTTCTAAATGTTCAGCATACTTCCCAACATGCTACACACATGACATTTGGCATGTGGGTAGGTACCATAGTGTAGACAATGTAAAAAGTATAAAATATACATTTGTAAAAAAAGAAACATCTAAGGCTTTTTTAAGCAGTATGCAATGCTTAATCTTGCCATACGGCTCTTCGCAGCGCAGTTCTGCAACAGTTCTACGTTCATTGTTCCCAAAGTTCAGCAGTTCATAGAAACTTCAGCAATTCATTGTTCCTAAACTTTCCACACTTTCTGCATTCTAGCTGACATTAGCAGCACTCACTTTTGAAGTCATGCAGGTGACACGAAACGGTGCATGTCACTTCACTAGTGTCCGCAATTACGTTATCTGTCACATCGTGGCAAATCTCTCTTGATAATTACAGAAACTTTATTTTTCATGGAAGCTGATGAATGTACGCCATCTCAACAGTACAAAGCTTACATGCTTCATAAGTACAATGCTTATGTTGAGGTCGCTGCTGCCTCGTCTGTAGATCGGGACACCAATAATGTTGCTGTACAATCTTAATTCTCCAACTCATAGTAGTGGAACCGATTTACGGGATTGATGCTTTTCTAATGGTCAGCATAATGTGGCCTGCTCCAGAGTTGGAAATAAAGACAATTTGTTCACAGTTGCTCCTACAGGAAAGACAAGCATAATAGGGTTTCATCAGGGGTTGGGCAGAGCGGTAAAAATGCACCAGTAATTATATCACTGCCACATTACTGCTCTGCCCAAACCTGAGTTTGGGCGGAAAGTGGGAGGTTTACCTACATCTTTTTGCTGGAGGTAAAACCTCCCCTTTCTGCTCATGTTCAGTGCTATTAGCGCCTCCACAAAGTGTGCTGTTACTGCCCCATAGAGTCTTATGGGCCTTCATTCCGAGTTTGGAGGTAAGTACCGTCCCTTTCCGGCATGGCGCAAATAGCGTGTCCGAGCTGGCAGTAGCCCGCTAAAAGCACACTATTACAAGTTTGCGGGCACAAGCTTTGCGCCATGCCAGTAAGGGACCTAGCGCCATGCTGCAAAAGGCCCCGAAAAACCCCCTACCGGCATGAATCGCACTGCAGACAACACTACGGCCATAGACCAAAGCGGCATTAGCGGTGAACATAAATAGCGGTCACCGTTATTTACAGTCACCGTTAAATTGCGGAACCGGAAATAGCGCCATCGCATAGGAAAGGGAAGGAGCATGGCGGCCATCTTTAAAAACACAATCCATTTCCATCCTCACCACACAGGACCCCTGGCATGCTGGTGATCGACCGGAAAGTCTCTACTACCAGGAATGCCCAAAGCACCAAAGAGGGGAGCTGCCCGCCTCCGAAAGGAGCGGTTGAGCCCAGATGAGCTACAAATGCTCGTGGACACCCTACACAAGCTTACTGGGACTGTGTTTAGCGGCGACATGAGGAGGGATGCGGTGTTGAAGAAAAAAGAAATCTGGGCATTAGTATGCCAGAAGGTGAGCGCAGTGGGCAACGGCCCCTGCACCGTAAAGGATTGCCGCAAAAGGTGGGATGACCTGCGGCTGAGGGTGCGGAGCATCCTTTCTGCAAACAGAAACCAGGCCTTGGAGACCGGAGGAGGAGCAAGTTTGCCAATAAAACTCATGCCGTGGGAGGAGACATGTGCGGGCATGATAGGGCCCGAATCCATTGAAGGGGTCAGAGAAATGGAGTGTGGCACCCCGTCATCCGCTGATGGAGGTGAGTGTCCAAAGTAAATACTGCTAAGGCAAATGTGATGAAAGACACTGCTAACGTCTGGCCAAAGAGTCACGCCATGGTCGACCACACACACACCCCCTGTAAATCATGCCGAAGCAAGTGAGACCCAAGCCAGTGCCAGGTGCAAGGCCGTAACGTACATGACACATACCACGCAAAATTGCTAATTCCATGAGGCACACAGGGTAGTTTTTGTGAACAGTGTGCATGTTAGACAGCACAGTACCTGGCAAACGTGAGTGACACCGACATATGCATACATTTACCACCCATGTATGGAATGACGTGCCGTCCCCTACACAAATGCTGATTACCCACAATTGTCTGAATGTGCTATCGTAGCCATCTATGAATGCTGGCTATCCAAACATCACTCATGTCGTCCCTCTCTTCCACCCCAACAGGCAGTGAGCATGAGAGTGAGGAGCAGGATAGCAACCGTCCCAGCACATCCAGGGACCAAGGCAGGGGCTGCCGTGTCACAGCGAAAAAGACAACACTGGGACTTACACCACCAGCACCAGCAAGGCCCGTGGAGGGTACACCACCCCCACCCACACCCCCCCTCCCTGCACTGCCTGCAGACACCTAACTAACGCCACGGTCTGAGTAGTCCAGTGTGGCTGGGGAGGTGGCAGCCACGGCCCCCCTCGAAGTTGAGGACAGCCCCAATGACATCTCGGGAACTACTGAGGACGACACTGTGGAAGTCGTGCACACCTCTGAAGATTTCTGAAACCCCCAGGTATCCTTCAGTGACTATGGTGAGAACGACGCACTGGAGCAGTATGGCCAAGGAGAGACACAGGGACAAGGCAGCCCCGTGTACAGTCCCGTTGAGGAAGCGCCGGCAGGACATGTCAACCCGATCCCCAGCAGGGCCACTGCTTCATCCGCCGGTGCACAGCGGATTGACCAGCTCTCTGCCCTGATATCGGAATGCATGCAGGACAATCGCCAGGCCAGGGAGGAGTGGTGTGCGGATTTGAGGGCACTGGGCCAGTCCATAACAGAAAACACTAACTGCCTCTGCAAGGTGCTCGGCCGCATAGCCGATGCATTGGAGGTTACTCAGCCTGGCCAACAGCCTCAGCATGAGGACACACCATCCACGAGCAACTCCACCCAGACCAGCCCGCTCCGTCAGTTGCTCTGTGCGCAGTGCCGACGAGACATGCCTCCCCCTGGCTCCGGGAGGGCAGAGTGACTATACTGGTAGGCACATGTGGGCTACATGGACCCTATGGAACTGGTGTGGGGTTGTTGTGGTGGGAGGGGGAAGGGGGTGAGGGTGTGTGGGGTGTTGTGGGGGGAGGGGGAGGGTGGTGAGGGTGTGTGGGTGAGTTGTGGGGGGAGGGGTTGTTGGTGTGTGTCGGAGTTGTGGGAGGGGGTGAGGGTGGTGGAGGGTTTGTTTTTCATGTTGATATTTTCACTATTAATACACCGGTTGTGTTACAAAAAAATAACATGAGTGGACTTTCATCATTGTGCATGTGTCATTTAATCTTGTACAGTGCATAGTGTTCATGTATCCCCACACCCAGTGCCCTATGTCCTAACATTATGTCACCCTCTGGTGACTTGTGTATCAGAGATATTGTGCAATCAATGACTGCCGCACGGCACGTCCCTCCTGTTCATTGGCACCGTGATGATGTCCTGCCACATCTTCCTCCTCCCCTTCGTCATCATCAGGTGGTCTCAGTTCCATGTCAGGGGGCAGGGGCACGTTCTGACGGATGCACATATTGTGCAGCATCACACATGCCATGGTAATCTTGGCCACCTTCTCATGGCTGTAGAGGAGTGCCCCACCTGACCGGCTAAGGCAGCGAAATTGTGCCTTCAATAGGCCAAAGGTCAGCTCTATCACCACACGTGTATGGGTATGGGAACAATTGTAGTCCTCCTCGTGCCTGTTCTGTGGGTTTCAGACATGGGTCATGAGCCACGGCTTAGCCACCATCACCTGCATGAGGGTGGAATGAAGGTAAGCATTGGCCCATTCATGTAGGCCAACTGTACTAGTCTCACATGGAAGCAGGTAATTTGTACCCACACGCACATGTCCCTGGATGCATTGACCCCATTTCTGGCCCTGCTATGTGTCCTGTGCAATGGACTAATGGTGTGGGTTGCATCTTCAAGATGGGTCATGGTGTGCACTGACATCTTGTTGCACGTGCATCGTATATGCATACAGCAGTATTGGTGTAAAATCAGTGTTGAGTAGTGTTCTGTGGAATTTGGTAGTTAGGAGCATTATCTATATTGGGCTTTCTGCACTGATCAGTTCCATGGAGACATGCAGCACTCCTATGGGTGTGCCGAACCAGTGACACACTGTGGTATCTCGGGTTGACTCAGTTCAATGCACGGCCAGGGATGACTGTCCTGTGTGGTGATATGCTGGAGACAGCAACATAGTGCATATGCAGTGCATAGTGCAGGATGACCTTACGGTGTGTGAGGGCCGCTGATGAGTGGTGCATGTGTTGTGGGATGTGGACTGGTTACCTGTTAGTCATGTAGTGATAGGTGGCGGCCTCACTTCATCACTATGGGATTTGGTTGTCATGTACCATTTCAGTTGCTTTGGGGCACAGTGTTCAGTGATGTGCACATCGTGAACTGACATCAACATTCCCACCCTGGTGGAGTATGCACCCCCCCATTCCCACCCAGGAAGAGTATGCAGCCACCCACCTCACAACCCCGATGCACTGCCATAGCCCAGTCAGGCAACTCACCAAGCAGCCAGGCACGTTGTCCAGCATGTCGCTCCATGTAGCATGGTAGCGTGGAGTTCCGCATTACCAAAGAGTCATGAGTTGATCCTGGATATCGGGCACAGCAATGTGTGAAGATCTTGCTGCCGTTGCATACCATCTGCACATTCATGGAGTGGTATTGCTTGCGGTTGCGATACACCACCTCCATGGCATGCGGGACCCCCAACTCCATGTGGGTGCAGTCGAGGGCACCTACAAATTTGGCATGCCGGCCTGTGCATGGAAGGCAACATTTGTATCGAATATCTCCTGGGGAGTCCGTGGTAGGGATATGTAGTCCCTTGTGTGCTTGAGGAGGGCATCCAGCACTTGGTTCAGTATCCGGGAAAATAAGGGTTGTGATATGCCATGCATGTGCCCCACTGTGTGCTGGTAGGTGCCTGTGCCAAGGAAGTGGAGCACAGACACTACTTTCAGTAGAGGGGGGATGGCGGTGCGTATTTCTATGAGGCTCACTATGTCGTTGTGTATCAGGTCCACTATGGTGGTGATGGTGTCACAGTCAAGCCGGTACAGGGTGTGAATCTGCTCAGGTGTTAGGTTGAAGGAGGTGGCTCTGATGCAAGGGATTGGGGGCTGCCGGCGTGGTAAAGGTGGCTGCACTGGTGGGGCAAGCTGGGCGTGTCTCACCCTCCTTCTCCTCCTGCATCTCCTCTGTGGTGGCAGCTGTTGTTGTTGTTGTTGTTGTTGTTGCATTGCAAGCAGGGCTTCCAGCTCCTGTAATGCTACTACTATTGGTATCATCTTGGTGTGGGGGGGGTGTGGTGTGTGGGTGGGTTCCTTTTGTACTGGCCCTGACTCCATTGCCTCCACCTGTGCTGATTGTGTGCACCTGTGGCTCTTGGAAACACTGCTCAGGGTTCTTAACGCCTGGTCAGCTATGCCGGTATTTACACCATGCCGGTATGCACTTTTTCGGCCTTCAAGAGGCCGTTATTTGCATGTCCGCATCACTTGGGATCTTCTCCGGTTTACAGCATGCCGCTAATGCCAGCATGGTGTGTCGCGCGCGTGCGCCCTGATCGCTATTTACGTCATCGCACTTTACGGTGCTGTAAATAGCGGTCTTGTTGGTCAGAATAGCCCGTAGCGGTAAGCAATGCCGGTAATCCTTTACCGCCATCGTTTTTCCCTTACTTCCAACCTCAGAATGACCCCCATGGACTCTGCACAAAATGGGGAGTGACTGCCTTACCGCAACTCGGAATCTGGCGCTATTCGCGCCAGACCGAGTTGCAGTAATGCTAATTGCAGCTAAAGCAGCTACTGAGACTTGCTTCATTGGTCAAATGACAGAGAAGAAAACTGTCAGTGCCAGAAGAAGCTTAGCTGGGGAGACATGGAGCTCCAGATGAGAGGATAGAGTGGTCAGACCAGGAAAGAGGAATAGTGAGAAGGTTAGACACAAATATAGCAGGAGTGATGAGGGCAAACAAGGTGTGCCCGGCTAAGTGGGTTGGACTAGAGGGAAGAATGGTTAGAAAGAGAGAGTTGCAGAGGTTGCGAACGTGTTGAGTGGCCACATCAGGAGAATCCAGATGGATGTAGAAGCCTCAAAAAGAGGAGACGCTAAGAGGAAGAGGTCAGCAGAGAGGTGGCAAGGTCATTCCACTCTGAAAGGAAGAAGCAGGATCATCCCAGGAAGTACGTAGATGGTAGCAAGAGTGATTGAGAAGGTATGAGAGATACAAAGCTTGCAGACAAGACATTCAAAGGAGGAACTGGATTGAGTGGGTATGACGGAAGCATGAACCCATTCAGGGTAGACAAGGGCCACTGCACCTCCAGACAAGTTTGACCTGGGCTTGGAGAGGATCTTGTAGTCCTCAGGAAGGAGAGTGCCAAATGCAGAGACAGACCATGATTACTACCATGATTAAGTTGTGGCAAACAGCGAAAACGTCTGTTGTACGGGATTCTATGATCCCTTTTTTAAACATGCTAAAATAAGGATGAATTTCTTTACGCAACCGCACTTGTACTTGTGGGATCTTTTTGAGCATTTCAGGCTAGCAGTGCCCACCTTTTTAGTGATGATAATACACTCTGTCTTGTGGTGTTACTACCTTTATATTTGTCTTTGTATTGTATTGTATTTACAGAGCACTATACACCAAATCTCTTTGAAGAAAATGGAAGACAAAGATACAAATCTAATGCAAATCAGTAAGATAAGGAAATCAGTGGGAAAGCAGATGGTGCTTAAGGTGAGAGTGAAACTGAGGGTAAGAAGACAAAGATTGAAGAGGGAGGGTAAGAACTTTCCAGTGCTGTGGGGCGGGAAAAGAGAAAGAGCAGAAACATGATTGAGCACAAGGGAGATGATGGACTGATAAAAGAAACAGAATCTGAGGGCGAAGGGAGTCAGGAGAGGATATAAAGAGATCAGTGAGGAAATTTAAGGGGGAGCCATACCATGAAAGCATGAGAACACAAGAAAGAGGAAATTAAAGGGAAAAGTGATTCAAAAGAGTGCCACTGGAGTGATGTTAGAAATAGAATGGCAGAGAGATAAAGAGAAAGTAAAACATATAGATTATTACTTATTATTATTATTATCATTATTATTATTATTATTATTATTATTATTATTATTATTATTATTATTACATATAATAATAAGTTGTAAATGGAATAGAGTGACACAATCTGGGTAGATGGGAGACCGAGATAAAGACTAGACCAATAGAATAGATTGGAAAAGATGAAGGAATAGACAACAATGTTGGCTGCATTAAAATAAAGAGACATGCTTTCCGGATGTTCAATAGGCGGAAATGACAGAAATGGATGGAAGTAGAAATATGAGAAGTAAACTTAAGGGAGGATTCAAGGATAACACCAAGGTTCGGGCGGGTAGGGAAATTGCAAGAGAGGATCAGGGAGGAAATGGAGGAAGGAGGCATGGGCAGAAGAATAGTCATAGTGGGAAAAAAGAGTTTTTCATCTGAAGTTGTATTTTTCAAGTCTTCTGCAATATGTTAATAACCACTGTCTTCTGCAGTTGTAAGTGTTCTGAAATGTGTTAATGATCCCTTTCTTCACACTAATTTCACATTTTCGCAGCATCAAGTAGTTCTTTTAATAGGTTAGAGTTGTTCCACTGAAGTATCTCTTTTATTGGTGTTGACAGAAGGCCTGGACGAACATCTCAGAAATGGTTCTAGTCTGACGGACAAAACATTGAGAGAAGAGTCTTCCTTACTGTGAGAATGGGACATATTTTGGGTACTGACGATTCACGGATGAACTTGCAGAAGGCTTCTGGTTGTTGCATAATGATTTGTATACTTTCAGGAGTGAAAGATCTCATGATGAACAATGGGCTCATTTGTCTGGTTTACCTACCCAATCAGGTACCTTGTGCATGATTTTTTTAGTTTGTCTGAGTTTGTGCAGCTAATGGAAGGTCACAAATCTCCTTTGAAAAAATGTATCATTCAGTCAGTTTATGCTACTGAGCAGAAACAGCACAAATTGCCAACACTTTGATACAACAGCAAATGATTTAACTAAGAAGTTAATAGATAAAGGGTATCCCAGAAAGATCATACACCAAGAGCATTCAATAATCCTAGGGAGGCCCTGTTGGATCAATCTAGCAAGAAACAAAAAATAGACATGGAATGTGTCACCACTTTTTCAGACCTTTCCTTTAAATTCGAGAAATTAATAAAGCAAGATTGGCACCTATTACAAAAAGGTCCTAATAAATATCAACAACTGTTTTTTTATTTAAAAAAAGTAGAAGCATAAATATCCTTTTGGTTAGAACAGGCACAGCAACACAACACTCCACTGCACAACAAACCATCACTAAAACCTGGGTTTTTCCAAAGGTGCTTGGACACTTCTCATATGGAAATTGCAGTATTTGCTAATTCATGAAAACATCTACTGAGGATGACGTTGGTTTGGAGAGGAAGTGAAAATAAAGTAAATGCAATAATTGCAACTCAAAAATCATATGATAAAAGGCCAGATGTATGTGTGTCTGAAGCTATCTTGCCCGCTTCACATGTTATCACCACTAGAGGGAGATGTTGCCTTACGCGTACAACAATAAGACTTCAAGTACATCTTCCGGGTGAACAGAATGTGTATTTGAACAATATCACTGTTAGAGGGAACTGTTGCCTTATGCACACAACAATAAGACTTCAAGTTTATCTTCCAGGCAAACAAAATGTGTATTTCAATAACGATAAGATACAATTACCTGCAGAAAACGCCCACAACAGGGATAACACATTAACAGCATACTTCAAGTTGCATACACTAAGAACATTATACATTAAAAAAAGATACAAACATGAATGGATTCCATTAAGAACTATTTATTGGTATGTATTATTATATCAATAAAATTATTCATGCATGTTTTAAACATCATTAGAATTCAATGTACTTTATTATTATGATCTCATGCCTACTTTGAATCATTCTGTGCCTGAATTGTATTACTCTGACATCCCTGAACATTATATATTTGAGTCCAACCCCGGTAAGTGGAGTCCAAGACACTGAGGAGCAGATGCAACTATTGGCCATGTGTACTATGTTGAACTTTCAATGGATTTGTTGAGATTTTGTTTGAGGTTACTACTCCTGCATTTAAGAGGAGCAAAATAATTTACATTTTGTTTTCTGTTGTCTCTGAAACATTTTCCTTTACGCACATTATCCTCTGTACAAAGGTTTTTGTTCTAGTAGTGATATACATGATCACATGCCTGCATAAGACACATTACATTGGGATAACATCTTGCCAAATCAGAAGGATTATCAAGCATAGAACCTGTATCAGAACTAGAACTATAGTAACCCCGTTAGTTGATCATTTTGTGTAAAAGGATCGTTTTGGAAACAATTTCAACTGGACAGTTTTACTAAGAATACACAGCCATAACACTACCAAAACATTACAAAGAGGGGAACAATGTCTTATTTTTGAAATCCAAAGACATATTAGTGACCTTAATGAGGATGTTTTATGGCCTAACTAAGTAGTCCTGAGCCATGGTAGTGGAGACACAATGGGCCTCATTACGAGGTTGGCATTAACCCATTGGTTTGACTCAGAAATTCCCTCAAACTCCACACCTCTATTTAATTCCTAAAATCCATAAATCCCTTCTGAAACCTCCTGGTTGACCCATCGTCGCTGCCACCAATAGCATTCTCCAACCTCTTGGCATTTATATTGACACGATTCTGCAACCAATCATACATAAACATCCCACCTATATCAAAGATACCACGCATTTCTTGAACAGATTGGCGAATATTCAATTGGAAGAACAAGACCTCCTAGTAACCATTGATGTAAATAGCCCATACACCTCGATTCCTCACAGTCTTGGCAAAATAGCAGTGGATTGGCTTCTATTACAAGAAGAAGAAATAGGAGCATGTAAAGAATGGATCATGATGTTGCCTGACTTCATTGCACATAATGCTTATTTTCAATATGATAAGCAATATTATGCACAAATCAGCGGCACTACCATGGGGGCCACCATGGCTCCAGCGTATGCCAATTCGGTCATGTTGAAATTTGAAGAGGACCACATTATCAAACATCCAGTTTGGCATCAGTACATTAAGCATTGGGGCAGATACATTGACAATATCTTCCTAGTGTGGACTGGTCCACACGTAACTATAGACTCATTCTTGGGATATATCAATTTGATAGATGAAAGAATTCAATTTACGCATGAAATAGGCCATCCTAGTGTACACTTTCTAGATGTTCTAGTGATTCCAAATGTACCATCATTTAACACAGAAGTTTATCACAAACCAACCAACAGAAACAACCTTCTCCACAGGATGAGTTTTCACCCAACAGCCACAATACGCAGTTTAGCATACAGCCAACTACTACGTATTAAAAGAATCACTAACATAGATTCTAAATACACACTAGAAAAAGAAGAACTGTTCCACAAATTTAAAGCAAGAGGCTTCAAAGAAGATGAACTGAACCTGGCTGTAGAGAAAGCAGAAACACAAGAAAGCACTCATTTACTGGAGACAAAAGTATCCAATAGAAAAGAGAATCCACTGGTTTTTATTAGCAAATACAGTGTCCAGTCATCTAAAATCAAGAAGTAAATCCTCAAACATTGGCCGATGCTAACCTGCAATGAGAAATTCCAGAATCTGTTTCAAGAAAGACCTGTCTTTGCTAATCAATGAAGCAGTAACCTGAGGGACCTGTTGGTCAACACCAAACCCAAAACAACCAAGAAAGTGCTGTCAAAAAAACAAGGGACATTTCTGTGAATGGCGTGTAGCAATTCCAATAACATTATTAAGGGCGATACAGTCACACAACCCAGAACTGGAGAAAAAATAAAAATGAAGGACTACTCTACTTGCATGGCAGAAGGAGTTATATACTGTATCAAATGCCCTTGTGGCCTACTGTATATTGGGCAAACTAGCAGGAAGGCACGAGTAAGATGGAATGAACATAAATCAAATGTTAGAACCAACAACCAACACTCACCAATTGCTAGACATTTTAATCAAGCAAAGCATCAGATAGCACAAATGCGATTCCAAATTCTCGAGTAGTGCAAATGAAGAACATTAACATAAGCGCTACCAAAAGACTCGAGCAACATGAAGCATATTGGTTTGAAAGACTTGATACGGTATGGTCCCGAGGGCTTAATGAAGAACTGAATCTACACTGGTTTATATGAAAGAGTCACCATCCAGTTGATTTTGCCTTTTCTTAACTTTCTCTTTCTTTCACAGCAAATGCGTTTAGTAACTAATGACACTGGCTGTTGTCAAGCCAGACATGAGACCCTAAATCATGCCATAATGGGTTTACAGCTAGGAGAATGACATTGATGAGAGTGGCACAACATTGCAAGTAACTACAAGGAATGATTGGTTCAGTTTCTAGTACTTGTGCACTCTGTCCCTTCTTGGATAGGTATATTTGTGTAACATATGCACATAACCCAACAGGACTCATTTGTTGAACATCAGGATGAGCCAAAGACTTGGCTTCTGAACCTCTCTATTGCGCACTGCATTAATAGATTTGGTACTTACGGTCTTTAGATGTCTTTAGATGTTTGGAATATGCCATGAAATGTTCATTACTAGATCTGTATTCTTTTGTAATCCTTTTTACTTACAGCCCATTATATCCGACATGACAATTTCTTTTGGTTTAATGTCAGGTTTAGATGACTCCATCAGACTTATTTACACTTTTCCGTTACCTTGTTTGCCTTTATTTTTATTTTTTTAGATATACTAAAGATGTGACTGCCTATGTAAACCGTTTGTTCACCTGCACATATTTTTGTCAGCATTGTATTTACTCAAATAATTATTAGCCGCAATCTACTCCCTGTAATTTTACTGTCATTTCATACATAAACAAAAGCGCATTGTATTGCTATTTTGTAAATATTCCATACACGTGCATTTCTTAGATATGCTCGCGCTCTCCAGTACACTACCGTTATTTTTCTCTACTTGTAACTCCTCGCCGTTGCTGTCCTTGTCAGTAGCCTATTGTTTTTGGCTTTCAGTAACCGCTGATGCATA
The DNA here is from genome assembly GCF_040938575.1 of Ambystoma mexicanum. Taxonomy (NCBI): domain Eukaryota; kingdom Metazoa; phylum Chordata; class Amphibia; order Caudata; family Ambystomatidae; genus Ambystoma; species Ambystoma mexicanum. Next base: position 393,040,833 of record NC_090936.1, read on the forward strand.
CATTTACTAAAAGTTCCGTTTCGGACATATTTCTTTCTGAAATTTTTTTTGGTGCCTTGTGAGGCGCAATTATCCACAATTTATTCATCTATTACATATGAATGAACCTAATATCCTTCAGTAGTTTTTACTACAATTGGCGACCCAAGGTCTGATGATAATTTTTTCTCATCAGACATTTATGCAACTTTCCTGTACACCCATTATAGTGTATTCTGGTTTACTTGGTCACACCATTAATCGCCTGCTCTAACTAACTAAGAGTTACATGAATGTAAGACAAACCCAGCGGTGCCCGCCCTAACCACTTTTTCAGTAACCCATTGGTACCACTGTCGGGTTGCCGCCAACCCCGTAACACTGTTTCCTCCACCTAAGATCCCGGTGACACCGGGACATTACAAGTCCCGGCGGCCTGGGATATCAGGCAGAAGAAATGTTGTGTCCCATTCCCGTAGAGTCCCATACGACTCCATGGGAATGTGTGCACAAATGCACTGGCACTCTTGTCAGCGGTGCAGGTGCTTCCATGGCAACCCTGCCTACCAGGGCCGATGTACCCAGCAGGTCAAACCTCCTGGGTGCATCTATTCCAGCAGGCAGAGTTGTAGTCTGCCAGTCCGAAACGGGCGCCGGTACGTTGCTACTTGCACCCTTGTTTCCGGACCGGCAGACTCATATTGAGGCCCAATTTGTCTAGAATCCTTTCTAATATTTGACATCCTGGGACACTCATGAAATCTGGAATCACACATATTCACAGTGGAAATTACTCTTGTGAGTTACTAGTGATATGAAGCTTCAATAATTTAAAAAAGTATGAATGCGCAATTTGGTGGTTATGTATTTTTTCATCCTTGAGGTATAATTCTCAGATAATAGCCAGCACTACTCATTAGAATTGAAGAGTGGCCATGCCCCTTGCTAAATTATTTAATTACAGGACCTTTTTTTTTAATGGAGAGTATTGTTGCTTCCAACATAATGTTTCACAACGTTTAAACATATTCCTCACTAAGATTTCTATTACCTATTTCCAATGAATTCTCTCAACCACCACAATACTAAGAGCCTCCACTTTAAGATGACCACTCTGTACAGAAAATCATAAACAATAGGGTAGAAGGTCAAAAGTTAAATGTAGTTCGTTTCTCCTTGACTACAAATGAAGACATTTATGTACATTGTATTGGATTGGATTGTATTGTTTATATAGCACCTATACATAGGAAAGTGTTTCAGAGAGCTCAAGGAGGGTTGGGGACAAGGGGAAAAACAACAGTCGCTCAGAGCCCTTGAAATTCTGAGACGACAATAGCCTGCACAAGCAGAATAAGTGCATAAAATACATTTAACAGTTGAAACACAGCAAATAGGCCTGATAACGATTCTGCAGCTTTTTGCAGTGCAAATTATGGGGTGAAGAAAAGGGAGAACAGATCGGGCAGGTTGTATTTGTTACGTGCAAATCCATATATGGTAACAGGGAGGGGAAGGTCCAAGTGCACCCAGTCGGTACAGGCTATGGTAAGCGCAGAGAGAGCAACTCTCTGGGTTATTTCTAAGTGCCGTGAATACGGATGGGTGTAGGGTCCTGAGGCAGTGCGATAGAGGAATGGCGGGGCTGCCCGGGACCAGTGAGAATCTGCGGTGCACCAGGCGGCCAGTCAGCAAGCTGTAAGGAAGAGGAGGGAGAGATGGAGAGAGCTAGGCTAGCAGCTTAGAGGGAGAGCGAAGCAAGAGGAGAAGAGAAAGTTCTTGCGGAGTTTCCTGAACTTGAGAAGGTCAGGCTCAAGACGGAGGATGGCACGGAGGCTATTCCAGTAGGATGCACCTGCTGAGGATCAGGATCTCCCTCCAAATCTCTGATTGGAGCACCGGCTCACTCTCAGAAGGTTGGAGGTCGTTGACCAGAGTTCTCGTGAGGGGCAGTATTTAGGTAGGCAGCATTGCAGGTAGGTCGGTCCCAGGCCCCAGAAAGCCTTGTGGACAATGCAGAGGGTCTTGAACCTGATCCTTAAAACCACAGGGACCCAGTGAAGGGATGTCAGCACCGGAGATATGAGGTCCCTGGGCTTGAGGTAAATATTACCATATTACTTCCGTAATTAGCTTTTCTTTAATTGACCTCACTCCGAAACGGCCTGGTATTGTGACAACATCCTACTTGGTTCGCATACGTGGCCACATTAACACATTGAAACATTGGGTAAAAGGAGTACAATGACATTTTGAATATTCATTTTCTCTGTCTCTTTTCTTATGTCTTTCACATTCGGTCTAGCTGGAACCCCAATAAAAAGTAAGACATTGGTTTTCCTTTCATAATAGAATGACACAGTTAGGAATGCATTTCCAAAAACATGATAGGAATCGGAGACCATTAGGACCGGTAGGACCGTTAGGAACTTAAAATGGTATGCTCGTATATCAAGACAGCTCTTAGAATGCACAAGATGGCGATGGAGCTAAATGAATGCCGTACAAGGTGTATAGAGCATTTTGTAATGTAACCTAATGTTACCTGTATTCCTGTTCTGATTCAATTACGTTTCACACACTATTTTTGCGAATATCATGTTTGCAGACCAATACTTAAGTTTAAGCAATTAACTAGGCACCAATAGAAAATCCAAGAATGAATGAAAGCAAGGTAGGTAATTTACTGATTATATTCAAGTATAGATTTATCACATCTTTGGTATTAGTGACTAAATCCCTAATTTCACAAGTAGCAAGTAAAACAATCGGACGGAAGACAGGACACCTTTTAACAGCAACACAAATCATTTAACCAAGTTGCCACAGTGATCCCGGGCAGAAAACTCCAAACATATAGGAGCTATACATGTCAGGTGTGTTTCAGTTTCCCAGAGACATCCAGTGGGACATAATTTTAAAGTTGAAGTAACACATTGATATAATGCAATGTGTGCATTGTTTTAATAAGCTAAACAGTTACATTGACTTACTAGCAATACACTACAGGAAAGTAGTTTTCTGGCTTGCCTAGAGACACACGTCTCCAAAAGGAAGTTTACACCCTATTAGAGGCCAACCTCACATCCTGCTCTGTCATGGGTTTTGCTAGGACATGAGAGAACAGGTTGCACAAGACTGCCTCAGACTTTTAGGAGGGTCTTGAATTTTAGAGCATTTGAACATTCTTTAGAAGTCTCTGGAGGAGTGCAATCTGTTTTCTGTAGGCGGGTCTTGAATTTTAGAGCATTTGAACATTCTTTAGAAGTCTCTGGAGGAGTGCAATCTGTTTTCTGTCCTTTCTCTAGTTACTTGTTGCTTTGTGTGTTTTTGAATACCTATGTTGGTTCCCCTGTGTCTAACTGTTTATTTTAATTTCCCCTTATAAAGAAAAGTAAAAAGAAAACATTGCCTTTTCTTCTTGTATATTTCCCCTTTTATGTCCTTTTATGGAACGTAGCAAAAGGAAAATGATTCACACGCCTATATGAATACCATAAAAAAACAACCTCACCCCCTAAAAAGAGCTACAATTTCCCCTCTATGTATTTGTCATGTACTGTTTTTTGTATTGTGTTGTCAGAGTAGTATTATATTAGAGTTGAGAAGAGTTTTTATTTTAGTTGTACTTGTTAAAAGTAGGATTTTTTGTTTGCTCCATTGTTTGCCCACTTGAGGTTGTACAGGTTCTCTTTAGTACTCAGGGGACACACATTTGGGTTCTCGTGTCGGGCAGCAACACAGTTCTCAGCATAGCCATTTGTGACAGTCATGGCTCACTTGTGATAAATAGAAGGGGTAGGAGAAAAGCGTTGGAGATGGAGGAGGAGGAGCTGAATTTCTCCTCTCACTAGGAGGATTCCCCCATGATTGATGAGGACAGACCTTGTGATCTTTGAATTTGCCGGCACATGGGTCTTGACCACCTAGCACTTCCGATCCTCTTAGTAGGTGGAGGTGGGCTGCAACATTGGGGAAATCCTCAGGAGTGGGGGAGCCTTTGGTGTATGCCCCAGAGATAGGTAGCAAAGGCAGGGTCGGTAGTATCTCATCTGGACACCTCACATAGACATTATAGGAGCAGGTGAGCATGTCCCTTGTAAGGGAGGTGGGGTTTGCTGCCTCAGTCACACTGCAGTAGGTGTTTGGAATGAGTAATGATTATGCAGGTACAGAGAGGTGTGCAATGTCTCTACCCAGATAAGTTAGAGTGTTCCTGCTGATAAAGGGATGGGCTGTCAACAGGAAGATCAGGGGTAGGTCCAGTCTAAAGAGCATGAGGTGGACATACCTGTGGTAGAGGGGAAAAGGCAGATAGAGGAAGAGGTGCTGGCGGAGGATCCTCTTCCTGTTATTATGGAGCCAGGAGTGTACCAGGGAGTAGTGCCCTCACATCCACAGGAACATGGGTGTGGAATTATTTTGACCTGCCACCAGGAAAGACTGTTACAGGGAGGAGACAGAGGTTACCTGCACAGTGGAGAGCTGGGGCTGTGGAAAGTGGGTGAAACCGGGGCAAAAGGTACGTGGCAAGGAGGACCATTCCCTATCCTTGACAGCAGTATGCGACCATGTGACCCTGTGGCATGCTTCGTCAAAGGCTAGTGACCATGCAGCCACCACTGTCTCCTCCTGCGGTCATGAGGTGGAGGTTTCTAGCACATCATTGGGCCAGGATGCAGCCAGCAATGAGCTTGGGAAAGCCATGGTCAACCCACACACCCATCTAGCCTGTTTAATCAGTAGCAGTGGCATCAGCAACTGTTACCAGTGGCATGCACATTTTCTCTGGCAAAGCCCCCGTGATCAATTGGAGGTGGTTGACAACCCAGGCTAAATTTGAGATATACATCAGCTCACATGAATAGTCATATTTAATTAGTAAAAGCCCAAGATACACTGCATCTCACATCTTACTTAAAATACACGAAAGTACCACCAGATCACCTGGTCACACGATAGTTTCAGGATATGTTTCCTTATAGGAACCAATTTCTAAATACATAAATATATTTCCACAACCACTGGTGCAAGATACACTAACATTTCTTAAATATAGTAAACACATAATTCAATTAGTTAAAGTACTTGATTTTAATTCAGAGAGTAATATTCGAGTTTCCTTCGACATTCCTCCATTATAAACCAACATTCCACATGGGGAAGCTTTGGCAGAAACTGGAAATAAAAGTACTGCAGTCTTCTGAGCCACAGTCCCGACCAGTTGAAGTGAGCTTCATTTCACCAGGATTTACATGATGCAATCCTGTTATGTGCTGTTGTATACATATTGGTACTTTTCCATCCAAATTTGAATTCCATAACTTTGAGTACAATGGTCAGCAAGGCATTCATAGGTTTCACAACCCATGTATCTAGTCTACTGGCACTGAGGAAGGCTATGCCTTACATTACTTTTGTGCTAGTGGGGTGTTAAAACTAGTATGTCAGTATAACTGAACATCATATCAATGATCATTAATTTAAATATTATCCCAAATAATTACAGATTAGATATTTTACACAACGTGTATATATGGGTGTATAACATAAACACTGCATTGGTGATTTAATGTGCCTTGCAAGATAAAGAACTGTGATAAACATTATGAGTACATGATAGAGGAATGAAGTGAGTAGGTTTACAAATGTTTGACCTTATGTAGAGAAAACTATATGTGTGTATTTCTCTGTGTGGCCATGCTTTTTGAGAAATGTTGTGTTGTCTTTATTTCATTGGAACAATAAAAGGTCTTTCTATATAGGTCTAATATTTTATTACATCATCTGTATAACAATGGTAGCATAACAGAATTCTAGAATTGAGCAGAGGAAACTAAAATCATATTGTGAGTTATTTGGGAAAAGTTCACTATTAGGTGTTATCATGATTCCAAGAACATGGACCTACACAGGCAATTACCCTATCTTGTACAGAGTCACAGACAACCCACGTCTTTGGTAGTACCCTCAAAACTACATTATGCAGCATGGGGCAAGCTACTGCCTTTACTGGAGACAGTCGTTTAGCACTGGGGAGCTGGACTGCATGGTGGTGGGTAACTTAAGAAAACAGAAGGAGCTCCACCACCTTCACCCAAAGGGTGTTGTGCAGGGTGAAACAAATGAGTCAATACATGGGTATTGAGTACTCTCACAGACCCATGACAGTGGGAGCAGGTTGTGAGAGAGCTATAGCACGTTATTAAATGATCTGTGGGAGAGCTTGATAACTTAAGCAGATGACTGTTCCTTGTGAAAGACCCCAAGAACCTTAGTGGGTGTATTTCCCTTGTGACAAAACTGAGAACATTAAGGTGTGGCTGCACTCTGTGAAAAAACAGAGAAACTTTGGAAGTGAATGTGCCCTATGAACTATCCAGAGAACCTCAAATGGTGGCTCACTCTGTGAAAAACCCGGAGACATCTAGCAAGTGCCTCTGCCCTGTGCAACATCTGAGCACCTTTAATGGTGGCTGCAACCTGCAGGAGAACCTGTGAACCATAGTGGGTTCCTTTGCCCTTTGAAAAAGCTGAATACCTTAACGGGTGGCTGTGCCCTGTTGATGAACCTGTTACCCTTAGTGTTTGACTTTGCCCTGTGAATAAAATGAGGATGTTAAAGGGTGGCTGTGACCTTTGGGTGAAGATGACAATCCTGACAAGTGTGTGATCACAATTAGAACAAGTTATTTGCAGTTTAATCAATCTAACAGCATGTGTAGGACAGCTACTCGTTAGCTTCTTGTAGTCACAGTCACAACTACATTGATCTGTTTCAAAACCACGTGGACAACAAACAATTCTGCTCCAATGTTCAGTGCCTGACATGTATTGGGTAAGACATCTTTATCACCATCTGAGCTGGTGCGTTGGCTATTGCTAGATGTCATGCCATAGTCCTCTATAATGAAGTGACTGTTCAATTTTACAAATGTCAACTGTGCCACATGTACACACAGGAGTGGTGTGCCGCCAATGACCTCAACCTTGTAAGACTGAGATTCTCCTCATTGGCACACCCGCTCCCTCCTTCCCTGTAGCTCTCTGGCTGGCCTCTCTTGGCCCTCTTCCAGCTCCCACCTACAAGGCTAAAAACCTTGTGGTCATCTTCGACTCCACCCTCTCCTTCTCTCCTCACATCTCTGACGTCTCTAAGAAGTCACACTGCCAGCTGCACCTCCTCCGAGGGATTCTTTCTTTCCTCTTCTTCCCCCAGAAGCTCACTGTCTCCAGAACTCTGGTTCTCTCTAGGCTGGACTATTGCAACAGCCTCTTTCTAAATCTGCCTGCTTCTACTCTCCGCCCTCTGCAATTTATCCAAAACAGGACTGCAAGACTTGACCTTGGCCTCAAGCCCAGGGATCGTAGCTCTCCAGGACTGAAATCTCTGCACTGGCTCCCAGTGGCTGCAAGGATTAAGTTCAAAACCCTCTGCAACATCCACAAGGCCTTCTGGGGCCTGGTTCCTCAATATCTTTAACTCTCCCTTCCTAAATACCTTCCTTCCCAAGCTCTCCGCTCAGCCGCCTCCAACTCCCTCAGGGTCAGTCGCTTCTCCAAGCAACGAGTTGGTGGTAGATCTCTTTGGCGCCTCCCTCTAGAACAGCCTCCCTGACTCCCTTAAACTTGAGGAGAAAAATCTCTGGTTCCGGAAGCACCTCAAAACCTTTCTCTTTGCTTCTGCTTTCTCTCCTCCTCACATCTGCTGACCTCCTGGCTGAAACCTGAACCACACTGGCTACCTGGACACCCTATTATCTCGGGCCCAGGTCTCTCCCCTACCATTGTCTCACACCTGCACTGCCCACCTGGCAAACCCTGCACTCGTGGACTGTTCTTGATGGCCGCTACTTACTTATTGTTATCATCTTGTACTGCACTGTCCCTGCCCCCTTCCCACACACTTGCATGATCTGAATGACACCTGGCCTAGTAGGATCGCTGTCTGTCCTCCCTCATTTCCTTTCCCTTGCCTCATCGCGCCTTGAAGAACTTGTGCATAGGTGCGTTATAAATGCCATATCATATCATATCATGTGACACGTATTGGCTTCTCCTGAATTTAGAGACAATAGCCCCACCCACAAAAATCTCAAATTGAACATTAGTGGGCGGGGGGCAGCATGGCGATTCAAGACCAACTTGCACAGCTGCTGCTGGCCAGACAGACCATTTGTTGTAGCAATGCTGTAATGGGTTGTATTTCATTCCACTGAGGAAGTGTCCAATAGATAAGCATTAAACATGTGTGCAGCTGATGACCCACTGTCTATTACTTTTGAAGACCCATATGTATTCAAGATGACTAGGCCTCTGAGGAGGGTGTCACAGAGATCATCCCCACTGTGGATTGAGCCCACATTACTCACAAAGCTTTCAACAGGTGTCAGTGAGGTACTGCTTATTGGTGATGCTATCATCCATGAGGTTTCATTGTACAATGGAGATGGGAAGAATTAGTCTGTTTGGTGTTCTTCCTGCTGCCCACATTCTAGCATCAACTCATATTTCAAGCAGTGCAACAAAGCAACCATATTAACACAATGGACCTCATTACGACTTTGGCGGTAGCCATGCCTCTATTGGCGGCATGGCTGGTGCCAAAATCGGGTCCGGTCCGGGTTCCCTGAATGGGGAATTACTGGGCCATTCCGAGTTCGGAGGGCCCGGTAATTCCTCACTCCAGGAACCCGGGCCCGGACCTTCCCCATTCGCATTTGAGCCCCCATAGGGCTCAATGGGAATGGGAGAGGGAGCAAACAACGGGCCGATTATGAGCGGTCCGTTGTTTGCTCCCTCTTCCCCTCGCGGGACCCGGTGAGGACGCCTGGTTTGACCAGGCGTTACTTACCGGGTCCCGCGATGGGAGCTAGTAATGAGGCGCAACGGGTTTAATGGGTCTGCCTCCTTTAGCAGAGCCCGTTAACCCATTCCGCCTCAGTCGTAATGAGGCCCAATTACTTTCTATTGTGATATGTGATGCAACTGCAAGTCCTTCTCGGCTGAGACATACAGTTGAAATGTGGCCATAAAGGAAGCCCATAGATACACAATGTTACATTTAAATCCAACAACCTGTAGCTTACTCCAAGGATGAAAGAAAGTCCTTCATGTACTGTGACATATAAGCATCACCTGCCTTGGAAAGGACCCTTGCAATATTGGGCAGTTTGAGCTCAAGCAGACACACTAGATTGATAATCTCACTCAGGGATGTGTGTGATAGCTAGCCCTCTTGGTGGTATCCTCAGAAGGTCATTGCATTGCAGAGATTAGACAACAGCTGCCACTGACATAGGGCCTCATCACGAGTTGGGCGGTAACTCCGGCGCTAAAAGCGCTGGCGTTATTAGCCCTACCGCCAAACCCACCGGCGCTGTTTGGCAGAACGGGTATTGCTCATTTCCCATTGAGCCCATTCGGGAATTCCCCATTCCCCATTGGCTCAATGGGGAAATTTCGCGCTTTTACCGCCGACGGATTTCCCGCCGGTGGTATGCTCAGAGCTTGGGGGATATCAGCAGAAGCCGTGATTTGGCAGACCCTTAAATGCGGCGGTAACAGCGCTACCACCGCATTCAAGGGCTACACGCCAAACTCGTGATGAGGCCCTAGTGTTAAAAGTGTGCCATTACATTATACACCAGCAAAGCTGCATGTGTTATTTGCAGATATATGTGATCTTACCGACAGGAAATTAAGAGTGGTACATTTCATTGTGACCAAAATACCAAAAAATACGGAATGATTCATATTTCTTTTATTTCGGGGGGTCCCCCCAAACCTCCAGACCCCTGACTGATTGTATAGCCTCATAATGCCACCCCAACCCCATCCTGACCCATTTTAACCCATTACCCCACTACACTTTATATATCTGTTTAATATTTTCGTTATTTTTCAGTATCATGGTTTTCGGTGGAATATACTACTCTGTATTATTTTTGATAAATTGACTGGGTACCGTTATTCACCAATGTCACAGATAGGTGTTGAAGAGGCTGTGGAGGGAATGGAGACCGGTTACACATATGGTGAAACTGCCCAAAATGGGGGATCTTTTGGGAGGAGATACATGCAGCCGTTCAGAGCATCTATACAAGTCTTCCGACTTCTTCACCGTCTGGCTACCCCCTGAGGGTGAGGGAGTCGGGTTGGGTTCTGCTTGAAAAGCCTAGTAAGAAGTCGATAGCGATCATGTTAATAGCTGCACAGTTTGTGATAGCCCAGAGGTGGAAACGAGCTGTGATCCCCAGCTATTATGACTGAGTTTTTAAGTTGTGGAATCGAGTAGCACTAGTGTCAGTAACTCGTGCACAACAACACGACATGGTGGGCTTTCTCAAAACCTAGAGCCCGGTCCTGCCCTATTTGAAAAATGTGTTCAGAGCCCCACTCTGCCCACAAAGACTGGAGCTGCTGGACATTGCCTAAGCATTGTCTATATCAGATTATTTAGCCCTGTGTGTTATGGCCGGTTGAGGGGGGGGGGTACGAGGGGGTTTTTGGTTGGGCTGGGATCATAGGATGTTTTCTTATGCTTGTGTAGAGTTATTTGTACTGCAAAGGTCAATAAAGTGAGGTTTTTTTTTTAAAAGTATGCCATTAAAAGATGTGTTGTTAGTGTGTTAGAGTTGCAGTAATATTTGTCGGCATTGAAGTGTACACATAGCTAGCACAGGATGTACATAGTAGATTTCCAATGTGCAGTGAATTACTCAGGGATTCCTCTTGCCTGTTGGAGGAAGGAAAGACCAGCCAGTGTGATGTGGCAGCAATGTAGTCAGTGCTTGGACCACTGGGTCACACGTCCATCATAAAGTGGACATTTGAGCCTACAGAATGCTGTACTATACACCTCTCTGTGGCCATAACCTCATCGTACAATTCTGATACAGTCCTTTTCACTGTTGATCCATCTTTCCAGTAAGACACTGGACTCTAGCATTTTCCACAAAATCTTCCAAACGGGCAAGGGATCTTTTGGCAACATTAAATCCAGGTTAGCATCAAGCTGGCACTCTCTGTCGTGGGACTTGTGATATGTTTGCACATACTCTAATGCTTCCATACCACTGCCCTCACGTAATGGGGAAATCACTGGTATGCACCCCTGGAGTATAGTAAATAGAGATGTATATCCTACTGCCAGTCCCAGACTGGCGGAGATATGTTGCTTGTTTCATGTGAGAAATGCACTTAAGTCCATGTTACTTCTCCCATGTCTGTGCATGGAATTGCTGCATATGGGACCCATAAATGTAGTGCCCAAGTTGGGCCCTGCCTTCCCTCGCCACACTGTTTCTGGCAGAGTGTACAAGCGGTTGGATATGGTTGCTGTTTATACTCAGTGAAGTACTGGCACACTTTTTGCGTACATGGCTAGTTCAAACACTGGGTTCACAAAGACATGAGAGTGCTGGCATTGGTGGTGCCAGTGGAGTTCTGGGGGCCCCACAATGATCTGCTGTGCTTTCACAATAGTGAGGAGCTGTCTGTTTCTAAAGAGACTTAATACAGATGGGCACACACTTCTATTAACATCGAGCCTTCTCATCTGTGCTACCATTCTCCTGGGCCTCCAAAATATCAGTGCCTTCCAACAGCAATTATTCTTTTCCTGTCTAGACTCTGATGGCACATAGAGTCTCATTGCAAGTACAATGGTATGGTAAAAATGGCGGTAACATGGCAGTAATTCCATTACAGCTACTTTACCGCTGTATCACAGCACTGCCGTATTCTCAAAACTCAAAGGATTTGCTATGCGGCTTTACCACTTGCTGTGGACTCCAAAAATGGGAATTACAGTACCTTACCACCACTCGTAATATCATGGTAAAATACCACAGAATCAAGTGGTGGTAAAGGTAACTGAATTTAGTGGTTATTTAGCATGTTTACCAGCAGATTAGCACCAAACTAGTGATAAATTCCATAATCTTTGTCATGACCATCATCCATCTTATCATCTCCTCTGACCGAGTGGTTGGGGGCGGTGGAGATAGAGACCTGGGATTTTCAGTCTCCTCTCGCTATTCAAGTTTTTTGTCTTTTGTTCTTCCCTGATCTTCATTAGATACGATATTAACACCTCTCCTTCTGTCCCTAAGGTGCTCAGTGGAATGGAGATTGCAACCCCGCTCTGTCCCTCTCTGTGGATGGCCTGATTCAATTCCTGTGCTTTTTCTTGAACTGTTATGTTATGTTATTTGGTATTTATATAGCACTCTATATATAATTGGTATGACCTCAAAGCGCCGCTGGTAGGTTGAACCCCCTCGGGGAACATAGTCCTTGTCAGTTGAGAGAGTAGGGTGTCGTAGGGTGCTTGGGTGTACCAGCTATGTGAGCAGCTGTTGGATTTGTCTGATGGTAGCTGCATCCCAGCATTAGGTGTGGTGGTATTAATGTCGGTTAAATGTGTGCAGTCTGATGATGGGATACCGAGACTGGGCTCTGGCTGCGTTAGGCCTGTAGGACACTTATGTGTGCAGCTAGGCTGGTTTGTCATGGGGTATAGCTGTGTTTTATTAGAAGGATGAGGTGTTCATTTGGGTAATGTTCGTATGTGAGCAGCTCGTCCGAATTGATCAAGGGGTATAGCTGCATTCTAATTGTGTGGTGGTGTAGAGAAGAGAGTAAGCATAGTGGGATGAGAGTGTTTGCGTGGATTCATTAACTAAGGAGATCGATATTCTGCATTACAGGCATGTGGGTGCTTAATAGTGAATTAATAAGCGTATTCAGTGATGACATTGTTCGGGAACTCATTGAGCATTAGTCATCAGGTTGTTGGGTTCAATTGCTTAGGAAGGTAATGGTTGGTATTTATGGAAAAGAGGTGCATTTTTGGAGCTTTGTGGAACCTCATATAGTCTTGGGTGTGACGAATATGAGGGGGGAGTGATCCACAGAGTTGGGGCCAAGGTTGAGAAGGTGAATCCTCTGATCAAGATAGAGACAGAGATTGCAATCACTAGAAGGTGCACAGTGCTTGATCTTAGGGTGCGGGACGGGAGGTATGGTTATATCTTTTTGTAGGTATATTGGGCCGGTCTTGTGCACTGCTTAGTGAGTGATGCATAGGGCCTTGAAGGTGGCCCTTCGTCTGATTGGGAGCCAGTGGTGCATCTACCTGAGTGTCTTGAGACAGGTGGTGTTGAATGGGAGTTATATAATACCTTCAATTGACCACATTCAATTCTGACTGTCCCAGTGCACACAATAGGTGCTGCTGCAGGAATAAAAATAGCACAAACATCACATCTCCCACTGCCAATTGCTCATGTTGGTGCTAATAAGGTGTTCCTCAGCAGACCAAATTCGTGTCACTGGCCACCTCCCCGAATTTCAACATTACAAGGAAGAGGGTTGTAGCCCACCAAACTTTATTTTGTCTGCAGAGACCCACAAGTCAGACCAAACCCCAATATCAAAAAGGAGGTGGGGTCCCTATCATTTGAAAATAACAAGTTCATTTATATACAATCTACCACAATTATTTGAAAATAAATGTTCAACAGACAAACAATGTAAGTAGAAAACATGTATGTATTATTTTACTACAGTTATTCATGTAAAAAGCATGTGAGAAAAAGTAACCAAAATATTAAACATAAATATAACATAGACCTAAAAAGTGATATAAAAACCTACTCATAATCATAACACCTACACCACACATTGCCCCTATCCAGAGACAACAACAAAGAATCACCCACCAGTGAATTTACAATCCCTATTAATGTTCATCAACATACATTATAAAACGATAAGTGAATAACAAACATAATAGTCAAAAACTTGTTTTACACCTCGAGTTGCACTCATGTGTCAACGCGTACACCATGCAACTTTAACAGTGTGTACATATCTCATTCAATAATACTTTATCAAACATTAAGCAATTGAATGGTAGATTATTCAAAACACTTGTGACAAAGAAATTAACAGGAATTAAAAGAGCTGTTCTCCGACATGTGCCAACTTGAGTTCCGGATGATAAACAGATAGCCTCTCATTTCAACAACGGACCAGTCTTCTTCAGGGCAAAAGAGTTACCTGTGGTCTTTGGAAGCATCATGAGTAATAGTGCACCATCTAACTGTAGCCAGTTGTTCCAAGTGCAACACCATATTATATTAACATTCAGGCCCACAGGCAGCCTCACATGTCAGTGCCACATCAGGTGACCCCTCAGATGGAAGAGTCCAAACAGGATCATACCTGTATAGCTTTGGATTTACGGCTGGGGATGAATCCATATTACTGACAGCCACAGATGCCCGGTCTGCAAGGATCCCAGCGAGCATCATGCAGCACCACCACTCAGGGTCTGAAAGCGAGTGTCCCCCAAAAAGGCATTTAAAGCTCCACAATGAGAGTCAATAATGGACACACCCCAGATGGGAATGAGACCAAGACCAAGTGTGGGTGAATTAAAAAGGTAAACGTTTATCTAAACCAATATAGGGCAAGCAGAGAACTCAAGAAACCCTGAGAGTGCTCTGCTAGACAATAGAACATTCATATTTATTACAAAATAACGTCATTAGTGAGGTAAGCTATAGGGGGCACATAGTCGTGGGGATTGGGTGGCGAAGATTGGATACTATGTGGTCTATAAAGGTGGTGCTCCATGATTGGCGGAGATCCCCGTGGTGCCAGTGTGGGGTGCTTGGGTCAGCTGGGCTCATCTGGGTGGAGCGCTGAGTCCGAGGAGGTTCGAACTATTACAATTTATGCTACATAACAGTTACCCGTGTGGCCACACATACTTTGACCATCATCTATCTAAGTTGACACATGAGAGACATATACTTATATGTTTGACATGAACAGTAAAAGTGAGAACACATGGGTCCAAAAGGCAAAATTACTCATAAGATTATGGTGTGACATTTGTCAATCATTCTGTTAGATCTCCTAAGGCAATTATTTATTATTTGTTTGGGTGAGAAGAATTATTGCCACACAGGGGGTCAGGGGTGAGCTGGGGTGGTATACTTCAGGAGGGGCATGCACTCTTACTTCAAAAAGCATTACGACTAAGATGAGGGGCTTATTACCCATATTTCATTAACCAGAGTCTGGGGGTGCCTGGCAGATTCATCGTAGCATCGTGAGTTACGGGGGCTGAGGGGAGGGTGCATGCTTGGTACAGGCTCAACGAAAGGGGTGAGAGGTTTTAGTTGTAGTATCACATCATTTGCAGGGCTAATGTTTCTAATCCTGGGAGGCCAGAGGGGGAGGGTAGGTGGGAGTTGCTGTGTGCGCGGTGGTACCTGAGAGGGGTCAGGGGAGAAACGGCCCCTTAGGATGTTGGCTGTATATTTGCTACGTTGTGAGGGGCACACACATAAATCTTGCATTCAATTGAGGTAGAAATAGGTTTAGTGTGTGCATTGGTGCAGGGAAAAGTCTGCAATGTTCTGCTTATAATATGACGTGCATATCTCAATACTCAGAGGGTGAACAAATGCTACAGAGGACACTCTATTATACAGTTAGCACCCATTATATTGAAACCATACATATTGCAACACTTAATTGAATACATGTAAAATTGTACATTTTTAGGAAATCATAGAGTATATATGGATATCATACATTGCTTTGTGTATAGTGCAGCAGCAGTAATCCCTGATTAGTATTAAAAAGGCTCAAGCTACGAGGCCCCAGAGACCCCCCGGCACATTCCGAGGGCCCATCAGTAGAGAACATCCACACGGCAATAGTGATCAAGGAGGACTGGAAATCCAGACAGTGCCCTAATTCTGCGCATAATAGAGGCCCCCCACTACAGCCTGGCACGAAGTACCCCTCAAGAGACACCCTGACAAGACACGTGGATTTTGAAAAAGGGGGGCCCCTGCAACACCCGAGGTAAACCAGGGGGTGTACACCTACCCTGTACAGGCGGCAAATCAATAATTGAATGACTCTGCACCCCCCCGAGAACACGCAAGGAACATCTGTGAAGCCTCTGGAAAGGCACCCCACCTGTTGCAATAGAAGCCATACCAAACGGAGGGTACGGCCCCTGGAAACAGGGCAAGCGCCTCCTCCGACTATACAGACCAAGACCACCACTGCCCCCGACACCTCGGCAGCATATCCTCAACACTCTAGCCTGGCGCTGAAGTTGTTCGGCCACCGCTGAAGAGGTACAAATCTGCGAAAACTCACGACGAACTAGCGCGGAGGGTAAGGCCCCCAACACAGGGGCGTGTGCCTCCTCTGCCTAGCCTGTCGGGACAAAGAGCCCACAACCCCGACCAGCAAGACTGGCAGGCTGACCACACTGCCAGGAGATTACATGGACATTAGGCACAAGTTGGCTCCTTTTGCCTGCACCTCCACCCCACATACACCAACAAGGTCTACAATGGCAAACAACGTTACCACAGCGAATGACCTGGCCGCAGCAACAAAAGGTGACATCGCTGCCCTGCTAGGAGAAATTAAAAATCTGGGCGCCAACATAGGGGGGAAGATAGATAAAATCACCCAAAGGCTGGACAATATGGAAGACAGGCTCGAAGGGGTAGAGAACAATCAGGCCTCCATTGACACCCTTGAGATCCAACTCGATCAGAGACTATCAGAACTGGAGCACAAAGAAGAAGAGTTTAAACTCAAACTAAATGATTTGGAAAACAGAGAGCGCCGTAACAATCCACGCATTTTTGGAATTCCAGAAAGGGAGGGCGAAACAGAAGCGGACCTGAGGGAAACTCTCCACAATATTATCAAACTTCTTGTAGCTGATGAAGCGGTGGATGCACCAATGACGGAAAGAATTCACAGAGCCGGTGGCCCTCCAGGGGGTCCACGATCAGTCCTCACCCGGTTCCACTGGTTCAGAGACAAAGCCCGAATCCTCCAGAAAGCGAGGGAAAGCAATGAGATCATGCTGGGAGGGGCCCGGATCTCGATATATCAGGATCTCTCCCCCTTAACATTAGCCCTCAGGAAAATGTGCGGCCCCCTCACAAGGAAACTCAAGGAGAAGAATGTTAGATATAGATGGGGTTACCCTTTCTCTATCACGTTTGAATATGAGGGAACCAAATTTAGATTGCGATCTCAAAAAGAAATACAGAAAAGCATCTCGGACCTTCTTGAGCCCCGACTAGACGGGGAAAGCCTGGGAGAGGTGAAAAAAGGAGACCGCGAATGGCTGATACAGGGACCCAGGAGGAAGAAAGTAAAAGGATCTCGAAAGTTCCGAAGAGATAACCTCTCTCCGGAGGGGGAAAACTGAAATTGATCAACTCTGGTAAGAGGAACACACATGTTTCACCTACCAATGCTACAATAAGACGTTAACATGTACATCGTTCCAAGATGAGAATGGAGAAATTTAGGGGGGAACCAAGGAAGGGCTCAACTCAGTTAAGAGGAGTAGTATGAGAATGAGGGGCGTGAAGTAACAGCCCCCACAGGTGGTTCGATGCCGACTCGGTGCTGTCAACCGGGTTTATTCGAACGCCTTCGACAGAGGAGAAGGGAGGGGGGGTTGGGAGGGGCCGAAAGAAGGGAAATGGGTCAGAGCAATATCAAATGCACCTCAGAATAACCGATGCAGCTCACAATCTGAGATAAAAGAAGGTTATCGATCACATGGCAAACATTAACATAAGGGAGCTTGCCTTCCTAAGAATTGGGACACTCAATGTCAAAGGGCTCAACTCACCGACAAAACGGTCTCTTGTGGCCAGGGAATATCGTAGAAGTGGTCTTGACATCCTACTATTACAGGAAACAAAATAACATAAAAGGAGAGGAACGACAGGTCCTGGGGAAACGAGTTGGGTTTGAGTTTTGGGGGTTGGGCTCGTTCAGGAGGGGAGGGGTGGGAATCCTCATCAGGAAAGGTACAGGCTTCACACTAACCAAGACATGGTCGGATTTAGAAGAACATGCAATGCTGGTGAACGGTCAGTTGGGTAAGCTGAGTGTCACCATTGCTACTCTTTATTCCCCAAACATAGCCCAATCTAGATTTCTTTCCAGAATAATCCCCAAGATACTACTTGAAGCCACAGGGCACATTATCTTGGCAGGGGATTTCAACCAATGGGCGAATCCGGCGAAAGATCGAAAACCTGGGAACCCCGATATGGTGCAGCAAGACAGGCCCGAACTCTCCGAGCTGGCTCATATTATGGAACTGTACAATATGATAGATGCATGGAGGGTCCGCCATCCGGAAGAACTGGGCTACACCTTCTATTCAGCTCCCCACAATACGTTCACCCGTATCAATTATATATATCTCTCCAGGGAGCTCTCCGAGGTGATATCACAAGCACAGATAATACCGATCGCCTGGTCTGACCATGACATGGTCCTCACGGACATCCAGTGGGCTGATTTGCCAAAAAACAATGAAAAATGGCGTTGTAATGAGAGCCTCTGGAGAGATGTTGTCTTCAGAACAGAAATGGAGACAGAGATCTCCAAATTTTTCAAAGCGAACAACAATGATGAAGTGTCCAGACAAACGGTGTGGGAGGCTGGGAAGGCTACCTGGAGAGGGATTCTGATATGGGAAGGCGCATTGAAAAAGGGGGAACGTGCCCTTGTTGAACAAAGGCTACGAGCCGAAATCTGCCAGTTAGAAAGCAAATCCAAAGTGGATGAAGAATTAGACCCGCAGAAAATGAATAGGGCCAAAGAAAAAAGAAGCAAATTGAAACTCCTGGAGTATGAACAGGTTGTGCGCAAACTGAGAATGTTAAAACAGAAATTTTACGAAAAAGGTGATAAGGCTGATGCACTTCTTGCTGCCAGGCTGCGTCAACAAAGAGCTGACCGTAAAGTAATAGAGATTAAAGATGATTCCTCCCCTACACCATACGCCCACACCACTATTCCAGAATGCTTTGCCAACTTTTATGAAACATTATACTCTTCCGACGTGGACATAGGGCCATCAGAGATTGAATCATACCTGCCCTCAATAGATGCACCCCGCATTCCTGGCACAGATGCCGAATCCCTAGAATCGCCTATCACGGATCTGGTGGTCCAGGCTGCTATAAAGAGGCTGACTTTGGGCAAGCCCCCAGTCGAAGACTGCTATACAGCCGGCTTTTATAAAACTTTCATGCCCATATTAGCTCCCTTTCTGACACTCCTCTTCAATGACATAATGGAAACAGGGAAACCCCCGGACTCTTTCACCAGGGCACTGATTACTGTCATCCCCAAGGCGGGGAGGGACCCCACGAATTGCGCCTCATATCGCTCCATCTCGCTACCCAACCTCGATGCAAAGATTTATACTAGAGTTTTGGCGGCGAGACTCAAATCCCTTTTCCCACAACTCATACACTCTGATCAAGTTGGTTTCATATTAGGAAGACAGGGAGCAGACACAATCTGCAAAACCCTCCACCTAATCCACGTGTCCCAGCATGTGGAGAATGACCCGATCTTACTCTCTGTTAATGCAGAAAAGGCTTTCGACAGGGTGGAGTGGGGGTTCCTGAAGGCGGTACTACGAAAGGTGGGATTGGGCGATAAATTCAGACAAGCAATACATGTGCTGTATACAGACCCCAAAGCATCTATATTTGTGAATCGTGAATACTCACGGTGGTTTAATCTCCAATGTGGGACCCGACAGGGGTGCCCCCTCTCGGCGATTCTCTTTGCCCTCTCCCTTGAGCCCCTGGCAATAACGATGAGAGCGGACCCCACGCTCGATGGTATCCGACTGGGGACAACGGAATATAAAATTGCCCTCTATGCTGACGACATCCTAGGGGGAGAAGGTGTGAACACTGACGCACTAAAAAACAGATGGGAAAAAGATTTCGCTGAACAGTTCACACCCGAACTTTAGGACACTGTATGCCAAGCAGCCACACAGATATCCATTTCAAATCAGTACAAACTACATGCAATCAAATTATTACACAGATGGCAGTATGACCCCGTCAGATTATCCAAAATGTTTCAGACCGCAAGTCCGGACTGCTGGCGTGGATGCGGACAGAGGGCAGACTACTGGCACATGTGGTGGGGATGTCCCCGGATACAGGTATTTTGGTCAGAAGTTCTAGGCTGGATCAAAGAGGTCGATGGCATTGCCAGAACACCCACGCCCTACCTCATACTGTTCGGCCTCGAGAAAGATGAAGACGAATGGGTCAAGATCAAAGACATAGCCCCGCAACTGTTCCTGGCTGCTAGGGCAACACTGGTTATGAGGTGGAAAGCTCCCACAAGCCCCACGAAAAATGAATGGATCCATGTATCCACCAACATTTGTATCATGGAACACATAACATCATCGCTGCATGGTAAACTCTCACAGACTGAGACCTTGTGGATGGAATATAAAAACATATATTTACCAAATGGTCTGTCCCGTAACACAGCCCTTACTCTGATGGCGGAGGAGCAAGGAACAAACTAAACAGCGTTTAAGTTGAACTCTTCGACGGACACTCTTACGAATAACGTGAACCCGACAATAAACTCTGACTCTGATCGTTGTACGATGAATGCTGCATGATCTGTGATAAAGGCTCTGACCATGGGCGAGGGGGTGGGGATTGGGAAGGGGGAAAAAGTTATGATGTTGCGTGAACATTATGCATGCAGAAAGCTTACATGTGACAGACGCAAAACACAAGAGATTCAGGGGGTTTGCTTTATTATAGTGAAATTCTTAATTGTGTACCTATTGTATACGTTTCCTGCATAACCTGTATTTGTAAAACTAATAAAACCAAATTTACAAAAAAAAAGGCTCAAGCATACACTTAATAATTTCGTGTGTGATCAGGGATGGGTGAAGGCCATCTTATTTCAATATGTACAATCAATCTCATGGACTCGAAGCAGATTTATCGTCCCAGCTTAGCTGCATGGGTGAAACAGGGTGGCACACGGGCTTAGTATACATGTCTGACACTTCAAACAGGGAACAGGGTTAGGGGTTATCCAGAGCATATGTCATGAATGTGGGGGGCTGCGAGAGGACAGGATAGGTTTTATGGAGGCAGCTTGTTTTTCTCAGACCCCAGCTTCAGCCCGGTCATCTGGAGGCCAATGATGGACTGCGGAAGGTGAAAGATACAGTGTTTGTAATGTAGCTCATTCGTGCCTAGCCTCCCGTGAGAACAGGCCTGCAGCAGAGCCGCCAAGGGGAGGAGGGTGAGGGAAGCACTGGGCTCGCTGTGCGCGGGTAGAAGGGGAGAGCTGCAGCCCTGCAGATTGCTTGTGCAAATGAGGCCTAAATTATTATGTTCAAAATGAAGTCTGAGTGTATCACAAAATGGAGTCTGGTACCATCCTAACAGATGAGCATTTCATCCACATGTGTCGGTCCATAGTCATCCTGCATCCCTGGCCACAGGTGCACGGGTGGCTGCTGGACAAGTCATAGTCTGAATGCTTTGGAGAAATGGAGGGATCGGGGGCCATGAAAGACCTTTCTTCCCATACATTCCCCCCTTTCGTTACTTAAGTAACAAATATTGTAGCTAACCTAACCTCCTCCGTTCTTCCTCATCAGCTACCACTTTGTCCCAAGCCAGTGTTCCCTTTTGTGGCTTCCAGGCCCTACACACTCCCCGGAGGCTCTGTCCTGCTCTGGCATATTCATCAGGAGTGCAGGTCATGTATGTACACCCCCATCTCCCTCCAAGTCCACTCATACCTCCTTATACCACTCTAGTGTGCAGGCTCCTTTATTGTAGTGTGGTATAATCTGTCCACTATGTCCCCATCATAGTACAATGCTACCATTCTATATTTGGGCCCTGGATCTTCACCTGGTTGTACTTGTGCTTCATGTGTCATCTGTGCCACTCCACTAGCATTGCCCATTGTCACCATCATCATTGCACCATTACGGACTGCGTTTGCTCAGCACCGAAGACCTATCTGGCACACACAAAAAATCAGGAGCAAAAAGACGATGATGGGTACCAATAGTTTGTCCATCATCCCGAGCCAGGAAGGTACCCATGAAAAAATGTCATCGAACCACGAGATTGGCTGCACATCTCCTTCTGCTTTCATCCATTCGCCAAGGTTGTGCACAGCTGTGATAACGTGGGACAGGGTCCCATTGTCCGCGCCTGCAGAAGGTACGAATGTGCAACATGCGTTCCCGATTTTTCTGCAAACATCTCCATCCATGGCCGTTAACAGGTCTAGGGCGTACCTGTTCTGCATTGTCATTAGCCGTAGGGCTCTTAGCTCCACCTTGTTCACGTTGAATCCTTCTTCTGTGTCGTTGGCCAGTTGGATCAGCTCTCAGCGCGTAATTTGGAGCCAAGAATGTTCCAGTGGAACTAAACAACCGGAACCTGTCTGGAATCTGTGCAAAGATTTCTGTGGATGCCTTAGATATGTCAAAGGGCTCAACTCACCGACAAAACGGTCCCTTGTGGCCAGGGAATTTCGTAGAAGTGGTCTAGACATCCTACTATTACATGAAACAAAATAACATAAAAGGAGAGGAACGACAGGTCCTGGGGAAACGAGTTGGGTTTGAGTTTTGGGGGTCGGGCTCGTTCAGGAGGGGAGGGGTGCAAAGATTTCTGTGGATGCCTTAGATATGTCAAAGGGCTCAACTCACCGACAAAACGGTCCCTTGTGGCCAGGGAATTTCGTAGAAGTGGTCTAGACATCCTACTATTACAGGAAACAAAATAACATAAAAGGAGAGGAACGACAGGTCCTGGGGAAACGAGTTGGGTTTGAGTTTTGGGGGTCGGGCTCGTTCAGGAGGGGAGGGGTGGGAATCCTCATCAGGAAAGGTACAGGCTTCACACTAACCAAGACATGGTCGGATTTAGAAGAACATGCAATGCTGGTGAACGGTCAGTTGGGTAAGCTGAGTGTCACCATTGCTACTTTTTATTCCCCAAACATAGCCCAATCTAGATTTCTTTCCAGAATAATCCCCAAGATACTACTTGAAGCCACAGGGCACATTATCTTGGCAGGGGATTTCAACCAATGGGCGAATCCGGCGAAAGATCGAAAACCTGGGAACCCCGATATGGTGCAGCCATAAAAGGATTACCTTCTTTTTCTGGATACTGGGCTTTGCATGCTTCTCATGGATAGGGCATACACTGGGGCCTCATCGGTTGGTTGTGTTGCCTCTTGTTCTTGGACGGCCGACAGCCCCTTCCCCTCTTGAATATGACTCTACGGGACCACCATCAGGACGGAATGCAGCATTGCCAGAGAACACGTGCCCCTCCATGACTGTGGGAGGTGCAAGTATGTGTGTTTACCGCAAACCCAGTTAAGTGTCCATTAAGGCAGATGTCCCTTTCTTCATGTCTGGGATGATGAGCATTTTGTTACAGTTCTTATTTGTACCCATGTGTATTTTTCCTTCTCTGTGAAATCCCAGTTCGTAGGTAATTTCTTTTTGCAGTTTGAAGGGCTTTTCCACGGCTGTTTCCCAAGTGAGATTTGTGATGTGTTGGGTCCATACCAGAGCGCACGTTTTCTCGATCCATTGCAACTTTTCTGCTGCCAGACCTAGTAGCGCTTCTGCTTTGCATGTAATTTGTTCCTCTTGCCATTTATTGTCCGAATACAATGTCCCTTTAATCACTAAAAATGGTTCCTTCAAGCACACCACTCCTTTGGTTCTTGAATAGCTAGTTTTTTTTCATTCTGCAGCATTTCAAAACAAACTGTGTGTGCCTGGAAGGTGTTCTTTATTCTGCATAAGGCGTGATGAAGGAGACACTGGGCATCTGTAATAGGTGATTCTTGTAGCAGGAGCACCTTGGGGGTACCTGAGGCGTGGGCTATTAGAGAACACACATAACAGCTCTCGTTATTTGTTTGTTTTGCAGTAGAACTCATGTTTGCATACCACTTGTTGGACTGGCGTCGGTGTTGTGGATCTTCTATTGTGTCTAATCCCAGGCCAGAATATTCATCATACTTCCTCCTCCCCGCCTCCCTTCTTTTTTCTTCTATTGCCTCTGTGATGCACTCTTCCTTTTTCCACATAATGCTGCATTAAAGGTGTTCCCCCCACACCCACCTTTTCTCATTCATTGTACAAGGCAATACACCTCTCGGCTATCTCCGCATTTACTTGTTTTACACTTGTGGGCGATTGATTACTTATAGAAGTTTCAAATAGTGGTGTTACAGTGGTGGTGGTGTCATCATATAACCAAGGTAATTCAGAAGAATTTGGGTAATTCAGCTCATAAATGTTGTATTCAGAGGCATTGTACGGGGCAGTAGGGCGGGGTGACACCTGTTCATCACTTGTACCATTTGTGTGCTGTGTGCCACCATGGTGTGTACCATGTCTCCATATTAGTTTTAAGACATCCCATATGAGGTGGGTCCCTTGTTTTATCATGCTCATCCAATTTCCTGCCCCCTCATTTATAGCAATAGATATAAATGCTACTGCCCAATATATTACTAGTCCAATCATCATTGAGAATAATATGACAGCACAGACAAACAGACCACACTCATAACTCTATCCACGCAAGTCAAAGTTACTATTTCCATTTCTATCTATTCTAATGTTGTTCGCATTGGGGGCACCCTCCGTTGCCATTGTTTCTCCTATATAATGAGACATAAAAGTGTATTAAGCAACTCGTATACATAACATTTTTATCTTATTTTTATTTTTGTACATTTCATTTTCTTGTCATAACCATTTTTAAATTCAATTATTGCAGGCACATTATTACTTAGAGCTGTGAGAGCGAAAAACAGAAAGCGAGAGAGAGAGAAAGAGAGAGAGAGAGAATAATATTTCTCGCTCCATTAAGGTTGTTATATACATCATTATATCTCTTCATGTGATACTACTCATTCGCGGTCACGTTTGTACCTCTGAATTTACACTTTTCTCCTTTTAAGTTTGTGTTTCTTCTTCTGCTTTTCCTGTTTCAGTTTCCTGTGTCACACTCTCATAAGCTTTTCGTACGTCTGAGAAATGTATCCAATATCTCATCCCCTTCACCTTTATGGCAGTGGGTGTGCAATACACCACTTCATATGAGTCATGAAATCTTGGAGAGTTCCACTGACGTACAAAGCTTCTCATGTACACCGTCTCCCCTGGTATTAGCTGACCTGTTGGACTGTCTGCCACTGGTGCTATTGTGTCACTTGGTGCCTCTTGTGTGAACGGGTGTGCTAGCTGCCTGGCGATCATACAGGCCGCTTTTGTGAGCTTAGTCAAGTATTCATTAAATTATTCCCCTAGTACTGTTGCACTTCTGTAAGCATCTGAATGTCTGCTGAGTGGGGTGTGTGCAGTATGCATGCATCTTACTGTCACTATTTCATGGGGGGGACAAATGGTGGTCCTTGCTGGGTTGATTTCTCAGTTCAAACAAGGCCAGGGGTAAGCAGTACACCCAATTATTTTTTAGTGTAAAACACAATTTCGACAACCTCCCTTTCAGGAGGCCATTTATTTTCTCAACCACGCTGTTCAATTGCAGATGATAAATAGTGCACATTTTATGTGTTATACCCAGCATTGCTGTTACTTCTTTGAACAGATCATTGACAAAATGTGTCCCATTATCTGAGTGAATTACATTGCATATTCCCCAGTGTGGAAACAGTTCCCGCACTAGGAACTTTGCAGCACACTTTGCATCTGGGTGGGGGCATGTCCCTGCCTCCACCCACCTTGAAAACGGGCTAACCACCACTATCATGACCCATTGCATCTTTCTCCCATATCGGCATAATCAACATGCAGCGCTCTAAATGGGCCAGTTGGTTTGGGCAATTTTCCTCACAGTGTTCTCAGTGTCATCCCTGAATTATATATCTGACATGTTGGACATTCCATAGCCATTTTTGATATTTGCTCTTGCAGCCCTGGTGCTAACCAATCTTCTTGTATCTCTGCGGCAATGTGTTGTTTGGCATTATGAGGTGGGAAGTGAAGCTGTTTGAATGTTATTTCTAGAAGCTTATGGGGCATCACTACTTTACCCTGTATTGTTTTGACACCAAAGGAGGTCTGTGGGTGACTGACTGCGCTCTCTTTTTTTCCCACATCTCCTTCTCCTCAACTGTCGCCCCATCTAGCAATTCTAATGTCTGGGAAATGGGCATTGAATTATACCCATCAGGGCAATCCTCTTCCACGTTTTTCAATAATATGTACTCACCTGATTTTCCCTTTGCTAAATATGACGCTTCTTTTGCGGCAGCATCTGCTGCTGCATTTCATATAGAGATTACTTCATTGTTGTTTGTATGGGCCTGGCATTTCATTATGACTACAATTGTAGGTTCCTTTACTGCCTCTATCAACCCTTTTAGTAGCTCAGCGTGCTGCTCTTGGGATCCATCTGCTCTGTGGAACCATCTTCTCCCCCATCTAGCCAATCCCCCATGTACTGGTGTGGTCATGTATGCAGAGTCAGTGTAGATTGTTACTGCACATTCCTTTGTTGTATGTAATGCTTCGATAAGTGCTTCTAACTCTGCTGCTTGAACTGAGTAGTGGGCAGGCAATCTTTGTTGGACGAGTACTTCATATTCACAGCCACCCCCACATGTTTCTCTCCTGTCTCTGAATTTATTGATGCTGACCCATCTATAAAATATACTTCTCCTTCAGAAATAAGCATTTTCACTTACTGTGGGTGTATCTCCATCCTCTCCTCTATATGTAGCACAAGTATGTGTTTGTATGTCTTCTACTGTGCACGCTTCTGTGATAAATGTTGCTGGGTTAACCATTTTAACCATTTTACATATCACTATGTGTATATTAGCACTGGATAGGATAATCTTGTAGGTTGTAGGCTGTGACTCTTTGTGTTGTCAGTGTGCTCTTTGATCTTTCTAATATTGCAAATAGTGAATGTTCCACAAACAGTGTCACAGAACACCCCATCACAATTGTTGTACTTTTCTCTATTGCGAACGCTGCGGCTGCGAGAGACTGCTCGCAATCGAAGTGTCCTTGCATTACTGCATCTACTGCATCTAGTGTGCCACTATAGTACACCAGAGGCTTGTGACCCAAAGATGTTTTTTGTGTTAGCACTGCTGTCATGAGTGTCCCATTGCAATGTGAAAATAAGTAGAACTTGCGCTCATAATCTGGGTTCGCGAGTACTGGTGCTGTTGAGACCATTTCTTTTAATGTGCTGAATGCATCCTTAATTTCTGCTGTCCATTGTATTTCTGTGTTTTCTCTTTGTGCTTCTTTGAGTCCCTGCAGTAATTGTTTTGTGTATCCTGCATATTCTGATATCCAAGCACGGCAGCAATTGCAAAGGCCAAGACATTTCTGTATTTCCTTCACGGTTTTTGGCTCATTTACAGCGTATACTGCAGCTGCCCTGTCTGGTATGATTCTCTTACCATCCTTTGATATCAACTGACCCAGGTACAAAACTTCTTCCTGACAGTATTGTAATTTCTCTTTATCTACCTTGTAGCCTTTGTGTGCCAATAATGTTAAAAGTGTAATAGAGTCTTTCCTGCACTCATCTTCATTTATACCGCAAATCAGAAGGTCTTCCACATATTGAATGAGCATGCTTTCTGTGACGATATTGCCCAGATCTTCATGTAAAATTCTGTTGAATATACTTGAGCACTCACGTTCATGCGTTCAAGTCTACCACTGAAAAGTGTGAAGCATCTTTTGGTATACTACATAACATTGATGCAGGTCCACAGTTCGTGTGGCACCAGTTGCATGTCGTCATTGAAAAACGAAGGTGGCACCCCTACCACTGCCATTAGCTGTACTGGCCCCTATCTTGTTTGTATCATGATATTGCAGGGGATCGCTATCTCCATTATTATTTCCCCATCGCTGTCTGAATCTGTAAAAAAGTCCTCGTCGGTCAAGTCTTGCAGTGCAATGTTAGCATTAATGCACAATACCTTTCACCACTGTCATCCATGTATATCCATTCGTATAACCGCTGTTCTTTGTGCTGACACCTGTACTGCATGCAAATCTAAGGACATCACTGTTCCTGCCATTATTTCTGGGCGTGCTACAGGGCGGAAAACAAACTCTGCGGGTACTCTCCACCGTTGGTGTTTCAACTCGGGGGCCACTCGTGCCAGTGTTTTTAGCCCCTGGATGAAAATGTCTGGGTCAACTGGTATACCGCGTACCTCTGGTGCTGTGACTCGTGTGTGTACTACCAACATCACTCGCAATGGGTAAATCCCCAGGGTCGAGCACACTATCCCCCTCTCAGTGAACAATATGGTCATATTGAGCTTGCTGAGGAGGTCCCTCGCCAGCAAGTTAATCAGTGATTCTTCATAGTACAGTAAAGGTGCTCGTACTGTCTTTCCCCCTATTGTTACATCCAAATCTTCTGTTTAAGGAACTTCGAAAACTGCCCCAGAGAACCCTTGCGTTTCCAATGTACGATTAGATAACAGAAACCTGCTTTCTCATAGACATCATTTTTCAGCTCCTGAGTCTACCATAAAAATGAATTGTTTATTCCCTATCTCCGCCCCACCAATGGTTCCTCTACTGCATCGAGGGTCGTTGATAGTACTGGACATGCAAGTGCTCTCTGTGGGCTGTCCTATAATGGATGCCTTTGCGTTCCCCCATTGTCAAAAACATCCCCCGATACCACTGCCACTCCACCAAAGGGTGTAGGTACACCATTTGCCATTGTGACGAAAGGGTTACCTTGTACATGTGTCATGTGTTTGTAGTATTGTGAGTGTTGTTGAACATTATGCGGCTGTGCTCTGCGCTCATCTGTGTATCTCTGATCCTGCCGTTCTCTCCTCCCACCTCCCATTAGCAGCCCATATGGGCTCCATGGGTGGGGGTGGCCAGTGGCCATGCTGCTGTTCATTTTG
The DNA here is from genome assembly GCF_040938575.1 of Ambystoma mexicanum. Lineage (NCBI taxonomy): Eukaryota > Metazoa > Chordata > Amphibia > Caudata > Ambystomatidae > Ambystoma > Ambystoma mexicanum. The sequence goes on from NC_090936.1 coordinate 393,069,675, forward strand.
ATAAGTATTCATGGGTCTGCTCCTGCACTCCCTTGAAAAATGTCCCCATCTTCCGCAATACCAACAATTCCCTTGTCCTCTCTTTGAACCTGGACCTCTGTACCCGCCATACCCTCCATACCCTGGACCACCCCCTCTTTGCCCTCTGTACCCACCTCTTCCTCCACGGGCGCTCCTCACTTGCCACTGTGGCCCTCCGTATTGTTCTTCACCATTCCACTGCTCCTGCCCATTTCCTGGCCAATTGGCTGCCATTCTTGCTTGTATTACTGCTGACCCTTCCTCCTCTTCTCTGTCCCTGTTTGTGGGGAGCGCGGCTACAGCTGCTGTGACCTTCACTGGTTTCATCTGAATTAATTTTGCATCATCTGCCAGTCTTCTCTGTGCTATCTCCTTCTCCCTTTCTTTGATCCCTTTGCAATGGTGTACTATGATGCTTTGTATCTCAGGCCAGCCTTTGGCTTCAATCCCAGCTATTTTATCAAGCACTTTCTGAAATTCCATCGGGAGCCCTCTCTTTATTATAAAATAAAACAGGGAGGTTGACTGATCCCAGGCCGTGCCTGGCTCTGCTCTCCATATCTCCTGCACCCATAAAATGAAAGCCATTGCATCTTCCTCATCATTCATTGTGCACTGCATTACTGACTGTAAGTCTGGTGTGTCTGGGAATGTGTCCCTCAATGTGTCCCATACTCTTGCTCTTACTGTGTTAAAAGAAGCACCATCATGTCGGTCACAATCTAATGTTATTCCTGGGAAGCCTGCTTTCGCCCAAATAAGATCAGCTTGATCACCCACTGCAGACACCAGCAAACCTTTAACTTTGCCTACTGCCAAAGGAACACCTGCAGTGTGTTTCTCAAATGCATATATCCAGCGGGGGTAGTGATTTCAACAAATTTGCCTTATCCATCTGTGACCTGGGTATATAATTTGACCTCCCCCTCCTCGATGTATCAGGGGCAGCTGCAACCTTCCTTTTGTTCCTTTCCCCGTACTCACCTTTTTTCCTCCTTTTCTCAACACGCCCATCTTCCCCACTCTGTTTCTTAGCCTCCATTCCATTCTTCTTCCATTGCCTGCCCCAGAGGTGTTTCGTCTAGTCTCAACAGTACTCCCCGAGCTGCGATCCCTATTCTCCTTCCTTCTAACTCCTCTTCCTCTATATCACACCACAGTTCTTCCGCTCCTCCCGATGCCATACCCGCTCCTATAATTTCCCCCTCAGGCGTGTGTTGCTCTAGCTCTATTATCCTTGTTGTTTCATTATTTATTCAAAAGAGTATCTCCCCTTTCTTCCAACCTTCCCGTATGGATCTGTTGGTGTTAGGCAGAAACCTGTGCAGTTCCCTCTGGGACCACTGCAAAAGATTTAAGACTACAGGTGTTTGGCAGTAAACCCACTTGGTAGCAGTCTGTACCACACAGATTCACTTGGCAGGTGTGGCTGAGCAGTCAGACTTCCCTCAAGAAGAGTTAGGCAGTATACAGAGTATTCACAATAGGTCAAAAGAACATAGTAGAACAAGTAAACACTGACCAGGGCTTGGTGTAAAAGAGATATAATTATTTATTTAAAACCACATATAGAAAAACACACAGGCACTAATAGTAAGCAATTCAAAAACACGGTCACTAAAAGATATACACTCCCTTAGAAGAATATTAGACAAGTCTTAAGTAAAGCCCCACTTATTTTCAGACAGCGGTGAGCACTTAACGTAGATGGCACTCTAATAATTTGTTTTAAAAGGGAGAGAAAAGCAGAGAATAAATTGAAACAGATCCCAACACTTTTTCACAAACACAACAAGAGAGGAAGGCAAAGTAACACTGTGAGTTTAGAGTCAGTAGGCCGGATCCACTTTAAGAGGATGAAAATGAAATGTGTCCAAGGTCACATGGTTGCAGTGCACAAAAAGTCTTGTAACGGGTCAAAAATGAGTTGGATCAAAGAAAGGGACCAGTTAGAAGGTCAAGCCGGCCAGCCCAGTCCAGAAGGTTAAGGGATTATTATTAACTTGTAGCAATCTTTAGAAAGGGAGGCCTGGCGGACACGGTACCTTAAAGTGGTGGGAATAGTCCAGCGGGGGCAGTTGTTCCTGGCAGCGGATGCAAGTCAGTGCTTTGTCTGGGGGAAGAGAGGATCTCGTCGGGGAGGAAGACAGGAGTCTGTTGCACTGCCAGGGAAGAAACCAGCCACAGAGTTCTCAGTTAAAAGGAACGGTCCTTTAGTTTGCGGTCCAGTGGTAAGTGGCTATCCAGTTGCCAGAGTGCTTGGCACGGCAATTCGACCACAAGCCGGTCTGGGGTGCGAAGAGAAGAAGGTAAACTGGTTGTGCCCACCCGTCAGGGGAAGAAGCCTCTCCAGCCGGGAGATCTTCTCTGTCGTCGGGAAGTGGTGAGTCGGTTCCACAGGGCTCCACCGGTGGTGTCGTCGTGGTAGGTCGGCTCAGCTTCTCCCTCGTCGGATTCTCAGGTCCTGTGGCGACTTCTGAAGTTCCAGTCCCCAAAGCCCTGCTTTTATGCAGCACACCACCATTCACTCAGCCTAGCTGTCAATCAAACATGCTCACCACTTGGGCCAATCACACAAGAGTGCGACTTGAGTTACTCAGTCCAGGGTGCCTAAACCCCCTGCCACACCCCCTGTGGTACCCAGACAGAGTGGCACCACTTTTGGAGGCTTCTGTGGAGAAGCCCGCCAAAAAGTGGAACAAAGGGCTTGACTTGGGTTGGAGTCACAGAAGTACACAAATGCCATTTTAGAATCGAGTCCTGGCAAAAAATACCAACCGGCGAATTAATATTAAATAAATAAACCGGCGGTATGTTCGAGGCTATGAGAATTAAATAATTAAAGTTGGTAGCCTCGAACAATGGGAAAATCCCATAGGGATATATTTGCAGTCGAATATAAAAAGTAGTATCCACTGCCACCAGCCAAAACTCAATCAGGGGGGACGGAGATGTTCCCCCTCGACTAACAGACCCCGGGGCAATCGAATTACCTCGACCAGTATGTCCACAATATGATGGTTTGTACTGGTTTCTGTTCATAATTTGGGACTAGTAAAGCCAATGGTGACTTTACATGCCCTGGGAGACAGTAGTCAGTCCCAGGGTATGGAGTCTATGATGGGGTGTCACTATGACACCCCTGTGTCACTGCACGGAGGGTGTTGTGTAACAGACATAGTAAAAACACATGTGACCTTATGGAGTAAAGGACCCCATAGCCCATAAAACACATTAGCAGTCAAAGGAACACCATAAATCATGTCCAGGAGTGGGAGAAAAAGAGTCTCACTCTTGGCAGGAGAAAAAAACAAACTCCAGAAATCCAGCAAAGCTGCTGGGGGACTCACTAGGTTAGGAAATTCAGCCTAAACAGTGAATTCTCCCCAACAGTTGGGTTTCCATGATCTCTGTGCCAGATCAACCCTGGAAGTTCCTGATCCACTCTGTTCACATATATCCATTACTCTGGAAGTAACGATAACCTTGAGTTTAAATCTTTTGTGAACTTTCCGATATCTATTGCCGGGTACTCAACTGTCCACTCGCTCTTGGGCACTCATATGGCGGGGGTGCTGTGGGTCGTGGTGTGGTTGGGGAGTTGGGTTTTGACACATAAACCAGGTCACTGTATACCTCAGCTATCACTGGTTTTTTAAGAGGGGTTAAATTTGTACAACCTCTCATGGCCCTTCCTTTTCTTCGCCCTCCTTTCCATTAGTCTCTATTGCCAGGGGAGATGCAACCTGTTCCTTTATTTGTTCTTTCCTTTTTAGTGGAGGTACCTCTTCAAATAATCTCCATAGGTACAATATCTCTTGTCTATTCTGCAATTGTTTTCCTTTATATTTTACAAATAGGCAAATAGCCACTATATCCAGGACATTTTTATCAAATGATCCTCCCTGGGGCCATACCTGCGGTAGCCCTTCTTCTTTTAATTCCATGATCCACTGATCATGGTACTTAGTTATCCTCTCCGCATAACCTGGTACCTCTGCCAAATATGGGCTAGTGGTGTTTCGGCACCCATGTTAAGTTCTCCTCCCCCCTTTGTACCTCTTGCTGGTGTATGTGTTATGTAGTTATAATGCTAACTATACCAGTATTTTGTCGTTGATATAGCACTTCTATACACCTACACCGATTCTTAAAGAGTGTAACACTTACAATGACCACTTAATCGTAGGACATCAGTACAGTTATTTTAGCCATTATCAAAAAGCAGTGATCACAAACGACATAACAAATTCAGTACATGACATTGACCAATAGACAGTTCATATACAACACGTAACACATACCCTCCCTGTCTTCTCTCTCAATACTCTTATTAATAAGGATCTCCCCTACCCCAGCACTTTACACGCCTTATCCCTTAGGCCATCTGAATATCTTCCCGTAGATCAGAAAAGAAAAAGAATAAAGCGTTTCTAAGTTGTACTCCGAGTCTTCCCTTTATGCGAGACTCCCACTGATTTCTTCTATTTTCCACTTATTCCCAGTACTAGTCAAGATAGCACTATGAGGCGCCCCTTTCAGAGCTAGGTTCCCATCTTCCCTTTTCACCTTGTAATCTCTTTAACTCTTCATAATGGCCATATGCAGAGAAAGAAAAAAGAGTAAGATAGTATCTATTATACTCTCAAGAACCCCTTTAACTCAATCTGACCTCATATGTTACATTCTACATCCAACTCCTTTTAATGTCGCTCGCACTTGATACTCACGTGTCCATCTTGATTCGAGACCCTCCGGACCCGGTCTGTCCAGACACTGCCCCATGCTCAATGGCCACCCCCAGCTCCGGGGGTATTATGGGTTTTGTGAAGTGGGATGTGTACCCTATCGCCCTACTGCGTTCGCACATCTAAGCATACCAGTTGCTGTAGGTTCTCTTGAGGGGGCGCGCCATGGTCTCTGTTGTGGCCGGGGACGTCTCGTGCCAAAAGGAACGAAAGGACAAATCACGTCTAAGAGGTCACCACTTGAAAGAGAGCATCCCCCAAAAAAGGCATTTAAAGCTCCACAATGAGAGTCAAAATTGGACACACCCCAGATGGGAATGAGACCAAGACCAAGTGCGGGTGAGGTAAAAAGGTAAAAGTTTATCTAAACCAATATAAGGCAAGCAGAGAACTCTGAAAACTTTGAGAGCGCTCTGCTGGACAATAGAAAAACATTCATATTTATTACAAAATAATGTAATTGGTGAGGTAGGCTGTAGGGGGCACATAGTCGTGGGGATTGGGTGGCGAAGACTGGATACTATGTGGTCTATAAAGGTGGTGCTCCATGATTGGCGGGCGGAGATCCACGTGGTGCCAGTGTGGGGTGCTCGGGTCAGCTGGGCTCATCTGGGTGGAGCGCTGAGTCCGAGGAGGTTCGAGCTATTACAATTTATGCTACATAACAGTTGCCTGTGTGGCCACACATACTTTGACCATCATCTATCTAAGTTGACACATGAGAGACATATACTTATATGTTTGACATGAACAGTAAAAGTGAGAACACATGGGTCCAAAAGGCAAAATTACTCATATGATTATGGTGTGACATTTGTCAATCATTCTGTTAGATCTCCTAAGGCAATTATTTATTATTTGTTTGTGTGAGAAGAATATATTGCCACACAGGGGTTCAGGGGTGAGCTGGGGTGGTATACTTCAGGAGGGGCCAGCACTCTTACTTCAAAAAGCATTACGACTAAGATGAGGGGCTTATTACCCATATTTCATTAACCAGAGTCTGGGGTCGCCTGGCAGATTCATGGTAGCATCGTGATTTAGGGGGCTGAGGGGAGGGTGCATGCTTGGTACAGGCTCAACGAAAGGGGTGATAGGTTATAGTTGTAGTATCACATCATTCGCAGGGCTGAGGTTCGAATCCTGGGCCGGCCAGAGGGGGAGGGTAGGTAGGGGCTGCTGTGCGTGCGGTGGTACCTGAGAGGGGAGAGGGGAGAAACGGTCCCTTAGCATGTTGGGCCATATATTTGCTACATTGTGAGGGGCACACACATAAAGCTTGCATTCAATTGAGGTAGAAATAGGTTACTGTTTGCATTGGCGCAGGGAATATTCTGCAATGTTCTGCTTATAATATGACGTGCATATCTCAATACTCAGAGGATAAGCAAATGCTACAGAGGACACTCTATTATACAGTCAGCACCCATTACATTGAAACCATACATATTGCAACACTTAATTGAATACATGTAAAATTGTACATTTTTAGGAAATCATAGAGTATATATGGATATCATACATTGCTTTGTGTATAGTGCAGCAGCAGTAATCCCTGATTAGTAATAAAAAGGCTCGAGCATACACTTCATAATTTCGTGTGCGATCAGGGATGGGTGAGGGCCATCTTATTTCAATATGTACAATCAATCTCATGGACTCGAAGCAGATTTATCGTCCCTTCAAATGGCTTAGCTGCATGGGTGAAACAGGGTGGCACACAGGCTTATTATACATGTCTGGCACTTCAAACGGGGAACATGGTTGGGGGTTATCCACAGCATATGTCATGAATGTGGGGGGCTGCGAGAGGACTGGATAAGTTTTATGGAGGCAGCTTGTTTTTCTCAGACCCAAGCTTCAGCTTGGTCATCTGCAGGTCAATGATGGACTGCGGAAGGTGAAGGATACAGTGTTTGTAATGTAACTTGTTCGCGCCTAGCCTACCGTGAGAATAGGCCTGCAGCAGAGCCGCCAAGGGGAGGAGGGTGAAGGAAGCGCCGGGCTCGCTGTGCGCGGTCAGGAGAGGAGTGCTGCAGCCCTGCAGACTGCTTGTGCCAATCAAGCCTAAATTATTATGTTCAAATTGGAGTCTGAGTGTATCACAAATGGAGACTGGTACCATTCTAACAGATGAGCATTGCAGCCACATGTGTCGGTCCGCAGTCATCCTGCATCCCTGGCCATAGGCGGACGGGTGGCTGCTAGACGAGTCATAGTCTGAATGCTTGGGAAAAATGGAGGGGAGGGGGGCCATGAAAGACCTTTCCTCCCATACACTGTATAGCTTTGGATTAAGGCTGGGGATGAATCCATCTTACTGACAGCCACTAATGCCCTGTCTGCAAGGATCCTGGAAAGCATCATGCAGCGCCGCCACTCACAGTCTTGAATCTCTGCTGATCTGTTCCAGCAAACACATGCAATTGTGCCTCAGCCACAAGCTCTCTTCAGGGAATGCTGGCTTCTCCAGCTCACCCTCCCAAGTATCAGGCAATTGCAGTTATATTGTTCAATTACTTCAAGCGATGGCCACTAGCTTGTGTTCACCCGCCTCTATACATTTCTTCTGCCCCCTCTGAGCAAGCTTCTCCTACAACCTGCACTCAGGCATTCTGCACTCTCCAGCTTCTCCTTTCAGGGGTTATTCACTGACATATGTCTCTTTTGATCACTTCAAAAGAAGGACATGGCTGCTGTGTCATTCACCACCCTATATCTCAGTTTCCACCTCCTAAAAGAATCAGACAAGTAAGCCTCTCCCACAAGTTGTTTTCTGGGATTCCACAATCCTCCTGCTCATTATCCCCATGTTACCCAATGGTATGTGTTTTAACCCCTTTGTATCAAGCGATGGATCCCAATGGTTGTCACCTGCTGCCCCCCCTCACTAATCTCTGACCCAGCCAAATCAGGTAAGTGTGCCTCTCCCAAAAGCTGCTCTCTGAGATTTCTAGCACCTCCCGCTCCTCCTCCGAGGTGTCAACACATGGCATGTGTCTCATCCATCCGCTTCAAGAGACACTCACAGACTGGTATGTCTGCCACCTAAAATCTCTACTGTTATCTCCCAGCAAAATCAGAGAAATGTGCCTCCCCACAAGCTACTCTCAGCAATTCCGTGTTCTTCCTGCTTTTCCTCTCAGGTGTCACCCAATGACATGTGTCTTGTCAATGCATTTCAAGAGATAGACACACCCTAAATTACCTTTGCTGAAACGTATATTCTTCACCCACTCAAAATCACTAAAAGTGTCAAACAGCGCTGCATAAGCAAACCAACTCTGCATCTCTCTATCCGGCTTTCTCCCAGCCACTTGCTGCCTTGGACTGTGTGGGAGCTCGAGCCACGTGTCCCCTTTCAAGCTATGCAGACTAACGTCAGATACACTTTTCAAAATTTGTGCCCAAAGTCCATATTGCATAAATCAATAAAAGCTCTGGTGATTTGGGTTTATTGCCGGAAAGTTCACCCAGGCCTAGTTGTCACAGTAAACACAAATAAAAGACTATACCCTCAAGCACTTGCATTCAGTGTTCTGTTTTCAGTTACATCATTGCATTACATCAACTGAAACAGATAATAAAAAACAATTATGAAAAAACTGAAAAACTGAACATATAACACTTGAGATTTACTTGCATATCTGTACCATAAGTATTGACATGTTTTATCACCATTGATTGCAATAAAGAACATTTCAGCAAAGATGATGTTAATCACAATTAGTGACCTACTAAAAGAGTTATTTAGTTATGTTATCCCAAGATTAATTATTTCAACAGTTTAGTCCTAGCATAAACATACTTTATACGTTAAAGCAGCAATGGCTCAAATGTCATCTGGATAGATTGTGTTTTCTATGGCACGCCCAATTAAAATGTAAAAAGGAGTATTCATAACATAAACATGGAAATATTTGAGACATCATTGACTTCAGAGTGAATGATCTTAGGACCGTTGTTTTTAGGGTTGAAAATATCTATCAAACGAGACTTCAGACATTAAGATCTGTACATAAAGAACCGAGATATTCAAGATGATATGTACTTCATTGCAGCCATATTGATGGCGTCATCAATACGCCATGCACCATAGACTGACAGTAGGAACATTATTCATTTATAGTAGTTTGTAAGTTTGCAAAACCAATTCTACCTTTTCTCCACATAAACTACCAGGGGCTTCTTTAGTTTGTAAATGTGTTCCTGTTCCACAATGCAGGAAAGCATGACTAAGTCACACGCATAGGACAGGTACCATGTATTTTTCTATGATATGATATGGCATTTATAACGCGCCTGCACGCAAGTGTTTCAATTGCATATGAGTCTGCAAATTCAGATTGTTAGTCTATGTAATTTTTTACTGCATTCTGTATCTAGTACTGTGCAAACACTCAAAAATGAAATGCAAAGTGTTCCAGTTAAAATTCTCAAGCAGCATTCGCTTCATAAATGGAATGAAATCTGATGACTACTAAATACGCGGAATGATTTACAGATCGGCTCGTTGGTCATCTTCCACAAACACACATGGCAGTCATACTTTCCTCTAATAATTTATACATTTGGATTCCAACTGCATCTTTTTTTTCCATGCAACCCACATCTTTCACATGCTTTGTACGCCTCATTGTAAAACGGAGATGAAAGGCCCGTAATTAGAAGCAGAACCACAAACATCTCGAAGCCAAAGAAAGACTACTTGGTTACTTATTTCGATGTGCTTTGTCGTCTCGCCAGAACAATCGCTAATAGATCTGAACATGCAAATAGAAAACGGACTTGTAGTTAGATCCTGATCTGTTTGGGCTTTTTATAAAACAACCATTTCTGGATTCACTTGGAATTGTTGATAGTTTTCAGGTGGGAAGAGGAACTTCACAATGCTCTTTTATGGATTAGTATCTTCCAGGATCACACAAAATGTCCAGATTACATGGGCTAATTTAATACTGCAAGTTCTCATCTTTTGGGCAAATCTGTATTGCTGGTAACGAAATATATTAGAAATCTTGTATTATTGTCCGAACACACCATCTGCTTTTCATTCTTTCCATTTTCATGTTTTCCCTTCTTTCAACTTTTTTTCTTTTTTCCTTTATTTCCCTTATGCGGCCCTTACTACTTGTCTTCTTTTTGTAGATGTTGAAAGAAAGGAATCAAAAGGTAGATGGAATCAGAAGTGGACAGCATTAAAACATACATGTTATATGACAGGGTGCAAAGTTTGCACTCAATCAAATGTATCAACAGACAAAATAGTGTAGCAGCACGCATAATAGTTTGTGACCCTGGCGTGTGTGTTTCGTGTGTAGCTTTACTGCTACTAAGTACGATTTGTATTTTAACAAGAATAATCTCATTTACATCAAATAATTCAGAGGGTGAACACGGTGTGTTATTTACATAGCGTTCTCGTAGGAAGCACTTTACACAGAACATATTTACATGCAATATCACCCAATCGAAGTTGCGACCTGGGCGGGCTTGGCGGGATTCAAACCTGCGATCTTCAGATTTCACACAGATCACACACTGCAGCAAGCTCTCAACAAGGAGATACCTCGCCTAATCAAGGAAGCTGTTCTACCTTATCCATGGGGCATGGTAACAGAATGGACCATTCATTGATAATACAGGCCACTGCAAAGGTAAGCATAACACTGAATGAAGTTGCCTTTACAGGCATTGAAAACAGCATCACAATTCACTGTCTGATTGTGGTTTCTTTAAATGGCAGGGTTGAAATAGGTTCCCTAACTCAGCATGAGTGAGCAATTGCATTGAGCATTCCAGAACCCTCCTTTTGGTTTGGGCAGGGGAGTCGTCCCCAATCATTTTTGATAATGTGTATAAATGGTGAAGTTTGCTTTTCAATGTTGGGTAAAATTGGCTAATATGTCAAACAAGTTTAGATGCCGGGTCACCAGCAATAGCCAGAAACCTTTCGCTGCAGCAACATAATATATTGAACATTCCCGATGTTAGGTCACACACTTACACAAACCTGTAAAATATCACATTTAGTGAAACCTAAAAACCCATTCACATATAGTTTTAATAGCAACAAAATTAAAAACAATATCTACAAAGTAAAACACTTTGACATGCAAGTTTATAAATATATTAAAATAATGGTTTGCTAAGGACCACCATTGTTTATCGCATTTGAAATCAACATGATGCATAAAAAGCACGCGTGAGTAACATACGTTCTCAGATTACTGGACAAACACAAAAAAATTAATAACAAACACAAACATTTTACAAATTATACACTAAAGCCTTTAAAGCAGCAATCCTCTTGGGTATAGCGCTACACATGTCTAACATGCAACAGAGTCAAATACACATATCCACGATGCATACATCCTACGAAAACAACCATTCTATAGACCTTACACATTCCCCCATCATATTTTCATCAACTATTTGTCATAAACTCAATTTGAAACTTTAATTTGAATCATAAAGCACTACTTCAAGTATGCACACTCTTCATGTGTTTCTGTCTGATCCTCAGGGGCCATTTTAAATAGTTAGTCACACCATATACAACGCAATGGTGAGTATGTGATCTACAAACAGAAAGATCATTTGCTACAGCTAATATTTTAAGGTTATGCTTTGTTGATCTAAGCCAACTCTTTTTTGCCTTCATATGCAGTGGGCGTAGGATGTTTGCACAGTGGGAACATGTGTCTCCAACACCTGTCCACCCAGTTGTACTTGATACTCTTTATTTGCTTTAACGACAAAATAACCTAGGAGTAACCTTACTATTTTACATCATTTAGCCCAGGCGCAATTCATGTGGCCCTTCACATCAGCCCACAGTCGTCCCCCAAGTCAGGCATTCCTCAAACGCTCAGTAACCTTCTCACAGCTTCAGCCAGAAGAGGATTCATGTGTTGGGGAGCTTCAAAATATCAGAGAGAGTCCAGGGTACATCTGCTATCAAAGTGAGATCCATATTGTAACGCATTACAGTAGTATTATTAATTTAATCTCATGATCTTTCACCTCGGCTGGTGCCTCCCTCTAGAATGGCTGCCCTGCCCCTCTCCGACATGAGCCGGACCTCTTTAAGACCAGCAAGCTTCTCAAGACCCTGCTCTTCTCTTCCTCCTTCCCTCTCTCCCTCCCTTGCTAACACCACCCACCTGCCGCTGTGACTGGCGGCCTGGTCTATACCAGCACACCTCTAACCAGCACTGCCCTTCCAAGCCCCCTGGCACTTGCCCTCCCCAGCCCGCCCCTTTGGTCTACCCTCACCACTTGCCTAGCCCCAGGCCTCTTCCTCCGTCTTCCCTCCGCTGCATTTTTGCCCCTGCATTTATGACCCCCTGCACTTCTAACACTGCACTTGCACAATCCAAATGTCACAAGGCATATAAGGACTAGTAGGACCATTATTGTTGTTTACATCCCCTGCCCTCCCTTTTTCCATCTTTTGGTGCCTGGAAACACGTGTTGCTGTATAGTGTGCATTATAAATAATAAATAAATACATAAAATAATTAAATATATAAATGGGCAATCCTGAAGTGTTCTAATTCAAGTATCACTGGCATGTTGGGTGTACTAATTGTCAGGCAGAGGAGTTTCTACAAATAGATACATTTCTAATGCTCTTTAGGGTGACTATCAGACCTCTGCCCCATATGCTGCTGTTGTAACGTTGCTGGGCAAATGGCATTTCTGCCATAATCTTGGGAAATACTCTTTAACATAATGCCTCGTCTTGCCAGAGTCATTGTGCTTTTGTGACATTTGGTCCTTCAAACTGTAATTTTTATTGAATCATACTTCCAAACAAATACACCTATAACCATGCTCTGCTTTTTGGCCCAAGAGGGTAAGCAGCAGCTTAAGTGAACGGCGGCAATTACAAGTCTTGTATTTGGTGTTGATTGCATTATTTACAAAGCCCCTATTCATCTCTGAGTGCATTTAATTGATTGGTGTGCACTGTAACAGTTGGGGTTTTAGATATAATTAGACATTGTTTGCAAAAGATAAAACAGGTATCTTCTCATCTGCAAACTTAGGTGCATCTGCCACAAGAATAAATACAAACAGGGCCATAACATTTTTGTACAATGAGAACAACAGGTGTTAGTTGAGGGGCATATGTAATTCTGTGGGATTTTGAATTAAGCAAAGTTATGAATACTGGGTATGCATTGCAAATGAAGCATATAATCATGTATTACCAGGTATTTTGTCTGAATTTGTGCAGAGGTCCTGTGTAATAGCATTAATCCAAGATGGCCACCACTACAATTAATGAATCAGCAGTTTTCCTATCAATTATTTTCTACAACTTTTTTTGTTTACCATATAAACTGAATAAAGAAGGTCCTTAAAAGAATGTGATATCTTGTGTTGTTTAGAAGTTTCTGTTTGCAGTTAGTTTTTCATGATTTCTAACATTTTCTTCTTTCTATTTTGTTACAGCTTCTAGTAATTGGCAAGAAAATTTGCAAATTGTTTGAGAGCAGTTGAAGCATGAAATTGTGTTATATCTTCCACTAAAACCATTTTTTATTGTTGATACCTCCATCTATCGTAAGTCATTTAAAAGTAGAACTTTCACCATCAGCCAATAAAAAGAGATATCTGACTTTTCCTTGTGTATCTTATGTCAAGAAAGAAAGAAATCTCCCCTTGTTAATCCAAAATGGTATCAAATTATTTTAGGGTATATAAGAAGAGAACTGAGTGGAACAATAACAAATACTTGAACATAAGTGTACGATTAGGCAAATTGACCCCCAAAAAACAGAAAAATGAAAAAGCATCATGGTATTCAGAATGCTACAAGAAATGTAATCATAAGGCAAACATGTATGGAGAGCAGCTATTTGAGCCAACACTATCTATATCCAGCCATGAAGAAGAAGGGGTAGAACGAAGCAACAGTACAAGACCAAAAATACCTATTTACACCAGAAATAAATGCTTCTTTTGCAATAAAGACGGAAAAAGAAGGAATCAATTACATTCAATAGCAACTGATTCCGCAGGCATACGTTGGAAGAGAGCAGTAGAACTGTCTATCAATGACACATTGAAGATTCATCTAAGCGATTGTACAGATCCTGGAGACCCTCATGCAAGGGTAATTGCATATCACAAACTATGTTGGAACATACATGTAGTGAATGTCTTACGACGCAAGCCTGCCCTAAGCAGAAAGATGGAGCCAAATTCACTGTCTTATGAAGCAACAAATGTTGAAGTTGTATCTTCAATCAGTGGAGGACATTGAAAAGCTTTACAGGAACATTGCAGCTAACAATTGTTTAAAACAGTGGCCTTTTTTGGCCTGGGCCCCCGTGAGCAAAATGTGGGCAGGCTGGGACCCCCCAAAATGCCAAATAGACAGTAAGTCCAAATGGCTATGAACTATCATGCGCCATTGACGCACCCTGCTTCCAGTATAATCCCTGCCCCCCCAATCTCATCACAGTCTCTGGCCTCCCTCATCTAACACCTGTCCTACTCCCTGGGCTCTCCCCACCCCGCCCCACCACAAACCCTGGGCTCTCCCCACCCTGCTCCCACCAAAGCCCCTGAGCTCTCCCCATCCTACTGCCACCACTATCCCACGGGACCCCCATCCTGCTCCCACCACAGTGCCTGGGCTAACTCTGCCCTTCTCCCAGCACAGACCTAGGCCCAGCGGCGGCTGGTGAATTTTTTAGGTGGAGGGGCATAAATATTTCGCCCAGATATGCCATAGCAAACAAGCATAGTGAGGGAGCCTGAACCAATCAAGGTGTGTTAGGGTGGTTTGGGAGGTTCGCCCCCTGGATTTTCTTAAAATAATGGGTTCAAAAACTGCATTTTAGTGCAGACTTTTTAAATTAACCCTGTTTACCACTCTTAGCTCCCATCCCTAAAGCTTATTAACAAGTCTTTCTAGAACAAGTGTTATCATGTGAGGCAGTAGAAGGAAAGAAGAAGGAACATGTGTACAAATTCTTTGTATGTTGATTGTTAAGCACCTAGTATTAGACAAGTCACTAACATTCCAATACCAAAAGGGTACCTTCACTGTAGGGCAAATACACATGAGGTTCCTGTGTCAGCCACATTTGTCTCACTCTTGCAATGACAGACATAGTTAATTATTTTAGTGATGGTACCCTGCCCTGAGTGAGATGTTTATTTTTTTTCATCCCACACCCACAGCCATCATCACTATTGTTTCTTGCAGCAGTTTCATTCCTCTCTCATTTGGTGGTACTTGTTTCAGTTATATTCCACTGGTCACCTTGCGGTAGTTTTTATTTATAAGTTGCACTTATGTCAGTCCTACTTAGGATTACCTTCCTTATTGCAGTGGTGGTGTCCTTTGTGAGGTTTGCTAACATCATTCTTGCACAGAAGGATACATTTCAATATTTTAATACAAGTGGGTTGTCCTGGTTGAGGTGTTATTTTTAATCCAGCAGTGTAAGTTGCCTTTTAGGATTGCAGTGCTGGTGTCTATTCCTGTGTTATGTAGGTTTGTTTCAATCCTTCCGTGATGGTGGCTATTTAGTATTTTATTGTTCTGGCTGAGGTATCTATGGGCCACTTTTCCTTATGCCCTCTCCTGCATTGAGTCTTGCATCCATTGTCACCTTTCAATTTTGCAATGCTGGTGTCCTGTGTGAGGTGAATTGACTGTAGTCATGTAGTTCGTGTCACCATCAAGCCTCGCAGTGATCTTGTCCTGTCTGGTACAAGTCACTCTTGTTTCAGTCCCCCCAGTGGAGATGTCCTCTCTAGTGAGAGTTGAAATCATTTGCCTTCAGCAAAGGCCACCTGATGAATAGTGGTGTGTCTGAGCAGGTTTCCCCTTTGAAATCTCTGTTGAAGAAGTTATAGTTCCACCTAATTGTGATCAACATTGCTCCCTGATCCAATGGAAAAAGTCCCACTTAACCTATTGTGCACACATGATACTTAGAGGGCAAGTGCCCTGTTCTAGGAAATGAACGCTTGGCACCATATGGCTCCTTATACATCACCTATATATAAAACAAAGTTCTGAAGTGGCTGCTTGTGACATCAAGGTACATTATAAAACTCACAAATATTTGAACTGAATTAATAATTTAATAAATATCTCTCTCTTTCCTTTACAATGAATTAACATGCAGTCTTTACAAACCTAAGCTGACACGATTAAACAAGTAGTGATAACGCCCACAGTTTTGTTTTTTGTGTGCAAAGGAGATGTGCCTTTGCAAGCAGTACCTTAACAGTGGTATCTGTCCCTAAGATGACAACAGCTGGCGAATGATGTGAGAACCTGGGCATATTCATGGCGGTGGTTGGCGAACTATCTAATAGCTATAAAAGAGGCAATAGTGGCTTTGCCAAAGCTTGTTTTGTTTGCCATTTTTTGTGACGAAAATAATTATCAACGTAGATTTCACATTTTTTTAAAGCTTTGAAAAATGTCAGCCCGAGAATAAAAAAAAAGAACACAGAAAACAGGAATCCCTAAATATGTTTGATCAAGGATATGAAGGTGGGTATCCTGTAGAAAGAGCTATCATGGATTGCAAATCCCTTAACTTGCTCATCAATCGCACTCTTTTTTACGGTGCTCCTCAAATTGCCTGCATTTTAAATATCACACTTAACTAATGTCATGGTTCAACAGAACATGCAAGATCCAATGCCCAATAATGTTAGGGAGCTATGATAGTTTATTTTGTTGCCATTATGCTAGATGCAAAATCTGGTCTTCAGCATGCAAAGAATATTGTATGTAATGGTACCATTTACCTGCATATGGCTATCATTACACTACATTTCTTTCGGTCTAGAAAATTAGTGTAATGATAGTCGTTTGCAAGTAAATGGTACCATTATATACAATGTTCATTGCATGCTGAAGACCAGTTTGTTTAATCTAGAATCTAGACTGCAGTCTAGATTCTAGACCAAAACAATATTGCATAAAAAAAGTATATGTATATAAGCAGCAAGCAAAATAAAGACCCAAACGCAAACCAATATTAGCAAATATGAAGAAGAAATAAAGTAACACAAACAAAGAAAGTTTTTAAGAGAGAAAGAAGACTATGCCACAGGTCGTATTTATACATTTGCAAGAAAATATGATAATGTTCGCAAAATCATTAAAAAAAAAGCAGAGGTCAATGATGAAAATGCGATTCTGATAGAATCAGAAATTGAAGAAGACGCCAGCACTTCCACAGATGTCTCAAACTCAAGCAGTGAGGACACTCCTATTAGGTTACATTTTTTAGAGGAAATGAGACTTTTACACCAAGTGGGAAAAACAACACAAGTGCGAAATACAAACAAAAACAAGCAATTTAAAAAAAACAACGTCAGCAAAAGGAGGCCAACAAGAGGGCGCCGGGGAAAGAGGAAGAAAAGGAGAGCAATCGACAGGCCGTCTGACACGCTCTGGCAAAACCAAGAAGAATATTCAGTAAAGGATACAATGCAAGTAATTAACTTATCAGACAGACCCCTAACTCAACACGAACAGGAAGTACTAGGAAAAGGTCTGACTTTTTGCCCCACAGCCAACTTCAATTACTCCCAAGCAAGAATTGATTTATATTGCTTTATCCGCAAACTAAGATTGACTAAATTTCATGCCAACCTGAACAACGTGTCAATGCCTGGACCTAACATAATTCCTTCAAATCTAAACATCAGTGATTTACCATCCTTAAGAGACCTTGTAAACTTGGGAGAGAAGGTGATTACTCAGACTCCTCAACATGCAGTACAAGATGAGTGACAAATCGAATTACCAACAGAAATAGATACCTGTATGGCAGCTCCCAGTGGCATGAAAAACAAGTCCAAATTCAATCCCTCCAATCTATTTTGTCCCACGATAGATCTATTTGAAGATCTTGTTATAGATGACCTCAAAAAAATGACGATCAGACGAAGCACAGTTCAGAATTTGACGAGATCGCAGCATACAACTATGGAAAATTTACAAGCGGACACATCGATCATTATCAGATCCTCGGACAAAGGTGGAAATGTCTTAGTCCTTAACACCAAGGACTATCAGACAGAAGCAGCTCGGCAGCTAAATGATACTAGTAATTATGTTAAACTGCCCTGTAACCCCTACCCAGAGTACAAAGTCCAATATGACATCATGTTGGACCGATGGTATGGTTTGGAACTTATTACCATTAAAGAGAAACAATATCTAACCAAAGACCATCCCAAATCTCCAATCATACACTTTATACCGAAAATTCATAAATCCCTGATTAGACCACCTGGAAGACCCACTGTGGCATCAATAGACTCTTTATTTGAAAATACCTCCAAATTTGTTGATAATTTTTTGTTCCCCTTTGTGGAAACTTTACCTTCATATACAAAAGATACCACAGCATTTTTGAACCAGATTGCACATATTCCTTGGCAATCTAACTTTCTTTTGGTTACGTTAGATGTTGTTTCCCTTTATACATGCATTACTCATTCAAAAGGTTTGCAAGCAGTCAAAAGATTCCTGTCAACTAGATCGTTGAGTTTTCGAGAAATCTCTATTATGCTCTTGGATATGCTTTCTTTCATTTTAACACACAACACCTTTATGTTTGATTTCAAATATTATAATCAAATCTGTGGCACGGCAATGGGTACAGCAGTGGCTCCTACCTTTGCCAATCTATAAATGGGTGCATGGGAAGAAGACCTTTTTCATAATGACTACTACAAAGAACACACAGATAAAGTAATCATGTGGCAAAGATACATTGATGATTTATTTATTATTTGGAGTGGGACGAACACTGAATGGATAACTTTCTTTCATATTCTGAATCAAAATCAGCAGAATTTACAATTTACGGAACATCACAGTAAAACAGAAATAGTTTATTTAGATATTAAGGTAAAAATCGTCGGAAACAGCATAAGCACAGAACTGCACAGAAAAGAAACAAGTACTAACACACTATTACATGCAACTAGTGCGCACCCACAATGTCTCAAAAACAGTATTCCATACGGAGAGTTATTACGGGTAAAAAGAAACTGTAGTGAGAATGAAACATGGGAAGAAAATGCCAAAACAACTGCGGCTAGAATCTCAATCCGAGGCTATAAGAAAACAGTTATAAACAAAGCCTACAATCAAACCTGCAAAAAAACCCGAGAGATGATTCTAGCCAAAAGAAGCACAATGAAAAATTCAACAAAGGATCAACCGTATGAAGATTGCGCACTCAGATTCATTACCACTTTCAACTCTGGAGCAAAGGAAACTAAACAGATCTTAAAGAAACATTGGCATCTCTTGAAACGAGACCAGGACATCAGTCCACACTTGCCAACACATGCCACTGTGACTTATAGAAAACCACCTTCTATACAAAGTAAACTATCACCTAGCATGTTCCGATCGCCCAAACAAAGTACTAACACCTGGCTACCTACCGAAATATCGGGTTTTTTTACCTGTGCTAAATGTAAAGCATGTCGCCATGGAATAAACATGAAAATGTTCTTACATCCTCGGACGAAGAAAGAAGTTAAAATCAAACAAGATCTGAGATGTTTTACACAATTTGCCATCTATGTGATTATTTGTTCCTGCAACTTATGGTATGTAGGTAGCACTAAACTAGAAGCCAGGCTAAGAATATTGCAACATCTACGTGCAATCAAAAATCATGATATGTCCTACCCACTTGCCAAACATTTCAAAGAGGTACATCAAAATGACATCAGTTCTTTTAAGTATTTCATTATTGACTCAGCTAAAATTCACCCAAGTAGAGGGGACAGACTGCGAATACTCAGACAAATGGAATCTAGATATATAGTAGATTTTAAAACCAAGTATCCAGGAGGTCACAATCGTGACGAAGAATTATATGCATTTTTGGGATCCTAAACATTCAAAGACTCCAAAATCTTAATCATTGATAGACCTGAGCCCTTCCCAACCTTTCCAAACTTTCCGCATTTTTGAAATTTCTGTATATATTATTTGCATTTTTTGTATATTTTGTTTATTTGGTGCGTATGCACATTGAAATAAGGTTTTTAGGAAACTGGGGCTAATTTGGACGCCTGTGCATCCCTACACGGTTTTAACCTGCAAGCACTTTTCACTTTGATTGTGTGTTCTTTTATTTCACCAATCATTTTAAATTAGCAACATAGCCTAGAGAGAGGATGTTTTATCTTTAGCTTTACCAAGTGCTGTTTTTATCAATATGTAAAGTGCATTTATCATTTAGTTGTCAATTGTATCGCAAGTCTCCTCAAAACAACGTGCATCAACCGCAGGATTGTTTTCAAATGTAACCGATGGGATTGAAGTATGGGAGAGGGCAACAATTTGAATGGTAAAAATATCATGTCCCATATCCACTAAAAACTTTAGGCATAAAACACCGACACATGAATGTGACATCCAGCACTATGCACCTTAATATTAAGTCGTAGGTTCCATTTTTTCATCAAATGATATATTCATACATTGTGGATTTTTTTATATTTTAAATTATTTGTACTCGAATTATAAGGTGTAATTTTAACATACAACATCAAGCACCTTAACTTCTTTCAAAATATGTCCGTATAACAATTTGAAAAGGCAACATTTATTCTTGCATCTGCATTAATTAATTTTTACTACATTGCTAAATATACAGGTTGGCACAGTCACAATATATAGGCGCCCGCAAGGGTAACACACTGCCTATGTGTATATATTAGACCAACCTATATGTTTTATTATGAATATTGACAATATATATCATGGACCGTATGTCTTTTCTTAGTATAGTTATGTACAGCGGAATCGACCGATATATGAGGCACCCGCAAGGGTCACATACAGCCTCAAGTCACAGCATATGGGCGCCCGCGAGGGTAACACACTGCCCATTTGCGCTGTATGAGATCAATTTATGTGTTTTAATACTAATATTTTTGATACTTATGATATATATTAATGATAGTTTTATGCCCCTCCTTTCTCTCTCCCTCTCCCCTTTCCTTACCCTTTACCCTTTCCTGCATTTTTTAGCGTTTGTCTAACGTCTTTTAGCGCCTTTAGCGTTTTTCAATCAATTACTATGGAGGTGATGAGATCAGAGTAGGATAGAATATACCATAGAGGCACCCGCAAGGGTTACATACAGCCTCTAGATCAAATTCCCAACCACTTGCGATTTTGCAATATGCACTTTATATTATGCACTTTATTGATAGCACTCAGCACTTTGTCAATCAATAGTCCTTCAATGTTTACATAGCACATAGCACTTATTACTTATGAAACATCTGTATATTTCAATTTTGATGTCTGCAACATGTATTTTGTAAACTTTTTTGACAGCACATTTCAGTACATGCTGAGACACTGTGTCGGCCCACTTGGGCTGAATTAAACAAACCCAGTACAATAGAAGACGATGCACGATCGTCTTTCCCAATTTCATTGACACTGGCAAACACTAAGATGAAATTACACAATTCAATATCAGTAATTTCAGGCATTTTGTCCATCCCTTACCCACATGGGATAATTGGTTTGATCAAACAAAAATGTTTCGAACTGCTATAGTGTTTATAAAAACACTGTGTCTCTCATGAAAGCACTGAAATGGGTGGTCATGCAGGTTCCAACATGGCTGCATTCTTGTCTACTACTTGTTACCTTACTTAAGTGCAAAACATCAAAAAAGGACTCATACATTGTTCTCTATAATACTACAGTCCTCTCTCTATGTCACATACCAGACGAAGCCCAAGTAGGGTGAAACGCGTCGTTCCTTTCTTGCACCCAAGACCGTTGCTGCCTCCTTTGTCCATGTATTTTAAATAATAAAGGACACTTTTACTGCACGGTACACAAGCCTGTGTGTGGATTTATTGAAGACATCCAGCCTTTTGCTTTCATCTTAGCCGGAGTGCCGATGTAACCCGGATTGGTTTCCAGTCCTTTTTTTACATATATATATATATATATATATATATATATGTATATATATATATATATATATATATATATATATAAAACTTATATATAATCGAAGTAACCGATTTGGCTGAAATATTGGAAGTGATAACATTTCAGTGGGAAACCACGACTGCAAAGTTTTGTAAATATTTGTTAAAAAATAAACAAATTATTAAGCGTCAAAATATATATTCTTTTCCAAAAGTGCGGCTTACTTCCCATTTATTTTCCCATAGACAAAAAAGGTAAATCTTTGCCAAAGCGCACAGCCTTAACCGCTGAACGAATTTGGACCAGGTCCGAAACAATTTAGGCATGAAGCTTTGACTCGTAATTCATGCATGGTTTGGGGTTATTGATGGAGAAGGGGGTGCCCCCTGCCCCAACAATTTAGTTATATCTCCCATGGTGCATTTCAGGATCTTGGATTTCAGAAATAAAACAATGGCCATCTTGTTTTTCTCTCAATGCAAGAGATATTCGTGGCTATAGCCGAGGTTATGGGAACATGAAATACAGTAAAAAGCAATTTGCAGGCCATAGAAATACAGTCATGGTAGAGGTAGGGGTATAGCTAGAATGTACTGAGTGAAATCTGGGAGTTGGAGGGTGTCCAGGGACCGAGTTTGCAACATGAATCTTTCTGTAGCCCCGGCTATAGCAGGGAATAGCTGACATCTGAAAGCAAACTGTGTCACAGAAGCAGTGTGTTCTCTGGGGTGCACGAAGAGGGCTCTGGAGATTTGGAAGGGAGTAGGGGGAGGTTACAAAGGACTGCAGTTAACCGTGGATATGTGTAGTTCAGTAACCCGCGGTTATATTTTTTTAAACATTTTGGGGAAAGAAATTTTAATAATTATAGTGCCGTCGAGGTGAGAAATCACTAGACATGGCCTGTGGCTCAATTGCCATCCAGGTCTCCCATTCATGCAGTAACCAGGACAGACTCTGCTTAGCTTCAAAGTTAGCTTAGAGGACACACTGCATGTTTTAATATATTCAGTGCATATGGGTGAAGGTTTTGATCACTGTCCATAACTGAAGGCCATGGCTAGTACCCATCATGTGTTAAAATATATTTGGCCATGCACACTGACCATGACTGAAGGCCATGCTTAATTCCAGTTGCTGTTGTAATGTAATTAGTGATGTGATCTGTGATGTCATCATTGTGGTCATAGTCTGCGCAACAGGGGGCGCAAAGTTAAGGTGACTTTAGCTGAAGTTCAGAGGTTTTGTTGCATTAAGTTCTCAACTTAACGTCCGTGCAACTAAAGTGTTTTCCTTGAATATATATATATATATATATATATATTTTTTTTTTTTTAATTCAGACTGTGTGTGTGTGGCCCCCTAGACATGAGGATGCGGCCCACATTAGGGTCACCCCCCACAGTTTGAATAATGCTGGTTTAGATGAAGGATAGATAAAAACAAGAAAACAAATGAAAAGTTTCATAAAAGAGTTTGAATGTATTGGCATTTTTATTGGTAATACCAAAAGGGTAAATGAACCACAGCGAGTCTCACTGAAAGTAACAGCAGATGTTGCACTCATGCAGAAAAATAATTTGAGGATATTGAGAAAAATATGAGAACCCTTCTTGAAGCAGCTATGATTTTACAGTGAGCCGTACGGACTTGGGAAAAGTTTAACTTCACTGGAAGTTTTAAAGAAGTGAATTTGGCAGATGTCATTCCAAAGGAAGTTGTCCTTTCTTACAAGTGGTACTGTCAAGGACAGATACATAGGAAAACTAATTCAGAAAAGTGGGATACCACTGTAATGAACAGGGCTCATAAATTGTCACAGATGTTTATATATGAAATGCTATCACCATGACAAGCTTTCTACATGAGCACTTCTACCACACGGCATACGGGTGAAATGTCCTTAATGTGCAACAGGTTGAATCAAACAGTTGTAGCCTGTGGGCACCAACAAAGATGAGAACCTTCATCTGTGCAAAAGTGCACGCAAAGTTGGTAAGAAAAAAGTATCAGACCCATAGTGAAGTTGAAGTCAGATCGTTCTTTGTTCACACGTTTGCTGATTGCTTAACGGGGTCGAACTGACATTGATCTACAGGAATGCTTGGGTAATTACGAATTGTCTGCAGTACCTCTTTCAATTTTCAACATAGATAGTACAATGATTTTAGCTGCAAACAAAAGCAAGCTGATGAAGATACTGGAAGAGGAACAACATACAGAGGTTTCTAACCACATGACAGAGGTCTCTTCATTTGTTACTGAGGACAGATTATCTGTACCAGAGCAAACATATTCAGCCGCTTTCCTTGACAGAATAGCAGAATTGCAAGCACTGAAGAAACCATTGTTATGAGAAGACATGCCATTACCTTGCAATGGAATTCAACAATAAAATAGAACCTTAAATGCTCAAGTATGATGAAACTAATTTAATATTTGATACCTACCCAGAAATTGTAGTCAAGAACTTCATGAACAGGAAAAGCAACACCCGTTGAGTAAAAAATCATGGATTCTACGAATATTGAAAATGTTTCCATGAGAACCCTACTATTGCATTCTTAAACTAAAGATGAGTTAAAAGCTCACCTCTCAAATAATGAAATTCTGCATGTAAAGACTATAAAAGGAATCCTGATAGCCAGCTGGAGAACCAAAGCCAAGTCATCGGATGCAAATGTTGTTTGAGAGATTGAAAGCACACATGAGGAGGCAGCCACAAAAATATAATTCTCTACTCCCTTTATGTATCACATTGTCATGCTACTATCCTTCCCATTTTTTCACCTGATACTAAGATACTACTGTGTTGCTCCTTTCAGTATGGCGGTCACTGTTTTTTTCATCTGACAGCATGTTTGTCAGAGGAGTTGGAACTAATATAAGATGTAGAGATCTAAAACATATGCTCCTTCTTAGGGCCTACAAAAGAGCAGGCATTACGCTGCCTTCAGGTTGGGATGTTACTGAGTGTTTTACAGAGAAAGGAAAACTATCTTTTTCAAGACTTTAGAAATATAATCCTTGACGTTTTGGGAAGACTTGGATGTCTAGAAGAATTTAAGAAGGAAGATTAATGATAAAGCACTTTGAGACTGCCCTTGGCTGGTAGCGGTGCGTGGTACAAATCAACATAACATAGCATAAGATTGAGCTATTAATTTGTCAAGTATGATCGCCAGGAACAAAGATTTCCGATATTGGTCAACTGTGTTGGTGGATGTATGCAAAAAAAAGTGATGCAAAGTAAGTATCTACATCTCTAATACCTGTCGGGTATTTTATGTAAATTTGGGGCCTAGCGGTATTTTCTTACCGCCAAAAACAAAGGTAATTTAGCAATAACTACTCCTTGCATTTAGATTGGGTTTGGCTTTATGGTGGTTCTTGCATTCGCAGGGAACTATTGAAAATAAACCAGATCTTGGCTGCATGTTTATCAGCTGCATTTAATAACCTTAGAAGGCAGACCTGAATTATGCTGCCTTCTGCAAAAATATTGTCTAGTGTTTCTTTCTGCACCTCACCATCAATGCGGTCATGCCATTCTGAGGCACTGTTCGATGACCACGTCCCATGTGCATATAACTTTGCCTCTAAATATTGCACTAGCTCTGGGAATGTGGCTTCCATTTGAGACATTCTGAAATTTGTTTTTAGTGACACACTGTTATTATGAAATGGGTTCCCTTTAATGTACAGATGGCAGTGTGAGACACACTTGCCACACCCAGTAGGTGCTCTATGATCACTTTCCCAGCCAACGCACCATAAATATGTCGGGTATTTTATGTAAATTTGGGGCCGAGTTGTATTTTCTTACCGCCAAAAACAAAGGTAATTTAGCAATAACTACTCCTTGCATTTAGATTGGGTTTGGCTTTATGGTTGTATAGTGATGATGCATTATTTCAGTACACAAATACATTTTGTTGGTATGCATTTTGTTGTGGTATAGTGATGAGCATAGCTTTCTTTTTTATTTGTGGCCCTAATATACAAACCCCCCATCTTCTTGCTTGGTCTGTTCGTGTGATCACTAGAGAGGCCTCGGGCCTACATTATTCAGAAACACCACATTTTCATATAGAGTGCCACCTATGGCTGTTATCACTGATTTATCTACACCAGTGAACTATGTTTCCATAAAGTATTCACAATAACATGTGGTATTATCACTACTTTATTTACATTAGTGAGATTATGTTTCCAGAGGCCTCTCTCTACTGATTCATGTACGCTCAGCAGACTATTGTATTTTATTCCACTCAGAAGCCACACACACATACCTTGAGTGGAATCACGCACACAGCTATTTATAATTGCTTATGACATTGCTTCATGTGTATAGGAAACTTGGCACATTAAACATCATTCCCTCTCTTGCAGAGTATTTTTTTTAGAGGCACCAAATGAAAAACAGAAGCAAGAACACTCTTAGGCAGACTGTGTGTTATCACAATTTCATTTCAAAATGATATATTACCATTCTTGTGAGACAATCCTCTCTGAAATAAACATAAGAGAAACAAATGCAATAATACCACGAATTTCACTTTACATTTGCAACAGGAGAGAAAAATTACATAATTTGCCTTGCAACATTATAATGTGGCAGTTAAACACAGGGGAATTCCCTATCGCTACTCTGCTGCCTTATAGTAGATCATTCGTACGGCAGTAACAGTAATCTCACTCCAATTGTATAATTACCAGTTGTTTGTAGCTTTTCAACACGTGAAATCTCTTGGCTTGTCGCCTCCTAGCAGTGACCCAGGGCTTTTTTTTTTTTTAAAGCACCCAGTGAGAACATGCAGTTCAATCTGCAATCTGCAGTTATGAAGCTGGTGCCAAGTGACTAGGAACCCCCAGTCTCTGAAGGTCAGTAGTGCAGCTCCTCACAGCAGCCCAGCAAATGCCACCTCACTGCAACTCCGCAAAATGTCTTCTCTCATTCATTCTCTCAGAGCTACCCCAAGAAACCTCTGTTACATCCCTCAGGCTGACGTGTCACCAATCAAATTAACAATAACATATCATATCCTCCTTCCTCTACAATATCTCGCTTTTACAGTAGGCAACTGTATCTAACTGTTTTCCTGGTATGCAGAGTGATTTCCTGCAAAGGCAGTGAACAGAGCAAAGAAAAGAAAATCTAAATGCACCTTTAAAAAATTAATCTCAGCCTGCCTCATTTTTACACATGGAGAACACATTATACTGTTATTTGGTTAGAGTCGGTGTTAGTATTTGTAAATTAAGTTAATCAATCAAGTATCTAATGTGGTCTCCTGTAAGTGAGGCATTTTCAAGTTCAAGTGAGAAAAAAAATGGTGTGCTTTTAAAATCTGCAGCCATTGGCACTATACTGCAAAACACACTAAATTATACTACATATGCCCTCCTTTTTCTGAGAATTTGGCCATGGTCCAATCCACAATTAGAAGAAACCCAACCTGCCTCCTTTCTTCCTTTAAAATGTATGCGTATTGGGATATCGTTCTCTCCCCGTTGTATCTACTAACATGAGCAACATCTTCATCTTCACTGACAAAACAATCAACCATCCTCCCATTATTAGCACCAGGACAACTAAACCCACTATAGAGTGTTCCCCCCAGGTTCCCCAATTAAACCTTTCCACTTCTATTATACCCAGGTTACTAATTGTAATATTGTTCTTTTTTAGATTCATTTTCACTACATGCTTCTCTTTATGATTCAATAAGAACTCCACATCCGGGTCTATTGGAAATGCATCCCTTTGAAAAAATTCAATATTTTCTACTTGGCTTTTCCAAAAGTCATTCGTAACATGAAATAATGTTAAACCTCCAATCGAAACAATTGTGTCCTTTGGAACCTGTAAGTAAAATACATTATATTTCACCAGTTTGACCACAAATGTTCCATGATTCAAATGTACTACCGTAAAGTTCTTCATACAGGTGCTGACCAACCATTTACCTTTGACCATCTTAGCTTGTGCCAATTCTTCACCCCCATATTGCTAATAATTACTTCACATCCTTCTGATATACTTGGGTCAGATTTCAAACCACAAATAGCGTCCGTAGCATCAGGAATAAACGGTTTACCTTGACACATATACTTTTGTTCTTTAAATTTCACACAAGTTTCCAAATTTGGTATCAAGTAAACCTCAGGCTCCCATGACTGAAATGCCACCACTTCTGGAGTTTTAGGGCCTCATTACACGGAAGGTGGTGAGCCATGGCGCTATTAGCGCCATGGCTCATGCCGGTAAAATACCGGCACTGCCTTGGCGGAAAGGGGATTTACCGCCCCATTCCAAGGTTGGAGGGGCGGTAAATCCCCCTTCTGCCATTGCCCTTCCCCATTCCCATTTCTGCCCCATAGGGCTCTATGGGAATGGGGCAGGTGCTAATTACGGCACCGCAATTTTGCGGTGCCGTAATGAGCTCCGAGGTCCCTTAGCGGGTTGGTTTTTAACGCCTGCAAAAAGCAGGCGTTAAAGCACCAACCCGCTAAGGGACCTCGTAGTAAGGAGGTAATGGTTAACGGTCACCGTTACCATTAACGGTGGCCGTTAACCATTACCACCTTCCATGTAATGAGGCCCTTAATCTTAATAAATTTGTCCTCTTGCCAAAATCCCACATTGTGTACCGACTTAGTTTGATAAATGAGTTCAGGTGCTACATACAGGATGCATAGTAAAAACCCTATTTCCAACCTTTCCAAGTCCACATATAAGGGCATTGCATTACCCATTTCCAATGCAATTTTTACCTGTACACACATCAATCTCCCTCCTGGTCAACCATTCTATCATTTGATGAATAATATCCTGTGAAATGAAGTATAATGGTATATGTCCTTGAATCTCCTTGAATCAATTGTAAAATTGCAGTTTGAACTTCTCTCGTGTAATTTGTTAACAGTCTATCAACAGGACCCATTATATTCAATATCTCACTCAATGTTCTGTCATGCTTAGTAATCAATTTAGTTGCCCGTTGAAATACATCCGCTTGTTCATTCAATATGATAGCAGTTTCATTTATGAACCTTATTTGTTCATCTAATCCCACTCTAATTCCATCTAAGGTTTTTTGTATTATTTCTAGGTCAACACTCAGTTGTTGTGCTTTAGTACTCAGCGTCCCTACTGAAATGGCATTGGCTGTTGACATTGTGGTACCTATTATGGCTCCAATTATAGACATTACCAGTGAGACTGCAAGCATTACTGCTCCTCTTTTTCCTCTCCTGTTCTTAATGTCTGCTGAATTCACAAATGTTTTCTCCAATTGCATCAACATATCTCTTATTGACTGCTTAGCGTTTCTTAGTTCCAGCCACTCTTTAGACTGCTCAGCTTTAATTCCAGTATTGTAAAAAAAAAATTCCATCAGATTATCAGGATTCAATGGTATGTAAATGTTCTGGAAAATCATCCTTCTATCACTCATGATGAATCCTGGTGCTTCTTCTACCGCAATACCAGATGCTGGTCCAGGCTCAATGACAACCTGTGATTCTAAAGTTTTGAAGCTCCCAACAAATGTCATCATAATTATCCATATTTTTGGCATCATCATCAATGCTGATTACTTTGTAGCCTTGGTCTTCGCCCCCTTCCGGGGATTCTCCGGAATCCGTCCGCGTGTGCTCCAGGACTCCATCGTCTCCCGTGTCCTCCGATCCCGTGACCTCCAAGCCAAAATGTGTTAATCAATAGTCCAAATCAAATAGAAAAGAAACAAATTAAGTACATAGCATAATACTAACTTCACCCTTTTGCCAAAAATAAAATTATATATATATCCATGCACTTCATAAATCATTTTGCCCTCTTCCTCTCGCTTTCTGAAATGAAGCACATGTTAAAGAGAAAACAAACATACATAAAACAGCATCCAACATTCAATACATTTTAATTTTGTAAAATAACTCCATCAGTTTCAGCCCCCATTTTTTTTTATGTATACATATATATATATGTCACAGTATTTGTGTTCCATCACAATAATCAATCACATCTATTTTTATTTCTCTGTCATTGCCCTATGACTAACCTCATTTATTTATTTAATGTATTTAAGGGACTCTATCTGTTTCTACACGCTCAAGTCTCCTTACCTCATGTTTGGGGTGCCATGACTTAATTTGATTTACATGAACAAACTGTTCTGTTGCTGTTTCACCCTCAGTTTTCAAAATGTTGTACTCTACGGGAGAGATCTTATCTATAATTCGAAATGGCCCCTGCCAGGCTGCCAGAAATTTGGAATTTTTCTGTTTACCTTTTCCAAAATGAAATGTATACACCTGATCGCCCACACACTACTCTTTCACTTATGTCTTTTTATCATAATATGACTTTGCACTGTCAGCAGCTCTTTCTAGATTTCGCTGTACAAAAGCAAATGCATGTTGTAAATGCTTCCTCAGTTCATCAATGTATTCATGAACTGTGGATGCGCTCAGAAGTGTCTGCTCATGTGTTCTGTATAGCAGGTGTTGTGGTAACACCATTTTCCTACCTGTCAAAAGCTCATGGGGGCTAACACCTGTTGCTTTGGCAGGAGTTAATCTGATTGCCATCAAAACCAAAGGTAAACGTAAATCCCAGTTGGAACCTGCTTCTGCTACAAATTTCTTTAATATGCCCACAACAGACAGCGTTCAACTCCCCCAGAAGAAGCAGCTCGATATGCAATATGTAATTTTCTTTTCACTCCCAATATTTGCCATACCTTACTCATTAAAGCGCTTCTGAAGTGACTTCCTCCGTCTGATTCTATTCTTTGTGGTAACCCAAACCTTGAAAACACATGATTCACCAGTAATTTAGCTGCTGTTTGCGCACTACAATCTGGTGCAGGAATACACTCAATCCATTTCGACATCAAACACACCACACTCAAAATATAACGATGCACCCTGCTCGACCTCTTTACAGGTCCTACATAGTCTATTTGCAAATGTGACCATGGAAGAGTTAAGCCTCTTTTCATTAATGGAGCTCTATGCATTGGTGAAGCAGGTTTAAATTGGGCACATACTAGACATCCTCTAGTATATAATTCCACATCTTGGGACATATGTGGCCAGTAAGCATAATCTTTTAGTATTTCCAATGTTTTTTGTGAACCTCTGTGGCCTGCAGCTATTGCATCATGCGCATGGTGTAGCATTAACCCTCTGAATGAAAGGGGTACCACCCACTGTATCTGTCCTGTTATGGACTCTCTAATCATGAGTCCATCCTGTAGTCTAATTCGTTTTTTATTCTTTAATAGCACCCTCAACTCTTCTTTTCCCATACAATCATTTTCTGTTAAAGGTTTTTGTTCAGGATCTATCAAATGATTATTATAGATTCCCAAATTTCGATCATCCTTTTGTGCCCCAATCAGCTCTTGGTCTGGTGTATCATAACTCCATTGTGCTACTGGTTGATCTACCTCATTTGGTGCTTTAGAATGTGTTACTGCATCAATTTGTATTTCACCAAGTAAATGTTCAATAGGTAGCAATTCTCCCATCACAGCCCCAATTTTAGCCAGGTGATCTGCCTTATCATTCCCCTCCTTATCCTCTCTTGGAGTTTTTAAATGCCCACAAATTTTTCTCCAGTATATTCTTAAATCATTCTCTGACACCAATTTGTCTATGGCTTGTATCATTTTTCCATGTTTAAGTGGCTTTTTGTTGTATGTAATCATGCCTCTCGCTTTCCGGCCAGGTAAATATTCCACAAAGCTATTTCGTGCATAGTCAGAATCAGTCACCAGGACAATTTCACTACATTTATTATCAACTGCAGTAGCAATTGCTTTATAAATGGCTGCCAATTCCGCTACTTGACTACTCCTGGCTCCAATTCTCATCCCTATACTGGGGACGCCTTCACATTTCAATCAGACATTTCCTATTCCTGACACTAATTGTTTATTACTGTCATTTTTAATGTGAAAAGCACAACCATCAACATATACAGTTGGCAAATCCTTGCATGTCTTTTCATCAAAAGCTTTGTGTGATGATTGCCCAAAATCCTGCAAACTAGATTCCACTTCTACTTTGTTTGATACATGTTCAGCTGCACAGTCATGTAGATCTGCTAAACCTTGAGCAACTGGGCTTTTTTTATTTTTGCCATATCTCACTTCTACAGGAAAACCTTGTAATGCTAGCGCCCATGAAGTGATTCTGGACTGTGCTAGGTTACCTGACCTGATTCTTTTACTCTCTAAAAACTGCAATGGTTGATGATTGGTCTCAATAATTACCTTTTCTCCCTGAACAATGGGGCGGAAATGCTGTAGTGCCCACAAAGTGGTCAAAAGGGCCTTTTCACATTCCCTGAATTTAATTTCAACTTGGGAAAACACCTTACTTGCATAGGCAATGGTTTTGTGATTCAAATCATGTTTTTGTGATAGCACTGCTGACATACATTGTTCAGAGAAACCTATTTCTATAAAAAAAATCCCTATCCTTTATGGGGTATGCTAAACATGTTGCCTTTACAAGACATTCCTTTAATTTAGCCACTGCCTCAGACTGCTCTTTTTCCCATTTCCAGGGTGTATTCAGCTTCAACAGCTTAGTTAATGGTTGGGTAATTTCAGCATAATTTTCAATGAACTTCCCGTTATAGCCCGTCATTCCTAATAAACTTTTTACCCCTTTCACATTTTTAGGGTCTTTTAGTTTTTGTATAGCCTCCACTTTCTTCTTTTGTGGGTTTAACCCATGTTCAGTCACTTCATGGCCTAGAAAATTCATCTTTTTCTTGCACCATTGTGCCTTTTGTAAAGATACTTTGGTGCCTGCTTTCTGCAATTGGCCAAGAACATGTCTTATTTCATCAAAATGGTTTTTCAAGCTTTCATTTTTTATCAGTATATCATCCACATAAACTATGGTACCTCTTTCCGCTGCATCAGGCATGGCCTTTCTCAGAAATATTCCAAATTCACTCCCACTATTGACATACCCAAATGGAACTCTAACCCACGCGTATTGTGTCTTATCAAATGAAAATGAAAATAAATTCTGAATCTCCTCTGCCAATGGCATGCACCAATATCCAAAGATGAGATCTAACATGGTAAACACTTTTAAACCATGTACCTGAGCTAGGCCCTGATCAATGAATGGCAGTGGCATCTGGATACTGGCACTCTTTTATTGAACTCCCTCAAATCTGCAATTAGCCGCCATTGACCATTTGGCTTCAACACACCTAAAATAGGTGTGTTGGATGTGCTATGAATAGGCCTGATAATTCCCTGAGACTCCAAATTTTTAATAATCTCTGCCAATGATTCTAAACATGCCAGTGGTAATCTATACTGGCGCACAAATACTGGGCTTCTGCTACACCCTTCTGGTAGCGTGGCCACATGTAAATCAGTTAGACCGCAATCATAAGCATCTTTTGCAAATACATCTTTAAACTCCATAAATATCTTCCTCAATTCATTTCTTTCCTCATCGCTGTCGCATGCATCTGCTGATAAAATCTGCTCCTCCACCATTTTTGAAAATTCTAGAAAATCTTCCAATAAAGGAATTTCTGTGCTTTCCTCTAATTGTGTGGCTGTGTCTCTCTGTAAAGCTGCCACTTTTAAATATTTTGGCATATCAGCTTCCACTTCAATGGGCTGATTTTCTGTTTCATTTTCATTTCCGTTAAATGTTATGCAATCCTCTTGATGACAGCACACTGTCTCATTTGAATCATAAGAGTAAACAGAATGAATTTTAAATATTCCTTTGGGCTGAGAATTCAGGTGTTCTGGCTACTCACCCTTGGCATCTACATACTTTTCAGGTATATTTCCAATCACCATGTTATTCAGATCTGCAGTATAATGTGATTTTTGTATGGCCATTCCTAATGAGGAGTTTTCCTCTAAATGAATATCTTGACAACCTTTATTATTCACCATGATTTTTACAGACCCTTCACCAATATCTACCAATGGAATGCATTCATAATCCAGGCCTTGCTGTTTTATGGATTCAGTCAAGCACACAGATGCATCAGAATCTTTCATCTGCTGTCCATTTTTGCACTTCAGTGTTATTGCAACCTGTTTGGTGAATGCAGGGATAATAGTATCCTTCCTCATTTGTAATTCAATTGCATATGGGACCAGTTGTGCGCAATGATAAGCCCTTCTTTTGCCTTCAAATTCAGGTGCAGGCCCACCTAGACGTGACCATATTTTTTGATTAAGGAAATCTAACACCAAACACATTCCGTGCATGATATCAATGCCCATGTTAAAGTCATTTTGTGTTCCACTCACTATCCATACATTATGGTAAATTGTTTTCTGCCCAATACTAATTTTTAACATGCATCTGCCTGCAATTCGGTTTTCAAAGTCTGGACTGTCCAAGCCAGAGACATATTGGTTTTTAGTTCTAAATTTCGGGATCTCCTCCCTCTCCATTATTTTTTGCAATAATTTCTCATTAATGAAGCTCCTTTCCTGTTCAAGCGCTAAAGTGGCTTTTATTGTTTTAGAATAGTTATTTATACCAATGTGAACCCATGGTTGCTCATCTTCCATGTGTATTTCAGTAAGAGTGGTGATGTGTTTTTCTGCATCTGTTTTAGGAACAGTATTCTGTTTGCATGTTTTCTCTTTTAAATAAAAGCGTAATGTGTGCTCATCTATGGCAGTTTGACATCTTTTCCTTGGGTCCAAGTACATCTGTACAGATTTTTTCTCATCTTCACTCTGCATTTTATCTTGACACAATAATATAACAGTGGCGCTAGGGATGCAGCTTTTCTGGGGATATACCTCCACTGCATCATTTGTTTTGACAATGGTGTGACATTCATTTATGTTGCTGTTTTGTGATTTTAATTTCTTAGGTCTCAATGGTTTTTTGGTTAAGGACCACAGTACTCCATTCACCCCATCTATGAGAGGAGACAATCTTTTCAGGCAATCTGTTCCCATCAGAAATGGAATTTCACAAATGGATGTGACCAATACCTCCCGTTTCATTCTGTGTTTACCTATCTTTATGTCAACCTCGGTGACGCCTATAATAGGCACCTCCTCCCCGTTAAAATTATGCACTGGACCTTGATTTTCTTTCACTGTGATCGGATTCTGTGGGGATCTCGCTTCATTGATACTCTTTACCAATTCTTTAGACATAGTTGTGGCCTGTGCGCCAGTGTCAATCATTGAAAATGTATTGCATTTTTCTTCTACAGTGATGGGAGCATAATACCTGTCTTCAACTTCCTCTAACACACATAAGCAGTGCAAATTCTTACTGATTTCAGGGCTCACCTTTCTCAGGCCTTTTTCACTTTTGGCTAACCACATTGGTAAATGGAAAGACATCTTTCCCTCCTGTTTGCCCATTTCTGTGTGAGAGATTGTATTCATTTCCCCATGTTCAGAGGTTTTTTGGAGTGTGGCCACCGTTCGCCCATCCATCCAGGTATCATCAGAGACCACATTACAACCCTCCAACTGAACATGTGTAACAACATCATTTGGAAATTTGTCATTGGCTAATTCTGTGAATTTGTGATAATTTAGTGTAGTACCAGCCCTTTTAACCTCTTCAAAAATATGTGGCTCAAAGAATTCTTCAAGTGATTGACATGTACCCTCCTTTTGAGTATTTCTTTTTACTGCCTGTGTTTGGTTATTGTTCTGATTGCCCAGGGAAGGAGTTATAGCATCGCCACTTACTCCCTGTTCACTGAAATTCCCCGTGGATGAGTCATTTTTCTTAAATCTGTCTCTTTGTTCTTTTGGAATTTCAGGTTTTCCTTTTCCATTTGTACAAATATCCAATGTCTGATTTAGCTCTAGGTTAAACCGAAATTCTTTCATAAGGGTCTTTGCACTTTCTGTCACATGTTCATTTACCGGTATCTTTATTTTTGAATCTTTATACATCTCAGAGTCATTATGGAAAATCACATCAGAGCAATCTGTTTTCTTGACACTGCAGGTATCATAAGTACTTAGTCACTTTTCAGAAACCCCCTGGTCATTGCTAGGGCCTTCTGCCCCCTCCTTGGATAACTGTTTTTGCGCTGTACAGAGCTTTCCTATTTGCTCAACTAACATTTCCACTTGGGCCTCGAGACACTGGAATCTTTCCATCTCTCTAGAATCCTCTCTCTGTGGCCTAGATCGATATTGGTTGTTTTCCCCCAGATTGGATCTATTCTGGTACCTCTCAGGAGAATGATTTCTATTGGGATGGTTCCTGAACTCTTGATTCATTTGTGGAGGGGAGCGGGGTGCATCCATCCTTTGGTTGTAGTCCCCTGGTGGGGAACCATTGTACTGACGTGGAGTGTAGTTCATGTTCTGCCTCATGTCCTGTCTCTCAGGTTGTGGGTACTGGCCCCTATGTTGATTCTCATTATCAGCAAATCGATCCGCATATCAGGGTCTATCCTGATTACCAGATATCATGGTATTGGGATCAAATCTGCTCTGTGTCCCCAATGTCTGGTAGGGACCGTCATTTCTTTTATCCGGATTTTGTCTTTGGGTATTGTTCATACCTGACATATCAGGCCGATAGCCTTTCCGGGGCCTATCTCCTAAGTACCTGGGGCTGATGTAGCTCTCCCTATTACAAGGATCATGTGATTGAAACATTGGTACAGGAAGTGATGATCTTTGTTTATTACCCCTTTGGTCAGGTGTCAAAATATTTTTACCTGGACTTTGAGCAGACTCAAGGGGCATTTTGGCTGACCTGATTTCCACCACAGTTGCTGAGGGTTCTTTAGATTTTGGTCTAGTGTCTTTCATTTTATCACTTTCTCTACCCTGACAATAGAGTACTTCATATAGTTTTGTGCTTTGGTGTACAATCCACTCAAGGGACTTGTCACGATCAAATTCACAGACCAGTTGTGATATAATGTCTTTCTGTAACCCATAGAAGTATGCAGTTTTAAACTCATTAGAATTGGGGTCAAAAGATACATCAAAGCGGGAAAATGCTCTTTTTAAGTCTTGTAAAAACTGACGAGGGGATGTATTAGGCCCAGCAGTGATTGTGTAAGCGACTTTCTTTGCCTCCTGCAATGACTGGAAAGGAGAAAAATGACGCCTAATCTCTTTTTCAAACTCTGCCAGTCATATTCTGCTGCTCATTCAATCCTCTTATGATACTGGCCGTGGGAGCATCTGAAGTTAAATGAAAATACTGCCTGTATTGTTCCTTAGGTATCTGGAGAGCTTTAAAAATGTCATGAACCGCTTCTAAGGGATCCTCTATGCAGCATTCCCCTCCCTTTTTAAATGGTTTGATCAGGGCTTTGATGGATTTCATTATCTTCATGGGGCTATTTGTTGCAATGCATGGAATTGCACTACTTGGTGACTCAACCCTGGTTCCAGGTGTATGGGATTGGTGGCGGCCCCCAATGGGAGTATCAAATCCCCCAAGGGCTCTGCAACCAAGTTCAGTCACCGGCCTAGTCACTGGGGCACTAACTGTTTGGGTAGAAATAGAATTCACCTCAACTCCATTGAATGTGGTGCCCTGCCACCTCTCCTGGGACCTGGGAATGCACATTTGCTGTTCCAAGTCCTTACACTTTTTAAGGAGCCTGTCTGCTTCGTTTTGCAAATAGTTCTTTTCATCACTCATTTTATTAATTACCTCCTGCATGTCGCACATTTGCATTTGGCATTCATTAAATTCTTTGTTTCTCTTGTCTCTTTCTTCACACATTTTAACCATTTCCTGTTCTGCATTTTGGAGATCACTTTCTTTTTCATAATGTTTTTTTTAAAATCTGCATTTCTGAAACCATCACATCTTTATCTTGTCTAATGTGGTCCACCAACGCCTTTAAGTGTACCAATTCTTGTTCACTGTCCTCAAACTGTTTCTTGCTTTTGGACAATTGAATATCAACATTTG
The DNA here is from genome assembly GCF_040938575.1 of Ambystoma mexicanum. Taxonomy (NCBI): domain Eukaryota; kingdom Metazoa; phylum Chordata; class Amphibia; order Caudata; family Ambystomatidae; genus Ambystoma; species Ambystoma mexicanum. The sequence continues at coordinate 393,107,376 of NC_090936.1, forward strand.
CTGCATTTTAACTGCATGTCTTTCTGACATCCTTCTAATTCTGCTCTTAACATTTCCTCTTTTTTACTTGCCCCATCTAGGTTAGCCTTTAACCTGTTAATCAGCTTGGTATCATTTTCTTGCATTCGCAGGGAACTATTGAAAATAAACCAGATCTTGGCTGCATGTTTATCAGCTGCATTTAATAACCTTAGAAGGCAGACCTGAATTATGCTGCCTTCTGCAAAAATATTGTCTAGTGTTTCTTTCTGCACCTCACCATCAATGCGGTCATGCCATTCTGAGGCACTGTTCGATGACCACGTCCCATGTGCATATAACTTTGCCTCTAAATATTGCACTAGCTCTGGGAATGTGGCTTCCATTTGAGACATTCTGAAATTTGTTTTTAGTGACACACTGTTATTATGAAATGGGTTCCCTTTAATGTACAGATGGCAGTGTGAGACACACTTGCCACACCCAGTAGGTGCTCTATGATCACTTTCCCAGCCAACGCACCATAAATATGTCGGGTATTTTATGTAAATTTGGGGCCGAGTTGTATTTTCTTACCGCCAAAAACAAAGGTAATTTAGCAATAACTACTCCTTGCATTTAGATTGGGTTTGGCTTTATGGTTGTATAGTGATGATGCATTATTTCAGTACACAAATACATTTTGTTGGTATGCATTTTGTTGTGGTATAGTGATGAGCATAGCTTTCTTTTTTATTTGTGGCCCTAATATACAAACCCCCCATCTTCTTGCTTGGTCTGATCGTGTGATCACTAGAGAGACCTCGGGCCTACATTTTTCAGAAACACCACATTTTCATATAGAGTGCCACCTATGGCTGTTATCAAATTTACATAATTTGCCTTTCAACATTATAAGGTGGCAGTTAAACACAGGGGAATTCCCTATTGCTACTCTGCTGCATGATAGTAGATCATTCGTACGGCAGTCACAGTAATCTCACTCCATTTGTATAATTACCAGTTGTTTGTAGCTTTTCAGCACGCGAAATCTCCTGGCTTGTCGCCTCCGAGCAGTGACCCAGGGTTTTTTTTTTGTTCTTTAAAGCACCCAGCGAGAACATGCAGTTCAATCTGCAATCTGCAGTTCTCAAGCCGGTGCCAAATGACTAGGAAACCCCAGTCTCTGAAGGTCAGTAGTGCAGCTCCTCACAGCAGCCCAGCAAATGCCACCTCATTGCCAGCCCCCAACAATGTCATGTATGTGCTTCCCTGAGTTGCCCCATTGTACTCACTTTGCCCAGAATTGCCTCATGTCATTTCCCATGAATCACCTAATTTCATGTAATGTTGCCCTGTTTACAGCCTTGTGACAGGAGTGCTCAATCTGCAGGAAGCTGGCCAAGGTGAGTTTGCCCCAGAGCCTTGCCCCAGATGCTCCTCCAACTATTTCAAACACTGTAAAAGTGTTTAAAAATGGCGTTTTTGCGTGCTCGGCTCTCCAGTCCCCTTCCTCCTTCTTCCTCCTTCCCCCTATTTCCCCAGCCCAATCCCACCTCCCAACTCTCCCCATGCACTCTGATTGGTATCTTGGCCAAACGAAACCAAACTAACGGAGCGTGGCGTCCTCCCCAGCACCACCACTCTGGAGGAAGCTGGCCAAGGTGAGTTTGCCCCAGAGCCTTGCCCCAGATGCCCCTCCAACTATTTCAAACACTGTAAAAGTGTTTAAAATGGTGTTTTTGCACACTCAGCGCTCCAGTCCCCTTCCTCCTTCCCCCACCTTCCCCAGCCCAATCTCATCTCCCAACCCTCCCCCTGCACCCTGATTGGTCTCTTTGCCAAACGAAAACAAACTAATGGTCGGTGGCATCCTCGCCAGAACCATCAATCTGCAGGAAGCTGGCCAAGGTGAGTTTGCCCCAGAGCCTTGCCCAAGATGCCCCTCCAACTATTTCAAACACTGTAAAAGTGTTTAATAATGGCGTTTTTACGCACCCGGCGCTCCAGAACCCTACCTTCTTCCCCCTCCTTCCCCAGCCCAATCCCGCTTCTCAACCCTCCCCTGCACCCTGATTGGTCTCTTGGCCAAACGAAAACAAACTAACGGAGCGTGGTGTCCTCTCAGCACCATCACTCTGCAGGACGCTGGCCAAGTTGAGTTTGCCCCAGAGCCTTGCCCCAGATGCCCTCCAACTATCTCAAACACTGTAAAAGTGTTTAAAAATTGAGTTTTTGCGCGCTCGGTGCTCCAGTCCCCTTCCACCTTCCCCCTCCTCCCCAGCCCGATCCCGCCTCCCAAACCTCCCCTGCACCCTGATTGGTCTCTTTGCCAAATGAAAACACAGTCACAGTAATCTCACTCCATTTGTATAATTATCAGTTGTTTGTAGCTTTTCAGCACGCAAGATCTCCTGGCTTGTCGCCTCCGAGCAGTGACCCGGGGCTTTTTTTTTGTTTGTTCTTTAAAGCATCCAGCGATAGCATGCAGTTCAATCTGCAATCTGCAGTTCTCAAGCTGGTGCCAAGTGACTAGGAAACCCCAGTCTCTGAAGGTCAGTAGTGCAGCTCCTCACAGCAGCCCAGCAAATGCCACCTCATTGCAACTCCGCAAAATGTTTTCTCTCATTCATTCTCTCAGAGCTACCGCAAGAAACCTCTGTTACAACCCCCAGGCTGACGTGTCACCAATCAAATTCACAATATCATATCCTTCTTCCTCACAATAGCTCGCTTTTACAGTAGGCAACTGTATCTAACTGATTTCCTGGTATGCGGAGTGATTTCCTGCAAAGGCAGTGAAAAGAGCAAAGAAAACAAAATCTAAATGAACGTTTAAAAAATGAATCTCAGCCTGCCTCATTTTTACACATGGAGAACACATTATAATGTTATTTGGTTAGAATCGGTGTTAGTATTTGTTAATTAAGTTAATCAATCAAGTATCTAATGTGGCCTCCTGTAAGAGAGGCATTTTCAAGTGAGAAAACAAAAATGGTGTGCTTTTAAAATCTGCAGCCATTGGCACTGTACTCCAAAACACACTAAAGTATACTACATACCATACATACTAAGGACTAATTACCATTTGGTGGAGTGGTGACGTAGTGCACAACATCACCCGATTCTCCCAGCACCATCCCAATTTGTGTGGGAGAAGGTAGATAATCAATATTCTCCTACAGTGCGTAAACTTCCATGTGCACCACAATCAATCATACAGCTAGTACGGTGTGCATGCATCAAAAGATGCTGAGCTCAGTCACTAAGGTGCACAGATCTGTGTAACTGTGGTGGTGGAGATGAAAAGTTGTGTGATAAAGTTTTTGCAGATTATGAAAATGAACTGTGGGACTCAGAAGATGACCTGTAAAACTTTAATTTCTCTCTTCAAATGTAAATAGCTATTGCAGTTTTAATAAATAGTATATTTCAATGAGAAAGTTGCAAATTATTTCAAACGTTATAATTTAGTGAGCATACAGTCGATACATTTTCTGCACAGTGGACACAATTTCGTTTGTGCAACGACACTGAATATGTGACTGATATAGTGTGCCAAATGGCGATCTTCAATCAGATGGAAGTAGAAATGACACCATAAATACTGTGTCAGGAGAGGTGCCATGTAATGCACACAATTTATTGTGTGTTAGTTCATAAAATACCATCAGAACTGCCAGAGAAAATACAATAAGAAATAGTTGCAAATGTGCTGCCACCACATGACATATTACGTAAGGTTCAGCTGAAAATACCAGTCTGCCAATTTAAACATCATCATGCCAGTTTCCACATTGGTGAGCTAGTTTCAAAAAGCCCCTGATAGTTATATTTAAGCCATGAAATACTGTTGTTAAACATATTATCATGCTGCCATCTACCTTTCCCCCAGGAAATTGTGATGCATCTCTTTGAACAACAATGCTGTTGTTGCCCCTTTACAAGACAAAATGAAATTTTGCTAGCATACTATTGGCTTCTACTGGTGAAACAATTGTGTGACTTGTTTTAAGCTGGCAACGCAGTGTTCTTGAGGCTATCTAGTTGCAACTAGCTGCCCTCAGAAAATGGTAATGCCAGCCCCCAACAATGTCATGTATGTGCTGACCCAGCTGCACATATTGTCAAACTCGCTTTAACATGTACCCCAGTTCTGCATTTGGGACACATCCATTTGTCCACTGAATAACCCCATGTTCCTCATTCTCCAAGAAATACCCAATGCCACATATCGCTGCCCCTGGATTTTCCAATAGCTCCCAATTTCCCCCAGAACTGCCCTATGCAGTATCCCATTGCTCTCCTAATTGCCACAAGTCATTTTCAATTGTCACAATAACTCCCCCATATCATATCCATTTGGTCCTTTGGTTGCCCAGTGATATCTCCAGGAATCACTCCATGTTACATACCAGCAGCCTTGAATTTCCAAATGAAAATTACATTGCCTCCGGAACTCCCACGTGTCACACCCATTACGCCTAAATTACCCCATGTTACTCTCATTGTCTGAAGAATAACCCCATCTCATATGCAATTATCCTCTGAATTGCTACATGCCAATCTTTTTGCCCCAAGTACTGATCCATTCATCATCCCACAGAGCCATTAATAACTCTATGAGAATAATATTGACATCAGAACAGCACCATGTGATGTCGCTTTGGCCCAATATTGCCTGTGTCACTTTCCTCATAGTAATGTACCCATTCATGCTACTGCCAGCTTTCCTGAGTTGCCCCATTGTACTCACTTTGCCCAGAATTGCCTCATGTCTTTTCCCATGAATCACCTAATTTCATGTAATTTTGCCCTGTTTACAGCCTTGTTACAAGAGTGCTCAATCTGCAGGAATCTGGCCAAGGTGAGTTTGCCCCAGAGCCTTGCCCCAGATGCCCCTCCAACTATTTCAAACACTGTAAAAGTGTTTAAAAATGGCATTTTTGCGTGCTCGGCACTCCAGTCCCCTTCCTCCTTCTTCCTCCTTCCCCCTATTTCCCCAGCCCAATCCCGCCTCCCAAGTCTCCCCATGCACTCTGATTGGTCTCTTGGCCAAACGAAACCAAACTAACGGAGCGTGGCGTCCTCGACAGGACCACCACTCTGGAGGAAGCTGGCCAAGGTGAGTTTGCCCCAGAGCCTTGCCCCAGATGCCCCTCCAACTATTTCAAACACTGTAAAAGTGTTTAAAATGGCGTTTTTGCACACTCAGCGCTCCAGTCCACTTCCTCCTTCCCCCACCTTCCCCAGCCCAATCCATTGTCCCAACCCTCCCACTGCACCCTGATTGGTCTCTTTGCCAAACGAAAACAAACTAACGAAGCGTGGCATCCTCGCCAGAACCATCAATCTGCAGGAAGCTGGCCAAGGTGAGTTTGCCCCAGAGCCTTGCCCCAGATGCCCCTCCAACTATTTCAAACACTGTAAAAGTGTTTCAAAATGGCATTTTTACGCACTCAGCGCTCCAGTCCCCTACCTCCTTCCCCCTCCTTCCCCAGCCCAATCCCGCTTCTCAACCCTCCCCTGCACCCTGATTGGTCTCTTGGCCAAACGAAAACAAACTAACAGAGCGTGGTGTCCTCTCCAGCACCATCACTCTGCAGGAAGCTGGCCAAGTTGAGTTTGCCCCAGAGCCTTGCCCCAGATGCCCTCCAACTATCTCAAACACTGTAAAAGTGTTTAAAAATTGAGTTTTTGCGTGCTCGGTGCTCCAGTCCCCTTCCATCTTCCCCCTCCTCCCCAGCCCGATCCCGCCTCCCAACCCTCCCCTGCACCCTGATTGGTCTCTTTGCCAAACGAAAACACAGTCACAGTAATCTCACTCCATTTGTATAATTACCAGTTGTTTGTAGCTTTTCAGCACGCAAAATCTCCTGGCTTGTCGCCTCCGAGCAGTGACCCAGGGCTTTTTTTTTTGTTCTTTAAAGAACCCAGCGAGAACATGCAGTTCAATCTGCAATCTGCAGTTCTCAAGCCAGTGCCAAGTGACTAGGAAAGCCCAGTCTCTGAAGGTCAGTAGTGCAGCTCCTCACGGCAGCCCAGCAAATGCCACCTCATTGCAACTCCGCAAAATGTTTTCTCTCATTCATTCTCTCAGAGCTACCCCAAGAAACCTCTGTTACATCCCTCAGGCTGATGTGTCACCAATCAAATTCACAATATCATATCCTTCTTCCTCACAATAGCTCGCTTTTACAGTAGGCAACTGTATCTAACTGATTTCATGGTATGCGGAGTGATTTCCTGCAAAGGCAGTGAAAAGAGCAAAGAAAACAAAATCTAAATGCACGTTTAAAAAATGAATCTCAGACTGCCTCATTTTTACACATGGAGAACACATTATAATGTTATTTGGTTAGAATCAATGTTAGTATTTGTTATTTAAGTTAATCAATCAAGTATCTAAAGTGGTCTCCTGTAAGAGAGGCATTTTCAAGTGAGAAAACAAAAATGGTGTGCTTTTAAAATCTGCAGCCATTGGCACTGTACTCCAAAACACACTAAATTATACTACATACCATACATACTAAGGACTAATTACCATTTGGTGGAGTGGTGACGTAGTGCACAACATCACCCGATTCTCCCAGCACCATCCCAATTTGTGTGGGAGAAGGTAGATAATCAATATTCTCCTACAGTGCGTAAACTTCCATGTGCACCACAATCAATCATACAGCTAGAACGGTGTGCATGCATCAAAAGATGCTGAGCTCAGTCACTAAGGTGCACAGAACTGTGTAAGTGTGGTGGTGGAGATGAAAAGTTGTGTGATAAAGTTTTTGCAGATTATGAAAATGAACTGTGGGACTCAGAAGATGACCTGTAAAACTTTAATTTCTCTCTTCAAATGTAAATAGCTATTGCAGTTTTAATAAATAGTATATTTCAATGAGAACGTTGCAAATTATTTCAAATTTTATAATTTAGTGAGCATACAGTCGATACATTTTCTGCACAGTGGACACAATTTCGTTTGTGCAACGACACTGAATATGTGACTGATATAGTGTGCCAAATGGCGATCTTCAATCAGATGGAAGTAGAAATGACACCATAAATACTGTGTCATGAGAGGTACCATGTAATGCACACATTTTATTGTGTGTTAGTTCATAAAATACCATCAGAACTGCCAGAGAAAATACAATCAGAAATAGTTGCAAATGTGCTGCCACCACATGACATATTACGTAAGGTTCAGCTGAAAATACCAGTCTGCCAATTTAAACATCATCATGCCAGTTTCCACATTGGTGAGCTAATTTCAAAAAGCCCCTGATAGTTATATTTAAGCCATGAAATACTGTTGTTAAACATATTGTCATGCTGCCATCTAGCTTTCCCACAGGAAATTGTGATGCATCTCTTTGAACAACAATGCTCTTGTTGCCCCTTTACAAGACACAATTAAATTTTGCTAGCATACTATTGGCTTCTACTGGTGAAACAATTGTGTGACATGTTTTAAGCTGGCAACGCAGTGTTCTTGAGGCTATCTAGTTGCAACTAGCTGCCCTCAGAAAATGGTAATGCCAGTCCCCAACAATGTCATGTATGTGCTGACCCAGCTGCACATATTGTCAAACTCGCTTTAACATGTACCCCAGTACTGCATTTGGGACACATCCATTTGTCCACTGAATAACCCCATGTTCCTCATTCTCCAAGAAATACCCAATGCCACATATCACTGGACCTGGATTTTCCAATAGCTCCCAATTTCCCCCAGAACTGCCCTATGCTGTATCCCATTGCTCTCCTAATTGCCACAAGTCATTTTAAATTGTCACAATAACTCCCCCATATCATATCCATTTGGTCCTTTGGTTGCCCAGTGATATCTCCAGGAATCGCTCCATGTTACATACCAGCACTCTTGAATTTCCAAATGAAAATTTCATTGCCTCCGGAACTCCCACGTGTCACACCCATTACGCCTAAATTACCCCATGTTACTCTCATTGTCTGAAGAATAACCCCATCTCATATGCAATTATCCTCTGAATTGCTACATGCCAATCTTATTGCACCAAGTACTGATCCATTCATCATCCCACAGAGCCATTAATAACTCTATGAGAATAATATTGACATCAGAACAGCACCATGTGATGTCGCTTTGCCCCACTATTGCCTGTGTCACTTTCCTCATAGTAATGTACCCATTCATGCTACTGCCAGCTTTCCTGAGTTGCCCCATTGTACTCACTTTGCCCAGAATTGCCTCATGTCATTTCCCATGAATCACCTAATTTCATGTAATTTTGCCCTGTTTACAGCCTTGTGACAAGAATTCTCACTCTGCAGGAAGCTGGCCAAGGTGAGTTTGCCCCAGATCCTTGCCCCAGATGCTCCTCCAACTATTTCAAACACTGTAAAAGTGTTTAAAAATGGCGTTTTTGCGTGCTCGGCACTCCAGTCCCCTTCCTCCTTCTTCCTCCTTCCCCCTATTTCCCCAGCCCAATCCCGCCTCCCAACTCTCCCCATGCACTCTGATTGGTCTCTTGGCCAAACGAAACCAAACTAGCGGAGCGTGGCGTCCTCGCCAGCACCATCAATCTGCAGGAAGCTGGCCAAGGTGAGTTTGCCCCAGAGCCTTGCCCCAGATGCCCCTCCAACTAATTCAAACACTGTAAAAGTGTTTAAAAATGGCGTTTTTACGCACTCTGCGCTCCAGTCCCCTACCTCCTTCCCCCTCCTTCCCCAGCCCAATCCCGCTTCTCAACCCTCCCCTGCACCCTGATTGGTCTCTTGGCCAAACGAAAACAAACTAACGGAGCGTGGTGCCCTCGCCAGCACCATCACTCTGCAGGAAGCTGGCCAAGTTGAGTTTGCCCCAGAGCCTTGCCCCAGATGCCCTCCAACTATCTCAAACACTGTAAAAGTGTTTAAAAATTGAGTTTATGCGCGCTCGGTGCTCCAGTCCCCTTCCACCTTTCCCCTCCTCCCCAGCCCGATCCCGCCTCCCAACCCTCCCCTGCACCCTGATTGGTCTCTTTGCCAAACGAAAACAAACTAACGGCGCGTGGCGTCCTCGCCAGCACCACCACTCTGGAGGAAGCTGGCCAAGGTGAGTTTGCCCCAGAGCCTTGCCCCAGATGCCCCTCCAACTATTTCAAACACTGTGAAAGTGTTTAAAATGGCATTTTTGCACACTCAGCGCTCCAGTCCCCTTCCTCCTTCCCCCACCTTCCCCAGCCCAATCCATTCTCCCAACCCTCCCCCTGCACCCTGATTGTTCTCTTTGCCAAACGAAAACAAACTAACGGAGCATGGCATCCTCGCCAGAACCATCAATCTGCAGGAAGCTGGCCATGGTGAGTTTGCCCCAGAGCCTTGCCCCAGATGCCCCTCCAACTATTTCAAACACTGTAAAAGTGTTTAAAAATGGCGTTTTTGAATGCTCGGTGCTCTAGTCCCCTTCCTCCTTCCCCCTCCTTTTCCAGCCCATACCCGCCTCCCAACCCTCCCCATGCACCCTAATTGGTCTCTTGGCCACATATCATGAACCCTCCCAGGGCAGCCCTCTGCCCGGCAGCCCCTGTGGCTAAGGGCCCCAAGGCAAAGGTCGGCTCCAACAGAGACGGACCCAAGACGTATCTGCAGATGTCCGCAGGGGAAGCCAAGGAAGTCAGCAGACACCAACAAAACTGTGAGTGTGGCTTGGGTGGGGTGTAGAGCAATTACTGTACTGCAGAAAGCCCCTGTCACTCTACCCTGCCTTCCATAGCGCAGACTGCCATAGACTTAGACAATACATACTTAGGAAGACTTGTGACCACTGTAAATGGATTGTAAATGTTGCCTTGTGATGCATATTAACTTACTTGCCTATTTTAGCTAGTGCCACACCTGTAGGAAACTGAACTTCAGCCTGCGTCGCACCGAGATAGAAATGTGATTGTTAGCATGTGCCACACTCAGGTTTTTTAACTTTAGCTTGCGTTGCATCTAGATAGAAATGTGATTCTTAACATGCACCACACTTAGAATTCTGAACTTTAGCTTGTGTCACATCTAGGGAGAAATGTGATTGTTAGCATGTTCCACACTCAGGTTTCTTAACTTTAGCTTGCGTCGCATCTAGATAGAAATGTGATTGTTAGCATGTGCCACACTCAGGTTTCCTAACTTTAGCTTGCATCGCATCTAGATAGAAATGTGATTGTTAACATACACCAAACTTAGAATTCTGAACTTTAGCTTGCGCCGCATTAGATAGAAATGTGATTGTTAGCATACACCAAACTTAGAATTCTGAACTTTAGCTTGCCCCACATCTAGATACAAATGTGATGTTTAGCATGTGCCACACTCTTATGGAATTCTTAACTTTAGCTTGCATAGCATCTAGATAGAAATGTGAATCTCAGCATGTACCACACCTAGATGGAATCCCATAATTGCAAGGACAGCAATGCCAACTAACCAACCTACTAACAATTCCATCCCTCTGCATACACCTCTCAAACTCTAACCAAACACAACAACAAGCCTTTAAACGCAGCAATCCACACAAACTTCACAACACTGCAACAACAAAACAAACCACACATAGACTTGCACAACAGCACACGATGACTACTGACCGTCAAACACCCCAAGCCCAGCCAACGGACCCACCGGTCTGAGGCTGCCAACAGCACATAATTGCTATCTTGCCCTTTTCCAGCTTATTCCCACTAACACACCCCCCCTCCTCCCTTTTTCAGAGCCGCCACAGCGCCAGGGGACCACTCCGGTGCTGACAGTGTGCGGTACAAATATCCTTTAACATTAACATTAACATTAACATTAACATTAACCCTCACATCCCATTGTTATTTTATTTTCTCAATCCCTTTGAGGAATTCAATCCTCAAATTGGCCACCCACAAAGTCACCTGAGCCACCCGCCAGTAGTATGATGCAGCTGCAGGGAAGACAGAGCAAAGCCTTTTGTGAAGAGAGGCGCTTTGGTGTTTGAATGAGCTGTTTGTATGGCCTGCCTGGGGTACCTTGTGCTTGTTTTAGCTTGATTCCAGATTTCCCTCCCTTTTTTAAGCCTTTAAAAAAGTCGATTGTATGTTTTTAGCTGGATTGACATTTTTTCTCTCTGTTTTATTAGCCTTTGAAACAACGAGTTCACTTTACAAGGACCCCCACCCACAAACCCCATGAGAAATTCAGACCTCCAATAGGCCCCGGAAGTCACTTGAGTCATTCTACAGTCCAGTTTCCACAGTTAGTCTAGGGTAGCCTTCCCTGGGCATCCGGCAAAGGACATTGGTTAATGTTCCTCCTGCTTTGTCCCTGATCACACCATCATTCAGTCAGTGAAAACATGTCAAACAGGTAAGGTGGATCTATGCTTTAGTCTTCCATGCACTCCAAGCACATAACTTGTTTGAATCTACTAACTGTGTGAATATGTACCATTAAATCTATTTGGATCCTGATATCTTCTGACACATAACACATAGCTAGATTTACTCTGTTTTTGCCTGAAATTATAGCTAAAAACCTTGATTGACTAATTGTGTTAGACTGCATGACTAGCAATTATCAAGACTGTTTTTTCGTGTTTAGGCTCCACTACATCTGTATGGCTAACTATATTGCCACCTTCATACCAAACACACAGCTATATTGAGCCATTGGGTTAGCCTAGATTGCTAGTTTGAGGATCTGTGTTCAGCCTACTGTACATATGTACTGATAACTTTATTGCTGCATGCGTACCTAACACATAAACAGTTAATCATCAAGTCTGTCCTCACAACAAGTCCCCTTCTCCCCATAATGCTAACTGCATGCCTAACACATTGCTGAATTCGCTCATTGTATGTACCTGTGTACGCTGCGCATAGCCACATAGACTCTGTTGCTGTGAATGTGCACAGAACGCAGAGCCAGATTTTATTGCACTTTTAACTCCGACCTGCATATTTAGCCTAAAACTGAATAAAGTAACTGTGTTACCTGCATACCAAGCACACCAATAGACTTACTTGATCGCCTGTGCGTATTCGACCATAACTGCATAGTTGGCTCACTGCTACCAAGGAAATAGCCGGACTAATTCAATGTAATTTATAAATGTGTCACTAACAACTATTTAACGCAATGTCTATACCTAAACACCTACCACACAGCCAGATATGTTTCTTTGTACTCCCCTGTGGTTCTATATCTGTAGGCCACACACAAAAGGTTGCACCTGCGATTGCAGCACAAAAGGTCAAAATCCAGTGGGTGCAACCTTTTGTGTGTGGCTCTCTCCCCTTCCTTGTTGAGGGTTCCCCCAAAAGCCTGCCTGCTACATGCCACCCTCCGCCTCTTCACCTGCTTTGTCCATATTAACTGCATTGCCCATGGAATTCGTTTATGAATCCAACACACAGCTTTTTGGACTCCCAGTATTTTGCCTGGACAACCAGCAATAAGTATCAGACACATTTAATTCCTCATAAATGCTGGTATTTTGTGAACCTTACATACACTACTGCACCATTTGTCTCATTTACATAACATTGCTCCTGATAAATCATCTTATCTGAAGTCTCATTTATGTAGTATACAAGCTAATTATCATATACTCATCTATCTCCTCCTATCTCTCCCTACCATAGTATACCCTCTCCTGCTCCCAACAACAACAAGGGTGAAAGCATGCAAGATGCCTATAAACTGCAGATAGCAGAATAAGAAAGGAAGAAAGAACAAGGAGAGACCTGGAAGCAGCCATCACTACCCCTTCCAATCTGATATCCCGAGACTCTAACGGCTTCCCACTATCTCATCTCAAGGGACCATTAAGAGCTTGTATTTCCAGATACCACCTAAAGCACCCAGCAGAACCAAATTATTATGACCAAGCATTGGTGATAGAAGAAGGACTCAACAATGACTGAACACCCTTGCCTACATCTACCCCGACAGCCATCCAACCAACCATAAGACTGGACCATTAAGAAACAATGCCTGTTACTCCAATCATCACTAACCCCCCTGCACGATCCACCAATATCATACAACAGGAACTCATAGATATGCATGACCTAAAGAAGAGCCTGATAAGCCTATTTGAATCTGAAAGCATTAATGTGCAGCCATGGTAAACTAACAAAAGCTACCTTGAACAACACAACAGCACTAGTCCGAGGAGCCAACCCCACCCAGAAATGACAGGCAAAAGATGATTCCTGATTAATGCACGTTCCATCTCGAAGCACTGCTCAGACATTTTTTACCTCCTCACTCCAAAAAACAGATAGACGTACTCTTCATCATGGATAATTGCCTCTCTGATCAGTAGGCAGTTATCCATGAAAGTATCCCATCAGTAGCCAGTTATCCATGAGAGTATCCCATCAGGTTTCAATATCATCTGTACTAATTGCAAGAATGGGGGTAGGGGTGGCATAGTCTCAACACCCTCCATTGACATCATCCCAGACAGTGAATTGCTCAGTTTGACCTGTTCCTTCTCTCCCACAGTTGCACTAAACTTCCTCTTATTCTTGCAGACCTCACCACTACAGCCCACACCTTGCCATCAAACCCACTGCTGCCACCATCATCTTGGCCGTAGATTGTCAGCTGCTAACTATATATGGCGATTTCAACATCTTGTTTGAGACAAAAGAGAACACTATTATAAAATCACTTGGCATGAACCTTGCTGCATAGCACCTCAAACCAATGTTTAAGAGTCCTATCTACATAGCTGGAGACACTATGGATGGTGCTTTCTGTAATAAAAACATAACCACCTTCTGCTCCCCAGTTCACCTTCCCTGAGGGGACTTCTTATCCAACCCCTTCACAATATTCACTGAGACATCATGCCTTGCAGTACCATCGAAAGAACCATCAGCCATTATCACACCATGGAAATAAATATACATCAAATCCCTATTAGAAAGACTAGAAGCAACCAAATCCACCATCCCCATAGATATAACAACAACAACACTGGATGCAAAACTCTACAAAATGCACAACTGGATTATATCTGCATTGGATGGTATTTCCCGTAAGAAACTCATAAAAATGATACCGCTAAATGGTTCTCCCTCAGACTAGACTACTCAAAAAGGAAAATCTGTAGGAAAACAATCTGCACACTAAGCAAATGTGACTACCATCAGCAGTGATTCCTTTACTGAGTTGAAGGCGTCAAAGCAAAGAATGCTCACTATTACAAACACATTGACGGGGTGCATCCCAGTGAAAAGGAAATTTACAACATCATCAGAGAAGTTAAAAACCCAACATCAACTTAGCCCCATCCCTATACAAGAGCCCTCTGATGATATTGCTGCACACTGCAACCAAAAGATCCTTGACATCCAGAATGTCCTCAACAATACTGGACGCTCCCACTCACATGCCACCAACAAGATTCCACCATCATCCCCTACAACCTCCTCTCCTTAGTATTTCTACCGTTTTTCTACAGAGGAGCTATACACTACTCATGCAACCTATCAGAATCTCCTGAGGATCCATGTCCCCCATGAAGATCATTTCCCCATGATGCATCTTCGTCAATTACACTTTTGACCATCATGCCATAATTCAAAAAGCTATGCTGTCTGAAGGTGAAACACAGTGGCTCAGAGGATAGAGCATTGATTTACCATTTGATAATTCTACCCCTGCATTGGGAAGAACACACTCAAATGGATAGGTTGACCTGCCCCTTGGGAGGAAACAGGTATGATTTCTAATTATTAATGTTTTGTATTATATACACATTTTGTTGTATCTTTATTTCCATTGCAAATGGTTCAGAGAGAGAGAACAGCACTTTTGTATATCCCAACCGGCAGTACAGATGCATCTTATTCATAAATTACACCTTTGATTGCCATGTAATAATGAACAAAGCTAAGTATCTTAAAATAATACCCTGTGGCTCAGGGGTTAGATCATTGATTTGTCAGTGGCAAGGTTGCAGTTCAAGTAACTGCATTGGCATGAACATGCTCAAACTGATAGTTTAAGCTGTGCATTGGGAGGACATTGGTAGGAATTTTCAATGTTAATGTTAATGTTACAAAAATATTGTTTTGTCTTTATTTCCATTACAAATGACTCAGGGAGAGACCAGCACCAATGTCTATCACAATTGGCATTGCTAACTCCTTGATGCATCTTATGCATCTTGTTAATAAATTAGACCTTTGACTGCCATGTAACAATGCAAAAAGCTATTTTTTATCAAAGAAAACACAGTGGATCAGAGGTTAGAACATTGGTTTACTAGTGATAATGTTGCAGGATCAAGATCTCTCGATGGCATGAACAAATTCAAACAGCTAGCTTGAACTTTGAATATAGTATCTTTATTTCCATTACAAATCGCTCAGAGTGAGCACCCAGAAGCTTTGTCTATCCTAACCGGCATTGCTAGTTTCCAGATGCAGCTTCACAAATTAAGCCTGTGGCCGCCATGTCATAATACTAAAAACTATTAATTCTGAAGAGAAATCCAGTGGCTCAGAAGTTAGAGAATGGGTTTACCAATGACAACGCTGCTGGCTTTATTTCTCTCATTGGCATGAAAATACTTGAGCTGTGCTTTGGGAGGACGTATGTAAGATTTGTAATATTCAAATATTGTTTTATCTTTATTTCCAATACAAATCTCTCAGAAAGAGAGACCAGAATCTTTGCTTATCCCAACCAGCATGGGTAGTTCCCAGATGCATCTTCATCCATTACTCATTTGTACCCAATATCATAATGCAAAAAGCTATGCTTCCTGAAAGCTGCAGGCTCAGACTGACTTGCAAGGCAGTAGGGCAATGCCAAAGTGCCCGTCCATGATTCAAGGATTGCAAATGGGAACCCAGCAGCTCAGATACTAGAGAAAGGGGTTACCAGTCACAAGCTTGCATTTTGAAGTTTCTTCATTGGCATGGCAATACTCACACTGATCAATTGAAGTATGCATTGCAAAGAAAAATATAAGAATTGTGAGCATGTTTTTGTAATGTTATATAAATATCTTGTTATATGTATTCCCATTAGAAATGGCTCAGAGTGAAGGACCAGCACATTTGTTTATCTCAATCAGCATTGCTAATTCCCAGATAAGTCTTCAACCATTACACCTTTGACCCCAATGTTATAATGCAAAAAGCTATACTTTCTGTAGCAGCACATAGTGGTTCAGAGATTAGAGCATGCAGCCTTGGAATGAACTTTAGGGCAATGGGTCAATGCCCGTAGTTCCAGTCATGATTCTAGGATGGGGCAGATTTATTGACTGAATGGACCCCTATTTTGTCAGTCGCTTCTGGATGAATTGTAATGTGTGATTATAGGGCTCTTTTTAATTATTCTTTTGCAGAAACATGGCTAGTTCACAATTCAAGTTAATACCCTAGATCTTACCAATGTTAATAAGCTGATTAAGCTATCGACCTCATACACTCTTGAAGATAAAAAGAAGCTCTTGGGCCACAAAGGCACTAAATATAAAAATTGGCGCAAGAACCATAGATTTTCCAGGAACAATGCTGACTGTAAAGGCCTTCTTTCTATTACTACATAGCAATGACAATATGAAATGATGGTCCTTATTTCGCTCTTTTGTTAATGGCTCTAGTAGCTGGGAAAACAACGGGATCAGTATGGAAGGCTGGACGGATACAATATTTGAATTGCACAATAAGTCAGGGCTTAGTCAACAGTCCTGCCTGTATATATACAGCACTGAATTTGTGTAGGCATTTGTGGCTGATAATATAAGTCTTATCATTAAGTCCCTTAATGGTTCTAGAGCTCCAGGACCGGATCTGTTGACGAATGTTGAGTTTAAGACTGATCCGGAGTTCTGCACCGTGGCCCTGTTTAAGCTTTTCCAACGAATCATTAATACTGGCCAAATCCCAGCTAGCTGGTTTAAATCTACCCTTATTCCCGTATTTAAAAGGGGTGACCATGACAACACTGATAGCTATCGTCTGCTGGCTATGACACATGTTAGTTCACATATTTTTGTTAGTATCCTGCAGAAAAGATTAGTAGAGTGGGCAACATCGAGAAGGCTGCTTTTCCCATTCCAAACGGGATTTCACAAATCATTTGGTCCATTGCACAATCTTTGTACATTGCAAACGTTATTAGCCACAGCCAGGATGTAAATTGTGGGAACATTTATGTCTGCTTCATAGACTTTTATAAAGCCTTTGATTCTTTTTCCCGTAACCGTCTTTGGGCAAAGATTGTTGATTGGAGTATCAATCCTTCCCTGCTATTCTTTATTATGGCATTATATACTGACACCACTGTTTCCCTTTGGGTGAGTCCTTAGCGCGAGGTTACAGAGGACAGACCAACTAACATGGGTCTGAAGCAGGGCTGTGGCCTGGCCCCCTTTTTGTACACTGTGTACGTGGCTGATATTAATCCTTCTATTGAAGCAGTTAACAACTTTCCCCCTTGCATTGGCACAGTTCCTTTATCTTGGATTGGTTATGACGATGACATGGTCATTATGGACCGCACTGCAAATGGTCTACATAGATGTCTGGCGGCTTTGGCCGCGTAAGCGCAGGCAAACAATGTATGTGTAAATAGCGCCAAAACTAAAATATTTATATTTTCTAAAAAGAAGAACTACAAGTGCCTGTTCAAGTGGAGCTATGGAGGGGAGCTGTTGGAAGTAGTAAAAAGATATATATATCTAGGAGTACCGCTCTATAGCTATCCCTACCCACGTATGTATGGTGAGTACAGATCTCTGAAAATAATGAAGAAATGGCTTCTTATTGTTAGAAGATGTATTTCCAAAAAGGGCGGGTACAATATAGAGGGAATGGTTGAGATTTACAGTAAGAGTATAGCCCCTATGATATTATACGATTCTCGCATTTTCCCCACTTATGTGATTTATTGGATTGACAGTCTTGAGTCTTGGCTCGTATGTTCAATACTGGGGGTCCCCTGGTCTGTCCCTGTGAAGCCATCCATAGTTAGCTTGGTATTCAATCGATTTGCTCACTATGGCTCCTTCAGAGATCTAAATTGTTCTTAGAGATAAGTGGTACATACATTGAATCTGAGAGTGTTTATGTTATGGCTTTATGGCACGACTATATCAGGGAAAAGTCCTCAATAGATTTCTTGAGCAATTGAAAATGGATGTGCTTGATCATTTGGGCAAATTTGAGATTCATATTTGTGAATTGGTGGAATTGCCTAATTTCTCACTTGTCCTAAAAAGAAAAAGGATAACGGCAGATGTTGTGGGTGATATCGAGTACAATCTCCTTTACAGACTTCTTGCCTTCATAATAAATCATGTAGCTTCAATAGTCTGCCTTAGTTGGTCATACAAGCCATTTGATTTCTTTACATGAAGAACAACATTGTGATCAATGTGTGCTATAGTTGATTTGTTTATTTTCATAGTCCTTGAATCAACTGTTTGGAGTCAAATTATTCTCTATTGACCTCATTTTAAACAAAATTAAGCACTACCATTTGTCACAGTGCTACAAGCCTGTTTTGGATGCAGCCAGGCACCCTAAGTATGAGAGATATAATCATCCCTCCAATATGTTTTTGAAAACAAAATGTTAAAAAATGATTCACTAAAACAAATGTAATGCCCATTAGAGAAAACTTAGATTCATTTAAAATCCAATTTAAAAAACACGGCAGTACCTCTTACTCTGCACAATTTAGGTACCACCACAAACAACCTATTGCATTATGAATGCATGTTACATAAATTGTATTTTGCTACTAGGTAGCTCATTCTTTGAGCGTATTGCTCTTATTCTTCCCCAAAAAGATTTGAAACAAAATGTATTGCAGGACAGAAATACAAATTCCTCTAATGTTTGCTGGCTTTGCCGGTTACTTATTTAATGCCAAGTGTGCTCATTACTCCTTTGCCATTATCAGAAGAATTATGGCTGGTTTTAAATGCCAAGCTGCCATATCTCAAAAGAGATGTCAATGAGCCATAATCTATACGTCTCACAATGGATCATAGAGACAATATTGCACTAACAACCCAATTTCATTGGGGCAGAATGTCCATAGGCACTCATGGAAATCTCTGCCCTCTCGTTCACCATAGATAGCATTAATATGTAAAATGCTAAACCTCAGTCTTGCTATATAAAAATGTTCCCCTAAAGTCAAGCACCATGTGAAATAGTTTCTAGAGTTAAAGGAGCAATAGTCATTCAAGCACAATTCCACTTTCTCATAGGCCTATTCTCACTCCCAGAGGCACGCCAAATGGATTGTGTTCCCAAATCTGTGGCAGAACATCCAGGATGCAAGTGGGGCCCATAAGTGTGGGCACGCCTATCTTGGTTCTTGAGCTTGGTCAAGGCTTGGTGTTTCTCCTCCATCGATGACAGGGCAGTGCCTTGGCCTCAATTCAAGTTTGGTGGGTGTTGTTGTGGAATGCAAGCTTGGCTTGTAACCTCTGGGCACAATTCTGGAGCTCTTCAAATGGTCTATTGTGTTGGGCGGGTTGTTCTGGACTCAATGTTGTTGTCTGAGCCAGCTCTCTCTACACTCGTACTTCCTCCATTTCGCCTTCCAACGATTGGATGGTCCGTATGAGCCCCTGCTAGGTAGGTATATTTTGGAGCTGATGTTGCGGTGGAAGTTGAAGGAGTGGAATTGCTGCAGTTTTAGCACCCGAAAACCTGCCTTATATTGCACAAGTTCTAATTTCATAATACCTTTGGTGGGCTAGGTGCAGCATCTCCCAATTCAGACCACATATTCAGAGATCTTCACGCCTGACTCCAATTTTGTTGCAGGAAATTCAGCATCATTTTGGCACTATATGCTGCTGAATGCTTGTTCATGGTTGTCTATAACATGTTTGGAAAATGAAGAGAAGATGTAGAGTTCTACTTTCTAGTGTCTCTGACCTCCCTCCCCCCATGGTTGATGGAGTGGCAGCAGGGCTCATGGTCTAGTGAGACACCCTCAAGGCCGCAGAGAGTTCGTATGCTGAGTCTCTTTTATTTTATGTTGGGGCGCGTGGCACTTTTGCTGCTTTAGGTGGGCACTAACTTTCCTTCCTCCTTTCGAGTTCTTGAGCGCACTGTGTGCAGAAATAAGCAGTCACAGGAGAACCACCACAACGTATCCCTTTTTCTTGTTGCTTTCATTTAATGTGCACTGGTTCATGGTGTATGGAGTTAGGACCTAGGGAAAGCGGACCCTTATCTTCTAGTCTGCATCTGGGTGCATACATTCAGCAGTGGGCCTGAGCCTGCTGTGTGCACCTCCTTTTCCCAGAGAGGCACAGAGCACCAGAGAAAACTCAGACTTCTATCTCTTCTCTAAGCAGTGCTCCCTGCGGGACTAGGGAATCACAGACAGATGTGGCAGCATTGTCTCATCTTCACCTGGGTCACCTAGCGTGCTAGAAGTTGGACTTGAAATCTGTCCGTTTTTCCATATAGATGCACTGGTACAAGAGTGCCACAGCCAAAGGGCAGAAAAGATATCTAAGGGGAAGTGGGAGCAGAAGAAGGGATCGCAGGGATAATGGGGTCCCTATCACCTCTTTGGATGTAGTACCATCTTCTCTCTCTCTCGCTCTCTCTCTGTATCTCTCTTTCTCTGTCTATCTCCCTCTCACTTTTTTACCTACTAGATGCTTGGGGGTTGTCAGAGGTTTTTGGAGGCACGGGTGACCTGTCTCCTCTGTTCAATCTGGAAAATGCTAGAAGTGCAGCCTGCAGGGCTTTTTGGGCAAATACTATGGCCCTCAACAATGATGCTCTTCTCATACAGACGGTAATGAAGGGCCCAGGTGCAAAATATTCCCTGGGTGAGGTGTCTCAATAGGAAAGGACACACCAGCCCCAGGACAGGCTTCGGAGGGGCTGACAGGATCACGTATGTATGGGCTGTAGTCCCACTTCCTCCAAAATGTTCTTCAGCTCCCCACTTCGTTTTGGCAAGCTTCGGTAATTATGTGCAGCCATGGGGCTACATGCATCTCCAGATGTCACACAGGGGTGTGACAACTCACCTTAGCAGTCACCTCAAGCAAACTCCGGGTTTATATATTTACCGTCGTGTGTTGATTAATGGGGAATCGTATACATTGTAAGCTTGTTCAAACGGCATCTGTGCATGCATCCACAGGATTTGATACAATATTTTAAGCAGATAATGTATTACAGTAGTGTTTAAAAGGGCCAGGCCTAACTTGTTTCACTACCTGCATTTCTAATTTGTTGCCGTATTGAGTAGCTGCACTCCTCCAAGCTCAAAGAGAATACTGGTACTCAATAATGGAGCTAGGCTAAGCATTTAATTTGAGTACCACAATTAGGGAAATCGCACCTGCAGTTTTGGCTGTGAAAAGCATAGCCTGCTTCCTCCTCCTCTCTTTCCCACCCATATTTCCCATTATGTATCCTCCAAGGTACACCTTTCAGAAGAAAAGGAGAACCAAATATACCGATCCAGGCGTGCTAGTGTGTACACAGGACACATAACACCACTTGGCTAACTGAACTGTGCCTGGTACTCACTGCGCCCTCTAGTGCTTTCATTTAGAGGTTGATGAGGATAGTGTCTGGGACACCGTTGCCTGGGCAGTAGCTTATTAGGGCCTAACTAACGTTTTTTAACATATGTATTTTTTTATGAACAGTGCCTCTTCAAATTACAGGGCCTGCAGCAGTGGCCCTGCATTTGTGGTTAAGTTGCTCAACCCATAGGAAGAGCACTTTTTGGGCAGTTTATAACTTCGGCCCCCACGGACGGATCCTTACGAAACCTTGCTCCGTCAGTTGGATCGTGCAAAGATTGGTGAGGTTTCGTCAGGGGGGTGGTCAAAGTTATATGTGGGGTCCGAAAATATTGTGGTTTTTCCCATAGACGCAATGGAAACAACTGTTGCTCAAGTCTACAGCCCAAACGGCTGGACGGATTTTCACCAAACTTGCAGAAGGAGTGGCAGCTTGGTCCCGAATGCATACTTTTGTAAATTTTTGATAAATCCGTCCAGTAGTTTTTGTAAAAATTATCATAAAGTAGGCCAACATTTTTTTGTTATATCTGGGTTTGGTCAGCAGACTGACTTCTCTCTTCGGTCCATGGATGGTCCTCTGATTGGCAGAGGTGCATGCATGATGTTCGCAGACATTAGACGCACTGGCTGATTGTATGGTGGAGAGCGTGAGGTGCGTCAGATTGTTGGGAAACGCCCACTATGTTGCATCCGCGGACAGTCGAAACAGACCGCAGACAGCTTGATGGGGAAACATCTGGAAAACACATTTTGGGTCATTTGGTGGTGGAAAGATGGGCTGGGAAGAGTGGGGTAGTGGAAAAAAGATGATATGGGACTGTTTTTGTAGGTTGGAAAAGGCCAGGTAGGTGCCGTAGCTGTCTACGGGGTAATTTGTGGGCAGCATTATGAACGGACAGCTTAGAAAAGACATTTGGGGTTATTTGATGGCTGAAACCGGGTATAGAAATGGTAGGGAAGTAGAATGAAGGTAATTTAGAGCTGTTTTTATGGGTGTAAAAAATGGTTTATAAATGTTGCCGGGTCTGCAGTCAAATTCAGTGTCCATGGACATCATTTCGATTGCAGTGGGTGTGGGGGTGAGTTTTATTAGTTGGCTGTGTATGATAAGTACTTGTTATATGATATGATAGGTTATTTATACCACACTTAATACCTAGAGGATTCTAAGCGCGGACCCAGGGATCGAACCTGTGGTGCTCCATTTTGTCTTGCTTCCAAGGCAAGCACGTTGCTCCTGAGCTATCCTCGCAGGAGGATTATACAGTTAATTGTGTTGTGGTCAGTGGCTAGATTCTAGGCCATGCCTCACAGAATATGTGGACTCGGCACAATGACTACAGTAGTAGTATGTGTATTGTAATTATAGGTAATGCAGTAATAGTATAGCCAGAATGACCACAGTAGCAATATGTGTAAAGTAAATGTCTGTAATATGGTGGGAGTATAAAGTGTGTGTAGTATGGAGGCATTGGGCCTCATTATACCAAGGCGGTAAGGGGTTAATGGCGCCGTAAAAGGTGTCAGCGCCGTTAAACCCTTACCGCCTAATTACGAGGTCCCTTTGCAGGTCCCGACCTTAACGGCTGGTTTCACCAGCCGTTAAGGAAGGAACCCGCAAGGGGACTTTCGAGGTAATTACCGCCTTCCCCATTCCCATTGACCCCTATGGGGGCAAATATGGGAATGGGGAAGGGCCAATGGTGAATGGGGAATTCCACCATTCACCATGGCAGAGTTGGTAAAATACCGGCGTCAACCATGGTGCTAATAGCGCCATGGTTAACGCCAGGGTCGTAATGTGGCCCATTATGTAATTGAGTCATTGGAAGTAAAGAAAAACTGTGCTGGATAAAAAAGAAAAACAATAAAAATGTTTTTTTATGATAAACAAATATTAAAAATAATTGTAGGTAATCACTTGTGAGACACTTCTGTAAGTGCACTACACGTTCAAACATGTAAGTGTATTGTTACATATTGGTGTGCAATAACACATGCATTGGTCTATGGCACTCTCCTTACTTTTACATACCCCCTGTCTAGTATCAATGGCAGTTGGCACCTGTGATGGTGTGCTTGCAAGGGGGCAGGGTGCATGGGGACACTGAAGGTGTGGTACGCCATGTGCACCAGAATGGCATCTTATGCACTGCGACTATTCTGCAAATGGGCACTGCAGTGCTGGTGTCTGCGGACTCCCCTCTGAAGACCTTGTTCCTGCAATGAACATATGTATGTGCCATTGAATGTTGTTGCAGGCCTATTGCACTTACCCCATTCTCATCATCATGCTCTTTAACCCAGAAGCTGAACGTGTGTAGAGCAATAGTACTGTGTAGGTTATTGGCTGGACTATTGCAACAGCCTCTTCTTTAATTTCCCCATTTTCTTTCTCGGCCCGCTCCAGGTAATTCAATTAAGGCTGCCAGACTTATATAGCGCCAAGATGCCTTTTGGCGTACGCTGCGCTCTACAAATTCACATAACATAACTTATCATTAGCCTAAAGACCAGAGACTGTATATTTGATCCTTGGTCTTCAACCTTTACTTGGCACCTGTAGCCAACCTACTGTCTACATTGCTATCTCACTTTAAGTGTTATACGGATGACAAGCTGTAAGCTGTGTCCTGCATCCTCTCCTCTACTCTCTTGCTTATTGCTGAATGTGTATCTATGAATTAGGAATGGTGGGCATCCAAGAATGTGTGACTTAATGCCATTAAGACTGAGATAATTTTTATTACACCCTTGCTACTGTTTTCCCTATTTCACTCCACTTGTCCATTTTGGGTCCTGTACCTACGCCTTCCAGTGAGAAAAAAAAAACCTTGGTGTTATCTTTCACCCCACCCTCTCCGTATGTCCTCACATTATTGACTTGTTGAAGAAGTTACACTACCAAAGGCAGCTACTAAGAGGTATTGTTGCTTTTGTCAGTTTCCCCTAGAACCTCACTGTCACAAGAGCTGTAGTGGTTTCTAGGCTGGATTAGTGTAACAGCCTCTTTGTAAATCTTACTGCCTCTACTCTTCAACCTCTGTAACTTATCAAGACAGCACTGCAAGACTTGTCCTTGCCATTAACTGAAGGGATGATATATCTCCAGTCCTGAAATGTTTATACTAGGTGAAATCGGTGGATGCAAGCATCACTTTCAAGATCGTCTGTATTGTTTACAAGGTGTTTGGTGCTAGGGACCACACTACTTGCAAGTTTATCTTCTTAGGCATTTTTATTCTTTAGCTATTTACTTCTGAATCTCCAACTTTTTTGAGGGTTAGACCCTTCTGTAGGTAGAGAGTGGAGGGGGGGTAGATGTCTTTACTTGGGTGGTGAATTCCTCTGGAAAAGATACCCTGCCTCTCTGAAATTTGAGCAAGAATACCTCAGGGTATGCAAGTAATTGGAAACTTTCTTTTATGCTTCTGATTTCTCTGTGTCTCTCCCCTGCTGAAGTTCTTGTTCTTCTCCACTAACTGGTTACCTGGACACCCGGTAAATCTTATGGTGACTAGGTTGCCTTATCACAAGTAGCTGCATGCACTGTGCCGGGGCCCACTGTGCACTATGGACTGCATCTGCAAGCAAATGATGTCATGCCTATTTGCACTTATGTATATGTGGACTCCCTGGTGTCACTTGCTGGTGGTTCATTATTGCACTCTCCCCTTGGATCCCTCTGCCACTTCTGCTCTCGTTTTCTGTTGCACTTGCGCGGTATGCATTACACAAGGCCTAGTAAGATTTTTTATTCTGTTTCATTTTGTTGTTCACTTGCTTGTCAAGTTGTGCCCCGAAACACTTGTGTACCGGTGCTTTACAAATGGCTTATTATATGAAATCATTGTTGTTTTGTGCCCTGGCCCCACCACTTTTTTTGGTCTTTTGCCGATGTGTACATTTTCTTTTTAATTTTAGGGCTTCACAAATAACAATGAAATAAATGAATAAAGTAAATGAGGTTTGGACATGCTGGAAAGTTGATGCTATGCTAAGAGGCTGCAGATTGCAATAGACCAAGAGTGTATGTGCCACAGTGTTAGCCAACATTGAAGTAACAGGCGAAGGGATTTGTATTGCGAATGTGCATTATGAACATGCAACTGTGGTCATTGCATATTACATGTCACTGCACGGGGCAATGAGAGGTGTGTGCACTATTGCTATTTTTACACTTTTACATGATGACTGTATTGGTATTTTTGTCACTTTTATCCCTTGAATTTCCAGCAAATATGCTGGACAATGTGTGCAGCCTTGGTGGTTGTTTTAAGGATGAAATTGAAGATCCTTTTATTATCGACAAGGCTGTCCAGGCTGTGGGAACACACTTCCTCCAGCTCTTCTGACAAACTACTTTTCTTCATGATACATTTGATCTTGCCACTCCAACTATGTGGTAGGGAAATGCTTTTCATAGCTCAGAGCAGGGGGCACATCACTATTGACATATAGGGAAATATGTGCCTGCATGCACCGCATATAAGGTTATTTTTGAAAGAAAATGTAAATGTATTGTAAACAGGTGCATTGATACCATTAAAATGGAAAAAAATATGGTGATATGTGGTTCACTTGAAATATTTGGTTGTTTGTGTACTACCCTGTCTGCTAGTAATAGTGTTAATTGTTGTGGCATGTGTGCCAGAAAGAAAACTGACTCGGGCACAATGTGAATGCTACATGCATTGTTATTTGTCCTTCAAAGCACTGTGAGAATTTGTGGGAGTAAATGTGTCGACAATCCACAAAGCAATTATAAGTATCACTGTATTAAAAGCAGACATTGGAAAGTAAAGTTTCTAATTCAGAAAACTGTGTTGTGAAGCGTTGGTCCTCTACAACATCGGAAAACTTGATTCACAAAACGTAATGTAAGCAACATTTTAAGTAAAAGCTTTTGAAGTGTGGAAAGTGTACTGTCTGCCATATGATGAACACTGTTACGGATGAATGTTCAATGTTCCCCAAAGAGTACACCTCATACATGTTCGATGAAACTTTAATTTATAGCCAAAATAAGAATGCCTTTGTATATTTAATTGTAAAGTTCTTACTGAAATATTTTTTCCTGTTATCAATTGTACATAGTTATATACTGCCGCTCTGTTCGTGTCATGGGTCCAGTCTACTGGCCGACGGCTTCTTCAACAGTGTGTGGATGATAATTATCAACAACGGATATGTTGTAACAATTGTTTGGGACGATCGCCAGACAACAATTTGTACTTTTGAAGTTGCTCTAACAAGCAGCAACATGGTCGCATATAGGTTGTAGAAAAGTGTGGCTGTGAAAGTGTTGCATTTATTTAAATTATAAAGCAGTCATTTCTCCTGCGTAATGAAGAACCAGGTGCACAGATTATTCGTTCGTTATGGAAAATATTTTTGGGTGCAGAACGCAAAGACATGCATTGATGGATCGATTATCAGATTTGGCAGTAAAAGATTACAGTTGACAGTTTCAGTAATAATGTGAACGCTGCTTAGTTCGGTAGCTATCAACTGTGTTCGAAAAAGTTAACAAAGTTTTTGTGGATTTAAGTGAATGTTTTCATCACTGTATCAAAATGAAAAGTATTTCTTCCGGTCCCGACTATTGCTGTTTTCTTCAAAATACATTTTTTCTATCATTGATGTAAAAAAGACTAACGTTTTGCATTTGTTTGGGATGTTTGTGTTTACATTCCTTGTTCAGCATAACACAACCTTATGACGTTGGTGATGACCGTGTACGTTTGGCTACACTGCCCACTAACGACATTGAAATAGGTGGGACTCATTCTGAGCGTATAGTGATGTTACCGTTAGGGGTGGTTGAATGTAATCAGTGCTGTGTGGCTCTTTGAAGTTTGGCTGATTAAATCGTATTGAGTTTATATACTTTATTGAAAATGTAAAATAGATGGATTCTATAAGATTGCTTTTTACTTTAATACTATTTTTTAATAGTGAGAGGTGGTTCCTATTTATTTATTTATTTATTTAACTTATTTATTTGTATAGCCCACCTAGCCCAAAGGCATCTGGGCACATTTCTTGAGGTTACATTGGCACGGTAAGCATAAGACAACAACATAATATAACATTCAAATGGTACTTACAGGATATTTACAAGATAATTACAAGATTTTTACAAGATGTATACAGTATATTTGCAAAGGAATAAGTCCAAAGGAACCTTCTTTTTTTTGTTTGTGCAGGAAAGGTCACAATGTAAGGTGGGGCGGGAAATGTGGGAAAAGGCACCAAGCAGTAATATGGAGGGGCAGATAACAGGGGAAGATGTTGCACGTGTGTTACTTCTAAGGTAGGGGGCAGTGTTTCTCATGCTCTTTAATTACAGCTTCAAAAGCACTTTGAAAATGCTCCCCCCGCCAGAGCTATGTGCTGCAGTATATACATAGGACTGTTATCGTTGATATATATGGATCAACAGCTTCTTTTCTTGCTCGCAAGGTAGTTGGTGGGATTTTTTGCCCCACAAACGTAGGTTGTGTGGGTACGGTACTGGTTGCACAATATTAGCTTGAGGAATGCAGCCTAGTATTTTCTAAGAGAGGAACAGCCTTTCTGAGAGCATTGCAGTGGTTGGATTGGGTGTGGTGGTGCATGGATGTGGTCCCGTAGGAATACTGTCGAGGTCGCATTTCACTTTCGTAGATTTAGCCTTACGTACATTCCCAACATTGGTAAAGAACTGCCACACCCATGATTCTCTCTTGGTGCTAGAGGTAGGCACTTCTTCTACCTCCTTTTCTTGGTGGTCTTCATTGTCTTTCGAAGTGCTGTGCTTGTTTGTTGTGTTCGTCCTGCAGCTGTTATTGGTGATGGTGGCTCTAGGGGAGGAGGGATGGCAGTGTATGATGACGATTTTAAGATAAATAGAAGTTCTGCGAATATTCTTCCAAGTATGGGCTGTGTGCTTGATTGTTAATGGATAATGAGTAAGAATAGGCATAGGTGCTGTGCAAGGGTAGATTTTAAGTTTGAAAGTTTCTAGATCAGTAGAAAGTGCAGTTGCGAACTGTCCGCGAAGCACAGACCCAATTGCGAAGTGTGGATGCCTTCGCAGACACGTCTCCATAATGCACGCTAGTGCAAGGTCATGTGACACTGTTTGGAGGGCCTTGCGATGATGTCAGGCATTTGCAAACATTGACGAGGCAAAATCAGTGGAAAAGTTGCAAAAAGTGCTAGAAATGATGGTAAAAGGTGGAAATGGCAGAGTTTTAAGGTGAAACTTTCTAAATTGGACAGAATTGTTGCTTTATTGGGCAAAGTAAGTTGTAGGAAATTAGCATGCACTGGTAAAAACCCATGGAATCCACTGATGAAATGTTGTTAAAGGGACGTGGTTAAGTTGCACTAATAAAAACCTATGAAATGCATTGAAAAATCTTTGTTAAAGGGATGTTACGGTTACAAGTAAAACTGTAAAACATCAGAAATTCACCAGTTATGGTAAACTAAGCAACCATAACTCGCACCATTTCCGTGCACTGATAAGACTAGCACCCAGGACATCAAAGATGACATCACAAATGTCATTGCTGACATCCATGCCTCTGTCTCCTGTTGATGTTGTGGAAGCATGAGGGGGTGAATCTGCATGGGGAAGTTGCTGGGTCTCTTTTGGTGTGGTTGGTGGGCCTGGATGGGCCTCCTGCAATGGCAACGCTGATTCATGCTGGTGGACAGTGTTTCATCCAGTTCTTCTTCATACAAGTTGGTTCCCTTTTCCTCCTCTTCCTAGGTCTTCCTCATAGCCGCAGGGGGAGTTACCTGGATGGTGAGGTGGTGGTGTCTGGGCTTCCCAGACTATGGGTTGCATGGGTTTTCTGTGCCTGTGATCTAGGTGGGTTGACTGCCCATGCAGTCAAACGATGTACATTTGCATTTGGCTGGTGGTTTTCTTCATCTCAGACATGTCAATTTACGCACGTCGACGGCAGACTGTTGCTCCACTTGCACGCCTGGTGGGTGTCACTCGCCTTGCTTTGTGCTGGGTCACCCACCCAGACCCTTGCATGCCCATGGCCAGAGTCAATTGTACACCTGCTTTGGTAGTTGGTGTACATTGTGCTACCTTGTCGTTAGGGAATGGTTGTCAATTTCATTACACAGATTCCTCGGTTTTCAACGTATGCACAGTTTCCGAGCAGAGGCCATTGCGGATAGGTTTGTGGTTGCAGGAGCTGCACTCCCGTCTGAGTGGCGTGTAGCCTGGGGACACTCACTGATGTCCTGTTGTTCTGAGTGTACCTTGGAGTGATAGACTCCGGTTGTTCTTTCATGTGGGACCGATGGTCCTTTGGTTCTCTCCGGTCTCTCCGGATGGGGTGTCATGTAGCCGCTCCTCTGCAATCAGGCCATGCTTTAATCTCCTCTTCCATGACATGTGGTCGGCCTATGGGAGTTGGTTTTGTGTAGTTTCTGGTTGAGTTGGTGCCCAATAAGGTGCCTTGGATTTATGGGGGTCTGGGGTTCTCCTTCTGGGTGTTTCTGGTCCCCATGTTCTCCGGATACTGCGGACTACTCCCGGGCTTGGAAACCCTGCTCCAAACTTTGTGGTGGGGAGCATTTCTGAGTGGGTATGCTTTTGAAGACCCTCCCTCTCTTTCGGTTGGGAGACTGGTTGATGTCCCTGGGCTTGCCTTGTGGATGTGTGCCTCTCTTGGCATTCAGTGTCTCTCTGTTGCTGGTCCTTTCAATTCCTGGTTCTCCCTTTAGGTTGATGTGGCTCCAGAGGTATTTGCAGAGATTGTAGCTCACCTTCATTTATGTGTCCTTGCCTCAATGATTGGCACTTTACGTCGGCTCTCAGGGGGTGGGTCAGGATCATTGTCTTCTGCTTGACTGTCTCTCCTGGATTGGGGGTTCTTGGGACCTTTGTGGTTGTTCCAGTTGTCTCCTTCTATTGCTCTCTCTTCATGGGGCCTGTTTCTGTGCCAACCAGGGGGTCCTTCCCTTGTGAGGGGTTGCTGTGTCTCGTACATGTCCTGGCCTTTGTTCTAAGGGGGGTGTGGCTCTTTGCAGAACAGTTGCAGGTGTTTGGGGATCACATGGCCTCTTTAGTATTCTTGGTTCCATGAGCTTGCCCCCACCGGAGGCCCTTAGTCTTGCTTCTCCTGGGTTCCTAGGTCCTGGGTTCCCAGGCATACAAGGCCCGGGTTTCAGAAGCCTTGGCCTTCCCAGCTGGATCTGAGATGGTGGTTGTTCTACGAGACTATCAGAAAGGTATTTGAGTTTGAACGCCCCATGCTGCCCATCCTTGCTGCATTTGCTGACAGTTTTTGGTGGGGTCCACTCTGGGGTCACTGCCTGTGCTGTCCTGTGGTATTGGGATGGCCCTTCTCAATTCTTTCAATTGGTTGGACTGGTTTTCCCTTTTTGTAATGTCTTTTTCCTCTATGGGTGGATCTCCAGAGGAATCGCCTTGGTCTGGATGGACAAACCGCTGCATGGGCTTTTGTGTATCATCAGGAGGTTTGGGTTGCCATCCCTGGATGTCTTGGTTGTTAATGTGGGGGGCTGGGCAGAGGATCATCTGGCTTCTCTGGAAGTGGTCAATTATTGAGGATTGGAGACTTTGAGAGGAGATTGCCTTTGCAGGTTGTTTTCCTCCTTCTGCCCCTTTCTCAGACATCTGTTGCTTGCCTGGGTCCCCTGTTTTTGTCTCTCTTTGCCTCCCCCTCCCCTTCAAAATTCTGTCCAGTTTGCACTGGGTTCTGGGCAGTTGGTGCCTGTCAGGTGGCTGCCCTGGGTCTGGAATAGCACCAGTGTTTATTGTGGGCCTTCCTCCATTTCCCTTGCATGGTACTGGCGTTCAGGTGAAGCAGACTACAGGTCTTTTAGGGTTACCCTTTGTGGGGTGTGTTTGGTTTCCTTCGGTTCTGGTTTTTCAGTGTCCGGGCCTTGGTAGGTCCCAAGGTGGCCTTGCCCTCTACTGGAAGGTCTCGAGTTTGGGGCCACTTATCCACTGTGTGGGGACCCACCTAAGTGTTTTTTTATGCTTGGGTGGTGGTTGTCATCCTCCTTGCAGGGCACCCTTAAACCATGTGAGCCTTTGGATGCCGCAGTGTGCATTTCTAAGGTGGTGTTGTGGATCGGCTATGCCTCCTCTTCTTTGTAGTATCCGATCTGAATGATACCTGGCCTAGTAAGATCGTTGTATGTCTCTGTTCCCCCTCCCTTGCCTCATCGTGCCTTGAAACACTTGTGTATAGGCGCGTTATAAATGCCATATCATATCATATCAAATGCCGAGTGTTCTGGTTGGGGATTCTTTTGGGGGGGCTTTCGTGTACAGTCTTGCCGCCCCTCACCCTGCAGGGGCCTTCCTTCTGTGATCTAATTTTGGTGGTACTTTGTATGGGGTCATCCCTTTGTGCCTATTTGGGGCATTTGCGTCACTCACCTTCCGTCCAAGGTGTTGTTCTTGGTGGTTGTTGCCTCTGCCCGTTGGCTGGGTTGATTTGGGTTTGTTGTGTCATCCTCCCTTTTTTCAAGTAACTCCCTGTCCAGTTGTATTTCGTTGTGTCCTTCCCTTCTTCTGTGCGTTTTTCCTACAGCTCCTGTGGCCCATCCGTTGCTCATTCTCAGTCTTCCTCCTTGGGGAGTGGCAGCCTCCTGTGAGGTCTCAGGGTGTCTCAGCGGTGGCTATACTGGGTGACTGCTTGAGCTGGTCTGGTCAATAGCCATGGATTGCTTTAGGGTTGGTTCCTTTGTTCATTGGTGTGCTGTCCATTGACACCGGTTGTATGCCTTTCTGGAGAGTCTATTGGTGATGGGATTCAGCAGCGGTTTTGTCTCAGTGTTTCCCATTGGAAGCCCTGCCTGTTGATGTGCTTTGGTACGCCTCAGAGGTCAGTACTGGGAGGAGGAAGAGGGACATAGAGGTAATTCCCTGATTACTTACTGGTAATCTTCATTTCTCCGAGTCTTACTGTTCGTCACTGTACTAACGACCCTCCTCACTCTCCCTGGCCGGGGAAGGTCCCATGACAGGTTTGGGAAATTAGTAACTGCTGGATTATGGGTAAGTGGAATGTATTATACCTCCAAGGAAAAAAAAAATAGAAAAGGGGTTTGTGGAGTGGAGGTGGGGCCTCAGAGGTCAGTACTGTGGCGAGGAAGTGTAGCACTAGGAGTCATGAAGATTACCAGTAAGCACTCAGGCCATTACGTAGTATATTGTTGTGGCACAGGAACCATTCCCATTCTCTTTCTATCTTATGTTATAAAACAATATTTATTTAATAAACTCCAGGTGCAGGGATGTCATTTGGGGGGTCACCAATGGTCACAGCTGCAACCTTGCTGCTACCCCTGTGATCTCCCTTGCTCCCGCTGCAGTCTCTCTAGCTTTATTTTTTTTTTAACAAAAGCTGCTGGGCACTGGAATAGCCTCAGGTGTGCGGAGCCATGGCACACAAGGTGTGGGGGTACGCAGCCCAATCCTCACCCATCAGAGTGAAAGCTGGGCTGGGGCTTGCAGCACTAGAAGGAAGCGCTCAGTATGGGTTGGAGCTGATCACATGCCACATTCAGCTAAAACCCCTACTCCTATGGCTTTCTCAAGGCTCATATACAGGAACCAGGAAGCTCGCCCAGCTTCCTGGTTCCTGTTTGTGAGCAGCAAAGAGTGATGGATTGAAGCTGGAAAGACAGTTAAGAATGTTAAGATGTGTATTTTGCATATGTGAAGTGCGGGTCAGATGTATGTATGTGATATGGGTCAGTGAGTGCTGGGCGAATGAGAAGAAATGTGATAGTGTGTGTGTTTTAATGTTCTGGGTGGGTGTGTATGTGTGGAGAATGCAGTTAAAGTGGATTTAAGAGAAGGTGTATGCGTGAGTGACTGGTGGGTGATGAATAGGAATGTGATAGTGTGTGTTTGAATGTTCTGGGTGGGTTGGTGCATGTCTGTGTGGAGAATGCAGTGCAACTTTATGTGAGATGTTTATGGGTGAGTGAATGGTGGGTGAGTGAGTAGGAATGTGAGTGTATGTGTGTGTGTGTGTGTGAGCCGTGTGTGTTTGTATGTACATGTTCTTGGTTGGTGGGTGGATGCATGCCTTTGTGGTTAATGTAGTCTGAATTTTATGTTCATTTATTGCTTGCTTGTTAGGCACTTACACAGGAAGGAAGTACTGTTTCAAAACACCCACAGGGCAACATGGGAGGGGACAAGGGGATGTAAAAAGGATCAAAATTCATACAAATATTAATACAGTGGGAGGGGGAGGACGAGACAAACCTACTATATATTTTTTAATGGTTTATTACCAGGGGAGTTGCTAGGTCTGGAAAAGACACAGGGCTACGCTGATGTCAGAACTGTTGGGACTGGGGGCTAGCTAGTCTTTTGGCTGTAGCTCTTGAGATTCTATCCGGGGCTACAACCAAAAGATCAGGGGCTATAGGCCCCTTAGCCCCCCCCCCCTAGCAACGCCCCTGTTTATTACAAACCTTTTTAAATTGCATTTTATACATTTGTACATTATCTTCATATTCCAATTTGCAAAGATTAACTCATAAAACAGTTAAACTAAAAGTGACACAATTATACAATAAGTTACAGGATTAAGTGGCTTCTCTAAATGATAATCGATCTCTCATTATCTCCTTATTATATCCTCTAAAAAAAAAAGTTAGAGCAATTGTCACTTTTCTGTTTGAGTCTTCAAAATACCACGTCCACCAGTCTTCAGGACCCAGCGTTCGATGTTCTGCCATAATGTTCCCACGCTGTTTTGTTCTTGCAGCGGTTAAGGCCGTGCAGAATAGCGTCAAGTATTTCAGAGTCTCATCCTGCTTATTAGATAATCAGCACTTTTTGTCTTGGATCTCATTCTTAGCTCAATAAGGCAATATTTCTTTGGTCTTAAAAGCATTCAGATGGAATTTCATGTATAGAGACCTGCAATGTTTATCAGGAAATCTTCCCAAATATCTCTGTGTCTTGTTTAGTTTTTTTGCTTCCAATGGTGCGAGCTGCATCCGTTTTTGATTGCTTCTCATCTCAATCTCAAAAATTGCCCAGGTGTAAAAAATGTATTCCATAAATGCATTTTAGCGCCAGGGCACTTTTTGCCCTAAGGTTTATACAAAATGGGAGCTAATTTTCTAATAAGGCGGAACCTACATGTATGCCATAAAAGCCATTTACGCCATACATTTGCATTACAGCTCATTTTCGTCCATTTGTGTGGCAGAGAGAAGGGGCAGACCCCAACTTGCATTTCCACTGCCTCCCATCCTCTCCACCATACAAATGCCCCAGCATTTGCTCTGTCATGTATTTTCATGCCGGCAGCATTTACTCATTTGCATGGTTGAATGCAAATGTGCGGGCAAAAGTGCACATTTGCACTCTGCCGTGCAAATGACCAAAATGTGTCGGTGGGGAGTTGACTACTTGATCCTATATATGTAACAGCTCCCTGCTAACAAATTACAATTTGGAGCAAAATGTGCTCCAAGGGTATCTGCATTAGGTTAAACTTTTCCCTCGTGCAAAAAATCTTTGAAACAGTACTTTCTTTGAACTCGGGCAATGTTTGTCACAGTGTGCACTCCGTGCAAAATTGCACTTGCACAGGTGCAACATTTCTGTAATATGGCCCCTGACTGATTGATCTTTTTTCAATGTTTAGTTCAAGACAAAGCAATAGTGAATTATACCGAATAGTACAACATTTGAAACTTTTCAAAGTCACCAGACGATCATATTACTTTTTATGCTAACATTGGTTTTGATGTTCTTTGATGTGATGGATTCACGTTGCTTCCTGCTTCATTTTAAATGCAATTTTGTGTTTCGTACCCATAAATAAACATAAAGTATCAAATCATTTTTTTTTCCCCAGGGTTTTTGTTACATCCTGTTTTGTAAAGCTGGCGCGTGAACCTTTATATTTTTGCCTTCTTTAATGGCGCACGAGGCTTCTTGACATGCTGGATCCGGAAACCGAGAGATCAGAAGAACAGATTAAAGAAGCTCGTGCTCAGCATGGCAGGAACACAAGGTTCATTATTCTGAAATCTGGACTCGGGGAGAGAACGCCTCTTTGTCTTCCCAGGAAGCTCTGAAGGAGTGTTTAGACGAAGCAAGGGCAAGAAGTGCAGATGCGTTTGAAGCTGCTGGAAAGGTAACCGCACTTGTGTAAATACATATTGGGAACTACTTTTAGGAAGACTTCTGAAGGGCAGCTCAAGACAAAGCTAGTGATAGGTGCCATGTTTAAGGGAATCAACTTCTGGACAATCGAAAGAAGAACATCATGGAGTATTGTAAGATAATATTTGCCTAAAAAAAAAAAAAATATCCTGTACTGATGATACAAATTCAAAACAAAAACTCAATTTATGATTAGCTAAAGAAGCATAGGCTTTCCTCCCCACAATGCACTGCTCATGACCTCACATAGGTTATCAATAGCATCACTGTGGCTATTTCCTTGCTGAAGTCATGCCCAACGCACTGGGTATGCCCCTGGCTGCCATCAGCATCCACAAGGCATTACGTGTAGTGGTGCTTGTATGCCATACGCACATGGCATTGCCTACAGTAATTTTCTGTAATCTCTATGCCCGCCGCCATGGCGCACAGAGAACGCGCATAGGGCATGGCACGGGCCATTCCCAGAACCCACAATTCTTGGCCAAAGGCCATCACGCCTCAAACACGACACCCCTATCCAATCGCGCCATCTGGCCTTGCACTCTGGGCACTGCTCTCAGTTGATGTCCTATAGCCATGTCCCATGTGTATTTTCAATGCCAGCCAGTAATGACAAAGGTACACGTCCCTGATGCCAGTGATGATGCCGTTGGTGGGCATTACTTGGCGTGGTGCGTTTTGGTCCCTAATAGTCCTGCTGAAACTAGTTTGAGCAAACCTGTAATCACCCTAAATATCAGTTCACTGTAGGTACCCCTAATCACTAATGTAGTTTGATGATTTGCCTTTTGACATCAGATCTTTTAGTGGCCATGTGGTTGAGAGAGGGCAGCTGCTATCCAGCAAGGCGGGCCGGGCAGGGGGTAAAACATGGTAGAACTACCCCTGCATATTCAGTAGATACCAAAGTTTACAGTTTGTGCACTCCCAGCGGGAATATCCCTTAGGTAAACATATCTGCCCAGTGTTGGTGATTTCTATGTCATGAATCTCAATCAAAATAGCAATTTAACTGCAGCTTTGTTTAAACACTTGTGTACGGTTTTTAATCAACATAGGTGAGCCTGGCATCATGACAGAAGGTCATAGCATTGCTTAATTGAATGCATGTCGGCATATTTTAGGAGTTGTGCTATGAAATAATTTGACTATGTACTTCCACCCTAAAGTACCAACATGGCTTGGTCTGCAGCTCCTCTTATCTACACTAGAGGTAGGGTACTTAGGCAAGAGCTGGTCCAGAATGCATTATTTATTTTATGTTTTATTTATTTATATGTAATGCACCGAAAGCCTGCAGGCATTGAGGCGCAACACGAAGACACATACAGGTGACAATAAGCATGAGACGTAGAAGACAAGACAACACTTGGCAAGCCAAGACATTCAGGGCAGAAGTACCTGTAGGGCATGGTTCTGTGACAGACCTGTGGATACAGTACCTCATCTGGTCTAAGGTCCTGCCTTGGGCGCAGGCCTGTGTTCTTGTTCTATGGCGGGGCCTGCCATGGTATGAAAACAAAATGGAGTTGGTGGGCACACACAAAATGGAGTCTTGTTAGATTCTAGTCTGGGCTGTCCTCAGGGGTCACAGTTCTCTGGGGTATTCCCGCGCGGGTGCTCCGGGGCCGGGCCCTGAGCCCAAAGCAGCCACACCAAAACTCACCCAGGAAGTGTGTGTGTTGACTCTGGATGGGGGGGATCTGGGACCCCCTCCTCCACACACCACCAATGTCACGTGTGTGCATTCCAGAGCTGCAATGATGTTAGGGAAGTGGACAGCATCATAGAAACGTGCCTTTGTGCTTTTATCTGTGCTGGGTTAGTGGGAGGGGAGATGTGCTACAGTGCACGCTGTATGAGCTAGCCAAGAATGATATAAAACACGGGCTGTGACATGCCATGCAGCATGCCCACAGTGTTCTTGAAGGTGCCTGTGGAGAGAAAGTGCAGCACAGACACAAGCTGTTCTTATGTTGATCCTCCTTTGCATATCGTCCTGTACAGGGTAAGTAGCACAGCTATGGTCGCCCTGCTAGCGTGGTAGAGTGTTATTGGCTGCCCATCAGTTAGTGCCTAGGCTGATATCTTGACACAGAGAATGGTTGCTCTTCTTGCCAGGTAGCACATCTGCCTTTCTGCTGCTTGCTCTCTGCGGTATTGCTGTGCATGCCTCTGTAACTCACTGGAGAGTAAGAGGTTGTGCATCTCGAGGTTCACTACTGCTCATGGAAACATGGTGATGGGAATTGCATTTGGGGAAGGTATGAGGCCCACGTACACGTTCAGGGCTCATTGGGGGGATCTGTGGCTTGATATTCATCCCCTGCATGCATTTACCTCCGTCCTTTGGATTGCAGTAACTTCACTGTGGTCTTGGCAGAATCAGTGCCTGTTGTTGGCAGTATTGTGGTGGTATTTCAACTGTAATGTGGTGGAATTAACATTTTTTATGGCCCTAATTCCTCAGGTGGAATTAGCCCTGCCTGAATTACCTTTGGTTTTCTGCACTAATAGATTTCATGCTTTATTCTCCACAGAAGTGTCACAAAATCACACAATACATCAAAAAGCTAATCATTAACATTAAGAGTATAACAGTTACAATGCTAAATTCATATTAACATGAATTGTTGAATAACAACACAGGGGCTAAGTTTGCTGGTGGAATTAGCACCCATTTTTAGTCACCCTTAATTCAGAGGCATAGTAAAAATGTTGGTAATCTCATTACCACAAATTTGTTCCATTACCGCCCAATTCGTAATTAGGCCAAATTATTCCATAGGTCTTCTCCAAGCTCTACCAGGTTAACTGAATGTGTCCCTTCTTTCTGTGAGTAAATTAATGCGCCTTACAGCCAACACACTGGACATCCTCAGAAAAATGCAAACTTCTTTCGATAGGAATGAGCATGTCACAGCAAAGCTACAGTGCAAGAACACTAAGCAGTTTATGGTATGTTGTGTTATTGTGATTTATACCACACGCCACTGCCATTTTCATGATCTCCAGGCACTCAGTTGTATCTGAAAAGAAAGGGGGTTGGGATAAGTTAGCTAGTGGGATTGAGATGGAAAAGCGCAAGAGAGCTTTGATGTGCTGTTGGTTGCATCAGTTCAGAAGAACCAGTCACTGTGTGCTGGTATGTTATTCGTTGGTCAATGTTGTGTGGATGTTTGTATGTAGGAGATTTATGTGCATCTTTGGTGTCGTGGAGAGTCGGTAGAGTGCTTGTTCTTTGTAGTGTTTTTGTGGTAACGGTATGTGTCTTGTTTCTTCAGTCTTGGGTGGTGCAGAGTATTAGTGAGTTTTAGTAGGGTTAATAGTGGGTCATCTGAGTCTTTTTAGTGGGCATTGAGTTGTTCCATTTTGTTCATATTTTTTAATGGTGTTTGGTTCGAATATTTTATTTCTCTGGGTGCTCTGGTTTCAGAGTTTATTATTGTGTTTTGTTGGTGGTTTTCCGTTGCCGTTGTTCTCTCTCTCTTTAGCTTAGTGAGTTAAAGAGCCATGTTTTTAACAGTTTCCAGAATTTTAGGTGATCTTTTGTTTTCGTATTCCCTTTGGTAGCGATTTCCAAGGTCTCACCACTAGACAGTAGAATGCTGATCCTCTGAATTTGTTTTGCGTATTATTTCCGTTCTAGGCAGATGTTGTTGCTGAACAATAGTGTTTGTGTTGGTTTGTATATGGCGATTTGTTCCTATATGAATTCTGCTCCTTGGCTGTGGATTGTTCTGTGTGTTATGCAGGGTGTTTTGCAGAAGATTCTTTTTTTTAACTTATTTCTTTTAAAAAATGTTGTGCTGAATATTTCAATTTTATGTATTGTTTGTATTTTATGTATTTTATGTATTTTGTAATGTATTTAACCTGATGTCTTTATGTTGAAGAAAGGTTTTGTGATTGTTCATGGCAACCAATGTAGAGTGGTCAGTGCGGGTGTGATGTGTTCTCTCTTAGTGAGTCTGAGGAATAGTCTTGCTGCTGTATTCTGTATTCGTTGTAGTTTTCTCATTATGTGATATAATGGGCCCGATTTATGGAATTATGTGCACGGTTCAACGTGACTTTGCACTGCTGACACAAAGCCTGATTCATGGAACTGTGTAAAAAAAGTGTATTTTGCAAAGTTCCATGAATCAGGGTTTGTGTCAGCAGTGCAAAGTCACTTTTCAGCAGTGCAAAGTCACTTTTAAAAGTCAGTATCTTCCTGTTGCCATTATTTCATCTGTGGATCCAAATCTGGTCTGGCTAACATCCATATTTTCACTGTATAGTAAGAACACCAGAACATGACTCTGTTGTTAAAGCCTTCCTTCTTCTTCAGGAATTGTTTCTTTTGCTTTTCAGTACTTGCCCTACAAAAGGGTTAATTAAATGTTCAAACATATTGACAGGTGTATTACTCTTCACCTCTGAGGTTCCTTTAAATGACAAATTGCCCGAATTCAGAAAGCAAAACGACCCCCCCACCTTGCTAAAATATTTAGTGAAATTAAGTCCTTGTGTAGGATTGCTTATGTCTTGCTATTTATCAACTCTAACTTGTCGGAAGGTAGACTCAAATTGCATAATTTGGAATCCATATTATGGGTTTTGTTTCAAGCTGTATTTTCAAAATCTACAAGGAGGTTGTGGAACATATCATTGGCATTTTAAAATGGGTACAATTTTTAGCTAGGCCCTGAGACACAATTAACACGTACTGTATTACAATGATATTGTTAAAGTGACACTTCTGGCATCCATGGGGAGATCCCCTAACTTCAGCTTCTAGAAGGAAACTGAAAAGGTGACTGACACATCAGGGGGCATGGAAAGTGAAGGGATGATAGCACAAGTGCAACACGCTGGGCTTTAAAGGAAAGCCACGCCGAGCAACAGAGGTTCAAATCCCAGATCCGCATTTAGAAAATGAACTCAGGTACCTGCCTCTCGATAGAAAATGAAGATTATTGCCATGAAGTTGATGGGTTGTAATTATAAAGAACACCTTCTTTGAGAAAAGCGTTAAGCTCCAGTCCTCAACCATTATGATAACTCTGAGGTTGCAAAAACCTTGCTATTGCAATAGCACTCGACCATTCAGTAAACCACCAACATATTGTGTACTCATAGTTGTATTAGTGATACAGAAACTTCACATTTGTCTAGAGGGAAGTGCTGCTCACAATTCCCATCTTTTACCAATGATATCTCTGAAATTGCTCCCTTTGCATGTAAGTCTGATAAGATCATGGACTAATAATTGCTGAATAGAGGAAATGCATACTGAGCAGTATGTTAATTTGTGTGAATCTTGAGAGTATTTCACCCTGAACACTGACACTGCCAGAACAACATACATTAGGGCTCATTTTATAAGGCGCAGTGCAGGGAAATCAAAGGCTTATGCCAGTTTCTACTCTCCAAGGCATTTAAAAACATTTTGAGATGTCGTTGGCGCTGTGGCTGGGGGATAGGGTTAGGTTTATTCCTTCTCAAAACTTAAGTACATATCTAAATTAAAAAAAAAAATAGCAACTTTTTTGCAGAATTATCTTGATATATCAACTCAAAACAATCATTTTTTCAAAGTATCATTTTTTAAGCTTTCTTTGCATAGAAGCATCTTTTCTTATATTGAAAATGTGCTATTACCTGTCTTCCAGTAAAAGTTGAGTACTTGTTTAAAGTTTATCCCTCATTAAGTGCATACATGTTCTTGCCCCAAACATTATATAAAATTAAATCTAACAATACTGTCTCTGATGATATCTGTGATCATCCGAACAAGTTGTGTTGACCATCTCTAGATCTTATATTACATCTCGTTGTGTCCTAAGATTTTCTGTCTCTCACCCAAAGCTCAGTATTCCCTTCCTTACTATATTTGGAGCTTGGAACATTTTTGACAATTTTGCAAAGGTCGTAAGTCGTGGCATTTCTGTTAACTCTCATGTGTTGATGGCTTTGTGCTAGCGGCTGCCATCTTGGCGCCTTGACACAGTTTGGCGTGCATGTGACACCTAATAAAGCCCTCAAATCAAAGCAAATGAAATCAAATGAATGCTCCTCTGCAAAAATCACACAGGTGTCCACCTGCATGACAGTTTTATTCTGGCATTAAACATAGCTGTTGTATAGTATCTGCCTGCAATTAGCACCTCATAAAGTCAGCTGACTTTAAAGAAATCAGTTGAAAAGGGATCATTTTTAAATGTTCTGGAACACAAAATTAAAGTGTTTATGCACGGTGTGATGGTCGTATTCCTTAATTTTGCATTTTGTGCTATTTCTGTCCCCTTCCATAGTGTAAAGGGGGAATAAGCAGAGTTTGCATCTCCCTCGTGTTTAGTCCTCTGTCTTGGAAGAGTACATTCTTAACACGTATGAATGCAGGAATGATTCTATCTGTGGGACTATTTGATCATCTCATTCCCGCTATAAAAAGGCTTAGGCGTGGACCTGTAGAACCCGAAAAGACTGAGTAATCACAAAGTATGGCATTTGA
The DNA here is from genome assembly GCF_040938575.1 of Ambystoma mexicanum. Lineage (NCBI taxonomy): Eukaryota > Metazoa > Chordata > Amphibia > Caudata > Ambystomatidae > Ambystoma > Ambystoma mexicanum. The sequence continues at coordinate 393,149,556 of NC_090936.1, forward strand.
ATCTGATGGGACCTCAATCTGAAAAAAACGACAACTATTGCCATATTTGCTGAAGATCACTTTCATATGGACGGCATTGTTTCTGCTCACATCTCACCAATAAAACTGCATTCATTTTAACCATACTGATTAAACACAGGACTGCAAACCTTTATTAAAGTAATTGGACCATAATAAATAAATAAATAAATCCACTTCGAATCAGCACCTGCCAAGCAACAGGCAGATTCCATAGGAATCCATCAGTAAACACCATCTGCAAAGCGTACATTGCAGGCAGCATACAAGTGAAGGGGAAAAGTCTTTTCAACTAGTTCTATTCCTAACTTCTGCACCCTGCCGTGAAAAAGTTGAACATTGCAAGCAGTGTCCATACAGCAAGTAAGTGCTAATGCTGGCAATCCGTGCATGCAATTTGCATTTAATTTAAAGAGCCCCTTAAATGCTGGTCGTAAAATATAATTTGCAAGCAGTATTTACATCTGTCACAAAATGGAGAGTAATATGAAAGAGTAAAGGAAATTTCGCATTTGTTTACTCTCACTGTCCACATTTTTTTGTAAATGTGGAAAATTGAATGCAGTAAACTCAGCAGCAACATAAGTGCTAGCGTTGCCACTCCTCTGCATTCAATTACCACCACTTTTGTACCGTGCACCTTGAAAGGGATATCTGTGTCCTACATCCTATTTTTGCTTGGAAAGAAATGGAAGCTAGGGAAAAGCTAACCTGGCTGGGCTTTTAGTAATTCGCTTTGGACTTTTGGTGCCCAGCATAGGAATGGTTTTCCGACTTTCTATTTCCCAGCTGCAGGTCCCTGGCTATTCAGCAAATCACATCAAGGAGATTTTCACGAGGAACCTTTTGGGCATGGTGGTCCAGTAGGTATTTAAGAGAATGCATAATTGCCTTAGTGAATGAACCCAAGAGAAGTAAAGAGCTGGCTGGGGGAATGACCCTACAGTCATCCACCTGCCTAGTCCCGCCTGTTCGTATTGGCACACAGTTGCATGCACTCACATAGTTTTCAGAATCAGTGCTCTCCTATAAAAGTCCTCCGCCCTTTTATTATCGACAAACCAACACTCCACCGCAGTTACATCAGCATATGGAGACTTAAGATGGAGGTTGGTGAGCAACGTTGTTTATAATATTCATTATTATGAAGTAGTTGTGAAAACGGTTGGGATATCAGTCCTGATGTTGTGAGGTGTTGAAACATGTATGTAGTCGTAGGATGTATTAGATTTCTGGTTAAGCATTAACATGTAACATTTGTGTGTGTTTTAACTGGATTGTTGATTGTGTGATTAAATGATTTTTGTGTATTTTCTGGGCACTTAGGAGTTTTTTGTATCAGGCACTACATGCGTTGTACTAGGCACTGAACTCACTCTGTTCTTCTCTTTTACACATCTACTTCTATTCCCCTGTTCTGTTTAAATACAACATGGCAGATGTAAAAGTGATTGTTGCTTGTGAGACAATGTGGATTTGAGCTAAGCATTTTGATGGTTTGATTTTGAGGTTTTTGTATAGCGCACCTGACAAACCAAATCGAATCTGGGCAGAGGTTGGATCTAAATACACTCAAGCGAAACACTGCAAGAAAATAATATTTATACTAAATTCCAGCCATTTATCCTAAGGGCACTCCTAAAATAAGACCATCTTATGCCAGTTATGCAAGTTCTTTCTCAATGCTAGCGCCTCCCACTCTAAGTCACTACATCTAGGTAGATGAAAAATATAGGTACATGTTCAGATGAAGCTGTTGCATGGATCAATTCTTTTTTAGGTCCAGGAGCTCGAGGGTATCAAAAGATGTTTTTTGTTCATTTTTATTCTGCTCTGATTTTGTTTATAAGTGTGGTTCCCCAAGGCTCTTTACTATCTCCATTTTTATTGAATAACTTACACAAATCTTTCCGCAACTTAATAGATGATTTAGGTGTGTCCTACATAAATTATGCTAATGATAACTATTTTGTTCCAACTATCTGTATTCACTGTCAAGATTCTGAGGAAATCAACTGGACCTATTCAGCCATTCAGTTTTGGATGGCTCCAAACTATCTCACCCTGACTGACAGGAAAACCAATTTAATTATTTTAGGCTCAGCAAATCAACTGAAGAAGTTGGACCCTGCCTATAGTCATGTATCTATCGCTGGATGCTCAGTAAAGGCTGCTCGGCATGTGAAAACTCTTGGAATCTATCTGACCCCCAGCTCTCAGGTAACAAACACATATCTAGTATTCATTCAGTGTGCTTTTACATGACTAGACTTCTTTGGCAAATTCACTCATATTTATCTCGCAAAGACCGGGCATTTCCAGCATCAGCAACCATCAATGCAACATTGGATTATTGTATAGCCTGCACCTCTCAAGCAACTTCAGGTTACCCAGAATGGGGCAGTCTGAGCAGTATGCGGCTAAAGGAAACAGGATTATTTTACTGAAGCCCGTCGCAAACTTTATTGGTTACCGGTCCAGCAAAGAGTACAACACAAGGCATTATCCATTATATCTAAGTGTCATTCCGGAGATGTCCCTTTGTATCTCTGAAATTGTATCAAAATGCCCAGGAGGGGGCTACTTTAATGTCTAATAATGAACTACTTCTTGCTCAACCACGATTTGCTTTGAATAAATATGGTGGCTCTTGCTTTGAAGTTTGGGCACCTTCTCTGTGGAACAGTATTCCGATCCAATTGAAGAAAAGTACAAGTCTGGGACACTTCCAAAAAAAAACAAAATACCTATTTGTTTAATAAAAACACTGGCTGAGGCCGCTGTGTTTTTATAATTCATACACTCACATCAATATTTCATTGTTGTCTGTCTGTTTCTTTTGTTATATGCACGATTTGAGGCCTATAACGGGCTATAAATAATAAACTTAACTAATTCTTAAAATCCAAAATAGTACACAGTAGTTATAACAGGATGATATTTACTTTGTTTATCTTCATAATATAACACTGCCTTATCTGTTTGTGAGGCAAGTACTTGCTGGGAATATTTAAGAGAAAGAGGAATTTAAATTTGCAATAAATAAATAAATAAAGAACAGGTAATTTTGTAGAGAGGGGACTCCAATAGGCAAAAACAAGTCATTGCTCACATCACTGTCACTGAAACCAATGTGCAATGAAAGCCCTCGTGCAGTGAATCAGACCTGAATGGCACGTTTAGTTAATTAACGATGTCTGCTTCTTTTTTCTTTGTTTGTTGTTTGAACAATCATGGCAGGAACTGGACGTTCTTGACTTCCTGGCAACACTAGGGGAAGTGGGGGTTTGGGGCCTGTAGTACCTGTCATTGGGTCTCTGTTCTCCTGGGAATGCGATGGGTGAGGTGAAGTTGAATTAATGCAGAATTTAACCACGTCTGACCTTGGAAGCACCTAGGAATAGTTTACAGCCGCAGACATTATAATGTGGGGTTAGCGTGTGTTTTTTTCAGGACCAGAGGTATTACAAGTTGTGGTCACCGAGACGACATTTCACACTACTGCCTGGTCTTTAAAGAAAAATAAAAAGGAGTTTCCTGTAAATTGGCAAGAACTCGGTTTAATGATGCTCAGACCGTTCCTTTTAGTACTGTTAGCTAAAAGATTCCATTGCAGCCGTGGTTTATTTGTTTGTCATTGTTGAAAAGTTCCTGAAACTGAAGGTCTTTATTTTAAAACTTGGCTGTGGTGGGTGGAGCCTAATGCTGACACACATGTGGCTACTGCAGGCCTTTCAACGCTGTCCATTGTGACCACATATTTTCTGGGAAAGGGATGCAGTATTGTGCCGGCGAAGTTACCATAGAAACAGTCAAAGCGAAGGCAGTGGCGGCTCTAGTGCAGGCCGAAAGATGGGTGACGAATTTGTCGAAAGATGCTCTAGTGCACTCCCACTATTTCCAAACAAAACAATCTACTCAAGATAAGATATGACTTTGGACTCTGGAACGCTCACATAATGATAGTTATCTTTTTTTAAAAAACAGAAACTCATGTTCCTCAATTACGTAATTTGGCAGCAAGAAGCCATTACTTGTTGACATACACTTAGCCAACTCCCCACCACCAAATTATCATCATTGGCACAGGAGAGTGCAAACGTGCAGGGCACAGGGTCTTGTACATGAGTGTACTCTGTCTTTTGCCCTGCACGTTTGCAGTCTGCTGTGCCAAGTGTGTAAACAATGCCTGCTATGCTCTCATGCCCTGCATCCTTTACTTTTATTTGTGAGCGCTGCTTGCCATGCTTGCCAAATTACAATTTGCATTGTGAACACTGCTTACCATGCAATCATGGGAAAAAGTGTTCACAATTACAAATAAACGCTGTCCTACATGCGAGCATGTCAGGCATCGTTTAATTGTACATGCAGCCTGCCATGCGAGCATGGCAGGCAGCGCCTACAATGGATCCCTATGGGGACTGTCTGCTTTACGCTGTTGCAAAAAAAAGGCAGACTCCATAGGGATATACAGATTTTTTGTCAGCGTAAAAATCCATGCCAGTGCAAATGCTGGAGCATTTGCACGGCAGAGAGGAAGGAATGTGGCAGAAACGCAAGTTACAACACCATACGCTCCACGATACAAATCCAAATGCATTTCGGTCAGCATGTGATTTTCATTTATGTTTTACTTTATTGCTTTAATTCGACAAAATAGTCATGAAAGCAGTTAATTAAAAAAGAATTAAACCACATCAGTTACAGCATCACAATCGCTTATCTCATAGATAACTTCCACTAAAATTACACAACCACCAATTTATCATAGAGAACAAATAAAAACCGAGTTAGCATTATACAAACAATGAATGCTCCTGCAAAAAAGATATCTTTACCCCCACAGCACTGTTCAGCAACTTAGCTTTCCTCATATAGATTTTTCTTGCTCAAGATAACTTGTAGTGCCACGCACAGCCTCTGCATGCCTAGCGTCCAGACACATCGGCATAGCAACAGCGAAGGACCTGCATTCACGGCTTAAGAATAGAGGCTTCAAGAGGCGTGTCCTCAAAGGCTTGGTGGCTGGACAGAGTAGCAAATTATGATGGACCGTCTCCTCAGGCTCACCACAGAGGATGCATGACGCGGGAACAATATTTTTCCATCTATGCCAAAGTACAGCAGTCGGCAGCATTCCAATACAGAACTTTAGATATGAAACTCCCACCTAGGTGAGAAATAATCCAGCTATTCTCCACAGCCCGCCCGTGTCTTTATTAGAATGTATCCTGCCAGCTGCTCAGAAGCCCTGGATCTTCCCAGAATGTCCTCCCGAGCTTTTGTCACCGCTGCACTCTTGATCGCTTCTTTTAAAGCCGATGTGATCATTTAGGGATTTGACCAGTAATCCTCCAAACCCAGCAAGCCCAGATATCTTTTCACATGATCAGCCCACTTTAAGGAGCCGCTCCTCTGCTGGGACAAAACATCTGTAACTGCCTCTTTATATTTACAAAGGTGAGGATTAGACCAGAGGCAAGCCCAGTAAAGAACCAGGCGTAATTTACAGATCATCTCAAAATCCTCTAATAAAGTTTCCAAAAGTACTGGGATATTTGGGGCGGCAGTGGGCAATCCAAGGATACTCTTCGAAAATGTTGTCTCACCCACTGCAAAGGACTTGGTCTCTGCTTGTCCCCAAAGATCCTCCCGATACAGCGCTGCCTGGCGTGCTTGTGCTCTGTAAGCTTCCAACGAGACCTGTACTGCCCCATTCCCATGTTCATTGGTGAATTTAGTGAGGGCCCCAATGTTTCTGAACAAGGTGAGATTGGCCTTCTCGACCTGCACTTTGCAACTTCATGATGCCATGACTATCAAACCTAAGTAATCATAGGACTTAACCTGCTGAATTGCACCCCCCTCTACAAAAAGAGATAGGGGCTTCTGCTTCTTCTTAGGGTTAATATTGAAGATCATGGCCTTAGTTTTTGTAATATTCAAAGAGAGCCCATTCCTCTTGGAAAAAGACATGAAAATCTCGAATTGTTTATGCACACCAGAAGGTGTGAGAGAGAGGAGCACAGCGTTGTCTGCAAACAACAGTGCAGGAAACTTGTTGCCTGCTAACGAAGGAGCATCAGTCTGAGCAGCCAGAAGCCTCTTTAGAACTTCATTAATAAAAATGCAGAACAACCTAGGAGCCAACATGCAACACTTCTGCATTCCCTTCTGTATAACAATACTATGAGAGGTGCTTCCCTCTAGCCTCCAGAGAACCACCGCCAAGTTCTCTGTATAAAGGCTCTGGATAGCTGAAAGCAGAGCCACAGGGATACCAAGCTCCTACAGGACCTTCTACAAGTGTTCCCTGGGGAACCGTATGAAAAGCTGTGCGAAGATCCAGAAACACAGCATATACATTAACCTTTCTCAGCACAGAATATTTTTCACAGATCAAACACAGTCAGATGATTTGGTCTATCATACTCAGGCCCTCACAAAACGCTGCCTGACGACGATCTATTACTCCAGTGCTCAATAACCACTCACCCAGGTGGAAAAGAAGTGCCCTGCAAATGTCTTCCCCCCAGCATATAGCAAGTAAAAGGGGTCATAGCACGCGCCCTTTTTGTGCAGTGGGACAATTTCGGCCCTGGTCCAAGACCCCAATACCGTGGTGCTGGCCAACACAGCATTAAATAACTTGGTCAAATAAGGTACCCATATTGAAGACTCGTTCTTGTAAAAGTCTATCCGGACTCTACCTGGACCCACGGCCTTGCCCAAATTCTGGCGTGCCAATGCACGATCCGACTGGGCCACCACCAGGCGAGCCCCTATTGTAAAAATGAACAAGTACAGAGATGTTATCCTGCAATTCCAAATCCAGCACCAATACATTGGGAGAGTGCATGTCCAGCACTGTGACTGCTTTGCCTAGGGATTCCTTGACCCAGGTCACCAGACCCCCTGATGGGCATCCCCTTGGTCCTTTGTGTGCAGGTGCAAAAAAGGTTATATATCCCTCCAGATCTACTGATTTTAGGGGCCAAGTTTCCTGCAGCGAAACCACCTCTAACCCCCTAATAAAAAAACACCAGTCTTCATCAATAATATGTTTTTGACCGCAGCTATATTCCAGGATAGGACCCGCAACCCAGGCAATGTATTTGGTGGAGATTCTACCACACAGTGAATCGGATTTGCTCACAGCACCCTGTCATCCAAGTCCCAGGTGAGAGCAGAAGGAATACAACTCCAATATTGCTCGGGGTGCCTAACATTTTACATGACCCCACCCTTGGTTTACACTGAGACAAACCAGATGCTGCTGTATCCCTAAACTGTTCAGGCAGGCTCCGCTAGGCGGCCTTCTCCAGCTGTTCATTCCCCCTGCAGGGCTCACAATGCATGGCCAGGTGGTGACTGACTAACGTAACTGATGCTGTGATCCTAGAATGCAGTGGGGTCCATGCAGGCTCCCATCGTAATGCCAGGTGGTGGGTGCCTGCCCAAAGTGGAGCTGTGGGCCTGACATACGAAAAAGTCCACTCAAGCAGCCTGGGTTGCACCTCTTCCCACCCGGCAGAGAACACAATAACCACTCAGGGAGAGACATTCTGATGGAAATCTGTATGCGAGTTGGGGGAAGGGCCCATTGCTCAATTTCTAGGAGACCCTTAAAAGATGGGAATCCTTCATCCAAACTTTAATGGCATCCACCCCCTGCAGGCCTACAAGTCTCTCACAAGAAACTAGGTCACTGAAAATCAATGACAGACACCCCCTCCTGTGCCTTAAACAGTGGCTAAGTTTGTTCAGCAGGTTGTCATCCTGTTCCTGCCTGGCAGTCTTGATTTTTGTAATATTCATAAAGTAGAACCAGTCCTGGTTCACAGGACCAGATACTTTGTGGGCAGGGCCTGAATTCCCACACTCCCCCCTACCCCCTGGCAATTGAGAGGAACCATGTTTGAGGAGGAAATTACATCATTTTTTACTGGCAGTCCAGGAGTCTTAGGCAGTGCGCTTAGACCATCAACATCCCGCCCCCCTTCATCCTCCCTCCTGCCTACCCACATGGTCTCAGGCACCCCCAAGGGATTGGGAACCCATAACATCAAACCCTCCACCAGTTTGGTTAGCCTGCATATATTGCTCTTGAGCTCTGCATTTTCTTCCCGCATGAGATCCAAAAATCTAAAGGTATGCACGCAACCCTCACAGTCCTTCTTAGCCATATCACACTTTCTCATATTAATGATCAACTGAGACCCCCCAGTCAAAGGTAAGGCTTGGGGTAAAGAAGGTTTGAGGGATCCCGGACCATCATCATAGCCCCACTAGGGTTTGTGGACATAACTTCACCCATGGTGGCCAAGACCTCAAATTTGTTACTATTGAGAACCCTGTGTGGGTAAGACATATGCCCAACTGCGAACACATCTCGCTCACTGCCAAGACCCTCTCTTGCAGCCGAAGGTACAATCTTTTCCTCAGCCGTCTGGTGGAGAAGCTGCTCCACCGCCCTAGCCAGGCTTGGTCTAGGCACCGCAGGTACCGCCTGCTTTGCCATGGTAATCACGTCAATTACGCAAGGTGCAACTCCTTTTCCAATATCACAGCTCCCCGCACCAGCCTATACAATTTGCCCTCCTGTTGACCTGGCTTCTTCTCAACCACATACGCCTCCAGGGATTCCTTAGAGCGGGGTATTGGTTTCCCCATGGGAATACTTAATGAGGGAGAAGTTGAGGGGCCAATCGGAGGATCTAGGGTGTAATCACAGTAATACTTCTTGTGTGGTCCTCTACCACGCAATTGGATTTGGCTTTCGGGGGGCATCCCCTACATCATGTAATAGCCCCTTGATTTCCGAAATCAGGACATTAACATCCCGCATGGGTTTAAATATTTTAAACATTTTCCTTGGACCACACCCAGCTGAAATCTTTGTTGTAGCCTTTCTTTTCAACATGATGGCAGGGTTTTGGTGTTAGACTCCAGGTGCTCCATCCTGTGCTACCCTGTTTATTGTAAAGGATCCCAGCAATTAGCACTCAACAATTTACAGTAAAATGGCAACACAGTTAACATACACACTTAAAAATGAACAAATAGATTGTGGCTGATGCGAATACTATCGCAACACTAAAAAAGTTAAAAAATAAAATAAGATTAAAAAACACTAAGAAAAAGTTTTTCTTTTTGTAAAAAGTCACACAGACACACAGTCAGGCAGGGTGGAGGAACGATCTTAGCCCCTGTGCAGATTAACCTACAATGCGTATGTAAAATCCAGCCTATGATGTAAGGTGGAGAAACTCCCGACCAATTTGATTGTTGAAGGAATGCATTGGGTTCCATAGGAATTCGTGTAAATTACCCCCAGCATACACTTTCACGGCAGGAGGCATTTAAGATTGTGTGCACTACAAAGTCCAAACATGCATGGAAACCGAAGACAGCCTAGATTGGGTGTAAAAATGGCAAGCCTCAGAATGAAGTCTGCGAGCACCAAAATGCACACGTTTGCTGTCCCTTCATTTAATCACCATTGACATAAAACATTAGCACTAATGTGTTTTATTGGTTGCAGTTATACCAGCATTCTCAATGCTGCTTTTTGGTCATGTTTCTTTTATGTTTTTAGCTTTTTTGGACTACCTTAGAGAAATAAACACTACAAAAATGTACAACATAACAATACATATCTTAAAGTTTTGTTTTTTATTTGGAATTCAGCAATCTTGCAATTCATCACAGTACATTGCACTAGATAAGAGCATCTGCTGGTTTAATCATGCTTGCCGCACTGGTCTTGAAACTTTTTTGGCATGGGCCCCCCCTGAGCAAACTTTGGGAAGGCCGGGCCCCCACAAAAATGCCAAATGGACAGTATGTACAAATGGCTATGAACTATTGTGTGCAGTCACCGCACCCTACTCCCAGTATAGTCCATAGGCTCCCCCACATGCTCCCATTACAGTCGCTGGGCTCCCTCATCCCACTCCTATCCAGTCCGTGGGCTCTCCCCACCCCATCACAGACCCTGGGCTCTCCCCACCCTGCTCCCACCCCTATCCCAGTGCTCCCGCCCATCCTGCTCCCACTAGAGTCCCTGGTCTCCTCCCACCCCCATTCCAAACACAGTCTGAGGGCCAGTGGGAGCGGGTAAAATTTGTAAGTGGAGCAGCATAAATATTTCCCACAAAAATGCCATATCTACCGAGCACAGCGAAGGAGCCCGAAACAATCAAGAGAGGTTCGGGGGGTTTTCCCCCTTCAATTATTTTTAAATAATGGGTGAAAATGTGGCATTTTAGAGCATACTTAAAAAAAATGGGTAAAAAGCCAAACAGTTTGCAATTGGAATTGGGTGGCCAAGGGGGAAAGGATGGTATTGTTGACAGGACATCTATGATAGATACATTTCTTATATAAATACTACACAACGAATACCCGATTCTTGACGACATTCTATCATCTTGCCAATATATCAAAAAGGGGCGAGCTGCAAAATCCAAATAGTTATAGGCCGATCACTCTTTTAGATGCCCCTGGCAAGATTTTCTTTCGCATTATACTCGGAGAATTGAACTCTTGGACAGTAGCTGCTCTTAAAAGAGACCCCTTTCCAAACAGGGTTTGTCTCAGGCTTGGGCACATTTATAAACATCATTTTATTAAACATGATTAAATCCCATTGTTCTACGTGGAAACATCCACTGTACATGGCTTTCGTGGGCTTCCGCGTAGCCTTTCATTCCATCGACCATTTACTTCTCCATGAGAAATTACGACAATATGAATGTCCTGACTCCTTACTAACCCAAATCGATCTTCTTCACTCGAATACTACTATGAAGATGAGACTTACGCTTGAAGGGCTAATGTCTTCATCTTTTGACACAAAACGAGGTTTAAAATAAGGTTGCATCTTGGCTGTTACACTTTTTAATTTATTTATTTTGGAAATGGGTCAAAACTTTTTAGGAACTACAGCAGATGCTCCGAAGCTAGGCAACCAACAGATAGTGTGGCTGCTCTATGCGGACAATCTCGTTCTTTTATCAAAAACACTGAGTGGCCTGCAGAATCTTTTAGATAAATTGGATGCTTATGCCAAAAAATAAAAACTTAATGATCAACACAACCAAAACTCAAATTGTAGTCTGTGACAAACCCAGGAGACAGCGACTATGTAGACATTCCAAAATTCTGAACTCATGCTAGTACCTTAATGCAAATATCTGGGAGTCCATATAGATAGCTCTATGAATGATAAAGCATTTACTCTTAGTTTAGAATCTAAATGAGTTAATCTTATATCAGAGGCAAAATGTTTACTTTTTAAGTATGGTAAATTTACATACTGTCACATCCTGACCTTCTACCAAAAGAAAATGGTTCCTATCATGATTTATGGTGCAGATACACAGATGCCTAGAAAACAAAAGTACTGGGACAAATTAGAAGCTTGCTTCTTGAAACAGGTTTTGAGACTCCCAAATTGTACTCCAATGGCTATACTAAGGTTTGAATTGGGGGCGCTATCATTGTATGTGCAGGTACTCTGGAAAATCTGTTGTTTATTGAGATAATGTTTAGTTGGCACTCAAACAAATAACATCTTGAGTGTTGTAGCTTAAACATCCTCACATATTTTTCCACGAATCTGGTGAAATCTTATAACGGATGAATTATTGGATGCAGGTTTATCCCCAGAGGTTTTACTTGCTAACCCCGGATGAGCTAAGATCAAGCTCTACCAATATGATTGTATACGCACTCGAGATAAATGCTGTATCTATGCAGACTTTAATCCAACCTTGTTTGGCCAAAGTAATTTAGCATTATGGCTGACTATTTGATTAAGAGTCCGTCTCCTCATATTAGAACCCAATTTTTGAGGTTAGATTAAATTTGTGGCCCGTGAATGATATATTGGCCAGAAGAGGTCTTATTTCTAAAGAGCAGAACTTCTGTCCGTTTTGCGAAGATTCCACTCTGAGAGAAACGCTCCAGCATATAGTGGCTGTATCCCCTGCTCTAATTCCAAAGTGCAAAGTGTTTTTTAAAAACTTATTTCACTCTCACTGGTTTGTTTCTGTGAGCGAATGCTGGCGTGCTATTTTCTCTAATCCCAGGTGTTCAGCTAAAATTGCTATAGTGCTCTATCTGGACTCTGTCCTTCCTCAAACCGTTAGCCATCTATAAGATCTTCTATCATATATCACCAATGAAGTCATTCTGTGTGAAACAGTACATATTGGATAATGAGAATTACTAGTATACATCTGTCACTTGTCTGTATGTAAAGTACTGGAATCTCAAATAAACTCAGAAGTGGTTTATCATAAATCTGACTAGGAACACGTATTAATAGCTCTAAAATATTTATTTTGTCATGCTTTATTTGTGCTGGTATATTATTAGATGTATATGTCAAAGTATTTTAACAAACGAAATGTTAAGAGTGTTTATATCTAATGTGATTGTAACAAATGCTGTATTTTACTTCTAATAATGAGAATTTTGTAAAGCTTTTTAAAGGTTGATATACTCAGCCAAACAAATAAAATGAAAAAAAAATGATTAAAAAAAAGATAGACAAAACTAATACCATCCCTGTCCCATGGGCTCCACAGCGCCTCAGAACGAGAGCTGATTTTGTTTTGGCAGGTGGGTAGGGTGATTGTGCAACAAAGGCATTTTTAAAATGCCTTTGTTGTACAGCCCTCCTTCCCCCCCTCTAGCCACCCCACTCTCCAAAATCAGCTCAACGGACTAAAACAAACACACACACACACACACCTTCACACAGCAATCACTATATCATTCATACGAGCACCCATTACCATACACTCATTCATAACACAAACATACACGCATCCATACACATATTTAAATTAAAAAAAAAATGAACATAAACGTACCTTCCGCAGAGACCTGCGTGATAGGGGTTCTGAAATGTCCCACTGCAGGTTGCTCTGTCAATAAAAGCACAGAAAGGAAAGGAATACTGTGTGGCCTACATAAAATGGCCGCCAACCAGATGGTGTTGCAGCTGGTTGCCTAGCAACCCTGCTCATTCCCTATTGGTGTGCACTTACTTATTCAGTGTGCCAGCCCGCCGGAAGGCGCGAGCCATCTCCGACCCCCAAGGCACCCAACATAAGGCATGTAGCATGTCTGTGCCACTTGATCCAATACCCCTGGATGGGCAGAAGCCTCCCACCTCATCCAGATCAGTGTGATTTAGCTGATCCGACCACCATCCGCACAGCTGAGCCCTATGGATCTCGAAGAATGTTGCATCCAGCAAGAACCGGTCTGCCAATCCCTGGCACTGACATGGTTGCCCCTCTGTTGTGCTAAATCTTTTGATGTAATTCACTTCGCTCATTCCCGATGAGAAAGGCAAAGAAAGGAAAGGAATACAGCGTGGTCTACATAAGATGGCCGCCGACCAATGGCGTTGCAGCTGGTCACCTAGCAACCCTGCTCATTCCCTATTGGTGCGCACTTGCTTATTCAATGCGCCAGCCCGCCGGAAGGCGCAAGCCGGCACCCACCCCCAAGGCACCAAACATAAGGCACATAGCCTGTCTGTGCCACTTGATTCCATACCCCCGGATGGGCAGGAGCCCCCCACCTCATCCAGATCAGCGTGATTTAGCTGATCCGACCACCATCCGCACAGCTGAGCCCGACGGCTCTCGAAGGACGTTGCATCCAGCAAGAACAGGTCTGCTAATCCCTGGCACTGACACAATCGCACCTCTGTTGTGCTAAATCTTTTGATGTAATTCACTTCGCTCATTCCTGATGAAAAAAGCACGGAAAAGAAAGGAATACCGTGCGGCCTACATAAGAGGGCCACCAACCATATGGCGCTGCAGCTGGTCTCCTAGCAACCCTACTCATTCCCTATTGGTGTGCCCTCAGTGTTCCAGCCCACCGGAAGGTGCGAGCCGGCACCCACCCCAAGGCACCCAACATAAGGCACGCAGTCTGTCTGTACCCCCGGTCGGGCAGGAACCCCCCCGCCCTCTCCAGATCAGCATGATTTAGCTGATCCGAACACCATCCGCACAGCTGAGCCCGACGGATCTCGAAGGACGTCGCATCCAGCAAGAACAGGTCTGCTAATCCCTGGCGCTGACACAATCGCCCCTCTGTTGTACTAAATCTTTTGATGTAATTCACTTCGCTCATTCCCGTCGAAAAAAGCACGGAAAGGAAAGGAATATCGCGTGGCCTACTTAAGATGGCGGTCGACCAGATGGCGTTGCAGCTGGTTGCCTAGAAACCCTGCTCATTTCCTTATTCAGTGCGGCAGCCTGCCGGAAGGTGCAAGCCGGCACCCACCCCCAAGGCAACCAATATAAGGCACGTAGCCTGTCTGTGCCTGTCTGTGGCCGTTTGGTCGCCATCGCCCAGACTCCCTGCTGCTGCTACACTGCGCCGCTTACCAGTGAGTACGCACCCTCTACACGGAACTCCCAAAACAAAAAACACAACTTTTTAATCATTGCTGCATATGCCCTGTCGCCCAGTGTATGCTCATACATACGTATATATCGTATTAGCATACTTTGCTCAATACGCTCGCCCAATACTTATGCTGCGTTTCGCTTCCAGTGTGTGCGATAATTGAGCTGATTACTGACTTTAGTTTACTATAGTATTGCATTTGTGGTACCTTGCCGCTAGTGTATGCACCAACTGATTTGACTACTGCCTAGCCTACTATAGCAATGCATTTGTGGTACCTCGCTTCCAGTGTGTGAGATAATTGACCTGATTACTGCCTTTAGCTTACTGTAATATTGCATTTGTGGCACCTCGCCCCCAGTGTATGCACCAATTGATTTGATTACTGCCTTTAGCCTACCATGCCAATGCCTCACACTGCACCCTGCTCCTAGTGTATGCCCTGATCTATCCAGCCTATTATATACTTGATGTATCTTGTGCTTATACCGTGCTTTGACACCACTTATGTGCCTCGCCATTCGCCTTCTGCCAACTGGAGTCTGCTCCTTACGAAAATCATCAAACTGTAGTGTTGTCTGCACTACTGCATGCCCACTGTAATAAGAGCAACCTGTTGAGATACCTGGCCCCTGCCTTTCCACCCGCACCATGCTGCTCAATCTCACAAGTAAGCTCGCCGGGAAGACACTCACCATGTGCTCTACATCCATCACTACTGTATTTTCTCTCCTACTCACCATTGCCACCTACAACCATATCACTACAATCACTAACTCTCCTCACACACAACCACCACCGCACTGCCCCACTCCTAAGGCCCACTGTAAGCGATATTCAATCAACACTACAGCTAAGTCAATGCCTAATCTGGGATGCTGAGGAAAACCCTTATTGATGTATTTTTATATCCAGTTCAGTACTCTGGATGACAACCCTTGTATAACACCCCCCTCTTAGAATCCCCCTGACCCCACTGAGCCAAGAAGTAGGTTTGTTTTGCAAATTAAAAGGTTTATTTGGACAATTCAACAATATATATCTATCACACTTTTATAATATATTAATATCTGATAGTACACTTAGACATATGATGTGGACCCACAATGGGTAATGTTACAGTGGTACACTTGATTACTTAGGAGTAGTCTAGAGGATGAGGTAGCTGAAAATGCTTTATGGTTTCAAGGAAATGCAATGAGGAATAAAATGCAGTACAGAAATACTTGATATGATTTTGGCAAAAGATAAGATAATCACATTTTCTCTGGCAATTCACCCCCCCTCCCCTAAGCAATGTAAGAAATGGAAGGAGATGGAACGAGGAGCACACAGTTTTCAGGAATGCAATCAAATACAATACGAAATTCAGTTCCCCCCCGCAAGCTTAGAGGAAACAGGTAGGAGTTTGAAACACAGGCCTAAAATGCTTTTTAAATGTGATGGCAATGGATGGGAAAATGTGCCAACTGATTTTAATTCCCTCTAGAGATTCAGGGTGAGTGGGAGATGCGTGTTGGTATTAGTTCAGGCTCACTTTAGCAATGCTCTATGAGTTATTACCAGATTGCAAACGGATTTTTAACAAAGGAAAGAATGGAGCTGCTATTTTGACAAGTGGAGAAATTGAGCCAAAATCGCAAATCGCGGTAAATTTCGCGAGTGCGTAAATCACGATTGCGGAAAAAGTATAGGGAGTAGGAAGTAATTCCTAGCCCAAACGGTTCCAGAGATACGGACGATTTAATAAAGGTAGATTTTTGTATTTAAAGTAAACTCAAAATGACAGGTGACAGCTTGCAGCTGCAGAATTGACATGTGACAGTTGTGCAGCTTTAAAAATGACAGATGACACGATTTCTAGGAGGCTGTTCTACTTAGGTTAAAATAGTTTGGATTAGATTATAAATTTGAACTAGGCCTCGTCACGGTCTGGTCAGGTTGGACGGGACTTCCGGCGGGTAGTTCTGAAGTCCCGGCTATCTGGGTCAGCTCTGCTCTCTGGGTCTGTCAAGCACCGGATCTGCTCACAACGGTCTGGTTTGTGGTTCTCTCGGGTTCCGGATACAGCACTGCTTTCTGGATACTGCTACAGGTTCTTGCAAAAATTCTTGGCAAAAATTCAAACAGCTCGCCCGGGTGTTGAATAGTTTGGTTGGTTTTGAGGCCTGCTGAAGAGGATTCAGCTGGTGGATTCAGGCCTCTCTGCTACAAATTCTGGAGTTAATTTCTGCTACAGGTTCTGGAGATTGATGGATTTGAAGTCTGGATCTCTTGATGTGAAGTGGTCGGTCAGCATGCTCCGCAGCAAATGGAATTGAATGTCTCTACCTGTCCCAGCAGTCTCTTTTTATGAGTTTTGGAAGTGGGTGTGTGTGTGGCATAACTGAGCCTGCCCCTCTCCACTTGTCATTGGCCCAATTCTCCCCTCTCCCATGATTGGGGGAAGGAAATGGATTGTCATCATGATGAGGTTTGTTTATGGGTCAGAGGATCCTCCCCTGGTCAGTTTGCCCACAAACCTATATTTGATTCAAATACATCTTTCCCAGATACACAATTTGTTGAAATTACATGTACACATTATATATTCCTTATGGTCCTTGCTTGTCCGCCTCTGATCTTCCTGGGGGCTTGCATTCAAAAATGACAACATTTTGCGCTTTTTAACTGGTTTTGCAATATCGGACATTTGCCCAAAATTACACACATGTGCGCAAGGAGTATGGACATTAATTGATGAAGTGTCAGGTTTTTAACATGCAGACATTTGGAGTAAGACCCTATTTTCCGCTAGCAACCCCCCAGAATACACCACAGGGTCCTAACGCCTCTTAAAACGTGCACAGAAAAATCACAAGAATAATGATATTACTTATATAATTTTGACCAGTCCGCACTATGAGTTATCTATCTTTTTAACTTATGCCCTGGTCAAAAAGGGGTGTGGCTTCCCACAACACATGGTGGAGGAACTGGTTTATCCACTTCCCCCAAGCTCAGCTGCTAGCAGAGGCACTGCCCCTCCCAGTTTTCCCAAGAGGAAGCCACTTTACGGCCCCCCCCAATATAACATTTGCCTGAGTCCAGGACAAGGCTTTGTTCAACCTCCTGCAGTCTGCAGGTCCGCTCCCTTAATTCAATCAGGGAGGTGTGAGCTCCTTTTGGCAGGGGCAGCAGGATGCAGCCAGGCCTGGGAAGAGTGGATGAGCAGGTTTCTCCTGTCGGGGGTAGTTGTCAGGCAGAATTCAGCTAAATGTCACTTTAGTTCCCAGTTTAAATCAAAACTTACAATTTTTACATGTACATTAAATAATTACTTCCTTCAAGTCATTTCAGAATATAGTTTTACATTGTATCCACCTCTTAGCAAGTCTTTCCTTGGCTTGGTTTTGTTTCATTTGTTCAGTTTTACACAAAAGTCTGGTGGTTTTAAAATGCCGGGTTTCTGATAGTGGTGAGTACCGGTATTGCAACCATTTTTGGGATTAAGAAAATGAATTCCCCACAGTTCTGAGTTGCTTTTTGGCAATAAGCATTGCCATTCCCAATGGTTTCAGGCTACTGTGTGTGTAGCCCAATGGTGGTTTTAGGCAGTGCCCTCCTGCGCTCACAACATAGGCAAAAATGGGTGGCAGCCTATTCTTCATGTTTTCCCTGTGCACTCTCTGGGGAGTTCTGGCCATCATGATGTTTTCCATGCCAGTACTGCACAGTTTTATGGTAGGGCTTGGATGCATGGGTAAAAACATCCCACACCACCTTCACGCCATCATGTCCGGTCGCATCACCTCTTAACAACTTCAAGGCTCACAAATAGCTACTTCATGCCCTCTTAACACCAGACGCGCCAGGCTTAGAGCCAGAACTCAAGCACTAGATCTCACTTATCTACCCTTGCCCACAGTTCACCGTAATTTCTGGCTAGACTCCCGTTCCCACCTCAATCACACCACACACCATATACACATACATAAACTCACACCCACTAGATACATTGCACCTGACACAAGCAGCATCCATGCTAGCATCAAGCACAATACCGCACCCACTCCACACCTTAAACGTGCCCTCCTCAACGTTCGCTCACTCCCAGCACACGCCTCAGAAATATACGATCTCCTCTCCAACCATAACCTCGACCTACTGGCCATTACAGAAACTTGGCTACATGAAGCATCTGACCCTGCAGTCACTCTTGCACTCCCTCCTGATTACACCATTTTCAGACAAGACTGACCAGATCGAACAGGATGGCAAGTAGCCCTCATCTTCAAAGAAACCCTCACCATTAGAACCACTAATCATTCCTGGGACAGCAATTCGGACATCCTATCTGTCAAGCTTGCACTGTCCCCCAATAACACCACCAACAAGCACATACTATATCGCCCCCCTCCTCAATCACCTACTTAGCGAAAACATCAAAGGCTCTACTAAGACCCTTCTTCTCTGAGACCTAAACCTAGGATTTAATGACTTCAAAGAAAAAGCTGTCACCTCCCTCACTAAAGAGCTCTCTGACCTAAGCTTCACACAAAAAGTCCTAAACCCTACACACACCAAAGGCTGCACTCTTGATTGGGTTGCTGACCATAACTGCTTCACCTCTGTCACAGCCAACATAGCCTTGCTGTGGACAGACCACACTAAATTGAGGTCACCTTATCTCCTCCACTCCGAAAATCCTCACACCGGCCCCCTCTGCCCAAGTAAGAAGGAAGCTCCAAAAAACTCACACAGGAGTACCTACGACCTACATCCCAGCACTAGTCCCTCCCTTCTCCAATGATCCAAACAATGATCCAAACACCTTAGCGGATCTCTACAAAGGTACCCTCTCTACAGCCATCAATTCAATAGCACCACTTGAATCCAAAAAAGGAAAGACATCACTACACAAAATTCATGGTTCACTGAAGAACTACAGTTATTATGATCCCTCAAAAGGGAGGCTCTGAAAAACTGGCAAACCAACCCTAGTGACAACACCAAGAACTTCTTTAACCTCATCTCGCATCAGTACAAAGATGCTATAATTCAAGCCAAAGCTAACTCCTTCAATATCTGAATTTCCAATGCCAACTCCAAATCTAAGGAAATCTTCGCCTTCTTCAACAAACTCATCTCTCCTCCCAACACTCAAGATGAGATCGTCAATGACGAAGCATGGTGTGCTACTATCCAATCTGCCATGCTCAATAAAATTGAACTCCTTAAAAAACAAATTAAGGACCACTACAAAGACCTACCGCACCAATGCAGGGCATAAACCATCTGACCCCACCTCCACTACAACTAACACTACCAAACCTCTATTCACTTTTAGAGACATCACTGAACCTGATGTAATCAACCTCGTCAAAAACCTTAAACCCTAGATGTGCAAAGGAGACATCTGTCCACCTAAACTCATAAAAGACTGCACAGACCTCCTTGCCCCGCTCCTGACAGCTTTCTTTAACGATTCCTTCAGAAGTGGCACCATTCCAGCCAACATTAAAGAAGCATGGGTACGCCCCCTTCGGAAAAAGCTGAGGCTAGACGCAGCACAACCTAACAAATATCGTCCCATAACCACTGTGCCATTCCTCCTCAAAATCTTAGACAAAGTCACCCACTGCCAAATTCAACAATTCTTAGAATCACACTCTATCCTCGGGACCAGACAATCAGGGTTCCAAAAAGGTCACAGCATGGAAACAGCTCTGGTGGACCTCAAAAACCAGATCACCCAAATCATGGACAAAGGCAAGCCAACACTCCTACTACTCCTCGACCTGTCAGCTGCCTTTGATTTGGTTGACCATAAAACACTCATCTCTCACCTCACTCCATCAGCTAACTTTTCTAATGAAGCAGCTCTATGGATCACCTCCTTCCTGGAAGGTAGGACAATTAAAGTATTCTCTAACATAGCCAATGCTGCCCCCACCACCATCCACTGTGGAGTCCCACAAGGCGCCTGCAGAGCACCCACATTATACAACCTGTTTATAAAGCCCCTCTTCAACAAGCTTGACACTCTAGGCATCACATACACAAATTACGCTGATACTCAGGTACTCATACCTCCCTACGGGCTCCTACAACAGAGATTCCTAAGATCTTCACTCTATATACACCACCATCCAAGCATGGATGGCGGCCAATGGCCTCTGTCTCAATGGGGAGAAGACAGACATCATCATACTAGGTCAAAAAAACACACTAGCTAAACTAGATAAACTCTACTCCAACTTCACCATTGAAAACACAATCATTCCTTTCTCCTAATCTGTAAAGACTCTAGGTGTCTACATAGACTCCACACTTTCTATGACCAGGCAGGTCAGCACCATCACCTCCTCCTCAGCCCACGCTACCAAATTTATCAACGAAGTCAACCCATACTATCTAAGACTGTCTATCCATAGCCAGAGCCACCATTGGCACAAAACTAAACTATTGCAACACCCTCCTAGCAGGCACATCCTCAAAAAACCTTAACCAACTCCAAGTCACTCAATACAATGCCCTAAGAGCTGCCCTTAGCCTTCCCAAAAGGGAACACATCTCCTGTGCCAGACAGGAAGCTCACTGGCTCCCAGTTCAAGAGCACATCACATTTAAAATCCTCACTCTCACCAACAAATGTCTTAACCTCATAGCACCTTCATACCTGGCAGAGACTATAACCAAATCCATCTACGCCAACCTACTACACATCCCATGCATCAACAGACCCAAAGCCGGAGGGCTGGGGTCCGCTGCCAAGCTATGGAATGCCCTACACCCAGATATCAGAGCTGAAAACTCTCTCCTTGCCTTCCGTAAATAAATCAAAGCGTCCTTTTTATCAGTCTCTCCGTATGTTTTTCTTACCAGTGTAAATGATTCTATGCAAAAATGTATGTATGTAACTTAAATGGTTGTCCTGTGTTCCTTTCCTGTAACTGAGCTTACTGTCTGTAACAAGCACCACAATGCCTCAGGGCTGCTGTGCGCTCTATAAATTTGAATAAATAAATAAATAAATAAATATGTGCAAAGAGGCACAGGAGCTCCCCCTTGGACATACAGTCATGCAGTGCCCCAGCCAGCATTTCCAATGAGCTATGCAAGGCTGGCGAAGCAAAACACCCCCCGCCTTGCATGGCTCAGTGAGCATGTGCGGCTGGGGAACTGAACTGTCAAAGGGAAACACTGTTTCCCTTTGACAGTTCATCAGCGCAGGAGCACACCCTCAGCTGAAAAAAGCAGCTGTGGGAGTGCTCAGTGTTTCACTGGGCTGGTTCCTCAGATCCTCCATAATGGGTTAGGGGGCCACTGGGTGGGCGACCCCTCACCTTGATGATCCACCAGGCTTGAACTGGCCTATAGGGCAATAGGGCAATGCCTGTACCAAAAACGCAAAATGCTAGCGTAGGTCAGTAAAAATGGGCCTCTTTCTTTGCCCAATATGGGCCAGTTTGATGAGTTACTTCACTATGCAGCTAGTAGTTTTGACCATTGTTGCTGAATAAATATTCTGTAAATATCACAATTTGCTTACATTTTAACAAAAAACCACCCCCTTGGGTACTATTCAAACAGTATGTGCCTAAATGAATGAATATCCATTTGCAACTGCAGGCCACTTTTTCATTGGTGCCTAAGACAGTTTTATGGTCTAGTCCGACCATGTGAGCCGCGCCTGCCCTTATCCTTCAATCTATAAAAAGAAAAAACATTTTTTTTTTTTACATTTCATGCTGAGCTCTCAACCCCCCACCCCCACCTCCCTGGAATGCAGCCATACCCCCTGGGGTGGGCCCCACCCCATGGGCCCCACCCCACAGTTTGAAGACCTCTGTGATAGGGTTACATGCATTTGACATTCAAATGGATACCTCGTTTTAAATCACATACATCGCTTGTGCTACCCAATAGAGCAGAAGTAATTTACAAAAACGTTACATACAGTATAACATCAGTTTGCAACCATCAAGCAGTATCCCAACATATTTCATGCCAAAAAAAAGTCATTTACCTTGGAAACACGAGAATTCTGAGTTAACGTATGATGAGCAATAGTAATCATGCTGATAAATAAAGGTAATAAGAATGATACTATTCATGGTGTAGTTTCCTCGTGGTCGTTGTCACATGGACCTGGGCATGACATCTCCAGGTCCATGAACCATCTATCATCGGGAGAGCTACAGTAATAGGTCATGTCACCCAACCTTTTTGGGAAAACCATTCTGGGATGATACCTCCCTGAATCCCCAATCAATGTTGTAACGATAACCTGTAATGAATCTGGGATAGCCACCTACCCATTTTAGTAGAAGAGAACTATTGTTAATGTTAATGTTAAAGGATATTTGTACCGCACACTATCACCACCGGAATCTAAGTATGCATATGTTTATGGCAGTATGTGTTATGGCAAGGTAAGGTAGAGTGGCAGGGGCTTTCTGGAATAGAGTAATTGCTCTACACACCACCCATCCCACACTCATAGTTTTTGTTTGTGTCGGCTTTATTGGCTTCCCCTGCGGACACCTGCAGACACATCTTGGAGCCGCCAATGTAGGAGCCGCCTTTTGCCTTGGGGCCCTTAGCCGCAGGGGCTGCCGGGCAGTGGGCTGACCCGCGGAGGCCAGGTATGTCTATCGGGTGGCCAATCATGGTGGGGGTGGGCAGGTTGGGTGGCGGGAGGAGGTGGGAAAGCACGGGAAGCAGAGAGAGAGAGAGAGAGGGGACAGGGCAGCACTCAGGCAGCGCCAATGGAGACCTAACTTAAAAACGGGCCCAAAGCAGTCCCAGGGCCTTACCACTCACCTGGCCTAAATGTCAAGAGTGGCGAGGCAGCAAGGCGGACGGAGGCTAGGCCTGCACTCGCCTTGCTGGCAATAGCCAATCACGGTGGGGGTGGGCGGGTTGGGAGGCGGGAGGAGGGGGGAAAGCACGGGAAGCAGAGAGGGGGAGAGAGAGGGGACAGAGCAGCACTCGGGCAGCCCCCATGGAGACCTAACTTAAAAACAGGCCCAAAGCAGTCGCGGGGCCTTATCACTCACCTGGCCTGGCCTGGCCTGAAGAGTGGCCCTATTTCTATTGAGAAACAAATCTGGTACATGAGGAAAGGATCACAGGGAAGAATATTACTGAAGTCCATGTTACCTGCACCTGGCTAACAACTCACCATCTGAAGTACTACACCTCCCATGAGCCCACTCATCTGCACAGTGAACCCTCGATTGGGCTACATAAATGCACTTACTGATTTTGGGGGAAGAAAACGATGGGAAAACTCTGAGCAACCACAGAAGTTCATTTCACTGCAACAGAGGACAGTCATCATAAACCCACATTCATCTTCCATGTAATGTGCCTTTCCCATACTGAACTCCACTTCTTTCCCACACTAGCGGGAAATATGGTGAGCATAAAGCTTATTTCTTCCACTCAGCTGCAGCGGCAATGGAGAAAGAGTCCTGTGCAGCCCGTCCCCTCTTTATAATTAATGGACAAACCATTGAAAACAAACCACATGCAAGGCAAATGGTTTTCTGGGCCTTTCACAGTTCAGAGGAGTTCACAGAACAGACACTGACCTACCTGTCACCGAGAAGAGTCAAAACAACTCCAGACAAGCAAAGCCTTCAATCAATAGGCTGGGTGAAAGATCAGCAATTGCAGTCCATCCACCAGGAAGAATGCTGTAGAAAGAGGTTCAAGATGGTGGCTAACTATTTTCAACATATTTTATACAAAGTGAGACCTTCAAGGAATCCCAGTGCATGAGCATGCTTAGATAGGCCATGTGGCCACTCCAGCCAATGGACACAGAGCCATTGAACCCAAGAGCTCTCCATGGATAAACCCCACCACAACAGTGAAAGGGAGAACATGAGGGCAGATTTGATGAGTTGATGGACAGGTGATTGAAGGACTGGAAGGAGAAAGGAATAGGCAAAGGTGACTAGCAGGAAGAGAGATTGAATATTAAGAGGATTGAGGAGGAGGTGGAAAATAGGTAGGAGGAAAATAGGAGTACATTCAAGGAGAGGTGGAGAAAGATATAGAGGGAGAAGAGGAGGAGAAAACCAGAGGTGAAGACCATGGATTGTGTGGCAGGAGGTGGCACACTGAAACATTAAGTGGTGTGAGCAGAGGAGGAGAACAAGAGAGGGAGGGGGATGGGATGATAATTCAGGTGATGTACAAAAGATCCCCATTGCAATTTCTTGTGTTGGTAGACAGGGGTGGGGTGTGGGGTATTAGTGTAAGGACCTCAATACATGCATGTGAAGAAGGCACCCTGATCCTACCTGTAGAGATGCTCAGTTGCCAACCCTCTTGGTAAAAGCTTATGAGCTCAACAACACTTTGCCTAGCCCTAGGTCCCAACACTTCCCAGTCCAAATGTCCAGGTATATACAGGGTCTGAGTTCCAGTCAAAGGGCCTCCCAGGAATCGAGGACAATCAGAGAACCTGAATCTACAGATCAAAAAGCCAAGAAAGAAGTGCGGTGACACACCCTGACTATGAGTGTCGGATCATCAGGAGCTAAATACACGCCCGTAAAGGAGGCACCCTGATCCTTCCTGTATGGAAACTCAGGTGCCAAAACTCTTGGTTGAAGCTTAGGAGCTCAACAATATTTCGCCCAGCCCTAGATCCCCCCACTTCCCAGGCCTAATGTCCAGGCATATGCAGGGTCTGAGATCCAGACAAAGGGTCTCTCAGGAGTCATGAACAAGCAGAGAACCTGAATATACAGACCAAAAAGTCAAGAATAAAGTGCAGTGGCATGCCCTGACTATGAGTGCCTGGGCATTGGCAATCTAGCCAGTGAACAGATCCCAGGATTATGGAATATGAAATTCCGATATTCTTATTCAATCTAAGAGATTACTGTTTAAACTTCAAGGCAAAATATCATATAGTTGCTTTCATGTCTATTAGCTGGCTCTTTTGTATAATGATACAGAAAATATGTGTACCTTTAAACTCTCAAATTTGGTGTCTGCCTTATGTTCATTCTGGTCAGCGTCATGACACTGTTGATAAATTCATTTTCATTCTAGTGTATGTGTAATACTCCAGACTTCCCACTCCTATGAATGTATTGCTGGTCATGACTGAGGAGCTGTGAACATTTGTTTAAAAAAAGGGTAATTTACCAAAGAGGGATGCTTTTACCGAGCCTTTGGTCAATAAGGACCTGCTACCCCTTGTTTGCTGCAATGTTCACTTTCTTCTTTTTGTGTTTTAAGTAATCAACCAAAATTGACCTGCTCTATTGTTTCCCAATAACATTTTGACTTCTACCTGAGAAAAGTGCCATCCACTTTTATGGTACTTGCTTTGCAAAACTCAGTTTTGGCTCAGAACAAGGAGTTGAATACCTTGTTGGAGGGAGAGGAAATGTAATTAAGCTCCTGTCTTTTATGCATATAAGGCATCATTAGTTGCTGGCTGTGGGGTAGAAAAGTGGCAGTAATTTCATTACAGTCACAATTTCTATGGTAACGGATTGACTGCTACATTTACTGCAACGCCAAATTCCCTATTTGGAGGTCAAGTGAATCCTCCAATTTATCTCCACAAAATGCTGCATTTAAATCCTCCACTTTACCTTCAAATACCAGCTAATTTATTACCTTTACTACCATTCACAGCTGTAAATTCATCAAAAATCACAATGGACTCCTATCACGTCCAAAATTGGGCTGTCCGCACCCTGCCACCACTCAGAATCCCATGTTACTACCACAGGATCGAGTGGCGGGAAAAAGTAAATGGGCCTCATTACGAGTATGGAGGTAGCCATGCCCTTAAGAAGGGCATGGCTACCTCCATACTGGGCTCCAATACCGGGTTCTGTGAATGAGGAATTACCGGGTCATTCTGACCTTGGACCGACCTTGGAGGACCCGGTAATTCCTCATGCACAGAACCATTCCCCATTCCCATTTGAGCCCCCATAGGGCTCAATGGGAATGGGGATGGAGCTAATAACGTTATTAGCTCCTTGGTCCCCTCGCGGGACCCGGAAAGGACGTCTGGTCCCGCGAGGGGACCTTGTAATCAGGCATCCCATAATGAACGGTGCCGGTCCCGTACTGGCATCGTTCATTACGGGACCGCCAGGGTAGTAATGAGGCCTAATGTGTTTAACTATGAATCATCGACTTTACTGCGGATTTACTGCCAAGCATGTAATGAAGTCCATATGCTTTCGATGTACAAAGCCTTTACTTTTTGAACAACCTACAAAATGACATATATGCGTAGTGAGCTGAGAAGTTCCTATTAAATAAATCTGCCACTGAGGTCAGTAATGTTAGTAATGAAGGCCCACAATTAAGTAGATCTGTGTTTACTCTGCTTCTCCTTCTTCGTCCTTTAATATCCCCTCAGGCCACAGATGTAAGGATAGAGGCATGGAGCCACTTGAAAATATAGCTAATTTCCGATTTATTATAGTCTGGGCTGCTTGCCTGGATTAGAAAGCATTGTGACCCAATACATGGGAGACAAATGGGAATGTCCTATCTACAGGATAAATATGTCACCATAAATGAAATGTGCCCAACTTCGGAATTGAAAAATCCCATATGGGTCTTATTCCGGATGAATGTACAACAGAATTTCTGTCTAGCGTCAGATCCACAGGATTGTTGAAGTCACCTTGTGTGACTATGTTTGAGAGTTCCATTCCATCAACACTACTAACAACACCTGCTCCTCTCCTGCATACCTTCCACGTACCACACACACGCCCATAAGGGCTTACTAAAGACAAACACACAAGACACACGTACACCACAAGAACAAACTGCTGCAAATAACAAACAACCCAGGCACTAGATGTTGCCCCTCCGGACACAACAACCCCAGTGCACAAAATAAAAGTACACTCAGAAAGCCAACACACACAGATGCCAGTTTCTTTTGGTTCTGCAAGCACCAACACCTGTGCCTCTTCCCTCACCAACCTACTCCACCCACTTTCTTAGAGAGTCATGTGAGCACCAAGAGACCAATGCGCAAATGGTAGCTGTGTGTGGTATAAATCAACATAACATAATATAACATAACCTATTTAAGTGGTTTCCAGAACACCAGGTTATACTGATTTGTCTCTCATATATTTATATATTATCAATGAGGTGCCATCTAATGGTCAATCAACTGACATCTCTCTCCCACATTTTTCTGCATGCAAAGAAATGGCAGTGGTTGGTAGACCTTTACATTCCAAGATGGCTTGCGCATTATTCCCACCAGTCGCAGAGTGGAAGACCTCACCCCCCATTGTTATTCACATTTTCTGTACTCTACATCAGAAATATAACTTACTTGAAAGTGTGTAATCGGTGCTTTCATTTTCAGAGGGTGTGAAAAAAAAACAGAATATTAATCCGTCTACTCAAATGTTAACCATTTCATGTGACAGTTTTGAGCACAGTTACTGTCAATTTGATCATCAGAGCTTCAGAAAACCTGTTTGGTATTAAGCATATTATGGAGAATAATATGGATATTGCCAGAAGATTGAACATTAACCCCTGTCCTTACCACATGTCTAGAGGATTTGCAAAGAACAGGAACACAGATTAGGAAGCACAGATAAAGACACAAATAACACATAACAGGCTCCACATACGGGTCTTGTGGAAAGTGCAAGCCATCAAAGCCATCCACTGACAAGACAAGCCATGATTGAAAAAGAGTAATGGAGACAATACAACTGGAGGCCACAAACTCTCAACGCAGATGAGCCCATCCCAGACCAGTAAACACCCCCAAAGTCCAAACAATTCAAACAAAACCATTCAAAAGAAATGTAGCTCAATGCCTTAAACATTATTTAATTATATGTATAATCTCATTGGGAAAACACAAAGCTCGGGCTCGGGCTCAGGACTGGTCCTGCAAGACATTATCCTGCATGGATAACCAACAGTTCTGGCCAGCAGAAACTTTTGTCTATGTTCTGCTACTCTTCTGGTAAAAGACTGCAAGAGAAATAATCCTGTTTACCAACCACTGGAGTTTTGTGTTTGTATTCAAGCAGCATCACTAGGTAGGTGTACTCCAACAACAAAATGATGACACCTCTAGGTTTGTTGGGATTAGAGAAGTGTGTTTTGCTTGTCCAATTTGGTGAACTCTTAGGATATGCAGGTGTAGTCCAGGCAGAAGTTTCAGAAGCCTTGTTAGCGCGGATGGAATTAATCTGAAGGCATCCATATCTTTGGTCGCCTCAGGTAGAGTATTCACCTGCCTTATGCTGTTTTTAAATCATTGCATGGGGGTTTTCACTGACACCACATCTTTGTCAAGCTGTTTATACCAGGTTACTTACCCGTTGTTCAGTTCTTCAACCCTTCTGTCATACCCACCCAACTTGGTCTGCATTGCTTGTAACTTGGCATTTGGTCTAGTCATAAAGCGTTCCAAAGATCTTATTTCCATGCCCTGATCCAGCAGTGTGGCAGGAGGTACAGGGGAGTCATGGTTTGCTTTTTTTTTTGCCCTGTAGCAATAATATTTTCCTTTTTCTCTCTGTGGTTAGTGATGTCGCACACAATCCTGCCTTCCAAAGAAGAGTGACCAGCAAAGCAAAGCAAACCTTATAGTAAATGCAGAGGAGCTTTACCACTTGCACCAGCAACAACCTATCTGTATTTGGTGACGTCACTGTGGGTGATCACAATCAACAAGGGATTGTAGGATTTTGATTGTGACACTTATTAAAAGATCCAACGAGGAATTCTCCAACCCACAACTGGCCTTCGTCTACCACAGCACTAGAGAATATATTCCCATCAAAGTATTTTAATGCACACCAACAACAAGGGAAGGCTCAGCTAGAAAAGCACCTCAGCTTCAAGACCCAATAATCCAATATGATGCCACAACATCAATGCTGAGAAATTGCCCTTGTTCAGCATAACATGGATGATCAGTGTGTGGTAGACTGACCCTTGAAATGGTTGCCAGATAATTAGTTCACTGTTGGCTGTGGGATGCCATGTTTCTATTCAGCTTTGGGCAGGCAAATCACAATCCAGATTACATAGTTTTCTTGTAATTGTATGTCAATATCTGGCCATGGAAGTGAGAAGTTAACGACGAGACACCCTGTTAGTTTGCCCAGTCTCCACAATGTATAATTTAAAGCACATTGAAATATAAATACAAAACCATAAAAAACAATAAAGGCCTGCTCATGTGAATCATTACCGGAGAAAATGTATTTGATACTTTGGCCATATAATATCTTGTACTGAGGAACATGTAGGCAGTATTACAAACAAGGTGTAGGCAAGACCTGTCATTTGTACAGCAATATTTGGGCTTCATATACCTGAATAAATAGTTAAACTAAAGCATGATACAAAGCCATTGGGCCTCATTCCGAGTATGGCGGTAAGGGATAGCGGCCACCGGTAACGAGACCGGTGGCAGTAATCCCTTACCGCCATACTCCGAGTTCCCTCTGCGCCCTCGCCTTTAACGCCTGCTTTGAGCAGGTGTTAAAGTCGAGGGCGCAAAGGGGCCTGCAAGCCAATATCGCTGACCGTAATGAACGGTCACCGTTATTTGCATCTTCCCCATTCCCATTGAGCCCTATGGGGGCTCATTTGGGAATGGGGAAGAGCCTTGGTGAATGGGGAATTACCGCCCCGCCAACCTTGGAATGGGGCGGTGATTCCGCCATCCACCAAGGCGCTGCCGTTCCGGGTACGGCGTCAACCAAGGCGTTAATAGCGCCATTGGTTAGCGCCATACTCGGAATGAGGGCCATTATCACTCATGTAGATTCCAGTCTATCCAGCACTTTTTTAGGTTTTGACGGATAGGTGTCACAGAGCCATACCTAGTGTAGCCAGAAACTGATGGAACTAATAAGAGGAAGGGAGGATATATTCTAGGATGGATACAGCTGTTTCAATGTTTTGATCATTCTCTCAGCATCTCGAGACTCATGAAGTGTAAGCACTGGGGACCCATGACACACTAGAACATGCCATTTCATATTATATCCTGTCTTTCTGAATTTAAAATTGCTAGCTTTTGAAGGCAGCTTTCTGGATTTCGGCTTGGTTATCTTACTGGTGTGTCTTATCTTGATGTTCGGCTTTCTAATGGACTTAAAGACTGTTTGAAGTTGGCTCTGGTAGCTCTGAGACATAATACATTTGTGTTTTATTGTTAAGTGCATTCCCCTTTGTGACACGTGCTCTTGCAATGCTCAGTGAAAATAAGCATGCTTAAAAGTCATCAGTTGTTGATAGTCAACATTATCTATGCACCTGTAAAGTATTGCAGAGGCCCTGGTGTTGAATTAAACTGATCAATACATAATACTAGTGACTTTGAAACTGGCTAATTTTATTCTTTCAAAATATTACTACCATACTGAAGTGAAACAGGGAACAATAAAAGATTAATTCTGTCATTAATAGGCATACATTTTATTCGGTCAATCATGGTGCAGTTTTGTATTTATTGCAGTGACAATCATGATTATTGTTACTGAAATTGACAATCCTGATGATTTAAATAATGTCAAATGGTAAGATAATGTTTCTAGTTCTTTAATTTGATCCCAGGAAAGAAGATAAGTTGAACATTGTGCTCCTTCAATTTGTCTATAGTTCTCCACATTTGATGGTGGATCAAGTTGTTTTGATGTGTGTTTATGATCATCTTGTGAACTGATAGGAAGGAAGAGAATAACGATGAGGGAATAGCAGAGTAATGTCATTACTCTATTTGAAGTGCTAAGTGTTCTGGCCAACATGCATATTTTTATTCAGAAGAGCAGTCTTGGATATGAAAACAACAGACTGTCATGTTTCCTTACTTTGTATGTTAGTTGGCGGATAGAAAGTCATCTCAAACCTCACTCTGAATTGCTCAGGTGCTGTGCTCACTGGGGACTTTTTGACTTCAGCCCATCAGGGCAATGTTAGTCAAAGACCAGCTTTTGTCAGGTGTTGATCAGATGATTAGGATGGGTGCTTTGATCCTTAGTGCCAGACATCTACCCAAGTGTCTCAAAACAGCCCAGACCCTTCATTTCACATAGGACACACAGCCACAGGCCAAAGGGTTTCTTCTCACAGACACTGATTACATGGGGAGCAGGAAAGATGAGAGGTGGGGGAAGATTCCTCAAGATCTGCCTAAAATACATGATGCATGATTACCTGGCCTAAACTGGGTGCTGTGGCTTCTGTACGGTGGGGAGAAGCATGTAGGCAGTGAAGTAAGTGTAGGGAAGAGAAGGCCTACCATTCATGTAGAATGCACATTCAACAGGTCTTCTTGAATACCTTGGGTTTTATTACGACCTGGGCGCAAAGGGATACCGGGCACCGGTAATGACACCAGTGCCGATAATCCCTTTGCGCCCTATTCCGAGGTCCCTTTGCGGGTCCCTCCCTTAATGCCTGGTTTTGCCAGGCGTTATGGACGGGACCCGCAAAGGGATACCGGGGTCAATAACGGTACGGCAATTTGCGGTACCGTTATTGACGCCTTCCCATTGAGCCCCATGGGGGCTCAAATGGGAATGGGGATCGCTTTTCAAATGGGGACTTACCGGTCCCACAAAGGTCAGAATAGACCGGTAAGTCCCCATACCACCAAGTCGGTGGCGGTACCGGTATTGGTGCTTTCATGGCACTAATAGCGCCATGACTTGCACCAACCTCGGAATGAGGGACCTTGAATCTCTGGTCTCTTATGAGACATGGAGCACATTGTAAGGCTTTATTCAAGAGCAATTAATGAACACTGTCTCAAGATACTAAGATGGATCTCTCCCTTTACAAGCAAAAAAGATATATTTTGCCCTGCAGGTGGACCTCAAAGAATGTGAAGGCTACCCACTGATTCAGTCAAGAGGGCAGGCAGTCAGATTCATGGGGTTATCTATCCTAGATCGAGCATATGGCTATTGATATCAAGGCAGTGTGTTAAAAAATGTCACAAGGAGCAGGGTGCATACTCAACCTAGGATTTCAGAGTTCTCAAAAAAACATGCATTGTCAAACAAGTATGGAGTGGTTATTTAATTTCAGAGGATGTCCTTCGAAGGGGATTATAGAGGAAAAGTGTGTTGGTATACAATCCAAACTACACAGAGGTAGGGAATGGCAGTCAGCGCTTATGTTAAGAAAGTGTGATCTATACCCACAGACAGTGTCTTGAATTCATGAAGGAACAGTCTCTTCTATACAAACCTCTTTGGTTTACAATACGTCACACAACCTTCAGTCTTGTTTGGCCTTTGGAATAGTAATTTCCTGATTGCATTTGAATATCTTCCACCTAAACAATATTTACACTTTTACATGACTGGTACGATTTCTTGGGTGAGTATCACAAGTGTGTTAGTGTAGTTTTGAATAGGATTTGGAAAACAACAGAATTATATGTGTTTTGTCAATGTGGATCAATTTTGATTGCCTGGGAATATTTCAAATGATCCAAAAATGGCTTCAAATGGTGACTATTTCTAGGAAGATACAAGACACTTCAACCATGTCTAAGTGTCCTTGGCTTCAATTGCAGCATAGAAATAAATTGTCACTCCTTGATTTTTGTATCTTAATTTGGCATTTTGGACCCACTACCATGCCACAGAAATATCACGATTTTCAACTTTTTTCGACCCATCATATCAGGCGAGCTATTCACCTAATGAATATCTTACTTACTGTGACAAATCAACTTCTGGGGTACCATTGGTCCAGGGGTGAATATCAGTTTCTATACCAACAATCAGTCCCGCACCACTAATATACCAGAAGAGACCTGACAGATTGGAATAACAAGCAAATTATAAACCTCCTTGTCCAAATGTGGCAATGTGGATGGAACGGCAGACTAGTCTACGCTAAAGGTCGTGGATCATTAGATAGTTGCAACACACGAAAAATACAATTATTACAGAATAATAAAAGGAGTTCCCAGTCGAGGATGTAAACAAATATCTACTTTATTATTATTACAACAGACAGTCTAACAACCCTACGAAATATAACCCACTCTGTAAAGGAATGCAGAGGCCAGCCAGTTTCAAAGAAGGAAAGGGGATGTGCTCTGGATACTGACAGGAGGGTAGTCAGTATGGGTAATAACCACAACAGTTTGTTAAGATTTCTTGGCTTTAGCACAGAATTGGAAAAGGGGTCTTAAAATGTGTCTAGGGGCCTTCTTGGAAGGACTAGGGGGACAGAACCACAATGTACCTTTTGCTGTTTGTGGTTTAGGTGTTCAATAGGGTTGAGTCAGCTTCAGGGCACTTTCCAGGCTTCTGTGACAGAGTTCAAGATGAAATTCAGCTGCGGGTATCAGACGGCAAGACAGTTCAGTGAGCAAAGCTAGACGAATGGCAGCAGGCTGGCCTACACAATGTTTCAGGGTCAGGAACCATTGTCTAAGTGCTGATCGGCAGTTCTGAAGCACTAGTCAAAGTGTCTTGGATGTCTTTAAGCGACTACGGCTTGACAATGGTCAGCATTGCAGTCTGTTGCGGATCAAGGTACTCGAACTAGCTCAAAAATGTCCTTTAAGGCAAACATCAGTAGGTGCTCATCGAAGCAATTCTCCCCGCTTCTCCAATGGTTCTATGTCATCTTTTTAAACAAGCAGCTCAATGCTTAGGAGTGTGTTTCTGGCAGCTCCCTTGCCCTTTGCTTCTGTTTCAGAGACCTCTGTCCAGAAATCTTGCTGCAGAACCTAGCAGGGCACGCTCTCTTCTGACTGGGTACCAGCTCTGGAGCAGCTGGAGAGTCCTCTGAGTTCTGTTTCTCCCTGTATTGCCTGGGAGAAATTAAGGGGAGGGATTTCATTCCCTCTTTGAATATCCTGGCCTCCTTCACTGGCAGAAGATGTAAGGCAGAGTGAACCTTCAGCCAGGGTCCAAGGTTGAGTTCTTCTTTCTTACTTCTTGTGAAGTTTTCAGATAATCTGCCAAAAGAGGGGCTCTGCGCTCTTTTAATCCAAGTAGGCCACAGTGATTGGTGTAGGCTAAGCCTACTGTCGGGGTGATTATTCTGGCGTCGGCAGAGCCGTCCGCTGACCTCTGGGCTGGGAGGCCCCAACTTCTCCCGTGCTTCCCAAAATGAGTATGAGACACACACACAAGGAGAAAGGTGGTTCTGCTGTTTATTATAACAATGGCAGGGATGGGTCTTGGATTGTACGCGTCCATCCAGACTCTCACTCTTAGTGGGGCTCACAGGCCCTTTTTACAGCAGTATGACGCGCTACCTGCGTCACCTGGGAAAGTTAGCAAAAAACCTGTTGCCACTTCGGATTGGTTCTCCGAGTGCTAGGGTTAGTATAGGATACATATAGAGAAGGATAATAGTGGTTAAGGATGAGTCAGGTGGTATACTTGGGCTGTCCCTACTATTAAATACTTGAAAATCGCTACAAGAGGAATCCTGGTGAATGGCTAATGTTAGTGCCGTCAGTGATGTGCCCTCCTGCTTTCTCATTGGTCCTCTCGCGAGCCCCCAAGCATGGGACCATCGTCGTTCGCAGCTCGCGGTGTACCTGTCATTAGCAACAATGTGCAACTATGTGTTTGTGCAGACAACGTACAGGTTTGCTCATAGACTTGTGAGAGGGCCGTTCCCATCGCCGTAGGTGTCCATCTTGCCACTTTGCTGTTGCAACCTGTGTCCCAGATGTGGGACCCAGGTGACTTTCTGTCTCATGGGTCTAGCCCCTTGTCAGATAGGTTTGGTCACGTGTGGAGAGTCCGTAGCTGGAGCAGAATTTTGCACATTAGATTTGTATTTCGTTTCTGTGGGCTTGGCCTTTTTACAGGTGTAACCTTGGCGCCGGGCTGGTAGTATGCGAGTTGCAACATCGTGGCCATGGCTAGGAGCTCTCGCTGGGGCTCGTTCAGCATGATCAGCACTTGTACTCTTTCTCTGAGAGGATTTTCATGGTGGGGCTCTTGCTTGCGGCCTACTCGGGCCTAGTTCATGGGTGGCGATACATAATCCATTGTACAGAGGTTGCGGTTTGACATGGCATCACAAGCAGTGTTAGGTATACATGATGGTGTCATCACAGGGCGAGTGGTGGGAGAAGCGTCAGCAAGCGAATACATGAGTTCTTCAAGCGTCTTGCGTTTCTGCATTACTATAAAAGGCCTATGTGAAAAATAACAACGATGCACGTCAGTGGGTGTGTCAGTCACCTACGTCATAGCACTGAATATGTTCTTTGTGTAGGTTGGTGTGTGAGCGACCAGTGTGCATGGTGGCACATGTGTTCTTGGCAGTTGGCTAGGTCGTTATGGCATCTCTAACGATGTGGATACTTGTGGCTGTTGTCTTAGTTGAGTTCATCCATGCCGCAGGTGTCGGCTTGAGTCGGACAGGCTGGAGGGCATACCCTTATGTTCCTGAACCAGGGTATTTTGTCATCTGGTAGATATATGAACTCGTCCTGTGGGGGGTGCCTGGGCCGCAATCCTCTAGGCCATGGTCGTGATGAGATTGGGGGGAGCTTGTTTTCCCATTCTCCCACTTCAGTCCCCCCTTTGGTGGACTTGTCGACCACAAACATATCTTTTTCTTTATCTCCTCTTACTCTCCATACTTTAGTTATTCCAGCCAAGTGTCCATAGTGGTTGACATGATCTTCGAACGACCAGTACATATAAACACAGCTACCTCCTGGTTTTCAGTATACCCATCTTCCAACATAGCTCCTCGGGTTTCTGGGGTTCTACAATTTTACAGATGGCGGGTCCAAGTGGTTGGCAATGATCTGTTTACGCAGTCTCTCTCTTTTATTATCACGTCGGTGTGCTGGTCATCATCAGTTGGCATCAAGGGGTGCATATTGGCCATTTCTATCATTTCGTCTGTAGTGCGTGCTTTCCTGGCTTTCCAGAACCTTATTACAATCAACACCGCTGCAGCTGTTATTATGCATCCAACTATAATCTTCAGTCCATCTAACAGCCATGATGGCATCCATGACCATATGAATGAAAACCAACTAGTATCCTTCTTCACCCCTTTGCTTTCTTCCATCATTTTGGAGTGCATCTGGGCCAATTGTGATACTGCTTCTGTAAGTGTCCCATTATCTGCATCGTTAGCAGGGGTAAATGTGCAGCATGATTGTCCAATTTTCGCACAAACTCCTCCTTCCATAGCCATGAGAAGATCCAGCACATATCTGTTTTGTAGTGCCACCATTCTTACTGCTTGCAGCTCTTCTTTTATAGCGTTGAATCCATTTACTGTCGAATTAATCGTCATCATCAGTTCCCACCAGGTGATCTGAAGTCATTTTGCGTTTGCATAGGCTTGTAGTCCTGGGTGTATTATTGACGAGAAGAACATTGCAGCCCTGCTCAATAATCTGTGTTCTGGTGGGATGGAGGTGAGTGCTGTTTCCGATCTTCCCCACAGGTAGTTTCCTGTCAGGGGTTCTCCTTGTCTTTTCATTCTTGGTAGAATGTTATTGTTGTTATTTTTCTCTCCTTCTTGTGATTGTACAGACCTTTTCCTCCTCTTGTTCCCTTCGTCCATCTTGGGGAAATTGGCCATGTTAACATGTTTTTGGGGCACTACTAGTGATGGTACATTGATGTGTACCATGGTGCATATTCCATTCCACAACGGAGGCAAGGTGTGCTATGCCTTATCCCCGCAGGCCCAATAGTGGTCCATTATTACTGCCATTCCAGCAACCCCCTCTGGTAGTTCTAATACGCGTCCACAGTTGGTGTTGTATCCCACATCCACATCTCCTTTGTGTTGGTAGCATAGCTTGGGTGCGGTCAGTAGTAGTATGCTTATTGGGTCTTCATCCTTCTCCATCCATGTCAGCATGGGTACATATTTACCCCACGTCGTCCAGCATCTGTCATTGTGCTCCTGTATTGTGGTAATATTTTCTCTTGTTATCATGTTGTTCCCAACCACTCCTATTTCCCATTCATTGTTCATGTATATTTTCCCGGTTATTGTTATCAGTGGCCTCTCCCAGCATCCCTGCACACCAGGAACTTCAGTGGCTTACCAATCACACGGCAAGTATTCTAGTGTTACTTTCTTCATTTCTCCTTTATCGGGGCCATCCGTCATGTATCTGAATGCTTCAGCATGTAAGCTGCTTTTATGGTAGTTCAGTTATGTCTTGAGGAAGTTGTTTTCGTATGGGTATGTGTCCCTTGTTTTCCACTGCATTCTCACCACCGTTCCTTGGAATCGTCCCCTCATTTGGAATAGTGCCAGATATATTATACATTGAACTGTTTTTTCCTGTATTTCAGTGGCAACAAATGTTCTTGATGCGCTCATGGCGTATGGGATCAATGAGCACACATAGCAGTTATCCTCCGTTGTCTGCTTACCAATTTGGGTCATGTGCTGGTACCAGATGTTGTTTGAGACGTGTGCTGAATCTGTTATGTAATTATCGATACCTTTATTGTCAGTATATGTGTTGCGTTTAATTCTACCACCTTTACCTTTAGGGTTGCTAGTACCACCTTATGATATACCTGTTGCAGCCGTGGGAGGTGTTATGTTAGTTCTGGGTGCAGCCACAAAATTAGTAGCATAGCTTTTCTGCCATACAGAGGCAGCCAACAGACCAGTGATGACCAACACTCCTATCAATTTTATTACAAGAGCTAGTCTCACTGGCATTTTGATCTTACCTCGCTGCAGTCAGGCAGCTTATTCTTGCGACGTTAAAGGTGCCCGCCTGAAAATCCTTAATGTGCTCGTTATTATTGTTAGTATTTGTTTGTTAAGCTCTCCCTATCAAGTAATCCTTCAGTGCCCAGGCGAAGAGCTGTTCCCACGCTAATATTAGTGACCTATCTATTCGAGCCGGCAAGTGCTTGTGAAGATGGGGAAATGATTGTTCTATGGCCAAAACAAATGCTGTGTAATATATGCGTACCCTTCTTCTTTTTAGGTACTTCGGCCTTCTTATATGATATACAAATTGGTGTGATAGGGCGTCAGGGGTGTTATCATCTGCGGGCAGCATCTAATCCTGGGCAGAGCACACTGTTAGTTACTTCACTTTCTAAACAATACAATGATATGCGGTACCTGCATGTGCGAGAGAAAATAGAGAAAAACATACAAGTGTTTTATATGTGTGTGTGTGCAACATCCAAGTTTGTTATACAATGTCCTTCAATCGGTGGTGGTCTTGGAGGGGGAACTGGGGCTGGATTGGGCAGAGGTTTGTTTACTTTGTGATCTCGTGACCATGGGGTGGGCTATGGGCAAGTGTCCAACGTCTATAGCAGTGGTTGTGACTGGGGAGTGGTCAAGTGCAGTGACACAGTTGTCCTCAGCGGTGGTTGCTGTATCCTTCTCTGTAGCCGACGTTGTTGATGTTGTTGGTCTTGCAATGGCCCTGTCGTGAACGCTAGGGTGGGTCTGATGTTTGTAGGGCTTTACGTCGTGTAGGTGATTCCAGGCGTGCTTATCATGCAGCTTCACGGCTCTGGGAGCCACTTACTCTACCAAGTGGGGTCCGGTAAAGCGTGGCCTGTTCCACTTTCTATTGAAGTTGCGGAGGAGTACATGATCGCCCTCCGCAATAGTGCATAGTCCTTCCTTCTCTTGTTCCTCGTTGGTGTCTTCTTGTTGAGAACTCTTCGACCCGCCCCGCGTGCGCTCGAGCTGTTGAGATACAAAGGCAACACTAGTAATCAAGGAAGACACATATTGATATATTTCCTCACCAAGAACAGTTGCAGTGTTATCATAGTCAGTAAATGCTCTTGATGTTGGCGTTAAAGGAAGGCGCATTTGATGTCCTGTCACCACCTCGTGGGGAGTGAGGTGGTGATCAGATCCTGGCCTGTTCCTCAGCTCAAATAGAGCCAGCGGAAGGCAGTACAACTAGCTCTTTTTAGTTGTCGGCTGAATTTTTGCAATTTCCTCTTTCAATAGGCCATTCAGGCGTTCACAGACACCGTTGGCCTGCGGATGGTATGCACATGCACATTTGTGTTTAATACCCAGCAGAGATGTGATGTGTTCAAACATTTCATTAGCAAAGTGTGGGCCGTTGTCCGACAGCAGCACTTCGCAAAAACCACACCTGGGGAAGACCTCTCTCACTAGAAATGTAGCTGCTCTAAACGCATCCGCGTTTGAGCAGGGTCCGGCCTTGATCCACCTGGAGAATGGATATACCAGTACAATCATGTACCTATGTCCTTGACATACATTGATCATATCAACGTAGTCAATATGAAGGTGTAGGAAGGGTGCTTCAGGCCGGGGTATAGTACCTTTTATCACTTGCAGCGTGTGACCAGCCGTAAACTGTTGGCATGTGAGGCAGTTGCTGATGAAATTAGTAACATGAGAATTTAACTCGGGGCAGAACCAAGCCTCCCTAATAAGTGCTGCAATCACTTCCTTTCCTGTATGTGCTGGATGATGAAGCTGGGCCAGGGCCGTGTTCAACAGTGCCAATGGCATGATCACTTTTCCAGTATTATTTTGATGCCACAGCGCGTCTGTTGGGGACATT